>NW_027667302.1:1425500-2851000 GCF_963924665.1 Micromys minutus
GTCAGAAATTCCTTTTATTTTGGGACAAAAAGCAGAAATTTCTTTTATTTTGTTACAAAGTTGAAGAAATTTTTCTTATTTTGGAACAAAAAGGCAGAAATTCCCAATATTTTGGAGTAAAAGGTAGAAATTCCTCTTATTTTGAGGTAAAAATGATGAAATTCCCCATATTTTAGGGCAAAAAGGTAAAAATTTCCTTTACTTTGTGGCAAAAAGGCAGAAATTCTTGTTAATTGGGGCACAAAACCAGAAATTTTCCTTATTTGAAGGCAATAAGGCAGTAATTTCACATATTTTGTGGCAAAAAGGCAGAAATTCCCCTTATTTGGAGGTAAAATGCTGAAATTCTCTTTATTTTGGGCAAAAAGGCAGAAATTCCCCTTATTTTGGGACAAAATTGCAGAAATTTCACTTATTTCAGGGCAAAAAGTCAGAAATTTGCCTTATTTTGGGGCAAAAAGCAGAAATTCCCCTAATTTTGGGGCTAAAAATAGAATTTTCCCTTATTTTGGGGTAAAATTGGAGAAATTTCAAATATTTCAGGGCAAAAACGCAGAAATTCCACTTAATTTCGGGCAATAAGGCAGAAATTTTCTGTATTTTGGAACAAAATCTCAGGAAATCCCCTTTTATTGGTGCAAAAATGCAGAAATTCCCTTTATTTTGGTGCAATAAGACAGAAATTCCCCGTATTTTGAAGCAAAATTGCACAAATTCCCCTAATTTTGAGGGAAAATGCAGAAATTCACATAATTTTGGGGCAAAAAGACAGAAATTCTCCTTATTTCACGGCAAAAAGTCAGAAATTCCCCTTATTTTGGGGCAAAATTGCAAAAATTTCCCTTATTTTGTGGCAAAATTGCAGAAATTTTTTTATTTTGGGCAAAATTGCAGAAATTTCACTTATTTCAGGGAAAGAAGGCAGGAATTTTTCTTATTTTGGGGTAAAAAAGCAGAAATTTCATTTATTTTGGTACAAAATTGCAAAAATTTTCTTTATTTTGAGGCAAAAATGCAGAAATTCCCCATATTTTGGGGCAAAAAGGCAGAGATTCCCCTTATTATGAGGTAAAAAGGCTGTAATTCCTTTTATTTTGGGGCAAAAAGACAGAAATTCCCCTTATTTTGTGGCAAAAAGGCAGAAGTTTCCCTTATTTTGGGGCAAAAATCCAGATATTTCCCTTATTTTGGGGCAAAATTGCAGAAATTTCCCTTATTTTCGGGCAAAATTTTAGAAATTTCTTTTATTTTGGTACAGAATTGCAGAAATTTTTCTTATTTTGTGGCAAAAGGCAGAAATTCCCCATATTTTGGTGCAAAAAGGCTGAAATTCCTCTTTTGGAGGTAAAATGCTGAAATTCCCCATATTTTGGGGCAAAAAGGCAGAAATTCCCTATTTTGGGGCAAAAGGTCACAAATTTCCCTTATTTTCGGGCAAAATTGCAGAAATTTCAATTATTTCAGGGCAAAAAGTCAGAAATTCTTTTTATTTTGGGGCAAAAAGCAGAAATTTCTTTTATTTTGGTACAAAGGTGAAGAAATTTTTCTTATTTTAGAACAAAAAGGCAGAAATTCCCATTATTTTGGGGCAAAAGGCAGAAATTCCCCTTATTTTGAGGTAAAAAGGATGAAATTCTCCTTATTTTGTGGCAAAAAGGCAGAAATTCCCTTTATTTTTTGGCAAAAAGGTAGAAATTCCCATTAATTTGGGCAGAAAAGTAGAAACTTTCCTTATTTGGGGGCAATAATGCAGAAATTCCCCATATTTTGTGGCAAAAAAGCAGAAATTCCCCTTAATTGAAGGTAAAATGCTGAAATTCCCCTTATTTTGGGCAAAAGGCAGAAATTCCCCTTATTTTGGGGCAAAATTGCAGAAATTTCACTTATTTTAGGGAAAAAAGTCAGAAATTTGCCTTATTTTGTGGCAAAAAGCAGAAATTCCCCTAATTTTGGGGCCAAACACAGAAATTACCCTTATTTTAGGGTAAAATTGCAGAAATTTCAAATATTTCAGTGCAAAAAGGCAGAAATTCCACTTAATTTTCGGCAATAAGGCACAAATTTCCTGTATTTTGGAGCAAAATCTCAGAAATTCCCCTTATATTGGTGCAAAAATGCAGAAATTCCTTTTATTTTGGTGTAATAAAGCAGAAATTCCCCGTGTTTTGAAGCAAAATTGCACAAATTCATCTAATTTTGAGGGAAAATGCAGAAATTCAAATTATTTTGGGGCAAAAAGACAGAAATTCTCCTTATTTCAGGGCATAACGTCAGAAATTCCCCTTATTTTGGGGCAAAATTGCAGAAATTTCCCTTATTTTGTGGCAAAATTGCAGACATTTTTCTTATTTTGGGCAAAATTGCAGAAATTTCACTTATTTCAGGGAAAGAAGGCAGGAATTTCTCGTTTTTTGTGGCAAAAGGGCAGAAATTTCTTTTTTTTTTCGTACAAAATTCCAGAAATTTTCTTTATTTTGGGGCAAAAATGCAGAAATTCCCCTTATTTTGTGGCAAAAAGGCAGAAATTTCTCTTATTTTGGGGCAAAATTGCAGAAATTTCACTTATTTCAAAGAAAAATTCAAAAATTTCTTTTATTTTGGGGCAAAAAGACAGAAATTGTGTTTATTTTTGGGTAAAAAGGAAGAAATTTCACTTATTTTGAGGTAAAAAGGCAGAAATTACTCTTATTTTGGGGCTAAAATGAAGAAATTTTCCTTTTTTGTGGCAAAATTGCAAAAATTTTTCTTATTTTGGGCAAAATCGCAGAAATTTCACTTATTTCAGGGAAAGAAAGAAGGAATTTCTCTTATTTTGGGGCAAAAAGGCAGAAATTTCTTTTATTTTGGTACAACATTGCAGAAATTTTCTTTATTTTGGGGCAAAAATGCAGAAATTCCCCTTATTTTGTGGCAAAAAGGCAGAAATTTCCCTTATTTTGGGGCAAAATTTCAGAAATTTTTCTTATTTTGGGCAAAATTGCAGAAAATTCACTTATTTCAGGGAAAGAAGGCAGGAATTTCTCTTATTTTGGGGCAAAAAGGCAGAAATTTCTTTTATTTTGGTACAAAATTGCAAAAATTTTCTTTATTTTGAGGCAAAAATGCAGAAATTCCCTATATTTTGGGGCAAAAAGGCAGAGATTCCCCTTATTATGAGGTAAAAAGGCTGAAATTCCTTTTATTTTGGGGCAAAAAGACAGAAATTCCCCTTATTTTGTGGCAAAAAGGAAGAAATTTCCCGTATTTTGGGGCAAAATTGCAGAAATTTCCCATATTTTCGGGCAAAATTTTAGAAATTTCTTTTATTTTGGTACAGAATTGCAGAAAATTTTCTTATTTTGTGGCAAAAAGTCAGAAATTCCCCATATTTTGGTGCAAAAAGGCTGAAATTCCCCTTATTTTGAGGTAAAATGACGAAATTCCCCATATTTTTGGGCAAAAAGGCAGAAATTCCCTACATTTTGTGGCAAAAAAGCACAAATTTCCCTTTTTTTGGGCAAAATTGCAGAAATTTCATTTATTTCAGGGCAAAAAGTCAGAAATTCCTTTTATTTTGGGGCAAAAAGCAGAAATTTCTTTTATTTTGGTACAAAGGTGAAGAAATTTTTCTTATTTTGGAACAAAAAGGCAGAAATTCCCTATATTTTGGGGCAAAAGGCAGAAATTCCCCTTATTTTGAGATAAAAAGGCTGAAATTCTTCTTATTTTGGGGCAAAAAGGCAGAAATTCCCTTTATTTTGTGGCAAAAAGGCAGAAATTCCCATTAATTGGGGCAGAAAAGAAGAAACTTTCCTTATTTTGGGGGCAATAATGCAGAAATTCCCCATATTTTGTGGCAAAAAGGCAGAAATTCTTCTTATTTGGAGGTAAAATGCTGAAATTCCCCTTATTTTGGGCAAAAGGCAGAAATTCCTTTTATTTTAAGGCAAAATTGCAGAAATTTCACTTATTTTAGGGCAAAAAGTCAGAAATTTGCCTTATTTTTGGGCAAAAAGCAGAAATTCTCCTAATTTTGGGGCCAAAAACTGAAATTCCCCTTATTTTAGAGTATAATTGCAGAAATTTCAAATATTTCAGTGCAAAATGGCAGAAATTCCACTTAATTTTAGGCAATAAGGCACAAATTTTCTGTATTTTAGAGCAAAATCTCAGAAATTCCCCTTATATTGGTGCAAAAATGCAGAAATTCCCTTTATTTTGGTGTAATAAGGCAGAAATTCCCCGTGTTTTGAAGCAAAATTGCACAAATTCATCTAATTTTGAGGAATAATGCAGAAATTCAAATTATTTTGGGGCAAAAAGACAGAAATTCTCTTTATTTCAGGGCATAACGTCAGAAATTTCCCTTATTTTGGGGTAAAATTGCAGAAATTTCCCTTATTTTGTAGCAAAATTGCAGAAATTTTTCTTATTTTGGGGAAAATTGAAGAAATTTCACTTTTCAGGAAAAGAAGGCAGGAATTTCTCTTATTATTTTGCAAAAAGGCAGAAATTTCTTTTTTTTCGTACAAAATTGGATAAATTTTCTTTATTTTGTGGCAAAAATGCAGAAATTCCCCTTATTTTGTGGCAAAAAGGCAAAAATTTCCCTTATTTTGGGGCAAAATTGCAGAAATTTCACTTATTTCAAGGCAAAATTCAAAAATTCCTTTTATTTTGGGACAAAAAGACAGAAAGTCCGTTTATTTTTGGGTAAAAAGGCAGAAATTTCACTTATTTTAAGGTAAAAAGAAAAAAATTACTCTTATTTTGGGGCTAAAATGAAGTAATTTTCCTTTTTTGTGGCAAAATTGCAAAAATTTTTCTTATTTTGGGCAAAATTGCAGAAATTTCACTTATTTCAGGGAAAGAAGTTAGGAATTTCTTTTATTTTGTGGCAAAAAAGAAGAAATTCCCCTTAATTGAAGGTAAAATGCAGAAATTCCCCTTATTTTGTGGCAAAAAAGGCAAAAATTTCCCTTATTTTGGGGCAAAATTGCAGGAATTTCACTTATTTCAAGGCAAAATTCAAAAATTCCTTTTATTTCGGGGCAAAAAGACAGAAATTCCGTTTATTTTTGGGTAAAAAGGCAGAAATTTCACTTATTTTAAGGTAAAAAGAAAGAAATTACTCTTATTTTGGGGCTAAAATGAAGAAATTTTCCTTTTTTGTGGCAAAATTGCAAAAATTTTTCTTATTTTGGGCAAAATTGCAGAAATTTCACTTATTTCAGGGAAAGAAGGAAGGAATTTCTCTTATTTTGGGGCAAAAAGGCAGAAATTTCTTTACTTTTGGTACAACATTGCAGAAATTTTCTCTATTTTGGGGCAAAAATGCAGAAATTCTTCTTATTTTGTGGTAAAAAGGCAGAAATTTCCCTTATTTTGGGGCAAAATTTCAGAAATTTTTCTTATTTTGGGCAAAATTGCAGAAATTTCACTTATTTCAGGGAAAGAAAACAGGAATTTCTCTTACTTTGGGGCAAAAAAGCAGAAATTTCTTTTATTTTGGTACAAAATTACAAAAATTTTCTTTATTTTGTGGCAAAAATGCAGAAATTCCCCATATTTTGGGGCAAAAAGGCAGAGATTCCCCATATTATGAGGTAAAAAGGCTGACATTCCTTTTATTTTGGGGCAAAAAGACAGAAATTCCCCTTATTTTGTGGCAAAAAGGCAGAAATTTCCCTTATTTTGAGGCAAAATTGCAGAAATTTCCCTTATTTTGGGGCAAAATTGCAGAAATTCTTTTTATTTTGGTGCAATAAGGCAGAAATTCCCCATATTTTGAAGCAAAATTGAAAAAATTCCCCTAATTTTGAGGGATAATGCAGAAATTCACATTATTTTAAGGCAAAAAGTCGGAAATTCTTCTTATTTCATGGCAAAAAGTCAGAAATTCCCCTTATTTTGGGGCAAAATTGCAGAAATTTCCCTTATTTTGTGGCAAAATTGCAGAAATTTTTCTTATTTTGGGCAAAATTGCAGAAATTTCACTTATTTCAGGGAAAGAAGGCAGGAATTTCTCTTATTTTGGGGCAAAAAGGCAGAAATTTCTTTTATTTTGGTACAAAATTGCAGAAATTTTTTTTATTTTGAGGCAAAAATGCAGAAATTCCCCATATTTTGGGGCAAAAAAAAACAGAGATTCCCCTTATTATGAGGTAAAAAGGCTGAAATTTCTTTTATTTTGGGGCAAAAAGACAGAAATTCCCCTTATTTTATGGCAAAAAGGCAGAAATTTCCCTTATTTTGGGGCAAAATTGCAGGAATTTCCCTTATTTTCAGGCAAAATTTTAGAAATTTCTTTTATTTTGGTACAGAATTGCAGAAATTTTTCTTATTTTGTGGCAAAAAGTCAGAAATTCCCCATATTTTGGTGCAAAAATGCTGAAATTCCCCTTATTTTGAGGTAAAATGCTGAAATTCCCCATATTTTGGGGCAAAAAGGCAGAAATTCCCTACATTTTGGGGCAAAAAGGCACAAATTTCCCTTATTTTCGGTCAAAATTGCAGAAATTTCATTTATTTCAGGGCAAAAAATCAGATATTCCTTTTATTTTGGGGCAAAAAGCAGAAATTTCTTTTATATTGGTACAAAATTGAAAAAATTTTCCTTATTTTGAAACAAAAAAGCAGAAATTCCCCATATTTTGGGGTAAAAGGCAGAAATTCCCCTTATTTTGAGGTTAAAAGGTTGAAATTCCCTTTATTTTAGGGCAAAAAGGCAAAAATTTTCTTTACTTTGTGGCAAAAATGCAGAAATTCTTGTTAATTCGGGCAGAAAAGTAGAAATTTTCCTTATTTGAAAGCAATAAGGCAGAAATACCAAATATTTTGCGGCAAAAAGGCAGAAATTCCCCTTATTTGGAGGTAAAATGATGAAATTCCCCTTATTTTGGGCAAAAAGGCAGAAATTTCCCTTAATTTGGGGCAAAATTGCACAAATTTCACTTATTTTAGGGCAAAAAGTCAGAAATTTGCTTTATTTTGGGGCAAAAAGCAGAAATTCTCCTAATTTTGGGGCCAAAAACAGAAATTCCCTCTATTTTGGGGTAAAATTGCAGAAATTTCAAATATTTCAGGGCAAAAAGGCAGAAATTCCACTTAATTTCAGGCAATAAGGCAGAAATTTTCTGTATTTTAAGCAAAATCTAAGAAATTCCTTTTATATTGGTGCAAAAATGCAGAAATTCCCTTTATTTTGGTGCAATAAGGCTAAAATTACCCATATTTTGAAGCAAAATTGCACAAATTCCCCTAATTTTGAGAGAAAATGCAGAAATTCACATTATTTTTGGGCAAAAAGACAGAAATTCTCCTTATTTCACGGCAAAAATTTAGAAATTCCCCTTATTTTGGGGCAAAATTGCAGAAATTTCCCTTATTTTGTCGCAAAATTGCAGAAATTTTTCTTATTTTGGTACAAAATTGCAGAAATTTTCTTTATTTTGAGGCAAAAATGCAGAAATTCCCCATATTTTGGGGCAAAAATGCAGAGATTCCCCTTATTATGAGGTAAAAAGGCTGAAAGTCCTTTTATTTTGGGGCAAAAAGACAGAAATTTCCCTTATTTTGTGGCAAAATTGCAGAAATTCCCCTTATTTTGTGGCAAAAAGGCAGAAATTTCCCTTATTTTGGGGCAAAATTGCAGAAATTTCACTTATTTCAAGGCAAAATTCAAAAATTCCTTTTATTTTGGAGCAAAAAGACAGAAATTCCGTTTATTTTTGGGTAAAAAGGCAGAAATTTCACTTATTTTGAGGTAAAAAGGCAGAAATTACTCTTATTTTAGGGCTAAAATGAAGAAATGTCCCTTTTTTGTGGCAAAATTGCAGAAATTTCTCTTATTTCAGAAAATGAAGGCAGGAATTTCTCTTATTTTGGTGCAAAAAGGCAGAAATTTCTTTTATTTTGGTACAACATTGCAGAAATTTTCTTTATTTTGGGGCAAAAATGCAGAAATTCCCTTTGTTTTGTGGCAAAAAGACAGAACTTTCCCTTATTTGGGGGAAAAATTGCAGAAATTCCCTTTATTTTGGTGCAAGAAGGCAGAAATTTCCCATATTTTGAAGCAAAATTGCACAAATTCCCTTAATTTTGAGGGAAAGTGAAGAAATTCACATTATTTTGGGGCAAAAAGACAGAAATTCTCCTTATTTCACGGCAAAAAGTCAGAAATTCCCCTTATTTTTGGGCAAAATTGCAGAAATTTCCCTTATTTTGTGGCAAAATTGCAGAAATTTTTTTATTTTGGGCAAAATTGCAGAAATTTCACTTATTTCAGGGAAAGAAGGCAGGAATTTCTCTTATTTTGGGGCAAAAAGTCAAAAATTTCTTTTATTTTGTTACAAAATTGCAGAAATTTTCTTTATTTTGAGGCAAAAATGCAGAAATTCCCCATATTTTTGGGCAAAAAGGCAGAGATTCCCCTTATTATGAGGTAAAAAGGCTTAAAATCCTTTTATTTTGAGGCAAAAAGACAGAAATTCCCCTTAATTTGTGGCAAAAAGGCAGAAATTTTCCTTTTTTTGGGGAAAAATTGCAGAAATTTCCCTTATTTTGGGGAAAAATTTTAGAAATTTCTTTTATTTTGGTACAGAATTGCAGAAATTTTTCTTATTTTGTGACAAAAAGGCAGAAATTCCCTATATTTTGGTGCAAAAAGGCTGAAATTCCCCTTATTTTGAGGTAAAATGCTGAAATTCCCCATATTTTGGAGCAAAAAGGCAG
The DNA here is from genome assembly GCF_963924665.1 of Micromys minutus. Classification (NCBI taxonomy): domain Eukaryota; kingdom Metazoa; phylum Chordata; class Mammalia; order Rodentia; family Muridae; genus Micromys; species Micromys minutus. The sequence goes on from NW_027667302.1 coordinate 1,434,213, forward strand.
AAATTTCTCTTATTTTGAGGCAAAATTGCAAAAATTTCACTTATTTCAGGGTAATAAGTCAGAATTTTTTGTTATTTTCGCGAAAAAAGACAGAAATTCCCTTTGATTTGGGGCAAAACTCAGAAATTCCACTTATTTTGAAGCAAAATTCCAGAAATTCCCCTTATTTTGGGGCAAAATTGCAATAATTTCACTTATTTTGGGGCAAAATTGCAGAAATTTCACTTATTTCAGGGGAAAAAAGCAGAAATTTTTTATTTTGGGGCAAAAAGGCAGAAATTTCTTTTATTTTGGTACAAAATTGCAGAAATTATTCTTTTTTGGCAAAAATAAGAAATTTCCCATATTTTGGGGCAAAAATGCAGAAATTCCCCTTATTTTGAGGTAAAAAGCCTGAAATTCCTTTTATTTGGGGGCAAAAATTAAGAAATTCTCATTATTTTGGGGCAAAAAGCAGACATTTTCCTTATTTTGGGAAAAAATTTTAGAAATTTAACTTATTTCAGGGCAAAAATTAAGAAATTTTCCTTATTTTGGGGCAAAAAGGCAGAAATTCCCCTTATTTACAGGTAAAAAACTGAAATTCCCCTTATTTGGGGGCAAAAATGCAGAAATTTACCATTTTTTGGGGCAAAATTGCAAAAATATCACTTACTTCAGGGTAATAAGTCAGAAATTTTCCTTATTTTGGGGCAAAAAAGACAGAAATTCCCTTTGTTTTGGGGGAGAAAGACAGAAATTCCACTTATTTAGAGGCAAAAAAGCAGAAATTCCCCTTATTTTGGAGCAAAAATGAAGAAATTTTCCTTTTTATGTCAAAAATGTATGCATTCTTCTTATTTTCGGGCAAAAAGGCAGAAATTCCCCGTATTTTGCAGCAAAATTGCAGAAATTCCCCTAATTGTGGGGCAAAAAAGTAGAAATTCCCTATATGTTGGGGCAAAACGACAGAAATTCTCCTTATTTTGGGGCAAAATACAGAAATTCCACTTATTTTGGGGCAAAATTCCAGAAATTTCCCTTATTTTTGGGCAAAATTACAGAAATTTAACTTATTTTGGGGCAAAATTGAAGAAATTTCACGTATTTCAGGGAAAAAAGGCAGAAATTTTCCTTATTTTGTGGCAAAAAGGCAGAAATTCCAAATATTTTTTGGCAAAAATGCAGAAATTCCTGTTATTGTGAGGTTAAAAGGCTGAAATTTTCCTTATTTGGGGGCAAAAAGGCAGAAATTTCCCTTATTATGGGGCAAAATTGCAGAAATTTCACTTATTTCAGGGTAATAAGTCAGAAATTTTCCTTATTTTGGGGCAAAAAAATACAGAAATTCCCATTGTTTTGGGGGAAAAAGACAGCAATTCCACTTATTTAGAGGCAAAAAAGCAGAAACTCCCCTTATTTTAAAGCAAAATTGCCGAAATTTTCCTTTTTTATGGCAAAAAGTTATGCATTCTTCTTATTTTTGGGCAAAAAGGCAGAAATTCCCCGTATTATGCAGCAAAATATCAGAAATTCCTCTAATTGTGGGGCAAAAAGGCAGAAATTCCCTATATGTTGGGGCAAAAATACAGAAATTCTCCTTATTTTGGGGCAAAACTCAGGAATTCCACTTATTTTGAAGGAAAATTCCAGAAATTTCCCTTATTTTGGGCAAAATTGCAGAACTTTCACTCATTTTGGAACAAAATTGCAGAAGTTTCAATTATTTCTGGGAAAAAAAGGAGAAATTTTCTTATTTTGGGGCAAAAAAACAGAAATTTCTTTTATTATGGTACAAAATAGCAGAAATTTTTCTTATTTTTGGCAAAAAGGCAGAAATTTCCCATATTTTGTGTCAAAAATGCAGAAATTCCCCTTATTTTGAGGTAAAAAGGCTGAAATTCCCCTTATTTGGGGGCAAAAAGTAAGAAATTCCCCTTGTTTTGGAACAAAAAGCAGACAATTCCATTATTTTGTGGAAAAAATTTAGAAATTTAACTAATTTCAGTGCAAAAAGTCAGAAATTTTCCTTAATTTGGGGTAAAAAGGCAGAAATTCTTAATATTTTGTGGCTAAAATACAGATATTCCTATTATTTTGAGGTAAAAAGGCTGAAATTCCCCTTAAGGGGGCCAAAAGGCAGAAATTTCCCTTATTTTGGCGTAAAATTGCAGATATATTACTTACTTCAGGGTAATAAGTCAGAAATTTTCACTATTTTGGGGCAAAAAATACAGAAATTCCTATTATTTTGAGGTAAAAAGGCTGAAATTCCCCTTATTTGGGGGCCAAAAGGCAGAAATTTTTCTTATTTTGGGCCAAAATTGCAGAAATTTCACTTATTTCAGGATAATAAGTCAGAAATTTTCCTTATTTTTGGGCAAAAAAGACAGAAATTCCCTTTGTTTTGGGGGAGAAAGACAGAAATTCCACTTATTTAGAGGCAAAAAAGCAAAAATTCTTCTTATTTTGGAGCAAAAATAAAGAAATTTCACTTTCTATGGCAAAAAGGTATGCATTCTTTTTATTTTCGGGCAAAAAGGCAGAAATTCTCTGTATTTTGGAACAAAATTGCAGAAATTCCCCTAATTGTGGGGCAAAAAGGCAGAAATTCCCTATATGTTGAGGCAAAAAGACAGAAGTTCTCTTTATTTTGGGTCAAAACTCAGAAATTCCACTTATTTTGGGGGAAAATTCCAGAAATTTCCCTTATTTTGGGGCAAAATTGCAGAAATTTCACTCATTTTGGGGCAAAATTGCAGAAATTTCAATTATTTCAGAGAAAAAAAGAAGAAATTTTCTTATTTTGGGGCGAAAAAACAGAAATTTATTTTATTATGGTACAAAATAGCAGAAATTTTTCTTATTTTGGGCAAAAAGGCAGAAATTTCCCATATTTTGGGTCAAAAATGCAGAAATTCCCCTTATTTTGAGGTTAAAAGGCTGAAATTCCTTTTATTTGGGGGCAAAAAGTAAGAAATTCCCCTTATTTTGAAACAAAAAGCAGACATTTACATTATTTTGGGGAAAAAATTTAGAAATTTAACTTATTTCAGGGCAAAAAGTCAGAAATTTTCCTTATTTTGGGGCAAAAAGGCAGAAATTCTTAATATTTTGTGGCAAAAATACAGAAATTCCTATTATTTTGAGGTAAAAAGGCTGAAATTCTTCATATTTGAGTGCCAAAAGGCAGAAATTTCCCTTAATTTGGGGCAAAATTGCAGAAATTTCACTTATTTTGGGGCAAAATTGCACAAATTTCACTTATCAGAAAAAAAGCAGAAATTTTCTTATTTTGGGGCAAAAAGGCAGTAATTTCTTTTATTTTGTACAAAAGTGCAGAAATATTTCTTATTTTGGGACAAAAAGGCAGAAATTCCCCTTATTTGGGGGCAAAAAAGCAGAAATTTCTCTTATTTTGAGGCAAAATTGCAGAAATTTCACTTATTTCAGGGTATTAAGTCAGAAATTTTCCTTATTTTGGGGCAAAAAAGACAGAAATTCCCTTTGTTTTGGGGGAAAAAGACAGAAATTCCACTTATTTAGAGGCAAAAAAGCAGAAATCCTCCTTATTTTGGAGCAAAATTGCAGATTGTTCCCTTTTTTATGGCAAAAAGGTATGCATTCTTCTTATTTTCGGGCAAAATGAAGAAATTTCCTGTATTTTGGAGCAAAATTGCAGAAATTCCCCTAATTGTGGGGCAAAAAGGCAGAAATTCCCTATATTTTTTGGCAAAAAAGAGAAATTCTCCTTATTTTGGGGCAAAACTCGAAAATTCCTCTTATTTTGGGGCTAAATTCCAGAAATTTCTTTTATTTTGGCGCAAAAATGCTGAAATTTCACTTATTTTGTGGCAAATTGCAGAAATTTCACTTATTTCAGAAAAAAAAGCAGAAATTTTCTTATTTTGTGGCAAAAAAGCAGAAATTTATTTTATTTTGATACAAAATTGCAGAAAATTTTCTTATTTTGGGACCAAAAGGCAGAAATTTCCCATATTGTGGGGCAAAATGCAGAAATTCCCCTTATTTTGAGTTAAAAAGACTGAAATTCCCCTTATTTGGGGGCAAAAAGGCAGAAATTTCCCTTATTTTGAGGCAAAATTGCAGAAATTTCACTTATTTCAGGGTAATAAGTCAGAAATTTTCCTTATTTTGGGGCAAAAAAGACAGAAATTCCCTTTGTTTTGGGGGAAAAAAAGAGAAATTCCACTTATTTAGAGGCAAAAAAGCAGAAATTCCCCTTATTTTGGAGCAAAAATGAAGAAATTTTCCTTTTTTGTGGCAAAAGTTATACATTCCCCTTATTTTCGGGCTAAAAAGCAGAAATTCCCCGTATTTTGGAGCAAAATTGCAGAAATTCCCCTAATTGTTGGGCAAAAAGGCAGAAATTCCTTATATGTTAGGGCAAAAAGACAGAAATTCTCCTTATTTTGAGGCAAAACTCAGAAATTCCACTTATTTTGGAGCAAAATTTCAGAAATTTCCCTTATTTTGGGGCTAAATTACAGAAATTTAACTTATTTTGGGGCAAAATTGCATAAATTTCACTTATTTCAGGGAAAAAAAGCAGATATTTTCCTTATTTTGTGGCAAAAAGGCAGAAATTCCTAATATTTTTGGCAAAAATGCAGAAATTCCCCTTATTTTGAGGTAAAAAGGCTAAAATTCCTCTTATTTGGGGGCAAAAAGGCAGAAATTTCCCTTATTTTGGGGCAAAATTGCAGAAATTTCACTTATTTCAGGGTAATAAGTCAGAAATTTTCCTTATTTTGGGGCAAAAAATACAGAAATTCCCTTTGTTTGGGGGGAAAAAACAGAAATTCCACTTATTTAGAGACAAAACAGCAGAAATTCCCCTTATTTTGGAGCAAAATTGCAGAAATTTCCCTTTTTTATGGCAAAAAGGTATGCATTCTTCTTATTTTCGGGCAAAAAAACAGAAATTCCCCATATTTTGGAGCAAAATTACAGAAATTCCCCTAATTGTGGGGCAAAAAGACAGAAATTCCCTATATGTTGAGGCAAAAAGACAGAAATTCTCCTTATTTTAGGGCAAAACACAGAAATTCCACTTATTTTGGGGGAAATTCCAGAAATTTCCCTTATTTTGGGGCAAAATTGCAGAAATTTCACTCATTTTGGGGCAAAATTGCAGAAATTTCAATTATTTCAGGAAAAAATATAAGAAATTTTCTTATTTTGGGGCAAATACAGAAATTTTTTTTATTATGGTACAAAATAGCAGAAATTTTTCTTATTTTGAACAAAAAGGCAGAAATTTCCCATATTTTGGGTCAAAAATGCAGAAATTCTCCTTATTTTGAGGTAAAAAGGCTGAAATTCCTTTTATTTGGGGGCAAAAAGTAAGAAATTCCCCTTATTTTGGAACAAAAAGCAGACATTTCCATTATTTTGGGGAAAAAATTAAGAAATATAACTTATGTCAGGGCAAAAAGTCAGAAATTTTCTTTATTTTCGGGCAAAAAGGCAGAAATTCTTAATCGTTTGTGGCAAAAATACAGAAATTCCTATTATTTTGAGGTAAAAATCCTGAAATTCCCTTATTTGGGCCCCAAAAGACAGAAATTTCCCTTACTTTGGGGCAAAATTCCAGAAAATTCCCTTATTTTCGGGCAAAATTGCAGAAATTTCACTTATTATGGGGCAAAATTGCAGAAATTTCACTTATTTCAGAAAAAAAAGCAGAAATTTTCTTATTTTGGGGCAAAAAGGCAGAAATTTCTTTTATTTTGGTACAAAATTGCAGAAATTTTTCTTCTTTTCGGACAAAAAGGCAGAAATTTTCCTTATTTTGGGGCAAAAATGCAGAAATTTCCCTTATTTTGAGGTAAAAAGACTGAAATTCCCCTTATTTGGCAGCAAAAAGGCAGAAATTTCTCTTATTTTGGGGCAAAATTGCAGAAATTTCACTTATTTCAGGGAAATAAGTCAGAAATTTTCCTTATTTTGTGGCAAAAAAGACTGAAATTCCCTTTGTTTTGGGGGAAAAAGACAGAAATTCCACTTATTTAGAGGCAAAAAAGCAGAAATTCCCCTTATTTTGGAGCAAAATTGCAGAAATTTCCCTTTTTTATGGCAAAAAGTTATGCATTCTTCTTATTTACGGGCAAAAAGGCAGAAATTCCCTGTATTTTGCAGCAAAATTGCAGAAATTTCCCTAAATGTGGGGCAAAAAGACAGAAATTCCCTATATGTTGGGGCAAAAAGACAGAAATTCTCCTTATTTTGGGTCAAAACTCAGAAATTCCACTTATTTTGGGGGAAAATTCCAGAAATTTCCCTTATTTTGGGGCAAAATTGCAGAAATTTCACTCATTTTGGGGCAAAATTGCAGAAATTTCAATTATTTCAGGAAAAAATATAAGAAATTTTCTTATTTTGGGGCGAAAAAACAGAAATTTCTTTTATTATGGTACAAAATAGCAGAAATTTTTCTTATTTTGGGCAAAAAGGCAGAAATTTCTTATATTTTGGGTCAAAAATGCAGAAATTCTCCTTATTTTGAGGGAAAAAGGCTGAAATTCCTTTTATTTGGGGGCAAAAAGTTAGAAATTCCCCTTATTTTGGAACAAAAAGCAGACATTTACATTATTTTGGGGAAAAATTTAGAAATTTAACTTATTTCAGGGCAAAAAGTCAGAAATTTTCCTTATTTTGGGGCAAAAAGGCAGAAATTCTTAATCGTTTGTGGCAAAAATACAGAAATTCCTATTATTTTGAGGTAAAAAGGCTGAAATTCTTCATATTTGGGTGCCAAAAGGCAGAAATTTCCCTTATTTTGGGGCAAAATTGTAGAAATTTCACTTATTTTGGGGCAAAATTGCACAAATTTCACTTATTTCAGAAAAAAAGCAGAAATTTTCTTATTTTGGGGCAAAAAGGCAGAAATTTCTTTTATTTTGTACAAAATTGCAGAAATATTTCTTATTTTGGGACAAAAAGGCAGAAATTCCCCTTATTTGGGGGCAAAAAGGCAGAAATTTCCCTTATGTTGAGGCAAAATTGCAGAAATTACACTTATTTCAGGGTATTAAGTCAGAAATTTTCCTTATTTTGGGGCAAAAAAGCCAGAAATTCCCTTTGTTTTGGGGGAAAAAGACAGAAATTCCACTTATTTAGGGGCAAAAAGCAGAAATTCCCCTTATTTTGGAGCAAAAATGAAGAAATTTCCTTTTTTTGTGGCAAAAGATATACATTCCCCTTATTTTCGGGCTAAAAAGCAGAAATTCCCTGTATTTTGGAGCAAAATTGCTGAAATTCCCCTAATTGTGGGGCAAAAAGGCAGAAATTCCTTATATGTTAGGGCAAAAAGACAGAAATTCTTCTTATTTTGAGGCAAAACTCAGAAATTCCATTTATTTTGGGGCATAATTCCAGAAATTTCTTTTATTTTGGGGCAAAATTGAAGAAATTTCACTTATTATGGTGCAAAATTGCAGAAATTTCCCATATTTCAGAGACAAAAGGCAGAAATTTTCTTTATTTTGGGGCAAAAGGGAGAAATTCCCCTTATTTAGAGGTAAAAAAGCTGAAATTCCCCTTATTTGGGGGCAAAAAGGCTGAAATTTCTCTTATTTTGGGGCAAAATTGCAGAAATTTCACATATTTCAGGGTATAAGTCAGAAATTTTCCTTATTTGGGGGCAAAAAAGAAAGAAATTCCCTTTGTTTTGGGGAAAAAGAGAAATTCCACTTATTTAGAGGCAAAAAAGCAGAAATCCTCCTTATTTTGGAGCAAAATTGCAGATTGTTCCCTTTTTTATGGCAAAAAGGTATGCATTCTTCTTATTTTCGGGCAAAAAGGAAGAAATTTCCTGTATTTTGGAGCAAAATTGCAGAAATTCCCCTAATTGTGGGGCAAAAAGGCAGAAATTCCCTATATTTTTTGGCAAAAAGACAGAAATTCTCCTTATTTTGGGGCAAAACTCGAAAATTCCTCTTATTATGGGGCAAAATTCAAGAAATTTCTTTTATTTTGGGGCAAAATTGCAGAAATTTCACTTATTTTGTGGTAAATTGCAGAAATTTCACTTATTTCAAAAAAAAGCAGAAATTTTCTTATTTTGTGGCAAAAAGGCAAAAATTTATTTTATTTTGATACAAAATTGCAGAAAATTTTCTTATTTTGGGACAAAAATCAGAAATTTCCCATATTTTGGGGCAAAAATGCAGAAATTCCCCTTATTTTGAGTTAAAAAGACTGAAATTCCCCTTATTTGGGGGCAAAAAGGCAGAAATTTCCATTATTTTGAGGCTAAATTGCAGAAATTTCACTTATTTCAGGGTAATAAGTCAGAAATTTTTCTTATTTTGGGGCAAAAAAGACAGAAATTCCCTTTGTTTTTGGGGAAAAAAAGATAAATTCCACTTATTTAGAGGCAAAAAAGCAGAAATTCCCCTTATTTCGGAGCAAAAATGAAGAAATTTCCCTTTTTGTGGCAAAAGGTATACATTCCCCTTATTTTAGGGCTAAAAAGCAGAAATTCCCCGTATTTTGGAGCAAAATTGAAGAAATTCCCCTAATTGTGGGGCAAAAAGGCAGAAATTCTTTATATGTTAGGGCAAAAAGAAAGAAATTCTCCTTATTTTGAGGCAAAACTCAGAAATTCCACTTATTTTGAGGCAAAATTCCAGAAATTTCCCTTATTTTGGGGCAAAATTGCAGAAATTTCACTTATTTTGGGGAAAAATTGCAGAAATTTCACTTATTTCATGGAAAAAAGCAGAAATTACCTTATTTGGGGCAAAAACTTAGAAATTTCCAATATTTTGGAGCAAAAATGCAAAAATTCCCTTTATTTTGAGGTAAAAAGGCTGAAATTCCCAGTATTTGGTGGCAAAAAGGCAGAAATTTCCCTTATTTTGGAGCAAAATTGCAGAAATTTTACTTATGTCAGGGTAATAATTCAGAAATTTTTCTTATTTTGGGGCCAAAAAACAGAAATACCTTTGTTTTGGGGGAAAAAGACAGAAATTCCACTTATTTAAAGGCAAAAATGCAGAAATTCCCCTTATTTTGGAGCAAAAATGAAGAAATTTCCTTTATTTATGGCAAAAAGGTATTCATTCTTCTTATTTTCGTACAAAAAGGAAGAAAATCCCCGTATTTTGGATCAAAATTGCAAAATTCCCCTAATTGTTGGGCAAAAAAGCAGAAATTCCGTATATGTTGGGGCAAAAAGACAGAAATTCTTATTTTGGGGCAAAACTCAGAAATTCCACTTATTTTGAAGCAAAATTCCAGAAATTTCCCTCATTTTGGGGCAAAATTGCAATAATGTCAATTATTTGGAGCAAAATTGCAGAAATTTCACTTATTTCAGGGGGAAAAAGCAGAAATTTTCTTATTTTGTGGCAAAAAGGCAGAAATTTCTTTTATTATGGTACAAAATTGCAGAAATTTTTCTTATTTTGGGGCAAAAAGGCAGAAATTTCCCATATTTTGGGGCAAAAATGCAGAAATTCCCCTTATTTTGAGGTAAAAAGGCTGAAATTCCCCTTATTTGGGGGCAAAACTTAAGAAATTCTCATTATTTTGGGGCAAAAAGCAGACATTTCTCTTATTTTGGGAAAAAATTTTAGAAATTTAACTTATTTCAGGGCAAAAATTTAGAAATTTTCCTTATTTTGGGGCAAAAAGGCAGAAATTCCTAATATTTTTGGCAAAAATGCAGAAATTCCCTTTATTTAGAAGTAAAAAGGCTGAAATTCCCCTTATTTGGGGGCAAAAAAGCAGAAATTTCCCTTATTTTGCGGCAAAATTGCAGAAATTTCACTTACTTCAGGGTAATAAGTCATTAATTTTCCTTATTTTGGGGCAAAAAAGACAGAAAATCCCTTTGTTTTGGGGGAGAAAGACAGAAATTCCACTTATTTAGAGGCAAAAAAGCAGAAATTCTTCTTATTTTGGAGCATAAATGAAGAAATTTCCCTTTTTATGACATAAAGGTATGCATTCTTCTTATTTTCAGGGAAAAAGGCAGAAATTCCCTGTATTTTGCATAAAAATGCAGAAATTCCCCTAACTGTCGGGCAAAAAGGAAGAAATTCCCTATATGTTGGGGCAAATAGACAGAAATTCTCCTTATTTTGGGGCAAAACTCAAAAATTCCACTTATTTTGGAGCAAAATTTCAGAAATTTCCCTTATTTTGGGGCTAAATAGAGAAATTTAACTTATTTTGGGGCAAAATTGCAGAAATTTCACTTATTTCAGGGAAAAAAAAGCAGAAATTTTCCTTATTTTGTGGCAAAAAGGCAGAAATTCCTAATATTTTTGGCAAAAATGCAGAAAATCCCCTTATTTTGAGGTAAAAAGGCTGAAATTCCTCTTATTTGGGGGCAAAAAGGCAGAAATTTCCCTTATTTTGGGGCAAAATTGCAGAAATTTCACTTATTTCAGGGTAATAAGTCAGAAATTTTCCTTATTTTGGGGCAAAAAAGACTGAAATTCCCTTTGTTTTGGGGGAAAAGGACAGAAATTCCACTTATTTAGAGACAAAACAGCAGAAATTCCTCTTATTTTGGAGCAAAAATGAAGAAATTTCCTTTTTTTATGGAAAAAAGGTATGCATTCTTCTTATTTTCATGCAAAAAGGCAGAAATTCCCTGTATTTTAAAGCAAAATTGCAGAAATTCCTATAATTGTGAGGCAAAAAGGCAGAAATTCCCAATATGTTGGGGAAAAAAGACAGAAATTCTCCTTATTTTGGGGCAAAACTCAGAAATTCCACTTATTTTGGTGCAAAATTCCAGAAATTTTCCATATTTTGGGGTAAAATTGCAAAAATTTCACTTATTTTGAGGCAAAATTGCAGAAATTTTAATTATTTCAGGGATAAAAAGCAGAAATTTTCTTATTTTGGGGCAAAGAAAAGAAATTTCTTTTATTTCGGTACAAAATTGCAGACATTTTTCTTATTTTGGGCAAAAAGGCAGAAATTTCCCATATTTTGGGTCAAAAATGCAGAAATTTCCCTTATTTTGTGGTAAAAAGGCTTAAATTCCCCTTATTTGGAGGCAAAAAGTAGGAAATTCCCCTTTTTTGGGGCAAAAAGCAGACATTTCCCTTATTTTGGGAAAAAAATTTTAGAAATTTAACTTATTTCAGAGCAAAAAGTCAGAATTTTTTTTATTTTGGTGCAAAAAGGCAGATATTCCTAATATTTTGTGGCAAAAATGCAGAAATTCCTTTTATTTTGAGGTAAAAAGGCTGAAACTCCCCTTATTTGGGGGCAAAAAGGCAGAAATTTCCCTTATTTTGGGGTAAAATTGCAGAAATTTCACTTACTTCTGGGTAATATGTAAGAAATTTTCCTTATTTTGTGGCAAAAAAGAAAGAAATTCCCTTTGTTTTGGGGGAGAAAGACAGAAATTCCACTTATTTAGAGGCAAAAAGCAGAAATTCCCCTTATTTTGGAGCAAAAATGAAGAAATTTCCCTTTTTTATGGCAAAAAGGTATGCAGTCTTCTTATTTTGGACAAAAAAACTGAAAATCCCCGTATTTTGGAGCAAAATTACAGAAATTCCTCTAATTGTGGGGCAAAAAGGCAGAAATTTCTTATATGTTAGGGCAAAAAGACAGAAATTCTCCTTATTTTGGGGCAAAACTCAGAAATTCCACGTATTTTGGGGCAAAATTCCAGAAAATTCCATTATTTTCGGGCAAAATTGCAGAAATTTCACTTATTTTGGGGCAAAATTGCAGAAATTTTACTTATTTCAGAAAAAAAAAGCAGAAATTTTATTATTTTGGGGCAAAAAGGGAGAAATTTCTTTTATTTTGGTACAAAATTGCAGAAATTTTTTTTCTTTTGGGACAAAAAGGCAGAAATTTTCCTTATTTTGGGGCAAAAATGCAGAAATTCCCCTTATTTTGAGGTAAAAAGACTGAAATTCCCCTTATTTGGCAGCAAAAAAGCAGAAATTTTCCTTATTGTGGGGCAAAAAAGACTGAAATTCCCTTTGTTTTGGGGGAAAAAGACAGAAATTCCACATATTTAGAGGCAAAAAAGCAGAAATTCCTCTTATTTTGGAGCAAAAATGAAGAAATTTCCCTTTTTTATGGAAAAAAGGTATGCATTCTTCTTATTTTGGTGCAAAAAGGCAGAAATTCCCCGTATTTTAAAGCAAAATTGCAGAAATTCCTATAATTGTGAGGCAAAAAGGCAGAAATTTCCCTTATTTTGGGGTAAAATTGCAGAAATTTCACTTACTTCAGTGTAATAAGTAAGAAATTTTCCTTATTTTGTGGCAAAAAAGACAGAAATTCCCTTTGTTTTGGGGGAGAAAGACAGAAATTCCACTTATTTAGAGGCAAAAAAGCAGAAATTCCCCTTATTTTGGTGCAAAATTCCAGAAATTTCCCTTATTTTGGGGCAAAATTGCAGAAATTTCACTTATTTTGTGGCAAAATTGCAGAAATTTCACTTATTTCAGAAAAAAAAGCAGAAATTTTCTTATTTTGTTGCAAAAAGGCAGAACTTTTTTTTATTTTGGTACAAAATTGCAGTAATTTTTCTTATTTTGAGACAAAAAGGCAGAAATTTTCCATATTTTGGGGCAAATATGCAGAAATTCCCATTATTTTGAGTTAAAGAGACTGAAATTCCCCTTTTTTGAGGGCAAAAAGGCAGAAATTTCCCTTATTTTGAGGCAAAATTGCAGAAATTTCACTTATTTCAGGGTAATAAGTCAGAAATTTTCTTTATTTTGGGGCAAAAAAGACAGAAATTCTCTTTGTTTTGGGGGAAAAAGACAGAAATTCCACTTATTTAGAGGCAAAAAAGCAGAAATTCCCCTTATTTTGGAGCAAAAATGAAGAAATTTTTCTTTTTTGTGGCAAAAGGTATACATTCCCCTTATTTTCGGGCTAAAAAGCAGAAATACCCTTTATTTTGCAGCAAAATTGCAGAAATTCCCCTAATTGTGGGGCAAAAAGGCAGAAATTCCCTATATGTTGGGGCAAAAAGACAGAAATTCTCCTTATTTTGGGGCAAAACTCAGAAATTCCACTTATTTTGGGGCAAAATTCCAGAAATTTCTCTTATTTGGGGAAAAATTACAGAAATTTAACTTTTTTTGGGGCAAAATTGCAGAAATTTCACTTATTTCAGGGAAAAAAGGCAGAAATTTTCCTTATTTTGAGGCAAAAAGTACAGAAATTCCCTTTGTTTTGGGGGAAAAAGACAGAAATTCCACTTATTTAGAGGCAAAAAAGCAGAAATTCCCCTTATTTTGGAGCAAAATTGCAGAAATTTTTCTTTTTTATGGCAAAAAGGTATGCATTCTTCTTATTTTCAGGCAAAAAGGCAGAAATTCCCTGTATTTTGCAGCAAAATTGCAGAAATTTCCCTAATTGTGGGGCAAAAAGGCAGAAATTCCCTATATGTTGGGGCAAAAAGACAGAAATTCTTCTTATTTTGGGTCAAAACTCAGAAATTCCACTTATTTTGGGGGAAAATTCTAAAAATTTCCCTTATTTTGGTGCAAAATTGCAGAAATTTCACTCATTTTGGGGCAAAATTGCAGAAATTTCAATTATTTCAGGTAAAAAAAGAAGAAATTTTCTTATTTTGGGGCGAAAAAACAGAAATTTCTTTTATTATGGTACAAAATAACAGAAATTTTTCTTATTTTGGGCAAAAAGGCAGAAATTTCCCATATTTTGGGTCAAAAATGCAGAAATTCCCCTTATTTTGAGGTAAAAAGGTTGAAATTCCTTTTATTTGGGGGCAAAAAGTAAGAAATTCCCCTTATTTTGGAACAAAAAGCAGACATTTACATTATTTTGGGGAAAAAATTTAGAAATTTAACTTATTTCAGGGCAAAAAGTCAGAAATTTTCCTTATTTTGGGGCAAAAAGGCAAAAATTCTTAATATTTTGTGGCAAAAATACAGAAATTCCTATTATTTTGAGGTAAAAAGGCTGAAATTCTTCATATTTGGGTGCCAAAAGGCAGAAATTTCCCTTATTTTGGGGCAAAATTGCAGAAATTTCACTTATTTTGGGGAAAAATTGCACAAATTTCACTTATTTCAGAAAAAAAAGCAGAAATTTTCTTATTTTGTTGCAAAAAGGCAGAACTTTTTTTTATTTTGGTACAAAATTGCAGTAATTTTTCTTATTTTGAGACAAAAAGGCAGAAATTTTCCATATTTTGGGGCAAATATGCAGAAATTCCCATTATTTTGAGTTAAAGAGACTGAAATTCCCCTTTTTTGAGGGCAAAAAGGCAGAAATTTCCCTTATTTTGAGGCAAAATTGCAGAAATTTCACTTATTTCAGGGTAATAAGTCAGAAATTTTCTTTATTTTGGGGCAAAAAAGACAGAAATTCTCTTTGTTTTGGGGGAAAAAGACAGAAATTCCACTTATTTAGAGGCAAAAAAGCAGAAATTCCCCTTATTTTGGAGCAAAAATGAAGAAATTTTTCTTTTTTGTGGCAAAAGGTATACATTCCCCTTATTTTCGGGCTAAAAGCAGAAATTCCCTTTATTTTGCAGCAAAATTGCAGAAATTCCCCTAATTGTGGGGCAAAAAGGCAGAAATTCCCTATATGTTGGGGCAAAAAGACAGAAATTCTCCTTATTTTGGGGCAAAACTCAGAAATTCCACTTATTTTGGGGCAAAATTCCAGAAATTTCTCTTATTTGGGGAAAAATTACAGAAATTTAACTTTTTTTGGGGCAAAATTGCAGAAATTTCACTTATTTCAGGGAAAAAAGGCAGAAATTTTCCTTATTTTGAGGCAAAAAGTACAGAAATTCCCTTTGTTTTGGGGGAAAAAGACAGAAATTCCACTTATTTAGAGGCAAAAAAGCAGAAATTCCCCTTATTTTGGAGCAAAATTGCAGAAATTTTTCTTTTTTATGGCAAAAAGGTATGCATTCTTCTTATTTTCAGGCAAAAAGGCAGAAATTCCCTGTATTTTGCAGCAAAATTGCAGAAATTTCCCTAATTGTGGGGCAAAAAGGCAGAAATTCCCTATATGTTGGGGCAAAAAGACAGAAATTCTTCTTATTTTGGGTCAAAACTCAGAAATTCCACTTATTTTGGGGGAAAATTCTAAAAATTTCCCTTATTTTGGTGCAAAATTGCAGAAATTTCACTCATTTTGGGGCAAAATTGCAGAAATTTCAATTATTTCAGGTAAAAAAAGAAGAAATTTTCTTATTTTGGGGCGAAAAAACAGAAATTTCTTTTATTATGGTACAAAATAACAGAAATTTTTCTTATTTTGGGCAAAAAGGCAGAAATTTCCCATATTTTGGGTCAAAAATGCAGAAATTCCCCTTATTTTGAGGTAAAAAGGTTGAAATTCCTTTTATTTGGGGGCAAAAAGTAAGAAATTCCCCTTATTTTGGAACAAAAAGCAGACATTTACATTATTTTGGGGAAAAAATTTAGAAATTTAACTTATTTCAGGGCAAAAAGTCAGAAATTTTCCTTATTTTGGGGCAAAAAGGCAAAAATTCTTAATATTTTGTGGCAAAAATACAGAAATTCCTATTATTTTGAGGTAAAAAGGCTGAAATTCTTCATATTTGGGTGCCAAAAGGCAGAAATTTCCCTTATTTTGGGGCAAAATTGCAGAAATTTCACTTATTTTGGGAAAAATTGCACAAATTTCACTTATTTCAGAAAAAAAAGCAGAAATTTTCTTATTTTGGGGCAAAAAGGCAGAAATTTTTTTTTATTTGGTACAAAATTGCAGAAATATTTCTTATTTTGGGACAAAAAGGCAGAAATTCCCATTATTTGGGGGCAAAAAGGCAGAAATTTCCCTTATTTTGAGGCAAAATTGCAGAAATTTCACTTATTTCAGGGTATTAAGTCAGAAATTTTCCTTATTTTGGGGCAAAAAAGACAGAAATTCGCTTTGTTTTGGGGGAAAAAGACAGAAATTCCACTTATTTAGGGGTAAAAAGCAGAAATTCCCCTTATTTTGGAGCAAAAATGAAGAAATTTCTATTGTTTGTGGCAAAAGGTATACATTCCCCTTATTTTCGGGCTAAAAAGCAGAAATTCCCTGTATTTTGGAGCAAAATTGCCGAAATTCCCCTAATTGTGGGGCAAAAAGGCAGAAATTCCTCTTATGTTAGGGCAAAAAGACAGAAATTCTTCTTATTTTGAGGCAAAACTCAGAAATTCCATTTATTTTGGGGCATAATTCCAGAAATTTCCCTTATTTTGGGGCAAAATTGCAGAAATTTCACTTATTATGGGGCAAAATTGCAGAAATTTCACATATTTCAGAGACAAAAGGCAGAAATTTTCTTTATTTTGGGGCAAAAACGCAGAAATTCCCCTTATTTTAAGGTAAAATGCTGAAATTCCTCTTATTTGGGGGCAAAAAGGCTGAAATTTCTCTTATTTTGGGGCAAAATTGCAGAAATTTCACATATTTCAGGGTAATAAGTCAGAAATTTTCCTTATTTTGGGGCAAAAAAGACAGAAATTCCCTTTGTTTTGGGGGAAAAAGAAATTCCACTTATTTAGAGGCAAAAAAGCAGAAATCCTTCTTATTTTGGAGCAAAATTGCAGATTGTTCCCTTTTTTATGGCAAAGAGGTATGCATTCTTCTTATTTTCGGGCAAAATGAAGAAATTTCCTGTATTTTGGAGCAAAATTGCAGAAATTCCCCAAATTGTGGGGCAAAAAGGCAGAAATTCCCTATATTTTTTGGCAAAAAGACAGAAATTCTCCTTATTTTGGGGAAAAACTCGAAAATTCCTCTTATTTGGGGCAAAATTCCAGAAATTTCTTTTATTTTGGGGCAAAATTGCAGAAATTTTACTTATTTTGTGGCAAATTGCAGAAATTTCACTTATTTCAAAAAAAAAGCAGAAATTTTCTTATTTTGTAGCAAAAAGGCAGAAATTTATTTTATTTTGATACAAAATTGCAGAAAATTTTTTTATTTTGGGACAAAAAAGCAGAAATTTCCCATATTTTCGGGCAAAAATGCAGAAATTCCCCTTATTTTGAGTTAAATAGACTGAAATTCCCCTTATTTGGGGGCAAAAAGGCAGAAATTTCCCTTATTTTGATGCTAAATTGCAGAAATTTCACTTATTTCAGGGTAATAAGTCAGAAATTTTCCTTATTTTGTGGCAAAAATGACAGAAATTCCCTTTGTTTTGGTGCAAAAAGAGATAAATTCCACTTATTTAGAGGCAAAAAAGCAGAAATTCCCCTTATTTCGGAGCAAAAATGAAGAAATTTCCCTTTTTTGTGGCAAAAGGTATACATTCCTTTTATTTTCGGGCTAAAAAGAAGAAATTCCTTGTATTTTGGAGCAAAATTGCAAAAATTCCCCTAATTGTGGGGCAAAAAGGCAGAAATTCTTTATATGTTAGGGCAAAAAGAAAGAAATTCTCCTTATTTTGAGGCAAAACTCAGAAATTCCACTTATTTTGAGGCAAAATTCCAGAAATTTCCCTTATTTTGGGGCAAAATTGCAGAAATTTCACATATTTTGGAGAAAAATTGCAGAAATTACACTTATTTCATGGAAAAAAGCAGAAATTTCCTTATTCTGGGGAAAAACTTAGAAATTTCCAATATTTTGGAGCAAAAATGCTAAAATTCCCCTTATTTTGAGGTAAAAAGGCTGAAATTCCCCGTATTTGGTGGCAAAAAGGCAGAAATTTCCCTTATTTTGGAGCAAAATTGCAGAAATTTTACTTATGTCAGGGTAATAAGTCAGAAATTTTCCTTATTTTGGAGCAAAAAAGACAGAAATACCCTTTGTTTTGGGGGAAAAAGACAGAAATTCCACTTATTTAAAGGCAAAATTGCAGAAATTCCCCTTATTTTGGAACAAAAATGAAGAAATTTCCTTTATTTATGGCAAAAAGTTATGCATTCTTCTTATTTTCGTACAAAAAGGAAAAATTCCCCGTATTTTGGAGCAAAATTGCAAAATTCCCCTAATTGTTGGGCAAAAAAGCAGAAATTCCCTATATGTTGGGGCAAAAAGACAGAAATTCTCCTTATTTTGGGGCAAAACTCAGAAATTCCACTTATTTTGAAGCAAAATTCGAGAAATTTCCCTCATTTTGGGGCAAAATTGCAGAAATGTCAATTATTTTGGAGCAAAATTGCAGAAATTTCACTTTTTTCAGGGGAAAAAAGCAGAAATTTTTATATTTTGTGGCAAAAAGGCAGAAATTTCTTTTATTTTGGTACAAAATTGCAGAAGTTTTTCTTATTTTGGGGCAAAAATGCAGAAATTCCCCTTATTTTGAGGTAAAAAGGCTGAAATTCCTTTTATTTGGGGGCAAAAATTAAGAAATTCCCATTATTTTAGGGCAAAAAGCAGACATTTCTATTATTTTGGGAAAAAATTTTAGAAATTTAACTTATTTCAGGGCAAAAATTCAGAAATTTTCTTTATTTTGGGACAAAAATGCAGAAATTTTTAATATATTTGACAAAAATGCAGAAATTCCCCTTATTTAGAGGTAAAAAGGCTGAAATTCCTCTTATTTGGGGGCAAAAAAGCAGAAATTTCCCTTATTTTGCGGCAAAATTGCAGAAATTTCACTTACTTCAGGGTAAAGTCAGAAATTTTCCTCATTTTGGGGCAAAAAAGACAGAAATTCCCTTTGTTTTGGGGGAGAAAGACAGAAATTCCACTTATTTAGAGGCAAAAAAGCAGAAATTCTCCTTATTTTGGAGCATAAATGAAGAAATTTCCTTTTTTATGACATAAAGGTAGGCATTCTTCTTATTTTCAGGCAAAAAGGCAGAAATTCCCCGTATTTTGCAGCAAAAATGCAGAAATTCCCCTAATTGTGGGGCAAAAAGTCAGAAATTCCCTATGTGTTGGGGCAAATAGACAGAAATTCTCCTTATTTTGGGGCAAAACTCAGAAATTCCACTTATTTTGGGGCAAAATTCCGGAAATTTCCCTTATTTTGGGGCAAAATTACAGAAATTTAACTTATTTTGTGGCAAAATTGCAGAAATTTCACTTATTTCAGGGAAAAAAGGCAGAAATTTTCCTTATTTTGTGGCAAAAAGGCAGAAATTCCTAATATTTTGTGGCAAAAATGTAGAAATTCCCCTTATTTTGAGGTAAAAAGGCTGTAATTCCTCTTATTTGGGGGCAAAAAGGCAGAAATTTTACTTATTTTGGGGCAAAATTGCAGAAATTTCACTTATTTCAGGGTAATAAGTCAGAAATTTTCCTTATTTTGGGGCAAAAAATACAGAAATTCCCTTTTTTTGGGGGGAAAAACAGAAATTCCACTTATTTAGAGGCAAAAAAGCAGAAATTCCCC
Source organism: Micromys minutus (assembly GCF_963924665.1). Lineage (NCBI taxonomy): Eukaryota > Metazoa > Chordata > Mammalia > Rodentia > Muridae > Micromys > Micromys minutus. Next base: position 1,453,504 of record NW_027667302.1, read on the forward strand.
TTATTTTGGAGCAAAATTGCAGAAATTTCCCTTTTTTATGGCAAAAAGTTATGCATTCTTCTTATTTTCGGGCAAAAAAACAGAAATTCCCCGTATTTTGGAGCAAAATTGCAGAAATTTCCCTAATTGTGAAGCAAAAAGGCAGAAATTCCCTATACGTTGGGGCAAAAAGTCAGAAATTCTCCTTATTTTAGGGTAAAACACAGAAATTCCACTTATTTTGGGGGAAAATTCCAGAAATTTCCCTTATTTTGGGGCAAAATTGCAGAAATTTCACTCATTTTGGGGCAAAACTGCAGAAATTTCAATTATTTCAGGGAAAAAAAGCAGAATTTTTTTTATTTTGTGGCAAATACAGAAATTTCTTTTATTATGGTACAAAATAGCAGAATTTTTTCTTATTTTGGGCAAAAAGGCAGAAATTTCTCATATTTTGGATCAAAAATGCAGAAATTCCTCTTATTTTGAGGTAAAAAGGCTGAAATTCGCCTTATTTGAGGGCAAAAAGTAAGAAATTCCTTTTATTATTGAACAAAAAGCAGACATTTCCATTATTTTGGGGAAAAATTAAGAAATATAACTTATTTCAGGGCAAAAAGTCAGAAATTTTTCTTATTTTCGGGCAAAAAGGCAGAAATTCTTAATCGTTTGTGGCAAAAATACAGAAATTCCTATTATTTTGAGGTAAAAAGCCTGAAATTCCCTTATTTGGGGGCCAAAAGGCAGAAATTTCCCTTACTTTGGGGCAAAATTGCAGAAATTTCACTTACCTCAGGGTAATAAGTCAGAAATTTTCCTTATTTTGGGGCAAAAAAGAAAGAAATTCCCTTTGTTTTGGGGGAAAAAGACAGAAATTCCACTTATTTATAGGCAAAAAAGTAGAAATTCCCCTTATTTTGGAGCAAAAATGAGGAAATTTCCCTTTTTTTTTTGGCAAAAGGTATACATTTCACTTTTTTTCGGGCTAAAAAGCAGAAATTCCCTGTATTTTGGAGCAAAATTGCAGAAATTCCCCTAATTGTGGGGCAAAAAGGCAGAAATTCCCTATATGTTAGGGCAAAAAGACAGAAATTCTCCTTATTTCGGGGCAAAACTCAGAAATTCCACTTATTTTGGGGCAAAATTCCAGAAAATTCCCTTATTTTCGGGCAAAATTGCAGAAATTTCACTTATTTTGGGGCAAAATTGCAGAAATTTCACTTATTTCACAAAAAAAAGTAGAAATTTTCTTATTTTGGGGCAAAAAGGCAGAAATTTCTTTTATTTTGGTACAAAATTGCAGAATTTTTCTTATTTTGGGACAAAAAGGCAGAAATATCCCTTATTTTGGGGCAAAAATGCAGAAATTCCCCTTATTTTGAGGTAAAAAGACTGAAATTCCCCTTATTTGGCGGCAAAAAGGCAGAAATTTTTCTTATTTTGGGGCAAAATTGCAGAAATTTCACTTATTTCAGGGTAATAAGTCAGAAATTTTCCTTATTTTGGGGCAAAAAAGACAGAAATTCCCTTTGTTTTGGAGGAAAAAGACAGAAATTCCACTAATTTAGAGGCAAAAAAGCAGAAATTCCCCTTATTTTGGAGCAAAATTGCAGAAATTTACCTTTTTTAGGGCAATAAGGTAGGCATTCTTCTCATTTTCTGAAAAAGGCAGAAATTCCCCGTATTTTGGAGCAAAATTGCAGAAATTCCCCTAATTGTGGGGCAAAAAGGCAGAAATTCCCTATATGTTGGGGCAAAAAGGCAGAAATTCTCCTTATTTTGTGGCAAAACTCAGAAATTCCACTTATTCTGGGGCAAAATTCCAGAAATTTCCGTTATTTTGGGGCAAAATTGCAGAAATTTCATTAATTTTGGGGCAAAATTGCAGAAATTTCACTTATTTCATAGAAAAAAGCAGAAATTTTCTTATTTTGAGGAAAGAAAGGCAGAAATTTCCTATATTTTGGTGCAAAAATGCAGAAATTCCCCTTATTTTGAAATAAAAAGTCTGAAATTCCCCGTATTTGGGTGCAAAAAGGCAGAAATTTCCCTTATTTTGGGGCAAAATTGCAGAAATTTCACTCTTTTCAGGGTAATAAGTCAGAAATTGTTTTTATTTTGGAGCAAAAATGACAGAAATTCCCTTTGTCTTGGGGGAAAAAGACAGAAATTCCACTTATTTAGAGGAAAAAAAGCAGAAATTCCCCTTATTTTGGAGCAAAAATGAAGAAATTTCCCTTTTTTATGGCAAAAAGGTATGCATTCTTCTTTTTTCGTACAAAAAGGCAGAAATTCCCAGTATTTTGGAGCAAAATTGCAGAAATTCCTCTAATTGTTAGGCAAAAAAGTAGAAATTCCCTATATGTTGGGGCAAAAATACAGAAATTCTCCTTATTTTGAGGCAAAACTCAGAAATTCCACTTATTTTGGGACAAAATTCCAGAAATTTCCCTTATTTTGGGGCAAAATTGCAGAAATTTCACTTATTTTGGGGCAAAATTGCAGAAATTTCACGTATTTCATGGAAAAAAAGCAGAATTTTTCTTATTTTTGGCAAAAAGGCAGAAATTTTTCATATTTTGGGGCAAGAATGCAGAAATTCCCCTTATTTTGAGGTAAAAAGGCTGAAATTCCCATTATTTGGGGGCAAAAAGTAAGAAATTCCCATTATTTTGGGGCAAAAAGCAGACATTTCCCTTAATTTGTAGAAAAATTTTAGAAATTTAACTAATTTCAGTGCAAAAAGTCAGAAATTGTCATTATTTTGGGGCAAAAAGGCAGAAATTCCCAATATTTTGTGGCAAGAATGCAGAAATTCCCCTTATTTTGAGGTAAAAAGGCTGAAATTCCCCTTATTTGGGGGCAAAAAGGCAGAAATTTCCCTTATTTTGGGGCAAAATTGCAGAAACTTCACTTACTTCAGGGTAATAAGTCAGAAATTTTCCTTGTTTTGGGGCAAAAAAGACAGAAATTCCCTTTGTTTTGGGAGAAAAAGACAGAAATTCCACTTATTTCGAGGCAAAAAAGCAGAAATTCCCCTTATATTGGAGCAAAATTGCAGAAATTTCCCTTTTTTATGGCAAAAATGTATGCATTCTTCTTATTTTTAGGCAAAAAGTCAGAAAAATCCTCGTATTTTGGAGCAAAATTGCAGAAATTCCCCTAATTGTGAAGTAAAAAGGCAGAAATTCCCTATATGTTGGGGCAAAAAACAGAAATTCTCCTAATTTTTGGGCAAAACTAAGAAATTCCACTTATTTTGTTGCAAAATTCCAGAAATTTCCCTTATTTTGGTGCAAAATTGCAGAAATTTCACTTATTTTGGGGCAAAATTGCAGAAATTTCACTTATTTCATGGAAAAAAGCAGAAATTTTCTTATTTTGGGGCAAAATTGCAGAAATTTCACTAATTTCAGTGTAATAAGGCAGAAATTTCCTTATTTTGGGAATAAAAAGTCAGAAATTCTTTTTGTTTTGGGGGAAAAGGAAAGAAATTCCACTTATTGGGAGGCAAAAACAGAAATTCCCCATATTTAGAGGTAATAAGGCTGAAATTTTCCTTATTTGGGGGCAAAAGGCAGAAATTTCCCCTTATTTCGGGGCAAAATTGCAGAAATTTTACTTATTTCAGGGTAATAAGTCAGAAATTTTCCTTATTTTGGAGCAAAAAAGACAGAAATTCCCTTTGTTTTGGGGGAAAAAGACAGAAATTCCACTAATTTAGAGGCAAAAAGGCAGAAATTCCCCGTATTTTGGAGCAAAATTTCAGAAATTCCCCTAATTGTGGGGCAAAAAGGCAGAAATTCCCTATATGTTGGGGCAAAAAGGCAGAAATTCTCCTTATTTTGAGGCAAAACTCAGAAATTCCACTTATTTTGGGGCAAAATTCCAGAAATTTCTGTTATTTGGGGGCAAAATTGCAGAAATTTATTTAATTTTGGGGAAAAATTGCAGAAATTTCACTTATTTCATGGAAAAATGAGAAATTTTTTTAATTTGGGGCAAAAAGGCAGAAATTTCCAATATTTTGGTGCAAAAATGCAGAAATTCCCTTATTTTGAAAAAAAAGTCTGAAATTCCCTGTATTTGGGGGCAAAAAGGCAGAAATTTCCTTATTTTGGGGCAAAATTGCAGAAATTTCACTTATTTCAGGGTAATAAGTCAGAGATTGTTTATATTTTGGAGCAAAAAAGACAGAAATTCCCTTTGTTTTGGGATAAAAAGACAGAAATTCCACTTATTTAGAGGAAAAAAAAGCAGAAATTCCCCTTATTTTGGAGCAAAAATGACGAAATTTCCCTTTTTTATGGCAAAAAGGTATGCATTCTTCTTATTTTCGTACAAAAAGGCAGAAATTCCCTGTATTTTGGAGCAAAATTGCAGAAATTCCCCTAATTGTTAGGCAAAAAAGCAGAAATTTCCTATATGTTGGGGCAAAAAGACAGAAATTCTCCTCATCTTTGGTCAAAACTCAGAAATTCCACTTATTTTGGGGCAAAATTCCAGAAATTTCCCTTATTTTGGGGCAAAATTGCAGAAATTTCACTTATTTCAGGGGAAAAAAGGAAAAATTTTCTTAATTTGCGGCAAAAAGTCAGAAATTTCTCATATTTTGGGGCAAAAATTCAGAAATTCCCCTTATTTTGAGGTAAAAAGGCTGAAATTCCCCTTATTTGGGGGCAAAAAGTAAGAAATTCGAATTATTTGGGGGCAAAAAGCAGACATTTCCCTTATTTTGTGGAAAATTTTAGAAATTTAACTTATTTCAGGGCAAAAAGTCAGTAATTTTCCTTATTTTAGGGCAAAAAGGCAGAAATTCCCAATATTTTGTGGCAAGAATGCAGAAATTCCCCTTATTTTGAGGTAAAAAGGCTGAAATTCCCCTTATTTGGGGGCAAAAAGGCAAAAATTTCCCTTATTTTGGAGCAAAATTGCAGAAATTTCACATACTTCAGGGTAATAAGTCAGAAATTTTCCTTATTTTGGGGCAAAAAAGACAGAAATTCCCTTTGTTTTGGGGGAAAAAGACAGGATTTCCACTTATTTAAAGACAAAAAAGCAGAAATTCCCCTTATTTTGGAGCAAAAATGAAGAAATTTCCTTTTTATATGGCAAAAATGTATGCATTCTTCTTATTTTCGTACAAAAAGGCAGAAATTCCCCGTATTTTGGAGCAAAATTGCAAAAATTCCCCTAATTGTTGGGCAAAAAAGCAGAAATTCCTTATATGTTGGGGCAAAAAGACAAAAATTCTCCTTATTTTGGGGCAAAACTCAGAAATTCCACTTATTTTGATGCAAAATTCCAGAAATTTCCTTTATTTTGGGGCAAAATTGCAATAATTTCCCTTATTTTGGGGCAAAATTGCAGAAATTTCACTTATTTCAGTGTAATAAGGCAGAAATTTCCTTATTTTGGGAATAAAAAGACAGAAATTCTTTTTGTTTTGGGGGGAAAAGGAAAGAAATTCCACTTATTGGGAGGCAAAAAAGCTGAAATTCCCCATATTTAGAGGTAATAAGGCTGAAATTTTCCTTATTTGGGGGCAAAAGGCAGAAATTTCCCCTTATTTTGGGGCAAAATTGCAGAAATTTCACTTATTTCAGGGTAATAAGTCAGAAATTTTCCTTATTTTGGGGCAAAAAAGACAGAAATTCCCTTTGTTTTGGGGGAAAAATACAGAAATTCCACTAATTTAGAGGCAAAAAAGCAGAAATTCCCCTTAATTTGGAGCAAAAATGAAGAAATTTCCCTATTTATGGCAATAAGGTAGGCATTCTTTTTATTTTCGGGCAAAAAGGCAGAAATTCCCCGTATTTTGGAGCAAAATTGCAGAAATTCCCCTAATTGTGGGGCAAAAAGGCAGAAATTCCCTATATGTTGGGGCAAAAAGGCAGAAATTCTCCTTATTTTGAGGCAAAACTCAGAAATTCCACTTATTTTGGGGGAAAATTCCAGAAATTTCCCTTATTTTGGGGCAAAATTGCAGAAATTTCCATTATTTGGGGGCAAAATTGCAGAAATTTCATTAATTTTGGGGCAAAATTGCAGAAATTTCACTTATTTCATGGAAAAAAGGAGAAATTTTCTTAATTTGGGGCAAAAAGGCAGAAATTTCCAATATTTTGGTGCAAAAATGCAGAAATTCCCTTATTTTGAAATAAAAAGTCTGAAATTCCCCGTATTTGGGGGCACAAAGGCAGAAATTTCCCTTATTTTGGGGCAAAATTGCAGAAATTTCACTTATTTCAGGGTAATAAGTCAGAGATTGTTTATATTTTGGAGCAAAAAAGACAGAAATTCCCTTTGTTTTGGGATAAAAAGACAGAAATTCCACTTATTTAGAGGAAAAAAAAGCAGAAATTCCCCTTATTTTGGAGCAAAAATGACGAAATTTCCCTTTTTTATGGCAAAAAGGTATGCATTCTTCTTATTTTCGTACAAAAAGGCAGAAATTCCCTGTATTTTGGAGCAAAATTGCAGAAATTCCCCTAATTGTTAGGCAAAAAAGCAGAAATTTCCTATATGTTGGGGCAAAAAGACAGAAATTCTCCTCATCTTTGGTCAAAACTCAGAAATTCCACTTATTTTGGGGCAAAATTCCAGAAATTTCCCTTATTTTGGGGCAAAATTGCAGAAATTTCACTTATTTCAGGGGAAAAAAGGAAAAATTTTCTTAATTTGCGGCAAAAAGTCAGAAATTTCTCATATTTTGGGGCAAAAATGCAGAAATTCCCCTTATTTTGAGGTAAAAAGGCTGAAATTCCCCTTATTTGGGGGCAAAAAGTAAGAAATTCGCATTATTTGGGGGCAAAAAGCAGACATTTCCCTTATTTTGTGGAAAATTTTAGAAATTTAACTTATTTCAGGGCAAAAAGTCAGTAATTTTCCTTATTTTGAAACAAAAGGCTGAAATTCCCCTTATTTTGGGGAAAAAAGGCAAAAATTTCCCTTATTTTGGAGCAAAATTGCAGAAATTTCACTTACCTCAGGGTAATAAGTCAGAAATTTTTCTTATTTTGGGGCAAAGAAGACAGAAATTCCCTTTGTTTTTGGGGAAAAAGACAGAAATTCCACTTATTCAAAGGCAAAAAAGCAGAAATTCCCCTTATTTTGGAGCAAAAATGAAGAAATTTCCTTTTTATATGGCAAAAATGTATGCATTCTTCTTATTTTCGTACAAAAAGGCAGAAATTCCCCGTATTTTGGAGCAAAATTGCAAAAATTCCCCTAATTGTTGGGCAAATATGCAGAAATTCCTTATATGTTGGGGCAAAAAGACAAAAATTCTCCTTATTTTGGGGCAAAACTCAGAAATTCCACTTATTTTGAAGCAAAATTCCAGAAATTTCCCTTATTTTGGGGCAAAATTGCAATAATTTCACTCGTTTTGTGGCAAAATTGCAGAAATTTCAATTATTTCAGGAAAAAAATGCAGAAATTTTCTTTTTTGTGGCAAAAAGGCAGAAATTTCTTTTATTTTGGTACAAAATTGCAGAAATTTTTTCTTATTTGGGGGCAAAAAGGCAGAAATTTCCCATATTTTGGGGCAAAAATGCAGAAATTCCCTTTATTTTGAGGTAAAAAGAATGAAATTCCCCTTATTCGGAGGCAAAAAGTAAGAAATTCCCATTATTTTGGGGCAAAAAGCAGACATTTCTCTTATTTTGGGTAAAAAATTTAGAAATTTAAATTATTTCAGGGCAAAAATTCAGAAATTTTCCTTATTTTGGGGCACAAAGGCAGAAATTCCTAATATTTTGTGGCAAAAATACAGAAATTCTTCTTATTTAGAGGTAAAAAGGCTGAAATTCCCCTTATTTGGGGGCAAAAAGGCAGAAATTTCCCTTATTTTTGGGCAAAATTGCAGAAATTTCACTTACTTCAGGGTAACAAGTCAGAAATTTTCCTTATTATGGGGCAAAAACGACAGAAATTCCCTTTGTTTTAGGGAAAAAAGACAGAAATTCCACTAATTTAGAGGCAAAAAAGCAGAAATTCCCCTTATTTTGGAGCAAAAATGAAGAAATTTCCCTTTTTATGGCAAAAAGGTATGCATTCTTCTTATTTTCGGAAAAAAAAAGGCAGAAATTCCCCGTATTTTCGAGCAAAATTACAGAAATTCCCCTAATTGTGGGGCAAAAGGGCAGAAATTCCCTATATGTTGGGGCAAAAATACAGAAATTCTCCTTATTTTGAGGCAAAACTCAGAAATTCCAATTATTTTGGGGCAAAATTCCAGAAATTTCCCTTATTTCGGGGCAAAATTGTAGAAATTTCACTTATTTTGGGGCAAAATTGCAGAAATTTCACTTATTTCATGGAAAAACAGAATTTTTCTTATTTTGGGCAAAAAGGCAGAAATTTCCCATATTTTGGGGCAAGAATGCAGAAATTCCCTTTATTTTGAGGTAAAAAGGCTGAAATTCCCATTATTTGGGGGCAAAAAGTAAGAAATTCCCATTATTTTGGGGCAAAAAGCAGACATTTCCCTTATTTTGGAGAAAAATTTTAGAAATTTAACTTATTTCAGTGCAAAAAGTCAGAAAATTTCCTTATTTTGGAGCAAAAAGGCAGAAATTCCCAATATTTTGTGGCAAGAATGCAGAAATTCCCCTTATTTTGAGGTAAAAAGGCTGAAATTCCCCTTATTTGGGGGCAAAAAGGCAGAAATTTCCCTTATTTTGGGGCAAAATTGCAGAAACTTCACTTACTTCAGGGTAATAAGTCAGAAATTTTCCTTGTTTTGGGGCATAAAAGACAGAAATTCCTTTTGTTTTTGGGGGAAAAGACAGAAATTCCACTTATTTAGAGGCAAAAAAGCAGAAATTCCCCTTATATTGGTACAAAATTGCAGAAATTTTCTTTTTTATGGCAAAAATGTATGCATTCTTCTTATTTTCGGGCAAAAAGGCAGAAATTCCCCGTATTTTGGAGCAAAATTGCAGAAATTCCCCTAATTGTGAAGCAAAAAGGCAGAAATTCCCTATATGTTGGGGCAAAAAGACAGAAATTCTCCTTATTTTGGGGCAAAAGTCAGAAATTCCACTTATTTTGGGGCAAAATTCCAGAAATTTCAGTTATTTTGGCGCAAAATTGCAGAAATTTCACTTATTTTGGGGCAAAATTGCAGAGATTTCACTCATTTCATGGAAAAAAGCAGAAATCTTATTTTGGGGCAAAATTGCAGAAATTTCACTTATTTCAGTGTAATAAGTCAGAAATTTTCCTTATTTTGGGAATAAAAAGACAGAAATTCTTTTTGTTTTGGGGGAAAAGGAAAGAAATTCCACTTATTGGGAGGCAAAAAAGCAGAAATTCCCCATATTTAGAGGTAATAAGGCTAAAATTTTCAATATTTGGGGGCAAAAGGCAGAAATTTCCCCTTATTTTGGGGCAAAATTGCAGAAATTTCACTTATTTCAGGGTAATAAGTCAGAAATTTTCCTTATTTTGGGCCAAAAAAGACAGAAATTCTTTTTGTTTTGGGGGAAAAAGACAGAAATTCCACTAATTTAGAGGCAAAAAAGCAGAAATTCCCCTTATTTTGGAGGAAAAATGAAGAAATTTCCCTTTTTATGGCAAAAAGGTATGCATTCTTTTATTTTCGGGCAAAAAGGCAGAAATTCCCCATATTTTGGAGCAAAATTACAGAAATTCCCCTAATTGTGGGGCAAAAAGGCAGTAATTCCCTATATGTTGGGGCAAAAATACAGAAATTCTCCTTATTTTGAGGCAAAACTCAGAAATTCCACTTATTTTGGGGCAAAATTCCAGAAATTTCCTTTATTTTGGGGCAAAATTGCAGAAATTTCACTTATTTTAGGGCAAAATTGCAGAAATTTCACTTATCTCATGGAAAAAAGCAGAATTTTTCTTATTTTGGGCAAAAAGGCAGAAATTTCCCATATTTTGGGGCAAGAATGCAGAAATTCCCCTTATTTTGAGGTAAAAAGGCTTAAATTCCCATTATTTGGGGGCAAAAAGTAAGAAATTCCCATTATTTTTGGGCAAAAAGCAGACATTTCCCTTATTTTGGAGAAAAATTTTAGAAATTTAACTTATTTCAGGGCAAAAAGTCAGAAATTTCCCTTATTTTGGGGCAAAAAGGCAGAAATTCCCAATATTTTGTGGCAAGAATGCAGAAATTCCCCTTATTTTGAGGTAAAAAGGCTGAAATTCCCCTTATTTGGGGGCAAAAAGGCAGAAATTTCCCTTATTTTGGGGCAAAATTGCAGAAACTTCACTAACTTCAGGGTAATAAGTCAGAAATTTTCCTTGTTTTGGGGCAAAAAAGACAGAAATTCCCTTTGTTTTGGGGGAAAAAGACAGAAATTCCACTTATTTAGAGGCAAAAAGGCAGAAATTACCCTTATATAGGAGCAAAATTGCAGAAATTTTCCTTTTTTATGGCAAAAAGGTATGCATTCTTCTTATTTTCGGGCAAAAAGGCAGAAGTTCCACGTATTTTGGAGCAAAATTGCAGAAATTCCCCTAATTGTGAAGCAAAAAGGCAAAATTCCCTATATGTTGGGGCAAAAAGACAGAAATTCTCCTTATTTTGGGGCAAAACTCAGAAATTCCACTAATTTTGGGGCAAAATTCCTGAAATTTCCCTTATTTTGGCGCAAAATTGCAGAAATTTCACTTATTTTGGGGCAAAATTGCAGAAATTTCACTCATTTCATGGAAAAAAGCAGAAATCTTCTTATTTTGGGGCAAAAAGGCAGAAATTTCCCATATTTTGGGGAAAAAATGCAGAAATTCCCCTTATTTTGAGGTAAAAAGGCTGAAGTTCCCCGTATTTGGGGGCAAAAAGGCAGAAATTTCCCTTATTTTGGGGCAAAATTGCAGAAATTTCACTTATTTCAGTGTAATAAGTCAGAAATTTTCCTTATTTTGGGAATAAAAAGACAGAAATTCTTTTTGTTTTGGGGGAAAAGGAAAGAAATTCCACTTATTGGGAGGCAAAAAAGCAAAAATTCCCCATATTTAGAGGTAATAAGGCTGAAATTTTCTTTATTTGAGGGCAAAAGGCAGAAATTTCCCCTTATTTTTGGGCAAAATTGCAGAAATTTCACTTATTTCAGGGTAATAAGTCAGAAATTTTCCTTATTTTGGGGCAAAAAAGACAGAAATTCCCTTTGTTTTGGGGGGAAAAGACAGAAATTCCACTTATTTAGAGCCAAAAAAGCAGAAATTCCCCTTATTTTGGAGCAAAATTGCAGAAATTTCCTTTTTATGGCAAAAAGGTATGCATTCTTCTTATTGTCGGGCAAAAAGGCAGAAATTCCCCATATTTTGGAGCAAAATTGCAGAAATTCCCCTAATTGTGGGGCAAAAAGGCAGAAATTCCCTATATGTTGGGGCAAAAAGACAGAAATTCTCCTTATTTTGGGGCAAAACACAGAAATTCCACTTATTTTGGGGGAAAATTCCAGAAATTACTCTTATTTTGGGGCAAAATTGCAGAAATTTCACTCATTTTGGGGCAAAACTGCAGAAATTTCAATTATTTCAGGGCAAAGAAGCAGAAATTTCTTTTATTATGGTACAAAATAGCAGAAATTTTTCTTATTTTGTGCAAAAATGCAGAAATTTCACATATTTTGGGTCAAAAATGCAGAAATTCTCCTTATTTTGAGGTAAAAATGCTGAAATTCCCCTTATTAGGGGGCCACAAGTAAGAAATTCCCCTTATTTTGGGGCAAAAAGCAGACATTTCCATTATTTTGGGGAAAAAATTTAGAAATTTAACTTATTTCAGGGCAAAAAGTCAGAAATTTTCCTTATTTTGGGGCAAAAAGGCAGAAATTCTTAATCGTTTGTGGCAAAAATACAGAAATTCCTATTATTTTGAAGTAAAAAGGCTGAAATTCCCCCTATTTGAGGGCAAAAATGCAGAAATTCCCCTTATTTTGAGGTAAAAAGGCTGAAATTCCCCCTATTTGAGGGCAAAAAGGCAAAAATTTCCCTTATTTTGAGGAAAAATTGCAGAAATTTCACTTATTTCAGGGTAATAATTCATAAATTTTCCTTATTTTGGAGCAAAAAAGACAGAAATTCCCTTTGTTTTGGGGGAAAAAGACAGAAATTCCACTTATTTATAGGCAAAAAAGCAGAAATTCCCCCTTATTTTGGAGCAAAAATGAAGAAATTTCTCTTTTTTGTGGCAAAAGGTATACATTCCACTTATTTTGGGCTAAAAAGCAGAAATTCCCCGTATTTTGGAGCAAAATTGCAGAAATTCCGCTAATTGTGGGGCAAGAAGGCAGAAATTCCCTATATGTTAGGGCAAAAAGACAGAAATTCTCCTTATTTTGGGGCAAAACTCAGAAATTCCACTTATTTTGGGGCAAAATTCCAGAAAATTCCCTTATTTTCGGGCAAAATTGCAGAAATTTCACTTATTTTGGGGCAAAATTGCAGAAATTTCACTTATTTCAGAAAAAAAAGCAGAAATTTTCTTATTTTGGGGCAATAAGGCAGAAATTTCTTTTATTTTGGAACAAAATTGCAGAAATTTTTCTTATTTTGGGACAAAAAGGCAGAAATTTCCCTTATTTTGGGGCATAATTGCAGAAATTTCACTTACTTCAGGGTAAAGTCAGAAATTTTCCTTATTTTGGGGCAAAAAAGACAGAAATTCCCTTTGTTTTGGGGGAAAAAAGACAGAAATTCCACTAATTTAGAGGCCAAAATGCAGAAATTCCCCTTATTTTGGAGCAAAAATGAAGAAATTTTCCTTTTTATGGGAAAAAGGTATGCATTCTTCTTATTTTCGGGCAAAAAGGCAGAAATTCCCTGTATTTTGGAGCAAAATTACAGAAATTCTTCTAATTGTGGGGCAAAAAGGCAGAAATTCCCTATATGTTGGGGCAAAAAGACAGAAATTCTCCTTATTTTGGGTCAAAACTCAGAAATTCCACTTATTTTGGGGCAAAATTCCAATAATTTCACTTATTTTGAGGCAAAATTGCAGAAATTTCACTTATTTCAGGGTAATAAGACAGAAATTTTCCTTATTTTGGTGCAAAAAAGACTGATATTCCATTTGTTTTGGGGGAAAAAGACAGAAATTCCACTTATTTAGAGGCATAAAAGCAGAAATTCCCCTCATTTTGGAGCAAAAATGAAGAAATTTCCCTTTTTTATGGCAAAAAAGTATGCATTCTTATTATTTTCGGGCAAAAAGGCAGAAATTCCTTGTATTTTGGGGCAAAAATGCAGAAATTCCCCTTATTTTGAGGTAAAAAGGCTGAAATTCCCCCTATTTGAGGGCAAAAAGGCAGAAATTTCACTTATTTTGAGGAAAAATAGCAGAAATTTAACTTATTTCAGGGTAATAATTCAGAAATTTTCCTTATTTTGGGGCAAAAAAGACAGAAATTCCCTTTGTTTTGGGGGAAAAAGACAGAAATTCCACTTATTTATAGGCAAAAAAGCAGAAATTCTCCCTTATTTTGGAGCAAAAATGAAGAAATTTCCCTTTTTTGTGGCAAAAGGTATACATTCCACTTATTTTGGGCTAAAAAGCAGAAATTCCCTGTATTTTGGAGCAAAATTGCAGAAATTCCGCTAATTGTGGGGCAAAAAGGCAGTAATTCCCTATATGTTAGGGCAAAAAGACAGAAATTCTCCTTATTTTGGGGAAAAAGTCAGAAATTCCACTTATTTTGGGGCAAAATTCCAGAAAATTCCTTTATTTTCGGGCAAAATTGCAGAAATTTCACTTATTTTGGGGCAAAATTGCAGAAATTTCACTTATTTCAGAAAAAAAAGCAGAAATTTTCTTATTTTGGGGCAATAAGGCAGAAATTTCTTTTATTTTGGAACAAAATTGCAGAAATTTTTCTTATTTTGGGACAAAAAGGCAGAAATTTCCCTTATTTTGGGGCAAAAATGCAGAAATTCCCCTTATTTTGAGGTAACAAGACTGAAATTCCCCTTATTTGGTGGCAAAAAGGCAGAAATTTCTCTTATTTTGGGGCAAAATTGCAGAAATTTCACTTATTTCAGGGTAATAAGTCAGAAATTTTCCTTATTTTGGGGCAAAAAAGACAGAAATTCCCTTTGTTTTGGGGGAAAAAGACAGAAATTCCACTAATTTAGAGTCAAAAAAGCAGAAATTCCCCTTATTTTGGAGCAAAATTTCAGAAATTTACCTTTTTTATGGCAATATGGTAGGCATTCTTCTTATTTTCGGGCAAAAAGGCAGAAATTCCCCGTATTTTCGAGCAAAATTGCAGAAATTCCCCTAATTGTGGGCACAAAGGCAGAAATTCCCTATATGATGGGCCAAAAAGGCAGAAATTCTCCTTATTTTGAGGCAAAACTCAGAAATTCCACTTATTTTGGGGCAAAATTCCAGAAATTTCCCTTATTTTGGGGCAAAATTGCAGAAATTTCATTAATTTTGTGGCAAAATTGCAGATATTTCACTTATTTCATGGAAAAAAGGAGAAATTTTCTTATTTTGGGGCAAAAAGGCAGAAATTTCCAATATTTTAGTGCAAAAATGCAGAAATTCCTCTTATTTTGAAATAAAAAGTCTGAAATTCCCCTGTATTTGGGGGCAAAAAGGCAGAAATTTCCCTTATTTATGGGCAAAATTGCAGAAATTTCACTTATTTCAGGGTAATAAGTCAGAAATTGTTTTTATTTTGTATCAAAAAAGACAGAAATTCCCTTTGTTTTGGGGGAAAAAGACAGAAATTCCACTTATTTAGAGGAAAAAAAGCAGAAATTCCCCTTATTTTGGAGCAAAAATGAACAAATTTCCCTTTTTTATAGCAAAAAGGTATGCATTCTTCTTATTTTCATACAAAAAGAAAGAAATTCCCCGTATTTTGGAGCAAAATTGCAGAAATTCCCCTAATTGTTAGGCAAAAAAGCAGAAATTCCCTATATGTTGGGGCAAAAAGACAGAAATTCCCCTTATTTTGGAGCAAAACTCAGAAATTCCACTTATTTTGGGGAAAAAATCCAGAAATTTCCCTTATTTTGGGGCAAAATTGCAGAAATTTTACTTATTTCAGGGGAAAAAAGGAGAAATTTTCTTATTTTGGGGCAAAAAGTCAGAAATTTCCCATATTTTGTGGCAAAAATGCAGAAATTCCCCTTATTTTGAGGTAAAAAGGCTGAAATTCCCCTTATTTGGGGGCAAAAAGTAAAAAATTCCCATTTTTTGGGGGCAAAAAGCAGACATTTCCCTTATTTTGGGGAAAAATTTTAGAAATTTAACTTATTTCAGGGCAAAAAGTCAGAAATTTTCTTATTTTGGGGCAAAAAAACAGAAATTTCTTTTATTATGGTACAAAATAGCAGAAATTTTTCTTATTTTGGGCGAAAAGGCAGAAATTTCCTATATTTTGGTCAAAAATGCAGAAATTCCCCTTATTTTGAGGTAAAAAGGCTGATATTCCCCTTATTTGGGGGCAAAAAGTAAGAAATTCCCCTTATTTTGGGGCAAAAAGCAGACATTTCCATTATTTTGGGGAAAAAATTTAGAAATCTAACTTATTTCAGAACAAAAATCAGAAATTTTCCTTATTTTGGGGCAAAAAGGCAGAAACTCTTAATCGTTTGTGGCAAAAATACAGAAATTCCTATTAATTTGACGTAAAAAGCCTGAAATTCCCCTTATTTGGGGGCCAAAAGGCAAAAATTTCCCTTATTTTGGGGAAAAATTGCAGAAATTTCACTTACTTCAGCGTAATAAGTCAGAAATTTTCCTTATTTTGGGGCAAAAAAGACAGAAATTCCCTTTGTTTTGGGGGAGAAAGACAGAAATTCCACTTATTTAGAGGCAAAAAAGCAGAAATTCCCCTTATTTTGGAGCAAAAATGAACAAATTTCCCTTTTTTATAGCAAAAAGGTATGCATTCTTCTTATATTCGTACAAAAAGAAAGAAATTTTCCGTATTTTGGAGCAAAATTGCAGAAATTCCCCTAATTGTTAGGCAAAAAAGCAGAAATTCTCTATATGTTGGAACAAAAAGACAGAAATTCCCCTTATTTTGGAGCAAAACTCAGAAATTCCACTTATTTTGGGGCAAAATTCCAGAAATTTCCCTTATTTTGGGGCAAAATTGCAGAAATTTCACTTATTTCAGGGGAAAAAAGGAGAAATTTTCTTATTTTGGGGCAAAAAGTCAGAAATTTCCCATATTTTGTGGCAAAAATGCAGAAATTCCCCTTATTTTGAGGTAAAAAGGCTGAAATTCCCCTTATTTGGGGGCAAAAAGTAAAAAATTCCCATTTTTGGGGGGCAAAAAGCAGACATTTCCCTTATTTTGGGGAAAAATTTTAGAAATTTAACTTATTTCAGGGCAAAAAGTCAGAAATTTTCTTATTTTGGGGCAAAAAAACAGAAATATCTTTTATTATGGTACAAAATAGCAGAAATTTTTCTTATTTTGGGCAAAAAGGCAGAAATTTCCTATATTTTGGTCAAAAATGCAGAAATTCCCCTTATTTTGAGGTAAAAATGCTGAAATTCCCCTTATTTGGGGGCAAAAAGTAAGAAATTCCCCTTATTTTGGGGCAAAAAGCAGACATTTCCATTATTTTGGGGAAAAAATTTAGAAATCTAACTTATTTCAGGGCAAAAATCAGAAATTTTCCTTATTTTGGGGCAAAAAGGCAGAAACTCTTAATCGTTTGTGGCAAAAATACAGAAATTCCTATTAATTTGAGGTAAAAAGCCTGAAATTCCCCTTATTTGGGGGCCAAAAGGCAGAAATTTCCCTTATTTTGGGGAAAAATTGCAGAAATTTCACTTACTTCAGCGTAATAAGTCAGAAATTTTCCATATTTTGGGGCAAAAAAGACAGAAATTCCCTTTGTTTTGGGGGAGAAAGACAGAAATTCCACTTATTTAGAGGCAAAAAAGCAGAAATTCCCCTTATTTTGGAGCAAAAATGAAGAAATTTCCCTTTTTTATAGCAAAAAGGTATGCATTCTTCTTATTTTCGTACAAAAAAAAGAAATTCCCAGTATTTTGGAGCAAAATTGCAGAAATTCCCCTAATTGTTAGGCAAAAAAGCAGAAATTCCCTATATGTTGGGGCAAAAAGACAGAAATTCCCTTTATTTTGGAGCAAAACTCAGAAATTCCACTTATTTTGGGGCAAAATTCCAGAAATTTCCCTTATTTTGGGGCAAAATTGTAGAAATTTCACTTATTTCAGGGGAAAAAAGGAGAAATTTTCTTATTTTGGGGCAAAAAGTCAGAAATTTCTCATATTTTGTGGCAAAAATGCAGAAATTCCCCTTATTTTGCGGTAAAAAGGCTGAAATTCCCCTTATTTGGGGGCAAAAAGTAAAAAATTCCAATTATTTGGGGGCAAAAAGCAGACATTTCCCTTATTTTGGGGAAAAATTTTAAGAATTTAACTTATTTCAGGGCAAAAAGTCAGAAATTTTCCTTATTTTGGGGAAGAAAGGCAGAAATTCCTAATATTTTGTGGCAAAAATGCAGGAATTCCCCTTATTTTGAGGTAAAAAGGCTGAAATTCCCCTTATTTGGGGGCAAAAAGGCAGAAATTTCCCTTATTTTGGGGCAAAATTGCAGAAACTTCACTTACTTCAGGGTAATAAGTCAGAAATTTTCCTTATTTTGTGCCAAAAAAGACAGAAATTCCCTTTGTTTTGGGGGAGAAAGACAGAAATTCAACTTATTTCAAGGCAAAAAAGCAGAAATTCCCCTTATTTTGGAGCAAAAATGAAGATATTTCCTTTTTTTATGGCAAAAATGTATGCATTCTTCTTATTTTAGTACAAAAAGGCAGAAATTCCCCGTATTTTGGAGCAAAATTGCAAAAATTCCCCTGATTCTTGGGCAAAAAAGCAGAAATTCCCTATATGTTGGGGCAAAAAGACAAAAATTCTCCTTATTTTGGGGCAAAACTCAGAAATTCCACTTATTTTGAAGCAAATTCCAGAAATTTCCCTTATTTGGGGGCAAAATTGCAATAATTTCACTCATTTTGGGGCAAAATTGCAGAAATTTCAATTATTTCAGGAAAAAAAAGCAGAAATTTTCTTATTTTGTGGCAAAAAGTCAGAAATTTCTTTTATTTTGGTACAAAATTGCAGAAATTTTTCTTATTTGGGGGCAAAAAGGCAGAAATTTCTCATATTTTGGGGCAAAAAGGCAGAAATTTCACTTATTTCAGGGTAATAAGTCAGAAATTTTCCTTATTTTGGGTCAAAAAGACAGAAATTCCCTTTGTTTTTGGGGAAAATGAAAGAAATTCCAATTATTTAGAGGCAAAAAAGCAAAAATTCCCAATATTTAGAGGTAATAAGGCTGAAATTTTCCTTATTTGGAGGCAAAAGGCAGAAATTTTCCTTATTTTGGGACAAAATTGCAGAAATTTCACTTATTTCATGGTAATAAGTAAGAAATTTTCCTTATTTTGGGGCAAAAAAGACAGAAATTCCCTTTGTGTTGGGGTAAAAAGACAGAAATTCCACTTATTTAGAGGCAAAAAAGAGGAAATTCCCTTTATTTTGGAGCAAAAATGAGGAAATTTCCATTTTTTATGGCAAAAAGTTATGCATTCTTCTTATTTTCGGGTAAAAAGGAAGAAATTCACTTTATTTTGGAGCAAAATTTCAGAAATTCACCTAATTGTGGGGCAAAAAGGCAGAAATTCCCTATATGTTGTGGCAAAAAGACAAAAATTCTCATATTTTGGGGCAAAACTCAGAAATTCCACTTATTTTGGGGCAAAATTCCCGAAATTTCCCTTATTTTGAGGCATAATTAAAGAAATTTCACTTATTTTGGGGCAAAATTGCAGAAATTTTTCTTATTTTGGGCAAAAAGGCAGAAATTTCCCATATTTTGGGGCAAAAATGCAGAAATTTCTTTTATTTTGAAGTAAAAAAGCTGAAATTCCACTTATTAGGGGCAAAAAGTAAGAAATTCCCATTATTTTGGGGCCAAGCAGACATTTCCCTTATTTTTGGGAAAAATTTTAGAAATTTAACTTATTTCATTGCAAAAAATCAGAAATTTTTTTTATTTTGGGGCAAAAAGGCAGAAATTCCTAATATTTTATGGCAAAAATGCAGAAATTCCCCTTATTTTGAGGTAAAAGGCTTAAATTCCCCTTATTTGGCGGCAAAAAGGCAGAAATTTCTCTTATTTTGGAACAAAATTGCAGAAATTTCACTTATTTCAGGGTAATAAGTCAGAAATTTTCCTTATTTTGGGGCTAAAAGGACAGAAATTCTATTTGTTTTGGGGGAAAAAGACAGAAATTCCACTTATTCAGAGGCAAAAAAGCAAAAATTCCCCTTGTTTTGGAGCAAAATTGCAGAAATTTCCCTTTTTTATGGCAATAAGGTATGCATTCTTCTTATTTTCGGGCAAAAAGGCAGAAATTCCCTGTATTTTTGAGCAAAATTGCAGAAATTCCCCTAATTGTGGGGCATAAAGGCAGAAATTCCCTATATAATGGGGCAAAAAGACAGAAATTCTCCTTATTTTGAGGCAAAACTGAGAAATTCCACTTATTTTGGGGAAAAAAATTTCAGAAATTTCCCTTATTTTGGGGCAAAATTGCAGAAATTTTACTTATGTCAGGGTAATAAGTCAGAAATTTTCCTTATTTTGGAGCAAAAAAGACAGAAATACCCTTTGTTTTGGGGGAAAAAGACAGAAATTCCACTTATTTAAAGGCAAAATTGCAGAAATTCCCCTTATTTTGGAGCAAAAATGAAGAAATTTCCTTTATTTATGGCAAAAAGTTATGCATTCTTCTTATTTTCGTACAAAAAGGAAAAATTCCCCGTATTTTGGAGCAAAATTGCAAAATTCCCCTAATTGTTGGGCAAAAAAGCAGAAATTCCCTATATGTTGGGGCAAAAAGACAGAAATTCTCCTTATTTTGGGGCAAAACTCAGAAATTCCACTTATTTTGAAGCAAAATTCGAGAAATTTCCCTCATTTTGGGGCAAAATTGCAAAAATGTCAATTATTTTGGAGCAAAATTGCAGAAATTTCACTTTTTTCAGGGGAAAAAAGCAGAAATTTTTATATTTTGTGGCAAAAAGGCAGAAATTTCTTTTATTTTGGTACAAAATTGCAGAAGTTTTTCTTATTTTGGGGCAAAAATGCAGAAATTCCCCTTATTTTGAGGTAAAAAGGCTGAAATTCCTTTTATTTGGGGGCAAAAATTAAGAAATTCCCATTATTTTAGGGCAAAAAGCAGACATTTCTATTATTTTGGGAAAAAATTTTAGAAATTTAACTTATTTCAGGGCAAAAATTCAGAAATTTTCTTTATTTTGGGACAAAAATGCAGAAATTTTTAATATATTTGACAAAAATGCAGAAATTCCCCTTATTTAGAGGTAAAAAGGCTGAAATTCCTCTTATTTGGGGGCAAAAAAGCAGAAATTTCCCTTATTTTGCGGCAAAATTGCAGAAATTTCACTTACTTCAGGGTAAAGTCAGAAATTTTCCTCATTTTGGGGCAAAAAAGACAGAAATTCCCTTTGTTTTGGGGGAGAAAGACAGAAATTCCACTTATTTAGAGGCAAAAAAGCAGAAATTCTCCTTATTTTGGAGCATAAATGAAGAAATTTCCTTTTTTATGACATAAAGGTAGGCATTCTTCTTATTTTCAGGCAAAAAGGCAGAAATTCCCCGTATTTTGCAGCAAAAATGCAGAAATTCCCCTAATTGTGGGGCAAAAAGTCAGAAATTCCCTATGTGTTGGGGCAAATAGACAGAAATTCTCCTTATTTTGGGGCAAAACTCAGAAATTCCACTTATTTTCGGGCAAAATTCCGGAAATTTCCCTTATTTTGGGGCAAAATTACAGAAATTTAACTTATTTTGTGGCAAAATTGCAGAAATTTCACTTATTTCAGGGAAAAAAGGCAGAAATTTTCCTTGTTTTGTGGCAAAAAGGCAGAAATTCCTAATATTTTGTGGCAAAAATGTAGAAATTCCCCTTATTTTGAGGTAAAAAGGCTGAAATTCCTCTTATTTGGGGGCAAAAAGGCAGAAATTTTCCTTATTTTGGGGCAAAATTGCAGAAATTTCACTTATTTCAGGGTAATAAGTCAGAAATTTTCCTTATTTTTGGGCAAAAAATACAGAAATTCCCTTTTTTTGGGGGGAAAAAACAGAAATTCCACTTATTTAGAGGCAAAAAAGCAGAAATTCCCCTTATTTTGGAGCAAAATTGCAGAAATTTCCCTTTTTTATGGCAAAAAGGTATGCATTCTTCTTATTTTCGGGCAAAAAAACAGAAATTCCCCGTATTTTGGAGCAAAATTGCAGAAATTCCCCTAATTGTGGGGCAAAAAGGCAGAAATTCCCTATATGTTGGGGCAAAAAGTCAGAAATTCTCCTTATTTTAGGGTAAAACACAGAAATTCCACTTATTTTGGGGGAAAATTCCAGAAATTTCCCTTATTTTGGGGCAAAATTGCAGAAATTTCACTCATTTTGGGGCAAAACTGCAGAAATTTCAATTATTTCAGGGAAAAAAAGCAGAAATTTTTTTATTTTGTGGCAAATACAGAAATTTCTTTTATTATGGTACAAAATAGCAGAATTTTTTCTTATTTTGGGCAAAAAGGCAGAAATTTCTCATATTTTGGATTAAAAATGCAGAAATTCCTCTTATTTTGAGGTAAAAAGGCTGAAATTCCCCTTATTTGAGGGCAAAAAGTAAGAAATTCCTTTTATTATTGAACAAAAAGCAGACATTTCCATTATTTTGGGGAAAAATTAAGAAATATAACTTATTTCAGGGCAAAAAGTCAGAAATTTTTCTTATTTTCGGGCAAAAAGGCAGAAATTCTTAATCGTTTGTGGCAAAAATACAGAAATTCCTATTATTTTGAGGTAAAAAGCCTGAAATTCCCTTATTTGGGGGCCAAAAGGCAAAAATTTCCCTTACTTTGGGGCAAAATTGCGGAAATTTCACTTACTTCAGGGTAATAAGTCAGAAATTTTCCTTATTTTGGGGCAAAAAAGACAGAAATTCCCTTTGTTTTTGGGGAAAAAGACAGAAATTCCACTTATTTAAAGGCAAAAAAGCAGAAATTCCCCTTATTTTGGAGCAAAAATGAAGAAATTTCCTTTTTATATGGCAAAAATGTATGCATTCTTCTTATTTTCGTACAAAAAGGCAGAAATTCCCCGTATTTTGGAGCAAAATTGCAAAAATTCCCCTAATTGTTGGGCAAATAAGCAGAAATTCCTTATATGTTGGAGCAAAAAGACAAAAATTCTCCTTATTTTGGGGCAAAACTCAGAAATTCCACTTATTTTGAAGCAAAATTCCAGAAATTTCCCTTATTTTGGGGCAAAATTGCAATAATTTCACTCGTTTTGTGGCAAAATTGCAGAAATTTCAATTATTTCAGGAAAAAAAAAGCAGAAATTTTCTTTTTTGTGGCAAAAAGGCAGAAATTTCTTTTATTTTGGTACAAAATTGCAGAAATTTTTTCTTATTTGGGGGCAAAAAGGCAGAAATTTCCCATATTTTGGGGCAAAAATGCAGAAATTCCCTTTATTTTGAGGTAAAAAGAATGAATTTCCCCTTATTCGGGGGCAAAAAGTAAGAAATTCCCATTATTTTGGGGCAAAAAGCAGACATTTCTCTTATTTTGGGTAAAAAATTTAGAAATTTAACTTATTTCAGGGCAAAAATTCAGAAATTTTCCTTATTTTGGGGCACAAAGGCAGAAATTCCTAATATTTTGTGGCAAAAATACAGAAATTCTTCTTATTTAGAGGTAAAAAGGCTGAAATTCCCCTTATTTGGGGGCAAAAAGGCAGAAATTTCCCTTATTTTGGGGCAAAATTGCAGAAATTTCACTTACTTCAGGGTAACAAGTCAGAAATTTTCCTTATTATGGGGCAAAAACGACAGAAATTCCCTTTGTTTTAGGGAAAAAAGACAGAAATTCCACTAATTTAGAGGCAAAAAAGCAGAAATTCCCCTTATTTTGGAGCAAAAATGAAGAAATTTCCCTTTTTATGGCAAAAAGGTATGCATTCTTCTTATTTTCGGAAAAAAAAAGGCAGAAATTCCCCGTATTTTCGAGCAAAATTACAGAAATTCCCCTAATTGTGGGGCAAAAGGGCAGAAATTCCCTATATGTTGGGGCAAAAATACAGAAATTCTCCTTATTTTGAGGCAAAACTCAGAAATTCCAATTATTTTGGGGCAAAATTCCAGAAATTTCCCTTATTTTGGGGCAAAATTGTAGAAATTTCACTTATTTTGGGGCAAAATTGCAGAAATTTCACTTATTTCATGGAAAAACAGAATTTTTCTTATTTTGGGCAAAAAGGCAGAAATTTCCCATATTTTGGGGCAAGAATGCAGAAATTCCCTTTATTTTGAGGTAAAAAGGCTGAAATTCCCATTATTTGGGGGCAAAAAGTAAGAAATTCCCATTATTTTGGGGCAAAAAGCAGACATTTCCCTTATTTTGGAGAAAAATTTTAGAAATTTAACTTATTTCAGTGCAAAAAGTCAGAAAATTTCTTTATTTTGGAGCAAAAAGGCAGAAATTCCCAATATTTTGTGGCAAGAATGCAGAAATTCCACTTATTTTGAGGTAAAAAGGCTGAAATTCCCCTTATTTGGGGGCAAAAAGGCAGAAATTTCCCTTATTTTGGGACAAAATTGCAGAAACTTCACTTACTTCAGGGTAATAAGTCAGAAATTTTCCTTGTTTTGGGGCATAAAAGACAGAAATTCCCTTTGTTTTTGGGGAAAAAGACAGAAATTCCACTTATTTAGAGGCAAAAAAGCAGAAATTCCCCTTATATTGGTACAAAATTGCAGAAATTTTCCTTTTTTATGGCAAAAATGTATGCATTCTTCTTATTTTCGGGCAAAAAGGCAGAAATTCCCCGTATTTTGGAGCAAAATTGCAGAAATTCCCCTAATTGTGAAGCAAAAAGGCAGAAATTCCCTATATGTTGGGGCAAAAAGACAGAAATTCTCCTTATTTTGGGGCAAAAGTCAGAAATTCCACTTATTTTGGGGCAAAATTCCAGAAATTTCAGTTATTTTGGCGCAAAATTGCAGAAATTTCACTTATTTTGGGGCAAAATTGCAGAGATTTCACTCATTTCATGGAAAAAAGCAGAAATCTTATTTTGGGGCAAAATTGCAGAAATTTCACTTATTTCAGTGTAATAAGTCAGAAATTTTCCTTATTTTGGGAATAAAAAGACAGAAATTCTTTTTGTTTTGGGGGAAAAGGAAAAAAATTCCACTTATTGGGAGGCAAAAAAGCAGAAATTCCCCATATTTAGAGGTAATAAGGCTAAAATTTTCAATATTTGGGGGCAAAAGGCAGAAATTTCCCCTTATTTTGGGGCAAAATTGCAGAAATTTCACTTATTTCAGGGTAATAAGTCAGAAATTTTCCTTATTTTGGGCCAAAAAAGACAGAAATTCTTTTTGTTTTGGGGGAAAAAGACAGAAATTCCACTAATTTAGAGGCAAAAAAGCAGAAATTCCCCTTATTTTGGAGGAAAAATGAAGAAATTTCCCTTTTTATGGCAAAAAGGTATGCATTCTTTTATTTTCGGGCAAAAAGGCAGAAATTCCCCATATTTTGGAGCAAAATTACAGAAATTCCCCTAATTGTGGGGCAAAAAGGCAGTAATTCCCTATATGTTGGGGCAAAAATACAGAAATTCTCCTTATTTTGAGGCAAAACTCAGAAATTCCACTTATTTTGGGGCAAAATTCCAGAAATTTCCTTTATTTTGGGGCAAAATTGCAGAAATTTCACTTATTTTAGGGCAAAATTGCAGAAATTTCACTTATCTCATGGAAAAAAGCAGAATTTATCTTATTTTGGGCAAAAAGGCAGAAATTTCCCATATTTTGGGGCAAGAATGCAGAAATTCCCCTTATTTTGAGGTAAAAAGGCTTAAATTCCCATTATTTGGGGGCAAAAAGTAAGAAATTCCCATTATTTTTGGGCAAAAAGCAGACATTTCCCTTATTTTGGAGAAAAATTTTAGAAATTTAACTTATTTCAGGGCAAAAAGTCAGAAATTTCCCTTATTTTGGGGCAAAAAGGCAGAAATTCCCAATATTTTGTGGCAAGAATGCAGAAATTCCCCTTATTTTGAGGTAAAAAGGCTGAAATTCCCCTTATTTGGGGGCAAAAAGGCAGAAATTTCCCTTATTTTGGGGCAAAATTGCAGAAACTTCACTAACTTCAGGGTAATAAGTCAGAAATTTTCCTTGTTTTGGGGCAAAAAAGACAGAAATTCCCTTTGTTTTGGGGGAAAAAGACAGAAATTCCACTTATTTAGAGGCAAAAAGGCAGAAATTACCCTTATATAGGAGCAAAATTGCAGAAATTTTCCTTTTTTATGGCAAAAAGGTATGCATTCTTCTTATTTTCGGGCAAAAAGGCAGAAGTTCCACGTATTTTGGAGCAAAATTGCAGAAATTCCCCTAATTGTGAAGCAAAAAGGCAAAATTCCCTATATGTTGGGGCAAAAAGACAGAAATTCTCCTTATTTTGGGGCAAAACTCAGAAATTCCACTAATTTTGGGGCAAAATTCCTGAAATTTCCCTTATTTTGGCGCAAAATTGCAGAAATTTCACTTATTTTGGGGCAAAATTGCAGAAATTTCACTCATTTCATGGAAAAAAGCAGAAATTTTCTTATTTTGGGGCAAAAAGGCAGAAATTTCCCATATTTTGGGGAAAAAATGCAGAAATTCCCCTTATTTTGTGGTAAAAAGGCTGAAGTTCCCCGTATTTGGGGGCAAAAAGGCAGAAATTTCCCTTATTTTGGGGCAAAATTGCAGAAATTTCACTTATTTCAGTGTAATAAGTCAGAAATTTTCCTTATTTTGGGAATAAAAAGACAGAAATTCTTTTTGTTTTGGGGGAAAAGGAAAGAAATTCCACTTATTGGGAGGCAAAAAAGCAAAAATTCCCCATATTTAGAGGTAATAAGGCTGAAATTTTCTTTATTTGAGGGCAAAAGGCAGAAATTTCCCCTTATTTTTGGGCAAAATTGCAGAAATTTCACTTATTTCAGGGTAATAAGTCAGAAATTTTCCTTATTTTGGGGCAAAAAAGACAGAAATTCCCTTTGTTTTGGGGGGAAAAGACAGAAATTCCACTTATTTAGAGCCAAAAAAGCAGAAATTCCCCTTATTTTGGAGCAAAATTGCAGAAATTTCCTTTTTATGGCAAAAAGGTATGCATTCTTCTTATTGTCGGGCAAAAAGGCAGAAATTCCCCATATTTTGGAGCAAAATTGCAGAAATTCCCCTAATTGTGGGGCAAAAAGGCAGAAATTCCCTATATGTTGGG
Organism: Micromys minutus; assembly: GCF_963924665.1. Taxonomy (NCBI): domain Eukaryota; kingdom Metazoa; phylum Chordata; class Mammalia; order Rodentia; family Muridae; genus Micromys; species Micromys minutus. Next base: position 1,479,825 of record NW_027667302.1, read on the forward strand.
GCAAAAAGACAGAAATTCTCCTTATTTTGGGGCAAAACACAGAAATTCCACTTATTTTGGGAGAAAATTCCAGAAATTTCCCTTATTTTGGGGCAAAATTGCAGAAATTTCACTCATTTTGGGGCAAAATTGCAGAAATTTCAATTATTTCAGGGCAAAGAAGCAGAAATTTCTTTTATTATGGTACAAAATAGCAGAAATTTTTCTTATTTTGTGCAAAAAGGCAGAAATTTCACATATTTTGGGTCAAAAATGCAGAAATTCTCCTTATTTTGAGGTAAAAAGGCTGAAATTCCCCTTATTAGGGGGCCAAAAGTAAGAAATTCCCCTTATTTTGGGGCAAAAAGCAGACATTTCCATTATTTTGGGGAAAAAATTTAGAAATTTAACTTATTTCAGGGCAAAAAGTCAGAAATTTTCCTTATTTTGGGGCAAAAAGGCAGAAATTCTTAATCGTTTGTGGCAAAAATACAGAAATTCCTATTATTTTGAGGTAAAAAGGCTGAAATTCCCCCTATTTGAGGGCAAAAATGCAGAAATTCTCTTTATTTTGAGGTAAAAAGGCTGAAATTCCCCCTATTTGAGGGCAAAAAAACAGAAATTTCCCTTATTTTGAGGAAAAATTGCAGAAATTTCACTTATTTCAGGGTAATAATTCATAAATTTTCCTTATTTTGGGGCAAAAAAGAGAGAAATTCCCTTTGTTTTGGGGGAAAAAGACAGAAATTCCACTTATTTATAAACAAAAAAGCAGAAATTCCCCCTTATTTTGGAGCAAAAATGAAGAAATTTCCCTTTTTTGTGGCAAAAGGTATACATTCCACTTATTTTGGGCTAAAAAGCAGAAATTCCCCGTATTTTGGAGCAAAATTGCAGAAATTCCGCTAATTGTGGGGCTAAAAGGCAGAAATTCCCTATATGTTAGGGCAAAAAGACAGAAATTCTCCTTATTTTGGGGCAAAACTCAGAAATTCCACTTATTTTGGGGCAAAATTCCAGAAAATTCCCTTATTTTCGGGCAAAATTGCAGAAATTTCACTTATTTTGGGGCAAAATTGCAGAAATTTCACTTATTTCAGAAAAAAAAGCAGAAATTTTCTTATTTTGGGGCAAAAAGGCAGAAATTTCTTTTAATTGGTACAAAATTGCAGAAATTTTTCTTATTTTGGGACAAAAAGGCAGAAATTTCCCTTATTTTGGGGCAAAAATGCAGAAATTCCCCTTATTTTGAGGTAACAAGACTGAAATTCCCCTTATTTGGTGGCAAAAAGGCAGAAATTTCTCTTATTTTGGGGCAAAATTGCAGAAATTTCACTTATTTCAGGGTAATAAGTCAGAAATTTTCCTTATTTTGGGGCAAAAAAGACAGAAATTCCCTTTGTTTTGGGGGAAAAAGACAGAAATTCCACTAATTTAGAGTCAAAAAATCAGAAATTCCCCTCATTTTGGAGCAAAATTGCAGAAATTTACCTTTTTTATGGCAAAAGGGTAGGCATTCTTCTTATTTTCGGGCAAAAAGGCAGAAATTCCCCGTATTTTGGAGCAAAATTGCAGAAATTCCCCTAATTGTGGGCAAAAAGGCAGAAATTCCCTATATGATGGGGCAAAAAGGCAGAAATTTTCCTTATTTTGAGGCAAAACTCAGAAATTCCACATATTTTGGGGCAAAATTCCAGAAATTTCCCTTACTTTGGGGCAAAAATGCAGAAATATCATTAATTTTGGGGCAAAATTGCAGATATTTAAGTTATTTCATGGAAAAAAGGAGAAATTTTCTTATTTTGGGGCAAAAAGGCAGAAATTTCCAATATTTTAGTGCAAAAATGCAGAAATTCCTCTTATTTTGAAATAAAAAGTCTGAAATTCCCCGTATTTGGGGGCAAAAAGGCAGAAATTTTCCTTATTTATGGTCAAAATTGCAAAAATTTCACTTATTTCAGGGTAATAAGTCAGAAATTGTTTTTATTTTTGATCAAAAAAGACAGAAATTCCCTTTGTTTTGGGGGAAAAAGACAGAAATTCCACTTATTTAGAGGAAAAAAAGCAGAAATTTCCCTTATTTTGGAGCAAAAATGAAGAAATTTCCCTTTTTTATAGCAAAAAGGTATGCATTCTTCTTATTTTCGTACAAAAAGAAAGAAATTCCCCGTATTTTGGAGCAAAATTGCAGAAATTCCCCTAATTGTTAGGCAAAAAAGCAGAAATTCCCTATATGTTGGGGCAAAAAGACAGAAATTCCCCTTATTTTGGAGCAAAACTCAGAAATTCCACTTATTTTGGGGCAAAATTCCAGAAATTTCCCTTATTTTGGGGCAAAATTGCAGAAATTTCACTTATTTCAGGGGAAAAAAGGAGAAATTTTCTTATTTTGGGGCAAAAAGTAAGAAATTTCCCATATTTTGTGGCAAAAATGCAGAAATTCCCCTTATTTTGAGGTAAAAAGGCTGAAATTCCCCCTTATTTGGGGGCAAAAAGTAAAAAATTCCCATTATTTGGGGCAAAAAGCAGACATTTCCCTTTTTTGGGGAAAAATTTTAGAAATTTAACTTATTTCAGGGCAAAAAGTCAGAAATTTTCCTTATTTTGGGGCAAAAAGGCAGAAATTCCCAATTTTTTGTGGCAAGAATGCAGAAATTCCCCTTATTTTGAGGTAAAAAGGCTGAAATTCCCCTTATTTGGGGGCAAAAAGGCAGAAATTTCCCTTATTTTGGGGCAAAATTGCAGAAATTTAACTTACTTCAGGGTAATAAGTCAGAAATTTTCCTTATTTTGGGCCAAAAAAGACAGAAATTTCCTTTCTTTTGGGGGGAAAAGACAGAAATTCCACTTATTTAGAGGCAAAAAGGCAGAAATTACCCTTATATTGGAGCAAAATTGCAGAAATTTTCCTTTTTTATGGCAAAAAGGTATGCATTCTTCTTATTTTCGGGCAAAAAGGCAGAAGTTTCCCGTATTTTGGAGCAAAATTGCAGAAATTCCCCTAATTGTGAAGCAAAAAGGCAAAATTCCCTATATGTTGGGGCAAAAAGACAGAAATTCTCCTTATTTTGGGGCAAAACTCAGAAATTCCACTTATTTTGGGGCAAAATTCCAGAAATTTCCCTTATTTTGGCGCAAAATTGCAGAAATTTCACTTATTTTGGGGCAAAATTGCAGAAATTTCACTCATTTCATGGAAAAAAGCAGAAATCTTCTTATTTTGGGGCAAAAAGGCAGAAATTTCCCATATTTTGGGGAAAAAATGCAGAAATTCCCCTTATTTTGAGGTAAAAAGGCTGAAGTTCCCCGTATTTGGGGGCAAAAAGGCAGAAATTTCCCTTATTTTGGGGCAAAATTGCAGAAATTTCACTTATTTCAGTGTAATAAGTCAGAAATTTTCCTTATTTTGGGAATAAAAAGACAGAAATTCTTTTTGTTTTGGGGGAAAAGGAAAGAAATTCCACTTATTGGGAGGCAAAAAAGCAAAAATTCCCCATATTTAGAGGTAATAAGGCTGAAATTTTCTTTATTTGAGGGCAAAAGGCAGAAATTTCCCCTTATTTTTGGGCAAAATTGCAGAAATTTCACTTATTTCAGGGTAATAAGTCAGAAATTTTCCTTATTTTGGGGCAAAAAAGACAGAAATTCCCTTTGTTTTGGGGGGAAAGACAGAAATTCCACTTATTTAGAGCCAAAAAAGCAGAAATTCCCCTTATTTTGGAGCAAAATTGCAGAAATTTCCTTTTTATGGCAAAAAGGTATGCATTCTTCTTATTGTCGGGCAAAAAGGCAGAAATTCCCCATATTTTGGAGCAAAATTGCAGAAATTCCCCTAATTGTGGGGCAAAAAGGCAGAAATTCCCTATATGTTGGGGCAAAAAGACAGAAATTCTCCTTATTTTGGGGCAAAACACAGAAATTCCACTTATTTTGGGGAAAAATTCCAGAAATTACTCTTATTTTGGGGCAAAATTGCAGAAATTTCACTCATTTTGGGGCAAAACTGCAGAAATTTCAATTATTTCAGGGGAAAGAAGCAGAAATTTCTTTTATTATGGTACAAAATAGCAGAAATTTTTCTTATTTTGTGCAAAAAGGCAGAAATTTCACATATTTTGGGTCAAAAATGCAGAAATTCTCCTTATTTTGAGGTAAAAAGGCTGAAATTCCCCTTATTAGGGGGCCAAAAGTAAGAAATTCCCCTTATTTTGGGGCAAAAAGCAGACATTTCCATTATTTTGGGGAAAAAATTTAGAAATTTAACTTATTTCAGGGCAAAAAGTCAGAAATTTTCCTTATTTTGGGGCAAAAAGGCAGAAATTCTTAATCGTTTGTGGCAAAAATACAGAAATTCCTATTATTTTGAGGTAAAAAGGCTGAAATTCCCCCTATTTGAGGGCAAAAATGCAGAAATTCTCTTTATTTTGAGGTAAAAAGGCTGAAATTCCCCCTATTTGAGGGCAAAAAAACAGAAATTTCCCTTATTTTGAGGAAAAATTGCAGAAATTTCACTTATTTCAGGGTAATAATTCATAAATTTTCCTTATTTTGGGGCAAAAAAGAGAGAAATTCCCTTTGTTTTGGGGGAAAAAGACAGAAATTCCACTTATTTATAAACAAAAAAGCAGAAATTCCCCCTTATTTTGGAGCAAAAATGAAGAAATTTCCCTTTTTTGTGGCAAAAGGTATACATTCCACTTATTTTGGGCTAAAAAGCAGAAATTCCCCGTATTTTGGAGCAAAATTGCAGAAATTCCGCTAATTGTGGGGCTAAAAGGCAGAAATTCCCTATATGTTAGGGCAAAAAGACAGAAATTCTCCTTATTTTGGGGCAAAACTCAGAAATTCCACTTATTTTGGGGCAAAATTCCAGAAAATTCCCTTATTTTCGGGCAAAATTGCAGAAATTTCACTTATTTTGGGGCAAAATTGCAGAAATTTCACTTATTTCAGAAAAAAAAGCAGAAATTTTCTTATTTTGGGGCAATAAGGCAGAAATTTCTTTTATTTTGGAACAAAATTGCAGAAATTTTTCTTATTTTGGGACAAAAAGGCAGAAATTTCCCTTATTTTGGGGCAAAATTGCAGAAATTTCACTTACTTCAGGGTAAAGTCAGAAATTTTCCTTATTTTGGGGCAAAAAAGACAGAAATTCCCTTTGTTTTGGGGGAAAAAAGACAGAAATTCCACTAATTTAGAGGCCAAAAAGCAGAAATTCCCCTTATTTTGGAGCAAAAATGAAGAAATTTTCCTTTTTATGGGAAAAAGGTATGCATTCTTCTTATTTTCGGGCAAAAAGGCAGAAATTCCCTGTATTTTGGAGCAAAATTACAGAAATTCTTCTAATTGTGGGGCAAAAAGGCAGAAATTCCCTATATGTTGCGGCAAAAAGACAGAAATTCTCCTTATTTTGGGTCAAAACTCAGAAATTCCACTTATTTTGGGGCAAAATTCCAATAATTTCACTTATTTTGAGGCAAAATTGCAGAAATTTCACTTATTTCAGGGTAATAAGACAGAAATTTTCCTTATTTTGGGGCAAAAAAGACAGATATTCCATTTGTTTTGGGGGAAAAAGACAGAAATTCCACTTATTTAGAGGCATAAAAGCAGAAATTCCCCTCATTTTGGAGCAAAAATGAAGAAATTTCACTTTTTTATGGCAAAAAAGTATGCATTCTTATTATTTTCGGGCAAAAAGGCAGAAATTCCTTGTATTTTGGGGCAAAAATGCAGAAATTCCCCTTATTTTGAGGTAAAAAGGCTGAAATTCCCCCTATTTGAGGGCAAAAAGGCAGAAATTTCCCTTATTTTGAGGAAAAATAGCAGAAATTTAACTTATTTCAGGGTAATAATTCAGAAATTTTCCTTATTTTGGGGCAAAAAATACAGAAATTCCCTTTGTTTTGGGGGAAAAAGACAGAAATTCCACTTATTTATAGGCAAAAAAGCAGAAATTCTCCCTTATTTTGGAGCAAAAATGAAGAAATTTCCCTTTTTTGTGGCAAAAGGTATACATTCCACTTATTTTGGGCTAAAAAGCAGAAATTCCCTGTATTTTGGAGCAAAATTGCAGAAATTCCGCTAATTGTGGGGCAAAAAGGCAGAAATTCCCTATATGTTAGGGCAAAAAGACAGAAATTCTCCTTATTTTGGGGCAAAAGTCAGAAATTCCACTTATTTTGGGGCAAAATTCCAGAAAATTCCTTTATTTTCGGGCAAAATTGCAGAAATTTCACTTATTTTGGGGCAAAATTGCAGAAATTTCACTTATTTCAGAAAAAAAAGCAGAAATTTTCTTATTTTGGGGCAATAAGGCAGAAATTTCTTTTATTTTGGAACAAAATTGCAGAAATTTTTCTTATTTTGGGACAAAAAGGCAGAAATTTCCCTTATTTTGGGGCAAAAATGCAGAAATTCCCCTTATTTTGAGGTAACAAGACTGAAATTCCCCTTATTTGGTGGCAAAAAGGCAGAAATTTCTCTTATTTTGGGGCAAAATTGCAGAAATTTCACTTATTTCAGGGTAATAAGTCAGAAATTTTTTTTTATTTTGGGGCAAAAAAGACAGAAATTACCTTTGTTTTGGGGGAAAAAGACAGAAATTCCACTAATTTAGAGTCAAAAAAGCAGAAATTCCCCTTATTTTGGAGCAAAATTTCAGAAATTTACCTTTTTTATGGCAATAAGGTAGGCATTCTTCTTATTTTCGGGCAAAAAGGCAGAAATTCCCCGTATTTTCGAGCAAAATTTCAGAAATTCCCCTAATTGTGGGCAAAAAGGCAGAAATTCCCTATATGATGGGCCAAAAAGGCAGAAATTCTCCTTATTTTGAGGCAAAACTCAGAAATTCCACTTATTTTGGGGCAAAATTCCAGAAATTTCCCTTATTTTGGGGCAAAATTGCAGAAATTTCATTAATTTTGTGGCAAAATTGCAGATATTTCACTTATTTCATGGAAAAAAGGAGAAATTTTCTTATTTTGGGGCAAAAAGGCAGAAATTTCCAATATTTTAGTGCAAAAATGCAGAAATTCCTCTTATTTTGAAATAAAAAGTCTGAAATTCCCCTGTATTTGGGGGCAAAAAGGCAGAAATTTCCCTTATTTATGGGCAAAATTGCAGAAATTTCACTTATTTCAGGGTAATAAGCCAGAAATTGTTTTTATTTTGTATCAAAAAAGACAGAAATTCCCTTTGTTTTGGGGGAAAAAGACAGAAATTCCACTTATTTAGAGGAAAAAAAGCAGAAATTCCCCTTATTTTGGAGCAAAAATGAAGAAATTTCCATTTTTTATAGCAAAAAGGTATGCATTCTTCTTATTTTCATACAAAAAGAAAGAAATTCCCCGTATTTTGGAGCAAAATTGCAGAAATTCCCCTAATTGTTAGGCAAAAAAGCAGAAATTCCCTATATGTTGGGGCAAAAAGACAGAAATTCCCCTTATTTTGGAGCAAAACTCAGAAATTCCACTTATTTTGGGGAAAAAATCCAGAAATTTCCCTTATTTTGGGGCAAAATTGCAGAAATTTCACTTATTTCAGGGGAAAAAAGGAGAAATTTTCTTATTTTGGGGCAAAAAGTCAGAAATTTCCCATATTTTGTGGCAAAAATGCAGAAATTCCCCTTATTTTGAGGTAAAAAGGCTGAAATTCCCCTTATTTGGGGGCAAAAAGTAAAAAATTCCCATTTTTTAGGGGCAAAAAGCAGACATTTCCCTTATTTTGGGGAAAAATTTTAGAAATTTAACTTATTTCAGGGCAAAAAGTCAGAAATTTTCTTATTTTGGGGCAAAAAAACAGAAATTTCTTTTATTATGGTACAAAATAGCAGAAATTTTTCTTATTTTGGGCGTAAAGGCAGAAATTTCCTATATTTTGGTCAAAAATGCAGAAATTCCCCTTATTTTGAGGTAAAAAGGCTGAAATTCCCCTTATTTGGGGGCAAAAAGTAAGAAATTCCCCTTATTTTGGGGCAAAAAGCAGACATTTCCATTATTTTGGGGAAAAAATTTAGAAATCTAACTTATTTCAGAACAAAAATCAGAAATTTTCCTTATTTTGGGGCAAAAAGGCAGAAACTCTTAATCGTTTGTGGCAAAAATACAGAAATTCCTATTAATTTGACGTAAAAAGCCTGAAATTCTTCTTATTTGGGGGCCAAAAGGCAAAAATTTCCCTTATTTTGGGGAAAAATTGCAGAAATTTCACTTACTTCAGCGTAATAAGTCAGAAATTTTCCTTATTTTGGGGCAAAAAAGACAGAAATTCCCTTTGTTTTGGGGGAGAAAGACAGAAATTCCACTTATTTAGAGGCAAAAAAGCAGAAATTCCCCTTATTTTGGAGCAAAAATGAAGAAATTTCCCTTTTTTATAGCAAAAAGGTATGCATTCTTCTTATTTTCGTACAAAAAGAAAGAAATTTTCCGTATTTTGGAGCAAAATTGCAGAAATTCCCCTAATTGTTAGGCAAAAAAGCAGAAATTCTCTATATGTTGGAACAAAAAGACAGAAATTCCCCTTATTTTGGAGCAAAACTCAGAAATTCCACTTATTTTGGGGCAAAATTCCAGAAATTTCCCTTATTTTGGGGCAAAATTGCAGAAATTTCACTTATTTCAGGGGAAAAAAGGAGAAATTTTCTTATTTTGGGGCAAAAAGTAAGAAATTTCCCATATTTTGTGGCAAAAATGCAGAAATTCCCCTTATTTTGAGGTAAAAAGGCTGAAACTCCCCTTATTTGCGGGCAAAAAGTAAAAAATTCCCATTTTTGGGGGGCAAAAAGCAGACATTTCCCTTATTTTGGGGAAAAATTTTAGAAATTTAACTTATTTCAGGGCAAAAAGTCAGAAATTTTCTTATTTTGGGGCAAAAAAACAGAAATATCTTTTATTATGGTACACAATAGCAGAAATTTTTCTTATTTTGGGCAAAAAGGCAGAAATTTCCTATATTTTGGTCAAAAATGCAGAAATTCCCCTTATTTTGAGGTAAAAATGCTGAAATTCCCCTTATTTGGGGGCAAAAAGTAAGAAATTCCCCTTATTTTGGGGCAAAAAGCAGACATTTCCATTATTTTGGGGAAAAAATTTAGAAATCTAACTTATTTCAGGGCAAAAATCAGAAATTTTCCTTATTTTGGGGCAAAAAGGCAGAAACTCTTAATCGTTTGTGGCAAAAATACAGAAATTCCTATTAATTTGAGGTAAAAAGCCTGAAATTCCCCTTATTTGGGGGCCAAAAGGCAGAAATTTCCCTTATTTTGGGGAAAAATTGCAGAAATTTCACTTACTTCAGCGTAATAAGTCAGAAATTGTCCATATTTTGGGGCAAAAAAGACAGAAATTCCCTTTGTTTTGGGGGAGAAAGACAGAAATTCCACTTATTTAGAGGCAAAAAAGCAGAAATTCCCCTTATTTTGGAGCAAAAATGAAGAAATTTCCCTTTTTTATAGCAAAAAGGTATGCATTCTTCTTATTTTCGTACAAAAAAAAAGAAATTCCCAGTATTTTGGAGCAAAATTGCAGAAATTCCCCTAATTGTTAGGCAAAAAAGCAGAAATTCCCTATATGTTGGGGCAAAAAGACAGAAATTCCCTTTATTTTGGAGGAAACTCAGAAATTCCACTTATTTTGGGGCAAAATTCCAGAAATTTCCCTTATTTTGGGGCAAAATTGTAGAAATTTCACTTATTTCAGGGGAAAAAAGGAGAAATTTTCTTATTTTGGGGCAAAAAGTCAGAAATTTCTCATATTTTGTGGCAAAAATGCAGAAATTCCCCTTATTTTGCGGTAAAAAGGCTGAAATTCCCCTTATTTGGGGGCAAAAAGTAAAAAATTCCCATTATTTGGGGGCAAAAAGCAGACATTTCCCTTATTTTGGGGAAAAATTTTAAGAATTTAACTTATTTCAGGGCAAAAAGTCAGAAATTTTCCTTATTTTGGGGAAGAAAGGCAGAAATTCCTAATATTTTGTGGCAAAAATGCAGGAATTCCCCTTATTTTGAGGTAAAAAGGCTGAAATTCCCCTTATTTGGGGGCAAAAAGGCAGAAATTTCCCTTATTTTGGGGCAAAATTGCAGAAACTTCACTTACTTCAGGGTAATAAGTCAGAAATTTTCCTTATTTTGTGCCAAAAAAGACAGAAATTCCCTTTGTTTTGGGGGAAAAAGACAGAAATTCAACTTATTTAGAGGCAAAAAAGAAGAAATTCCCATTACATTGGATCAAAATTACAGAAATTTCCCTTTTTTATGGCAAAAATGTATGCATTCTTTATATTTTCGGGCAAAAAAGATTTAATTCCCCGTATTTTGAAGCAAAATTGCAGAAATTCCCCTAATTGTGGGGCAAAAAGGCAGAAATTCCCTATATGTTGGGGCAAAAAGACAAAAATTATCCTTATTTTGGGGCAAAACTCAGAAATTCCACTTATTTTGGGGCAAAATTCCAGAAATTTCCCTTATTTTGGGGCTAAATTGCAGAAATTTCACTTATTTTGGGGCAAAATTGCAGAAATTTCACTTATTTCATGGAAAAAAGCAGAAATTTTCTTATTTTGGAGCAAAAAGGCAGAAATTTCCCATATTTTGGGGAAAAAATACAGAAATTCCCCTTATTTTGAGGTAAAAAGGCTGAAATTCTCCATATTTGGGGGCAAAAAGGCAGAAATTTCCCTTGTTTTGGGGCAAAATTGTAGAAATTTCACTTATTTCAGGGTAATAAGTAAGAAATTTTTCTTATTTTAGGGATAAAAAGACAGAAATTCCCTTTGTTTTGGGGGAAAAGGAAAGAAATTCCACTTATTTAGAGGCAAAAAAGCAGAAATTCCCCATATTTAGAGGTAATACGGCTTAAATTTTCCTTATTTGGGGGCAAAAGGCAGAAATTTCCCTTATTTTGGGGCAAAATTGCAGAAATTTCACTTCCTTCAGGGTAATAAGTTCGAAATTTTCCTTATTTTGGGGCAAAAAATACAGAAATTCCCTTTGTTTTGGGGGAAAAAGACAGAAATTCCACTTATTTAGAGGCAAAAAAGCAGAAATTCCCCTTATTTTGGAGCAAAAATGAAGAAATTTCCCTTTTTTTATGGCAAAAAGTTATGCATTCTTCTTATTTTCGGGTAAAAAGAAAGAAATTCCCTGTATTTTGGAGCAAAATTGCAGAAATTCCCCTAATTGTGGGGCAAAAAGGCAGAAATTTCCTATATGTTGGGGCAAAAAGATAGAAATTCTCCTTATTTTGGGGAAAAACTCAGAAATTCCACTTATTTTGGGGCAAAATTCCCGAAATTTCCCTTATTTTGGGGCAAAATTGCAGAAATTTCACTTATTTTGGGGCAAAATTGCAGAAATTTCACTTATTTCCAGGAAAAATGCAGAAATTTTCTTATTTTGAGGCAAAAAGGCAGAAATATCTTTTATTTTGGTACAAAATTGCAAAAATTTTTCTTATGTTGGGCAAAAAAGCAGAAATTTCTCATATTTTGGGGCAACAATGCAAACATTTCTTTTATTTTGAGGTAAAAAATCTGAAATTTCCCTTATGTGGGGGCAAAAAGCAAGAATTCCCCTTTATTTTGCAGCCAAAAGCAGACATTTCCCTTATTTTTGGGAAAAATTTTAGAAATTTAACTTATTTCAGGGCAAAAAGTCAGAAATTTTCCTTATTTTAGGGCAAAAAGGGAGAAATTCCTAATATTTTGCGGCAAAAATGCAGAAATTCCCCTTATTTTGAGGTAAAAAGGCTGAAATTCCTTTTATTTGGTGGCAAAAAGGCAGAAATTTCCCTTATTTTGTGGCAAAATTGCCAAAATTTCACTTACTTAAGGGTAGTAAGTCAGAAATTTTCCTTATTTTGGGGCAAAAAAGACAGAAATTCCCTTTGTTTTGGGGGAAAAGGACAGAAATTCCACTTATTTAGAGGCAAAAAAGCAGAAATTCCCCTTATTTTAATGCAAAAATTAAGAAATTTCTTTTTTTCATGGCAAAAAGGTATGCATTCTTCTTATTTTAGGACAAAAAGGCAGAAATTCCTCGTATTTTAAAGCAAAATTGCTGAAATTCCTCTAATTGTTAGGGAAAAAGAAGAAATTCCCTATATGTTGGGGCAAAAAGACAGAAATTCTCCTTATTTTATGGCAAAAAGGCAGAAATTCCTAATATTTTGTGGCAAAAATGCAGAAATTCCCTTTATTTTGAGGTAAAAAGGCTGAAATTCTTCTTATTTGGGGGCAAAAAGGCAGAAATTTCCCTTATTTTGGGGCAAAATTGCAGAAATTTCACTTCTTTCAGGGTAGTAAGTCAGAAATTTTCCTTATTTTGGGGAAAAAAAGACAGAAATTTCCTTTGTTTTGGGGGAGAAAGACAGAAATACCACATATTTAGAGGCAAAAAAGCAGAAATTCCCCTTATTTTGGAGAAAAAATGAAGAAATTTCCCTTTTTATGGCAAAAAGGTATGCATTCTTCTCATTTTAAGACAAAAAAAAAAAGAAATTCCCCGTATTTTAAAGCAAAATTGCTGAAATTCCCCTAATTGTTGAGCAAAAAAGCAGAAATTCCCTATATGTTCGGGCAAAAAGACAGAAATTCTCCTTATTTTGGGGCAAAACTCAGAAATTTCACTTATTTTGTGGCAAAATTGCAGAAATTTCACTTATTTCAGAAAAATGCAGAAATTTTCTTATTTTGGGGAAAAAGGCAGAAATTTTTTTTTATTTTGGTACAAAATTGCAGAAATTTTTTTTTTGGGGGCCAAGAGGCAGAAATTTCCCATATTTTGGGGCAAAAATGCAGAAATTCCCTTTATTTTGAGGGAAAAAGGCTCAAATTCCCCTAATTTGGAGGCAAAAAGGCAGAAATTTCTCTTATTTTGGGGCAAAATTGCAGAAACATCATTTATTTCAGGGTAATAAGTAAGAAATTTTCCTTATTTTTGGGCAAAAAAGACAGAAATTCTCTTTGTTTTGGGGGAAAAAGACAGAAATTCCACTTATTTAGAGGCAAAACAGCAGAAATTCCCCTTATTTTGGAGCAAAAATGAAGAAATTTCCCTTTATTATGGCAAAAAGTTATGCATTCTTTTTATTATCGGGCAAAAAGGCAGAAATTCCCCGCATTTTGGAGCAAAATTTCAGAAATTCCCCTAATTGTGGGGCAAAAAGGCAGAAATTTTCTATATGTTGGGGCATAAAGACAGAAATTCTCCTTATTTTGGGGCAAAACTCAGAAATTTCACTTATTTTGGGGCAAAATTCCAGAAATTTCCCTTATTTTGGGGCAAAATTGCAGAAATTTCAATTATTTTGGGGCGAAATTGCAGAAATTTCACGTATTTCAGGGAAAAAATGCAGAAATTTTTTATTTTGAGGCAAAAAGGCAGAAATTTCTTTTATTTTGGTACAAAATTGCAGAAATTTTTCTTATTTTGGGCAAAAAGGCAGAAATTTCCCATATTTTGGGGCAAAAATGCAAAAATTCCTTTCATTTTGAGGTAAAAAGGCTGAAATTCCTCTTATTTGGGGGCAAAAAGTAAGAAATTCCCATTATTTTGGTGCCAAAAGGAGACATTTCCCTTATTTTCAGGAAAAATTTTAGAAATTTAACTTATTTCAGGGCAAAAAGTCAGAAATTTTCCTTATTTTGGGGCAGAAAGGCAGAAATTCCTAATATTTTGTGGCAAAAATGCAGAAATTCCCCTTATTTTGAGGTAAAAAGGCTGAAATTCCCCTTATTTGGGGGCAAAAATGCAGAAATTTCCCTTATTTTGGGGCAAAATTGCAAAAATTTCACTTACGTCAAAGTAATAAGTCAGAAATTTTCCTTATTTTGGGGTAAAAAAACCAGAAATTCCCTTTGTTTTGGGGGAGAAAGAGAGAAATTCCACTAATTTAGAGTCAAAAAAGCAGAAATTCCCCTTATTTTGGAGCAAAAATGAAGAAATTTCCCTTTTTATGCCAAAAAAGTATGCATTCTTCTTATTTTCGGCAAAAAGGCAGAAATTCCTCGTATTTTAGAGCAAAATTGCAGAAATTCCCCTAATTGTGGGGCAAAAAGACAGAAATTCCCTATATGTTGGGGCAAAAAGGCAGAAATTTTTCTTATTTTGGGGCAAAACTCAGAAATTCCACTTATTTTGGGGCAAAATTCCAGAAATTTCCCTTATTTTGGGGCAAAAAGTCAGAAATTCCTAATATTTTGTGGCAAAAATGCAGAAATTCCCCTTATTTTGAGGTAAAAAGGCTGAAATTCCCCTCATTTGGGGGCAAAAAAGCATAAATTTTTTCTTATTTTGGGGCAAATTTGCAGAAATTTCACTTATTTCAGGGTAATAATCAGAAATATTCCTTATTTTGGGCCAAAAAGGAGAGATTCCCTTTGTTTTGGGGGAAAAAGACAGAAATTCTACTTATTTAGAAGCAAAAAACAGAAATTCCCCTTATTTTGGAGCAAAAATGAAGAAGTTCAATTTTTTATAGCAAAAAGTTATGCATTCTTTATATTTTCCAGCAAAAAGGTAGAAATTTTCTGTATTTTGGAGCAAAATTGCAGAAATTCCTCTAATTGTGGGGCAAAAAGGCAGATATTCCCTATATGTTGGGGCAAAATGAAAGAAATTCTCCTTATTTTGGGGCAAAACTCAGAAATTCCACATATTTTGGGGCAAAATTCCAGAAATTTCCCTTATTTTGTGGCAAAATTGCAGAAATTTCATTTATTTTGAAGCAAAATTTTAGAAATTTCACTTATTTCAGAAAAAAAAAGCAGAAATTTTCTTATTTGGGGGCAAAAAGGCAGAAATGTCTTTTATCTTGGTACAAAATTTCAGAAATTTTTCTTATTTTGGGGCAAAATGCAGAAATTTCCGATATTTTAGGGAAAAATGCAGAAATTCCCATTATCTTGAGGTAAAAAGGCTGAAATTCCCCTTATTTGGGGGCAAAAAGGCAGAAATTTCCCTTATTTTGGAGCAAAATTTCAGAAATTTCACTTATTTCAGGGTAATAAGTAAGAAATTTTCCTTATTTTGGGGCAAAAAAGACAGAAATTTCCTTAGTTTTTAGGGGAAAAATACAGAAATTCCACATTTTTGGAGGCAAAAAAGCAGAAATTCCTTTTATTTTGGAGCAAAAATGAAGAAATTTCCCTTTTTTGTGGCAAAAGGTATACATTCCCCTTATTTTCAGGCTAAAAAGCAGAAATTCCCTTTATTTTGGAGCAAAATTGCAGAAATTCCCCTAATTGTGGGGCAAAAAGGCAGAAATTCCCTATATGTTAGGGCAAAAAACAGAAATTCTCCTTATTTTGGGGCAAAACTCTGAAATTCCACTTATTTTGGGGCAAAATTCCAGAAATTTACCTTATTTTGGGGCAAAATTGCAGAAATTTCACTTATATTGGGGCAAAATTGCAGAAATTTCACTTATTTCAGGGAAAAAAGGCAGAAATTTTCCTTATTTTTGGGCAAAATGCAGAAATTCCTAATATTTTGTGATTAAAATGCAGAAATTCGCCTTATTTTGAGGTAAAATGGCTGAAATTTCCCTTATTTAGGAGCAAAAAGGCAGAAATTTCTTTTATTTTGGGGCAAAATTTCAGAAATTTCACTTATTAAAGGGTAATAAGTCCGAAATTTTCCTTAATTTGGGGCAAAAAAGACAGAAATTCTCTTTGTTTTGGGGGAATAAGACAAAAATTCCACTTATTTAGAGGCAAAAAAGCAGCAATTCCCCTTATTTTGGAGCAAAATTGCAGAAATTTCCCTTTTTTATGGCAAAAACGTATGCATTCTTCTTATTTTCGGGCAAAAGGCAGAAATTCCTCGTATTTTGGAGCAAAATTGCAGAAATTCCCCTAATTTTGGGGCAAAAAGGCAGAAATTCCCTAAATGTTGGGGCAAAAAGACAGAAAGTCTCCTTATTTTAGGGCAAAACTCAGAATTTCCACTTATTTTGGGGCAAAATTCCAGAAATTTCCCTTATTTTGGGGCAAAATTGCAGAAATTTCACTTATTTTGGGGCAAAATATCAGAAATTTCACTTATTTCATGGAAAAAAGCAGAAATTTTCTTATTTTGGCGCAAAAGGCAGAAATTTCCCATTATTTGGGGCAAAAATGCAGAAATTCCTTTTATTTTGAGGTAAAAAGGCTGAAATTCCCCGTATTTGGTGGCAAAAAGGAAGAAATTTCCCTTATTTTGGGGCAAAATTGCAGAAATTTCACTTATTTCAGGGTAATAAGTCAGAAATTTTCCTTATTTTGGGGCAAAAAAGACAGAAATTTCCTTAGTATTGGGGGAAAAGACAGAAATTCCACTTATTTAGAGGCAAAAGATCAGAAATTCCCCTTATTTTGGAGCAAAAATGAAGAAATTTCCCTTTTTTATGGCAAAAATTATGCATTCTTTTTATTTTCGGGCAAAAAGGCAGAAATTCCCCGTATTTTGGAGCAAAATTTCAGAAATTACCCTAATTGTGGGGCAAAAAGTCAGAAATTCCCTATATGTTGGGGCAAAAAGACAGAAATTCTCCTTATTTTGGGGAAAACTCGGAAATTACACTTATTTTGGGGCAAAATTCCAGAAATTTCCCTTATTTTGGGCCAAAATTGCAGAAATTTCACTTATTTCAGGGAAAAAAGGCAGAAATTTTCTTATTTTGAGACAAAAAGGCAGAAATTTCTTTTATTTTGGTACAAAATTGCAGAAATATTTCTTATTTTGGGCAAAAAGGCAGAAATTTCCCATATTTTGGGGCAAAAATGCAAAAATTCCTTTTATTTTGAGGTAAAAAGGCTGAAATTCCTCTTATTTGGGGGCAAAAATTAAGAAATTCCCATTATTTTGGTGCCAAAAGCAGACATTTCTCTTATTTTCGGGAAAAATTTTAGGAATTTAACTTATTTCAGGGAAAAAAGTCAGAAATTTTCCTCATTTTGGGGCAGAAAGGCAGAAATTCCTAATATTTTGTGGCAAAAATGCAGGAATTCCTCTTATTTTGAGGTAAAAAGGCTGAAATTCCCCTTATTTGGAGGCAAAAAGGCAGAAATTTTCCTTATTTTGGGGCAAAATTGCAGAAATTTCACTTACTTCAAAGTAATAAGTCAGAAATTTTCATTATTTTGGGGTAAAAAGGACAGAAATTCCCTTTGTTTTGGGAGAGAAAAAGAGAAATTCCACTAATTTAAAGGCAAAAAAGCAGAAATTCCCCTTATTTTGGAGCAAAAATGAAGAAATTTCCCTTTTTATGGCAAAAAGGTATGCATTCTTCTTATTTTCGGGCAAAAAGGCAGAAATTCCTCGTATTATAGAGCAAAATTGCAGAAATTCTCCTAATTGTGGGGCAAAAAGGCAGAAATTCCCTATATGTTGGGGCAAAAAGGCAGAAATTCCTAATATTTTGTGGCAAAAATGCAGAAATTCCCCTTATTTTGAGGTAAAAAGGCTAAAATTCCTTTTATTTGGGGGCAAAAAAGCAGAAATTTTTTCTTATTTTGGGGCAAAATTGCAGAAATTTCACTTATTTCAGGGTAATAATCAGAAATATTCCTTATTTTGGGGCAAAAAGACAGAAATCCCCTTTGTTTTGGGGGAAAAAGACAGAAATTCTACTTATTTAGAAGCAAAAAAGCAGAAATTCCCCTTATTTTGGAGCAAAAATGAAGAAATTTCCCTATTTTATAGCAAAAAGTTATGCATTCTTCTTATTTTCCAGCAAAAAGGCAGAAATTTTCCTTATTTTGGAGCAAAATTGCAGAAATTCCACTAATTGTGGGGCTAAAAGGCAGAAATTCCCTATATGTTGGGGAAAAAAGACAGAAATTCTCCTTATTTTGGGGCAAAACTCAGAAATTCCACTTATTTTGGGGCAAAATTCCAGAAATTTCATTTATTTTGGGGCAAAATTGCAGAAATTTCACTTATTTTGGGGCAAAATTGTAGAAATTTCACTTATTTCAGAAAAAAAGCAGAAATTTTCTTATTTTGGGGCAAAAAGGCAGAAATTTCTTTTATCTTGGTACAAAATTGCAGAATTTTTTTTATTTTGGGGCAAAAAGTCAGAAATTTCCGATATTTTGGGGCAAAAATGCAGAAATTCCCATTATCTTGAGGTAAAAAGGCTGAAATTCCCCTTATTTGGGGGCAAAAAGGCAGAAATTTCCCTTATTTTGAAGGAAAATTTCAGAAATTTCACTTACTTCAGGGTAATAAGTCAGAAATTTTCCTTATTTTGGGGCAAAAAAGACAAATTTCCTTTGTTTTTAGGGGAAAAAGACAGAAATTCCACATTTTTGGAGGCAAAAAAGCAGAAATTTCTAATTTTTTGGAGCAAAAATGTAGAAATTTCCCTTTTTTGTGGCAAAAGGTATACATTCCCCTTATTTTCAGGCTCAAAAGCAGAAATTCCCTTTATTTTGGAGCACAATTGCAGAAATTCTTCTAATTGTGGGGCAAAAAGGCAGAAATTCCCTATATGTTAGCGCAAAAAGACAGAAATTCTCCTTATTTTGGGGCAAAACTCTGAAATTCCACTTATTTTGGGGCAAAATTCCAGAAATTTCCCTTATTTTGGGTCAAAATTGCAGAAATTTTCACTTATTTTGGGGCAAAATTGCAGAAATTTCAATAATTTTGGGGCAAAATTGCAGAAATTTCACTTATTTCAGGGAATATAGGCAGAAATTTTCCTTATTTTTGGGCAAAGTGCAGAAATTCCTAATATTTTGTGACAAAAATGCAAAAATTCCCCTTATTTTGAGGTAGAAAGGCTGAAATTTCCCTTATTTGGGGGCAAAAAGGCAGAAATTTCTATTATTTTGGGGCAAAATTGCAGAAATTTCACTTATTTCAGGGTAATAAGTCAGAAATTTTCCTTATTTTGGGGCAAAAAAGACAGAAATTCTCTTTGTTTTGGGGGAATAAGACAGAAATTCCACTTATTTAGAGGCAAAAAAGCAGCAATTCCCCTTATTTTGGAGCAAAATTGCAGAAATTTCCCTTTTTTATGGCAAAAAGGTATGCATTCTTCTTATTTTCGTGCAAAAGGCAGAAATTCCTCGTATTTTGGAGCAAAATTGCAGAAATTCCCCTAATTTTGGGGCAAAAAGGCAGAAATTCCCTAAATGTTGGGGCAAAAACACAGAAAGTCTCCTTATTTTGGGGCAAATCTCAGAATTTCCACTTATTTTGGGGCAAAATTCCAGATATTTCCCTTATTTTGGGGCAAAATTGCAGAAATTCCACTTATTTTGGGGCAAAATATCAGAAATTTCAATTATTTCATGGAAAAAAGCAGAAATTTTCTTATTTTGGCGCAAAAGGCAGAAATTTCCCATTATTTAGGGCAAAAATGCAGAAATTCCTTTTATTTTGAGGTAAAAAGGCTGAAATTCCCCGTATTTGGTGGCAAAAAGGAAGAAATTTCCCTTATTTTGGGGCAAAATTGCAGAAATTTCACTTATTTCAGGGTAATAAGTCAGAAATTTTCCTTATTTTGGGGCAAAAAAGACAGAAATTTCCTTAGTATTGGGGGAAAAGACAGAAATTCCACTTATTTAGAGGCAAAAAAGCAGAAATTCCCCTTATTTTGGAGCAAAAATGAAGAAATTTCCCTTTTTTATGGCAAAAAGTTATGCATTCTTTTTATTTTCGGGCAAAAAGGCAGAAATTCCCCGTATTTTGGAGCAAAATTGCAGAAAATCCCCTAATTGTGGGGCAAAAAGGCAGAAATTCCCTATATGTTGGGGCAAAAAGACAGAAATTCTCCATATTTTGGGGCAAAACTCTGAAATTCCACTTATTTTGGGGCAAAATTCCAGAAATTTCCCTTATTTTGGGGCAAAATTGCAGAAATTTCACTTATTTTGGGGCGAAATTGCAGAAATTTCATTTATTTCAGGGAAAAAATGCAGAAATTTTCTTATTTTGAGACAAAAAGGCAGAAATTTCTTTTATTTTGGTACAAAATTGCAGAAATTTTTCTTATTTTGCGCAAAAAGGCAGAAATTTCCCATATTTTGGGGCAAAAATGCAAAAATTCCTTTTATTTTGAGGTAAAAAGGCTGAAATTCCTCTTATTTGGTGGCAAAAAGTAAGAAAATCCCATTATTTTGGTGCCAAAAGCAGACATTTCTCTTATTTTCGGGAAAAATTTTAGGAATTTAACTTATTTCAGGGCAAAAAGTCAGAAATTTTCCTTATTTTGGGGCAGAAAGGCAGAAATTCCTAATATTTTGTGGCAAAAATGCAGGAATTCCACTTATTTTGAGGTAAAAAGGCTGAAATTCCCCTTATTTGGGGGCAAAAAGGCAGAAATTTCCCTTATTTTGGGGCAAAATTGCAGAAACTTCACTTACTTCAAAGTAATAAGTCAGAAATTTTCCTTATTTTGGGGTAAAAAAGACAAAAATTCCCTTTGTTTTGGGGGAGAAAAAGAGAAATTCCACTAATTTAGAGGCAAAAAAGCAGAAATTCCTCTTATTTTGGAGCAAAAATGAAGAAATTTCCATTTTTATGGCAAAAAGGTATGCATTCTTCTTATTTTCGGGCAAAAAGGCAGAAATTCCTCGTATTATAGAGCAAAATTGCAGAAATTCTCCTAATTGTGGGGCAAAAAGGCAGAAATTCCCTATATGTTGGGGCAAAAAGGCAGAAATTCTCTTTATTTTGGGGCAAAACTCAGAAATTCCACTTATTTTGGGGCAAAATAGAAATTTTCATTATTTTGGGGCAAAAGGCAGAAATTCCTAATATTTTGTGGCAAAAATGCAGAAATTCCCCTTATTTCGAGGTAAAAAGGCTAAAATTCCTTTTATTTGGGGGCAAAAAAGCAGAAATTTTTTCTTATTTTGGGGCAAAATTGAAGAAATTTCACTTATTTCAGGGTAATAATCAGAAATATTCCTTATTTTGGCGCAAAAAGACAGAAATTCCCTTTGTTTTGGGGGAAAAAGATAGAAATTCTACTTATTTAGAAGCAAAAAAGCAGAAATTCCCCTTATTTTGGAACAAAAATGAAGAAATTTCCCTTTTTTATAGCAAAAAGTTATGCATTCTTCTTATTTTCCAGCAAAAAGGCAGAAATTTTCCGTATTTTGGAGCAAAATTGCAGAAATTCCTCTAATTATGGGGCAAAAAGGCAGAAATTCCCTATATGTTGGGGCAAGAAGACAGAAATTCTCCTTATTTTGGGGCAAAACTCAGAAATTCCACTTATTTTGGGGCAAAATTCCAGATATTTCCTTTATTTTGGGGCAAAATTGCAGAAATTTCACTTATTTTGGGGCAAATATGCAGAAATTTCACTTATTTCAGGGAAAAAATGCAGAAATTTTCTTATTTTGAGACAAAAAGGCAGAAATTTCTTTTATTTTGGTACAAAATTGCAGAAATTTTTCTTATTTTGGGCAAAAAGGCAGAAATTTCCCATATTTTGGGGCAAAAATGCAAAAATTCCTTTCATTTTGAGTTAAAAAGGCTGAAATTCCTCTTATTTGGGGGCAAAAAGTAAGAAATTCCCATTATTTTGGTGCCAAAGCAGACATTTCTCTTATTTTCGGGAAAAATTTTAGGAATTTAACTTATTTCAGGGAAAAAAGTCAGAAATTTTCCTTATTTTGGGGAAGAAAGGCAGAAATTCCTAATATTTTGTGGCAAAAATGCAGGAATTCCCCTTATTTTGAGGTAAAAAGGCTGAAATTCCCCTTATTTGGGGGCAAAAAGGCAGAAATTTCCCTTATTTTGGGGCAAAATTGCAGAAATTTCACTTACTTCAAAGTAATAAGTCAGAAATTTTCCTTATTTTGGGGTAAAAAAGACAGAAATTCCCTTTGTTTTCGGGGAGAAAAAGAGAAATTCCACTAATTTAGAGGCAAAAAAGCAGAAATTCCTCTTATTTTGGAGCAAAAATGAAGAAATTTCCCTTTTTATGGCAAAAAGGTATGCAATCTTCTTATTTTCGGGCAAAAAGGCAGAAATTCCTCGTATTATAGAGCAAAATTGCAGAAATTCTTCTAATTGTGGGGCAAAAAGGCAGAAATTCCCTATATGTTGGGGCAAAAAGGCAGAAATTCTCTTTATTTTGGGGCAAAACTCAGAAATTCCACTTATTTTGGGGCAAAATAGAAATTTTCATTATTTTGGGGCAAAAAGGCAGAAATTCCTAATATTTTGTGGCAAAAATGCAGAAATTCCCCTTATTTCAAGGTAAAAAGGCTAAAATTCCTTTTACTTGGGGGCAAAAAAGCAGAAATTTTTTCTTATTTTGGGGCAAAATTGCAGAAATTTCACTTATTTCAGGGTAATAATCAGAAATATTCCTTATTTTGGGGCAAAAAGACAGAAATTCCCTTTGTTTTGGGGGAAAAAGACAGAAATTCTACTTATTTAGAAGCAAAAAAGCAGAAATTCCCCTTATTTTGGAGCAAAAATGAAGAAATTTCCCTTTTTTATAGCCAAAAGTTATGCATTCTTCTTATTTTCCAGCAAAAAGACAGAAATTTTCCGTATTTTGGAGCAAAATTGAAGAAATTCCCCTAATTGTGGGGCAAAAAGGCAGAAATTCCCTATATGTTGGGGCAAAAAGACAGAAATTCTCCTTATTTTGGGGCAAAACTCAGAAATTCCACTTATTTTGGGGCAAAATTCCAGAAATTTCCTTTATTTTGGGGCAAAATTGCAGAAATTTCACTTATTTTGGGGCAAAATTGTAGAAATTTCACTTATTTCAGAAAAAAAAGCAGTTTTCTTATTTGGGGGCAAAAAGGCAGAAATTTCTTTTATCTTGGTACAAAATTGCAGAATTTTTTTTATTTTGGGGCAAAAAGTCAGAAATTTCCGATATTTTGGGGCAAAAATGCAGAAATTCCCATTATCTTGAGGTAAAAAGGCTGAAATTCCCCTTATTTGGGGGCAAAAAGGCAGAAATTTCCCTTATTTTGAAGGAAAATTTCAGAAATTTCACTTACTTCAGGGTAATAAGTCAGAAATTTTCCTTATTTTGGGGCAAAAAAGACAAATTTCCTTTGTTTTTAGGGGAAAAAGACAGAAATTCCACATTTTTGGAGGCAAAAAAGCAGAAATTTCTAATTTTTTGGAGCAAAAATGTAGAAATTTCCCTTTTTTGTGGCAAAAGGTATACATTCCCCTTATTTTCAGGCTCAAAAGCAGAAATTCCCTTTATTTTGGAGCACAATTGCAGAAATTCTTCTAATTGTGGGGCAAAAAGGCAGAAATTCCCTATATGTTAGCGCAAAAAGACAGAAATTCTCCTTATTTTGGGGCAAAACTCTGAAATTCCACTTATTTTGGGGCAAAATTCCAGAAATTTCCCTTATTTTGGGTCAAAATTGCAGAAATTTTCACTTATTTTGGGGCAAAATTGCAGAAATTTCAATAATTTTGGGGCAAAATTGCAGAAATTTCACTTATTTCAGGGAATATAGGCAGAAATTTTCCTTATTTTTGGGCAAAGTGCAGAAATTCCTAATATTTTGTGACAAAAATGCAAAAATTCCCCTTATTTTGAGGTAGAAAGGCTGAAATTTCCCTTATTTGGGGGCAAAAAGGCAGAAATTTCTATTATTTTGGGGCAAAATTGCAGAAATTTCACTTATTTCAGGGTAATAAGTCAGAAATTTTCCTTATTTTGGGGCAAAAAAGACAGAAATTCTCTTTGTTTTGGGGGAATAAGACAGAAATTCCACTTATTTAGAGGCAAAAAAGCAGCAATTCCCCTTATTTTGGAGCAAAATTGCAGAAATTTCCCTTTTTTATGGCAAAAAGGTATGCATTCTTCTTATTTTCGTGCAAAAGGCAGAAATTCCTCGTATTTTGGAGCAAAATTGCAGAAATTCCCCTAATTTTGGGGCAAAAAGGCAGAAATTCCCTAAATGTTGGGGCAAAAACACAGAAAGTCTCCTTATTTTGGGGCAAATCTCAGAATTTCCACTTATTTTGGGGCAAAATTCCAGATATTTCCCTTATTTTGGGGCAAAATTGCAGAAATTCCACTTATTTTGGGGCAAAATATCAGAAATTTCAATTATTTCATGGAAAAAAGCAGAAATTTTCTTATTTTGGCGCAAAAGGCAGAAATTTCCCATTATTTAGGGCAAAAATGCAGAAATTCCTTTTATTTTGAGGTAAAAAGGCTGAAATTCCCCGTATTTGGTGGCAAAAAGGAAGAAATTTCCCTTATTTTGGGGCAAAATTGCAGAAATTTCACTTATTTCAGGGTAATAAGTCAGAAATTTTCCTTATTTTGGGGCAAAAAAGACAGAAATTTCCTTAGTATTGGGGGAAAAGACAGAAATTCCACTTATTTAGAGGCAAAAAAGCAGAAATTCCCCTTATTTTGGAGCAAAAATGAAGAAATTTCCCTTTTTTATGGCAAAAAGTTATGCATTCTTTTTATTTTCGGGCAAAAAGGCAGAAATTCCCCGTATTTTGGAGCAAAATTGCAGAAAATCCCCTAATTGTGGGGCAAAAAGGCAGAAATTCCCTATATGTTGGGGCAAAAAGACAGAAATTCTCCATATTTTGGGGCAAAACTCTGAAATTCCACTTATTTTGGGGCAAAATTCCAGAAATTTCCCTTATTTTGGGGCAAAATTGCAGAAATTTCACTTATTTTGGGGCGAAATTGCAGAAATTTCATTTATTTCAGGGAAAAAATGCAGAAATTTTCTTATTTTGAGACAAAAAGGCAGAAATTTCTTTTATTTTGGTACAAAATTGCAGAAATTTTTCTTATTTTGCGCAAAAAGGCAGAAATTTCCCATATTTTGGGGCAAAAATGCAAAAATTCCTTTTATTTTGAGGTAAAAAGGCTGAAATTCCTCTTATTTGGTGGCAAAAAGTAAGAAAATCCCATTATTTTGGTGCCAAAAGCAGACATTTCTCTTATTTTCGGGAAAAATTTTAGGAATTTAACTTATTTCAGGGCAAAAAGTCAGAAATTTTCCTTATTTTGGGGCAGAAAGGCAGAAATTCCTAATATTTTGTGGCAAAAATGCAGGAATTCCACTTATTTTGAGGTAAAAAGGCTGAAATTCCCCTTATTTGGGGGCAAAAAGGCAGAAATTTCCCTTATTTTGGGGCAAAATTGCAGAAACTTCACTTACTTCAAAGTAATAAGTC
Organism: Micromys minutus; assembly: GCF_963924665.1. NCBI lineage: Eukaryota > Metazoa > Chordata > Mammalia > Rodentia > Muridae > Micromys > Micromys minutus. The sequence goes on from NW_027667302.1 coordinate 1,504,939, forward strand.
AGAAATTTTCCTTATTTTGGGGTAAAAAAGACAAAAATTCCCTTTGTTTTGGGGGAGAAAAAGAGAAATTCCACTAATTTAGAGGCAAAAAAGCAGAAATTCCTCTTATTTTGGAGCAAAAATGAAGAAATTTCCATTTTTATGGCAAAAAGGTATGCATTCTTCTTATTTTCGGGCAAAAAGGCAGAAATTCCTCGTATTATAGAGCAAAATTGCAGAAATTCTCCTAATTGTGGGGCAAAAAGGCAGAAATTCCCTATATGTTGGGGCAAAAAGGCAGAAATTCTCTTTATTTTGGGGCAAAACTCAGAAATTCCACTTATTTTGGGGCAAAATAGAAATTTTCATTATTTTGGGGCAAAAGGCAGAAATTCCTAATATTTTGTGGCAAAAATGCAGAAATTCCCCTTATTTCGAGGTAAAAAGGCTAAAATTCCTTTTATTTGGGGGCAAAAAAGCAGAAATTTTTTCTTATTTTGGGGCAAAATTGAAGAAATTTCACTTATTTCAGGGTAATAATCAGAAATATTCCTTATTTTGGCGCAAAAAGACAGAAATTCCCTTTGTTTTGGGGGAAAAAGATAGAAATTCTACTTATTTAGAAGCAAAAAAGCAGAAATTCCCCTTATTTTGGAACAAAAATGAAGAAATTTCCCTTTTTTATAGCAAAAAGTTATGCATTCTTCTTATTTTCCAGCAAAAAGGCAGAAATTTTCCGTATTTTGGAGCAAAATTGCAGAAATTCCTCTAATTATGGGGCAAAAAGGCAGAAATTCCCTATATGTTGGGGCAAGAAGACAGAAATTCTCCTTATTTTGGGGCAAAACTCAGAAATTCCACTTATTTTGGGGCAAAATTCCAGATATTTCCTTTATTTTGGGGCAAAATTGCAGAAATTTCACTTATTTTGGGGCAAATATGCAGAAATTTCACTTATTTCAGGGAAAAAATGCAGAAATTTTCTTATTTTGAGACAAAAAGGCAGAAATTTCTTTTATTTTGGTACAAAATTGCAGAAATTTTTCTTATTTTGGGCAAAAAGGCAGAAATTTCCCATATTTTGGGGCAAAAATGCAAAAATTCCTTTCATTTTGAGTTAAAAAGGCTGAAATTCCTCTTATTTGGGGGCAAAAAGTAAGAAATTCCCATTATTTTGGTGCCAAAGCAGACATTTCTCTTATTTTCGGGAAAAATTTTAGGAATTTAACTTATTTCAGGGAAAAAAGTCAGAAATTTTCCTTATTTTGGGGAAGAAAGGCAGAAATTCCTAATATTTTGTGGCAAAAATGCAGGAATTCCCCTTATTTTGAGGTAAAAAGGCTGAAATTCCCCTTATTTGGGGGCAAAAAGGCAGAAATTTCCCTTATTTTGGGGCAAAATTGCAGAAATTTCACTTACTTCAAAGTAATAAGTCAGAAATTTTCCTTATTTTGGGGTAAAAAAGACAGAAATTCCCTTTGTTTTCGGGGAGAAAAAGAGAAATTCCACTAATTTAGAGGCAAAAAAGCAGAAATTCCTCTTATTTTGGAGCAAAAATGAAGAAATTTCCCTTTTTATGGCAAAAAGGTATGCAATCTTCTTATTTTCGGGCAAAAAGGCAGAAATTCCTCGTATTATAGAGCAAAATTGCAGAAATTCTTCTAATTGTGGGGCAAAAAGGCAGAAATTCCCTATATGTTGGGGCAAAAAGGCAGAAATTCTCTTTATTTTGGGGCAAAACTCAGAAATTCCACTTATTTTGGGGCAAAATAGAAATTTTCATTATTTTGGGGCAAAAAGGCAGAAATTCCTAATATTTTGTGGCAAAAATGCAGAAATTCCCCTTATTTCAAGGTAAAAAGGCTAAAATTCCTTTTACTTGGGGGCAAAAAAGCAGAAATTTTTTCTTATTTTGGGGCAAAATTGCAGAAATTTCACTTATTTCAGGGTAATAATCAGAAATATTCCTTATTTTGGGGCAAAAAGACAGAAATTCCCTTTGTTTTGGGGGAAAAAGACAGAAATTCTACTTATTTAGAAGCAAAAAAGCAGAAATTCCCCTTATTTTGGAGCAAAAATGAAGAAATTTCCCTTTTTTATAGCCAAAAGTTATGCATTCTTCTTATTTTCCAGCAAAAAGACAGAAATTTTCCGTATTTTGGAGCAAAATTGAAGAAATTCCCCTAATTGTGGGGCAAAAAGGCAGAAATTCCCTATATGTTGGGGCAAAAAGACAGAAATTCTCCTTATTTTGGGGCAAAACTCAGAAATTCCACTTATTTTGGGGCAAAATTCCAGAAATTTCCTTTATTTTGGGGCAAAATTGCAGAAATTTCACTTATTTTGGGGCAAAATTGTAGAAATTTCACTTATTTCAGAAAAAAAAGCAGTTTTCTTATTTGGGGGCAAAAAGGCAGAAATTTCTTTTATCTTGGTACAAAATTGCAGAAATTTTTTTATTTTGGGTTAAAAAGTCAGAAATTTCCGATATTTTGGGGCAAAAATGCAGAAATCCCCATTATCTTGAGGTAAAAAGGCTGAAATTCCCCTTATTTGGGGGCAAAAAGGCAGAAATTTCTCTTATTTTGAAGGAAAATTTCAGAAATTTCACTTACTTCAGGGTAATAAGTCAGAAATTTTCCTTATTTTGGGGCAAAAAAGACAGAAATTTCCTTTGTTTTTAGGGGATAAAGACAGAAATTCCACATTTTTGGAGGCAAAAAAGCAGAAATTTCTATTATTTTGGAGCAAAAATGAAGAAATTTCCCTTTTTTTTGTGGCAAAAGGTATACATTCCCCTTATTTTCAGGCTAAAAAGCAGAAATTCCCTTTATTTTGGAGGAAAATTGCAGATATTCCCCTAATTGTCTGGCAAAAAGGCAGAAATTCCCTATATGTTAGCGCAAAAAGACAACAATTCTCCTTATTTTGGGGCAAAACTCTGAAATTCCACTTATTTTGGGGCAAAATTCCAGAAATTTCCCTTATTTTGGGTCAAAATTGCAGAAATTTTCACTTATTTTGGGGCAAAATTGCAGAAATTTCACTAATTTTGGGGCAAAATTGCAGAAATTTCACTTATTTCAGGGAAAATACGCAGAAATTTTCCTTATTTTTGGGCAAAATGCAGAAATTCCTAATATTTTGTGACAAAAATGGAGAAATTCCCCTTATTTTGAGGTAGAAAGGCTGAAATTCCCCTTATTTGGGGGCAAAAATGCAGAAATTTCTATTATTTTGGGGCAAAATTGCAGAAATTTCACTTATTTCAGGGTAATAAGTCAGAAATTTTCCTTATTTTGGGGCAAAAAAGACAGAAATTCTCTTTGTTTTGGGGGAATAAGACAGAAATTCCACTTATTTGGAGGCAAAAAAGCAGCAATTCCCCTTATTTTGGAGCAAAATTGCAGAAATTCCCCTAATTTTGGGGCAAAAAGGCAGAAATTCCCTATATGTTGGGGCAAAAAGACAGAAAGTCTCCTTATTTTGGGGCAAAACTCAGAAATTCCACTTATTTTGGGGCAAAATTCCAGAAATTTCCCTTATTTTGGGGCAAAATTGCAGAAATTTCACTTATTTTGGGGCAAAATTGCAGAAATTTCACTTATTTCATGGAAAAAAGCAGAAATTTTCTTATTTTGGGGCAAAAGCAGAAATTTCCCATATTTTGGCGCAAAATTGCAGAAATTTCACTTATTTAAGGGTAAAAAGTCAGAAATTTTCCTTATTTTGGGGCAAAAAAGACAGAAATTCCCTTTGTTTTGCGAAAAAGGACAGAAATTTCCCTTATATAGAGGCAAAAAAGCAGAAATTCCCCTTATTTTGGAGCAAAAATGAAGAAATTTCCATTTTTATGGCAAAAAGGTATGCATTCTTCTCATTTTCGGACAAAAAGGCAGAAATTCCCCGTATTTTAAAGCAAAATTGCTGAAATTCCCCTAATTGTTGGGCAAAAATGCAGAAATTCCCTATATGTTGGGGCAAAAAGACAGAAATTCTCCTTATTTTGGGGCAAAACTCAGAAATTACACTTATTTTGGGGCAAAATTACAGAAATTTCAATTATTTCAAAAAAAAGCAGAAATTTTCTTATTTTGGGGCAGAAAGGCAGAAATTTTTTTTTTATTTTTGTACAAAATTGCAGTTATTTTTCTTATTTTGGGGCCAAAAGGCAGAAATTTCCCATATTTTGGGGCAAAAATGCAGAAATTCCCTTTATTTTGAGGTAAAAAGGCTCAAATTCCCCTTATTTGGAGGCAAAAAGGCAGAAATTTCTCTTATTTTGGGGCAAAATTTCAGAAACTTCATCTATTTCAGGGTAATAAGTCAGAAATTTTCCTTATTTTGGGGCCAAAAAATAGAAATTCTCTTTGTTTTGGGGGAAAAAGACAGAAATTCCACTTATTTAGAGGCAAAAAAGCAGAAATTCCCCTTATTTTGGAGCAAAAATGAAGAAATTTCCCTTTTTTTATGGCAAAAAATTATGCATTCTTTTATTTTCGGGCAAAAAGGCAGAAATTCCTCGTATTTTGGAGCAAAATTTCAGGAATCCCCTAATTGTGGGGCAAAAAGGCAGAAATTCCCTATATGTTGGGGCAAAAAGACAGAAATTCTCCTATTTTAAGGCAAAACTCAGAAATTCCACTTATTTTGGGGCAAAATTCCAGAAATTTCCCTTATTTTGGGACAAAATAGCAGAAATTTCAATTATTTTGGGGCTAAATTGCAGAAATTTCAATTATTTCAGGGAAAAAAATGCAGAAATTTTCTTATTTTGAGGCAAAAAGGCAGAAATTTCTTTTATTTTGGTACAAAATTGCAGAAATTTTTCTTATTTTGGGCAAAAAGGCAGAAATTCACCATATTTTTGGGCAAAAATGCAGAAATTTTTTTTTATTTTGAGGTAAAAAGGCTGAAATTCCTATTATTTGGGGGCAAAAAGTATGAAATTCCCATTATTTTGGTGCCAAAAACAGACATTTCCCTTATTTTCGGGAAAAATTTTAGAAATTTAACTTATTTCAGAGCAAAAAGTCAGATATTTTCCTTATTTTGGGGCAGAAAGGTAGAAATTCCTAATATTTTGTGGCAAAAATGCTGAAATCCCCCATATTTTGAGGTAAAAAGGCTGAAATTCCCCTTATTTCGGGGCAAAAAGGCAGAAATTTCCCTTATTTTGGGGCAAAATTGCAGAAATTTCACTTACTTCAAAGTAATAAGTCAGAAATTTTCCTTATTTTGGGGTAAAAAAGACAGAAATTCCTTTTGTTTTAGGGAAAAAGACAGAATTTCCACTTATTTAGAGGAAAAAAGCAGAAATTCCCCTTATTTTGGAGCAAAAATGAAGAAATTTCCCTTTTTATGGCAAAAAGGTATGCATTCTTCTTATTTTCGGGCAAAAAGGGAGAAATTCACCGTATTTTATAGCAAAATTGCAGAAATTCCCCTAATTGTGCGGGAAAAAGGCAGAAATTCCCTATATGTTGGGTCAAAAAGACAGAAATTCTCTTTATTTTGGGGCAAAACTCAGAAATTCCACTTATTTTGGGCAAAATTCCAGAAATTTCCCTTCTTTTTGGGCAAAAAGGCAGAAATAACTAATATTTTGTAGCAAAAATGCCGAAATTCTCCTTATTTTGAGGTAAAAAGGCGGAAATTCCCTTTATTTGGGGGCAAAAAAGGAGAAATTTCCATTATTTTGGGGCAAAATTGCAGAAATTTCACTTACTTCAAAGTAATAAGTCAGAATTTTATTTATTTTGGGGCAAAAAAGACAGAAATTCTTTTTGTTTTGGGGGAGAAAGACAGAAATTCCACTTATTTAGAGGCAAAAAGCAGAAATTCCCCTTATTTTGGAGCAAAAATGAAGAAATTTCCCTTTTTATGGCAAAAAGGTATGCATTCTTCTTATTTTCGGGCAAAAAGGCAGAAATTCCTTGTATTTTAGAGCAAAATTGCAGAAATTGCCCTAATTGTCGGGCAAAGGCAGAAATTCCCTATATGTTGGGGCAAAAAGGCAGAAATTCTCCTTATTTTGGGGCAAAACTCAGAAATTCCACTTATTTTGGGGCAAAATACAGAAATTTCCCTTATTTTGGGGCAAAAATTCAGAAATTCCTAATATTTTGTGGCAAAAATGCAGAAATTCCCTTTATTTTGAGGTAAAAAGGCTGAAATTCCTTTTATTTGGGGGCCAAAAAGACCGAAATTCTCCTTATTTTAGGCCAAAACTTAGAAATTCCACTTATTTTGAGGCAAAATTCCAGAAATTTCCCTTATTTTGGGGCAAAATTGCAGAAATTTCACTTATTTTGGGGCAAAATTGCAGAAATTTCACTTATTTAATGGAAAAAAGCAGAAATTTTCTTATTTTGGGGCAAAAAGGCAGAAATTTCTCATATTTGGGGCAAAAATGCAGAAATTCCCCTTGTTTTGATTTAAAAAGGCTGAAATTCCCCGTATTTGTGGGCAAAAATGCAGAAATTCCCATTATCTTGAGGTAAAAAGGCTGAAATTCCCCTTATTTGGGGGCAAAAAGGCAGAAATTTCCTTTATTTTGGGGCAAAATTTCAGAAATTTCACTTATTTCAGGGTAATAAGTCAGAAATTTTCCTTATTTGGGGCAAAAAAGACAGAAATTCCCTTTGTTTTTAGGGGAAAAAGACAGAAATTCCACATTTTTAGAGGCAAAAAAGCAGAAATTCCTTTTATTTTGGAGCAAAAATGAAGAAATTTCTCTTTTTTGTGGCAAAGGTATACATTCCCCTTATTTTCAGGCTAAAAAGTAGATATTCCCTTTATTTTGGAGCAAAATTGCAGAAAATCTTCTAATTGTGGGGCAAAAAAGCAGAAATTCCCTATTTGTTAGGGCAAAAAGACAGAAATTCTCCTTATTTTGAGGCAAAACTCTGAAATTCCACTTATTTTGGGGCAAAATTCCAGAAAATTCCCTTATTTTGGGGCAAAATTGCAGAAATTTCACTTATTTTAAGGCAAAATTGCAGAAATTTCACTTATTTCAGGGAAAAAAGCAGAAAATTTTTTTATTTTGGGGCAAAAAGCCAGAAATTCTTAATATTATGTGGCAAAAATGCAGAAATTCCCCTTATTTTGAGGTAAAAAGGATGAAATTCCCCTTATTTGGGGGCAAAAAGGCAGAAATTTCCTTTATTTTGGGGCAAAATTGCAGAAATTTCACTTATTACAGGGTAATAATTCAGAAATTTTCCTTATTTTGGGGCAAAAAATACAGAAATTCCCTCTGTTTTGGGGGAAAAAGATAGAAATTCCACTTATTTAGAGGCAAAAAAGAAGAAATTCCCCTTATTTTGGAGCAAAAATGAAGAAATTTCCCTTTTTTATGGCAAAAAGGTATGCATTCTTATTTTCGGGCAAAAAGGCAGAAATTCCCCGTATTTTGGAGCAAAATTGCAGAAATTCCCCTAATTGTGGGGAAAAAGGCAGAAATTCCCTATATGTTGGGGCAAAAAGACAGAAATCCTCCTTATTGTGGGGCAAAACTCAGAAATTTCACTTATTTTTGGGCAAAATTGCAGAAATTTCACTTATTTCAGTAAAAAAAAGCAGAAATTTTCTTATTTTGGGGCAAAAAGGCAGAAATTACTTTTATTTTAGTACAAAATTGCAGAATTTTTTCTTATTATGGGGCAAAAAGGCAGAAATTTCCCATATTTTTGGGCAAAAATGCAGAAATTCCCCTTATTTTGAGGTAAAAAGGCTGAAATTCCCCTTATTTGGGGGCAAAAAAGCAGAAATTTCCCTTATTTTGAGGCAAAATTGCAGAAATTTCACTTATTTCAGGGTAATAGATCAGAAATTTTTTTTATTTTGGGACAAAAAAGACAGAAATTCCCTTTGTTTTGGGGGGAAAAGAGAGTAATTCCACTTTTAGAGGCAAAAAAGCAGAAATTCACCTTATTTTGGAGCAAAATTGCAGAAATTTCCCTTTTTTGTGGCAAAAAGGTATGAATTCTTCTTATTTTGAACAAAAAGGCAGAAGTTCCCTGTATTTTGGAGCAAAATTGCAGAAATTTCCCTAATTGTGGGGAAAAAAGGCAGAAATTCCCTATATGTTGGGGCAAAAAGACAGAAATTCTCCTTATTTTGAGGCAAAACTCTGAAATTCCACTTATTTTGGGGCAAAATTCCAGAAAATTCCCTTATTTTGGGGCAAAATTGCAGAAATTTCACTTATTTTAAGGCAAAATTGCAGAAATTTCACTTATTTCAGGGAAAAAAGCAGAAAATTTTTTTATTTTGGGGCAAAAAGCCAGAAATTCTTAATATTATGTGGCAAAAATGCAGAAATTCCCCTTATTTTGAGGTAAAAAGGATGAAATTCCCCTTATTTGGGGGCAAAAAGGCAGAAATTTCCTTTATTTTGGGGCAAAATTGCAGAAATTTCACTTATTACAGGGTAATAATTCAGAAATTTTCCTTATTTTGGGGCAAAAAATACAGAAATTCCCTCTGTTTTGGGGGAAAAAGATAGAAATTCCACTTATTTAGAGGCAAAAAAGAAGAAATTCCCCTTATTTTGGAGCAAAAATGAAGAAATTTCCCTTTTTTATGGCAAAAAGGTATGCATTCTTATTTTTGGGCAAAAAGGCAGAAATTCCCCGTATTTTGGAGCAAAATTGCAGAAATTCCCCTAATTGTGGGGAAAAAGGCAGAAATTCCCTATATGTTGGGGCAAAAAGACAGAAATCCTCCTTATTGTGGGGCAAAACTCAGAAATTTCACTTATTTTTGGGCAAAATTGCAGAAATTTCACTTATTTCAGTAAAAAAAAGCAGAAATTTTCTTATTTTGGGGCAAAAAGGCAGAAATTACTTTTATTTTAGTACAAAATTGCAGAATTTTTTCTTATTATGGGGCAAAAAGGCAGAAATTTCCCATATTTTTGGGCAAAAATGCAGAAATTCCCCTTATTTTGAGGTAAAAAGGCTGAAATTCCCCTTATTTGGGGGCAAAAAAGCAGAAATTTCCCTTATTTTGAGGCAAAATTGCAGAAATTTCACTTATTTCAGGGTAATAGATCAGAAATTTTTTTTATTTTGGGACAAAAAAGACAGAAATTCCCTTTGTTTTGGGGGGAAAAGAGAGTAATTCCACTTTTAGAGGCAAAAAAGCAGAAATTCACCTTATTTTGGAGCAAAATTGCAGAAATTTCCCTTTTTTGTGGCAAAAAGGTATGAATTCTTCTTATTTTGAACAAAAAGGCAGAAGTTCCCTGTATTTTGGAGCAAAATTGCAGAAATTTCCCTAATTGTGGGGAAAAAAGGCAGAAATTCCCTATATGTTGGGGCAAAAAGACAGAAATTCTCCTTATTTTGAGGCAAAACTCTGAAATTCCACTTATTTTGGGGCAAAATTCCAGAAAATTCCCTTATTTTGGGGCAAAATTGCAGAAATTTCACTTATTTTAAGGCAAAATTGCAGAAATTTCACTTATTTCAGGGAAAAAAGCAGAAAATTTTTTTATTTTGGGGCAAAAAGCCAGAAATTCTTAATATTATGTGGCAAAAATGCAGAAATTCCCCTTATTTTGAGGTAAAAAGGATGAAATTCCCCTTATTTGGGGGCAAAAATGCAGAAATTTCCTTTATTTTGGGGCAAAATTGCAGAAATTTCACTTATTACAGGGTAATAATTCAGAAATTTTCCTTATTTTGGGGCAAGAAATACAGAAATTCCCTCTGTTTTGGGGGAAAAAGATAGAAATTCCACTTATTTAGAGGCAAAAAAGAAGAAATTCCCCTTATTTTGGAGCAAAAATGAAGAAATTTCCCTTTTTTATGGCAAAAAGGTATGCATTCTTATTTTCGGGCAAAAAGGCAGAAATTCCCCGTATTTTGGAGCAAAATTGCAGAAATTCCCCTAATTGTGGGGAAAAAGGCAGAAATTCCCTATATGTTGGGGCAAAAAGACAGAAATTCTCCTTATTGTGGGGCAAAACTCAGAAATTTCACTTATTTTTGGGCAAAATTGCAGAAATTTCACTTATTTCAGTAAAAAAAAGCAGAAATTTTCTTATTTTGGGGCAAAAAGGCAGAAATTACTTTTATTTTAGTACAAAATTGCAGAATTTTTTCTTATTTTGGGGCAAAAAGGCAGAAATTTCCCATATTTTTGGGCAAAAATGCAGAAATTCCCCTTATTTTGAGGTAAAAAGGCTGAAATTCCCCTTATTTGGGGGCAAAAAAGCAGAAATTTCCCTTATTTTGAGGCAAAATTGCAGAAATTTCACTTATTTCAGGGTAATAAGTCAGAATTTTTTTTTATTTTGGGACAAAAAAGACAGAAATTCCCTTTGTTTTGGGGGGAAAAGAGAGTAATTCCACTTTTAGAGGCAAAAAAGCAGAAATTCACCTTATTTTGGAGCAAAATTGCAGAAATTTCCCTTTTTTGTGGCAAAAAGGTATGAATTCTTCTTATTTTGAACAAAAAGGCAGAAGTTCCCTGTATTTTGGAGCAAAATTGCAGAAATTTCCCTAATTGTGGGGAAAAAAGGCAGAAATTCCCTATATGTTGGGGCAAAAAGACAGAAATTCTCCTTATTTTGGGGCAAAACTCAGAAATTCCACTTATTTTGGGGCAAAATTGCAAAAATTTCACTTATTTTGGGGCAAAAGTGCAGAAATTTCACTTAATTCAGGGAAAAAAAGCAGAAATTTTCTTATTTTGGGGCAAAAAGGCAGAAATTTCTCATATTTTGTGGCAAAAATGCAGAAATTCCCCTTATTTTGAGGTAAAAAGGCTGAAATTCACCTTATTTGGGGGCAAAAAGGCAGAAATTTCCCTTATTTTGGGGCAAAATTGCAGAAATTTCACTTATTTCAGGGTAATAAGTCAAAAATTTTTCTTATTTTGCGGCAAAAAAGACAGAAATTTTCTTTGTTTTGTGGGAAAAAGACAGAAATTTTACTTATTTAAAGGCAAAAAAGCAGAAATTCCTCTTATTTTGGAGCAAAAATGAGGAAATTTCCCTTTTTTATGGCAAAAAGTAATGCATTCTTCTTATTTTCAGGCAAAAAGGCAGAAATTCCCCGTATTTTGTGGCAAAATTCCAGAAATTTCCTTTATTTTGGGGCAAAATTGCAGAAATTTCACTTATTTTGGGGCAAAATTGCAGAAATTTCACTTATTTCTGGGAAAAAAAGCAGAATTTGTCTCATTTTGGGGCAAAAGGCAGTAATTTCTCATATTTTGTGGCAAAAAAGCAGATATTCCCCTTATTTTTGAGCAAAAATAAAGAAATTTACCTTTTTTATGCCAAAAAAATGCATTCTTCTTATTTTCGGGCAAAAAGGCAGAAAGTCAGCGTATTTTATAGCAAAATTGCAGAAATTCCCCTAATTGTGGGGCAAAAAGGCAGAAATTCCCTATATGTTGGGTCAAAAAGACTGAAATTCTCCTTATTTTGGGGCAAAACTCAGAAATTCCACCTATTTTCGGGCAAAATTCCAGAAATTTCTTTTCTTTTGGGGCAAAAAGGCACAAATTCCTAATATTTTGTAGCAAAAATGCCGAAATTCCCTTTATTTTGAGGTAAAAAGGCTGACATTCCCCTTATTTGGGGGCAAAAAAGCAGAAATTTTCTCTCATTTTGGGGCAAAATTGCAGAAATTTCACTTATTTCAGGGTAATAATCAGAAATATTCCTTATTTGGGGGCAAAAAGGACAGATATTCCCTTTGTTTTGGGGGAAAAAGATAGAAATTCTACTTATTTAGAAGCAAAAAAGCAGAAATTCCCTTTATTTTGGAGCAAAAATGAAAAAATTTCCCTTTTTTATGGCAAAACGTTATGCATTCTTCTTATTTTCCAGCAAAAAGGCAGAAATTTTCCGTATTTTGGAGCAAAATTGCAGAAATTCCCCTAATTGTGGGGCAAAAAGGCAGAAATTCCCTATATGTTGGGGCAAAAAGACAGAAATACTCCTTATTTTGGGGCAAAACTCAGAAATCCACTTATTTTGGGGCAAAATTCCAGAAATTTCCCTTATTTTGGGGCAAAATTGCAGAAATTTCACTTATTTCAGAAAAAAAAAGCAGAAAATTTCTTATTTTGGGGCAAAAAGGCAGAAATTTCTTTTCTCTTGGTAGAAAATTGCAGACATTTTTCTTATTTTGGGGCAAAAAGGCAGAAATATCCCATATTTTGGGGCAAAAATGCAGAAATTATCATTATCTTGAGGTAAAAAGGCTGAAATTCCCCTTATTTGGGGGGAAAAAGGCAGAAATTTCCCTTATTTTGGGGCAAAATTTCAGAAATTTCACTTATTTCAGGGTAATAAGTCAGAAATTTTCTTAATTTTGGGGCAAAAAAGACAGAAATTCCCTTTGTTTTTAGGGGAAAAAGACAGAAATTCCACATTTTTGAAGGCAAAAAAGCAGAAATTCCTTTTATTTTGGAGCAAAAATGAAGAAATTTCCCTTTTTTGTGGCAAAAGGTATACATTCCCCTTATTTTCAGGCTAAAAAGCAGAAATTCCCTTTATTTTGGAGAAAAATTGCAGAAATTCCCCTAATTGTGGGACAAAAAGGCAGAAATTCTCCTTATTTTGGGACAAAACTCTGAAATTCCACTTATTTTGGAGCAAAATTCCAAAAATTTCCCTTATTTTCGGGCAAAATTGCAGAAATTTCACTAATTTTGGGGCAAAATTGCAGAAATTTCATTTATTTCAGGGAAAAAAGGCAGAAAATTTTTTTATTTTTGGGCAAAATGCAGAAATTCCTAATATTTTGTGGCAAAAATGCAGAAATTCCTTTTATTTTGAGGTAAAAAAGGCTGAAATTCCCCTTATTCTGGGGCAAAAAGGCAGAAATTTCTCATATTTTGGGGCAAAATTGCAGAAATTTCACTTATTTCAGGGTAATAAGTCAGAAATTTTCCTTATTTTGGTGCAAAAAAGACAGAAATTCTCTTTGTTTTGGGGGAAAAAGACTGAAATTCCACTTATTTAGAGGCAAAAAAGCAGTAATTCCCATTATTTTGGAGCAAAATTGCAGAAATTTCTCTTTTTTATTGCAAAAAGGTATGCATTCTTTTTATTTTCGGGCAAAAAGGCAGAAATTCCACACTATTTTGGAGCAAAATTGCAGAAATTCCCCTAATTGTGGGGCAAAAAGGCAGAAATTCCCTATATGTTGGGGCAAAAAGACAAAAATTCTCCTTATTTTGGAGCAAAACTCAGAAATTCCACTTATTTTGGGGCAAAATTCCAGAAATTTCCCTTATTTTGGGGCAAAATTGCAGAAATTTCACTTATTTCAGAAAAAAAAAGCAGAAATTTTCTTATTTTGGGCAAAAAGGCAGAAATTTCTTTCATCTTGGTACAAAATTGCAGAAATTTTTCTTATTTTGGGGCAAAAAGGCAGAAATATCTCATATTTTGGGGAAAAAATGCAGAAATTATCATTATCTTGAGGTAAAAAGGCTGAAATTCCCCTTATTTGGGGGCAAAAAGGCAGAAATTTCCCTTATTTTGGGGCAAAATTTCAGAAATTTCACTTATTTCAGGGTAATAAGTCAGAAATTTTCTTTATTTTGGGGCAAAAAGACCGAAATTCCCTTTGTTTTTAGGGGAAAAAACAGAAATTCCACATATTTGAAGGTAAAAAAGCAGAAATTCCTTTTATTTTAAAGCAAAAATGAAGAAATTTCCCTTTTTTGTGGCAAAAGGTATACATTCCCCTTATTTTCAGGCTAAAAAGCAGAAATTCCCTTTATTTTGGAGCAAAATTGCAGAAATTCCGCTAATTGTGTGGCAAAAAGGCAGAAATTCCCTATATGTTAGGGCAAAAATACAGAAATTCTCCTTATTTTGGGGCAAAACAATGAAATTCCACTTATTTTAAGGAAAAATTCCAGAAATTTCCCTTATTTTGGGGCAAAATTGCAGAAATTTCACTTATTTTGGGGCAAAATTGCAGAAATTTCACTTATTTCAGGGAAAAAAGGCAGAAATTTTTTTTATTTTTTGGCAAAATGCAGAAATTCCTAATATTTTGTGGCAAAAATGCAGAAATTCCCTTTATTTTGAGGTAAAAAGTCTGAAATTCCCCTTATTCGGGGGCAAAAAGGCAGAAATTTCTCTTATTTTGGGGCAAAATTGCAGAAATTTCACTTATTTCAGGGTAATAAGTCAGAAATTTTCCTTATTTTGGGGCAAAAAGGCAGAAATTCTCCTTATTTTGGAGCAAAACTCAGAAATTCCACTTATTTTGGGGCAAAATTCCAGAAATTTCTTTTATTTTGTGGCAAAATTGCAGAAATTTCACTTATTTTTTGGCAAAATTGCAGAAATTTAACTTATTTCATGGAAAAAAGCAGAAATTTTCTTATTTTGGGGCAAAAAGGCAGAAATTTCCTATATTTTGGGGCAAAAATGCAGAAATTCCCCTTATTTTGAGGTAAAAAGGCTTAAATTCCCCGTATTTGGGGGCATAAAGGCAGAAATTTTCCTTATTTTGGGGCAAAATTGCAGAAATTTCACTTATTTCAGAAAAAAATGCAGAAATTTTTTTATTTTGGGGCAAAAAGGCACAAATTTCTTTTATTTTGGTACAAAATTGCAGAAATTTTTCTTATTTTGGGGCAAAAAGGCAGAAATTTCCCATATTTTGGGGCAAAAATGCAGAAATTCCCCTTATTTTGAGGTAAAAAGGCTGAAATTCCTTTTATTTGGGGGCAAAAAGGAAGAAATTTCCCATGTTTTGGGACAAAAATGCAAAAATTTCCATTATTTTGGGCAAAAAGGCAGAAATTTCCTATATTTTGGGGCAAAAATGCAGAAATTTCCATTATTTTGAGGTAAAAAGGCTGAAATTCCCCTTATTTGGGGGCAAAATAAGAAATTCCCTTTATTTTGGGGCGAAAAGCAGACATTTCCCATATTTTGGGGAAAAATTTAAAAATTTAACTTATTTCAGGGCAAAAAGTCAGAAATTTTCCTTATTTTGTGGCAAAAATGCAGAAATTCCTAATATTTTGTGGTAAAAAGGCTGAAATTCCCCTTATTTGGGGGCAAAAAGGCAGAAATTTCCCTTATTTTGAGGCAAAATTGAAGAAATTTCACTTATTTCAGGGTAATAAGTCAGAAATTTTTCTTATTTTGAAGCAAAAAGACAGAAATTCCCTTAGTTTTGTGGGAAAAAGACAGAAATTTTACTTATATAAAGGCAAAAAAGCAGAAATTCCCCTTATTTTGGAGCAAAATTGCAGAAATTTCTCTTTTTTGTGGCAAAAAGGTATGCATTCTTCTTATTTTGGACACAAAGGCAGAAATTTCCTGTATTTTGGAGCAAAATTGCAGAAATTCCCCTAATTGTGGGGCAAAAAGGCTGAAATTCCCTATATGTTGGGGCAAAAAGACAGAAATTTTTTTTATTTTGGGGCAAAACTCAGAAATTCCACTTATTTTGGGGCAAAATTGCAGAAATTTCCCTTATTTTGGGGGCAGAATTGCAAAAATTTTACTTATTTTGGGGCAAAATTGCAGAAATTTCACTTATTTCAGGGAAAAAAAGCAGAAATTTTCTTATTTTGGGGCAAAAGAGAAGAAATTTCTCATATTTTGTGGCAAAAATGCAGAAATTCCCCTTATTTTGAGGTAAAAAAGCTGAAATTCCCCTTATTTGGGTGCAAAAAGGCAGAATTTTCTTTTATTTTGGGAAAAAATTACAGAATTTCACTTATTTCAGGGTTATAAGTCAGAAATTTTCCTTATTTTGGGGCCAAAAACAGAAAATCCCTTTGTTTTGTGGGAAAAAGACAGAAATTTTACTTATTTAGAGGCAACAAAGCAGAAATTCTCCTTATTTTGAAGCAAAAATGAAGAAATTCTCCTTTTTGATGGAAAAAAAGGAATGCATTCTTCTTATTTTCAGGCAAAAAGGCAGAAATTCCCCGTATTTTGGAGCAAAATTGCAGAAATTCCCCTATTTGTGAGGCAAAAAGGCAGAAATTCCCTATATGTTGGGGCAAAAAGACAGAATTTCTTTTTATTTGGGGGCAAAACTCAGAAATTCCACTTATTTTGGGGCAAAATTACAGAAATTCACCTTATTTTGGGGCAAAACTCAGAAATTCCACTTATTTTGGGGCAAAATTTCAGAAATTTCCCTTATTTTGGGGCAAAATTGCAGAATGTTCACTTATTTTGGGGCAAAATTGCATAAATTTCACTTATTTCAGAAAAAAAAGCAGAATTTATCTTATTTCGGGGCAAAATGGCAGAAATTTCTCATATTTTGTGGCAAAAAAGCAGAAATTCCCCTTATTTTGAAGCAAAAATGAAGAAATTTCCCTTTTTTATTCCAAAAAGGAGTGCATTCTTTATATTTTCGGGCAAAAAGGCAGAAATTCACCGTATTTTATAGCAAAATTGCAGAAATTCCCCGAATTGTGGGGCAAAAATGCAGAAATTCCCTATATGTTGGGTCATAAAGACATTAATTCTCCTTATTTTGGGGCAAAACTCAGAAATTCCACTTATTTTGGGGCAAAATTCCAGAAATTTCCTTTCTTTTGGGGCAAAAAGGCAGAAATTCCTAATATTTTGTAGCAAAAATGCCGAAATTCCCCTTATTTTGAGGTAAAAATGCTGAAATTCCCTTTATTTGGGAGCAAAAAGTCAGAAATTTCCATTATTTTGGGGCAAAATTGCATAAATTTCACTTACTTCAAAGTAATATGTCAGAAATTTTATTTATTTTGGGGCAAAAAAGACAGAAATTCTTTTTGTTTTGGGAGAGAAATACAGAAATTCCAATTATTTAGTGGCAAAAAGCAGAAATTCCCCTTATTTTGGAGCAAAAATTAAGAAATTTCCCTTTTTATGGCAAAAAGGTATGCATTTTTCTTATTTTCGGGCCAAAAGGCAGAAATTCCTCGTATTTTAGAGCAAAATTGCAGAAATTCCCCAAATTGTGGGGCAAAAAGTCAGAAATTCCCTATATGTTGGGGCAAAAAGGCAGAAATTCTCCTTACTTTGGGGCAAAACTCAGAAATTCCACTTATTTTGGGGGCAAAATTCCAGAAATTTCCCTTTATTTTGGAGCAAAAAGGCAGAAATTCCTAATATTTTGTGGCAAAACTGCAGAAATTCCCCTTATTTTGAGGTAAAAAGGCTGAAATTCCCCTTATTTGGGGGCAAAAAAGCAGAAATTTTCTCTTATTTTGGGGCAAAATTGCAGAAATTTCACTTATTTCAGGGTAATAATCAGAAATATTCTTTATTATGGGGCAAAATGGACAGAAATTCCCTTTGTTTTGGGGGAAAAAGACAGAAATTCTGCTTATTTAGAAGCAAAAAAGCAGAAATTCCCCTTATTTGGAACAAAAATGAAGAAATTTCCCTTTTTTATTCCAAAAAGGAGTGCATTCTTTTTATTTGCGGGCAAAAAGGCAGAAATTCACCGTATTACATAGCAAAATTGCAGAAATTCCCAGAATTGTGGGCCAAAAATGCAGAAATTCCCTATAAGTTGGGTCAAAAAGACAGAAATTCTCCTTATTTTGGGGCAAAACTCAGAAATTCCACTTATTTTGGGACAAAATTCCAGAAATTTCCATTCTTTTGGGGCAAAAAGGCAGAAATTCCTAATATTTTGTAGCAAAAATGCCAAAATTCCCCTTATTTTGAGGTAAAAATGCTGAAATTCCCTTTATTTGGGGGCAAAAAGTCAGAAATTTCCATTATTTTGGGGCAAAATTGCATAAATTTCACTTACTTCAAAGTAATATGTCAGAAATTTTATTTATTTTGGGGCAAAAAAGACAGAAATTCTTGTTGTATTGGGAGAGAAATACAGAAATTCCAATTATTTAGTGGCAAAAAGCAGAAATTCCCCTTATTTTGGAGCAAAAATTAAGAAATTTCCCTTTTTATGGCAAAAAGGTATGCATTTTTCTTATTTTCAGGCAAAAAGGCAGAAATTCCTCGTATTTTAGGGCAAAGTTGCAGAAATTCCCCTAATTGTGGGGCAAAAAGTCAGAAATTCCCTATATGTTGGGGCAAAAAGGCAGAAATTCTCCTTACTTTGGGGCAAAACTCAGAAATTCCACTTATTTTGGGGGCAAAATTCCAGAAATTTCCCTTTATTTTGGAGCAAAAAGGCAGAAATTCCTAATATTTTGTGGCAAAAATGCAGAAATTCCCCTTATTTTGAGGTAAAAAGGCTGAAATTCCCCTAATTTAGGGGCAAAAAAGCAGAAATTTTCTCTTATTTTGGGGCAAAATTGCAGAAATTTCACTTATTTCAGGGTAATAATCAGAAATATTCTTTATTATGGGGCAAAATGGACAGAAATTCCCTTTGTTTTGGGGGAAAAAGACAGAAATTCTGCTTATTTAGAAGCAAAAAAGCAGAAATTCCCCTTATTTTGGAACAAAAATGAAGAAATTTACCTTTTTTATGGCAAAAAGTTATGCATTCTTCTTATTTTCCAGCCAAAAGGCAGAAATTTTCCGTATTTTGGAGCAAAATTGCAGTAATTCCCCTAATTGTGGGGCAAAAAGGCAGAAATTCCCTATATGTTGCGGCAAAAAGACAGAAATTCTCCTTATTTTGGGGCAAAACTCAGAAATTCCACTTATTTTGGGGCAAAATTCCAGAAATTTCTTTTATTTTGTGGCAACATTGCAGAAATTTCACTTATTTTGGGGAAAAAATTGCAGAAATTTCACTTATTTCAGAAAAAAAAAGCAGAAATTTTCTTATTTTGGGGCAAAAAGGCAGAAATTTCTTTTATCTTGGTACAAAATTGCAGAAATTTTTCTTATTTTGGGTCAAAAAGGCAGAAATTTCTCATATTTTGGGGAAAAAATGCAGAAATTCCCATTATCTTGAGGTAAAAAGGCTGAAATTCCCCTTATTTGGGGGCAAAAAGGCAGAAATTTCCCTTATTTTGGGGCAAAATTTCAGAAATTTCACTTATTTCAGGGTAATAAGTCAGAAATTTTCCTTATTTTGGGGAAAAAAAGACAGAAATTCCCTTTGTTTTTAGGGGAAAAAGACAGAAATTCCACATTTTTGGAGGCAAAAAAGCAGAAATTCCTTTTATTTTGGAGCAAAAATGAATTTTTCTTTTTTGTGTCAAAAGGTATACATTCTCCTTATTTTCAGGCTAAAAAGCAGAAATTCCCTTTATTTTTGAGCAAAATTGCAGAAATTCCCTTAATTGTGGGGCAAAAAGGCAGAAATTGCCTATATGTTGGGGCAAAAAGACAAAATTCTCCTTATTTTGGGGCAAAACTCAGAAATTGCACTTATTTTGGGGCAAAATTCCAGAAATTTCCCTAATTTTGGGGCAAAATTGCAGAAATTTCAGTTATTTTGGGGCAAAATTGCAGAAATTTCACTTATTTCAGAGAAAAAAAACAGAAATTTTCCTTATTTTGTGCAAAATACAGAAATTCCTAATATTTTGTGGCAAAAATGCAGAAATTCCCCTTATTTTGAGGTAAAAAGGCTGAAATTCCTCTTATTTGGGGGCAAAAAGGCAGAAATTTCTCTTATTTTGGGGCAAAATTGCAGAAATTTCACTTATTTCAGGGTAATAAGTCAGAAATTTTCCTTATTTTGGAGCAAAAAGGACAGAAATTCTCTTTGTTTTGTGGAAAAAAGACAGAAATTCCACTTATTTAGAGGCAAATAGCAGAAATTCCCCTTATTTTGGAGCAAAATTGCAGAAATTTCCCTTTTTTATGGCAAAAAGGTATGCATTCTTTTTATTTTTGGGCAAAAAGGCAGAAATTCCCTGTATTTTGGAGCAAATTCAGAAATTCCCATAATTGTGGGGCAAAAAGGCAGAAATTCCCTATATTTTGAGGCAAAAATCAGAAATTCTCCTTATTTTGGGGCAAAACTCAGAAATTCCACTTATTTTGGAGCACAATTCCAGAAATTTTTTTTATTTTGTGGCAAAATTGCAGAAATTTCACTTATTTTGGGGCAAAATTGCAGAAATTTCACTTATTTCATGAAAAAAAGAAGAAATTTTTTTTTGAGGCAAAAAGTCGGAAATTTCCCATATTTTGTTGCAAAAACGCAGAAATTCCCCTTATTTTGAGGTAAAAAGGCTGAAATTCCTTGTATTTGGGGGCAAAAAGGCAGAAATTTCCCTTATTTTGGGGCAAAATTGCAGAAATTTCACTTATTTCAGAAAAAAAGCAGAAATTTTCTTATTTTGGGGCAAAAAGGCAGAAATTTTTTTATTTTGGTACAAAATTGCAGAAATTTTTCGTATTTTGGGGCCAAAAGGCAGAAATTTCCCATATTTTGGGGCAAAAATGCAGAAATTCCCCTTATTTTGAGGGAAATAGGCTAAAATTTCCCTTACTTGGAGGCAAAAAGGCAGAAATTTCTCTTATTTTGGGGAAAAATTGCAGAAACATCACTTATTTCAGGGTAATAATTCAGAAATTTTCCTTATTTTGGGGCAAAAAAGACAGAAATTCCCGTTGTTTTGGGGAAAAAAGACATAAATTCCACTTATTTAGAGGCAAAAAAGCAGAAATTGCCCTTATTTTGGAGCAAAATTTCAGAAATTTCCCTTTTTTATGGCAAAAAGATATGCATTCTTTTTATTTTCGGGCAAAAAGGCAGAAATTCCTCGTATTTTGGAGCAAAATTTCAGAAATTCCCCTAATTGTGGGGCAAAAAGGCAGAAATTCCCTATATGTTGGGGCAAAAAGACAGAAATTCTCATTATTTTGGGGCAAAACTCAGAAATTCCACTTATTTTGGGGCAAAATTTCAGAAATTTCCCTTATTTTGGGGCAAAATTGCAGAATGTTCACTTATTTTGGGGCAAAATTGCATAAATTTCACTTATTTCAGAAAAAAAAGCAGAATTTATCTTATTTCGGGGCAAAATGGCAGAAATTTCTCATATTTTGTGGTAAAAAAGCAGAAATTCCCCTTATTTTGAAGCAAAAATGAAGAAATTTCCCTTTTTTATTCCAAAAAGGAGTGCATTCTTCTTATTTTCGGGCAAAAAGGCAGAAATTCACCGTATTTTATAGCAAAATTGCAGAAATTTCTCTTTTTTGTGGCAAAAAGGTATGCATTCTTCTTATTTTGGACACAAAGGCAGAAATTTCCTGTATTTTGGAGCAAAATTGCAGAAATTCCCCTAATTGTGGGGCAAAAAGGCTGAAATTCCCTATATGTTGGGGCAAAAAGACAGAAATTCTTTTTATTTTGGGGCAAAACTCAGAAATTCCACTTATTTTGGGGCAAAATTGCAGAAATTTCCCTTATTTTGGGGGCAGAATTGCAAAAATTTTACTTATTTTGGGGCAAAATTGCAGAAATTTCACTTATTTCAGGGAAAAAAAGCAGAAATTTTCTTATTTTGGGGCAAAAGAGAAGAAATTTCTCATATTTTGTGGCAAAAATGCAGAAATTCCCCTTATTTTGAGGTAAAAAAGCTGAAATTCCCGTTATTTGGGTGCAAAAAGGCAGAATTTTCTTTTATTTTGGGAAAAAATTGCAGAAATTTCACTTATTTCAGGGTAATAAGTCAGAAATTTTTCTTATTTTGGGGCCAAAAAACAGAAAATCCCTTTGTTTTGGGGGGAAAAGACAGAAATTCCACTTATTTAGAGGCAAAATGCAGAAATTCTTCTTATTTTGGAACAAAAATGAAAAAATTTCACTTTTTTATGGCAAAAAGGTATGCATTCTTCTTATTTACGGACAAAAAGGAAGAAATTTCCTGTATTTTGCAGCAAAATTGCAGAAATTCCTCTAATTGTGGCTAGAAAACGCAGAAATTCCCTATATGTTGGGGCAAAAAGACAGAAATTCTCCTTATTTTGGGGCAAAACTAAGAAATTTCACTTATTTTGGGGCAAAATTGCAGAAATTTCACTTATTTCAGAAAAAAAGCAGAAATTTTCTTATTTTGGATCAAAAAGGCAGAAATTGCTTTTATTTTGGTACAAAATTGCAGAAATTTTTCTTATTTTGAGGCAAAAGGCAGAAATTCTTAATATTTTGTGGCAAAAATGCAGAAATTCCCCTTATTTTGAGGTAAAAAGGCTGAAATTCCCCTTATTTGGGGGTAAAAAGGCAGAAATTTCTTTTATTTTGGTACGAAATTGCAAAAATTTTTCTTATTTTGGGCAAAATCAGAAATTTCCCATATTTTGGGGCAAAAATGCAGAAATTCCCCTTATTTTGAGGTAAAAAGGCTGAAATTCCCCTTATTTGGGGGCAAAAAGTAAGAAATTCCTCTTATTTTTGGGCAAAAAGCAGACATTTCACTTATTTTGAGGAAAATTTTAGAAATTTAACTTATTTCAGGGCAAAAAGTCAGAAATTTTCCTCATTTTGGGGCAGAAAGGCAGAAATTCCTAATATTTTTTGGCAAAAATGCAGAAATTCCCCTTATTTTGAGGTATAAAGGCTGAAATTCCCTTTATTTGGGGGCAAAAAGGCAGAAATTTCCCTTATTTTGAAGCAAAATTGCAGAAATTTAACTTATTTCAGGGTAATAAGTCAAAAATTTTTCTTTTTTTGCGGCAAAAAAGACAGAAATTCCCTTTGTTTTGTGGGAAAAAGACAGAAATTTTACTTATTTAGAGGCAAAAAAGCAGAAATTCTCCTTATTTTGAAGCAAAAATGAAGAAATTTTCCTTTTTTATGGAAAAAAAGGAATGCATTCTTCTTATTTTCAGGCAAAAAGGCAGAAATTCCCAGTATTTTGGAGCAAAATTGCAGAAATTCCCCTATTTGTGAAGCAAAAAGGCAGAAATTCCCTATATGTTGGGGCAAAAAGACAGAATTTCTTTTTATTTTGGAGCAAAACTCAGAAATTCCACTTATTTTGGGGCAAAATTCCAGAAATTTTTCTTATTTTGGGGCAAAATTGCAGAAATTTCCCTTATTTTGGGGCAAAATTGCAGAAATTTCACTTATTTTAGGGTAATAAGTAAGAAATTTTCCTTATTTTGGGGCATAAAAGACAGAAATTCCCTTTGTTTTGGGGGGAAAAGACAGAAATTTTACTTATTTAGATGCAAAAAAGCAGAAATTCCCCTTATTTTGGAGTAAAAATGAAGAAATTTCCCTTTTTTATGGCAAAAAGAAATGCATTCTTCTTATTTTCAGGCAAAAAGGTTGAAATTCCTCGTATTTTGGAGCAAAATTGCAGAAATTCCCCTATTTGTGGGGAAAAAAGGCAGAAATTTCCTATATATTGGGGCAAAATTACAGAAATTCACCTTATTTTTGGGCAAAACTCAGAAATTCCACTTATTTTGGGGCAAAATATCAGAAATTTCCCTTTTTTTGGGGCAAAATTGCAGAATGTTCACTTATTTTGGGGCAAAATTGCATAAATTTCACTTATTTCAGAAAAAAAAGCAGCATTTATCTTATTTCGGGGCAAAATGGCAGAAATTTCTCATATTTTGTGGCAAAAAAGCAGAAATTCCCCTTATTTTGAAGCAAAAATGAAGAAATTTCCCTTTTTTATTCCAAAAAGGAGTGCATTCTTCTTATTTTCGGGCAAAAAGGCAGAAATTCACCGTATTTTATAGCAAAATTGCAGAAATTCCCCGAATTGTGGGGCAAAAATGCAGAAGTTCCCTATATGTTGGGTCAAAAAGACAGAAATTCTCCTTATTTTGGGGCAAAACTCAGAAATTCCACTTATTTTGGGGCAAAATTCCAGAAATTTCCTTTCTTTTGGGGCAAAAAGGCAGAAATTCCTAATATTTTGTAGCAAAAATGCCAAAATTCCCCTTATTTTGAGGTAAAAATGCTGAAATTCCCTTTATTTGGGGGCAAAAAGTCAGAAATTTCCATTATTTTGGGGCAAAATTGCATAAATTTCACTTACTTCAAAGTAATATGTCAGAAATTTTATTTATTTGGGGCAAAAAAGACAGAAATTCTTATTGTTTTGGGAGAGAAATACAGAAATTCCAATTATTTAGTGGCAAAAAGCAGAAATTCCCCTTATTTTGGAGCAAAAATTAAGAAATTTCCCTTTTTATGGAAAAAAGGTATGCATTTTTCTTATTTTCGGGCAAAAAGGCAGAAATTCCTCGTATTTTAGAGCAAAATTGCAGAAATTCCCCTAATTGTGGGGCAAAAAGTCAGAAATTCCCTATATGTTGGGGCAAAAAGGCAGAAATTCTCCTTACTTTGGGGCAAAACTCAGAAATTCCACTTATTTTGGGGGCAAAATTCCAGAAATTTCCCTTTATTTTGGAGCAAAAAGGCAGAAATTCCTAATATTTTGTGGCAAAAATAAGAAATTCTCTTTATTTTGGGGCAAAACTCAGAAATTCCACTTATTTTGGAGCACAATTCCAGAAATTTCTTTTATTTTGTGGCAAAATTGCAGAAATTTCACTTATTTTGGGGCAAAATTGCAGAAAATTCACTTATTTCATGGAAAAAAGAAGAAATTTTCTTTTTTTTGAGGCAAAAAGTCAGAAATTTCCCATATTTTGGTGCAAAAATGCAGAAATTCCCCTTATTTTGAGGTAAAAAGGCTGAAATTCCCCGTATTTGGGGGCAAAAAGGCAGAAATTTCCCTTATTTTGGGGCAAAATTGCAGAAATTTCACTTATTTCAGAAAAAAAGCAGAAATTTTCTTATTTTGGGGCAAAAAGGCAGAAATTTTTTTATTTTGGTACAAAATTGCAGAAATTTTTCGTATTTTGGGGCCAAAAGGAAGAAATTTCCCATATTTTGGGGCAAAAATGCAGAAATTCCCCTTATTTTGAGGGAAATAGGCTAAAATTTCCCTTACTTGGAGGCAAAAGGGCAGAAATTTCTCTTATTTTGGGGCAAAATTGCAGAAACATCACATATTTCAGGGTAATAATTCAGAAATTTTCCTTATTTTCGGGCAAAAAAGACTGAAATTCCCTTTGTTTTGGGGAAAAAAGACATAAATTCCACTTATAGAGACAAAAAAGCAGAAATTGCCCTTATTTTGGAGCAAAATTTCAGAAATTTCCCTTTTTTATGGCAAAAAGGTATGCATTCTTTTTATTTTCGGGCAAAAAGGCAGAAATTCCTCGTATTTTGGAGCAAAATTTCAGAAATTCCCCTAATTGTGGGGCAAAAAAGCAGAAATTCCCTATATGTTGGGGCAAAAAGACAGAAATTCTCATTATTTTGGGGCAAAACTCAGAAATTCCACTTATTTTGGGGCAAAATTCCAGAAATTTCCCTTATTTGGGGGGCAAAATTGCAGAAATTTCAGTTATTTTGGGGCAAATTGCAGAAATTTCACTTATTTCAAAAATAAAATGAAGAATTTTTCTTATTTTGAGGCAAAAACGTAGAAATTTCTTTTATTTTGGTACAAAATTGCAGAAATTTTTCTTATTTTGGGCAAAAAGGCAGAAATTTCCCATATTTTGGGGCAAAAATGCAGAAATTCCTTTTATTTTGAGGTAAAAAGGCTGAAATTCCTATTATTTGGGGGCAAAAAGTAAGAAATTTCCATGATTTTGGTGCCAAAAGCAGACATTTCCCTTGTTTTTGGGAAAAATTTCAGAAATTTAACTTATTTCAGGGCAAAAAGTCAGAAATTTTCCTTATTTTGGGGCAGAAAGGCAGAAATTCCTAATATTTTGTGGCAAAATGCAGAAATTCCCCTTATTTTGAGGTAAAAAGGCTGAAATTCCCCTTATTTGGGGGCAAAAAGTCAGAAATTTCCCTTATTTTGGGGCAAAATTGCAGAAATTTCACTTACTTCAAAGTAATAAGTCAGAAATTTTTTTTATTTTGGGGTAAAAAAGACAGAAATTTCTTTTGTTTTGGGGGAGAAAGACAGAAATTCCACTTATTTAGAGGCAAAAAAGCAGAAATTCCCCTTATTTTGGGGCAAAAATGAAGAAATTTCCATTTTTTATGGCATAAAGGTATGCATTCTTCTTATTTTCGGGCAAAAAGGCAGAAATTCCCCGTATTTTGGAGCAAAATTGCAGAAATTCCCCTAATTGTGGGGCAAAGAGGCAGAAATTTTCTATATGTTGGGGCAAAAAGACAGAAATTCTTCTTATTGTGGGGCAAAACTCAGAATTTTCACATATTTTGGGGCAAAATTGCAGAAATTTCACTTATTTCAGAAAAAAAGCAGAAATTTTCTTATTTTCGGGCAAAAAGGCAGAAATTTCTTTTATTTTGGTACAAAATTGCAGAAATTTTTCTTATTTTGGGGCAAAAAGGCAGAAATTTCCCATATTTTAGGGCTAAAATGCAGAAATTCCCATTATTTTGAGGTAAAAAGGCTGAAATTACCCTTATTTGGGGGCAAAAAGTAAGAAATTCCCCTTATTTTGGGTCAAAATCAGACATTTCCCATATTTTGGGGAAAAATTTTAGAAATTTAACTTATTTCAGGGCAAAAAGTCAGAAATTTTTCTTATTTTGGGGCACAAAGGCAGAAATTCCTAATATTTTGTGGCAAAAATGCAGAAATTCCTTTTATTTTGAGGTAAAAAGGCTGAAATTCCCCTTATTTGGGGGCAAAAAGGCAGAAATTTCCCTTATTTTGGGGCAAAATTGAAAAAATTTCACTTATTTCAGGGTAATAAGTCAGAAATTTTTCTTATTTTGAAGCAAAAAGACAAAAATTCCCTTTGTTTTGTGGGAAAAAGACAGAAATTTTACTTATTTAGAGGCAAAAAAGCAGAAATTCCCCTTATTTTGGAGCAAAAATGAGATTTCCCTTTTTTATGGCAAAAAGGTATGCATTCCTCTTATTTTCAGGCAAAAAGGCAGAAATTCCCCGTATTTTGGAGCAAAATTGAAGAAATTCCTCTAATTTTGGGGCAAAATGGCAGAAATTCCCTATATGTTGGGGCAAAAAGACAGAAATTCCCCTTATTTTGGAGCAAAAATGAAGAAATTTCCCTTTTTTATGGCATAAAGGTATGCATTCCTCTTATTTTCAGGCAAAAAGGCAGAAATTCCCTGTATTTTGGAGCAAAATTAAAGAAATTCTCCTAATTGTGGGGCAAAAAGGCTGAAATTCCCTATATGTTGGGGCAAAAAGACAGAAATTCTCCTTATTTAGGAGAAAAACTCAGAAATTTCAATTATTTTGAGGCAAAATTGCAGAAATTTCACTTATTTCAGAAAAAAAGCAGAAATTTTCTTATTTTGGGGCAAAAAAGCAGAAATTTCTTTTATTTTGGTACAAAATTGCAGAAATTTTTCTTATTTTGGGGCAAAAAGGCAGAAATTTCCCATATTTTGGGGCAAAAATGCAGAAATTCCCCTTATGTTGAGGTAAAAATGCTGAAATTCTCCTTATTTGGGGGCAAAAATGCAGAAATTTCTCTTATTTTGAGGCAAAATTGCAGAAATTTCACTTATTTCAGGGTAATAAGTCAGAAATTTTTTTTTTATTTTGGGACAAAAAAGACAGAAATTCTCTTTGTTTTGGGGAGAAAAGAGAGTAATTCCACTTATTTAGAGGCAAAAAAGCAGAAATTCCCCTTATTGTGGAGCAAAATTGCAGAAATTTCCCTATTTTGTGGTAAAAAGGTATGCATTCTTCTTATTTTGGACACAAAGGCAGAAATTCCCTGTATTTTGGAGCAAAATTGAAGAAATTCCCCTAATTGCGGGGCAAAAGGCTGAAATTCCCTATATGTTGGGGCAAAAAGACAGAAATTCTCCTTATTTTGGGGCAAAACTCAGAAATTCCACTTATTTTGGGGCAAAATTGCAGAAATTTTCCGTATTTTGGGGAAAAATTGAAAAAATTTCACTTATTTTGGGGCAAAATTCCAGAAATTTCACTTATTTCAAAGAAAAAAAGCAGAAATTTTTTTATTTTGGGGCAAAAAGGCAGAAATTTCTCATATTTTGTGGCAAAAATGCAGAAATTCTCCTTATTTTGAGGTAAAAAAGCTGAAATTCCCCTTATTTGGATGCAAAAAGGCAGAAATTTCTATTATTTTGGGAAAAAATTTCAGAAATTTCACTTATTTCAGGGTAATAAGTCAGAAATTTTCTTATCTTGGGGCAAGTAAAACAGAAAATCCCTTTGTTTTGGGGGGAAAAGACAGAAATTCCACTTATTTAGAGGCAAAAACGGAGAAATTCCTCTTATTTTGGAACAAAAATGAAGAAAGTTCACTTTTTTATGGCAAAAGGTATGCATTCTTCTTATTTTCGTTCAAAAAGGCAGAAATTTCCCGTATTTAGGAGCAAAATTGCAGAAATTCCTCTAATTGTGGGGCAAAAAGCAGAAATTCCCAATATGTTGGGGCAAAAAGACAGAAATTCTCATTATTTTGGGGCAAAACTCAGAAATTTCACTTATTTTGGGGCAAAATTGCAGAAATTTCACTTATTTCAGAAAAAAAGCAGAAATTTTCTTATTTTGGATCAAAAAGGCAGAAATTTCTTTTATTTTGGTACAAAATTGCAGAAATTTTTCTTATTTTGGGGCAAAAAGGCAGAAATTCCTAATATTTTGTGGCAAAAAATCAGAAATTCCCCTTATTTTGAGGTAAAAAGGCTGAAATTCCCCTTATTTGGGGGCAAAAAGGCAGAAATTTCTTTTATTTTGGTACAAAATTGCAGAAATTTTTCTTATTTTGGGCAAAATGCAGAAATTTCCCATATTTTGGGGAAAAATGCAGAAATTCCCATTATTTTGAGGTAAAAAGG
This sequence comes from Micromys minutus, assembly GCF_963924665.1. NCBI lineage: Eukaryota > Metazoa > Chordata > Mammalia > Rodentia > Muridae > Micromys > Micromys minutus. Next base: position 1,533,609 of record NW_027667302.1, read on the forward strand.
CTGAAATTCCCCTTATTTGGGGGCAAAAAGTAAGAAATTCCTCTTAATTTGTGGAAAAAAGCAGACATTTCCCTTATTTTGGGGAAAATTTTAGAAATTTATCTCAGTTCAGGGCAAAAAGTCAGAAATTTTCCTTATTTTGAGGCAGAAAGGCAGAAATTTCTAATATTTTGTGGCAAAAATGCAGAAATTCCCCTTATTTTGAGGTAAAAAGGCTGAAATTCCCCTTATTTGGGGGAAAAAAGGCAGAAATTTCCTTTATTTTGGGGCAAAATTGCAGAAATTTCACTCATTTCAGGGTAATAAGTCAAAAATTTTTCTTATTTTGCGGCAAAAAAGACAGAAATTCCCATTGTTTTGTGGTAAAAGACAGAAATTTTACTTATTTCGAGGCAATAAAGCAGAAATTCCCCTTATTTTGGAGCAAAAATGAAGAAATTTATCTTTTTTATGGCAAAAAGGAATGCATTCTTCTTATTTTCAGGCAAAAAGGCAGAAATTCCCCGTATTTTGGAGCAAAATTGCAGAAATTCCTCTAATTGTGGGGCAAAAATGCAGAAATTCCCTATATGTTTGGGCAAAAAGACAGAAATTCTCCTTATTTTGGGGTAAAACTCTAAAATTCCACTTATTTTGGGGCAAAATTCCAGAAATTTCCCTTATTTTGGGGCCAAATTGTAGAAATTTCACTTATATTGGGGCAAAATTGCAGAAATTTCACTTATTTCAGGGAAAAAAATTAGAATTTTTCTTATTGTGGGGCAAAAAGGCAGAAATTTCTCATATGTTGTGGCAAAAATGCAGAAATTCCCCTTATTTTGTGGTAAAAAGGCTGAAAATCCTCTTATTTGGGAGCAAAAATGCAGAAATTTCCATTATTTGGGGGTAAAATTGCAGAAATTTCACTTATTTCAGGGTAATAAGTCAGAAATTTTTCTTGTTTTGGGGCAAAAAATAGAGAAATTCCCTTTGTTTTGGGGGGAAAAGACAGAAATTCCACTTATTTGGAGGCAAAAAAGCAGAAATTCCCCTTATTTTGGAGCAAAAATGAAGAAATTTCCCTATTTTATGGCAAAAAGGTATGCATTCTTCTTATTTTCGGACAAAAAGGAAGAAATTGCCTGTATTTTGGAGCAAAATAGCAGAAATTCCCCTAAATGTGGGGCCAAAAGGCAGAAATTCCCTATATGTTGGGGCAAAAAGACAGAATTTCTCCTTATTTTGGTGCAAAACTCAGAAATTTCACATATTTTGGGGCAAAATTCCAGAAATTTTTCTTATTTTGGAGAAAAATTGCAGAAATTTCACTTATTTTGGGGCAAAATTGCAAAAATTTCTCTTATTTTGGGGCAAAATTGCAGAAATTTCACTTATTTCAGGGAAAAAAAGCAGATATTTTCTTATTTTGGGGCAAAAAGGCAGAAATTTCTCATATTTTGTGGCAAAAATGCAGAAATTTTCCTTATTTTGAGGTAAAAAAGCTGGAATTCCCCTTATTTGGGTGCAAAAAGGCAGAAATTTCTTTTTTTTTTTGGGAAAAAATTGCAGAAATTTCACTTATTTCAGGGTAATAAGTCAGAAATTTTTCTTATTTTGCGGCAAAAAAGACAGAAATTCTTTTTGTTTTGTGGGAAAAAGACAGAAATTTTACTTATTTAGAGGCAATAAAGCAGAAATTCCCCTTATTTTGGAGCAAAAATGAAGAAATTTCCCTTTTTTATGGCAAAAAGGAATGCATTCTTCTTATTTTCAGGCAAAAAGGCAGAAATTTCCCGTATTATGGAGCAAAATTGCAGAAATTCCCCTAAATGTGGGGCCAAAAGTCAGAAATTCCCTATATGTTGGGGCAAAAAGACAGAAATTCTTCTTATTATGGGGCAAAACTCAGAAATTTCACATATTTTGGGGCAAAATTCCAGAAATTTTTCTTATTTTGGAGAAAAATTGCAGAAATTTCACTTATTTTAGGGCAAAATTGCAGAAATTTCACTTATTTCAGGGAAGAAAGGCAGAAATTTTCTTTATTTTGAGGCAAAAATGCAGAAATTCCTAATATTTTGTGGCAAAAATGCAGAAATTCCCCTTATTTTGAGGTAAAAAGTCTGAAATTCCCCTTTTTTAGGGGCAGAAAGGCAGAAATAACTCTTATTTTGGGGCAAAATTGATTAAATTTCACTATTTTCAGTGTAATAAGTCAGAAATTTTGCTTATTTTGGGGCAAAAATGACAGAAATTTTCTTTGTTTTGAGGGAAAAAGACAGAAATTCCACTTATTTAGAGGCAAAAAAGCAGAAATTCCCCTTATTTTGGAGCAAAAATGAAGAAATTTCCCTTTTTTGTGGCAAAAGGTATAAATTCCCCTTATTTTCGGGCTAAAAAGCAGAAATTCCCCGTATTTTGGAGCAAAATTGTAGAAATTCCCCTAATTGTGGTGCAAAAAGGCAGAAATTCCCTATATGTTAGGGCAAAGAGACAGAAATTCTCCTTATTTTGGGGCAAAACTCAGAAATTCCACTTATTTTGGGGCAAAATTCCAGAAATTTCCCTCAATTTGGGGCAAAATTGGAGAAATTTCCCTCATTATGGGGCAAAATTTCAGAAATTTCACTTATTTCAGGGTAATAAGTCAGAAATTTTCTTTATTTTGGGGCCAAAAAGACAGAAATTCCCCTTTTTGGGAGGGGGAAAGAGAGAAATTTTACTTATTTAGAGGCAAAAAAGCAGAAATTCCCTTTATTTTGGAGCAAAATTGCAGAAATTTCTCTTTTTTATGGCAAAAAGGTATGCATTCTTCTTATTTTCGGGCAAAAAGGCAGAAATTCCCCGTATTTTAGAGCAAAATTGCAGAAATTCCCCTAATTGTGGGGCAAAAAGGCAAAATTTCCCTATATGTTGGGGCAAAAAGACAGAAAGTCTCCTTATTTTGGGGCAAAACTCAGAAATTCCACTTATTTTGGGGCAAAATTCCAGAAATTTCCCTTATTTTGGGGCAAAATTGCAGAAATTTCACTTATTTTGGGGCAAAATTGCAGAAATTTCACTTATTTCAGAAAAAAAAGCAGAAATTTTCTTATTTTGGGGCAAAAAGGCAGAAATTAATAATATTTTGTGGCAAAAATTCAGAAATTCCCCTTATTTTGAGGTAAAAAGGCTGAAATTCACCTTATTTGGGGGCAAGAAGGCAAAAAATTTTTTTTATTTTGGGGCAAAATTGCAGAAATTTCACTTATTTCAGGGTAGTAAGTCAGAAGTTTTCCTTATTTTGGGGCAAAAAAGAAAGGAATTCCTTTTGTTTTTGGGGAAAAAGACAGAAATTCCACTTATTTAGAGGCAAAAATGCAGAAATTTTCCTTATTTTGGAGCAAAAATGAAGAAATTCGCCATTTTGATGGCAGAAAGATATGCATTCTTCTTATTTTCGGGCAAAAAGGCAGTAATTCCCTGTATTTTGGAGCAAAATTGCAGAAATTCCCCTAATTGTTTGGCAAAAAGGCAGAAATTCTCTATATGTTGGGGCAAAAAGACAGAAATTCTTCTTATTTTGGGGCAAAACTCAGAAATTCCACTTGTTTTGGGGCAAAATTCCAGAAATTTCCCTTAATTTGGGGCAAAATTGCAGAAATTTCACTTATTTTGGAGCAAAATTGCAGAAATTTCACTTATTTTGGGGTAAAATTGCAGAAATTTCACTTATTTCAGAAAAAAGGCAGAAATTTTCCTTATTTTGGGAAAAAAGGCAGAAATTCCTAATATTTTGAGGCATAAATGCTGAAATTCCCCTTATTTTGAGGTAAAAAGGCTGAAATTCCCCTTATTTGGGGGCAATAAGGCAAAAATTTCTTTTATTTTGGGGCAAAATTGCAGAAATTTCATTTATTTCAGGGTAATAAGTCAGAAATTTTCTTTATTTTGGGGCCAAAAAGACAGAAATTCCCTTTGTTTTGGGGGAAAAATACAGAAATTACACTTATTTAGAGGCAAAAAAGCAGAAATTCCCCTTATTTTGGAGCAAAAATGAAGAAATTTCCTTTTTATGGCAAAAATGTTTGCATTCTTCTTATTTTTGGGCAAAAAGGCAGAAATTCCCCATATTTTGGAGCAAAATTGCAGAAATTCCCCCAATTGTGGGGCAAAGAGGCAGAAATTCTCTATATGTTGGGGCAAAAAGACAGAAATTCTTCTTATTTTGGGGCAAAACTCAGAAATTCCACTTATTTTGGGGCAAAATGCAGAAATTTCACTTATTTTGGGGCAAAATGCAGAAATTTCACTTATTTCAGGAAAAAAAGGCAGAAATTTTCCTTATATTGAGGCAAAAAGGCAGAAATTCCTAATATTTTGTAGCAAAAATGCAGAAATTCCCCTTATTTCGAGGTAAAAAGGTTGAAATTCCCTTTATTTGGTAGCAAAAAAGTAGAAATTTCCTTTATTTTTGGGCAAAATTGCAGAAATTTCACTTACTTCAGAGTAATAAGTCAGAATTTTTCCTTATTTTGGGGCAAAAAATAAAGAAATTCCCTTTGTATTGAGGAAAAAAAACAAAAATTCCACTTATTTAGAGGCAAAAATGCAGAAATTCCCCTTATTTTGGAGCAAAAATGAAGAAATTTCCCTTTTTTATGGCAAGAAGGTATGCATTCTTCTTATTTTCAAGCAAAAAGGCAGAAATTCCCCGTATATTGGAGCAAAATTGCAGAAATTCCCCTAATTGTGGTGCAAAAGGCAGAAATTGCCTATATGTTGGGGCAAAACTCAGAAATTCCACTTATTTAGGGGCAAAATTCCAGAAATTTCCCTTATTTTGGGGCAAAATTGCAGAAATTTCACTTATTTTGGGGCAAAATTGCAGAAATTTCACTTATTTCAGGGAAAAAAAAACAGAAATTTTCTTATTTTGGGGCAAAAAGGCAGAAATTATTATTTTGTGGCAAAAATGCAGAAATTCCTCTTATTTTGAGGTAAAAAGGCTGAAATTCCCCTTATTTGGGGGCAAAAAAGTAAAAATTTTCTTTATTTTGGGGCAAAATTGCAGAAATTTCACATATTTCAGGGTAGTCAGTCAGAAATTTTCCTTATTTTGGGGCAAAAAAGACAGGAATTCCCTTTGTTTTTGGGGAAAAAGACAGAAATTCCACTTATTTAGAGGCAAAAAAGCAGAAATTCCCTTTATTTAGGAGCAAAAATGAAGAAATTTTTCCTTTTTTAAGGCAAAAAGGTATGCATTCTTTTTATTTTCGGGCAAAAAGGCAGGAATTCCATGTATTTTGGAGCAAAATTGCAGAAATTCCCCTAAATGTGGGGCAAAAATGCAGAAAATCTCTATATGTTGGGGCAAAAAGACAGAAATTCTCTATATTTTGGGGCAAAACTCAGAAATTCCACTTATTTTGGGGCAAAATTCCAGAAATTTTCCTTATTTTGGGCAAAATTGCAGAAATTTCACTTATTTTTGGGCAAATATGCAGAAATTTCACTTATTTTGGGGCAAAATTGCAGAAATTTCACTTATTTCAGGGAAAAAAGGCAGAAATTTTCCTTATTTTGAAGCAAAAAGGCAGAAATTCCTAATATTTTGTTGCAAAAATGCAGAAATTCCCCTTATTTCGAGGTAAAAAGTCTGAAATTTCCCTTTTTGGGGGCAAAAAGGCAGAAATTTCCCTTATATTGGGACAAAATTGCCAAAATTTCACTTATTTCAGGGTAAAAAGTCAGAATTTTTCCTTATTTTGGGGCAAAAAAGACAGAAATTCCCTTTCTTTTGGGGGAAAAAGACAGAAATTCCACTTATTTAGAGGCAAAAAAGCAGAAATTCCCCTTATTTTGGAGCAAAAATGAAGAAATTCCCCTAATTGTAGGGCAATAAGGCAGAAATTGCCTATATGTTGGGGCAAAAAGACAGAAATTCTCCTTATTTTGGTGGAAAACTCAGAAATTAAACTTATTTTTGGGCAAAATTCCAGAAATTTTCCTTATTTTGTGGCAAAATTGCAGACATTTCACTTATTTTGGGGCAAAATTGCAGAAATTTCACTTATTTCAGGGAAAAAAAGCAGAAATTTTCTTATTTTAGGGTAAAACGGCAGAAATTCCTAATATTTTGTGGCATAAATGCCGAAATTCCCCTTATTTTGAGGTAAAAAGGCTGAAATTCCTTTTATTTGGGGGCAATAAGGCAAAAATTTCCTTTATTTTGGGGCAAAATTGCAGAAATTTCACTTATTTAAGGGTAATATGTCAGAAATTTTCTTTATTTTGGGGCCAAAAAGACAGAAATTCCCTTTTTGGGGGGGGAAAAGAGAGAAATTTTACTTATTTAGAGGCAAAAAAGCAGAAATTCCCCTTATTTTGGAGCAAAATTGCAGAAATTTCTCTTTTTTATGGCAAAAAGGTATGCATTCTTCTTATTTTCGGGCAAAAAGGCAGAAATTCCCCGTATTTTAGAGCAAAATTGCAGAAATTCCCCTAATTGTGGGGCAAAAAAGAAAAATTTCCCTATATATTGGGGCAAAAAGACAGAAATTCTCCTTATTTTGGGGCAAAACTCAAAAATTCCACTTATTTTTGGGCAAAATTCCAGAAATTTCCCTTATTTTGGGGCAAAATTGCAGAAATTTCACTTATTTTGGGGCAAAATTGCAGAAATTTCACTTATTTCAGAAAAAAAAGCAGAAATTTTCTTATTTTGGGGCAAAAAGGCAGAAATTAATAATATTTTGTGGCAAAAATGCAGAAATTCCTCTTATTTTGAGGTAAAAAGGCTGAAATTCGCATTATTTGGGGCAAAAAGGCAGAAATTTCCCTAATTTTGGAGCAAAAGTGCAGGAATTTCACGTACTTCAGGGTAATAAGTCAGAATTTTTCCTTATTTTGGGGCAAAAAAGACAGAAATTCCCTTTGTTTTGGGAGAAAAAGACAGAAATTCCACTTATTTAGAGGCAAAAAAGCAGAAATTCCCCTTATTTTGGAGCAAAAATGAAGAAATTTCCCTTTTTTATGGCAAAAAGGTATGCATTCTTCTTATTTTCGGGCAAAAAGGCAGAAATTCTCGGTATTTTGGAGCAAAATTGCAGAAATTCCCCTAATTGTGAGGCAAAAAGGCAGAAATTCCCTATATGTTGGGGCAAAAAGACAGAAATTCTCCATTTTTTGGGGCAAAACTCAGAAATTCCACTTATTTTGTGGCAAAATTCCAGAAATTTCCCTTATTTTGGGGCAAAATTGCAGAAATTTCACTTATTTTGGGGCAAAATTGCAGAAATTTCACTTATTTCAGGGAAAAAAAGCAGAAATTTTCTTATTTTGGGGCAAAAAGGCAGAAATTAATAATATTTTGTGGCAAAAATGCAGAAATTCCCCTTATTTTGAGGTAAAAGGGCTGAAATTCCCCTTATTTGGGGGCAAAAAAGAAAAAATTTCCTTTATTTTGGGGCAAAATTGCAGAAATTTCACATATTTCAGGGTAGTCAGTCAGAAATTTTCCTTATTTTGGGGCAAAAAAGACAGGAATTCCCTTTGTTTTGGGGGAAAAAGACAGAAATTCCACTTATTTAGAGGCAAAAAAGCAGAAATTCCCTTTATTTAGGAGCAAAAATGAAGAAATTTCCCTTTTTTTAAGGCAAAAAGGTATGCATTCTTTTTATTTTCGGGCAAAAAGGCAGAAATTCCATGTATTTTGGAGCAAAATTGCAGAAATTCCTCTAATTGTGGGGCAAAAATGCAGAAAATCTCTATATGTTGGGGCAAAAAGACAGAAATTCTCTATATTTTGGGGCAAAACTTCGAAATTCAACTTTTTTGGGGCAAAATTCCAGAATTTTTCCTTATTTTGGGCAAAATTGCAGAAATTTCACTTATTTTTGGGCAAATATGCAGAAATTTCACTTATTTTGGGGCAAAATTGCAGAAATTTCACTTATTTCAGGGAAAAAAGGCAGAAATTTTCCTTATTTTGGGGCAAAAAGGCAGAAATTCCTAATATTTTGTTGCAAAAATGCAGAAATTCCCCTTATTTCGAGGTAAAACGTCTGAAATTCCCCTTATTTGGGGGCAAAAAGGCAGAAATTTCCCTTATTTTGGGACAAAATTGCCGAAATTTCACTTACTTCAGGGTAAAAAGTCAGAATTTTTCCTTATTTTGGGGCAAAAAATGCAGAAATTCCTTTTGTTTTGGGGAAAAAGACAGAAATTCCACTTATTTAGAGGCAAAAAAGCAGAAATTCCCCTTATTTTGGAGCAAAAATGAAGAATTTCCCCTAATTGTGGGGCAAAAAGGCAGAAATTGCCTATATGTTGGGGCATAAAGACAGAAATTCTCCTTATTTTGGTGCAAAACTCAGAAATTAAACTTATTTTTGGGCAAAATTCCAGAAATTTCCCTTATTTTGTGGCAAAATAGCAGACATTTCACTTATTTTGGGGCAAAATTGCAGAAATTTCACTTATTTCAGGGAAAAAAAGCAGAAATTTTCTTATTTTAGGGTAAAACGGCAGAAATTCCTAATATTTTGTGGCATAAATGCAGAAATTCCCCTTATTTTGAGGTAAAAAGGCTGAAATTCCTTTTATTTGGGGGCAATAAGGCAAAAATTTCCTTTATTTTGGGGCAAAATTGCAGAAATTTCACTTATTTAAGGGTAATAAGTCAGAAATTTTCTTTATTTTGGGGCAAAAAAGACAGGAATTCCCTTTGTTTTGGGGGAAAAAGACAGAAATTCCAATTATTTAGAGGCAAAAAAGCAGAAATTCCCCTTAATTTGGAGCAAAAATGAAGAAATTTACTTTTTATGGCAAAAAGGTATGCATTCTTCTTATTTTCGGGCAAAAAGGCAGAAATTCCCCGTATTTTGGAGCAAAATTGCAGAAATTCCCCTAATAGTGGGGCAAAAAGGCAGAAAATCTCTATATGTTGGGGAAAAAAAAATTCTTTTTATTTTGGGGCAAAACTCAGAAATTCCACTTATTTAGGGGCAAAATTCCAGAAATTTCCCTTATTTTGGGACAAAATTGCAGAAATTTCACTTATTTTGGGGCAAAATTGCAGAAATTTCACTTATTTCAGGGGAAAAAGGAGAAATTTTCTAATTTTGGGGCAAAAAGGCAGAAATTCCTAATATTTTGTGGCAAAAATGCAGAAATTCACCTTATTTTGAGGTAAAAAGGCTGAAATTCCCCTTATTTGGGGGCAAAAATGCAGAATTTTCCCTTATTTTGGGGCAAAATTGCAGAAATTTCACTTACTTCAGGGTAATAAGTCAGAATTTTTCCTTATTTTGGTGTAAAAATACAAAAAATTCCTTTGTTTTTGGGGAAAAAAACAGAAATTCCACTTATTTAGAGGCAAAAAAGCAGAAATTCCTTTTTTTGGAGCAAAAATGAAGGAATTTTTTTTTATGGCAAAAAGGTATGCATTCTTCTTATTTTCGGGCAAAAAGGCTGAAATTCCCCGTATTTTGGAGCAAAATTGCAGAAATTCCCCTAATTGTGGGGCAAAAAGGCAGAAATTCTCTATATGTTGGGGCAAAAAACAGAAATTCTTCTTATTTTGGGGCAAAACTCAGAAATTTCACCTATTTTGGGGCAAAATTCCAGAAATTTCCCTTATTTTGGGGCAAAATTGCAGGAATTTCACTTATTTTTAGGCAAATTTGCAGAAATTTCACTTATTTTGGGGCAAAATTGCAGAAATTTCACTTATTTCAGTGAAAAAAGGCAGAAATTTTCCTTATTTTGGGGCAAAAAGGCAGAAATTCCTAATATTTTGTGGCAAAAATGCAGAAATTCCCCATATTTCGAGGTAAAAAGGCTGAAATTCCACTTATTTGGGGGCAAAAAGGCAGAAATTTTTCTTATTTTGGGGCAAAATTGCAGAAATTTCACTTACTTCAGGGTAATAAGTCAGAATTTTTCTTTATTTTGGGGCAAAAAAGACAGAAATTTCCTTCGTTTTGGGGGAAAAATACAGAAATTCCACTTATTTAGAGGCAAAAAAGAAGAAATTACCCTTATTTTTGAGCAAAAATGAAGAAATTTCCTTTTTATGGCAAAAAGATATGCATTCTTCTTACTTTCGGGCAAAAAGGCAGAAATTCCCTGTATTTTGGGGCAAAATTGCAGAAATTCCCCTAATTGTGGGGCAAAAAGGCAGAAATTCTTTATATGTTGGGGCAAAAAGACAGAAATTCTCCTTATTTTGGGGCAAAACTCAGTAATTCCACTTAGTTTGGGTCAAAATTCCAGAAATTTCCCTTATTTTGGGGCAAAATTGCAGAAAATTCACTTATTTTGGGGCAAAATTGCAGAAATTTCACTTATTTCAGGGAAAAAAGCAGAAATTTTTTTATTTTGGGGCAAAAAGTCAGAAATTAATAATATTTTGTGACAAAAATGCAGAAATTTTCTTTATTTTGAGGTAAAAAGGCTGAAATTCCACTTATTAGTGGGCAAAAAGGCAGAAATTTCTCTTATTTTGAGGCAAAATTGCAGAAATTTCACTTACTTCAGGGTAATAAGTCAGAATTTTTCCGTATTTTGGTGTAAAAATACAAAAATTCCCTTCGTTTTGGGAAAAAAAGACAGAAATTCCACTTATTTAGAGGCAAAAAAGCAGAAATTCCCCTTATTATGGAGCAAAAATGAAGAAATTTCCCTTTTTTATGGCAAAAAGTTATGCATTCTTTATATTTTCAGGCAAAAAGGCAGATATTCCCCGTATTTTGGAGCAAAATTGAAGAAATTCCCCTAATTTTTGGGCAAAAAGGCAGAAATTGCCTATATGTTGGGGCAAAAAGACAGAAATTTTCTTTTTTGGGGCAAAACTCAGTAATTCCACTTATTTTGGGGCAAAATTCCAGAAATTTTCATTATTTTGGGGCAAAATTGCAGAAATTTCACTTATTTTGGGGCAAAATTGCAGAAATTTCACTTATTTTGGGGCAAAATTGCAGAAATTTCACTTATTTCAGAGAAAAAAGGCAGAAATTTTCCTTATTTTGGGGCAAAAAGCAGATATTCCTAATATTTTGTGGCAAAAATGCAGAAATTCCCCTTATTTTGAGGTAAAAAGGCTGAAATTCGCATTATTTTGGGGCAAAAAGGCAGAAATTTCCCTAATTTTGGAGCAAAATTGCAGAAATTTCACCTACTTCAGGGTAATAAGTCAGAATTTTTCTTTATTTTGGGGCAAAAGAGACAGAAATTCCCTTTGTTTTGGGAGAAAAGGACAGAAATTCCACTTATTTAGAGGCAAAAAAGCAGAAATTCCCCTTATTTTGGAGCAAAAATGAAGAAATTTCCCTTTTTTATGGCAAAAAGGTATGCATTCTTCTTATTTTCGGGCAAAAAGGCAGAAATTCTTGGTATTTTGGAGCAAAATTGCAGAAATTCGCCTAATTGTGGGGCAAAAAGGCAGAAATTCCCTATATGTTGGGGCAAAAAGACAGAAATTCTCCTTATTTTGGGGCAAAACTCAGAAATTCCACTTATTATGTGGAAAATTGCAGAAATTTCCCTTATTTTAGGACAAAATTGCAGAAATTTCACTTATTTTGGGGCAAAAAGGCAGAAATTTTACTTATTTCAGGGAAAAAAGGCAGAAATTTTCCTTATTTTGGGGCAAAAAGGCAGAAATTCCTAATATTTTGTGGTAAAAATACAGAAATTCCCCTTAATTTGAGGTAAAAAGACTGAAATACCCCTTATTTGGGGGCAAAAAGGCAGAAATTTCCCTTATTTTGGGGCACAATTGAAGAAATTTCGCTTTCTACAGGGTAATAAGTAAGAATTTTTTCTTATTTTAGGGCAAAAAAGACAGAAATTCCCTTTGTTTTGAGGGAAAGAGACAGAAATTCCACTTATTTAGAGGCAAAAAAATAGAAATTCCCTTTATTTTGGAGCAAAATAGAAGAAATTACATTTTTTATGGCAAAAAGGTATGCATTCTTATTTTCGGGCAAAAAGGCAGAAATTCCCCGTCTTTTGGAGCAAAATTGCTGAAATTCCCCTAATTGTGGGGCAAAAAGGCAGAAATTTCCTATATGTTGGGGCAAAAAGACAGAAATTCTCCTTATTTTGAAGCAAAACTCAGAAATTCCACTCATTTTGAAGCAAAATTCCAGAAATTTCCCTTATTTTAGGACAAAATTGCAGAAATTTCAATTATTTTGGGGCAAAATTGCAGAAATTTCAATTATTTCAGGGAAAACAAGCAGAAATTTTCTTATTTTGGTGCAAAAAGGCAGAAATTCCTAATATTTTGTGGCAAAAATGCAGAAATTCCCCTTATTTTGAGGTAAAAAGGCTGAAATTCCCCTTATTTGGGGGCAAAAATGTAGAAATTCCCCTTATTTTGAGGTAAAAAGGCTGAAATTCCCTTTATTTGGGGGCAAAAAGGCAAAAATTTCCTTTATTTTGGGGCAAAATTGCAGAAATTTCACATATTTCAGGGTAATAAGTCAGAAATTTTCCTTATTTTGGGGCAAAAAAGACAGGAATTCCCTTTGTTTGGGGGAAAAAGACAGAAATTCCACTTATTTAGAGGCAAAAAAGAAGAAATTCCCCTTATTTTGGAGCAAAAATGAAGAAATTTCCCTTTTTTATGGCAAAAAGGTATGCATTCTTCTTATTTTCGGGCAAAAAGGCAGAAATTCTCGGTATTTTGGAGCAAAATTGCAGAAATTCACATAATTGTGGGACAAAAATGCTGAAATTCTCTATATGTTGGGGCAAAAAGACAGAAATTCTCCTTATTTTGTGTCAAAACTCAGAAATTCCACTTATTTTGGGGCAAAATTCCAGAAATTTCCTTTAATTTGGGGCAAAATTGCAGAAATTTCACTTATTTTGTGGCAAAATTGGAGAAATTCAACTTATTTCAGAGAAAAAAGGCAGAAATTTTCCTTATTTTGGGGCAAAAAGGCAGAAATTCCTAACATTTTGTGACAAAAATGCAGAAATTCTCCTTATTTTGAGGTAAAAAGGCTGAAATTCCCCTTATTTGGAAGCAAAAATGCAGAAAATTCCTCAATTTTGGGGCAAAATTGCAGAAATTTAACTTACTTCAGGGTAATAAGTCAGAATTTTTCCTTATTTTGGGGCAAAAAAGACAGAAATTCCCTTTGTCTTGGGGGAAAAAGACAGAAATTCCACTTATTTAGAGGCAAAAAAGCAGAAATTCTCCTTATTTTGGGGCAAAATTCCAGAAATTTTCCTTATTTTGGGGCAAAATTGCAGAAATTTCACTTATTTTGGGGCAAAATTTCAGAAATTTCACTTATTTTGGGGCAAAATTGCAGAAATTTAACTTATTTCAGAGAAAAAAGCAGAAATTTTCCTTATTTTGGGGCAAAAAGAAGATATTCCTAATATTTTGTGGCAAAAATGCAGAAATTCCCCTTATTTTGAGGTAAAAAGCCTGAAATTCGCATTATTTTGGGGCAAAAAGGCAGAAATTTCCCTAATTTTGGAGCAAAAGTGCAGGAATTTCACGTACTTCAGGGTAATAAGTCAGAATTTTTCCTTATTTTGGGGCAAAAAAAACAGTAATTCCCTTTGTTTTGGGAGAAAAAGACAGAAATTCCACTTATTTAGAGGCAAAAAAAGCAGAAATTCCCCTTATTTTGGAGCAAAAATGAAGAAATTTCCCTTTTTTATGGCAAAAAGGTATGCATTCTTCTTATTTTCGGGCAAAAAGGCAGAAATTCTCGGTATTTTGGAGCAAAATTGAAGAAATTCCCCTAATTGTGGGGCAAAAAGGCAGAAATTTCCTATATGTTGGGGCAAAAAGACAGAAATTCTCCATTTTTTGGGGCAAAACTCAGAAATTCCACTTATTTTGTGGCAAAATTGCAGAAATTTCCCTTATTTTGGGGCAAAATTGCAGAAATTTCACTTATTTTGGGCAAAAAGGCAGAAATTTCACTTATTTCAGGGAAAAAAGGCAAAAATTTTCCTTATTTTGGGGCAAAAAGTCAGAAATTCCTAATATTTGGTGGTAAAAATGCAGAAATTCCCCTTATTTTGAGGTAAAAAGACTGAAATTCCCCTTATTTGGGGGCAAAAAGGCAGAAATTTCCCTTATTTTGGGGCAAAATTGAAGAAATTTCACTTACTACAGGGTAATAAGTCAGAATTTTTCCTTATTTTAGGGCAAAAAAGACAGAAATTCCCTTTGTTTTGAGGGAAAAAGACAGAAATTCCACTTATTTAGAGGCAAAAAAATAGAAATTCCCTTTATTTTGAAGCAAAATAGAAGAAATTACTTTTTTGATGGCAAAAAGGTATGCATTCTTCTTATTTTCGGGCAAAAAGGCAGAAATTCCCCGTCTTTTGGAGCAAAATTGCTGAAATTCCCCTAATTGTGGGGCAAAAAGGCAGAAATTTCCTATATGTTGTGGCAAAAAGACAGAAATTCTCGTTATTTTGAAGCAAAACTCAGAAATTCCTCTTATTTTGAAGCAAATTTCCAGAAATTTCCCTTATTTTAGGACAAAATTGCAGAAATTTCACTTATTTTGGGGCAAAATTGCAGAAATTTCAATTATTTCAGGGAAAAAAAGCAGAAATTTTCTTATTTTGGGGCAAAAAGGCAGAAATTCCTAATATTTTGTGGCAAAAATGCGGAAATTCCCCTTATTTTGAGGTAAAAAGGCTGAAATTCCCCTTATTTGGGGGCAAAAATGCAGAAATTCCCCTTATTTTGAGGTAAAAAGGCTGAAATTCCCCTTATTTGCGGGCAAAAAGGCAGAAATTTCCCTTATTTTGGGACAAAATTGCAGAAATTTCACTTACTTCAGGGTAATAAGTCAGAATTTTTCCTTATTTTGGGGCAAAAAAGACAGAAATTCTCTTTATTTTGGGGGAAATAGACAGAAATTCCACTTATTTAGAGGCAAAAAAGCAGAAATTCCTTTTATTTTGGAGCAAAAATGAAGAAATTTCCCATTTTTTGGCAAAAAGGTATTCATACTTCTTATTTTCGGGCAAAAAGGCAGAAATTAACCGTATTTTCGAGCAAAATTACAGATATTTCACTAATTGTGTAGCAAAAAACAGAAATTCTCTATATGTTGGGGCAAAAATACAGAAATTCTCTTTATTTTGGGGAAAAACACAAAAATTCCACTTATTTTGGGGCAAAATTCCAGAAATTTCCCTTATTTTGGTGCAAAATTGCAGAAATTTCACATATTTCAGGGTAATAAGTCAGAAATTTTCCTTATTTTGGGGCAAAAAAGACAGGAATTCCCTTTGTTTGGGGGAAAAAGACAGAAATTCCACTTATTTAGAGGCAAAAAAGAAGAAATTCCCCTTATTTTGGAGCAAAAATGAAGAAATTTCCCTTTTTTATGGCAAAAAGGTATGCATTCTTCTTATTTTCGGGCAAAAAGGCAGAAATTCTCGGTATTTTGGAGCAAAATTGCAGAAATTCACATAATTGTGGGACAAAAATGCAGAAATTCTCTATATGTTGGGGCAAAAGACAGAAATTCTCCTTATTTTGTGTCAAAACTCAGAAATTCCACTTATTTTGGGGCAAAATTCCAGAAATTTCCTTTAATTTGGGGCAAAATTGCAGAAATTTCACTTATTTTGTGGCAAAATTGGAGAAATTCAACTTATTTCAGAGAAAAAAGGCAGAAATTTTCCTTATTTTGGGGCAAAAAGGCAGAAATTCCTAACATTTTGTGACAAAAATGCAGAAATTCTCCTTATTTTGAGGTAAAAAGGCTGAAATTCCCCTTATTTGGAAGCAAAAATGCAGAAAATTCCTCAATTTTGGGGCAAAATTCCAGAAATTTCCCTTATTTTGGGGCAAAATTGCAGAAATTTCACTTACTTCACGGTAATAAGTCAGAATTTTTCCTTATTTTGGTGCAAAAATACAAAAATTCCCTTTGTTTTGGGGGAAAAAGACAGAAATTCCACTTATTTAGAGGCAAAAAAGCAGAAATTCCCCTTATTATGGAGTAAAAATGAAGAAATTTCATTTTTTATGGCAAAAAGTTATGCATTCTTCTTATTTTCAGGCAAAAAGGCAGATATTCCTCGTATTTTGCAGCAAAATTGGAGAAATTCCCCTAAATGTTGGGCAAAGAGGCAGAAATTGCCTATATGTTGGGGCAAAAAGACAGAAATTCTCCTTATTTTGGGGCAAAATTCCAGAAATTTTCCTTATTTTGGGGCAAAATTTCAGAAATTTCATTTATTTTGGGGCAAAATTGCAGAAATTTCACTTATTTTGGGGCAAAATTGCAGAAATTTCACTTATTTCAGAGAAAAAAGGCAGAAATTTTCCTTATTTTGGGGCAAAAAGCAGATATTCCTAATATTTTGTGACAAAAATGCAGAAATTCTTGTTTTGAGGTAAAAAGGCTGAAATTCCCCTTATTTGGAGGCAAAAGTCAGAAATTTCCCTTATTTTGGGGCAAAATTGCAGAAATTTCACTTACTTCAGGGTAATAAGTCAGAATTTTTCCTTATTTTGGGGCAAAAAAGACAGAAATTCCCTTTGTCTTGGGGGAAAAAGACAGAAATTCCACTTATTTAAAGGCCAAAAAGCAGAAATTCCCATTATTTTGGAGCAAAAATGAAGAAATTTCCATTTTTTATGGCAAAAAGTTATGCATTCTTATTTTCGGGCAAAAAGGCAGAAATTCCCCGTATTTTGGAGCATAATTGCAGAAATTCCCCTAATTGTGGGGCAAAAATGCAGAAAATCTCTATATGTTGGTGCAAAAAGACAGAAAAAATTCTCTTTATTTTGGGGCAAAACTAAGAAATTCCACTTATTTTGGGGCAAAATTCCAGAAATTTTCCTTATTTTGGGGCAAAATTGCAGAAATTTCACTTATTTTGGGGCAAATATGAAGAAATTTTACTTTTTTTGTGGCAAAATTGCAGAAATTTCACATATTTTAGGAAAAAAGGCAGAAATTTTCTTTATTTTGGGGCAAAAAGGCAGAAATTCCTAATATTTTGTGGCAAAAATGCAGAAATTCCCCTTATTTCGAGGTAAAAAGGCTGAAATTTCCCTTATTTTGGAGCAAAAAGGCAGAAATTTCCCTTATTTTGGGGCAAAATTGCAGAAATTTCACTTACTTCAGGGTAATAAGTCAGAATTTTTCTTTATTTTGGGGCAAAAAGACAGAAATTCTCTTTGTTTTGGGGAAAAAAACGGAAATTCCACTTATTTAGAGGCAAAAATGTAGAAATTACTCTTTTTGGAGAAAAATTAAGAAATTTCCCATTTTTATGGCAAAAAGGTATGCATTCTTCTTATTTTCGGGCAAAAGGCAGAAATTCCCCGTATTTTGGAGCAAAATTGAAGAAATTCCCCTAATTGTGTGGCCAAAAGTCAGAAATTGCCTATATGTTGGGGCAAAAAGACAGAAATTCTCCTTATTTTGGGGCAAAACTCAGAAATTCCACTTATTTTGGGGCAAAATTCCAGAAATTTCCCTTATTTTGGGGCAAAATTGCAGATATTTCACTTATTTTGGGGCAAAATTGCAGAAATTTCACTTATTTCAGGGAAAAAAAGCAGAAATTTTCTTATTTTGGGGAAAAAAGGCATAAATTCCTAATATTTTGTGGCAAAAATGCAGAAATTCCCCTTATTTTAAGGTAAAAAGGCTGAAATTCCCCTTATTTGGGGCAATAAGGCAAAAATTTCCTTTATTTTCAGGCAAAATTGCAGAAATTTCACTTATTTAAAGGTATTAAGTCAGAAATTTTCTTTATTTTGGGGCCAAAAAGTCAGGAATTCCCTTTGTTTTGGGGGATAAAGACAGAAATTCCACTTATTTAGAGGAAAAAAGCAGAAATTCCCCTTATTTTAGAGCAAAAATGAAGAAATTTCTTTTTTATGGCAAAAATGTATGCACTCTTCTTATTTTCGGACAAAAAGGCAGAAATTCCCCGTATTTTGAAGCAAAATTGCAGAAATTCCCCTAATTGTGGGGCAAAAAGGCAGAAATTCTCTATATGTTGGGGCAAAAAGACAGAAATTCTTCTTATTTTGGGGAAATACTCAGAAATTCCACTTATTTGGGGGCAAAATTCCAGAAATTTCCCTTATTTTGGGACAAAATTGCAGAAATTTAACATATTTTGGGGCAAAATTGCAGAAATTTCACTTTTTCAGGGAAAAAAATGAGAAATTTTCTTATTTTGGGGCAAAAAGGAAGAAATTCCTAATGTTCTGTGGCAATAATGCAGAAATTCTCCTTATTTTGAGATATAAAGGCTGAAATTCCCCTTATTTGGGGGCAAAAATGCAGAAATTCACCATATTTTGAGGTAAAAAGGCTGAAATTCCCCTTATTTGGAGGCAAAAAGGCAGAAATTTCCCTTATTTTTTGGCAAAATTGCAGAAATTTCACTTGCATCAGGGTAATAAGTCAGAATTTTTCCTTATTTTGGTGCAAAAATACAAAAATTCCCTTTGTTTTGGGGTAAAAAGACAGAAATTCCACTTATTTAGAGGCAAAAAAGCAGAAATTCCTTTTATTTTGGAGCAAAAATAAAGAAATTTCCTTTTTATGGCAAAAAGTTATGCATTCTTCGTATTTTCTGGCAAAAAGGCAGAAATTCCCCATATTTTGGAGCAAAATTGCAGAAATTCCCGTAATTGTGGGGCAAAAAGGCAGAAATTCTCGATATGCTGGGGCAAAAAACAGAAATTCTCCTTATTTTGGGGCAAAACTCAGAAATTTCACTTATTTTGGGGCAAAATTGCAGAAATTTCACTTATTTCAGAGAAAAAAGACAGAAATTTTCCTTATTTTGGGGCAAAAATGCAGAAATTCCTAATATTTTGTGACAAAAATGCAGAAATTCCCCTTATTTTGAGGTAAAAAGGCTAAAATTCTCCTTATTTGGGGGCAAAAAGGCACTAATTTCCCTAATTTTGGGGCAAGATTGCAGAAATTTCACTTACTTCAGGGTAATAAGTCAGAATTTTTTCTTATTTTGGGGCAAAAAAGACAGAAATTCCCTTTGTTTTGGGGAAAAAAGACAGAAATTCCACTTGTTTAGGGGCAAAAAAGCAGAAATTCCCCTTATTTTGAAGCAAAAATGAAGAAATTTTCCTTTTTTATGGCAAAAAAGTATGCATTCTTTTTATTTTCGTGCAAAAAGGCAGAAATTTTCCGTATTTTGGAGAAAAATTGCAGAAATTCCTCTAATTGTGGGGCAAAAAGGCAGAAATTGCCTATATGTTGGGCTAAAAAGACAGAAATTCTCTTTATTTTGTGGCAAAACTCAGAAATTCCACTTATTTTGGGGCAACATTCCAGAAATTTCCTTTATTTTGGGGCAAAATTGCAGAAATTTCACTTATTTTGGGGCAAAATTGGAGAAATTTCACTTATTTCAGGGTAATAAGTCAGAAATTTTCCTTATTTTGTGGCAAAAAAGACAGGAATTTTCTTTGTTTTGGGGGAAAACGACAGAAATTCCACTTATTTA
The DNA here is from genome assembly GCF_963924665.1 of Micromys minutus. Classification (NCBI taxonomy): domain Eukaryota; kingdom Metazoa; phylum Chordata; class Mammalia; order Rodentia; family Muridae; genus Micromys; species Micromys minutus. The sequence continues at coordinate 1,553,073 of NW_027667302.1, forward strand.
GAGGCAAAAAAGCAGAAATTCCCCTTATTTTGGAGCAAAAATGAAGAAATTTCACTTTTTTATGGCAAAAAGGTATGCATTCTTCTTATTTTCAGGCAAAAAGGCAGAAATTCCCCGTATTTTGGAGCAAAATTTCAGAAATTCCCCTAATTGTGGGGCGAAAAGGCAGAAATTCCCTTTAGTTAGGGCAAAAAGACAGAAATTCTCCTTATTTTGGGGCAAAACTCAGAAATTCCACTTATTTTGTGGCAAAATTGCAGAAATTTCCCTTATTTTGGGGCAAAATTGCAGAAATTTTACTTATATTGGGGCAAAATTGGAGAAATTTCACTTATTTCAGGGTAATAAGTCAGAAATTTTCCTTATTTTGGGGCAAAAAAGACAGGAATTTTCTTTGTTTTGGGGGATAAAGACAGAAATTCCACTTATTTAGAGGAAAAAAGCAGAAATTCCCCTTATTTTAGAGCAAAAATGAAGAAATTTCTTTTTTATGGCAAAAATGTATGCACTCTTCTTATTTTCGGACAAAAAGGCAGAAATTCCCCGTATTTTGAAGCAAAATTGCAGAAATTCCCCTAATTGTGGGGCAAAAAGGCAGAAATTCTCTATATGTTGGGGCAAAAAGACAGAAATTCTTCTTATTTTGGGGAAATACTCAGAAATTCCACTTATTTGGGGGCAAAATTCCAGAAATTTCCCTTATTTTGGGACAAAATTGCAGAAATTTAACATATTTTGGGGCAAAATTGCAGAAATTTCACTTTTTCAGGGAAAAAAATGAGAAATTTTCTTATTTTGGGGCAAAAAGGAAGAAATTCCTAATGTTCTGTGGCAATAATGCAGAAATTCTCCTTATTTTGAGATATAAAGGCTGAAATTCCCCTTATTTGGGGGCAAAAATGCAGAAATTCACCATATTTTGAGGTAAAAAGGCTGAAATTCCCCTTATTTGGAGGCAAAAAGGCAGAAATTTCCCTTATTTTTTGGCAAAATTGCAGAAATTTCACTTGCATCAGGGTAATAAGTCAGAATTTTTCCTTATTTTGGTGCAAAAATACAAAAATTCCCTTTGTTTTGGGGTAAAAAGACAGAAATTCCACTTATTTAGAGGCAAAAAAGCAGAAATTCCTTTTATTTTGGAGCAAAAATAAAGAAATTTCCTTTTTATGGCAAAAAGTTATGCATTCTTCGTATTTTCTGGCAAAAAGGCAGAAATTCCCCATATTTTGGAGCAAAATTGCAGAAATTCCCGTAATTGTGGGGCAAAAAGGCAGAAATTCTCGATATGCTGGGGCAAAAAACAGAAATTCTCCTTATTTTGGGGCAAAACTCAGAAATTTCACTTATTTTGGGGCAAAATTGCAGAAATTTCACTTATTTCAGAGAAAAAAGACAGAAATTTTCCTTATTTTGGGGCAAAAAGGCAGAAATTCCTAATATTTTGTGACAAAAATGCAGAAATTCCCCTTATTTTGAGGTAAAAAGGCTAAAATTCTCCTTATTTGGGGGCAAAAAGGCACTAATTTCCCTAATTTTGGGGCAAGATTGCAGAAATTTCACTTACTTCAGGGTAATAAGTCAGAATTTTTTCTTATTTTGGGGCAAAAAAGACAGAAATTCCCTTTGTTTTGGGGAAAAAAGACAGAAATTCCACTTGTTTAGGGGCAAAAAAGCAGAAATTCCCCTTATTTTGAAGCAAAAATGAAGAAATTTTCCTTTTTTATGGCAAAAAAGTATGCATTCTTTTTATTTTCGTGCAAAAAGGCAGAAATTTTCCGTATTTTGGAGAAAAATTGCAGAAATTCTTCTAATTGTGGGGCAAAAAGGCAGAAATTGCCTATATGTTGGGCTAAAAAGACAGAAATTCTCTTTATTTTGTGGCAAAACTCAGAAATTCCACTTATTTTGGGGCAACATTCCAGAAATTTCCTTTATTTTGGGGCAAAATTGCAGAAATTTCACTTATTTTGGGGCAAAATTGGAGAAATTTCACTTATTTCAGGGTAATAAGTCAGAAATTTTCCTTATTTTGGGGCAAAAAAGACAGGAATTTTCTTTGTTTTGGGGGAAAACGACAGAAATTCCACTTATTTAGAGGCAAAAAAGCAGAAATTCCCCTTATTTTGGAGCAAAAATGAAGAAATTTCACTTTTTTATGGCAAAAAGGTATGCATTCTTCTTATTTTCAGGCAAAAAGGCAGAAATTCCCCGTATTTTGGAGCAAAATTTCAGAAATTCCCCTAATTGTGGGGCGAAAAGGCAGAAATTCCCTTTAGTTAGGGCAAAAAGACAGAAATTCTCCTTATTTTGGGGCAAAACTCAGAAATTCCACTTATTTTGTGGCAAAATTGCAGAAATTTCCCTTATTTTGGGGCAAAATTGCAGAAATTTTACTTATATTGGGGCAAAAATGCAGAAATTTCACTTATTTCAGGGAAAAAAAGCAGAAATTTTTTTATTTTGGGGCAAAAAGGCAGAAATTAATAATATTTTGTGGCAAAAATGCAGAAATTCTCCTTATTTTGTGGTAAAAAGGCTGAAATTCCCCTTATTTGGGGGCAAAAAGGCAGAAATTTCCCTTATTTTGGGGCAAAATTGCAGAAATTTCACTTACTTCAGGGTAATAAGTCAGAATTTTTCCTTTTTTGTGCAAAAATACAAAAATTCCATTTGTTTTGGGGGAAAAAGACAGAAATTCCACTTATTTAGAGGCAAAAAAGCAGAAATTCCCCTTATATGGAGCAAAAATGAAGAAATTTCCCTTTTTTATGGCAAAAAGTTATGCATTGTTTTTATTTTCGGGCAAAAAAACATAAATTCCCCGTATTTTGGAGCAAAATTGCAGAAATTCCCCTAATTGTGGGGCAAAAATGCAGAAATTCTTTATATGTTGGGGCAAAAATACAGAAATTCTCCTTATTTTGGGGCAAAACTCAGAAATTCCACTTATTTTGGGGCAAAATTCCAGAAATTTCCCTTATTTTAGGGCAAAATTGCAGAAATTTCACTTATTTTGGGGCAGAATTGCAGAAATTTCACTTATTTCAGGGAAAAAAAGCAGAAATTTTTCTTATTTTGGGGCAAAAATGTAGAAATTTCTAATATTTTGTGGCAAAAATGCAGAAATTCCCCTTATTTTGCGGTAAAAAGGCTGAAATTCCCCTTATTTGGGGGCAAAAAACAGAAATTCCCCTTATTTTGAGGTAAAAAGGCTGAAATTCCCCTTATTTGGGGGCAAAAAGGCAGAAAGTTCCCTTATTTTGGGGCAAAATTTCAGAAATTTCACTTACTTCAGGGTAATAAGACAGAATTTTTCCTTATTTTGGGGCAAAAAAGACAGAAATTCTCTTTGTTTTGGGGGAAAAAGACAGAAATTCCACTTATTTAGAGGCAAAAAAGCAGAAATTCCTCTTATTTTGGAGCAAAAATGAAGAAATTTCCCATTTTTATGGCAAAAAGGTATGCATTCTTCTTATTTTCGGGCAAAAAGGCAGAAATTCCCTGTATTTTGGAGCAAAATTGAATAATTCCCCTAATTGTGGGGCAGAAAGGCAGAAATTGCCTATATGTTGGGGAAAAAACAGAAATTCTCTTTATTTTGGGGAAAAACTCAGATATTCCACTTATTTTGTGGCAAAATTCCAGAAATTTCCCTTATTGTGGGGCAAAATTGCAGAAATTTCACTTATTTTGGGGCAAAATTGCAGAAATTTCACTTATTTCAGGGAAAAAAAGCAGAAATTTTCTTATTTTGGGGCAAAAAGGCAGAAATTCCTAATATTTTGTGGCAAAAAGGCAGAAATTCCCCTCATTTTGAGGTAAAAAGGCTGAAATTCCCCTTATTTTGGGGCAAAAGGCAAAAATTTCCTTTATTTTGGGGCAAAATTGCAGAAATTTCACTTATTTCAGGGTAATAAGTCAGAAATTTTCCTTATTTTGGGGCAAAAAATACAGGAATTCCCTATGTTTTGGGGGAAAAAAAACAGAAATTTCATTTATTTAAAGGTAAAAAAGCAGACATTCCCCTTATTTTGGAGCAAAAATGAAGAAATTTCCCTTTTTTATGGCAAAAAGTTATGCATTCTTCTTATTTTCGGGCAAAAAGGCAAAAATTCCCCGTATTTTGGAGCAAAATTGCAGAAAATCCCCTAATTGTGGGGCAAAAAGGCAGAAATTCTTTATATGTTGGGGCAAAAAGACAGAAATTCTCCTTATTTTGGGGCAAAACTCAGAAATTCCACTTATTTTGGGGCAAAATTCCAGAAATTTCCCTTATTTTGGGGCAAAATTGCAGAAATTTCACTTATTTTGGGCTAAAATTGCAGAACTTTCACTTATTTTGGGGCAAAATTTCAGAAATTTCACTTATTTCAGAGAAAAAAGGCAGAAATTTTCCTTATTTTGGGGCAAAAATGCAGAAATTCCTAATATTTTGTGGCAAAAATTCAGAAATTCCTCTTATTTTAGGTAAAAAGGCTGAAATTCCCCTTATTTGGGGGCAAAAAGTCTGAATTTTCCCTTATTTTGGGGCAAAATTGAAGAAATTTTACTTAGTTCAGGGTAATAAGACAGAATTTTTCCTTATTTTGGGGCAAAAAAGACAGTAATTCCCTTTGTTTTGGGGAAAAAAGACAGAAATTCCACTTATTTATAGGCAAAAACGCAGAAATTCTCCTTATTTTGGAGCAAAAATGAAGAAATTTCCCTTTCTTATGGCAAAAAGGTATGCATTCTTCTTATTTTTGGGCAAAAAGGCAGAAATTCCCCGTATTTTGGATTAAAATTGCAGAAATTCCCATAATTGTGAGGCAAAAAGGCAGAAATTGCCTATATGTTGGGGCAAAAAGACAGAAATTCTCCTTATTTTGGGGCAAAACTCAGAAATTCCACTTATTTTGGAAAAAAATTTCAGAAATTTCCCTTATTTTGGGGCAAAATTGCAGAAATTTCACTTATTTTGGGGCAAAATTGCAAAATTTCACTTATTTCAGAGAAAAAAGCAGAAATTTTCTTATTTTGGGGCAAAAAGGCAGAAATTCCTAATATTTTGTGGCAAAAATGCAGAAATTCCCCTTATTTTGAGGTAAAAGGCTGAAATTCCCTTTCTTTGGGGGCAAAAAGGCAAAAATTTCCTTTATTTTGGGGCAAAATTGCAGAAATTTCACTTATTTCAGGGTAATAAGTCAGAAATTTTCCTTATTTTGGGGCAAAAAAGACAAAAATTCCCTTTTTTGGGGGGGAAAAAGACAGAAATTCCAATTATTTAGAGGCAAAAAAGCAGAAATTCCCCTTATTTTGGAGCAAAAATGAAGAAATTTCCCTTTTTTATGGCAAAATGTATGCATTCTTCTTATTTTCGGGCAAAAAGGCAGAAATTCCCCGTATTTTGGAGCAAAATTGCAGAAATTCCTTTAATTGTTGGACAAAAATGCAGAAATTCTCTATATATTGGGGCAAAAAGACAGAAATTCTCCTTATTTTGTGTCAAAACTCAGAAATTCCACTTATTTTGGGGCAAAATTCCAGAAATTTCCCTTAATTTGGGGCAAAATTGCAGAAATTTCACTTATTTTTGGGCAAAATAGCAGAAATTTCACTTATTTCAGAGAAAAAAAACAGAAATTTTTTTTATTTTGGGGCAAAAAGGCAGAAATTCCTAATATTTTGTGACAAAAATGCAGAAATTCTCCTTATTTTGAGGTAAAAAGGCTGAAATTCCCCTTATTTGGAGGCAAAAAGTCAGAAATTTCGCTAATTTTAGGGAAAAATTGCAGAAATTTCACTTACCTCAGAGTAATAAGTCAGAATTTTTCCTTATTTTGGGGCAAAAAAGACAGAAATTCCCTTTGTCTTGGGGGAAAAAGACAGAAATTCCACTTATATAAAGGCCAAAAAGCAGAAATTCCCCTTATTTTGGAGCAAAAATGAAGAAATTTCCCTTTTTTATGGCAAAAAGTTATGCATTCTTCTTATTTTCGGCAAAAAGGCAGAAATTCCCCGTATTTTGGAGCATAATTGCAGAAATTCCCCTAATTGTGGGGCAAAAATGCAGAAAATCTCTATATGTTGGTGCAAAAAGACAGAAAAAATTCTCTTTATTTTGGGGCAAAACTAAGAAATTCCACTTATTTTGGGGCAAAATTCCAGAAATTTTCCTTATTTTGGGGCAAAATTGCAGAAATTTCACTTATTTTGGGGCAAATATGAAGAAATTTTACTTATTTTGTGGCAAAATTGCAGAAATTTCACATATTTTAGGGAAAAAAGGCAGAAATTTTCTTTATTTTGGGGCAAAAAGGCAGAAATTCCTAATATTTTGTGGCAAAAATGCAGAAATTCCCCTTATTTTGAGGTAAAAAGGCTGAAATTCCCCTTATTTGGGGGCAAAAAGGCAGAAATTTCCCTTATTTTGGGGCAAAATTGCAGAAATTTCACTTACTTCAGGGTAATAAGTCAGAATTTTTCCTTTTTTGTGCAAAAATAAAAAAATTCCATTTGTTTTGGGGGAAAAAGACAGAAATTCCACTTATTTAGAGGCAAAAAAGCAGAAATTCCCCTTATATGGAGCAAAAATGAAGAAATTTCCCTTTTTTATGGCAAAAAGTTATGCATTGTTTTTATTTTCGGGCAACAAGGCAGAAATTCCCCGTATTTTGGAGCAAAATTGCAGAAATTCCTCGTATTTTGGAGCAAAATTGCAGAAATTCCCCTAATTGTGGGGCAAAATGCAGAAATTCTTTATATGTTGGGGCAAAAAGACAGAAATTCTCTTTATTTTGGGGCAAAACTCAGAAATTCCACTTATTTTGGGGCAAAATTCCAGAAATTTCCCTTATTTTGGGGCAAAATTGCAGAAATTTCACTTATTTTGGGGCAGAATTGCAGAAATTTCACTTATTTCAGGGAAAAAAAGCAGAAATTTTTCTTATTTTGGGGCAAAAATGTAGAAATTTCTAATATTTTGGGGCAAAAATGCAGAAATTCCCCTTATTTTGAGGTAAAAAGGCTGAAATTCCCCTTATTTGGGGGTAAAAAACAGAAATTCCTTTTATTTTGAGGTAAAAAGGCTGAAATTCCCCTTATTTGGGGGCAAAAAGGCAGAAAGTTCCCTTATTTTGGAGCAAAATTTCAGAAATTTCTCTTACTTCAGGGTAATAAGTCAGAATTTTTCCTTATTTTGGGGCAAAAAAGACAGAAATTCTTTTGTTTTGGGGGAAAAAGACAGAAATTCCACATATTTAGAGGCAAAAAAGCAGAAATTCCTCTTATTTTGGAGCAAAAATGAAGAAATTTCCCATTTTTATGGCAAAAAGGTATGCATTCTTCTTATTTTCGGGCAAAAAGGCAGAAATTCCCTGTATTTTGGAGCAAAATTGCAGAAATTCCCCTAATTGTGGGGCAGAAAGGCAGAAATTGCCTATATGTTGGGGAAAAAACAGAAATTCTCATTATTTTGGGGAAAAACTCAGAAATTCCACTTATTTTGTGGCAAAATTCCAGAAATTTCCCTTATTGTGGGGCAAAATTGCAGAAATTTCACTTATTTTGGGGCAAAATTGCAGAAATTTCACTTATTTCAAGGAAAAAAAGCAGAAATTTTCTTATTTTGGGGCAAAAAGGCAGAAATTCCTAATATTTTGTGGCAAAAATGCAGAAATTCCCCTCATTTTGAGGTAAAAAGCTGAAATTCCCCTTATTTTGGGGCAAAAACCAAAATTTCCTTTATTTTGGGGCAAAATTGCAGAAATTTCACTTATTTCAGGGAAATAAGTCAGAAATTTTCCTTATTTTGGAGCAAAAAATACAGGAATTCCCTATTTTTTGGGGGAAAAAAAACAGAAATTTCATTTATTTAAAGGTAAAAAAGCAGACATTCCCCTTATTTTGGAGCAAAAATGAAGAAATTTCCCTTTTTTATGGCAAAAAGTTATGCATTCTTCTTATTTTCGGGCAAAAAGGCAAAAATTCCCCGTATTTTGGAGCAAAATTGCAGAAATTCCCCTAATTGTGGGGCAAAAAGGCAGAAATTCTTTATATGTTGGGGCAAAAAGACAGAAATTCTCCTTATTTTGGGGCAAAACTCAGAAATTCCACTTATTTTGGGGCAAAATTCCAGAAATTTCCCTTATTTTGGGGCAAAATTGCAGAAATTTCACTTATTTTGGGCTAAAATTGCAGAACTTTCACTTATTTTGGGGCAAAATTTCAGAAATTTCACTTATTTCAGAGAAAAAAGGCAGAAATTTTCCTTATTTTGGGGCAAAAATGCAGAAATTCCTAATATTTTGTGGCAAAAATTCAGAAATTCCTCTTATTTTAGGTAAAAAGGCTGAAATTCCCCTTATTTGGGGGCAAAAAGTCTGAATTTTCCCTTATTTTGGGGCAAAATTGCAGAAATTTTACTTAGTTCAGGGTAATAAGACAGAATTTTTCCTTATTTTGTGGCAAAAAAGACAGTAATTCCCTTTGTTTTGGGGAAAAAAGACAGAAATTCCACTTATTTATAGGCAAAAAAGCAGAAATTCTCCTTATTTTGGAGCAAAAATGAAGAAATTTCCCTTTTTTATGGCAAAAAGGTATGCATTCTTCTTATTTTTGGGCAAAAAGGCAGAAATTCTCCGTATTTTGGAGCAAAATTGCAGAAATTCCCCTAATTGTGAGGCAAAAAGGCAGTAATTGCCTATATGTTGGGGCAAAAAGACAGAAATTCTCCTTATTTTGGGGCAAAACTCAGAAATTCCACATATTTTGGGAAAAAATTTCAGAAATTTCCCTTATTTTGGGGCAAAATTGCAGAAATTTCACTTATTTTGGGGCAAAATTGCAAAATTTCACTTATTTCAGAGAAAAAAAGCAGAAATTTTCTTATTTGGGGGCAAAAAGGCAGAAATTCCTAATATTTTTTGGTAAAAATGCAGATATTCCCCTTATTTTTAGGCAAAAAGGCTGAAATTCCCCTTATTTGGGGGCAAAAAGGCAGAAATTTCCTTTATTTTGGGGCAAAATTGCAGAAATTTCACTTACTTCAGGGTAATAAGTCAGAATTTTTCCTTATTTTAGGGCAAAAAAGATAGAAATTCCCTTTGTTTTGGGAGAAAAAGACAGAAATTCCACTTATTTAGAGGCAAAAATGCAGAAATTCCCCTTTTTTTGGAGCAAAAATGAAGAAATTTCCTTTTTTTATGGCAAAAAGTAATGCATTCTTCTTATTTTCGGGCAAAAAGGCAGAAATTCCCTGTATTTTGGAGCAAAATTGCAGAAATTCCCTTAATTGTGGGACAAAAATGCAGAAATTCTCTATATATTGGGGCAAAAAGACAGAAATTCTCCTTATTTTGTGTCAAAACTCAGAAATTCCACTTATTTTGGAGCAAAATTCCAGAAATTTCCCTTAATTTGGGGCAAAATTGCAGAAATTTCACTTATTTTTGGGCAAAATTGCAGAAATTTCACTTATTTCAGAGAAAAAAGACAGAAATTTTTCTTATTTTGGGGCAAAAAGGCAGAAATTCCTAATATTTTGTGACAAAAATGCAGAAATTCTCCTTATTTTGAGGTAAAAAGCCTGAAATTCCCCTTATTTGGAGGCAAAAAGTCAGAAATTTCCCTAATTTTGGGGAAAAATTGCAGAAATTTCACTTACTTCAGGGTAATAAGTCAGAATTTTTCCTTATTTTGGGGCAAAAAAGACAGAAATTCCCTTTGTCTTGGGGGAAAAAGACAGAAATTCCACTTATATAAAGGCCAAAAAGCAGAAATTCCCCTTATTTTGGAGCAAAAATGAAGAAATTTCCCTTTATTATGGCAAAAAGTTATGCATTCTTCTCATTTTCGGGCAAAAAGGCAGAAATTCCCAGTATTTTGGAGCATAATTGCAGAAATTCCCCTAATTGTGGGGCAAAAATGCAGAAAATCTCTATATGTTGGTGCAAAAAGACAGAAAAAATTCTCTTTATTTTGGGGCAAAACTAAGAAATTCCACTTATTTTGGGGCAAAATTCCAGAAATTTTCCTTATTTTGGGGCAAAATTGCAGAAATTTCACTTATTTTGGGGCAAATATGAGGAAATTTTACTTATTTTGTGGCAAAATTGCAGAAATTTCACATATTTTAGGGAAAAAAGGCAGAAATTTTCTTTATTTTGCGGCAAAAGGCAGAAATTCCTAATATTTTGTGGCAAAAATGCAGAAATTCCCCTTATTTCGAGGTAAAAAGGCTGAAATTCCCCTTATTTGGGGGCAAAAAGGCAGAAATTTCCCTTATTTTGGGGCAAAATTGCAGAAATTTCACTTACTTCAGGGTAATAAGTCAAAATTTTTCCTTATTTTGGGGCAAAAGTCAGAAATTCCCTTTGTTTTGGGGGAAAAAAACAGAAATTCCACTTATTTAGAGGCAAAAAAGCAGAAATTCCCCTTTTTGGAGCAAAAATTAAAAAATTTCCCTTTTTTATGGCAAAAAGGTATGCATTCTTCTTATTATCGGGCAAAAAAGCAGAAATTCCCCGTATATTTGAGCAAAATTGCAGAAATTCCCATAATTGTGGGGCAAAAATGCAGAAAATCTCTATATGTTGGGGCCAAAAGACCGAAATTCTCTTTATTTTGGGGCAAAACTCAGAAATTCCACTTATTTTGGGGCAAAATTACAGAAATTTTCCTTTTTTGGGGGCAAAATTGCAGAAATTTCACTTATTTTGGGGCAAATATGCAGAAATTTTACATATTTTGTAACAAAATTGCAGAAATTTCACTTATTTCAGGGAAAAAAGGCAGAAATTTTCCTTATTTTGTGGCAAAATGGCAGAAATTCCTAATATTTTGTGGCAAAAATGCAGAAATTCTTCTTATTTCGAGGTAAAAAGGCTGAAATTCCCCTTATTTGGGGGCAAAAGGAAGAAATTTCCCTTATTTGGGGGCAAAATTGCAGAAATATCACTTACTTCAGGGTAATAAGTCAGAATTTTTCCTTATTTTGGGGCAAAAAAGACAGAAATTCCATTTGTTTTGAGGGAAATAGAAAGAAATTCCACTTATTTAGAGGCAAAAAAGCAGATATTCCCCTTTTTGGAGCAAAAATGAAGAAATTTTCTTTTTTTATGGCAAAAAGGTATGCATTCTTCTTATTTTCAAGCAAAAAGGCAGAAATTCCCCGTATTTTGGAGCAAAATTGCAGAAATTCCCCTAATTGTGGGACAAAAAGGCAGAAATTGCCTATATGTTGGGGCAAAAAAACAGAAATTCTCCTTACTTTGGGGCAAAACTCAGAAATTCCACTTATTTTGGGGCAAAATTCCAGAAATTTCCCTTATTTTGGGGCAAAATTGAAGACATTTCACTTATTTTGGGGCAAAATTGAAGAATTTTCACTTATTTCAGGAAAAAAAAGCAGAAATTTTCTTATTTTGGGGCAAAAAGGCAGAAATTCCTAATATTTTGTGGCAAAAATTCAGAAATTCCCCTTATTTTAAGGTAAAAAGGCTGAAATTCCCCTTATTTGGGGGCAATAAGGCAAAAATTTCCTTTATTTTCAGGCAAAATTGCAGAAATTTCACTTATTTAAGGGTATTAAGTCAGAAATTTTCTATATTTTGGGGCAAAAAAGACAGGAATTCCCTTTGTTTTGGGGGATAAAGACAGAAATTCCACTTATTTAGAGGCAAAAAAGCAGAAATTCCTCTTATTTTAGAGCAAAAATGAAGAAATTTCTATTTTATGGCAAAAATGTATGCATTCTTCTTATTTTCGGACAAAAAGGCAGAAATTCCCCGTATTTTGAAGCAAAATTGCAGAAATTCCCCTAATTGTGGGGCAAAAAGGCAGAAATTCTCTATATGTTGGGGCAAAAAGACAGAAATTCTTCTTATTTTGGGGAAATACTCAGAAATTCCACTTATTTGGGGGCAAAATTCCAGAAATTTCCCTTATTTTGGGACAAAATTGCAGAAATTTAACATATTTTGGCGCAAAATTGCAGAAATTTCACTTTTTTCAGGGAAAAAAATGAGAAATTTTCTTATTTAGGGGCAAAAAGGCAGAAATTCCTAATGTTTTGTGGCAATAATGCAGAAATTCTCTTTATTTTGATATATAAAGGCTGAAATTCCCTTTATTTGGGGGCAAAAATGCAGAAATTCACCATATATTGAGGTAAAAAGGCTGAAATTCCCCTTATTTGGAGGCAAAAAGGCAGAAATTTCCCTTATTTTTTGGCAAAATTGCAGAAATTTCACATACTTCAGGGTAATAAGTCAGAATTTTTCCTTATTTTGGTGCAAAAATACAAAAATTCCCTTTATTTTGGGGGAAAAAGACAGAAATTCCACTTATTAAGAGGCAAAAAGCAGAAATTCCTTTTATTTTGGAGCAAAAATAAAGAAATTTCCTTTTTATGGCAAAAAGGTATGCATTCTTCTTATTTTCGGGCAAAAAGGCAGAAATTCCCTGTATTTTGGAGCAAAATTGCAGAAATTCCCGTAATTGTGGGGCAAAAAGGCAGAAATTCTCGATATGCTGGGGCAAAAAACAGAAATTCTTCTTATTTTGGGGCAAAACTCAGAAATTTCACTTATTTTGGGGCAAAATTGCAGAAATTTCACTTATTTCAGAGAAAAAAGACAGAAATTTTCCTTACTTTGGGGCAAAAAGACAGAAATTCCTAATATTTTGTGACAAAAATGCAGAAATTCCCCTTATTTTGAGGTAAAAAGGCTAAAATTCTCCTTATTTGGGGGCAAAAAGGCACTAATTTCCCTAATTTTGGGGCAAGATTGCAGAAATTTCACTTACTTCAGGGTAATAAGTCAGAATTTTTTCTTATTTTGGGGCAAAAAAGACAGAAATTCCCTTTGTTTTGGGGAAAAAAGACAGAAATTCCACTTATTTAGAGGCAAAAAAGCAGAAATTCCCCTTATTTTGGAGCAAAAATGAAGAAATTTCACTTTTATATGGCAAAAAGGTATGCATTCTTCTTATTTTCGGGCAAAAAGGCAGAAATTCCCCATATTTTGGAGCAAAATTTCAGAAATTCCCCGAATTGTGGGGCAAAAATGCAGAAATTCTTTATATGTTGGGGCAAAAAGACAGAAATTCTCCTTATTTTGGGGCAAAACTCAGAAATTCCACTTATTTTGGGGCAAATATGAAGAAATTTTACTTATTTTGTGGCAAAATTGAAGAAATTTCACATATTTTAGGGAAAAAAGGCAGAAATTTTCTTTATTTTGGGGCAAAAAGGCAGAAATTCCTAATATTTTGTGGCAAAAATGCAGAAATTCCCCTTATTTCGAGGTAAAAAGGCTGAAATTCCCCTTATTTGGGGGCAAAAAGGCAGAAATTTCCCTTATTTTGGGGCAAAATTGCAGAAATTTCACTTACTTCAGGGTAATAAGTCAGAATTTTTCCTTTTTTGGTGCAAAAATACAAAAATTCCATTTGTTTTGGGGGAAAAAGACAGGAATTCCACTTATTTAGAGGCAAAAAAGCAGAAATTCCCCTTATTTGGAGCAAAAATGAAGAAATTTCCCTTTTTTATGGCAAAAAGTTATGCATTCTTTTTATTTTCGGGCAAAAAGGCAGAAATTCCCCGTATTTTGGAGCAAAATTGCAGAAATTCCCCTAATTGTGGGGCAAAGAGGCAGAAATTGCCTATATGTTGGGGCAAAAAGACAGAAATTCTCCTTATTTTGGGGCAAAACTCAGAAATTCCACTTATTTTGGGGCAAAATTCGAGAAATTTCCCTTATTTTGGGGCAAAATTGCACAAATTTCACTTATTTTGGGGCAAAATTGCAGAAATTTCACTTATTTTAGGGAATAAAAGCAGAAATTTTTCTTATTTTGGGGCAAAAATGTAGAAATTTCTAATATTTTGTGGCAAAATGCAGAAATTCCCCTTATTTTGAGGTAAAAAGGCTGAAATTCCCCTTATTTGGGGGCAAAAAGCAGAAATTCCCCTTATTTTGAAGTAAAAAGGCTGAAATTCCCCTTATTTGGGGGCAAAAAGGCAGAAAGTTCCCTTATTTTGGGGCAAAATTTCAGAAATTTCACTTACTTCAGGGTAATAAGTCAGAATTTTTCCTTATTTTGGGGCAAAAAAGACAGAAATTCTCTTTGATTTGGGGGAAATATACAGAAATTCCACTTATTTAGAGGCAAAAAAGCAGAAATTCCCTTTATTTTGGAGCAAAAATGAAGAAATTTCCCTTTTTTATGGCAAAAAGGTATGCATTCTTCTTATTTTCGGGCAAAAAGGCAGAAATTCCCCGTATTTTGGAGCAAAATTGCAGAAATTCCTTTAATTGTGGGACAAAAATGCAGAAATTCTCTATATATTGGGGCAAAAAGACAGAAATTCTCCTTATTTTGTGTCAAAACTCAGAAATTCCACTTATTTTGGGGCAAAATTCCAGAAATTTCCCTTAATTTGGGGCAAAATTGCAGAAATTTCACTTATTTTTGGGCAAAATAGCAGAAATTTCACTTATTTCAGAGAAAAAAAACAGAAATTTTTCTTATTTTGGGGCAAAAAGGCAGAAATTCCTAATATTTTGTGACAAAAATGCAGAAATTCTCCTTATTTTGAGGTAAAAAGGCTGAAATTCCTTTTATTTGGAGGCAAAAAGTCAGAAATTTCGCTAATTTTAGGGAAAAATTGCAGAAATTTCACTTACCTCAGGGTAATAAGTCAGAATTTTTCCTTATTTTGGGGCAAAAAAGACAGAAATTCCCATTGTCTTGGGGGAAAAAGACAGAATTTCCACTTATATAAAGGCCAAAAAGCAGAAATTCCCCTTATTTTGGAGCAAAAATGAAGAAATTTCCCTTTTTTATGGCAAAAAGTTATGCATTCTTCTTATTTTCGGCAAAAAGGCAGAAATTCCCCGTATTTTGGAGCATAATTGCAGAAATTCCCCTAATTGTGGGGCAAAAATGCAGAAAATCTCTATATGTTGGTGCAAAAAGACAGAAAAAATTCTCTTTATTTTGGGGCAAAACTAAGAAATTCCACTTATTTTGGAGCAAAATTCCAGAAATTTTGCTTATTTTGGGGCAAAATTGCAGAAATTTCACATATTTTAGGGAAAAAAGGCAGAAATTTTCTTTATTTTGGGGCAAAAAGGCAGAAATTCCTAATATTTTGTGGCAAAAATGCAGAAATTCCCTTTATTTTGAGGTAAAAAGGCTGAAATTCCCCTTATTTGGGGGCAAAAAGGCAGAAATTTCCCTTATTTTGGGGCAAAATTGCAGAAATTTCACTTACTTCAGAGTAATAAGTCAGAATTTTTCCTTTTTTGTGCAAAAATACAAAAATTCCATTTGTTTTGGGGGAAAAAGACAGAAATTCGACTTATTTAGAGGCAAAAAAGCAGAAATTCCCCTTATATGGAGCAAAAATGAAGAAATTTCCCTTTTTTATGGCAAAAAGTTATGCATTGTTTTTATTTTCGGGCAAAAAGGCAGAAATTCCCCGTATTTTGGAGCAAAATTGCAGAAATTCCCCGTATTTTGGAGCAAAATTGCAGAAATTCCCCTAATTGTGGGGCAAAAATGCAGAAATTCTTTATATGTTGGGGAAAAAAGACAGAAATTCTCCTTATTTTGGGGCAAAACTCAGAAATTCCACTTATTTTGGGGCAAAATTCCAGAAATTTCCCTTATTTTGGGGCAAAATTGCAGAAATTTCACTTATTTTGGGGCAGAATTGCAGAAATTTCACTTATTTCAGGGCAAAAAAGCAGAAATTTTTCTTATTTTGGGGCAAAAATGTAGAAATTTCTAATATTTTGTGGCAAAAATGCAGAAATTCCCCTTATTTTGAGGTAAAAGCTGAAATTCCCCTTATTTGGGGGCAAAAAACAGAAATTCCTTTTATTTTGAGGTAAAAAGGCTGAAATTCCCCTTATTTGGGGGCAAAAAGGCAGAAAGTTCCCTTATTTTGGGGCAAAATTTCAGAAATTTCACTTACTTCAGGGTAATAAGTCAGAATTTTTCCTTATTTTGGGGCAAAAAAGACAGAAATTCTTTTGTTTTGGGGGAAAAAGACAGAAATTCCACATATTTAGAGGCAAAAAAGCAGAAATTCCTCTTATTTTTGAGCAAAAATGAAGAAATTTCCCATTTTTATGGCAAAAAGGTATGCATTCTTCTTATTTTCGGGCAAAAAGGCAGAAATTCCCTGTATTTTGGAGCAAAATTGCAGACATTCCCCTAATTGTGGGGCAGAAAGGCAGAAATTGCCTATATGTTGGGGAAAAAACAGAAATTCTCCTTATTTTGGGGAAAAACTCAGAAATTCCACTTATTTTGTGGCAAAATTCCAGAAATTTCCCTTATTGTGGGGCAAAATTGCAGAAATTTCACTTATTTTGGGGCAAAATTGCAGAAATTTCACTTATTTCAGGGAAAAAAAGCAGAAATTTTCTTATTTTGGGGCAAAAAGGCAGAAATTCCTAATATTTTGTGGCAAAAAGGCAGAAATTCCCCTCATTTTGAGGTAAAAAGGCTGAAATTCCCCTTATTTTGTGGCAAAAAGCAAAAATTTCCTTTATTTTGGGGCAAAATTGCAGAAATTTCACTTATTTCAGGGAAATAAGTCAGAAATTTTCCTTATTTTGGGGCAAAAAATACAGGAATTCCCTATGTTTTGGGGGAAAAAAAACAGAAATTTCATTTATTTAAAGGTAAAAAAGCAGACATTCCCCTTATTTTGGAGCAAAAATGAAGAAATTTCCCTTTTTTATGGCAAAAAGTTATGCATTCTTCTTATTTTCGGGCAAAAAGGCAAAAATTCCCCGTATTTTGGAGCAAAATTGCAGAAATTCCCCTAATTGTGGGGCAAAAAGGCAGAAATTCTTTATATGTTGGGGCAAAAAGACAGAAATTCTCCTTATTTTGGGGCAAAACTCAGAAATTCCACTTATTTTGGGGCAAAATTCCAGAAATTTCCCTTATTTTGGGGCAAAATTGCAGAAATTTCACTTATTTTGGGCTAAAATTGCAGAACTTTCACTTATTTTGGGGCAAAATTTCAGAAATTTCACTTTTTTCAGAGAAAAAAGGCAGAAATTTTCCTTATTTTGGGGCAAAAATGCAGAAATTCCTAATATTTTGTGGCAAAAATTCAGAAATTCCTATTATTTTAGGTAAAAAGGCTGAAATTCCCCTTATTTGGGGGCAAAAAGTCTGAATTTTCCCTTATTTTGGGGCAAAATTGCAGAAATTTTACTTAGTTCAGGGTAATAAGACAGAATTTTTCCTTATTTTGGGGCAAAAAAGACAGTAATTCCCTTTGTTTTGGGGAAAAAAGACAGAAATTCCACTTATTTATAGGCAAAAAAGCAGAAATTCTCCTTATTTTGGAGCAAAAATGAAGAAATTTCCCTTTTTTATGGCAAAAAGGTATGCATTCTTCTTATTTTTGGGCAAAAAGGCAGAAATTCTCCGTATTTTGGAGCAAAATTGCAGAAATTCCCCTAATTGTGAGGCAAAAAGGCAGAAATTGCCTATATGTTGGGGCAAAAGACAGAAATTCTCCTTATTTGGGGCAAAACTAGGAATTCCACTTATTTTGGGAAAAATTTTCAGAAATTTCCCTTATTTTGGGGCAAAATTGCAGAAATTTCACTTATTTTGGGGCAAAATTGCAAAATTTCACTTATTTCAGAGAAAAAAAGCAGAAATTTTCTTATTTGGGGGCAAAAAGGCAGAAATTCCTAATATTTTTTGGTAAAAATGCAGATATTCCCCTTATTTTTAGGCAAAAAGGCTGAAATTCCCCTTATTTGGGGGCAAAAAGGCAGAAATTTCCTTTATTTTGGGGCAAAATTGCAGAAATTTCACTTACTTCAGGGTAAAAAGTCAGAATTTTTCCTTATTTTAGGGCAAAAAAGACAGAAATTCCCTTTGTTTTGGGAGAAAAAGACAGAAATTCCACTTATTTAGAGGCAAAAATGCAGAAATTCCCCTTATTTTGGAGCAAAAATGAAGAAATTTCCTTTTTTTATGGCAAAAAGTTATGCATTCTTCTTATTTTCGGGCAAAAAGGCAGAAATTCCCTGTATTTTGGAGCAAAATTGCAGAAATTCCCTTAATTGTGGGACAAAAATGCAGAAATTCTCTATATATTGGGGCAAAAAGACAGAAATTCTCCTTATTTTGTGTCAAAACTCAAAAATTCCACTTATTTTGGAGCAAAATTCCAGAAATTTTTCTTAATTTGGGGCAAAATTGCAGAAATTTCACTTATTTTTGGGCAAAATTGCAGAAATTTCACTTATTTCAGAGAAAAAAGACAGAAATTTTTCTTATTTTGGGGCAAAAAGGCAGAAATTCCTAATATTTTGTGACAAAAATGCAGAAATTCTCCTTATTTTGAGGTAAAAAGGCTGAAATTCCTTTTATTTGGAGGCAAAAAGTCAGAAATTTCCCTAATTTTGGGGAAAAATTGCAGAAATTTCACTTACTTCAGGGTAATAAGTCAGAATTTTTCCTTATTTTGGGGCAAAAAAGACAGAAATTCCCTTTGTCTTGGGGGAAAAAGACAGAAATTCCACTTATATAAAGGCCAAAAAGCAGAAATTCCCCTTATTTTGGAGCAAAAATGAAGAAATTTCCCTTTTTTATGGCAAAAAGTTATGCATTCTTCTCATTTTCGGGCAAAAAGGCAGAAATTCCCAGTATTTTGGAGCATAATTGCAGAAATTCCCCTAATTGTGGGGCAAAAATGCAGAAAATCTCTATATGTTGGTGCAAAAAGACAGAAAAAATTCTCTTTATTTTGGGGCAAAACTAAGAAATTCCACTTATTTTGGGGCAAAATTCCAGAAATTTTCATTATTTTGGGGCAAAATTGCAGAAATTTCACTTATTTTGGGGCAAATATGAAGAAATTTTACTTATTTTGTGGCAAAATTGCAGAAATTTCACATATTTTAGGGAAAAAAGGCAGAAATTTTCTTTATTTTGTGGCAAAAAGGCAGAAATTCCTAATATTTTGTGGCAAAAATGCAGAAATTCCCCTTATTTCGAGGTAAAAAGGCTGAAATTCCCCTTATTTGGGGGCAAAAAGGCAGAAATTTCCCTTATTTTGGGGCAAAATTGCAGAAATTTCACTTACTTCAGGGTAATAAGTCAAAATTTTTCCTTATTTTGGGGCAAAAGTCAGAAATTCCCTTTGTTTTGGGGGAAAAAAACAGAAATTCCACTTATTTAAAGGCAAAAAAGCAGAAATTCCCCTTATTTGGAGCAAAAATTAAGAAATTTCCCTTTTTTATGGCAAAAAGTTATGCATTCTTTTTATTTTCGGGCAAAAAGGCAGAAATTCCCCGTATTTTGGAGCAAAATTGCAGAAATTCCCCTAATTGTGGGGCAAAGAGGCAGAAATTGCCTATATGTTGGGGCAAAAAGACAGAAATTCTCCTTATTTTGGGGCAAAACTCAGAAATTCCACTTATTTTGGGGCAAAATTCGAGAAATTTCCCTTATTTTGGGGCAAAATTGCAGAAATTTCACTTATTTTGGGGCAAAATTGCAGAAATTTCACTTATTTTAGGGAAAAAAAGCAGAAATTTTTCTTATTTTGGGGCAAAAATGTAGAAATTTCTAATATTTTGTGGCAAAAATGCAGAAATTCCCCTTATTTTGAGGTAAAAAGGCTGAAATTCCCCTTATTTGGGGGCAAAAAGCAGAAATTCCCCTTATTTTGAGGTAAAAAGGCTGAAATTCCCCTTATTTGGGGGCAAAAAGGCAGAAAGTTCCCTTATTTTGGGGCAAAATTTCAGAAATTTCACTTACTTCAGGGTAATAAGTCAGAATTTTTCCTTATTTTGGGGCAAAAAAGACAGAAATTCTCTTTGATTTGGGGGAAAAATACAGAAATTCCACGTATTTAGAGACAAAAAAGCAGAAATTCCTCTTATTTTGGAGCAAAAATGAAGAAATTTCTCATTTTTATGGCAAAAAGGTATGCATTCTTCTTATTTTCGGGCAAAAGGCAGAAATTCCCTGTATTTTGGAGCAAAATTGCAGAAATTCCCCTAATTTTGGGGCAGAAAGGCAGAAATTGCCTATATGTTGGGGAAAAAACAGAATTCTCCTTATTTTGGGGAAAAACTCAGAAATTCCACTTATTTTGGGGCAAAATTCCAGAAATTTCCCTTATTGTGGGGCAAAATTGCAGAAATTTCACTTATTTTGGGGCAAAATTGCAGAAATTTCACTTATTTCAGGGAAAAAAAGCAGAAATTTTCTTATTTTGGGGCAGAAAGGCAGAAATTCCTAATATTTTGTGGCAAAAATGCAGAAATTCCCCTTATTTTGGGGCAAAAAGCAAAAATTTCCTTTATTTTGGGGCAAAATTGCAGAAATTTCACTTATTTCAGGGTAATAAGTCAGAAATTTTCCTTATTTTGGGGCAAAAAATACAGGAATTCCCTATGTTTTGGGGGAAAAAAAACAGAAATTTCATTTATTTAAAGGTAAAAAAGCAGACATTCCCCTTATTTTGGAGCAAAAATGAAGAAATTTCCCTTTTTTATGGCAAAAAGTTATGCATTCTTCTTATTTTCGGGCAAAAAGTCAAAAATTCCCCGTATTTTGGAGCAAAATTGCAGAAATTCCCCTAATTGTGAGGGAAAAAGGCAGAAATTCTTTATATGTTGGGGCATAAAGACAGAAATTCTCCTTATTTTGGGGCAAAATTCAGAAATTCCACATATTTTGGGGCAAAATTCCAGAAATTTCCCTTATTTTGGGGCAAAATTGCAGAAATTTCACTTATTTTGGGCTAAAATTGCAGAACTTTCACTTATTTTGGGGCAAAGTTTCAGAAATTTCACTTATTTCAGAGAAAAAAGGCAGAAATTTTCCTGATTTTGGGGCAAAAATGCAGAAATTCCTAATATTTTGTGGCAAAAATTCAGAAATTCCTCTTATTTTAGGTAAAAAGGCTGAAATTCCCCTTATTTGGGGGCAAAAAGTCAGAATTTTCCCTTATTTTGGGGCAAAATTGCAGAAATTTTACTTAGTTCAGGGTAATAAGACAGAATTTTTTTTTTATTTTGGAGCAAAAAAGACAGTAATTCCCTTTGTTTTGGGGAAAAAAGACAGAAATTCCACTTATTTAGAGGCAAAAAGGCAGAAATTCCCTGTATTTTGATGCAAAATTGCAGAAATTCCCCTAATTGTGGGGCAAAAAGGCAGAAATTCCCTATATGTTAGGGCAAAAAGACAGAAATTCTCCTCATTTTGGGGCAAAACTCAGAAATTCCACTTATTTTGGGGCAAAATTCCAGAAATTTCCCTTATTTTGGGCCAAATTTCAGAAATTTCACTTATTTTGGGACAAAATTGCAGAAATTTCACTTATTTTGGGGCAAAATTGCAGAAATTTCACTTATTTCAGGGAAAAAAAGCAGAAATTTTCTTATTTTGGGGCAAAAAGGCAGAAATTCCTAATATTTTGTGGCAAAAATGCAGAAATTCCCCTTATTTTGAGGTAAAAAGGCTGAAATTCCCTTTATTTGGGGGCAAAAAGGCAGAAATTTCCCTAATTTTGGGGCAAAATTGCAGAAATTTCACTTATTTCAGGGTAATAAGTCAGAAATTTTCCTTATTTTGGGGCAAAAAAGACAAAAATTCCCTTTGTTTTGGGGGAAAAAAACAGAAATTCCACTTATTTAGAGGCAAAAAAGCAGAAATTCCCCTTTTTGGAGCAAAAACTAAGAAATTTCCCTTTTTTATGGCAAAAGGTATGCATTCTTCTTATTTTCGGGCAAAAGGCAGAAATTCCCCGTATTTTGGAGCAAAATTGAAGAAATTCCCCTAATTGTGGGGCACAAATGCAGAAAATCTCTATATGTTGGGGCAAAAAGACAGAAATTCTCCTTATTTTGGGGCAAAACTAAGAAATTCCACTTATTTTGGGGCAAAATTCCAGAAATTTTCCTTATTTTGGGGCAAAATTGCAGAAATTTCACTTATTTTGGGGCAAATTTGAAGAAATTTTACTTATTTTGTGGCAAAATTGCAGAAATTTCACATATTTTAGGGAAAAAAGGCAGAAATTTTCTTTATTTTGGGGCAAAAATGCAGAAATTCCTAATATTTTGTGGCAAAAATGCAGAAATTTCCCTTATTTCGAGGTAAAAAGGCTGAAATTCCCCTTATTTGGGGGCAAAAAAGCAGAAATTTCCCTTATTTTGGGGCAAATTTGCAGA
This sequence comes from Micromys minutus, assembly GCF_963924665.1. Taxonomy (NCBI): domain Eukaryota; kingdom Metazoa; phylum Chordata; class Mammalia; order Rodentia; family Muridae; genus Micromys; species Micromys minutus. Next base: position 1,575,287 of record NW_027667302.1, read on the forward strand.
AATTTCACTTACTTCAGGGTAATAAGTCAGAATTTTTCCTTATTTTGGGGCAAAAAGACAGAAATTCCCTTTGTTTTGGGGGAAAAAAACAGAAATTCCACTTATTTAGAGGCAAAAAAGCAGAAATTCCCCTTTTTGGAGCAAAAACTAAGAAATTTCCCTTTTTTATGGCAAAAGGTATGCATTCTTCTTATTTTCGGGCAAAAGGCAGAAATTCCCCGTATTTTGGAGCAAAATTGAAGAAATTCCCCTAATTGTGGGGCCAAAAGGCAGAAATTGCCTATATGTTGGGGCAAAAAGACAGAAATTCTCCTTATTTTGGGGCAAAACTCAGAAATTCCACTTATTTTGGGGCAAAATTCCAGAAATTTCCCTTATTTTGGGGCAAAATTGCAGACATTTCACTTATTTTGGGGCAAAATTGCAGAAATTTCACTTATTTAAGGAAAAAAAAGCAGAAATTTTCTTATTTTGGGGCAAAAAGGCAGAGATTCCTAATATTTTGTGGCATAAATGCAGAAATTCCCTTTATTTTGAGGTAAAAAGGCTGAAATTCCCCTTATTTGGGGGGCAATAAGGCAAAATTTCCTTTATTTTGGGGCAAAATTGCAGAAATTTCACTTATTTAAGGGTTATAAGTCAGAAATTTTCTTTATTTTGGGACAAAAAAGACAGGAATTCCCTTTGCCTTGGGGGAAAAAGACAGAAATTCCACTTATTCAGAGGCAAAAAAGCAGAAATTCCCCTTATTTTGGAGCAAAAATGAAGAAATTTCCCTTTTTTTATGGCAAAAAGGTATGCATTCTTCTTATTATCGGGCAAAAAAGCAGAAATTCCCCGTATTTTTGAGCAAAATTGCAGAAACTCCCCTAATTGTGGGGCAAAAATGCAGAAAATCTCTATATGTTGGAGCAAAAAGACCAAACTTCTCTTTATTTTGGGGCAAAACTCAGAAATTCCACTTATTTTGGGGCAAAATTACAGAAATTTTCCTTTTTTGGGGGCAAAATTGCAGAAATTTCACTTATTTTTGGGCAAATATGCAGAAATTTTACATATTTTGTAACAAAATTGCAGAAATTTCACTTATTTCAGGGAAAAAAGGCAGAAATTTTCCTTATTTTGTGGCAAAAAGGCAGAAATTACTAATATATTGTGGCAAAAATGCAGAAATTCCCCTTATTTCGAGGTAAAAAGGCTGAAATTCCTCTTATTTGGGGGCAAAAAGGCAAAAATTTCCTTTATTTTGGGGCAAAAGTGCAGAAATTTCACTTACTTCAGGGTAATAAGTCAGAAATTTTCTTTATTTTGGGGAAAAAAAGACAGGAATTCCCTTTGTTTTGGAGGATAAAGACAGAAATTCCACTTATTTAGAGGCAAAAAAGCAGAAATTCCCCTTATTTTAGAGCAAAAATGAAGAAATTTCTTTTTTATGGCAAAAATGTATGCATTCTTCTTATTTTCGGACAAAAAGGAAGAAATTCTCCGTATTTTGGAGCAAAATTGCAGAAATTTACAAATTGTGTGGCAAAAAGGCAGAAATTCTCTATATGTTGGGGCAAAAAGACAGAAATTCTTCTTATTTTGGGGAAATACTCAGAAATTCCACTTATTTGTGGGCAAAATTCCAGAAATTTCTCTTATTTTGGGACAAAATTGCAGAAACTTAACATATTTTGGGGCAAAATTGCAGAAATTTCACTTTTTTCAGGGAAAAAAATGAGAAATTTTCTTATTTTGGGGCAAAAAGGCAGAAATTCCTAATGTTTTGTGGAAATAATGCAGAAATTCTCCTTATTTTGAGATATGAAGGCTTAAATTCCCCTTATTTGGGGGCAAAAATGCAGAAATTCACCATATTTTGAGGTAAAAAGGCTGAAATTCCCCTTATTTGGAGGCAAAAATTCAGAAATTTCCATTATTTTTTGGCAAAATTGCAGAAATTTCACTTACTTCAGGGTAATAAGTCAGAATTTTTCCTTATTTTGGTGCAAAAACACAAAAATTCCCTTTGTTTTGGGGGAAAAAGACAGAAATTCCACTTATTTAGAGGCAAAAAAGCAGAAATTCCTTTTATTTTGGAGCAAAAATAAAGAAATTTCCTTTTTATGGCAAAAAGGTATGCATTCTTCTTATTTTCGGGCAAAAAGGCAGAAATTCTCCGTATTTTGGAGCAAAATTGCAGAAATTCCCGTAATTGTGGGGCAAAAAGGCAGAAATTCTCGATATGCTGGGGGCAAAAAACAGAAATTCTCCTTATTTTGGGGCAAAACTCAGAAATTTCACTTATTTTGGGGCAAAATTGCAGAAATTTCACTTATTTCAGAGAAAAAAGACAGAAATTTTCCTTATTTTGGGGCAAAAAGGCAGAAATTCCTAATATTTTGTGACAAAAATGCAGAAATTCCCCTTATTTTGAGGTAAAAAGGCTAAAATTCTCCTTATTTGGGGGCAAAAAGGCACTAATTTCCCTAATTTTGGTGCAAGATTGCAGAAATTTCACTTACTTCAGGGTAATAAGTCAGAATTTTTTCTTATTTTGGGGCAAAAAATACAGAAATTCCCTTTGTTTTGGGGAAATAAGAGAGAAATTCCACTTATTTAGAGGCAAAAAAGCAGAAATTCCCCTTATTTTGGAGCAAAAATGAAGAAATTTCCCTTTTTTATGGCAAAAATTATGCATTCTTCTTATTTTCATGCAAAAAGCAGAAATTCTCCGTATTTTGGAGAAAAATTGCAGAAATTCCTCTAATTGTGGGGCAAAAAGGCAGAAATTGCCTATATGTTGGGCTAAAAAGACAGAAATTCTCCTTATTTTGCGGCAAAACACAGAAATTCCACTTATTTTGGGGCAACATTCCAGAAATTTCCTTTATTTTGGGGCAAAATTGCAGAAATTTCACTTATTTTGGGGCAAAATTGGAGAAATTACACTTATTTCAGGGTAGTAAGTCAGAAATTTTCCTTATTTTGGGGCAAAAAAGACAGGAATTTTCTTTGTTTTGGGGGAAAAAGACAGAAATTCCACATATTTAGAGGCAAAAAATCAGAAATTCCCCTTATTTTGGAGCAAAAATGAAGAAATTTCAATTTTTTATGGCAAAAAGGTATGCATTCTTCTTATTTTCGGGCAAAAAGGCAGAAATTCCCCGTATTTTGGAGCAAAATTTCAGAAATTCCCCTAATTGTGGGGCAAAAAGGCAGAAATTCCCTTTAGTTAGGGCAAAAAGACAGAACTTCTCCTTATTTTGGGGCAAAACTCAGAAATTCCACTTATTTTGTGGCAAAATTGCAGAAATTTCCCTTATTTTGGGGCAAAATTGCAGAAATTTTACTTGTATTGGGGCAAAAAGGCAGAAATTTCACTTATTTCGGGGAAAAAATGCAGAAATTTTTTTATTTTGGGGCAAAAAGGCAGAAATTAATAATATTTTGTGGCAAAAATGCAGAAATTCTCCTTATTTTGAGGTAAAAAGGCTGAAATTCCCCTTATTTGGGGGCAAAAAGTCAGAAATTTCCCTTATTTTGGGGCAAAATTGCAGAAATTTTACTTAGTTCAGGGTAATAAGGAAGAATTTTTCCTTATTTTGGGGTAAAAAAGACGGTAATTCCCTTTGTTTTGGGGAAAAAAGACAGAAATTCCACTTATTTATAGGCAAAAAAGCAGAAATTCTCCTTATTTTGGAGCAAAAATGAAGAAATTTCCCTTTTTTATGGCAAAATGGTATGCATTCTTCTTATTTTCAGGCAAAAAGGCAGAAATTCCCCATATTTTGGAGCAAAATTGCAGAAATTCCCCTAATTGTAAGGCAAAAAGGCAGAAATTGCCTATATGTTGGGGCAAAAAGACAGAAATTCTCCTTATTTTGGGGCAAAACTCAGAAATTCCACTTATTTTGGGGAAAAATTTCAGAAATTTCCCTTATTTTGGGGCAAAATTGCAGAAATTTCACTTCTTTTGGCGCAAAATTACAGAAATTTCACTTATTTCAGGGTAATAAGTCAGAAATTTTCCTTATTTTAGGGCAAAAAAGACAGCACTTTTCTTTGTTTTGGGGGAAAAGACAGAAATTCCACTTACTTAGAGGCAAAAAAGCAGAAATTCCCCTTATTTTGAAGCAAAAATGAAGAAATTTCACTTTTTTATGGCAAAAAGATATGCATTCTTCTTATTTTCGGGCAAAAAAGCAAAAATTCCCCATATTTTGGAGCAAAATTGCAGAAATTCCCCTAATTGTGGAGCAAAAAGGCAGAAATTCCCTTTAGTTAGGGCAAAAAGACAGAAATTCTTCTTATTTTGGGGCAAAACTTAGAAATTCCACATATTTTGGGGCAAAATTCCAGAAATTTCCTTTATTTTGGGGCAAAATTGCAGAAATTTCAATTATTTTGGGGCAAAAAGGCAGAAATTTCACTTATTTCAGGGAAAAAAGGCAGAAATTTTCCTTATTTTGGGGCAAAAATGCAGAAAATCCTAATATTTTGTGGTAAAAATGCAGATATTCCCCTTATTTTGGTGTAAAAAGGCTGAAATTCCCCTTATTTGGGGGCAAAATGCAAAAATTTCACTTACTTCAGGGTAATAATTCTGAATTTTTCCTTATTTTGGGGCAATTAAGACAGGAATTCATTTTGTTTTGGGGGAAAAAGATAGAAATTCCACTTATTTAGAGGCAAAAAAGCAGAAATTCCCCTTATTTTGGAGCAAAAATGAAGAAATTTCAATTTTTTATGGCAAAAAGTTATGCATTCTTCTTATTTTCGCGCAAAAAAGGCAGAAATTCCTCGTATTTTGGAGCAAAATTGCAGAAATTCCCCTAATTGTGGGGCAAAAAGGCAGAAATTCTCTATATGTTGGGGCAAAAAGACAAAAATTCTTCTTATTTTGGGGCAAAACTCAGAAATTCCACTTATTTTGGGGTAAAATTCCAGAAATTTTTCTTATTTTGGGGCAAAATTGCAGAAATTTCACTTATTTTGGGGCAAAATTGCATTAATTTCACATATTTTGGGGCATAATTGCAGAAATTTCACTTATTTCAGAGAAAAAAGGCAGTAATTTTCCTTATTTTGGGGAAAAAGGCAGAAATTCCTAATATTTTGTGGCAAAAATGCAGAAATTCTCCTTATTTTGAGGTAAAGAGGCTGAAATTCCCCTTATCAGGGGGTAAAAAGGCAGAAATTTCCCTTATTTTGGGGCAAAATTGCAGAAATTTCACTTACTTCAGGGTAATAAGTCAGAATTTTTCATTATTTTGGGGCATAAAAGACAGAAATTCCATTTGTTTTGGGGAAAAAAACAGAAATTCCACTTATTTAGAAGCAAAAAAGCAGAAATTCCCATTATTTTGGAGCAAAAATGAAGAAATTTCTCTTTTTTATGGCAAAAAGGTATGCATTCTTCTTATTTTCGGGCAAAAAGGCAGAAATTCTCCATATTTTTGAGCAAAATTGCAGAAATTCCCCTAATTGTGGGGCAAAAAGGCAGAAATTGCCTATATGTTGGGGCAAAAACAGAAATTCTTCTTATTTTGTGGCAAAACTCAGAAATTCCACTTATTTTGGGGCAAAATTCTAGAAATTTTCCTTATTTTGGGGCAAAATCGCAGAAATTTCACTTATTTTTGGGCAAAATTGCAGAAATTTCACTTATTTCAGGGTAATAAGTCAGAAATTTTTCTTATTTTGGGGCAAAAAAGACAGGAATTTTTTTTGTTTGGGTGGAAAAAGACAGAAATTCCACTTATTTAGAGGCAAAAAAGCAGAAATTCCCCTTAATTTGGAGCAAAAATGAAGAAATTTCCCTTTTTTATGGCAAAAAGGTATGCATTCTACTTATTTTCAGGCAAAAAGGCAGAAATTCCCCGTATTTTGGAGCAAAATTGCAGAAATTCCCCTATTTGTGGGACAAAAGGCAGAAATACTCTATATGTTGGGGCAAAAAGACAGAAATTCTCCTTATTTTGGGGCAAAACTAAGAAATTCCATTATTTTGGGGCAAATTTCCAGAAATTTCCCTTATTTTGGGGCAAAATTGCTGAAATTTCACTTATTTTGGGGCAAAATTATAGAAATTTCACTTATTTCAGAAAAAAAAAGCAGAAATTTTTTTTATTTTGGGCCAAAGGGCAGAAATTCCTAATATATTGTTGCAAAAATGCAGAAATTCCCCTTATTTTGAGGTAAAAAGGCTGAAATTCCTATTAATAGGGGGTAAATATGCAGAAAATCCCCTAATTTGAGGTAAAATGGCTGAAATTCCCTTTATTTTGGAAACAAAAACGCAGAAATTTACCTAATTTTGGGGCAAAATTCCAGAAATTTCACATACTTCAGGGTAATAAGTCAGAATTTTTCCATATTATGGGGCAAAAAAGACAGGAATTCCCTTTGTTTTGGGGGAAAAAGACAGATATTCCACTTATTTACAGGCAAAAAAGCAGAAATTTCCCTTATTTTGGAGCAAAAATGAATAACTTTCCCCTTTTTATGGCAAAAAGGTATGCATTCTTCATATTTTCAGGCAAAAAAGCAGAAATTCTCCGTATTTTGGAACAAAATTGTTGAAATTCCCCTAATTGTGGGACAAAAATGCAGAAAATCTCTATATGTTGGGGCAAAAATACAGAAATTCTCCTTATTTTGGGGCAAAACTCAGAAATTCCACTTATTTTGGGGCAAAATTCCAGAAATTTCCCTTATTTTGGGGCAAAATTGCAGAAATTTCACTTATTTTGGGGCAAAATTGCAGAAATTTCACTTATTTTGGGGCAAAATTACAGAAATTTCACATATTTCAGGGAAAAAAGGCAGAAATTTTCCTTATTTTGGGGCAAAAAGCAGAAATTCCTAATATTTTGTGGCAAAAATGCAGAAATTCCCCTTATTTTGAGGTAAAAAGGCTGAAATTCCCCTTATTTGGGGGAAAAAAGGCAAAAATTTCCTTTATTTTGGGGCAAAATTGCAGAAATTTCACTTACTTCAGGGTAAAAAGTCAGAATTTTTCCTTATTTTAGGGCAAAAAAGACAGAAATTCCCTTTGTTTTGGGAGAAAAAGACAGAAATTCCACTTATTTAGAGGCAAAGATGCAGAAATTCCCCTTATTTTGGAGCAAAAATGAAGAAATTTCCTTTTTTTATGGCAAAAAGTTATGCATTCTTCTTATTTTCGGGCAAAAAGGCAGAAATTCCCTGTATTTTGGAGCAAAATTGCAGAAATTCCCTTAATTGTGGGACAAAAATGCAGAAATTCTCTATATATTGGGGCAAAAAGACAGAAATTCTCCTTATTTTGTGTCAAAACTCAGAAATTCCACTTATTTTGGAGCAAAATTCCAGAAATTTCCCTTAATTTGGGGCAAAATTGCAGAAATTTCACTTATTTTTGGGCAAAATTGCAGAAATTTCACTTATTTCAGAGAAAAAAGACAGAAATTTTTCTTATTTTGGGGCAAAAAGGCAGAAATTCCTAATATTTTGTGACAAAAATGCAGAAATTCTCCTTATTTTGAGGTAAAAAGGCTGAAATTCCTTTTATTTGGAGGCAAAAAGTCAGAAATTTCCCTAATTTTGGGGAAAAATTGCAGAAATTTCACTTACTTCAGGGTAATAAGTCAGAATTTTTCCTTATTTTGGGGCAAAAAAGACAGAAATTCCCTTTGTCTTGGGGGAAAAAGACAGAAATTCCACTTATATAAAGGCCAAAAAGCAGAAATTCCCATTATTTTGGAGCAAAAATGAAGAAATTTCTCTTTTTTATGGCAAAAAGTTATGCATTCTTCTCATTTTCGGGCAAAAAGGTAGATATTCCCAGTATTTTGGAGCATAATTGCAGAAATTCCCCTAATTGTGGGGCAAAAATGCAGAAAATCTCTATATGTTGGTGCAAAAAGACAGAAAAAATTCTCTTTATTTTGGGGCAAAACTAAGAAATTCCACTTATTTTGGGGCAAAATTCCAGAAATTTTCATTATTTTGGGGCAAAATTGCAGAAATTTCACTTATTTTGGGGCAAATATGAAGAAATTTTACTTATTTTGTGGCAAAATTGCAGAAATTTCACATATTTTAGGGAAAAAAGGCAGAAATTTTCTTTATTTTGCGGCAAAAAGGCAGAAATTCCTAATATTTTGTGGCAAAAATGCAGAAATTCCCCTTATTTCGAGGTAAAAAGGCTGAAATTCCCCTTATTTGGGGGCAAAAAGGCAGAAATTTCCCTTATTTTGGGGCAAAATTGCAGAAATTTCACTTACTTCAGGGTAATAAGTCAAAATTTTTCCTTATTTTGGGGCAAAAGTCAGAAATTCCCTTTGTTTTGGGGGAAAAAAACAGAAATTCCACTTATTTAGAGGCAAAAAAGCAGAAATTCCCCTTATTTGGAGCAAAAATGAAGAAATTTCCCTTTTTTATGGCAAAAAGTTATGCATTCTTTTTATTTTCGGGCAAAAAGGCAGAAATTCCCCGTATTTTGGAGCAAAATTGCAGAAATTCCCCTAATTGTGGGGCAAAGAGGCAGAAATTGCCTATATGTTGGGGCAAAAAGACAGAAATTCTCCTTATTTTGGGGCAAAACTCAGAAATTCCACTTATTTTGGGGCAAAATTCGAGAAATTTCCCTTATTTTGGGGCAAAATTGCAGAAATTTCACTTATTTTGGGGCAAAATTGCAGAAATTTCACTTATTTTAGGGGAAAAAAGCAGAAATTTTTCTTATTTTGGGGCAAAAATGTAGAAATTTCTAATATTTTGTGGCAAAAATGCAGAAATTCCCCTTATTTTGAGGTAAAAAGGCTGAAATTCCCCTTATTTGGGGGCAAAAAGCAGAAATTCCCCTTATTTTGAGGTAAAAAGGCTGAAATTCCCCTTATTTGGGGGCAAAAAGGCAGAAAGTTCCCTTATTTTGGGGCAAAATTTCAGAAATTTCACTTACTTCAGGGTAATAAGTCAGAATTTTTCCTTATTTTGGGGCAAAAAAGACAGAAATTCTCTTTGATTTGGGGGAAAAATACAGAAATTCCACGTATTTAGAGGCAAAAAAGCAGAAATTTCTCTTATTTTGGAGCAAAAATGAAGAAATTTCTCATTTTTATGGCAAAAAGGTATGCATTCTTCTTATTTTCGGGCAAAAGGCAGAAATTCCCTGTATTTTGGAGCAAAATTGCAGAAATTCCCCTAATTGTGGGGCAGAAAGGCAGAAATTGCCTATATGTTGGGGAAAAAACAGAATTCTCCTTATTTTGGGGAAAAACTCAGAAATTCCACTTATTTTGGGGCAAAATTCCAGAAATTTCCCTTATTGTGGGGCAAAATTGCAGAAATTTCACTTATTTTGGGGCAAAATTGCAGAAATTTCACTTATTTCAGGGAAAAAAAGCAGAAATTTTCTTATTTTGGGGCAGAAAGGCAGAAATTCCTAATATTTTGTGGCAAAAATGCAGAAATTCCCCTTATTTTGGGGCAAAAAGCAAAAATTTCCTTTATTTTGGGGCAAAATTGCAGAAATTTCACTTATTTCAGGGTAATAAGTCAGAAATTTTCCTTATTTTGGGGCAAAAAATACAGGAATTCCCTATGTTTTGGGGGAAAAAAACAGAAATTTCATTTATTTAAAGGTAAAAAAGCAGACATTCCCCTTATTTTGGAGCAAAAATGAAGAAATTTCCCTTTTTTATGGCAAAAAGTTATGCATTCTTCTTATTTTCGGGCAAAAAGTCAAAAATTCCCCGTATTTTGGAGCAAAATTGCAGAAATTCCCCTAATAGTGAGGGAAAAAGGCAGAAATTCTTTATATGTTGGGGCATAAAGACAGAAATTCTCCTTATTTTGGGGCAAAATTCAGAAATTCCACTTATTTTGGGGCAAAATTCCAGAAATTTCCCTTATTTTGGGGCAAAATTGCAGAAATTTCACTTATTTTGGGCTAAAATTGCAGAACTTTCACTTATTTTGGGGCAAAGTTTCAGAAATTTCACTTATTTCAGAGAAAAAAGGCAGAAATTTTCCTGATTTTGGGGCAAAAATGCAGAAATTCCTAATATTTTGTGGCAAAAATTCAGAAATTCCTCTTATTTTAGGTAAAAAGGCTGAAATTCCCCTTATTTGGGGGCAAAAAGTCAGAATTTTCCCTTATTTTGGGGCAAAATTGCAGAAATTTTACTTAGTTCAGGGTAATAAGACAGAATTTTTTTTTATTTTGGAGCAAAAAAGACAGTAATTCCCTTTGTTTTGGGGAAAAAAGACAGAAATTCCACTTATTTAGAGGCAAAAAGGCAGAAATTCCCTGTATTTTGATGCAAAATTGCAGAAATTCCCCTAATTGTGGGGCAAAAAGGCAGAAATTCCCTATATGTTAGGGCAAAAAGACAGAAATTCTCCTCATTTTGGGGCAAAACTCAGAAATTCCACTTATTTTGGGGCAAAATTCCAGAAATTTCCCTTATTTTGGGCCAAATTTCAGAAATTTCACTTATTTTGGGACAAAATTGCAGAAATTTCACTTATTTTGGGGCAAAATTGCAGAAATTTCACTTATTTCAGGGAAAAAAAGCAGAAATTTTCTTATTTTGGGGCAAAAAGGCAGAAATTCCTAATATTTTGTGGCAAAAATGCAGAAATTCCCCTTATTTTGAGGTAAAAAGGCTGAAATTCCCTTTATTTGGGGGCAAAAAGGCAGAAATTTCCCTAATTTTGGGGCAAAATTGCAGAAATTTCACTTATTTCAGGGTAATAAGTCAGAAATTTTCCTTATTTTGGGGCAAAAAAGACAAAAATTCCCTTTGTTTTGGGGGAAAAAAACAGAAATTCCACTTATTTAGAGGCAAAAAAGCAGAAATTCCCCTTTTTGGAGCAAAAACTAAGAAATTTCCCTTTTTTATGGCAAAAGGTATGCATTCTTCTTATTTTCGGGCAAAAGGCAGAAATTCCCCGTATTTTGGAGCAAAATTGAAGAAATTCCCCTAATTGTGGGGCAAAAATGCAGAAAATCTCTATATGTTGGGGCAAAAAGACAGAAATTCTCCTTATTTTGGGGCAAAACTAAGAAATTCCACTTATTTTGGGGCAAAATTCCAGAAATTTTCCTTATTTTGGGGCAAAATTGCAGAAATTTCACTTATTTTGGGGCAAATTTGAAGAAATTTTACTTATTTTGTGGCAAAATTGCAGAAATTTCACATATTTTAGGGAAAAAAGGCAGAAATTTTCTTTATTTTGGGGCAAAAATGCAGAAATTCCTAATATTTTGTGGCAAAAATGCAGAAATTTCCCTTATTTCGAGGTAAAAAGGCTGAAATTCCCCTTATTTGGGGGCAAAAAAGCAGAAATTTCCCTTATTTTGGGGCAAATTTGCAGAAATTTCACTTACTTCAGGGTAATAAGTCAGAATTTTTCCTTATTTTGGGGCAAAAAGACAGAAATTCCCTTTGTTTTGGGGGAAAAAAACAGAAATTCCACTTATTTAGAGGCAAAAAAGCAGAAATTCCCCTTTTTGGAGCAAAAACTAAGAAATTTCCCTTTTTTATGGCAAAAGGTATGCATTCTTCTTATTTTCGGGCAAAAGGCAGAAATTCCCCGTATTTTGGAGCAAAATTGAAGAAATTCCCCTAATTGTGGGGCCAAAAGGCAGAAATTGCCTATATGTTGGGGCAAAAAGACAGAAATTCTCCTTATTTTGGGGCAAAACTCAGAAATTCCACTTATTTTGGGGCAAAATTCCAGAAATTTCCCTTATTTTGGGGCAAAATTGCAGACATTTCACTTATTTTGGGGCAAAATTGCAGAAATTTCACTTATTTAAGGAAAAAAAAGCAGAAATTTTCTTATTTTGGGGCAAAAAGGCAGAAATTCCTAATATTTTGTGGCATAAATGCAGAAATTCCCTTTATTTTGAGGTAAAAAGGCTGAAATTCCCCTTATTTGGTGGGCAATAAGGCAAAATTTCCTTTATTTTGGGGCAAAATTGCAGAAATTTCACTTATTTAAGGGTTATAAGTCAGAAATTTTCTTTATTTTGGGACAAAAAAGACAGGAATTCCCTTTGCCTTGGGGGAAAAAGACAGAAATTCCACTTATTCAGAGGCAAAAAAGCAGAAATTCCCCTTATTTTGGAGCAAAAATGAAGAAATTTCCCTTTTTTTATGGCAAAAAGGTATGCATTCTTCTTATTATCGGGCAAAAAAGCAGAAATTCCCCGTATTTTTGAGCAAAATTGCAGAAACTCCCCTAATTGTGGGGCAAAAATGCAGAAAATCTCTATATGTTGGAGCAAAAAGACCAAACTTCTCTTTATTTTGGGGCAAAACTCAGAAATTCCACTTATTTTGGGGCAAAATTACAGAAATTTTCCTTTTTTGGGGGCAAAATTGCAGAAATTTCACTTATTTTTGGGCAAATATGCAGAAATTTTACATATTTTGTAACAAAATTGCAGAAATTTCACTTATTTCAAGGAAAAAAGGCAGAAATTTTCCTTATTTTGTGGCAAAAAGGCAGAAATTACTAATATATTGTGGCAAAAATGCAGAAATTCCCCTTATTTCGAGGTAAAAAAGCTGAAATTCCTCTTATTTGGGGGCAAAAAGGCAAAAATTTCCTTTATTTTGGGGCAAAAGTGCAGAAATTTCACTTACTTCAGGGTAATAAGTCAGAAATTTTCTTTATTTTGGGGAAAAAAAGACAGGAATTCCCTTTGTTTTGGAGGATAAAGACAGAAATTCCACTTATTTAGAGGCAAAAAAGCAGAAATTCCCCTTATTTTAGAGCAAAAATGAAGAAATTTCTTTTTTATGGCAAAAATGTATGCATTCTTCTTATTTTCGGACAAAAAGGAAGAAATTCTCCGTATTTTGGAGCAAAATTGCAGAAATTTACAAATTGTGTGGCAAAAAGGCAGAAATTCTCTATATGTTGGGGCAAAAAGACAGAAATTCTTCTTATTTTGGGGAAATACTCAGAAATTCCACTTATTTGTGGGCAAAATTCCAGAAATTTCTCTTATTTTGGGACAAAATTGCAGAAATTTAACATATTTTGGGGCAAAATTGCAGAAATTTCACTTTTTTCAGGGAAAAAAATGAGAAATTTTCTTATTTTGGGGCAAAAAGGCAGAAATTCCTAATGTTTTGTGGAAATAATGCAGAAATTCTCCTTATTTTGAGATATGAAGGCTTAAATTCCCCTTATTTGGGGGCAAAAATGCAGAAATTCACCATATTTTGAGGTAAAAAGGCTGAAATTCCCCTTATTTGGAGGCAAAAATTCAGAAATTTCCATTATTTTTTGGCAAAATTGCAGAAATTTCACTTACTTCAGGATAATAAGTCAGAATTTTTCCTTATTTTGGTGCAAAAACACAAAAATTCCCTTTGTTTTGGGGGAAAAAGACAGAAATTCCACTTATTTAGAGGCAAAAAAGCAGAAATTCCTTTTATTTTGGAGCAAAAATAAAGAAATTTCCTTTTTATGGCAAAAAGGTATGCATTCTTCTTATTTTCGGGCAAAAAGGCAGAAATTCTCCGTATTTTGGAGCAAAATTGCAGAAATTCCCGTAATTGTGGGGCAAAAAGGCAGAAATTCTCGATATGCTGGGGGCAAAAAACAGAAATTCTCCTTATTTTGGGGCAAAACTCAGAAATTTCACTTATTTTGGGGCAAAATTGCAGAAATTTCACTTATTTCAGAGAAAAAAGACAGAAATTTTCCTTATTTTGGGGCAAAAAGGCAGAAATTCCTAATATTTTGTGACAAAAATGCAGAAATTCCCCTTATTTTGAGGTAAAAAGGCTAAAATTCTCCTTATTTGGGGGCAAAAAGGCACTAATTTCCCTAATTTTGGTGCAAGATTGCAGAAATTTCACTTACTTCAGGGTAATAAGTCAGAATTTTTTCTTATTTTGGGGCAAAAAATACAGAAATTCCCTTTGTTTTGGGGAAATAAGAGAGAAATTCCACTTATTTAGAGGCAAAAAAGCAGAAATTCCCCTTATTTTGGAGCAAAAATGAAGAAATTTCCCTTTTTTATGGCAAAAAAGTATGCATTCTTCTTATTTTCATGCAAAAAGCAGAAATTCTCCGTATTTTGGAGAAAAATTGCAGAAATTCCTCTAATTGTGGGGCAAAAAGGCAGAAATTGCCTATATGTTGGGCTAAAAAGACAGAAATTCTCCTTATTTTGCGGCAAAACACAGAAATTCCACTTATTTTGGGGCAACATTCCAGAAATTTCCTTTATTTTGGGGCAAAATTGCAGAAATTTCACTTATTTTGGGGCAAAATTGGAGAAATTACACTTATTTCAGGGTAGTAAGTCAGAAATTTTCCTTATTTTGGGGCAAAAAAGACAGGAATTTTCTTTGTTTTGGGGGAAAAAGACAGAAATTCCACATATTTAGAGGCAAAAAATCAGAAATTCCCCTTATTTTGGAGCAAAAATGAAGAAATTTCAATTTTTTATGGCAAAAAGGTATGCATTCTTCTTATTTTCGGGCAAAAAGGCAGAAATTCCCCGTATTTTGGAGCAAAATTTCAGAAATTCCCCTAATTGTGGGGCAAAAAGGCAGAAATTCCCTTTAGTTAGGGCAAAAAGACAGAACTTCTCCTTATTTTGGGGCAAAACTCAGAAATTCCACTTATTTTGTGGCAAAATTGCAGAAATTTCCCTTATTTTGGGGCAAAATTGCAGAAATTTTACTTGTATTGGGGCAAAAAGGCAGAAATTTCACTTATTTGGGGGAAAAAATGCAGAAATTTTTTTATTTTGGGGCAAAAAGGCAGAAATTAATAATATTTTGTGGCAAAAATGCAGAAATTCTCCTTATTTTGAGGTAAAAAGGCTGAAATTCCCCTTATTTGGGGGCAAAAAGTCAGAAATTTCCCTTATTTTGGGGCAAAATTGCAGAAATTTTACTTAGTTCAGGGTAATAAGGCAGAATTTTTCCTTATTTTGTGGTAAAAAAGACGGTAATTCCCTTTGTTTTGGGGAAAAAAGACAGAAATTCCACTTATTTATAGGCAAAAAAGCAGAAATTCTCCTTATTTTGGAGCAAAAATGAAGAAATTTCCCTTTTTTATGGCAAAATGGTATGCATTCTTCTTATTTTCAGGCAAAAAGGCAGAAATTCCCCATATTTTGGAGCAAAATTGCAGAAATTCCCCTAATTGTAAGGCAAAAAGGCAGAAATTGCCTATATGTTGGGGCAAAAAGACAGAAATTCTCCTTATTTTGGGGCAAAACTCAGAAATTCCACTTATTTTGGGGAAAAATTTCAGAAATTTCCCTTATTTTGGGGCAAAATTGCAGAAATTTCACTTCTTTTGGCGCAAAATTACAGAAATTTCACTTATTTCAGGGTAATAAGTCAGAAATTTTCCTTATTTTAGGGCAAAAAAGACAGCACTTTTCTTTGTTTTGGGGGAAAAGACAGAAATTCCACTTACTTAGAGGCAAAAAAGCAGAAATTCCCCTTATTTTGAAGCAAAAATGAAGAAATTTCACTTTTTTATGGCAAAAAGATATGCATTCTTCTTATTTTCGGGCAAAAAAGCAAAAATTCCCCATATTTTGGAGCAAAATTGCAGAAATTCCCCTAATTGTGGAGCAAAAAGGCAGAAATTCCCTTTAGTTAGGGCAAAAAGACAGAAATTCTTCTTATTTTGGGGCAAAACTGAGAAATTCCACATATTTTGGGGCAAAATTCCAGAAATTTCCTTTATTTTGGGGCAAAATTGCAGAAATTTCACTTATTTTGGGGCAAAAAGGCAGAAATTTCACTTATTTTAGGGAAAAAAGGCAGAAATTTTCCTTATTTTGGGGCAAAAATGCAGAAAATCCTAATATTTTGTGGTAAAAATGCAGATATTCCCCTTATTTTGGTGTAAAAAGGCTGAAATTCCCCTTATTTGGGGGCAAAATGCAAAAATTTCACTTACTTCAGGGTAATAATTCTGAATTTTTCCTTATTTTGGGGCAATTAAGACAGGAATTCATTTTGTTTGGGGGGAAAAAGATAGAAATTCCACTTATTTAGAGGCAAAAAAGCAGAAATTCCCCTTATTTTGGAGCAAAAATGAAGAAATTTCAATTTTTTATGGCAAAAAGTTATGCATTCTTCTTATTTTCACGCAAAAAAGGCAGAAATTCCTCGTATTTTGGAGCAAAATTGCAGAAATTCCCCTAATTGTGGGGCAAAAAGGCAGAAATTCTCTATATGTTGGGGCAAAAAGACAAAAATTCTTCTTATTTTGGGGAAAAACTCAGAAATTCCACTTATTTTGGGGTAAAATTCCAGAAATTTTTCTTATTTTGGGGCAAAATTGCAGAAATTTCACTTATTTTGGGGCAAAATTGCATTAATTTCACATATTTTGGGGCATAATTGCAGAAATTTCACTTATTTCAGAGAAAAAAGGCAATAATTTTCCTTATTTTGGGGCAAAAAGGCAGAAATTCCTAATATTTTGTGGCAAAAATGCAGAAATTCTCCTTATTTTGAGGTAAAGAGGCTGAAATTCCCCTTATCAGGGGGTAAAAAGGCAGAAATTTCCCTTATTTTGGGGCAAAATTGCAGAAATTTCACTTACTTCAGGGTAATAAGTCAGAATTTTTCATTATTTTGGGGCATAAAAGACAGAAATTCCATTTGTTTTGGGGAAAAAAACAGAAATTCCACTTATTTAGAAGCAAAAAAGCAGAAATTCCCATTATTTTGGAGCAAAAATGAAGAAATTTCTCTTTTTTATGGCAAAAAAGTATGCATTCTTCTTATTTTCGGGCAAAAAGGCAGAAATTCTCCATATTTTTGAGCAAAATTGCAGAAATTCCCCTAATTGTGGGGCAAAAAGGCAGAAATTGCCTATATGTTGGGGCAAAAACAGAAATTCTTCTTATTTTGTGGCAAAACTCAGAAATTCCACTTATTTTGGGGCAAAATTCTAGAAATTTTCCTTATTTTGGGGCAAAATCGCAGAAATTTCACTTATTTTTGGGCAAAATTGCAGAAATTTCACTTATTTCAGGGTAATAAGTCAGAAATTTTCCTTATTTTGGGGCAAAAAAGACAGGAATTTTTTTTGTTTGGGTGGAAAAAGACAGAAATTCCACTTATTTAGAGGCAAAAAAGCAGAAATTCCCCTTAATTTGGAGCAAAAATGAAGAAATTTCCCTTTTTTATGGCAAAAAGGTATGCATTCTACTTATTTTCGGGCAAAAAGGCAGAAATTCCCCGTATTTTGGAGCAAAATTGCAGAAATTCCCCTATTTGTGGGACAAAAGGCAGAAATACTCTATATGTTGGGGCAAAAAGACAGAAATTCTCCTTATTTTGGGGCAAAACTAAGAAATTCCATTATTTTGGGGCAAATTTCCAGAAATTTCCCTTATTTTGGGGCAAAATTGCTGAAATTTCACTTATTTTGGGGCAAAATTATAGAAATTTCACTTATTTCAGAAAAAAAAAGCAGAAATTTTTTTATTTTGGGCCAAAGGGCAGAAATTCCTAATATATTGTTGCAAAAATGCAGAAATTCCCCTTATTTTGAGGTAAAAAGGCTGAAATTCCTATTAATAGGGGGTAAATATGCAGAAAATCCCCTAATTTGAGGTAAAATGGCTGAAATTCCCTTTATTTTGGAAACAAAAACGCAGAAATTTACCTAATTTTGGGGCAAAATTCCAGAAATTTCACATACTTCAGGGTAATAAGTCAGAATTTTTCCATATTATGGGGCAAAAAAGACAGGAATTCCCTTTGTTTTGGGAAAAAAAGACAGATATTCCACTTATTTACAGGCAAAAAAGCAGAAATTTCCCTTATTTTGGAGCAAAAATGAATAACTTTCCCTTTTTTATGGCAAAAAGGTATGCATTCTTCATATTTTCAGGCAAAAAAGCAGAAATTCTCCGTATTTTGGAACAAAATTGTTGAAATTCCCCTAATTGTGGGACAAAAATGCAGAAAATCTCTATATGTTGGGGCAAAAATACAGAAATTCTCCTTATTTTGGGGCAAAACTCAGAAATTCCACTTATTTTGGGGCAAAATTCCAGAAATTTCCCTTATTTTGGGGCAAAATTGCAGAAATTTCACTTATTTTGGGGCAAAATTGCAGAAATTTCACTTATTTTGGGGCAAAATTACAGAAATTTCACATATTTCAGGGAAAAAAGGCAGAAATTTTTTTTATTTTGGGGCAAAAAGCAGAAATTCCTAATATTTTGTGGCAAAAATGCAGAAATTCCCCTTATTTTGAGGTAAAAAGGCTGAAATTCCCCTTATTTGGGGGAAAAAAGGCAAAAATTTCCTTTATTTTGGGGCAAAATTCCAGAAATTTCCCATATTTTGGGGCAAAATTGCAGAAATTTCACTTACTTCAGGATAATAAGTCAGAATTTCTTCTTATTTTGGGGCAAAATACAGAAATTCCCTTTGTTTTGGGGGAAAAAGACAGAAATTCCACTTATTTAGAGGCAAAAAAGCAGAAATTCCCCTTATTTTGGAGCAAAAATGAAGAAATTTCCTTTTTTTATGGCAAAAAGGTATGCATTCTTCTTATTTTCGGGCAAAAAGGCAGAAATTCCCCGTATTTTGGAGCAAAATTGAAGAAATTCCCCTAATTGTGGGGCAAAAAGGCAGAAATTCCCTATATGTTGGGGCAAAAAGACAGAAATTCTCCTTATTTTGGGGCAAAACTCAGAAATTCAACTTATTTTGCGGCAAAATTCCAGAAATTTCCCTTATTTTGGGACAAAAGTGCAGAAATTTAACTTATTTTGAGGCAAAATTGCAGAAATTTCACTTAGTTCAGGGTAATAAGTCAGAAATTTTTCTTATTTTGGGGCAAAAAAGACAGGAATTTTCTTTGTTTTGGGGGAAAAAGACAGAAATTCCACTTATTTAGAGGCAAAAAAGAAGAAATTCCCCTTATTTTGGAGCAAAAATGAAGAAATTTCCCTTTTTTATGGCAAAAAGGTATGCATTCTTATTATTTTCGGGCAAAAAGGCAAAAATTCACGGTATTTTGGAGCAAATTGCAGAAATTTGCCTAATAGTGGGGCAAAAAGGCATAAATTCTCTATAGGCTGGGGCAAAAAGACAGAAATTCTCCTTATTTTGGGGCAAAACTCAGAAATTACATTATTTTTGGGCAAAATTCCAGAAATTTCCCTTATTTTGGGGCAAAATTGCAGAAATTTCACTTATTTTGGGGCATAATTGCAGAAATTTCACTTATTTCAGGGAAAAAAGCAGAAATTTTCTTTTTTGGGGGCAAAAATGCAGAAATTTCCAATATTTTGAGTCAAAAATGCAGAAATTCCCCTTATTTTGAGGTAAAAAGGCTGAAATTCCCATTAATAGGGGGCAAAAAAGCAGAAATTTTTCTTATTTTAGGGCAAAATTGCAGAAATCTCACTTACTTCAGGGTAATAAGTCAGAATTTTTCATTATTTTGAGGCAAAAAAGACAGAAATTCCATTTGTTTTAGGGGAAAAAACAGATATTCCACTTATTTAGAGGCAAAAAAGCAGAAATTCCCCTTATTTTGGAGCAAAAATGAAGAAATTTCCCTTTTTTATGGCAAAAAGGTATGCATTCTTCTTATTTTCGGGCAAAAAGGCAGAAATTCTCCGTATTTTGGAGCAAAATTGCAGAAATTCACATAATTGTGGGGCAAAAAGGCAGAAATTGCCTATATGTTGGGGCAAAAAGACAGAAATTCTCCTTATTTTGGGGCAAAACTCAGAAATTCCACTTATTTTGGGGCAAAATTCCAGAAATTTTTCTTATTTTGGGGCAAAATTGCAGAAATTTCACTTATTTTGGGGCAAAATTGCAGAAATTTCACTTACTTCAGGGTAATAAGTCAGAAATTTTTATTATTTTGGGGCAAAAAAGACAGAAATTCCTTTTGTTTTGGGGGAAAAAGACAGACATTCCACTTATTTAGTGGCAAAAAAGCAGAAATTTCTTTTATTTTGGAGCAAAAATGAAGAAATTTCCCTTTTTTATGGCAAAAAGGTATGCATTCTTCTTATTTTCGGGCAAAAAGGCAGAAATTCCCTGTATTTTGGAGCAAAATTGCAGAAATTTGCCTAATTGTAGGGCAAAAAGGCAGAAATTCTCTATATGTTGGGGCAAAAAGACAGAAATTCTCCTTTTTTGGGGGCAAAACTCAGAAATTCCATTTTTGGGGCAAAATTCCAGAAATTTCCCTTACTTTGGGGCAAAATTGCAGAAATTTCACTTATTTTGGGGCAAAATTGCAGAAATTTCACTTATTTCAGGGAAAAAAAGCAGAAATTTTCTTATTTTGGGCCAAAAGGCAGAAATTCCTAATATTTTTTGTCAAAAATGCATAAATTCCCCTTATTTTGAGGTAAAAATGCTGAAATTCCCCTTAATAGGGGGTAAATATGCAGAAATTCCCCTAATTGGAGGTAAAATGTCTGAAATTCCCCTTATTTTGGAAACAAAAACACAGAAATTTCCCTTATTTTAGGGCAAAATTGCAGAAATTTCACTTACTTCAGGGTAATAAGTCAGAATTTTTCCTTATTTTAGGGCAAAAAAACAGAAATTCCCTTTGTTTTGGGGAAAAAAAGACAGAAATTCCTCTTATTTAGAGGCAAAAAAAAAATTCCCCTTATTTTGGAGCAAAAATGAAGAAATTACCTTTTTTGATGGCAAAAAGGTATGCATTCTTCTTATTTTCGGGCAAAAAGGCAGAAATTCCCCGTATTTTGGAGCAAAATTGCAGAAATTCCCCTAATTGTGGTGCAAAAAGGCAGAAATTCCCTATATGTTGGGGCAAAAAGACAGAAATTCTCCTTATTTTGGGGCAAAACTCAGAAATTCCACTTATTTTGGGGCAAAATTCCAGAAATTACCCTTATTTTAGGACAAAATTGCAGAAATTTCATTATTTTGGGGCAAAATTGCAGAAATTTCACTTATTTCAGGGAAAAAGAGCAAAAATTTTTCTTATTTTGGGGCAAAAATGCAGAAATTCCTAATATTTTGGGGTAAAAATGCATATATTCCCCTTATTTTGATGTAAAAATGCTGAAATTCCCCTTATTTGGGGGCAAAAAGGCAGAAATTTCTTTTATTTTGGGGCAAAATTGCAGAAATTTCACTTACTTCAGGGTAACAAGTCAGAATTTTTCCTTATTTTGGGGCAAAAAAGACAGGAATTCCTTTTGTTTTGGGAGAAAAAGACAGAAATTTCACTTATTTAGAGGCAAAAAAAGCAGAAATTCCCCTTATTTTGGAGCAAAAATGAAGAAATTTCAATTTTTTATGGCAAAAAGTTATGCATTCTTCTTATTTTCGCGCAAAAAAGGCAGAAATTCCTCGTATTTTGGAGCAAAATTGCAGAAATTCCCCTAATTGTGGGGCAAAAAGGCAGAAATTCTCTATATGTTGGAGCAAAAAGTCAGAAATTCTCCTTATTTTGGGGCAAAACTCAGAAATTCCACTTATTTTGGGGCAAAATTCCAGAAATTTCCCTTATTTGGGAGCAAAATTGCAGAAATTTCACTTATTTTGGGGCAAAATTGAAAAAATTTCACATATTTTGGGGCATAATTGCAGAAATTTCACTTATTTCAGAGTAAAAAGGAAGTAATTTTCCTTATTTTGGGGCAAAAAGGCAGAAGTTCCTAATATTTTGTGGCAAAAATGCAAAAATTTTCCTTATTTTGAGGTAAAAAGGCTGAAATTCCCATTATTTGGGGGCAAAAAAGCAGAAAGTTTCCTTATTTTGGAGCAAAATTGCAGAAATTTCACTTATTTTGGGGCATAATTGCAGAAATTTCACTTATTTCAGGGAAAAAAGCAGAAATTTTCTTATTTTGGGGCAAAATGGCAGAAATTTCTAATATTTTGTGTCAAAAATGCAGAAATTCTCCTTATTTTGAGGTAAAAAGGCTGAAATTCCCCTTAAAAGGGGGCAAAAAGGCAGAATTTTTTCTTATTTTAGGGCAAAATTGCAAAAATTTCTCTTACTTCAGGGTAATAAGTCAGAATTTTTCATTATTTTGGGGCAAAAAAGACAGAAATTCCATTTGTTTTAGGGGAAAAAGACAGATATTCCACTTATTTAGAGGCAAAAAAGTAGAAATTCAACTTATTTTGGAGCAAAAATGAAAAAATTTCCCTTTTTTATGGCAAAAAGGTATGCATTCTTCTTATATTCGGGCAAAAAGGCAGAAATTCTCCATATTATGAAGCAAAATTGCAGAAATTCCCATAATTGTGGGGGAAAAAGGCAGAAATTGCCTATATGTTGGGGCAAAAAGACAGAAATTCTCCTTATTTTGGGGCAAAACTCAGAAATTCCACTTATTTTGGGGCAAAATTCCAGAAATTTTCCTTATTTTGGGGCAAAATTGCAGAAATTTCACTTATTTTGGGGCAAAATTGCAGAAATTTCATGTATTTCAGGGTAATAAGTCAGAAATTTTCCTTGTTTTGGGGCAAAAAAGACAGGAATTTTCTTTGTTTTGGGGGAAAATGACAGAAATTCCACTTATTTAGTGGCAAAAAAGCAGAAATTCCTTTTATTTTGGAGCAAAATGGAAGAAATTTCCCTTTTTTATGGCAAAAAGGTATGCATTCTTCTTATTTTCGGGCAAAAAGGCAAAAATTCAGGGTATTTTAAAGCAAAATTGCAGAAATTTGCCTAATTGTGGGGCAAAAAGGCAGAAATTCTCTATATGTTGGGGCAAAAAGACAGAAATTCTCTTTATTTTGGGGCAAAACTCAGAAATTTCATTATTTTGGGGCAAAATTCCAGCAATTTCCCTTATTTTGGGGCAAAATTGCAGAAATTTCACTTATTTTGGGGCATAATTGCAGAAATTTCACTTATTTCAGAGAAAAAAGCAGAAATTTTCTTATTTTGGGGCAAAAAGTCAGAAATTCCTAATATTTTGTGTCAAAAATGCAGAAATTCCCCTATTTTGAGGTAAAAAGGCTGAAATTCCCCTAAATAGAGGGCAAAAATACAGAAATTTTTCTTATTTTAGGGCAAAATTGCAGAAATTTCACTTACTTCAGGGTAATAAGTCAGAATTTTTCATTATTTTGAGGCAAAAAACACAGAAATTCCATTTGTTTTAGGGGAAAAAGACAGATATTCCACTTATTTAGGCAAAAAAGCAGAAATTCCCCTTATTTTGGGGCAAAAATGAAGAAATTTCCCTTTTTATGGCAAAAAGGTATGCATTCTTCTTATTTTCGGGCAAAAAGGCAGAAATTCTCCATATTTTGGAGCAAAATTGCAGAAATTCCCATAATTGTGGGGCAAAAAGGCAGAAATTGCCTATATGTTGGGGCAAAAAGACAGAAATTCTCCTTATTTTGGGGCAAAACTCAGAAAATCCACTTAAATTGTGGCAAAATTCCAGAAATTTCCCTTATTTTGGGGCAAAAGTGCAGAAATTTCACTTATTTTGGGCTAAAATTGCAGAACTTTCACTTATTTTGAGGCAAAATTTCAGAAATTTCATTATTTCATAGAAAAAAGGCAGAAATTTTCCTTATTTTGGGGCAAAAATGCAGAAATTCCTAATATTTTGTGGCAAAAATTCAGAAATTCCTTTTATTTTAGGTAAAAAGGCTGAAATTCCCCTTATTTGGAGGCAAAAAGTCAGAAATTTCCCTTATTTTGGGGCAAAATTGCAGAAATTTTACTTAGTTCAGGTTAATAAGACAGAATTTTTCCTTATTTTGGGGCAAAAAAGACAGAAATTCCCTTTGTTTTGGGGGAAAAAGACAGAAATTCCACTTATTTAGTGGCAAAAAAGCAGAAATTCCTTTTATTTTGGAGCAAAAATGAAGAAATTTTTCTTTTTTATGGCAAAAAGGTATGCATTTTTCTTATTTTCGGGCAAAAAGGCAGAAATTCTCCGTATTTTGGAGCAAAATTGCAGAAATTTGCCTAATTGTAGGGCAAAAAGGCAGAAATTCTCTATATGTTGGGGCAAAAAGACAGAAATACTCCTTATTTTGGGGCAAAACTCAGAAATTCCATTTTTGGGGCAAAATTCCAGAAATTTCCCTTATTTTGGGGCAAAATTGCAGAAATTTCACTTATTTTGGGGCAAAATTGCAGAAATTTCACTTATTTCAGGGAAAAAAAGCAGAAATTTTCTTATTTTGGGCCAAAAAGGCAGAAATTCCTAATATTTTGTGGCAAAAATGCATAAATTACCCTTATTTTGAGGTAAAAATGCTGAAATTCCCCTTAATAGGGGGTAAATATGCAGAAATTCCCCTAATTTGAGGTAAAATGGCTAAAATTCCCCTTATTTTAGAAACAAAAACGCAGAAAATTATCTTATTTTGGGGCAAAATTGCAGAAATTTCACTTACTTCAGGGTAATAAATCAGAATTTTTCCTTATTTTATGTCAAAAAAGACAGAAATTCCCTTTGTTTTGGGGGGAAAAAGACAGAAATTCCACTTATTTAGAGGCAAAAAAACAGAAATTCCTCTTATTTTGGAGCAAAAATGAAGAAATTTCCTTTTTTGATGGCAAAAAGGTATGCATTCTTCTTATTTTCGGGCAAAAAGGCAGAAATTCCCCGTATTTTGGAGCAAAATTGCAGAAATTCCCCTAATTGTGGGGCAAAAAGGCAGAAATTCCCTATATGTTGGGGCAAAAAGACGGAAATTCATCTTATTTTGGGGCAAAACTCAGAAATTCCACTTATTTTGGGGCAAAATTCCAGAAATTTCCTTTATTTTAGGACAAAATTGCAGAAATTTCACTTATTTTGGGGCAAAATTGCAGAAATTTCACTTATTTCAGGGAAAAAAAGCAGAAATTTTCTTATTTTGGGGCAAAAATGCAGAAATTCCTAATATTTTGTGGCAAAAATGCGGAAATTCCCCTTATTTTGAGGTAAAAATGCTGAAATTCCCCTTATTTGGGGGCAAAAATGCAGAAATTTCCTTTATTTTGAGGTAAAAAGGCTGAAATTCCCCTTATTTGGGGGTAAAAAGGCAGAAAGTTCTCTTATTTTGGGGCAAAATTGCAGAAATTTCACTTACTACAAGGTAATAAGTCAGAATTTTTCTTTATTTTGGGGCAAAAAAGACAAAAATTCTCTTTGTTTTGGGGGAAAAAGACAGAAATTCCACTTATTTAGAGGCAAAAAAGCAGAAATTCCTTTTATTTTGGAGCAAAAATGAAGAAATTTCCCATTTTTATGGCAAAAAGGTATGCATTCTTCTTATTTTTAGGCAAAAAGGCAGAAATTACCTGTATTTTGGAGCAAAATTGCAGAAATTCCCCTAATTGTGGGGCAAAAAAACAGAAATTCTCCATATGTTGGGGCAAAAAGGCAGAAAATCTTTTTATTTTGGGGCAAAACTCAGAAATTCCACTTATTTTGGGGCAAAATTCCAAAAATTTCCCTTATTTTGGGGCAAAATTGCAGAAACTTCACTTACTTCAGAGTAATAAGTCAGAATTTTTCCTTATTTTGGGGCAAAAAAGACAGAAATTCCCTTTGTTTTGGGGGAAAAAGACAGAAATTCCACTTATTTAGAGGCAAAAAAGCAGAAATTCCTTTTATTATGGAGCAAAAATGAAGAAATTTTCCATTTTTATGGCAAAAAGATATGCATTCTTCTTATTTTCGGGCAAAAAGGCAGAAATACACTGTATTTTGGAGCAAAATTGCAGAAATTCCCCTAATTGTGGGGCAAAACGGCACAAATTGCCTATATGTTGGGGCAAAAAACCAGAAATTCTCTTTATTTTGGGGCAAAACTCAGAAATTCCACTTACTTTGGGGCAAAATTCCAGAAATTTCCCTTATTTTGGGGCAAAATTGCAGAAATTCCAATTATTTTGGGGCAAAATTCCAGAAATTTCCCTTATTTTGGGGCAAAATTGCTGAAATTTCACTTATTTTGGGGCAAAATTGCAGAAATTTCACTTATTTCAGGGAAAAAAAGCAGAAATTTTCTTATTTTGGGGCAAAAAGGCAGAAATTCCTAATATTTTGTGGCAAAAATGCAGAAATTCCCCTTATTTTGAGGTAAAAAGGCTGAAATTCCCCTTATTTGGGGGCAAAAAGGCAAAAATTTCCTTTATTTTGGGGCAAAAGTGCAGAAATTTCACTTTTTTCAGGGAAATAAGTCAGAATGTTTCCTTATTTTGCGGCAAAAAAAACAGTAATTCCCTTTGTTTTGGGGAAAAAAGACAGAAATTCCACTTATTTATAGGCAAAAAAGCAGAAATTCCCCTTATTTTGGAGCAAAAATGAAGAAATTTCCCTTTTTTATGGCAAAAAGGTATGCATTCTTCTTATTTTTGGGCAAAAAGGCAGAAATTCTCCGTATTTTGGAGCAAAATTGCAAAAATTCCGCTAATTGTGAGGCAAAAAGGCAGAAATTGCCTATATGTTTGGGCAAAAAGACAGAAATTCTCCTTATTTTGGGGCAAAACTCAGAAATTCCACTTATTTTGGGGCAAAATTTCAGAAATTTCCCTTATTTTGGGGCAAAATTGCAGAAATTTCACTTATTTTGCGGCAAAATTACAGAAATTTCACGTATTTCAGGGTAATAAGTCAGAAATTTTCTTTATTTTGGGGCAAAAAAGACAGGACTTTTCTTTGTTTTGGGGGAAAAGACAGAAATTCCACTTATTTAGAGGCAAAAAAGCAGAAATTCCCCTTATTTTGAAGCAAAAATGAAGAAATTTAACTTTTTTATGGCAAAAAGGTATGCATTCTTCTTATTTTCGGGCAAAAAGGCAGAAATTCCCCGTATTTTGGAGCAAAATTGCAGAAATTCCCCTAATTGTGAGGCAAAAAGGCAGAAATTCCCTTTAGTTAGGGAAAAAAGACAGAAATTCTCCTTATTTTGGAGCAAAACTCAGAAATTACACATATTTTGGGGCAAAATTCCAGAAATTTCCCTTATTTTCGGGCAAAAAGGCAGAAATTTCACTTATATAAGGGAAAAAAGGCAGAAATTTTCCTTATTTTGGGGGAAAAACGCCGAAATTACTAATATTTTGTGGTAAAAATGCAGATATTCCCCTTATTTTTAGGTAAAAAGGCTGAATTTCCTCTTATTTGGGGGCAAAAAGGCAGAAATTTCCATTATTTTGGGGCAAAATTGCAGAAATTTCACTTACTTCAGGGTAATAAGTCAGAATTTTTCCTTATTTTGGGGCAAAAAAGACAGGAACTCCTTTTGTTTTGGGGGAAAAAGACAGAAATTTCACTTATTTAGAGGCAAAAAAGCAGAAATTCCCCTTATTTTGGAGCAAAAATGAAGAAATTTCACTTTTTTATGGCAAAAAGTTATGCATTCTTCTTATTTTCGCACAAAAAAGGCAGATATTCCTCGTATTTTGGAGCAAAATTGCAGAAATTCCCCTAATTGTGGGGCAAAAAGGCAGAAATTCTCTATATGTTGGGGCAAAAAGACAGAAATTCTCCTTATTTTGGGGCAAAACTCAGAAATTCCACGTATTTTGGGGCAAAATTCCAGAAATTTCCCTTATTTTGGAGCAAAATTGCAGAAATTTCACTTATTTTGGGGCAAAATTGAAGAAATTTCACATATTTTGGGGAATAGTTGCAGAAATTTCACTTATTTCAGAGTAAAAAGGCAGTAATTTTCCTTATTTTGGGGCAAAAAGGCAGAAATTCCTAATATTTTGTGGCAAAAATACAAAAATTCCCCTTATTTTGAGGTAAAAAGGCTGAAATTCCCCATATTTGGGGGCAAAAAGGCAGAATTTTTTCTTATTTTAGGGCAAAATTGCAGAAATTTCTCTTACTTCAGGGTAATAAGTCAGAATTTTTCATTATTTTGGGGCAAAAAAGACAGAAATTCCTTTTGTTTTAGGGGAAAAAGACAGATATTCCACTTATTTAGAGGCAAAAAAGTAGAAATTCAACTTATTTTGGAGCAAAAATGAAAAAATTTCCCTTTTTTATGGCAAAAAGGTATGCATTCTTCTTATTTTCGGGCAAAAAGGCAGAAATTCTCCGTATTTTGGAGCAAAATTGCAGAAATTCCCATAATTGTGGGGGAAAAAGGCAGAAATTGCCTATATGTTGGGGCAAAAAGACAGAAATTCTCTTTTTTTGGGGGCAAAACTCAGAAATTCCACTTATTTTGGGGCAAAATTCCAGAAATTTTCCTTATTTTGGGGCAAAATTGCAGAAATTTCACTTATTTTGGGGCAAAATTGCAGAAATTTCACGTATTTCAGGGTAATAAGTCAGAAATTTTCCTTATTTTGGGGCAAAAAAGACAGGAATTTTTTTTGTTTTGGGGGAAAAAGACAGAAATTCCACTTATTTAGTGGCAAAAAAGCAGAAATTCCTTTTATTTTGGAGCAAAAATGAAGAAATTTCCATTTTTTATGGCAAAATGTATGCATTCTTCTTATTTTCGGGCAAAAAGGCAAAAATTCACGGTATTTTAAAGCAAAATTGCCGAAATTTGCCTAATTGTGGGGCAAAAAGGCAGAAATTCTCTATATGTTGGGGCAAAAAGACAGAAATTCTCCTTATTTTGGGGCAAAACTCAGAAATTCCATTATTTTGGGGCACAATTCCAGCAATTTCCCTTATTTTGGGGCAAAATTGCAGAAATTTCACTTATTTTGGGGCATAATTGCAGAAATTTCACTTATTTCAGAGAAAAAAACAGAAATTTCCTTATTTTGGGGCAAAAAGTAAGAAATTCTTAATATTTTGTGTGAAAAATGCAGAAATTCCCCTTATTTTGAGGTAAAAAGGCTGAAATTCCCCTTAATAGTGGGCAAAAATGCAGAAATTTTTCTTATTTTAGGGAAAAATTGCAGAAATTTCACTTACTTCAGGGTAATAAGTCAGAATTTTTCATTATTTTGAGGCAAAAAACACAGAAATTCCATTTGTTTTAGGGGAAAAAGACAGATATTCCACTTATTTAGGCAAAAAAGCAGAAATTCCCCTTATTTTGAGGCAAAAATGAAGAAATTTCCCTTTTTTATGGCAAAAAGGTATGCATTCTTCTTATTTTCGGACAAAAAGGCAGAAAATCTCCGTATTTTGGAGCAAAATTGCAGAAATTCCCATAATTGTGGGGCAAAAAGGCAGAAATTACCTATATGTTGGGGCAAAAAGACAGAAATTTTCCTTATTTTGGGGCAAAACTCAGAAATTCCACTTATTTTGGGGCAAAATTCCAGAAATTTCCCTTATTTTGGGGCAAAATTGCAGAAATTTCACTTATTTCAGAGAAAAAAGCCAGAGATTTTCCTTATTTTGGGACAAAAATGCAGAAATTCCTAATATTTTGTGGCCAAAATTCAGAAATTCCTCTTATTTTAGGTAAAAAGGCTGAAATTCCCCTTATTTGGGGGCAAAAAGTCAGAAATATCCCTTATTTTGGGGCAAAATTGCAGAAATTTTACTTAGTTCAGGGTAATAAGACAGAATTTTTCCTTATTCTGGGGCAAAAAAGACAGAAATTCCCTTTGTTTTGGGGGAAAAAGACAGAAATTCCACTTATTTAGAGGCAAAAAAACAGAAATTCCCCTTATTTTGGAGCAAAAATGAAGAAATTTCCTTTTTTGATGGCAAAAAGGTAGGCATTCTTCTTATTTTCGGGCAAAAAGGCAGAAATTCCCCGTATTTTGGAGCAAAATTGCAGAAATTCCCCTAATTGTGGGGCAAAAAGGCAGAAATTCCCCTAATTGTGGGGCAAAAAGACAGAAATTCATCTTATTTTGGGGCAAAACTCAGAAATTCCACTTATTTTGGGGCAAAATTCCAGAAATTTCCTTTATTTTAGGACAAAATTGCAGAAATTTCACTTATTTTGGGGCAAAATTGCAGAAATTTCACTTATTTCAGGGAAAAAAAGCAGAAATTTTCTTATTTTGGGGCAAAAATGCAGAAATTCCTGATATTTTGTGGCAAAAATGCGGAAATTCCCCTTATTTTGAGGTAAAAAGGCTGAAATTCCCCTTATTTGGGGGCAAAAATGCAGAAATTCCCTTTATTTTGAGGTAAAAAGGCTGAAATTCCCCTTATTTGGGGGTAAAAAGGCAGAAAGTTCCCTTATTTTGGGGCAAAATTGCAGAAATTTCACTTACTACAAGGTAATAAGTCAGAATTTTTCTTTATTTTGGGGCAAAAAAGACAAAAATTCTCTTTGTTTTGGGGGAAAAAGACAGAAATTCCACTTATTTAGAGGCAAAAAAGCAGAAATTCCTTTTATTTTGGAGCAAAAATGAAGAAATTTCCCATTTTTATAGCAAAAAGGTATGCATTCTTCTTATTTTTAGGCAAAAAGGCAGAAATTACCCGTATTTTGGAGCAAAATTGCAGAAATTCCTCTAATTGTGGGGCAAAAAAACAGAAATTCTCCATATGTTGGGGCAAAAAGGCAGAAATTCTCTTTATTTTGGCGCAAAACTCAGAAATTCCACTTATTTTGGGGCAAAATTCCAAAAATTTCCCTTATTTTGGGGCAAAATTGCAGAAACTTCACTTACTTCAGAGTAATAAGTCAGAAATTTTCTTTATTTTGGGGCAAAAAAGACAGAAATTCCCTTTGTTTTGGGGGAAAAAGACAGAAATTCCACTTATTTAGAGGCAAAAAAGCAGAAATTCCTTTTATTATGGAGCAAAAATGAAGAAATTTCCCATTTTTATGGCAAAAAGGTATGCATTCTTCTTATTTTCGGGCACAAAGGCAGAAATACCCTGTATTTTGGAGCAAAATTGCAGAAATTCCCCTAATTGTGGGGCAAAACGGCACAAATTGCCTAAATGTTGGGGCAAAAAAACAGAAATTCTCTTTATTTTGGGGCAAAACTCAGAAATTCCACTTATTTTGGGGCAAAATTCCAGAAATTTCCCTTATTTTGGGGCAAAATTGCAGAAATTCCTCTCATTTTGGGGCAAAATTCCAGAAATTTCCCTTATTTTGGGGCAATATTGCTGAAATTTCACTTATTTTGGGGCAAAATTGCAGAAATTTCACTTATTTCAGGGAAAAAAAAGCAGAAATTTTCTTATTTTGGGGCAAAAAGGCAGAAATTCCTAATATTTTGTGGCCAAAATGCAGAAATTCCCCTTATTTTGAGGTAAAAAGGCTGAAATTCCCATTATTTGGGGGCAAAAAGTCAGAAATTTCCTTTATTTTGGGGAAAAATTGCAGAAATTTTACTTACTTCAGGGAAATAAGTCAGAATTTTTCCTTATTTTGCGCCAAAAAAAACAGTAATTCCTTTTGTTTTGGGGAAAAAAGACAGAAATTCCACTTATTTATAGGCAAAAAAGCAGAAATTCCCCTTATTTTGGAGCAAAAATGAAGAAATTTCCCTTTTTTATGGCAAAAAGGTATGCATTCTTCTTATTTTTGGGCAAAAAGGCAGAAATTCTCCGTATTTTGGAGCAAAATTGCAAAAATTCCCCTAATTGTGAGGCAAAAATGCAGAAATTGCCTATATGTTGGGGCAAAAAGACAGAAATTCTCCTTATTTTGGGGCAAAACTCAAAAATTCCACTTATTTTGGGGCAAAATTTCAGAAATTTCCCTTATTTTGGGGCAAAATTTCAGAAATTTCCCTTATTTTGGGGCAAAATTGCAGAAATTTCACTTATTTTGGGGCAAAATTACAGAAATATCACGTATTTCAGGGTAATAAGTCAGAAATTTTCCTTATTTTGGGGAAAAAAAGACAGGACTTTTCTTTGTTTTGGGGAAAAGACAGAAATTCCACTTATTTAGAGGCAAAAAAGCAGAAATTCCCCTTATTTTGAAGCAAAAATGAAGAAATTTAACTTTTTTATGGCAAAAAGGTATGCATTCTTCTTATTTTCGGGCAAAAAGGCAGAAATTCCACGTATTTTGGAGCAAAATTGCAGAAATTCCCCTAATTGTGAGGCAAAAAGGCAGAAATTCCCTTTAGTTAAAGCAAAAAGACAGAAATTCTCCTTATTTTGGGGCAAAACTCAGAAATTACACAGATTTTGGGGCAAAATTCCAGAAATTTCCCTTATTTTGGAGCAAAAATGCAGAAATTCCTAATATTTTGTGGTAAAAATGCAGATATTCCCTTTATTTTTATGTAAAATGCTGAAATTCCCCTTATTTGGGGGCAAAAAGGCAGAAATTTCC
The DNA here is from genome assembly GCF_963924665.1 of Micromys minutus. NCBI lineage: Eukaryota > Metazoa > Chordata > Mammalia > Rodentia > Muridae > Micromys > Micromys minutus. Next base: position 1,607,434 of record NW_027667302.1, read on the forward strand.
TTTATTTGGGGCAAAATTGGAGAAATTTCACTTACTTCAGGGTAATAAGTCAGAATTTTTCCTTATTTTAGGGCAAAAAAGACAGAAATTCCCTTTGTTTTGGGAGAAAAAGACAGAAATTTCACTTATTTAGAGGCAAAACGCAAAAATTCCCCTCATTTTTGAGCAAAAATGAAGAAATTTCCTTTTTTGATGGCAAAAAGTTATGCATTCTTCTTATTTTCAGGCAAAAAGGCAGAAATTCCCCGTATTTTGGAGCAAAATTGCAGAAATTCCCCTAATTGTGGGGCAAAAAGGCAGAAATTTTCTATATGTTGGGGCAAAAAGACAAATTCTCTTTATTTTGGGGTAAAACTCAGAAATTCCACTTATTTTGGGGCAAAATTCTAGAAATTTCCTTTATTTTGGGGCAAAATTGGAGAAATTTCACTTATTTTGGGGCAAAATTGAAGAAATTTCACTTATTTTGGGGCATAATTGCAGAAATTTCACTTATTTCAGAGAAAAAAGGCAGTAATTTTCCTTATTTTGGGGCAAAAAGGCAGAAATTGCTAATATTTTGTGGCAAAAATGCAGAAATTCCCCTTATTTTGAGGTAAAAAGGCTGAAATTCCCCTTATTTGGGGGCAAAAAGGCAGAAATTTTCCTTATTTTGAGGCAAAATTGCAGAAATTTCACTTATTTTGGGCTAAAATTGCAGAACTTTAACTTCTTTTGGGGTAAAATTTCGGAAATTTCACTTATTTCAGAGAAAAAAGGCAGAAATTTTCTTTATTTTGGGGCAAAAATGCAAAAATTCCTAATATTTTGTGGCAAAAATTCAGAAATTCCTCTTATTTTAGGTAAAAAGGCTGAAATTCCCCTTATTTGGGGGCAAAAAGTCAGAAATTTCCTTTATTTTGGGGAAAAATTGCAGAAATTTTACTTACTTCAGGGAAATAAGTCAGAATTTTTCATTATTTTGCGGCAAAAAAAAAAACAGTAATTCTCTTTGTTTTGGGGAAAAAAGACAGAAATTCCACTTATTTAGAGGCCAAAAATCAGAAATTCCCCTTATTTTGGAGCAAAAATGAAGAAATTTCCCTTTTTTATGGCAAAAAGGTATGCATTCTTCTTATTTTTGGGCAAAAAGGCAGAAATTCTCCGTATTTTGGAGCAAAATTGCAAAAATTCCCCTAATTGTGAGGCAAAAAGGCAGAAATTGCCTATATGTTGGGGCAAAAAGACAGAAATTCTCCTTATTTTGGGGCAAAACTCAAAAATTCCACTTATTTTGGGGCAAAATTTCAGAAATTTCCCTTATTTTGGGGCAAAATTGCAGAAATTTCACTTATTTTGGGGCAAAATTACAGAAATATCACGTATTTCAGGGTAATAAGTCAGAAATTTTCCTTTATTTGGTGCAAAAAAGACAGGACTTTGTTTTGGGGAAAAGACAGAAATTCCACTTATTTAGAGGCAAAAAAGCAGAAATTCCCCTTATTTTGAAGCAAAAATGAAGAAATTTAACTTTTTTATGGCAAAAAGGTATGCATTCTTCTTATATTCGGGCAAAAAGGCAGAAATTCCCCGTATTTTGGAGCAAAATTGCAGAAATTCCCCTAATTGTGAGCCAAAAAGGCAGAAATTCCCTTTAGTTAAAGCAAAAAGACAGAAATTCTCCTTATTTTGGGGCAAAACTCAGAAATTACACAGATTTTGGGGCAAAATTCCAGAAATTTCCCTTATTTTGGAGCAAAAATGCAGAAATTCCTAATATTTTGTGGTAAAAATGCAGATATTCCCTTTATTTTTATGTAAAATGCTGAAATTCCCCTTATTTGGGGGCAAAAAGGCAGAAATTTCCTTTATTTGGGGCAAAATTGCAGAAATTTCACTTACTTCAGGGTAATAAGTCAGAATTTTTCCTTATTTTAGGGCAAAAAAGACAGAAATTCCCTTTGTTTTGGGAGAAAAAGACAGAAATTTCACTTATTTAGAGGCAAAACGCAAAAATTCCCCTCATTTTTGAGCAAAAATGAAGAAATTTCCTTTTTTGATGGCAAAAAGTTATGCATTCTTCTTATTTTCAGGCAAAAAGGCAGAAATTCCCCGTATTTTGGAGCAAAATTGCAGAAATTCCCCTAATTGTGGGGCAAAAAGGCAGAAATTTTCTATATGTTGGGGCAAAAAGACAAATTCTCTTTATTTTGGGGTAAAACTCAGAAATTCCACTGATTTTGGGGCAAAATTCTAGAAATTTCCTTTATTTTGGGGCAAAATTGGAGAAATTTCACTTATTTTGGGGCAAAATTGAAGAAATTTCACTTATTTTGGGGCATAATTGCAGAAATTTCACTTATTTCAGAGAAAAAAGGCAGTAATTTTCCTTATTTTGGGGCAAAAAGGCAGAAATTGCTAATATTTTGTGGCAAAAATGCAGAAATTCCCCTTATTTTGAGGTAAAAAGGCTGAAATTCCCCTTATTTGGGGGCAAAAAGGCAGAAATTTTCCTTATTTTGGGGCAAAATTGCAGAAATTTCACTTATTTTGGGCTAAAATTGCAGAACTTTAACTTCTTTTGGGGTAAAATTTCGGAAATTTCACTTATTTCAGAGAAAAAAGGCAGAAATTTTCTTTATTTTGGGGCAAAAATGCAAAAATTCCTAATATTTTGTGGCAAAAATTCAGAAATTCCTCTTATTTTAGGTAAAAAGGCTGAAATTCCCCTTATTTGGGGGCAAAAAGTCAGAAATTTCCTTTATTTTGGGGAAAAATTGCAGAAATTTTACTTACTTCAGGGAAATAAGTCAGAATTTTTCATTATTTTGCGGCAAAAAAAACAGTAATTCTCTTTGTTTTGGGGAAAAAAGACAGAAATTCCACTTATTTAGAGGCCAAAAATCAGAAATTCCCCTTATTTTGGAGCAAAAATGAAGAAATTTCCCTTTTTTATGGCAAAAAGGTATGCATTCTTCTTATTTTTGGGCAAAAAGGCAGAAATTCTCCGTATTTTGGAGCAAAATTGCAAAAATTCCCCTAATTGTGAGGCAAAAAGGCAGAAATTGCCTATATGTTGGGGCAAAAAGACAGAAATTCTCCTTATTTTGGGGCAAAACTCAAAAATTCCACTTATTTTGGGGCAAAATTTCAGAAATTTCCCTTATTTTGGGGCAAAATTGCAGAAATTTCACTTATTTTGGGGCAAAATTACAGAAATATCACGTATTTCAGGGTAATAAGTCAGAAATTTTCCTTTATTTGGTGCAAAAAAGACAGGACTTTGTTTTGGGGAAAAGACAGAAATTCCACTTATTTAGAGGCAAAAAAGCAGAAATTCCCCTTATTTTGAAGCAAAAATGAAGAAATTTAACTTTTTTATGGCAAAAAGGTATGCATTCTTCTTATATTCGGGCAAAAAGGCAGAAATTCCCCGTATTTTGGAGCAAAATTGCAGAAATTCCTCTAATTGTGAGGAAAAAAGGCAGAAATTCCTTTTAGTTAGAGCAAAAAGACCGAAATTCTCCTTATATTAGGGCAAAACTCAGAAATTACACATATTTTGGGGCAAAATTCCAGAAATTTCCCTTATTTTGGGCAAAAAGGCAGAAATTTCACTTATATCAGCGAAAAAAGGCAGAAATTTTCCCTATTTTGGGGCAAAAATGCAGAAATTCCTAATATTTTGTGGTAAAAATGCAGATATTCCCCTTATTTTTAGGTAAAAAGGCTGAAATTCCCCTTATTTGGGGGCAAAAATGCAGAAATTCCCTTTATTTTGAGGTAAAAAGGCTGAAATTCCCCTTATTTGGGGGTAAAAAGGCAGAAAGTTCCCTTATTTTGGGGCAAAATGGCAGAAATTTCACTTACTACAAGGTAATAAGTCAGAATTTTTCTTTATGTTGGGGCAAAAAAGACAAAAATTCTCTTTGTTTTGGGGGAAAAAGACAGAAATTCCACTTATTTAGAGGCAAAAAAGCAGAAATTCCTTTTATTTTGGAGCAAAAATGAAGAAATTTCCCATTTTTATAGCAAAAAGGTATGCATTCTTCTTATTTTTAGGCAAAAAGGCAGAAATTACCCGTATTTTGGAGCAAAATTGCAGAAATTCCCCTAATTGTGGGGCAAAAAAACAGAAATTCTCCATATGTTGGGGCAAAAAGGCAGAAATTCTCTTTATTTTGGCGCAAAACTCAGAAATTCCACTTATTTTGGGGCAAAATTCCAAAAATTTCCCTTATTTTGGGGCAAAATTGCAGAAACTTCACTTACTTCAGAGTAATAAGTCAGAAATTTTCTTTATTTTGGGGCAAAAAAGACAGAAATTCCCTTTGTTTTGGGGGAAAAAGACAGAAATTCCACTTATTTAGAGGCAAAAAAGCAGAAATTCCTTTTATTATGGAGCAAAAATGAAGAAATTTCCCATTTTTATGGCAAAAAGGTATGCATTCTTCTTATTTTCAGGCAAAAAGGCAGAAATACCCTGTATTTTGGAGCAAAATTGCAGAAATTCCCCTAATTGTGGGGCAAAACGGCACAAATTGCCTATATGTTGGGGCAAAAAAACAGAAATTCTCTTTATTTTGGGGCAAAACTCAGAAATTCCACTTATTTTGGGGCAAAATTCCAGAAATTTCCCTTATTTTGGGGCAAAATTGCAGAAATTCCTCTCATTTTGGGGCAAAATTCCAGAAATTTCCCTTATTTTGGGGCAATATTGCTGAAATTTCACTTATTTTGGGGCAAAATTGCAGAAATTTCACTTATTTCAGGGGAAAAAAAGCAGAAATTTTCTTATTTTGGGGCAAAAAGGCAGAAATTCCTAATATTTTGTGGCCAAAATGCAGAAATTCCCCTTATTTTGAGGTAAAAAGGCTGAAATTCCCCTTATTTTGGGCAAAAAGTCAGAAATTTCCTTTATTTTGGGGAAAAATTGCAGAAATTTTACTTACTTCAGGGAAATAAGTCAGAATTTTTCCTTATTTTGCGCCAAAAAAAACAGTAATTCCTTTTGTTTTGGGGAAAAAAGACAGAAATTCCACTTATTTATAGGCAAAAAAGCAGAAATTCCCCTTATTTTGGAGCAAAAATGAAGAAATTTCCCTTTTTTATGGCAAAAAGGTATGCATTCTTCTTATTTTTGGGCAAAAAGGCAGAAATTCTCCGTATTTTGGAGCAAAATTGCAAAAATTCCCCTAATTGTGAGGCAAAAATGCAGAAATTGCCTATATGTTGGGGCAAAAAGACAGAAATTCTCCTTATTTTGGGGCAAAACTCAAAAATTCCACTTATTTTGGGGCAAAATTTCAGAAATTTCCCTTATTTTGGGGCAAAATTGCAGAAATTTCACTTATTTTGGGGCAAAATTACAGAAATATCACGTATTTCAGGGTAATAAGTCAGAAATTTTCCTTATTTTGGGGCAAAAAAGACAGGACTTTTCTTTGTTTTGGGGAAAAGACAGAAATTCCACTTATTTAGAGGCAAAAAAGCAGAAATTCCCCTTATTTTGAAGCAAAAATGAAGAAATTTAACTTTTTTATGGCAAAAAGGTATGCATTCTTCTTATTTTCGGGCAAAAAGGCAGAAATTCCACGTATTTTGGAGCAAAATTGCAGAAATTCCCCTAATTGTGAGGCAAAAAGGCAGAAATTCCCTTTAGTTAGAGCAAAAAGACAGAAATTCTCCTTATTTTGGGGCAAAACTCAGAAATTACACAGATTTTGGGGCAAAATTCCAGAAATTTCCCTTATTTTGGAGCAAAAATGCAGAAATTCCTAATATTTTGTGGTAAAAATGCAGATATTCCCTTTATTTTTATGTAAAATGCTGAAATTCCCCTTATTTGGGGGCAAAAAGGCAGAAATTTCCTTTATTTGGGGCAAAATTGCAGAAATTTCACTTACTTCAGGGTAATAAGTCAGAATTTTTTCTTATTTTAGGGCAAAAAAGACAGAAATTCCCTTTGTTTTGGGAGAAAAAGACAGAAATTTCACTTATTTAGAGGCAAAACGCAAAAATTCCCCTCATTTTTGAGCAAAAATGAATAATTTCCTTTTTTGATGGCAAAAAGTTATGCATTCTTCTTATTTTCAGGCAAAAAGGCAGAAATTCCCCGTATTTTGGAGCAAAATTGCAGAAATTCCCCTAATTGTGGGGCAAAAAGGCAGAAATTTTCTATATGTTGGGGCAAAAAGACAAATTCTCTTTATTTTGGGTTAAAACTCAGAAATTCCACTTATTTTGGGGCAAAATTCTAGAAATTTCCTTTATTTTGGGGCAAAATTGGAGAAATTTCACGTATTTAGGGGCAAAATTGAAGAAATTTCACTTATTTTGGGGCATAATTGCAGAAATTTCACTTATTTCAGAGAAAAAAGGCAGTAATTTTCCTTATTTTGGGGCAAAAAGGCAGAAATTGCTAATATTTTGTGGCAAAAATGCAGAAATTCCCCTTATTTTGAGGTAAAAAGGCTGAAATTCCCCTTATTTGGGGGCAAAAAGGCAGAAATTCCCCTTATTTTGGAGCAAAAATGAAGAAATTTCCCTTTTTTATGGCAAAAAGGTATGCATTCTTCTTATTTTTGGGCAAAAAGGCAGAAATTCTCCGTATTTTGGAGCAAAATTGCAAAAATTCCCCTAATTGTGAGGCAAAAAGGCAGAAATTGCCTATATGTTGGGGCAAAAAGACAGAAATTCTCCTTATTTTGGGGCAAAACTCAAAAATTCCACTTATTTTGGGGCAAAATTTCAGAAATTTCCCTTATTTTGGGGCAAAATTGCAGAAATTTCACTTTTTTTGGGGCAAAATTACAGAAATATCACGTATTTCAGGGTAATAAGTCAGAAATTTTCCTTATTTTGGTGCAAAAAAGACAGGACTTTGTTTTGGGGAAAAGACAGAAATTCCACTTATTTAGAGGCAAAAAAGCAGAAATTCCCCTTATTTTGAAGCAAAAATGAAGAAATTTAACTTTTTTATGGCAAAAAGGTATGCATTCTTCTTATATTCGGGCAAAAAGGCAGAAATTCCCCGTATTTTGGAGCAAAATTGCAGAAATTCCCCTAATTGTGAGGCAAAAAGGCAGAAATTCCTTTTAGTTAGAGCAAAAAGACCGAAATTCTCCTTATATTAGGGCAAAACTCAGAAATTACACATATTTTGGGGCAAAATTCCAGAAATTTCCCTTATTTTGGGCAAAAAGGCAGAAATTTCACTTATATCAGCGAAAAAAGGCAGAAATTTTCCCTATTTTGGGGCAAAAATGCAGAAATTCCTAATATTTTGTGGTAAAAATGCAGATATTCCCCTTATTTTTAGGTAAAAAGGCTGAAATTCCCCTTATTTGGGGGCAAAAAGGCAGAAATTTCCTTTATTTTGGGGCAAAATTGCAGAAATTTCACTTACTTCAGGGTAATAAGTCAGAATTTTTTCTTATTTTAGGGAAAAAGACAGAAATTCCCTTTGTTTTGGGAGAAAAAGACAGAAATTTCACTTATTTAGAGGCAAAAAGCAGAAATTCCCCTCATTTTTTGAGCAAAAATGAAGAAATTTCCTTTTTTGATGGCAAAAAGTTATGCATTCTTCTTATTTTCAGGCAAAAAGGCAGAAATTCCCCGTATTTTGGAGCAAAATTGCAGAAATTCCCGTAATTGTGGGGCAAAAAGGCAGAAATTTTCTATATGTTGGGGCAAAAAGACAGAAATTCTCCTTATTTTGGGGCAAAACTCAGAAATTCCACTTATTTTGGGGCAAAATTCTAAAAATTTCCTTTATTTTGGGGCAAAATTGGAGAAATTTCACTTATTTTAGGGCAAAATTGCAGAAATTTCACATATTTTGGGGCATAATTGCAGAAATTTCACTTATTTCAGAGAAAACAGGCACTAATTTTCCTTATTTTGGGGCAAAAAGGCAGAAATTGCTAATATTTTGTGGCAAAAATGCAGAAATTCCTCTTATTTTGAGGTAAAAGGCTGAAATTCCCCTTATATGGGGGCAAAAAGGCAGAAATTTCCTTTATTTGGGGCAAAATTGCAGAAATTTCACTTACTTCAGGGTAATAAGTCAGAATTTTTCCTTATTTTAGGGCAAAAAAGACAGAAATTCCCTTTGTTTTGGGAGAAAAAGACAGATATTCCACTTATTTAGAGGCAAAAAAGCAGAAATTCCCCTTATTTTGGAGCAAAAATGAAAAAATTTTCTTTTTTGATGGCAAAAAGGTATGCATTCTTCTTATTTTCAGGCAAAAAGGCAGAAATTCCCCGTATTTTGGAGCAAAATTGGAGGAATTTTCCTAATTGTAGGGCAAAAAGGCAGAAATTCCCTATATGTTGGGGCAAAAAGACAGAAATTCTCCTTATTTTGGGGCAAAACTCAGAAATTCCACTTATTTTGGGGCAAAATTCCAGAAATTTCCATTATTTTGGGACAAAAGTGCAGAAATTTCACTTATTTTGGGGCAAAATTACAGAAATTTCACTTATTTCAGGGAAAAAAAGCAGAAATTTTCTTATTTTGGGCCAAAGGGCAGAAATTCCTAATATTTTGTGGCAAAAATGCAGAAATTCCCCTTATTTTTAGGTAAAAAGGCTGAAATTCCTCTTAATAGGGGGTAAATATGCAGAAATTCCACTAATTTGAGGTAAAATGGCTGAAATTCCATTTATTTTGGAAACAAAAACGCAGAAATGTACCTTATTTTGGGGCAAAATTCCAGAAATTTCACATACTTCAGGGTAATAATTCAGAATTTTTCCTTATTTTGGGGCAAAAAAAGACAGAAATTCCCCTTGTTTTGGGGGAAAAAGACAGAAATTCCACTTATTTAGAGGCAAAAAAGCAGAAATTCCCCTTATTTTGGAGCAAAAATGAAGAAATTTCCCTTTTTTATGGAAAAATGTATGCATTCTTCTTATTTTCGGGAAATAAAGCAGAAATTCCCTGTATTTTGGAGCAAAATTGCAGAAATTCCCCTAATTGTGGGGCAAAAATGCAGAAAATCTCTATATGTTGGTGCAAAAAGACAGAAATTCTCCATATTTTAGGGCAAAACTCAGGAATTCCACTTATTTTGGGGCAAAATTCCAGAAATTTCCATTATTTTTGGGCAAAATTGCAGAAATTTCACTTATTTTTGTGCAAAATTGCAGAAATTTCACTTATTTTGGGGCAAAATTGCAGAAATTTCACTTATTTCAGGAAAAAAAGGCAGAAATTTTCCTTATTTTGGGGCAAAAAGCAGAAATTCCTAATATTTTGTGGCAAAAAATGCAGAAATTCCCCTTATTTTGAGGTAAAAAGGCTGAAATTCCCCTTATTTGGAAGCAAAAAGTCAGAAATTTCCCATATTTTGGGGCAAAATTGCAGAAATTTCACTTACTTCAGGGTAATAAGCCAGAATTTCTTCTTATTTTGGAGCAATAAAGACAGACATTCCCTTTGTTTTGGGGGAAAAATACAGAAATTCCACTTATTAGAGGAAAAAAGCAGAAATTACCCTTATTTTGGAGCAAAAATTAAGAAATTTCCTTTTTTTATGGCAAAAAGGTATGCATTCTTCTTATTTTTGGGCAAAAAGGCAGAAATTCCCCGTATTATGGAGCAAAATTGAAGAAATTCCCCTAATTGTGGGGTAAAAAGGCAGAAATTCCCTATATGTTGGGGCAAAAAGACAGAAATTCTTCTTATTTTGGGGCAAAACTCTGAAATTCCACTTATTTTGGGGCAAAATTCCAGAAATTTCCCTTATTTTGAGACAAAAGTGCAGATATTTCACTTATTTTGAGGCATAATTGAAGAAATTTCACTTATTTCAGGGTAATAAGTCAGAAATTTTTCTTATTTTGGGGCAAAAAAGACAGGAATATTCTTTGTTTTGGGGGAAAAGACAGAAATTCCACTTATTTATAGGCAAAAAAGCAGAAATTTCCCTTATTTTGAAGCAAAAATGAAGAAATTTCCCTTTTTTATGGCAAAAAGGTATGCATTCTTCTTATTTTCGGGCAAAAAGGCAAAAATTCACGGTATTTTGGAGGAAAATTGCAGAAATTTGCCTAATTGTGGGGCAAAAAGGCAGAAATACTCTATATGTTGGGGCAAAAAGACAGAAATTCTTTTTATTTTGGGGCAAAACTCAGAAATTCCATTATTTTGGGGCAAAATTCCAGAAATTTCCCTTATTTTTGGGCAAAATTGCAGAAATTTCCTTTATATTGGGGCAAAATTGCAGAAATTTCACTTATTTCAGGAAAAAAAAGCAAAAATTTTCTTATTTTGGGGCAAAAAGGCAGAAATTCCTAATATTATGTGTCAAAAATGCAGAAATTCCCCTTATTTTGAGGTAAAAAGGCTGAAATTCCCCTTAATAGGGGGCCAAAAGAAGAAATTTTTCTTATTTTAGGGTAAAATTGCAGAAATTTCACTTACTTAAGGGTAATAAGTCAGAATTTTTCATTATTTTTGGGGCAAAAAAGACAGAAATTCCATTTGTTTTAGGAGAAAAAGACAGATATTCCACTTATTTAGAGGCAAAAAAGCAGAAATTCCCCTTATTTTGGAGCAAAAATGAAGAAATTTCCCTTTTTTATGGCAAAAAGGTATGCATTCTTCTTATTTTGGGGCAAAAATGCAGAAATTCTCCGTATTTTGGAGCAAAATTGCAGAAATTCCCATAATTGTGGGGCAAAAAGGCAGAAATTGCCTATATGTTGGGGCAAAAAGACAGAAATTCTCCATATTTTGGGGCAAAACTCAGAAATTCCACTTATTTTGGGGCAAAATTCCAGAAATTTTCTGTATTTTGGGGCAAAAAAGACAGGAATTTTCTTTGTTTTGGGGGAAAAAGACAGAAATTCCACTAATTTAGTGGCAAAAAAGCAGAAATTCCTTTTATTTTGGAGCAAAAATGAAGAACTTTTTTTTTTTATGGCAAAAAGGTATGCATTCTTCTTATTTTCGGGCAAAAAGGCAGAAATTCCCCGTATTTTGGAACAAAATTGCAGAAATTTGCCTAATTGTAGAGCAAAAAGGCAGAAATTCTCTAAATGTTGGGGCAAAAAGACAGAAATTCTCCTTATTTTGGGGCAAAACTCAGACATTCCATTTTTTTGGGTCAAAATTCCAGAAATTTCCCTTATTTTGGGGCAAAATTGCAGAAATTTCACTTATTTTGGGGCATAATTGCAGAAATTTCACTTATTTCAGGGAAAAAAAGCAGAAATTTTCTTATTTTGGGCCAAAAAGGCAGAAATTCCTAATATTTTGTGGCAAAAATGCAGAAATTCCTCTTATTTTGAGGTAAAAATGCTGAAATTCCCCTTAATAGGGGGTAAATATGCAGAAATTCTCCTAATTTGAGGTAAAATGTCTGAAATTCCCCTTATTTTGGAAACAAAAACGCAGAAATTTCCCTTATTTTGGGGCAAAATTGCAGAAATTTCACTTACTTCAGGGTAATAAGTCAGAATTTTTCCTTATTTTGGGGCAAAAAAGACAGAAATTCCTTTTGTTTTGGGGGAAAAAGACAGAAATTCCACTTATTTAGAGGCAAAAAAGCAGAAATTCCCCTTATTTTGGAGCAAAAATAAAGAAATTTCCCTTTCTTATGGCAAAAAGGTATGCATTCTTCTTATTTTCGGGCAAAAAGGCAGAAATTCCCCGTATTTGGAGCAAAATTGCAGGAATTCCCCTAATTGTGAGGCAAAAATTCAGAAAATCTCTATATGTTGGGGCAAAAAGAAAGAAATTCTAATTATTGTGGGGCAAAACTCAGAAATTCCACTTATTTTGGGGCAAAATATCAAAAATTTCCCTTATTTGGGGGCAAAATTGCAGAAATTTCACTTATTTTGAAGCAAAATTGCAGAAATTTCACTTATTTTAGGGCAAAATTGCAGAAATTTCACTTATCTGGGGGCAAAATTGCAGAAATTTCACTTATTTTGAAGCAAAATTGCAGAAATTTCACTTATTTCAGGGAATAAGAGCAGAAATTTTCCGTATTTTGGGGCAAAAAGCAGAAATTTCTAATATTTTGTGGCAAAAAAGCAGAAATACCCCTTATTTTGAGGTAAAAAGGCTGAAATTCCCCTTATTTGGGGGCAAAAATGAAGAAATTTTCCATATTTTGGGGCAAAATTGCAGAAATTTCACTTACTTCAGGGTTTTAAGTCAGAACTTTTCATTATTTTGGGGCAAAAAAGACAGAAATTCCCTTTGTTTTGGGGGAAAAAGACAGAAATTCCACTTATTTATAGGCAAAAAAGCAGAAATTCCCCTTATTTTGGAGCAAAAATGAAAAAATTTTCTTTTTTAATGGCAAAATGGTATGCATTCTTCTTATTTTCAGGCAAAAAGGCAGAAATTCCCCATATTTTGGAGCAAAATTGAAGAAATTCCCCTAATTGTGGTGCAAAAAGGCAGAAATTCCCTATATGTTGGGGCAAAAAGACAGAAATTCTCCTTATTTTGGGGCAAAACTCTGAAATTCCATTTTTTTGGGGGCAAAATTCCAGAAATTTCCCTTATTTTGGGGCAAAATTGCAGAAATTTCACTTATTTTGGGGCATAATTGCAGAAATTTCACTTATTTCAGGGAATAAGAGCAGAAATTTTCTTATTTTGGGCCAAAAAGGCAGAAATTCCTAATATTTTGTGGCAAAAATGCAGAAATTCCCCTTATTTTGAGGTAAAAATGCTGAAATTCCCCTTAATAGGGGGTAAATATGCAGAAATTCTCCTAATTTGAGGTAAAATGTCTGAAATTCCCTTATTTTGGAAACAAAAACGCAGAAATTTCCCTTATTTTGGGGCAAAATTGCAGAAATTTCACTTATTTTGGGGCATAATTGCAGAAATTTCACTTATTTCAGGGAATAAGAGCAGAAATTTTCTTATTTTGAGCCAAAAAGGCAGAAATTCCTAATATTTTGTGGCAAAAATGCAGAAATTCCCCTTATTTTGAGGTAAAAATGCTGAAATTCCCCTTAATAGGGGGTAAATATGCAGAAATTCTCCTAATTTGAGGTAAAATGTCTGAAATTCCCCTTATTTTGGAAACAAAAACGCAGAAATTTCCCTTATTTTGGGGCAAAATTGCAGAAATTTAACTTACTTCAGGGTAATAAGTCAGAATTTTTCCTTATTTTGGGGCAAAAAACACAGAAATTCCTTTTGTTTTGGGGGAAAAAGACAGAAATTCCACTTATTTAGAGGCAAAAAAGCAGAAATTCCCCTTATTTTGGAGCAAAAATAAAGAAATTTCCCTTTCTTATGGCAAAAAGGTATGCATTCTTCTTATTTTCGGGCAAAAAGGCAGAAATTCCCCGTATTTGGAGCAAAATTGCAGGAATTCCCCTAATTGTGAGGCAAAAATTCAGAAAATCTCTATATGTTGGAGCAAAAAGAAAGAAATTCTAATTATTGTGGGGCAAAACTCAGAAATTCCACTTATTTTGGGGCAAAATATCAAAAATTTTCCTTATTTGGGGGCAAAATTGCAGAAATTTCACTTATTTTGAAGCAAAATTGCAGAAATTTCACTTATTTCAGGGAATAAGAGCAGAAATTTTCCTTATTTTGGGGCAAAAAGCAGAAATTCCTAATATTTTGTGGCAAAAGAGCAGAAATACCCCTTATTTTGAGTTAAAAAGGCTTAAATTCCCCTTATTTGGGGGCAAAAATGAAGAAATTTTCCATATTTTGGGGCAAAATTGCAGAAATTTCACTTACTTCAGGGTTTTAAGTCAGAACTTTTCATTATTTTGGGGCAAAAAAGACAGAAATTCCCTTTGTTTTGGGGGAAAAAGACAGAAATTCCACTTATTTAGAGGCAAAAAAGCAGAAATTCCCCTTATTTTGGAGCAAAAATGAAAAAATTTCCTTTTTTGATGGCAAAATGGTATGCATTCTTCTTATTTTCAGGCAAAAAGGCAGAAATTCCCCATATTTTGGAGCAAAATTGAAGAAATTCCCCTAATTGTGGTGCAAAAAGGCAGAAATTCCCTATATGTTGGGGCAAAAAGACAGAAATTCTCCTTATTTTGGGGCAAAACTCTGAAATTCCATTTTTTTGGGTCAAAATTCCAGAAATTTTCCTTATTTTGGGGCAAAATTGCAGAAATTTCACTTATTTTGGGGCATAATTGCAGAAATTTCACTTATTTCAGGGAATAAGAGCAGAAATTTTCTTATTTTGGGCCAAAAAGGCAGAAATTCCTAATATTTTGTGGCAAAAATGCAGAAATTCCCCTTATTTTGAGGTAAAAATGCTGAAATTCCCCTTAATAGGGGGTAAATATGCAGAAATTCTCCTAATTTGAGGTAAAATGGCTGAAATTCCCCTTATTTTGGAAACAAAAACGCAGAAATTTCCCTTATTTTGGGGCAAAATTGCAGAAATTTCACTTACTTCAGGGTAATAAGTCAGAATTTTTCCTTATTTTGGGGCAAAAAAGACAGAAATTCCTTTTGTTTTGGGGGAAAAAGACAGAAATTCCACTTATTTAGAGGCAAAAAAGCAGAAATTCCCCTTATTTTGGAGCAAAAATAAAGAAATTTCCCTTTCTTATGGCAAAAAGGTATGCATTCTTCTTATTTTCGGGCAAAAAGGCAGAAATTCCCCGTATTTGGAGCAAAATTGCAGGAATTCCCCTAATTGTGAGGCAAAAATTCAGAAAATCTCTATATGTTGGGGCAAAAAGAAAGAAATTCTAATTATTGGGAGTCAAAACTCAGAAATTCCACTTATTTTGGGGCAAAATATCAAAAATTTCCCTTATTTTGGGGCAAAATTGCAGAAATTTCACTTATTTTAGGGCAAAATTGCAGATATTTCACTTATCTGGGGGCAAAATTGCAGAAATTTCACTTATTTTGAAGCAAAATTGCAGAAATTTCACTTATTTCAGGGAATAAGAGCAGAAATTTTCCTTATTTTGGGGCAAAAAGCAGAAATTCCTAATATTTTGTGGCAAAAAAGCAGAAATACCCCTTATTTTGAGTTAAAAAGGCTTAAATTCCCCTTATTTGGGGGCAAAAATGAAGAAATTTTCCATATTTTGGGGCAAAATTGCAGAAATTTCACTTACTTCAGGGTTTTAAGTCAGAACTTTTCATTATTTTGGGGCAAAAAAGACAGAAATTCCCTTTGTTTTGGGGGAAAAAGACAGAAATTCCACTTATTTAGAGGCAAAAAAGCAGAAATTCCCCTTATTTTGGAGCAAAAATGAAAAAATTTCCTTTTTTGATGGCAAAATGGTATGCATTCTTCTTATTTTCAGGCAAAAAGGCAGAAATTCCCCATATTCTGGAGCAAACTTGAAGAAATTCCCCTAATTGTGGTGCAAAAAGGCAGAAATTCCCTATATGTTGGGGCAAAAAGACAGAAATTCTCCTTATTTTGGGGCAAAACTCTGAAATTCCATTTTTTTGGGTCAAAATTCCAGAAATTTCCCTTATTTTGGGGCAAAATTGCAGAAATTTCACTTATTTTGGGGCATAATTGCAGAAATTTCACTTATTTCAGGGAATAAGAGCAGAAATTTTCTTATTTTGGGCCAAAAAGGCAGAAATTCCTAATATTTTGTGGCAAAAATGCAGAAATTCCCCTTATTTTGAGGTAAAAATGCTGAAATTCCCCTTAATAGGGGGTAAATATGCAGAAATTCTCCTAATTTGAGGTAAAATGGCTGAAATTCCCCTTATTTTGGAAACAAAAACGCAGAAATTTCCCTTATTTTGGGGCAAAATTGCAGAAATTTCACTTACTTCAGGGTAATAAGTCAGAATTTTTCCTTATTTTGGGGCAAAAAAGACAGAAATTCCTTTTGTTTTGGGGGAAAAAGACAGAAATTCCACTTATTTAGAGGCAAAAAAGCAGAAATTCCCCTTATTTTGGAGCAAAAATAAAGAAATTTCCCTTTCTTATGGCAAAAAGGTATGCATTCTTCTTATTTTCGGGCAAAAAGGCAGAAATTCCCCGTATTTGGAGCAAAATTGCAGGAATTCCCCTAATTGTGAGGCAAAAATTCAGAAAATCTCTATATGTTGGGGCAAAAAGAAAGAAATTCTAATTATTGTGGGGCAAAACTCAGAAATTCCACTTATTTTGGGGCAAAATATCAAAAATTTCCCTTATTTGGGGGCAAAATTGCAGAAATTTCACTTATTTTGAAGCAAAATTGCAGAAATTTCACTTATTTCAGGGAATAAGAGCAGAAATTTTCCTTATTTTGGGGCAAAAAGCAGAAATTCCTAATATTTTGTGGCAAAAAAGCAGAAATACCCCTTATTTTGAGGTAAAAAGGCTGAAATTCCCCTTATTTGGGGGCAAAAAGTCAGAAATTTCCCATATTTTGGGGCAAAATTGCAGAAATTTCACTTACTTCAGGGTTTTAAGTCAGAACTTTTCATTATTTTGGGGCAAAAAAGACAGAAATTCTCTTTGTTTTGGGGGAAAAAGACAGAATTTCCACTTATTTAGAGGCAAAAAAGCAGAAATTCCCCTTATTTTGGAGCAAAAATGAAAAAATTTCCTTTCTTGATGGCAAAATGGTATGCATTCTTCTTATTTTCAGGCAAAAAGGCAGAAATTCCCCATATTCTGGAGCAAACTTGAAGAAATTCCCCTAATTGTGGTGCAAAAAGGCAGAAATTCCCTATATGTTGGGGCAAAAAGACAGAAATTCTCCTTATTTTGGGGCAAAACTCTGAAATTCCACTTATTTTGGGGCAAAATTCCAGAAATTTCCCTTATTCTGGGACAAAAGTGCAGAAATTTCACTTATTTTGGGGCACAATTGCAGAAATTTCACTTATTTCAGGGTAATAAGTCAGAAATTTTTCTTATTTTGGGGCAAAAAAGACAGGAATATTCTTTGTTTTGGGGGAAAAGACAGAAATTCCACTTATTTATAGGCAAAAAAGCAGAAATTCCCCTTATTTTGAAGCAAAAATGAAGAAATTTCCCTTTTTTATGGCAAAAAGGTATGCATTCTTCTTATTTTCGGGCAAAAAGGCAGAAATTCCCCGTATTTTGGAGCAAAATTGCAGAAATTTGCCTAATTGTAGGGCAAAAAGGCAGAAATTCTCTATAAGTTGGGGCAAAAAGACAGAAATTCTCCTTATTTTGGGGCAAAACTCAGAAATTCCATTTTTTGGGGCAAAATTCCAGAAATTTCCCTTAATTTGGGGCAAAATTGTAGAAATTTCACTTATTTTGGGGCAAAATTGCAGAAATTTCACTTATTTCAGAGAAAAAATGCAGAAATTTTCTTATTTTGGGCCAAAAAGGCAGAAATTCCTAATATTTTGTGGCAAAAATGCATAAATTCCCCTTATTTTGAGGTAAAAATACTGAAATTCCCTTAATAGAGGGTAAATATGCAGAAATTCCCCTAATTTAAGGTAAAATGGCTGAAATTCCCCTTATTTTGTAAACAAAAACGCAGAAAATTCCCTTATTTTAGGGCAAAATTGCATAAATTTCACTTACTTCAGCGTAATAAGTCAGAATTTTTCCTTATTTTGGGGCAAAAAAGACAGAAATTCCTTTTGTTTTGGAGGAAAAAGACAGAAATTCCACTTATTTAGAGGCAAAAAAGCAGAAATTCCCCTTATTTTGGAGCAAAAATAAAGAAATTTCCCTTTCTTATGGCAAAAAGGTATGCATTCTTCTTATTTTCGGGCAAAAAGGCAGAAATTCCCCGTATTTGGAGCAAAATTGCAGGAATTCCCCTAATTGTGAGGCAAAAATTCAGAAAATCTCTATATGTTGGGGCAAAAAGAAAGAAATTCTAATTATTGGGAGTCAAAACTCAGAAATTCCACTTATTTTGGGGCAAAATATCAAAAATTTCCCTTATTTTGGGGCAAAATTGCAGAAATTTCACTTATTTTAGGGCAAAATTGCAGATATTTCACTTATCTGGGGGCAAAATTGCAGAAATTTCACTTATTTTGAAGCAAAATTGCAGAAATTTCACTTATTTCAGGGAATAAGAGCAGAAATTTTCCTTATTTTGGGGCAAAAAGCAGAAATTCCTAATATTTTGTGGCAAAAAAGCAGAAATACCCCTTATTTTGAGTTAAAAAGGCTTAAATTCCCCTTATTTGGGGGCAAAAATGAAGAAATTTTCCATATTTTGGGGCAAAATTGCAGAAATTTCACTTACTTCAGGGTTTTAAGTCAGAACTTTTCATTATTTTGGGGCAAAAAAGACAGAAATTCCCTTTGTTTTGGGGGAAAAAGACAGAAATTCCACTTATTTAGAGGCAAAAAAGCAGAAATTCCCCTTATTTTGGAGCAAAAATGAAAAAATTTCCTTTTTTGATGGCAAAATGGTATGCATTCTTCTTATTTTCAGGCAAAAAGGCAGAAATTCCCCATATTCTGGAGCAAACTTGAAGAAATTCCCCTAATTGTGGTGCAAAAAGGCAGAAATTCCCTATATGTTGGGGCAAAAAGACAGAAATTCTCCTTATTTTGGGGCAAAACTCTGAAATTCCATTTTTTTGGGTCAAAATTCCAGAAATTTCCCTTATTTTGGGGCAAAATTGCAGAAATTTCACTTATTTTGGGGCATAATTGCAGAAATTTCACTTATTTCAGGGAATAAGAGCAGAAATTTTCTTATTTTGGGCCAAAAAGGCAGAAATTCCTAATATTTTGTGGCAAAAATGCAGAAATTCCCCTTATTTTGAGGTAAAAATGCTGAAATTCCCCTTAATAGGGGGTAAATATGCAGAAATTCTCCTAATTTGAGGTAAAATGGCTGAAATTCCCCTTATTTTGGAAACAAAAACGCAGAAATTTCCCTTATTTTGGGGCAAAATTGCAGAAATTTCACTTACTTCAGGGTAATAAGTCAGAATTTTTCCTTATTTTGGGGCAAAAAAGACAGAAATTCCTTTTGTTTTGGGGGAAAAAGACAGAAATTCCACTTATTTAGAGGCAAAAAAGCAGAAATTCCCCTTATTTTGGAGCAAAAATAAAGAAATTTCCCTTTCTTATGGCAAAAAGGTATGCATTCTTCTTATTTTCGGGCAAAAAGGCAGAAATTCCCCGTATTTGGAGCAAAATTGCAGGAATTCCCCTAATTGTGAGGCAAAAATTCAGAAAATCTCTATATGTTGGGGCAAAAAGAAAGAAATTCTAATTATTGTGGGGCAAAACTCAGAAATTCCACTTATTTTGGGGCAAAATATCAAAAATTTCCCTTATTTGGGGGCAAAATTGCAGAAATTCCCCTTATTTTGAAGCAAAAATGAAGAAATTTCCCTTTTTTATGGCAAAAAGGTATGCATTCTTCTTATTTTCGGGCAAAAAGGCAGAAATTCCCCGTATTTTGGAGCAAAATTGCAGAAATTTGCCTAATTGTAGGGCAAAATGGCAGAAATTCTCTATAAGTTGGGGCAAAAAGACAGAAATTCTCCTTATTTTGGGGCAAAACTCAGAAATTCCATTTTTTGGGGCAAAATTCCAGAAATTTCCCTTAATTTGGGGCAAAATTGTAGAAATTTCACTTATTTTGGGGCAAAATTGCAGAAATTTCACTTATTTCAGAGAAAAAATGCAGAAATTTTCTTATTTTGGGCCAAAAAGGCAGAAATTCCTAATATTTTGTGGCAAAAATGCATAAATTCCCCTTATTTTGAGGTAAAAATACTGAAATTCCCTTAATAGAGGGTAAATATGCAGAAATTCCCCTAATTTAAGGTAAAATGGCTGAAATTCCCCTTATTTTGTAAACAAAAACGCAGAAAATTCCCTTATTTTAGGGCAAAATTGCATAAATTTCACTTACTTCAGCGTAATAAGTCAGAATTTTTCCTTATTTTGGGGCAAAAAAGACAGAAATTCCTTTTGTTTTGGAGGAAAAAGACAGAAATTCCACTTATTTAGAGGCAAAAAAGCAGAAATTCCCCTTATTTTGGAGCAAAAATAAAGAAATTTCCCTTTCTTATGGCAAAAAGGTATGCATTCTTCTTATTTTCGGGCAAAAAGGCAGAAATTCCCCGTATTTGGAGCAAAATTGCAGGAATTCCCCTAATTGTGAGGCAAAAATTCAGAAAATCTCTATATGTTGGGGCAAAAAGAAAGAAATTCTAATTATTGGGAGTCAAAACTCAGAAATTCCACTTATTTTGGGGCAAAATATCAAAAATTTCCCTTATTTTGGGGCAAAATTGCAGAAATTTCACTTATTTTAGGGCAAAATTGCAGATATTTCACTTATCTGGGGGCAAAATTGCAGAAATTTCACTTATTTTGAAGCAAAATTGCAGAAATTTCACTTATTTCAGGGAATAAGAGCAGAAATTTTCCTTATTTTGGGGCAAAAAGCAGAAATTCCTAATATTTTGTGGCAAAAAAGCAGAAATACCCCTTATTTTGAGTTAAAAAGGCTTAAATTCCCCTTATTTGGGGGCAAAAATGAAGAAATTTTCCATATTTTGGGGCAAAATTGCAGAAATTTCACTTACTTCAGGGTTTTAAGTCAGAACTTTTCATTATTTTGGGGCAAAAAAGACAGAAATTCCCTTTGTTTTGGGGGAAAAAGACAGAAATTCCACTTATTTAGAGGCAAAAAAGCAGAAATTCCCCTTATTTTGGAGCAAAAATGAAAAAATTTCCTTTTTTGATGGCAAAATGGTATGCATTCTTCTTATTTTCAGGCAAAAAGGCAGAAATTCCCCATATTCTGGAGCAAACTTGAAGAAATTCCCCTAATTGTGGTGCAAAAAGGCAGAAATTCCCTATATGTTGGGGCAAAAAGACAGAAATTCTCCTTATTTTGGGGCAAAACTCTGAAATTCCATTTTTTTGGGTCAAAATTCCAGAAATTTCCCTTATTTTGGGGCAAAATTGCAGAAATTTCACTTATTTTGGGGCATAATTGCAGAAATTTCACTTATTTCAGGGAATAAGAGCAGAAATTTTCTTATTTTGGGCCAAAAAGGCAGAAATTCCTAATATTTTGTGGCAAAAATGCAGAAATTCCCCTTATTTTGAGGTAAAAATGCTGAAATTCCCCTTAATAGGGGGTAAATATGCAGAAATTCTCCTAATTTGAGGTAAAATGGCTGAAATTCCCCTTATTTTGGAAACAAAAACGCAGAAATTTCCCTTATTTTGGGGCAAAATTGCAGAAATTTCACTTACTTCAGGGTAATAAGTCAGAATTTTTCCTTATTTTGGGGCAAAAAAGACAGAAATTCCTTTTGTTTTGGGGGAAAAAGACAGAAATTCCACTTATTTAGAGGCAAAAAAGCAGAAATTCCCCTTATTTTGGAGCAAAAATAAAGAAATTTCCCTTTCTTATGGCAAAAAGGTATGCATTCTTCTTATTTTCGGGCAAAAAGGCAGAAATTCCCCGTATTTGGAGCAAAATTGCAGGAATTCCCCTAATTGTGAGGCAAAAATTCAGAAAATCTCTATATGTTGGGGCAAAAAGAAAGAAATTCTAATTATTGTGGGGCAAAACTCAGAAATTCCACTTATTTTGGGGCAAAATATCAAAAATTTCCCTTATTTGGGGGCAAAATTGCAGAAATTTCACTTATTTTGAAGCAAAATTGCAGAAATTTCACTTATTTCAGGGAATAAGAGCAGAAATTTTCCTTATTTTGGGGCAAAAAGCAGAAATTCCTAATATTTTGTGGCAAAAAAGCAGAAATACCCCTTATTTTGAGGTAAAAAGGCTGAAATTCCCCTTATTTGGGGGCAAAAAGTCAGAAATTTCCCATATTTTGGGGCAAAATTGCAGAAATTTCACTTACTTCAGGGTTTTAAGTCAGAACTTTTCATTATTTTGGGGCAAAAAAGACAGAAATTATCTTTGTTTTGGGGGAAAAAGACAGAATTTCCACTTATTTAGAGGCAAAAAAGCAGAAATTCCCCTTATTTTGGAGCAAAAATGAAAAAATTTCCTTTTTTGATGGCAAAATGGTATGCATTCTTCTTATTTTCAGGCAAAAAGGCAGAAATTCCCCATATTTTGGAGCAAAATTGAAGAAATTCCCCTAATTGTGGTGCAAAAAGGCAGAAATTCCCTATATGTTGGGGCAAAAAGACAGAAATTCTCCTTATTTTGGGGCAAAACTCTGGAATTCCACTTATTTTGGGGCAAAATTCCAGAAATTTCCCTTATTCTGGGACAAAAGTGCAGAAATTTCACTTATTTTGGGGCACAATTGCAGAAATTTCACTTATTTCAGGGTAATAAGTCAGAAATTTTTCTTATTTTGGGGCAAAAAAGACAGGAATATTCTTTGTTTTGGGGGAAAAGACAGAAATTCCACTTATTTATAGGCAAAAAAGCAGAAATTCCCCTTATTTTGAAGCAAAAATGAAGAAATTTCCCTTTTTTATGGCAAAAAGGTATGCATTCTTCTTATTTTCGGGCAAAAAGGCAGAAATTCCCCGTATTTTGGAGCAAAATTGCAGAAATTTGCCTAATTGTAGGGCAAAAAGGCAGAAATTCTCTATAAGTTGGGGCAAAAAGACAGAAATTCTCCTTATTTTGGGGCAAAACTCAGAAATTCCATTTTTTGGGGCAAAATTCCAGAAATTTCCCTTAATTTGGGGCAAAATTGGAGAAATTTCACTTATTTTGGGGCAAAATTGCAGAAATTTCACTTATTTCAGAGAAAAAATGCAGAAATTTTCTTATTTTGGGCCAAAAAGGCAGAAATTCCTAATATTTTGTGGCAAAAATGCATAAATTCCCCTTATTTTGAGGTAAAAATACTGAAATTCCCTTAATAGAGGGTAAATATGCAGAAATTCCCCTAATTTAAGGTAAAATGGCTGAAATTCCCCTTATTTTGTAAACAAAAACGCAGAAAATTCCCTTATTTTAGGGCAAAATTGCATAAATTTCACTTACTTCAGCGTAATAAGTCAGAATTTTTCCTTATTTTGGGGCAAAAAAGACAGAAATTCCTTTTGTTTTGGAGGAAAAAGACAGAAATTCCACTTATTTAGAGGCAAAAAAGCAGAAATTCCCCTTATTTTGGAGCAAAAATAAAGAAATTTCCCTTTCTTATGGCAAAAAGGTATGCATTCTTCTTATTTTCGGGCAAAAAGGCAGAAATTCCTCGTATTTGGAGCAAAATTGCAGGAATTCCCCTAATTGTGAGGCAAAAATTCAGAAAATCTCTATATGTTGGGGCAAAAAGAAAGAAATTCTAATTATTGGGAGTCAAAACTCAGAAATTCCACTTATTTTGGGGCAAAATATCAAAAATTTCCCTTATTTTGGGGCAAAATTGCAGAAATTTCACTTATTTTAGGGCAAAATTGCAGATATTTCACTTATCTGGGGGCAAAATTGCAGAAATTTCACTTATTTTGAAGCAAAATTGCAGAAATTTCACTTATTTCAGGGAATAAGAGCAGAAATTTTCCTTATTTTGGGGCAAAAAGCAGAAATTCCTAATATTTTGTGGCAAAAAAGCAGAAATACCCCTTATTTTGAGTTAAAAAGGCTTAAATTCCCCTTATTTGGGGGCAAAAATGAAGAAATTTTCCATATTTTGGGGCAAAATTGCAGAAATTTCACTTACTTCAGGGTTTTAAGTCAGAACTTTTCATTATTTTGGGGCAAAAAAGACAGAAATTCCCTTTGTTTTGGGGGAAAAAGACAGAAATTCCACTTATTTAGAGGCAAAAAAGCAGAAATTCCCCTTATTTTGGAGCAAAAATGAAAAAATTTCCTTTTTTGATGGCAAAATGGTATGCATTCTTCTTATTTTCAGGCAAAAAGGCAGAAATTCCCCATATTTTGGAGCAAAATTGAAGAAATTCCCCTAATTGTGGTGCAAAAAGGCAGAAATTCCCTATATGTTGGGGCAAAAAGACAGAAATTCTCCTTATTTTGGGGCAAAACTCTGAAATTCCATTTTTTTGGGTCAAAATTCCAGAAATTTCCCTTATTTTGGGGCAAAATTGCAGAAATTTCACTTATTTTGGGGCATAATTGCAGAAATTTCACTTATTTCAGGGAATAAGAGCAGAAATTTTCTTATTTTGGGCCAAAAAGGCAGAAATTCCTAATATTTTGTGGCAAAAATGCAGAAATTCCCCTTATTTTGAGGTAAAAATGCTGAAATTCCCCTTAATAGGGGGTAAATATGCAGAAATTCTCCTAATTTGAGGTAAAATGGCTGAAATTCCCCTTATTTTGGAAACAAAAACGCAGAAATTTCCCTTATTTTGGGGCAAAATTGCAGAAATTTCACTTACTTCAGGGTAATAAGTCAGAATTTTTCCTTATTTTGGGGCAAAAAAGACAGAAATTCCTTTTGTTTTGGGGGAAAAAGACAGAAATTCCACTTATTTAGAGGCAAAAAAGCAGAAATTCCCCTTATTTTGGAGCAAAAATAAAGAAATTTCCCTTTCTTATGGCAAAAAGGTATGCATTCTTCTTATTTTCGGGCAAAAAGGCAGAAATTCCCCGTATTTGGAGCAAAATTGCAGGAATTCCCCTAATTGTGAGGCAAAAATTCAGAAAATCTCTATATGTTGGGGCAAAAAGAAAGAAATTCTAATTATTGTGGGGCAAAACTCAGAAATTCCACTTATTTTGGGGCAAAATATCAAAAATTTCCCTTATTTGGGGGCAAAATTGCAGAAATTTCACTTATTTTGAAGCAAAATTGCAGAAATTTCACTTATTTCAGGGAATAAGAGCAGAAATTTTCCTTATTTTGGGGCAAAAAGCAGAAATTCCTAATATTTTGTGGCAAAAAAGCAGAAATACCCCTTATTTTGAGGTAAAAAGGCTGAAATTCCCCTTATTTGGGGGCAAAAAGTCAGAAATTTCCCATATTTTGGGGCAAAATTGCAGAAATTTCACTTACTTCAGGGTTTTAAGTCAGAACTTTTCATTATTTTGGGGCAAAAAAGACAGAAATTATCTTTGTTTTGGGGGAAAAAGACAGAATTTCCACTTATTTAGAGGCAAAAAAGCAGAAATTCCCCTTATTTTGAAGCAAAAATGAAAAAATTTCCTTTTTTGATGGCAAAATGGTATGCATTCTTCTTATTTTCAGGCAAAAAGGCAGAAATTCCCCATATTTTGGAGCAAAATTGAAGAAATTCCCCTAATTGTGGTGCAAAAAGGCAGAAATTCCCTATATGTTGGGGCAAAAAGACAGAAATTCTCCTTATTTTGGGGCAAAACTCTGGAATTCCACTTATTTTGGGGCAAAATTCCAGAAATTTCCCTTATTCTGGGACAAAAGTGCAGAAATTTCACTTATTTTGGGGCACAATTGCAGAAATTTCACTTATTTCAGGGTAATAAGTCAGAAATTTTTCTTATTTTGGGGCAAAAAAGACAGGAATATTCTTTGTTTTGGGGGAAAAGACAGAAATTCCACTTATTTATAGGCAAAAAAGCAGAAATTCCCCTTATTTTGAAGCAAAAATGAAAAAATTTCCCTTTTTTATGGCAAAAAGGTATGCATTCTTCTTATTTTCGGGCAAAAAGGCAGAAATTCCCCGTATTTTGGAGCAAAATTGCAGAAATTTGCCTAATTGTAGGGCAAAAAGGCAGAAATTCTCTATAAGTTGGGGCAAAAAGACAGAAATTCTCCTTATTTTGGGGCAAAACTCAGAAATTCCATTTTTTGGGGCAAAATTCCAGAAATTTCCCTTAATTTGGGGCAAAATTGTAGAAATTTCACTTATTTTGGGGCAAAATTGCAGAAATTTCACTTATTTCAGAGAAAAAATGCAGAAATTTTCTTATTTTGGGCCAAAAAGGCAGAAATTCCTAATATTTTGTGGCAAAAATGCATAAATTCCCCTTATTTTGAGGTAAAAATACTGAAATTCCCTTAATAGAGGGTAAATATGCAGAAATTCCCCTAATTTAAGGTAAAATGGCTGAAATTCCCCTTATTTTGTAAACAAAAACGCAGAAAATTCCCTTATTTTAGGGCAAAATTGCATAAATTTCACTTACTTCAGGGTAATAAGTCAGAATTTTTCCTTATTTTGGGGCAAAAAAGACAGAAATTCCTTTTGTTTTGGAGGAAAAAGACAGAAATTCCACTTATTTAGAGGCAAAAAAGCAGAAATTCCCCTTATTTTGGAGCAAAAATAAAGAAATTTCCCTTTCTTATGGCAAAAAGGTATGCATTCTTCTTATTTTCGGGCAAAAAGGCAGAAATTCCCAGTATTTGGAGCAAAATTGCAGGAATTCCCCTAATTGTGAGGCAAAAATTCAGAAAATCTCTATATGTTGGGGCAAAAAGAAAGAAATTCTAATTATTGGGAGGCAAAACTCAGAAATTTTACTTATTTTGGGGCAAAATATCAAAAATTTCCCTTATTTTGGGGCAAAATTGCAGAAATTTCACTTATTTTAGGGCAAAATTGCAGATATTTCACTTATCTGGGGGCAAAATTGCAGAAATTTCACTTATTTTGAAGCAAAATTGCAGAAATTTCACTTATTTCAGGGAATAAGAGCAGAAATTTTCCTTATTTTGGGGCAAAAAGCAGAAATTCCTAATATTTTGTGGCAAAAAAGCAGAAATACCCCTTATTTTGAGTTAAAAAGGCTTAAATTCCCCTTATTTGGGGGCAAAAATGAAGAAATTTTCCATATTTTGGGGCAAAATTGCAGAAATTTCACTTACTTCAGGGTTTTAAGTCAGAACTTTTCATTATTTTGGGGCAAAAAAGACAGAAATTCCCTTTGTTTTGGGGGAAAAAGACAGAAATTCCACTTATTTAGAGGCAAAAAAGCAGAAATTCCCCTTATTTTGGAGCAAAAGTGAAAAAATTTCCTTTTTTGATGGCAAAATGGTATGCATTCTTCTTATTTTCAGGCAAAAAAGCAGAAATTCCCCATATTTTGGAGCAAAATTGAAGAAATTCCCCTAATTGTGGTGCAAAAAGGCAGAAATTCCCTATATGTTGGGGCAAAAAGACAGAAATTCTCCTTATTTTGGGGCAAAACTCTGAAATTCCATTTTTTTGGGTCAAAATTCCAGAAATTTCCCTTATTTTGGGGCAAAATTGCAGAAATTTCACTTATTTTGGGGCATAATTGCAGAAATTTCACTTATTTCAGGGAATAAGAGCAGAAATTTTCTTATTTTGGGCCAAAAAGGCAGAAATTCCTAATATTTTGTGGCAAAAATGCAGAAATTCCCCTTATTTTGAGGTAAAAATGCTGAAATTCCCCTTAATAGGGGGTAAATATGCAGAAATTCTCCTAATTTGAGGTAAAATGGCTGAAATTCCCCTTATTTTGGAAACAAAAACGCAGAAATTTCCCTTATTTTGGGGCAAAATTGCAGAAATTTCACTTACTTCAGGGTAATAAGTCAGAATTTTTCCTTATTTTGGGGCAAAAAAGACAGAAATTCTTTTTGTTTTGGGGGAAAAAGACAGAAATTCCACTTATTTAGAGGCAAAAAAGCAGAAATTCCCCTTATTTTGGAGCAAAAATAAAGAAATTTCCCTTTCTTATGGCAAAAAGGTATGCATTCTTCTTATTTTCGGGCAAAAAGGCAGAAATTCCCCGTATTTGGAGCAAAATTGCAGGAATTCCCCTAATTGTGAGGCAAAAATTCAGAAAATCTCTATATGTTGGGGCAAAAAGAAAGAAATTCTAATTATTGTGGGGCAAAACTCAGAAATTCCACTTATTTTGGGGCAAAATATCAAAAATTTCCCTTATTTGGGGGCAAAATTGCAGAAATTTCACTTATTTTGAAGCAAAATTGCAGAAATTTCACTTATTTCAGGGAATAAGAGCAGAAATTTTCCTTATTTTGGGGCAAAAAGCAGAAATTCCTAATATTTTGTGGCAAAAAAGCAGAAATACCCCTTATTTTGAGGTAAAAAGGCTGAAATTCCCCTTATTTGGGGGCAAAAAGTCAGAAATTTCCCATATTTTGGGGCAAAATTGCAGAAATTTCACTTACTTCAGGGTTTTAAGTCAGAACTTTTCATTATTTTGGGGCAAAAAAGACAGAAATTATCTTTGTTTTGGGGGAAAAAGACAGAATTTCCACTTATTTAGAGGCAAAAAAGCAGAAATTCCCCTTATTTTGGAGCAAAAATGAAAAAATTTCCTTTTTTGATGGCAAAATGGTATGCATTCTTCTTATTTTCAGGCAAAAAGGCAGAAATTCCCCATATTTTGGAGCAAAATTGAAGAAATTCCCCTAATTGTGGTGCAAAAAGGCAGAAATTCCCTATATGTTGGGGCAAAAAGACAGAAATTCTCCTTATTTTGGGGCAAAACTCTGGAATTCCACTTATTTTGGGGCAAAATTCCAGAAATTTCCCTTATTCTGGGACAAAAGTGCAGAAATTTCACTTATTTTGGGGCACAATTGCAGAAATTTCACTTATTTCAGGGTAATAAGTCAGAAATTTTTCTTATTTTGGGGCAAAAAAGACAGGAATATTCTTTGTTTTGGGGGAAAAGACAGAAATTCCACTTATTTATAGGCAAAAAAGCAGAAATTCCCCTTATTTTGAAGCAAAAATGAAGAAATTTCCCTTTTTTATGGCAAAAAGGTATGCATTCTTCTTATTTTCGGGCAAAAAGGCAGAAATTCCCCGTATTTTGGAGCAAAATTGCAGAAATTTGCCTAATTGTAGGGCAAAAAGGCAGAAATTCTCTATAAGTTGGGGCAAAAAGACAGAAATTCTCCTTATTTTGGGGCAAAACTCAGAAATTCCATTTTTTGGGGCAAAATTCCAGAAATTTCCCTTAATTTGGGGCAAAATTGTAGAAATTTCACTTATTTTGGGGCAAAATTGCAGAAATTTCACTTATTTCAGAGAAAAAATGCAGAAATTTTCTTATTTTGGGCCAAAAAGGCAGAAATTCCTAATATTTTGTGGCAAAAATGCATAAATTCCCCTTATTTTGAGGTAAAAATACTGAAATTCCCTTAATAGAGGGTAAATATGCAGAAATTCCCCTAATTTAAGGTAAAATGGCTGAAATTCCCCTTATTTTGTAAACAAAAACGCAGAAAATTCCCTTATTTTAGGGCAAAATTGCATAAATTTCACTTACTTCAGCGTAATAAGTCAGAATTTTTCCTTATTTTGGGGCAAAAAAGACAGAAATTCCTTTTGTTTTGGAGGAAAAAGACAGAAATTCCACTTATTTAGAGGCAAAAAAGCAGAAATTCCCCTTATTTTGGAGCAAAAATAAAGAAATTTCCCTTTCTTATGGCAAAAAGGTATGCATTCTTCTTATTTTCGGGCAAAAAGGCAGAAATTCCCAGTATTTGGAGCAAAATTGCAGGAATTCCCCTAATTGTGAGGCAAAAATTCAGAAAATCTCTATATGTTGGGGCAAAAAGAAAGAAATTCTAATTATTGGGAGGCAAAACTCAGAAATTTTACTTATTTTGGGGCAAAATATCAAAAATTTCCCTTATTTTGGGGCAAAATTGCAGAAATTTCACTTATTTTAGGGCAAAATTGCAGATATTTCACTTATCTGGGGGCAAAATTGCAGAAATTTCACTTATTTTGAAGCAAAATTGCAGAAATTTCACTTATTTCAGGGAATAAGAGCAGAAATTTTCCTTATTTTGGGGCAAAAAGCAGAAATTCCTAATATTTTGTGGCAAAAAAGCAGAAATACCCCTTATTTTGAGTTAAAAAGGCTTAAATTCCCCTTATTTGGGGGCAAAAATGAAGAAATTTTCCATATTTTGGGGCAAAATTGCAGAAATTTCACTTACTTCAGGGTTTTAAGTCAGAACTTTTCATTATTTTGGGGCAAAAAAGACAGAAATTCCCTTTGTTTTGGGGGAAAAAGACAGAAATTCCACTTATTTAGAGGCAAAAAAGCAGAAATTCCCCTTATTTTGGAGCAAAAGTGAAAAAATTTCCTTTTTTGATGGCAAAATGGTATGCATTCTTCTTATTTTCAGGCAAAAAAGCAGAAATTCCCCATATTTTGGAGCAAAATTGAAGAAATTCCCCTAATTGTGGTGCAAAAAGGCAGAAATTCCCTATATGTTGGGGCAAAAAGACAGAAATTCTCCTTATTTTGGGGCAAAACTCTGAAATTCCATTTTTTTGGGTCAAAATTCCAGAAATTTCCCTTATTTTGGGGCAAAATTGCAGAAATTTCACTTATTTTGGGGCATAATTGCAGAAATTTCACTTATTTCAGGGAATAAGAGCAGAAATTTTCTTATTTTGGGCCAAAAAGGCAGAAATTCCTAATATTTTGTGGCAAAAATGCAGAAATTCCCCTTATTTTGAGGTAAAAATGCTGAAATTCCCCTTAATAGGGGGTAAATATGCAGAAATTCTCCTAATTTGAGGTAAAATGGCTGAAATTCCCCTTATTTTGGAAACAAAAACGCAGAAATTTCCCTTATTTTGGGGCAAAATTGCAGAAATTTCACTTACTTCAGGGTAATAAGTCAGAATTTTTCCTTATTTTGGGGCAAAAAAGACAGAAATTCCTTTTGTTTTGGGGGAAAAAGACAGAAATTCCACTTATTTAGAGGCAAAAAAGCAGAAATTCCCCTTATTTTGGAGCAAAAATAAAGAAATTTCCCTTTCTTATGGCAAAAAGGTATGCATTCTTCTTATTTTCGGGCAAAAAGGCAGAAATTCCCCGTATTTGGAGCAAAATTGCAGGAATTCCCCTAATTGTGAGGCAAAAATTCAGAAAATCTCTATATGTTGGGGCAAAAAGAAAGAAATTCTAATTATTGTGGGGCAAAACTCAGAAATTCCACTTATTTTGGGGCAAAATATCAAAAATTTCCCTTATTTGGAGGCAAAATTGCAGAAATTTCACTTATTTTGAAGCAAAATTGCAGAAATTTCACTTATTTCAGGGAATAAGAGCAGAAATTTTCCTTATTTTGGGGCAAAAAGCAGAAATTCCTAATATTTTGTGGCAAAAAAGCAGAAATACCCCTTATTTTGAGGTAAAAAGGCTGAAATTCCCCTTATTTGGGGGCAAAAAGTCAGAAATTTCCCATATTTTGGGGCAAAATTGCAGAAATTTCACTTACTTCAGGGTTTTAAGTCAGAACTTTTCATTATTTTGGGGCAAAAAAGACAGAAATTCTCTTTGTTTTGGGGGAAAAAGACAGAATTTCCACTTATTTAGAGGCAAAAAAGCAGAAATTCCCCTTATTTTGGAGCAAAAATGAAAAAATTTCCTTTTTTGATGGCAAAATGGTATGCATTCTTCTTATTTTCAGGCAAAAAGGCAGAAATTCCCCATATTTTGGAGCAAAATTGAAGAAATTCCCCAAATTGTGGTGCAAAAAGGCAGAAATTCCCTATATGTTGGGGCAAAAAGACAGAAATTCTCCTTATTTTGGGGCAAAACTCTGAAATTCCACTTATTTTGGGGCAAAATTCCAGAAATTTCCCTTATTCTGGGACAAAAGTGCAGAAATTTCACTTATTTTGGGGCACAATTGCAGAAATTTCACTTATTTCAGGGTAATAAGTCAGAAATTTTTCTTATTTTGGGGCAAAAAAGACAGGAATATTCTTTGTTTTGGGGGAAAAGACAGAAATTCCACATATTTATAGGCAAAAAAGCAGAAATTCCCCTTATTTTGAAGCAAAAATGAAGAAATTTCCCTTTTTTATGGCAAGAAGGTATGCATTCTTCTTATTTTCGGGCAAAAAGGCAGAAATTCCCCGTATTTTGGAGCAAAATTGCAGAAATTTGCCTAATTGTAGGGCAAAAAGGCAGAAATTCTCTATAAGTTGGGGCAAAAAGACAGAAATTCTCCTTATTTTGGGGCAAAACTCAGAAATTCCATTTTTTGGGGCAAAATTCCAGAAATTTCCCTTAATTTGGGGCAAAATTGTAGAAATTTCACTTATTTTGGGGCAAAATTGCAGAAATTTCACTTATTTCAGAGAAAAAATGCAGAAATTTTCTTATTTTGGGCCAAAAAGGCAGAAATTCCTAATATTTTGTGGCAAAAATGCATAAATTCCCCTTATTTTGAGGTAAAAATACTGAAATTCCCTTAATAGAGGGTAAATATGCAGAAATTCCCCTAATTTGAGGTAAAATGGCTGAAATTCCCCTTATTTTGTAAACAAAAACGCAGAAAATTCCCTTATTTTAGGGCAAAATTGCATAAATTTCACTTACTTCAGGGTAATAAGTCAGAATTTTTCCTTATTTTGGGGCAAAAAAGACAGAAATTCCCTTTGTTTTGGGGGAAAAAGACAGAAATTCTACTTATTTAGAGGCAAAAAAGCAGAAATTCCCCTTATTTTGGAGCAAAAATAAAGAAATTTCCCTTTCTTATGGCAAAAAGGTATGCATTCTTCTTATTTTCGGGCAAAAAGGCAGAAATTCCCCGTATTTTGGAGTAAAAATTGCAGAAATTCCCCTAATTGTGGGGCAAAAATGCAGAAAATCTCTATATGTTGGGGCAAAAAACAGAAATTCTCCTTATTTTGGGGCAAAACTCAGAAACTCCACTTATTTTGGGGCAAAATTCCAGAAATTTCACTTATTTTGAGGCAAAATTGCAGAAATTTCACTTATTTGAGGCAAATTTGCAGAAATTTCACTTATTTTGGGGCACAATTGCAGAAATTTCACTTATTTCAGGGAAAAAAGGCAGAAATTTTTCTTATTTTGGGGCAAAAAGCAGAAATTCCTAATATTTTGTGGAAAAAATTTAGAAATTCCCCTTATTTTGAGGTAAAAAGGCTGAAATTCCCCTTAATAGGGAGCAAAAAGGCAGAAATTTTTCTTATTTTCGGGCAAAATTGCAGAAATTTTACTTACTTCAGGGTAATAAGTCAGAATTTTTCTTTATTTTGGGGCAAAAAAACTGAAATTCCATTTGTTTTAGGGGAAAAAGACAGATATTCCACATATTTAGAGGCAAAAAAGCAGAAATTCCCCTTATTTTGAAGCAAAAATGAAGAAATTTCCCTTTTTTATGGCAAAAAGGTATGCATTCTTCTTATTTTCGGGCAAAAAGGCAGAAATTCTCTGTATTTTGGAGCAAAATTGCAGAAATTCCCATAACTGTGGGGCAAAAATGCAGAAATTGCCTATATGTTGGGGCAAAAAGACAGAAATTCTCCTTATTTTGGGGCAAAACCTAGAAATTTCCCTTATTTTGGGGCAAAATTCCAGAAATTTCTCTTATTTTGGGCCAAAATTGCAGAAATTTCACTTATTTTGGGGCAAAATTTCAGAAATTTCACATATTTCAGTGTAATAATTCAGAAATTTTTCTTATTTTGGGGCAAGAAAGACAAGAATTTTTTTTTGTTTTGGGGGAAAAAGACAGAAATTCCACTGATTTAGAGGCAAAAAACCAGAAATTCCCCTTATTTTGATAAAAATGAAGAAATTTCCCTTTTTTATGGCAAAAAGGTATGCATTCTTCTTATTTTCGGGCAAAAAGGCAAAAATTCACGGTATTTTGGAGCAAAATTGCAGAAATTTGCCTAATTGTGGGGCAAAAAGGCAGAAATTCTCTATATGTTGGGGCAAAAAGACAGAAATTCTCCTTATTTTGGGGCAAAACTCAGAAATTCCATTATTTTGGGGCAAAATTCCAGAAATTTCCCTTATTTTGGGGCAAAATTGCAGAAATTTCACTTATTTTGGGGCATAATTGCAGAAATTTCACTTATTTCAGGGAAAAAAAGCAGAAATTTTCTTATTTTGGGCAAAAAGGCAGAAATTCCTAGTATTTTGTGTCAAAATTCAGAAATTCCCCTTATTTTGAGGTAAAAAGGCTGAAATTCCCCTTAATAGGGGGCAAAAAGGCAGAAATTTTTCTTATTTTAGGGCAAAATTGTAGAAATTTCACTTACTTCAGGGTAATAAGTCAGAAATTTTCCTTATTTTGGGGCAAAAAAAAAAGGAATTTTCTTTGTTTTGGGGGAAAAAGACAGAAATTCTACTTATTTAGAGGCCAAAAAGCAGAAATTCCTTTTATTTTAGAGCAAAAATGAAGAAATTTCCATTTTTTATGGCAAAAAGGTATGCATTCTTCTTATATTCGGGCAAAAAGGCAGAAATTCCCCGTATTTTGGAGCAAAATTGCAGAAATTTGCCTAATTGTAGGGCAAAAAGGCAGAAATTCTCTATATGTTGGGGCAAAAAGACAGAAATTCTCCTTATTTTGGGGCAAAACTCAGAAATTCCATTTTTTGGGGCAAAATTCCAGAAATTTCCCTTAATTTGGGGCAAAATTGTAGAAATTTCACTTATTTTGGGGCAAAATTGCAGAAATTTCACTTATTTCAGAGAAAAAAAGCAGAAATTTTCTTATTTTGGGCCAAAAAGGCAGAAATTCCTAATATTTTGTGGCAAAAATGCATAAATTCCCCTTATTTTGAGGTAAAAATACTGAAATTCCCTTAATAGAGGGTAAATATGCAGAAATTCCCCTAATTTGAGGTAAAATGGCTGAAATTCCCCTTATTTTGTAAACAAAAACGCAGAAAATTCCCTTATTTTAGGGCAAAATTGCATAAATTTCACTTACTTCAGGGTAATAAGTCAGAATTTTTCCTTATTTTGGGGCAAAAAAGACAGAAATTCCCTTTGTTTTGGGGGAAAAAGACAGAAATTCTACTTATTTAGAGGCAAAAAAGCAGAAATTCCCCTTATTTTGGAGCAAAAATAAATTTCCCTTTCTTATGGCAAAAAGGTATGCATTCTTCTTATTTTCGGGCAAAAAGGCAGAAATTCCCCGTATTTTGGAGTAAAAATTGCAGAAATTCCCCTAATTGTGGGGCAAAAATGCAGAAAATCTCTATATGTTGGGGCAAAAAACAGAAATTCTCCTTATTTTGGGGCAAAACTCAGAAACTCCGCTTATTTTGGGGCAAAATTCCAGAAATTTCACTTATTTTGGGGCAAAATTGCAGAAATTTCACTTATTTGAGGCAAATTTGCAGAAATTTCACTTATTTTGGGGCAAAATTGCAGAAATTTCACTTATTTCAGGGAAAAAAGGCAGAAATTTTTCTTATTTTGGGGCAAAAAGCAGAAATTCCTAATATTTTGTGGAAAAAATTTAGAAATTCCCCTTATTTTGAGGTAAAAAGGCTGAAATTCCCCTTAATAGGGAGCAAAAAGGCAGAAATTTTTCTTATTTTCGGGCAAAATTGCAGAAATTTTACTTACTTCAGGGTAATAAGTCAGAATTTTTCTTTATTTTGGGGCAAAAAAACTGAAATTCCATTTGTTTTAGGGGAAAAAGACAGATATTCCACATATTTAGAGGCAAAAAAGCAGAAATTCCCCTTATTTTGAAGCAAAAATGAAGAAATTTCCCTTTTTTATGGCAAAAAGGTATGCATTCTTCTTATTTTCGGGCAAAAAGGCAGAAATTCCCCGTATTTTGGAGCAAAATTGCAGAAATTCCCATAACTGTGGGGCAAAAATGCAGAAATTGCCTATATGTTGGGGCAAAAAGACAGAAATTCTCCTTATTTTGGGGCAAAACCTAGAAATTTCCCTTATTTTGGGGCAAAATTCCAGAAATTTCTCTTATTTTGGGCCAAAATTGCAGAAATTTCACTTATTTTGGGGCAAAATTGCAGAAATTTCACATATTTCAGTGTAATAATTCAGAAATTTTTCTTATTTTGGGGCAAAAAAGACAGGAATATTCTTTGTTTTGGGGGAAAAGACAGAAATTCCACTTATTTATAGGCAAAAAAGCAGAAATTCCCCTTATTTTGAAGCAAAAATGAAGAAATTTCCCTTTTTTATGGCAAAAAGGTATGCATTCTTCTTATTTTCGGGCAAAAAGGCAGAAATTCCCCGTATTTTGGAGCAAAATTGCAGAAATTTGCCTAATAGTGGGGCAAAAAGGCAGAAATTCTCTATATGTTGGGGCAAAAAGACAGAAATTCTCCTTATTTTGGGGCAAAACTCAGAAATTCCATTATTTTGGGGCAAAATTCCAGAAATTTCCCTTATTTTCGGGCAAAATTGCAGAAATTTCACTTATTTTGGGGCATAATTGCAGAAATTTCACTTATTTCAGGGAAAAAAAGCAGAAATTTTCTTATTTTGGGCAAAAAGGCAGAAATTCCTAGTATTTTGTGTCAAAATTCAGAAATTCCCTTTATTTTGAGGTAAAAAGGCTGAAATTCCCCTTAATAGGGGGCAAAAAGGCAGAAATTTTTCTTATTTTAGGGCAAAATTGCAGAAATTTCACTTACTTCAGGGTAATAATTCAGAAATTTTCCTTATTTTGGGGCAAAAAAGACAGGAATTTTCTTTGTTTTGGGGGAAAAAGACAGAAATTCTACTTATTTAGAGGCCAAAAAGCAGAAATTCCTTTTATTTTAGAGCAAAAATGAAGAAATTTCCATTTTTTATGGCAAAAAGGTATGCATTCTTCTTATTTTCGGGCAAAAAGGCAGAAATTCCCCGTATTTTGGAGCAAAATTGCAGAAATTTGCCTAATTGTAGGGCAAAAAGGCAGAAATTCTCTATATGTTGGGGCAAAAAGACAGAAATTCTCCTTATTTTGGGGCAAAACTCAGAAATTCCATTTTTTGGGGCAAAATTCCAGAAATTTCCCTTAATTTGGGGCAAAATTGTAGAAATTTCACTTATTTTGGGGCAAAATTGCAGAAATTTCACTTATTTCAGAGAAAAAAAAGCAGAAATTTTCTTATTTTGGGCCAAAAAGGCAGAAATTCCTAATATTTTGTGGCAAAAATGCATAAATTCCCCTTATTTTGAGATAAAAATACTGAAATTCCCTTAATACAGGGTAAATATGCAGAAATTCCCCTAATTTGAGGTAAAATGGCTGAAATTCCCCTTATTTTGTAAACAAAAACGCAGAAAATTCCCTTATTTTAGGGCAAAATTGCATAAATTTCACTTACTTCAGGGTAATAAGTCAGAATTTTTCCTTATTTTGGGGCAAAAAAGACAGAAATTCCCTTTGTTTTGGGGGAAAAAGACAGAAATTCTACTTATTTAGAGGCAATAAAGCAGAAATTCCCCTTATTTTGGAGCAAAAATGAAGAAATTTCCCTTTCTTATGGCAAAAAGGTATGCATTCTTCTTATTTTCTGGCAAAAATGCAGAAATTCCCCGTATTTTGGAGTAAAAATTGCAGAAATTCCCCTAATTGTGGGGCAAAAATGCAGAAAATCTCTATATGTTGGGGCAAAAAACAGAAATTCTCCTTATTTTGGGGCAAAACTCAGAAATTCCACTTATTTTGGGGCAAAATTCCAGAAATTTCCCTTATTTTGGGGCAAAATTGCAGAAATTTCACTTATTTGAGGCAAATTTGCAGAAATTTCACTTATTTTGGGGCAAAATTGCAGAAATTTCACTTATTTCAGGGAAAAAAGGCAGAAATTTTCCTTATTTTGGGGCAAAACGCAGAAATTCCTAATATTTTGTGGCAAAAATTTAGAAATTCCCCTTATTTTGAGGTAAAAAGGCTGAAATTCCCCTTAATAGGGGGCAAAAAGGCAGAAATTTTTCTTATTTTGGGGCAAAATTGCAGAAATTTTACTTACTTCAGGGTAATAAGTCAGAATTTTTTTTAATTTTAGGGCAGAAAAACTGAAATTCCATTTGTTTTAGGGGAAAAAGACAGATATTCCACATATTTAGAGGCAAAAAAGCAGAAATTCCCCTTATTTTGGAGCAAAAATGAAGAAATTTCCCTTTTTTATGGCAAAAAGGTATGCATTCTTCTTATTTTCGGGCAAAAAGGCAGAAATTCTCTGTATTTTGGAGCAAAATTGCAGAAATTCCCATAATTGTGGGGCAAAAATGCAGAAATTGCCTATATGTTGGGGCAAAAAGACAGAAATTCTCCTTATTTTGGGGCAAAACCTAGAAATTCCACTTTTTTGGGGCAAAATTTCAGAAATTTCCCTTATTTTGGGCCAAAAATTGCAGAAATTTCACTTATTTTGGGGCAAAATTGCAGAAATTTCACTTATTTCAGGGTAATAAGTCAGAAATTTTTCTTATTTTGGGGCAAAAAAGACAGGAATTTTCTTTGTTTTGGGGGAAAAATACAGAAATTCCACTTATTTAGAGGCAAAAAAAGAGGAATTCCTTTTATTTTGGAGCAAAAATGAAGAAATTTCCCTTTTTTATGGCAAAAAGGTGTTCATTCTTCTTATTTTCGGGCAAAAAGGCAGAAATTCCCCGTATTTTGGTGCAAAATTGCAGAAATTTGCTTAATTGTAGGGCAAAAAGGCAGAAATTCCCTATATGTTGGGGCAAAATACAGAAATTCTCCTTATTTTGGGGCAAAACTCTGAAATTCCACTTATTTTGGGGCAAAATTGCAGAAATTTCCCTTATTCTGGGACAAAAGTGCAGAAATTTCACTTATTTGGGGGCACAATTGCAGAAATTTCACTTATTTCAGGGTAATAAGTCAGAAATTTTTCTTATTTTGGGGCAAAAAAGACAGGAATATTCTTTGTTTTGGGGGAAAAGACAGAAATTCCACTTATTTATAGGCAAAAAAGCAGAAATTCCCCTTATTTTGAAGCAAAAATGAAGAAATTTCCCTTTTTTATGGCAAAAAGGTATGCATTCTTCTTATTTTCGGGCAAAAAGGCAAAAATTCACGGTATTTTGGAGCAAAATTGCAGAAATTTGCCTAATTGTGGGGCAAAAAGGCAGAAATTCTCTATATGTTGGGGCAAAAAGACAGAAATTCTCCTTATTTTGGGGCAAAACTCAGAAATTCCATTATTTTGGGGCAAAATTCCAGAAATTTCCCTTATTTTCGGGCAAAATTGCAGAAATTTCACTTATTTTGGGGCATAATTGCAGAAATTTCACTTATTTCAGGGAAAAAAAGCAGAAATTTTCTTATTTTGGGGAAAAAAGGCAGAAATTCCTAGTATTTTGTGTCAAAATTCAGAAATTCCCCTTATTTTGAGGTAAAAAGGCTGAAATTCCCCTTAATAGGGGGCAAAAAGGCAGAAATTTTTCTTATTTTAGGGCAAAATTGCATAAATTTCACTTACTTCAGGGTAATAAGTCAGAATTTTTCCTTATTTTGGGGCAAAAAAGACAGAAATTCCCTTTGTTTTGGGGGAAAAAGACAGAAATTCTACTTATTTAGAGGCAAAAAAGCAGAAATTCCCCTTATTTTGGAGCAAAAATAAAGAAATTTCCCTTTCTTATGGCAAAAAGGTATGCATTCTTCTTATTTTCGGGCAAAAAGGCAGAAATTCCCTGTATTTTGGAGTAAAAATTGCAGAAATTCCCCTAATTGTGGGGCAAAAATGCAGAAAATCTCTATATGTTGGGGCAAAAAACAGAAATTCTCCTTATTTTGGGGCAAAACTCAGAAATTCCACTTATTTTGGGGCAAAATTCCAGAAATTTCCCTTATTTTGAGGCAAAATTGCAGAAATTTCACTTATTTGAGGCAAATTTGCAGAAATTTCACTTATTTTGGGGCAAAATCGCAGAAATTTCACTTATTTCAGGGAAAAAAGGCAGAAATTTTCCTTATTTTGGGGCAAAACGCAGAAATTCCTAATATTTTGTGGCAAAAATTTAGAAATTCCCCTTATTTTGAGGTAAAAAGGCTGAAATTCCCCTTAATAGGTGGCAAAAAGGCAGAAATTTTTCTTATTTTGGGGCAAAATTGCAGAAATTTTAGTTACTTCAGGGTAAAAAGTCAGAATTTTTCTTAATTTTAGGGCAAAAAAACTGAAATTCCATTTGTTTTAGGGGAAAAAGACAGATATTCCACATATTTAGAGGCAAAAAAGCAGAAATTCCCCTTATTTTGGAGCAAAAATGAAGAAATTTCCCTTTTTTATGGCAAAAAGTTATGCATTCTTCTTATTTTCGGGCAAAAAGTCAGAAATTCTCTGTATTTTGGAGCAAAATTGCAGAAATTCCCATAATTGTGGGGCAAAAATGCAGAAATTGCCTATATGTTGGGGCAAAAAGACAGAAATTCTCCTTATTTTGGGGCAAAACCTAGAAATTCCACTTTTTTCGGGCAAAATTCCAGAAATTTCCCTTATTTTGGGCCAAAATTGCAGAAATTTCACTTATTTTGGGGCAAAATTGCAGAAATTTCACTTATTTCAGGGTAATAAGTCAGAAATTTTTCTTATTTTGGGGCAAAAAAGACAGGAATTTTCTTTGTTTTGGGGGAAAAATACAGAAATTCCACTGATTTAGTGGCAAAAAACCAGAAATTCCCCTTATTTTGGAGCAAAAATGAAGAAATTTCCCTTTTTTATGGCAAAAAGGTATTCATTCTTCTTATTTTCGGGCAAAAAGGCAGAAATTCCCCGTATTTTGGTGCAATATTGCAGAAATTTGCCTAATTGTGTGGCAAAAAGGCAGAAATTCCCTATATGTTGGGGCAAAATACAGAAATTCTCCTTATTTTGGGGCAAAACTCTGAAATTCCACTTATTTTGGGGCAAAATTCCAGAAATTTCCCTTATTCTGGGACAAAAGTGCAGAAATTTCACTTATTTGGCGGCACAATTGCAGAAATTTCACTTATTTCAGGGTAATAAGTCAGAAATTTTTCTTATTTTGGGGCAAAAAAGACAGGAATATTCTTTGTTTTGGGGGAAAAGACAGAAATTCCACTTATTTATAGGCAAAAAAGCAGAAATTCCCCTTATTTTGAAGCAAAAATGAAGAAATTTCCCTTTTTTATGGCAAAAAGGTATGCATTCTTCTTATTTTCGGGCAAAAAGACAAAAATTCACGGTATTTAGGAGCAAAATTGCAGAAATTTGCCTAATTGTGGGGCAAAAAGGCAGAAATTCTCTATATGTTGGGGCAAAAAGACAGAAATTCTACTTATTTTGGGGCAAAACTCAGAAATTCCATTATTTTGGGGCAAAATTCCAGAAATTTCCCTTATTTTCGGGCAAAATTGCAGAAATTTCACTTATTTTGGGGCATAATTGCAGAAATTTCACTTATTTCAGGGAAAAAAAGCAGAAATTTTCTTATTTTGGGGCAAAAAGGCAGAAATTCCTAGTATTTTGTGTCAAAATTCAGAAATTCCCCTTATTTTGAGGTAAAAAGGCTGAAATTCCCCTTAATAGGGGGCAAAAAGGCAGAAATTTTTCTTATTTTAGGGCAAAATTGCAGAAATTTCACTTACTTCAGGGTAATAAGTCAGAAATTTTCCTTATTTTGGGGCAAAAAAGACAAGAATTTTCTTTGTTTTGGGGGAAAAAGACAGAAATTCTACTTATTTAGAGGCAAAAAAGCAGAAATTCCCCTTATTTTGGAGCAAAAATGAAGAAATTTCCCTTTCTTATGGCAAAAACGTATGCATTCTTCTTATTTTCGGGCAAAAAGGCAGAAATTCACCGTATTTTGGAGTAAAAATTGCAGAAATTCCCCTAATTGTGGGGCAAAAATGCAGAAAATCTCTATATGTTGGGGCAAAAAACAGAAATTCTCCTTATTTTGGGGCAAAACTCAGAAACTCCACTTATTTTGGGGCAAAATTCCAGAAATTTCCCTTATTTTGGGGCAAAATTGCAGAAATTTCACTTATTTGAGGCAAATTTGCAGAAATTTCACTTATTTTGGGGCAAAATTGCAGAAATTTCACTTATTTCAGGGAAAAAATGCAGAAATTTTCCTTATTTTGGGGCAAAACGCAGAAATTCCTAATATTTTGTGGCAAAAATTTAGAAATTCCCCTTATTTTGAGGTAAAAAGGCTGAAATTCCCCTTAATAGGGGGCAAAAAGGCAGAAATTTTTCTTATTTTGGGGCAAAATTGCAGAAATTTTACTTACTTCAGGGTAATAAGTCAGAATTTTTCTTAATTTTAGGGCAAAAAAACTGAAATTCCATTTGTTTTAGGGAAAAAAGACAGATATTCCACATATTTAGAGGATAAAAAGCAGAAATTCCCCTTATTTTGGAGCAAAAATGAAGAAATTTCCCTTTTTTATGGCAAAAAGGTATGCATTCTTCTTATTTTCGGGCAAAAAGGCAGAAATTCCCTGTATTTTGGAGCAAAATTGCAGAAATTCCCATAATTGTGGGGCAAAAATGCAGAAATTGCCTATATGTTGGGGCAAAAAGACAGAAATTCTCCTTATTTTGGGGCAAAACCTAGAAATTCCACTTTTTTGGGGCAAAATTCCAGAAATTTCCCTTATTTTGGGCCAAAATTGCAGAAATTTCACTTATTTTGGGGCAAAATTGCAGAAATTTCACTTATTTCAGGGTAATAAGTCAGAAATTTTTCTTATTTTGGGGCAAAAAAGACAGGAATTTTCTTTGTTTTGGGGGAAAAATACAGAAATTCCACTGATTTAGAGGCAAAAAACCAGAAATTCCCCTTATTTTGGAGCAAAAATGAAGAAATTTCCCTTTTTTATGGCAAAAAGGTATTCATTCTTCTTATTTTCGGGCAAAAAGGCAGAAATTCCCCGTATTTTAGTGCAATATTGCAGAAATTTGCCTAATTGTGTGGCAAAAAGGCAGAAATTCCCTATATGTTGGGGCAAAATACAGAAATTCTCCTTATTTTGGGGCAAAACTCTGAAATTCCACTTATTTTGGGGCAAAATTCCAGAAATTTCCCTTATTCT
Organism: Micromys minutus; assembly: GCF_963924665.1. NCBI lineage: Eukaryota > Metazoa > Chordata > Mammalia > Rodentia > Muridae > Micromys > Micromys minutus. The sequence continues at coordinate 1,649,999 of NW_027667302.1, forward strand.
GGGACACAAGTGCAGAAATTTCACTTATTTGGCGGCACAATTGCAGAAATTTCACTTATTTCAGGGTAATAAGTCAGAAATTTTTCTTATTTTGGGGCAAAAGAGACAGGAATATTCTTTATTTTGGGGGAAAAGACAGAAATTCCACTTATTTATAGGCAAAAAAGCAGAAATTCCCCTTATTTTGAAGCAAAAATGAAGAAATTTCCCTTTTTTATGGCAAAAAGGTATGCATTCTTCTTATTTTCGGGCAAAAAGGCAAAAATTCACGGTATTTTGGAGCAAAATTGCAGAAATTTGCCTAATTGTGGGGCAAAAAGGCAGAAATTCTCTATATGTTGGGGCAAAAAGACAGAAATTCTCCTTATTTTGGGGCAAAACTCAGAAATTCCATTATTTTGGGGCAAAATTCCAGAATTTTCCCTTATTTTCGGGCAAAATTGCAGAAATTTCACTTATTTTGGGGCATAATTGCAGAAATTTCACTTATTTCAGGGAAAAAAAGCAGAAATTTTCTTATTTTGGGGCAAAAAGGCAGAAATTCCTAGTATTTTGTGTCAAAATTCAGAAATTCCCCTTATTTTGAGGTAAAAAGGCTGAAATTCCCCTTAATAGGGGGCAAAAAGGCAGAAATTTTTCTTATTTTAGGGCAAAATTGCAGAAATTTCACTTACTTCAGGGTAATAAGTCAGAAATTTTCCTTATTTTGGGGCAAAAAAGACAAGAATTTTCTTTGTTTTGGGGGAAAAAGACAGAAATTCTACTTATTTAGAGGCAAAAAAGCAGAAATTCCCCTTATTTTGGAGCAAAAATGAAGAAATTTCCCTTTCTTATGGCAAAAACGTATGCATTCTTCTTATTTTCGGGCAAAAAGGCAGAAATTCCCCGTATTTTGGAGTAAAAATTGCAGAAATTCCCATAATTGTGGGGCAAAAATGCAGAAAATCTCTATATGTTGGGGCAAAAAACAGAAATTCTCCTTATTTTGGGGCAAAGCTCAGAAATTCCACTTATTTTGGGGCAAAATTCCAGAAATTTCCCTTATTTTGGGGCAAAATTGCAGAAATTTCACTTATTTGAGGCAAATTTGCAGAAATTTCACTTATTTTGGGGCAAAATTGCAGAAATTTCACTTATTTCAGGGAAAAAAGGCAGAAATTTTCCTTATTTTGGGGCAAAACGCAGAAATTCCTAATATTTTGTGGCAAAAATTTAGAAATTCCCCTTATTTTGAGGTAAAAAGGCTGAAATTCCCCTTAATAGGGGGCAAAAAGGCAGAAATTTTTATTATTTTGGGGCAAAATTGCAGAAATTTTACTTACTTCAGGGTAATAAGTCAGAATTTTTCTTAATTTTAGGGCAAAAAAACTGAAATTCCATTTGTTTTAGGGGAAAAAGACAGATATTCCACATATTTAGGGGCAAAAAAGCAGAAATTCCCCTTATTTTGGAGCAAAAATGAAGAAATTTCCCTTTTTTATGGCAAAAAGGTATGCATTCTTCTTATTTTCGGGCAAAAAGGAAGAAATTCTCTGTATTTTGGAGCAAAATTGCAGAAATTCCCATAATTGTGGGGCAAAAATGCAGAAATTGCCTATATGTTGGGGCAAAAAGACAGAAATTCTCCTTATTTTGGGGCAAAACCTAGAAATTCCACTTTTTTGGGGCAAAATTCCAGAAATTTCCCTTATTTTGGGCCAAAATTGCAGAAATTTCACTTATTTTGGGGCAAAATTGCAGAAATTTCACTTATTTCAGGGTAATAAGTCAGAAATTTTTCTTATTTTGGGGCAAAAAAGACAGGAATTTTCTTTGTTTTGGGGGAAAAATACAGAAATTCCACTGATTTAGAGGCAAAAAACCAGAAATTCCCCTTATTTTGGAGCAAAGATGAAGAAATTTCCCTTTTTTATGGCAAAAAGGTATTCATTCTTCTTATTTTCGGGCAAAAAGGCAGAAATTCCCGGTATTTTGGTGCAAAATTGCAGAAATTTGCCTAATTGTGGGGCAAAAAGGCAGAAATTCCCTATATGTTGGGGCAAAATACAGAAATTCTCCTTATTTTGGGGCAAAACTCTGAAATTCCACTTATTTTGTGGCAAAATTCCAGAAATTTCCCTTATTCTGGGACAAAAGTGCAGAAATTTCACTTATTTGGGGGCACAATTGCAGAAATTTCACTTATTTCAGGGTAATAAGTCAGAAATTTTTCTTATTTTGGGGCAAAAAAGACAGGAATATTCTTTGTTTTAGGGGAAAAGACAGAAATTCCACTTATTTATAGGCAAAAAAGCAGAAATTCCCCTTATTTTGAAGCAAAAATGAAGAAATTTCCCTTTTTTATGGCAAAAAGGTATGCATTCTTCTTATTTTCGGGCAAAAAGGCAAAAATTCACGGTATTTTGGAGCAAAATTGCAGAAATTTGCCTAATTGTGGGGCAAAAAGGCAGAAATTCTCTATATGTTGGGGCAAAAAGACAGAAATTCTCCTTATTTTGGGGCAAAACTCAGAAATTCCATTATTTTGGGGCAAAATTTTAGAAATTTCCCTTATTTTCGGGCAAAATTGCAGAAATTTCACTTATTTTGGGGCATAATTGCAGAAATTTCACTTATTTCAGGGAAAAAAAGCAGAAATTTTCTTATTTTGGGGCAAAAAGGCAGAAATTCCTAGTATTTTGTGTCAAAATTCAGAAATTCCCCTTATTTTGAGGTAAAAAGGCTGAAATTCCCCTTAATAGGGGGCAAAAAGGCAGAAATTTTTCTTATTTTAGGGCAAAATTGCAGAAATTTCACTTACTTCAGGGTAATAAGTCAGAAATTTTCCTTATTTTGGGGCAAAAAAGACAAGAATTTTCTTTGTTTTGGGGGAAAAAGACAGAAATTCTACTTATTTAGAGGCCAAAAAGCAGAAATTCCTTTTATTTTAGAGCAAAAATGAAGAAATTTCCATTTTTTATGGCAAAAAGGTATGCATTCTTCTTATTTTCGGGAAAAAAGGCAGAAATTCCCCGTATTTTGGAGCAAAATTGCAGAAATTTGCCTAATTGTAGGGCAAAAAGGCAGAAATTCTCTATATGTTGGGGCAAAAAGACAGAAATTCTCCTTATTTTGGGGCAAAACTCAGAAATTCCATTTTTGGGGGCAAAATTCCAGAAATTTCCCTTAATTTGGGGCAAAATTGTAGAAATTTCACTTATTTTGGGGCAAAATTGCAGAAATTTCACTTATTTCAGAGAAAAAAAAGCAGAAATTTTCTTATTTTGTGCCAGAAAGGCAGAAATTCCTAATATTTTGTGGCAAAAATGCATAAATTCCCCTTATTTTGAGGTAAAAATACTGAAATTCCCTTAATAGAGGGTAAATATGCAGAAATTCCCCTAATTTGAGGTAAAATGGCTGAAATTCCCCTTATTTTGTAAACAAAAACGCAGAAAATTCCCTTATTTTAGGGCAAAATTGCATAAATTTCACTTACTTCAGGGTAATAAGTCAGAATTTTTCCTTATCTTGGGGCAAAAAAGACAGAAATTCCCTTTGTTTTGGGGGAAAAAGACAGAAATTCTACTTATTTAGAGGCAAAAAAGCAGAAATTCCCCTTATTTTGGAGCAAAAATGAAGAAATTTCCCTTTCTTATGGCAAAAAGGTATGCATTCTTCTTATTTTCGGGCAAAAAGGCAGAAATTCCCCGTATTTTGGAGTAAAAATTGCAGAAATTCCCCTAATTGTGGGGCAAAAATGCAGAAAATCTCTATATGTTGGGGCAAAAAACAGAAATTCTCCTTATTTTGGGGCAAAACTCAGAAACTCCACTTATTTTGGGGCAAAATTCCAGAAATTTCCCTTATTTTGGGGCAAAATAGCAGAAATTTCACTTATTTGAGGCAAATTTGTAGAAATTTCACTTATTTTGGGGCAAAATTGCAGAAATTTCACTTATTTCAGGGAAAAAAGGCAGAAATTTTCCTTATTTTGGGGCAAAAAGCAGAAATTCCTAATATTTTGTGGCAAAAATTTAGAAATTCCCCTTATTTTGATGTAAAAAGGCTGAAATTCCCCTTAATAGGGGGCAAAAAGGCAGAAATTTATCTTATTTTCGGACAAAATTGCAGAAATTTTACTTACTTCAGGGTAATAAGTCAGAATTTTTCTTTATTTTGGGGCAAAAAACTGAAATTCCATTTGTTTTAGGGGAAAAAGACAGATATTCCACATATTTAGAGGCAAAAATGCAGAAATTCCCCTTAATTTTGAGCAAAAATGAAGAAATTTCCCTTTTTTATGGCAAAAAGGTATGCATTCTTCTTATTTTCAGGCAAAAAGGCAGAAATTCTCTGTATTTTGGAGCAAAATTGCAGAAATTCCCATAACTGTGGGGCAAAAATGCAGAAATTGCCTATATGTTGGGGCAAAAAGACAGAAATTCTCCTTATTTTGGGGCAAAACCTAGAAATTCCAATTTTTGGGGCAAAATTCCAGAAATTTCTCTTATTTTGGGCCAAAATTGCAGAAATTTCACTTATTTTGGGGCAAAATTGCAGAAATTTCACTTATTTCAGGGTAATAAGTCAGAAATTTTTCTTATTTTGGGGCAAAAAAGACAAGAATTTTCTTTGTTTTGGGGGAAAAAGACAGAAATTCCACTGATTTAGAGGCCAAAAACCAGAAATTCCCCTTATTTTGATCAAAAATGAAGAAATTTCCCTTTTTTATGGCAAAAAGGTATTCATTCTTCTTATTTTCGGGCAAAAAGGAAGAAATTTCCCGTATTTTGGTGCAAAATTGCAGAAATTTGCCTAATTGTGGGGCAAAAAGACAGAAATTCCCTATATGTTGGGGCAAAATACAGAAATTCTCCTCATTTTGGGGCAAAACTCAGAAATTTCAATTATTTTGGGGCAAAATTGCATAAATTTCCCTTATTTTGGGGCAAAATTGCAGAAATTTCACTTATTTCAGGGTAATAAGTCAGAAATTTTTCTTATTTTGGGGCAAAAAAGACAGGAATTTTCTTTGTTTTGGGGGAAAAGACAGAAATTCCACTTATTTAGAGGCAAAAAAGCAGAAATTCCCCTTATTTTGAAGCAAAAATGAAGAAATTTCCCTTTTTTATGGCAAAAAGGTATGCATTCTTCTTATTTTCGGGCAAAAAGGCAAAAATTCCCGGTATTTTAGAGCAAAATTGCAGAAATTTGCCTAATTGTGGGGCAAAAAGTCAGAAATTCTCTATATGTTGGGGCAAAAAGACAGAAATTCTCCTTATTTTGGGGCAAAACTCAGAAATTCCATTTTTTGGGGCAAAATTCCAGAAATTTCCCTTAATTTGGGGCAAAATTGTAGAAATTTCATTTATTTTGGGGCAAAATTGCAGAAATTTCACTTATTTCAGAGAAAAAAAGCAGAAATTTCCTTATTTTGGGCCAAAAAGGCAGAAATTCCTAATATTTTGTGGCAAAAATGCATAAATTCCCCTTATTTTGAGGTAAAAATACTGAAATTCCCTTAATAGAGGGTAAATATGCAGAAATTCCCCTAATTTGAGGTAAAATGGCTGAAATTCCCCTTATTTTGTAAACAAAAACGCAGAAAATTCCCTTATTTTAGGGCAAAATTGCATAAATTTCACTTACTTCAGGGTAATAAGTCAGAATTTTTTCTTATTTTGGGGCAAAAAAGACAGAAATTCCCTTTGTTTTGGGGGAAAAAGACAGAAATTCTACTTATTTAGAGGCAAAAAAGCAGAAATTCCCCTTATTTTGGAGCAAAAATGAAGAAATTTCCCTTTCTTATGGCAAAAAGGTATGCATTCTTCTTATTTTCGGGCAAAAAGGCAGAAATTCCCCGTATTTTGGAGTAAAAATTGCAGAAATTCCCCTAATTGTGGGGCAAAAATGCAGAAAATCTCTATATGTTGGGGCAAAAAACAGAAATTCTCCTTATTTTGGGGCAAAACTCAGAAATTCCACTTATTTTGGGGCAAAATTCCAGAAATTTCCATTATTTTGGGGCAAAATTGCAGAAATTTCACTTATTTCAGGGAAAAAAGGCAGAAATTTTCCTTATTTTGGGGCAAAACGCAGAAATTCCTAATATTTTGTGGCAAAAATTTAGAAATTCCCCTTATTTTGAGGTAAAAAGGCTGAAATTCCCCTTAATAGGGGGCAAAAAGGCAGAAATTTTTCTTATTTTGGGGCAAAATTGCAGAAATTTTACTTACTTCAGGGTAATAAGTCAGAATTTTTCTTAATTTTAGGTCAAAAAAACTGAAATTCCATTTGTTTTAGGGGAAAAAGACAGATATTCCACATATTTAGAGGCAAAAAAGAAGAAATTCCCCTTATTTTGAAGCAAAAATGAAGAAATTTCCCTTTTTTATGGCAAAAAGGTATGCATTCTTCTTATTTTCGGGCAAAAAGGCAGAAATTCTCTGTATTTTGGAGCAAAATTGCAGAAATTCCCATAATTGTGGGGCAAAAATGCAGAAATTGCCTATATGTTGGGGCAAAAAGACAGAAATTCTCCTTATTTTGGGGCAAAACCTAGAAATTCCACTTTTTTGGGGCAAAATTCCAGAAATTTCTCTTATTTTGGGCCAAAATTGCAGAAATTTCACTTATTTTGGGGCAAAATTGCAGAAATTTCACTTATTTCAGGGTAATAAGTCAGAAATTTTTCTTATTTTGGGGCAAAAAAGACAGGAATTTTCTTTGTTTTGGGGGAAAAATACAGAAATTCCACTGATTTAGAGGCAAAAAACCAGAAATTCCCCTTATTTTGGAGCAAAAATGAAGAAATTTCCCTTTTTTATGGCAAAAAGGTATTCATTCTTCTTATTTTCGGGCAAAAAGGCAGAAATTCCCCGTATTTTGGTGCAAAATTGCAGAAATTTGCCTAATTGTGGGGCAAAATGGCAGAAATTCCCTATATGTTGGGGCAAAATACAGAAATTCTCCTTATTTTGGGGCAAAACTCTGAAATTCCACTTATTTTGGGGCAAAATTCCAGAAATTTCCCTTATTCTGGGACAAAAGTGCAGAAATTTCACTTATTTGGGGGCACAATTGCAGAAATTTCACTTATTTCAGGGTAATAAGTCAGAAATTTTTATTATTTTGGGGCAAAAAAGACAGGAATATTCTTTGTTTTGGGGGAAAAGACAGAAATTCCACTTATTTATAGGCAAAAAAGCAGAAATTCCCCTTATTTTGAAGCAAAAATGAAGAAATTTCCCTTTTTTATGGTAAAAAGGTATGCATTCTTCTTATTTTCGGGAAAAAGGCAAAAATTCACGGTATTTTGGAGCAAACTTGCAGAAATTTGCCTAATTGTGGGGCAAAAAGGCAGAAATTCTCTATATGTTGGGGCAAAAAGACAGAAATTCTCCTTATTTTGGGGCAAAACTCAGAAATTCCATTATTTTGGGGCAAAATTCCAGAAATTTCCCTTATTTTCGGGCAAAATTGCAGAAATTTCACTTATTTTGGGGCATAATTGCAGAAATTTCACTTATTTCAGGGAAAAAAAGCAGAAATTTTTTATTTTGGGGCAAAAAGGCAGAAATTCCTAGTATTTTGTGTCAAAATTCAGAAATTCCCCTTATTTTGAGGTAAAAAGGCTGAAATTCCCCTTAATAGGGGGCAAAAAGGCAGAAATTTTTCTTATTTTAGGGCAAAATTGCAGAAATTTCACTTACTTCAGGGTAATAAGTCAGAAATTTTCCTTATTTTGGGGCAAAAAAGACAGGAATTTTCTTTGTTTTGGGGGAAAAAGACAGAAATTCTACTTATTTAGAGGCCAAAAAGCAGAAATTCCTTTTATTTTAGAGCAAAAATGAAGAAATTTCCATTTTTTATGGCAAAAAGGTATGCATTCTTCTTATTTTCGGGCAAAAAGGCAGAAATTCCCCGTATTTTGGAGCAAAATTTTAGAAATTTGCCTAATTGTAGGGCAAAAAGGCAGAAATTCTCTATATGTTGGGGCAAAAAGACAGAAATTCTCCTTATTTTGGGGCAAAACTCAGAAATTCCATTTTTTGGGGCAAAATTCCAGAAATTTCCCTTAATTTGGGGCAAAATTGTAGAAATTTCACTTATTTTGGGGCAAAATTGCAGAAATTTCACTTATTTCAGAGAAAAAAAAGCAGAAATTTTCTAATTTTGGGCCAAAAAGGCAGAAATTCCTAATATTTTGTGGCAAAAATGCATAAATTCCCCTTATTTTGAGGTAAAAATACTGAAATTCCCTTAATAGAGGGTAAATATGCAGAAATTCCCCTAATTTGAGGTAAAATGGCTGAAATTCCCCTTATTTTGTAAACAAAAACGAAGAAAATTCCCTTATTTTAGGGCAAAATTGCATAAATTTCACTTACTTCAGGGTAATATGTCAGAATTTTTCCTTATTTTGGGGCAAAAAGGACAGAAATTCCCTTTGTTTTGGGGGAAAAAGACAGAAATTCTACTTATTTAGAGGCAAAAAAGCAGAAATTCCCCTTATTTTGGAGCAAAAATGAAGAAATTTCCATTTCTTATGGCAAAAAGGTATGCATTCTTCTTATTTTCGGGCAAAAAGGCAGAAATTCCTCGTATTTTGGAGTAAAAATTGCAGAAATTCCCCTAATTGTGGGGCAAAAATGCAGAAAATCTCTATATGTTGGGGCAAAAAACAGAAATTCTCCTTATTTTGGGGCAAAACTCAGAAACTCCACTTATTTTGGGGCAAAATTCCAGAAATTTCCCTTATTTTGGGGCAAAATTGCAGAAATTTCACTTATTTGAGGCAAATTTGCAGAAATTTCACTTATTTTGGGGCAAAATTGCAGAAATTTCACTTATTTCAGGGAAAAAAGGCAGAAATTTTTCTTATTTTGGGGCAAAAGCAGAAATTCCTAATATTTTGTGGAAAAAACTTAGAAATTCCCCTTATTTTGAGGTAAAAAGGCTGAAATTCCCCTTAATAGGGGGCAAAAAGGCAGAAATTTATCATATTTTCGGGCAAAATTGCAGAAATTTTACTTACTTCAGGGTAATAAGTCAGAATTTTTCTTTATTTTGGGTCAAAAAAACTGAAATTCCATATGTTTTAGGGGAAAAAGACAGATATTCCACATATTTAGAGGCAAAAAGCAGAAATTCCCCTTAATTTTGAGCAAATATGAAGAAATTTCCCTTTTTTATGGCAAAAAGGTATGCATTCTTCTTATTTTCAGGCAAAAAGGCAGAAATTCTCTGTATTTTGGAGCAAAATTGCAGAAATTCCCATAACTGTGGGGCAAAAATGCAGAAATTGCCTATATGTTGGGGCAAAAAGACAGAAATTCTCCTTATTTTGGGGCAAAACCTAGAAATTCCAATTTTTGGGGCAAAATTTCAGAAATTTCTCTTATTTTGGGCCAAAATTGCAGAAATTTCACTTATTTGGGGCAAAATTGCAGAAATTTCACTTATTTCAGGGTAATAAGTCAGAAATTTTTCTTATTTTGGGGCAAAAAAGACAAGAATTTTCTTTGTTTTGGGGGAAAAAGACAGAAATTCCACTGATTTAGAGGCAAAAAACCAGAAATTCCCCTTATTTTGATCAAAAATGAAGAAATTTCCCTTTTTTATGGCAAAAAGGTATTCATTCTTCTTATTTTCGGGCAAAAAGGCAGAAATTTCCCGTATTTTGGTGCAAAATTGCAGAAATTTGCCTAATTTTGGGGCAAAAAGGCAGAAATTCCCTATATGTTGGGGCAAAATACAGAAATTCTCCTCATTTTGGGGCAAAACTCAGAAATTTCAATTATTTTCGGGCAAAATTGCAGAAATTTCCCTTATTTTGGGGCAAAATTGCAGAAATTTCACTTATTTCAGGGTAATAAGTCAGAAATTTTTCTTATTTTGGGGCAAAAAAGACAGGAATTTTCTTTGTTTTTGGGGAAAAGACAGAAATTCCACTTATTTAGAGGCAAAAAGCAGAAATTCCCCTTATTTTGAAGCAAAAATGAAGAAATTTCCCTTTTTTATGGCAAAAAGGTATGCATTCTTCTTATTGTCGGGCAAAAAGGCAAAAATTCACGGTATTTTGGAGCAAATTTGCAGAAATTTGCCTAATTGTGGGGCAAAAAGGCAGAAATTCTCTATATGTTGGGGCAAAAAGACAGAAATTCTCCTTATTTTGGGGCAAAACTCAGAAATTCCATTTTTTGTGGCAAAATTTCAGAAATTTCCCTTAATTTGGGGCAAAATTGTAGAAATTTCACTTATTTTGGGGCAAAATTGCAGAAATTTCACTTATTTCAGAGAAAAAAAAGCAGAAATTTTCTTATTTTGGGCCAAAAAGGCAGAAATTCCTAATATTTTGTGGCAAAAATGCATAAATTCCCCTTATTTTGAGGTAAAAATACTGAAATTCCCTTAATAGAGGGTAAATATGCAGAAATTCCCCTAATTTGAGGTAAAATGGCTGAAATTCCCCTTATTTTGTAAACAAAAACGCAGAAAATTCCCTTATTTTAGGGCAAAATTGCATAAATTTCACTTACTTCAGGGTAATAAGTCAGAATTTTTCCTTATTTTGGGGCAAAAAAGACAGAAATTCCCTTTGTTTTGGGGGAAAAAGACAGAAATTCTACTTATTTAGAGGCAAAAAAGCAGAAATTCCCCTTATTTTGGAGCAAAAATGAAGAAATTTCCCTTTCTTATGGCAAAAAGGTATGCATTCTTTTTATTTTCGGGCAAAAAGGCAGAAATTCCCCGTATTTTGGAGTAAAAATTGCAGAAATTCCCCTATTGTGGGGCAAAAATGCAGAAAATCTCTATATGTTGGGGCAAAAAACAGAAATTCTCTTTATTTTGGGGCAAAACTCAGAAATTCCACTTATTTTGGGGCAAAATTCCAGAAATTTCCCTTATTTTGGGGCAAAATTGCAGAAATTTCACTTATTTGAGGCAAATTTGCAGAAATTTCACTTATTTTAGGGCAAAATTCCAGAAATTTCCCTTATTTTGGCCCAAAATTGCAGAAATTTCACTTATTTTGGGGCAAAATTGCAGAAATTTCACTTATTTCAGGGTAATAAGTCAGAAATTTTTCTTATTTTGGTTCAAAAAAGACAGGAATTTTCTTTGTTTTGGGGGAAAAATACAGAAATTCCACTGATTTAGAGGCAAAAAACCAGAAATTCCCCTTATTTTGGAGCAAAAATGAAGAAATTTCCCTTTTTTATGGCAAAAAGGTATTCATTCTTCTTATTTTCGGGCAAAAAGGCAGAAATTCCCCGTATTTTGGTGCAAAATTGCAGAAATTTGCCTAATTGTGGGGCAAAAAGGCAGAAATTCCCTATATGTTGGGGCAAAATACAGAAATTCTCCTTATTTTGGGGCAAAACTCTGAAATTCCACTTATTTTGGGGCAAAATTCCAGAAATTTCCCTTATTCTGGGACAAAAGTGCAGAAATTTCACTTATTTGGGGGCACAATTGCAGAAATTTCACTTATTTCAGGGTAATAAGTCAGAAATTTTTATTATTTTGGGGCAAAAAAGACAGGAATATTCTTTGTTTTGGGGGAAAAGACAGAAATTCCACTTATTTATAGGCAAAAAAGCAGAAATTCCCCTTATTTTGAAGCAAAAATGAAGAAATTTCCCTTTTTTATGGCAAAAAGGTATGCATTCTTCTTATTTTCGGGCAAAAAGGCAAAAATTCACGGTATTTTGGAGCAAAATTGCAGAAATTTGCCTAATTGTGGGGCAAAAAGGCAGAAATTCTCTATATGTTGGGGCAAAAAGACAGAAATTCTCCTTATTTTAGGGCAAAACTCAGAAATTCCATTATTTTGGGGCAAAATTCCAGAAATTTCCCTTATTTTCGGGCAAAATTGCAGAAATTTCACTTATTTTGGGGCATAATTGCAGAAATTTCACTTATTTCAGGGAAAAAAAGCAGAAATTTTCTTATTTTGGGGCAAAAAGGCAGAAATTCCTAGTATTTTGTGTCAAAATTCAGAAATTCCCCTTATTTTGAGGTAAAAAGGCTGAAATTCCCCTTAATAGGGGGCAAAAAGGCAGAAATTTTTCTTATTTTAGGGCAAAATTGCAGAAATTTCACTTACTTCAGGGTAATAAGTCAGAAATTTTCCTTATTTTGGGGCAAAAAAGACAGGAATTTTCTTTGTTTTGGGGGAAAAAGACAGAAATTCTACTTATTTAGAGGCCAAAAAGCAGAAATTCCTTTTATTTTAGAGCAAAAATGAAGAAATTTCCATTTTTTATGGCAAAAAGGTATGCATTCTTCTTATTTTCGGGCAAAAAGGCAGAAATTCCCCGTATTTTGGAGCAAAATTGCAGTAATTTGCCTAATTGTAGGGCAAAAAGGCAGAAATTCTCTATATGTTGGGGCAAAAAGACAGAAATTCTCTTTATTTTGGGGCAAAACTCAGAAATTCCATTTTTTGGGGCAAAATTCCAGAAATTTCCCTTAATTTGGGGCAAAATTGTAGAAATTTCACTTATTTTGGGGCAAAATTGCAGAAATTTCACTTATTTCAGAGAAAAAAAAGCAGAAATTTTCTTATTTTGGGCCAAAAAGGCAGAAATTCCTAATATTTTGTGGCAAAAATGCATAAATTCCCCTTATTTTGAGGTAAAAATACTGAAATTCCCTTAATAGAGGGTAAATATGCAGAAATTCCCCTAATTTGAGGTAAAATGGCTGAAATTCCCCTTATTTTGTAAACAAAAATGCAGAAAATTCCCTTATTTTAGGGCAAAATTGCATAAATTTCACTTACTTCAGGGTAATAAGTCAGAATTTTTCCTTATTTTGGGGCAAAAAAGACAGAAATTCCCTTTGTTTTGGGGGAAAAAGACAGAAATTCTACTTATTTAGAGGCAAAAAAGCAGAAATTCCCCTTATTTTGGAGCAAAAATGAAGAAATTTCCCTTTCTTATGGCAAAAAGGTATGCATTCTTCTTATTTTCGGGCAAAAAGGCAGAAATTCCCCGTATTTTGGAGTAAAAATTGCAGAAATTCCCCTAATTGTGGGGCAAAAATGCAGAAAATCTCTATATGTTGGGGCAAAAAACAGAAATTCTCCTTATTTTGGGGCAAAACTCAGAAATTCCACTTATTTTGGGGCAAAATTCCAGAAATTTCCCTTATTTTGGGGCAAAATTGCATAAATTTCACTTATTTGAGGCAAATTTGCAGAAATTTCACTTATTTTGGGGCAAAATTGCAGAAATTTCACTTATTTCAGGGAAAAAAGGCAGAAATTTTCCTTATTTTGGGGCAAAAAGCAGAAATTCCTAATATTTTGTGGCAAAAATTTAGAAATTCCCCTTAATTTGAGGTAAAAAGGCTGAAATTCCCCTTAATAGGGGGCAAAAAGGCAGAAATTTTTCTTATTTTGGGGCAAAATTGCAGAAATTTTACTTACTTCAGGGTAATAAGTCAGAATTTTTCTTAATTTTAGGGCAAAAAAACTGAAATTCCATTTGTTTTAGGGGAAAAAGACAGATATTCCACATATTTAGAGGCAAAAAAGCAGAAATTCCCCTTATTTTGGAGCAAAAATGAAGAAATTTCCCTTTTTTATGGCAAAAAGGTATGCATTCTTCTTATTTTCGGGCAAAAAGGCAGAAATTCTTTGTATTTTGGAGCAAAATTGCAGAAATTCCCATAATTGTGGGGCAAAAATGCAGAAATTGCCTATATGTTGGGGCAAAAAGACAGAAATTCTCCTTATTTTGGGGCGAAACCTAGAAATTCCACTTTTTTGGGGCAAAATTCCAGAAATTTCCCTTATTTTGGGCCAAAATTGCAGAAATTTCACTTATTTTGGGGCAAAATTGCAGAAATTTCACTTATTTCAGGGTAATAAGTCAGAAATTTTTCTTATTTTGGGGCAAAAAAGACAGGAATTTTCTTTGTTTTGGGGGAAAAATACAGAAATTCCACTGATTTAGAGGCAAAAAACCAGAAATTCCTCTTATTTTGGAGCAAAAATGAAGAAATTTCCCTTTTTTATGGCAAAAAGGTATTCATTCTTCTTATTTCCGGGCAAAAAGGCAGAAATTCCCCGTATTTTGGTGTAAAATTGCAGAAATTTGCCTAATTGTGGGGTAAAAAGGCAGAAATTCCCTATATGTTGGGGCAAAATACAGAAATTTTCCTTATTTTGGGGCAAAACTCTGAAATTCCACTTATTTTGGGGCAAAATCCCAGAAATTTCCCTTATTCTGGGACAAAAGTGCAGAAATTTCACTTATTTGGGGGCACAATTGCAGAAATTTCACTTATTTCAGGGAAATAAGTCAGAAATTTTTCTTATTTTGGGGAAAAAAGACAGGAATATTCTTTGTTTTGGGGGAAAAGACAGAAATTCCACTTATTTATAGGCAAAAAAGCAGAAATTCCCCTTATTTTGAAGCAAAAATGAAGAAATTTCCCTTTTTTATGGCAAAAAGGTATGCATTCTTCTTATTTTCGGGCAAAAAGGCAAAAATTCACGGTATTTTGGAGCAAAATTGCCGAAATTTGCCTAATTGTGGGGCAAAAAGGCAGAAATTCTCTATATGTTGGGGCAAAAAGACAGAAATTCTCCTTATTTTGGGGCAAAACTCAGAAATTCCATTATTTTGGGGCAAAATTCCAGAAATTTTCTTATTTTGTGGCAAAAAGGCAGAAATTTCTTTTATTTTGATACAAAATTGCAGAAATTTTTCTTATTTTGGGCAAAAAGGAAGAAATTTTCCATATTTTGGGGCAAAAATGCAGAAATTCCTTTTATTTTGGGTAAAAAGGCTGAAATTCCCCTTATTTGGGGGCAAAAAGGCAGAAATTTCCCTTATTTTGGGGCAAAATTGCAGAAATTTCACTTATTTCAGGGTAATAAGTCAGAAATTTTCCTTATTTTGGGGCAAAAAAGAGAGAAATTCCCTTTTTTGGGGGGGAAAAAACAGAAATTCCACTTATTTAGATGCAAAAAGGAGAAATTCCCCTTATTTTGGAGCAAAAATGAAGAAATTTCCCTTTTTTATGGAAAAAAGGTATGCATTCTTCTTATTTTCGGAAAAAAAAGGCAGAAATTCCCATATTTTGGAGCAAAATTGCAGAAATTCCCCTAATTGTGGGGCAAAAAGGCAGAAATTTTCTATATGTTGGGGCAAAAAGACAGAAATCGTCCTTATTTTGGGGCCAAACTCAGAAATTCCACTTATTTTGGGGCAAAATTCCAGAAATTTCCATTATTTTGGGGAAAGATTGCAGAAATTTCTCTTATTTTGGGGAAAAATTGCAGAAATTTCACTTATATCAGGGGAAAAAAGCAGAAATTTTCGTATTTTGTGGCAAAAAGGCAGAAATTTTCCATATTTTGGGGCAAAAATGCAGAAAATCTTCTTATTTTGAGGTAAAAAGGCTGAAATTCCCCTTATTTGGGGGCAAAAAGGCAGAAATTTCCCTTATTTTGAGGCAAAATTGCAGAAATTTCACTTATTTCAGGGTAATAAGTCAGAAATTTTCCTTATTTTGGGGCAAAAAAGACAGAAATTA
Source organism: Micromys minutus (assembly GCF_963924665.1). Lineage (NCBI taxonomy): Eukaryota > Metazoa > Chordata > Mammalia > Rodentia > Muridae > Micromys > Micromys minutus. The sequence continues at coordinate 1,665,536 of NW_027667302.1, forward strand.
CCTTTGTTTTGGGGGGAAAAGACAGAAATTCCACTTATTTAGAGGCAAATGCAGAAATTCACCTTATTTTAGAGCAAAATGAAGAAATTTCTTTTTAAGTCAAAAAGGTATGCATTCTTCTTATTTTCCGAAAAAAAGGCAGAAATTCCCAGTATTTTGGAGCAAAATTGCAGAAATTCCCCTAATTGTGGGGCAAAAAGGCAGAAATTCCCTATATGTTGGGGCAAAAAGACATAAATCCTCCTTATTTTGGGGCAAAACTCAGAAATACCACTTATTTTGGGGCAAAATTCCAGAAATTTCCCTTATTTTGGGGCAAAATTGCAGAAATTTCACTTATTTTGGGCAAAATTGCAGAAATTTCACTTATTTCAGAAAAACAGCAGAAATTTTTTTATTTTGGGGCAAAAAGGCAGAAATTTCTTTTATTTTGGTACAAAATTGAAGAAATTTTTCTTATTTTGGAGCAAAAACGCAGAAATTTCCCATATTTTGGGGCAAAAATGCAGAAAATTTACTTATTTTGTGGTAAAAAGGCTGAAATTCCCCTTATTTGGGGGCAAAAAGGGAGAAATTTTTCTTATTTTGAGGCAAAATTGCAGAAATTTCACTTATTTCAGGGTAATAAGTCAGAAATATTCCTTATCTTGGGGCAAAAAATACAGAGATTCCCTTTGTTTTGGGGGAAATAGACAGAAATTCGACTTATTTAGAGGCAAAAAAGCAGAAATTCCTCTTATTTTGGAGCAAAAATGAGGAAATTTCTCTTTTTTGTGGCAAAATGTATACATTCCCCTTATTTTCGGACTAAAAATCAGAAATTCCCCGTATTTTGGAGCAAAATTCTAGAAATTCCTCTAATTGTGGGGCAAAAAGGAAGAAATTTCATTATTTTGTGGCAAAATTGCAAAAATTTCACTTATTTCAGGATAATAAGTCATAATTTTTCCTTATTTTGGGGCAAAAAGGCAGAAATTCCTAATATTATGTGGCAAAAATGCAGAAATTCCCTTTATTTTGAGGTAAAAAGGCTGAAATTCCCCTTATTTGGGGGCAAAAATGCAAAAAGTTTCCTTATTTTGGGGCAAAATTGCAGAAATTTCACTTACTTCAGGGTAATAAGTCAGAAATTTTTCTTACTTAGGGGCAAAAAATACAGATATTACCTTTGTTTTGGGGGAAAAAGACAGAAATTCCACTTATTTAGAGGCAAAAAAGCAGAAATTCCCCTTATTTTGGAGCAAAAATGAAGAAATTTCCCTTTCTTATGGCAAAAAGTTATGCATTCTTCTTATTTTCGGGCAAAAAGGCAGAAATTCCCCGTATTTTGGAGCAAAATTGCAGAAATTCCCCTAATTGTGGGGCAAAAAGGCAGAAATTCTCTATATGTTGGGGCGAAAAGACAGAAATTCTCCTTATTTTGGGGCAGAACTCAGAAATTACACTTATTTTGGAGCAAAATTCAAGAGATTTTCCTTATTTTGGGGCAAAATTGCAGAAATTTCACTTATTTTTGGGCAAAATTTCAGAAATTTCACTTATTTCAAAAAAAAGCTGAAATTTTCTTATTTTGGGGCAAAAAGGCAAAAATTTCTTTTATTTTGGTACAAAATTGCAGAAATTTTTCTTATTTTGGAGCAAAAAGGCAGAAATTTCCCATATTTTGGGGCAAAAATGCAGAAATTCCTCTTATTTTGAGGAAAAAGGCTTTAATTCCACTTAATTATGGGCAAAAAGGCAGAAATTTCCTTATTTTGGGGCAAAATTGCAAAAATTTCACTTATTTCAGGGTAATAAGTAAGAAATTTTCCTTAATTTGGGGCAAAAAGGCAGAAATTCCTAATATTTTGTGGAAAAAATGCAGAAATTCCCCTTATTTTGAGGTAAAAAGGCTGAAATTCCCCTTATTTGGGGGCAAAAAGCAGAAATTTCACAAATTTTTGGGCAAAATTGCAGAAATTTGACTTATTTCAGGGTAATAAATCAGAAATTTCCCTTATTTTGGGGCAAAATAGACAGAAATTCCCTTTGTTTTGGGGGAAAAAACAGAAATTCCAATTATTTAGAGGAAAAAAGCAGAAATTCCTCTTATTTTGGAGCAAAAATGAAAAAATTTCACTTTTTTATAGCAAAAAGGTATGCATTCTTCTTATTTTCATACAAAAAGGCAGAAATTCCCCGTATTATGGAGCAAAATTGCAGAAATTCCCCTAATTGTGGGGCAAAAAGGCAGAAATTCCTTATATGTTGGGACAAAAAGACAGAAATTCTCTTTATTTTGTGGCAAAACTCAGAAATTTCACTTATTTTTGGGCAAAATTGCAGAAATTTCAGTTATTTAAGAAAAAAAAAGCAGAAATTTTCTTATTTTGGGGCAAAAAGGCAAAAATTTCTTTAATTTTGGTACAAAATAGCAGAATTTTTTCTTATTTTGGGGCAAAAATGCAGAAATTTCCCATATTTTGAAGCAAAAACGCAGAAGTTCCCCTTATTTTGGGGTAAAAAGGCTGAAATTCCCTTATTTGGGGGCAAAAAAGCAGAAATTTCACTTATTTTGGGGCAAAATTGCAGAAATTTCACTTATTTCAAGGTAATAAGTCAAAAATTTTCCTTATTTTTGGGGCAAAAAAGACAGAAATTCCCTTTGTTTTGGAAGAAAAAGACAGAAATTCCACTTATTTAGAGGCAAAAAAGCAGAAATTCCCATCATTTTAGAGCAAAAATGAAGAAATTTCCCTTTTTTATGGCAAAAAGGTATGCATTCTACTTATTTTCGGGCAAAAAGGCAGAAATTCCCCGTATTTGGGAGCAAATTTGCAGAAATTCCCCTAATTGTGGGGCAACAAGGCAGAAATTCCCTATATGTTGGGGCAAAAATACAGAAATTCTCCTTATTTTGGGGCAAAACTCAGAAATTCCACATATTTTGGGGCAAAATTCCAGAAATTTCCCTTATTTTGGGGCAAAATTGCAGAAATTTCACTTATTTTGGGCAAAATTGCAGAAATTTCACTTATTTCAGGGAATAAAGGAAGAAATTTTCTTTATTTTGGAGCAAAAAGGCTGAAATTCCTAATATTTTGTGGCAAAAATGCAGAAATTTCCCTTACTTTTAGCTAAAAAGGCTGAAATTCCCCATATTTGGGGAAAAAGGCAGAAATTTCACTTATTTTGGGGCAAAATTGCAGAAATTTCACTTATTTCAGTGTAATAAGTCAGAAATTTTCCTTATTTTGGGGCAAAAAAGACAGAAATTCCCTTTGTTTTGGGGGAAAAAGACAGTAATTCCACTTATTTACCGGCAAAAAAAGGAGAAATTCCCCTTATTTTGGAGCAAAAATGAAGATATTTCCCTTTTTTATGGCAAAAAGGTATGCATTCTTCATATTTTCGAACAAAAAGGCAGAAATTCCCCGTATTTTGGAGCAAAATTGCAGAAATTCCCCTTATTGTGGGGCAAAAAGGCAGAAATTCCCTATATGTTGGGGCAAAAAAAACAAAAATTCTCCTTATTTTGGGGCAAAACTCAGAAATTCCACTTATTTGTGGCAAAATTCCAGAAATTTACCTTATTTTAGGGCAAAATTGCAGAAATTTCACTTATTTTGGGGCAAAATTGCAGCAATTTCACTTATTTCAGGGAAAAACGGCAGAAATTTTCCTTATTTTGGGGCAAAAAAGCAGAAATTCCTAATATTTTGTGGCAAAAATGCAGAAATTCCTCTTATTTTGAGGTAAAAAGGGTGAAATTCCCCGTATTTGGGGGCAAAAAGGCAGAAATTTCCCTTATGTTGGGGCAAAATTGCAGAAATTTCACTTATTTCAGGGTAATAAGAATGAAATTTTCCTTATTTTGGACCAAAAATAGAGAAATTCCTTTGTTTTGGAAAAAAAAAACAGAAATTCCACTTATTTAGAGTCAAAAAGGCAGAAATTCCCCTTATTTTGGAGCAAAAATGAAGAAATTTCCCTTTTTTATGGCAAAAAGGTATGCATTCTTCTTATTTTCAGGCAAAAATGCAGAAATTCCCCGTATTTTGAGCAACATTTCAGAAATTCCCCTAATTGTGGGGCAAAAAGGCAGAAATTCCCTATATGTTGGGGCAAAAAGACAAAAATTCTTCTTATTTTAGGGCAAAACTCAGAAATTCCACTTAATTTGGGGCAAAATTCCAGAAATTTCCTTTATTTTGGGGCAAAATTGCAGAAATTTCACTTATTTTGGGGCAAAATTTCAGAAATTTCACTTATTTCAAAGAAAAAAAGCAGAGATTTTCTTATTTTGGGGCAAAAAGGCAAAAATTTCCCATATTTTGAAGCAAAAATGCAGAAATGTCCCTTATTTTGAGGTAAAAAGGCTGAAATTCCCCTTATTTGGGGGCAAAAAGGCAGAAATTTCCCAAATTTTGGGGCAAAATTGCAGAAATTTGACTTATTTCAGGGTAATAAATCAGAAATTTTCCTTATTTTGGGGCAAAAAAGACAGAAATTCCCTTTGTTTTGGGAAAAAAAACAGAAAGTCCAATTATTTAGAGGAAAAAAGCAGAAATTCTTCTTATTTTGGAGCAAAAATGAAAAAATTTCACTTTTTTATGGCAAAAAGGTATGCATTCTTCTTATTTTCGGACAAAACGGCAGAAATTCCCCGTATTATGGAGCAAAATTGCAGAAATTCCCCTAATTGTAGGGCAAAAAGGCAGAAATTCCTTATATGTTGGGGCAAAAAGACAGAAATTCTCCTTATTTTGTGGCAAAACTCAGAAATTTACCTTATTATAGGGCAAAATTGCAGAAATTTCAGTTATTTCAGAAAAAAAAGCAGAAATTTTCTTATTTTGGGGCAAAAGGCAGAAATTTCTTTTATTTTGGTACAAAATTGCAGATTTTTTTCCTATTTTGGGGCAAAAAGTTGAAAATTTCCCATATTTTGGGGCAAAAATGCAGAAATTCCCCTTATTTTGGGGTAAAAATGCTGAAATTCCCTTATTTGGGGGCAAAAAGCAGAAATTTCACTTATTTTGAAGCAAAATTGCAGAAATTTCACTTATTTCAGGGTAATAAGTCAGAAATTTTCCTTATTTTGGGCCAAAAAAGACAGAAATTCCCTTTGTTTTAGGGGAAAAAGACAGAAATTCCACTTATTTAGAGGCAAAAAAGCAGAAATTCCCCTCATTTTGGAGCAAAAATGAAGAACTTTCCCTTATTTATGGCAAAAAGGTATGCATTCTACTTATTTTCGGGCAAAAAGGCAGAAATTCTTCGTATTTTGGGGCAAAATTGCAAAAATTCCCCTAATTGTGGGGCAACAAGGTAGAAATTCCCTATATGTTGTGGCAAAAATACAGAAATTTTCTTTATTTTGGGGCAAAACTCAGAAATTCCACATATTTTGGGGCAAAATTTCAGAAATTTCACTTATTTCAGGGAAAAAAGGCAGAAATTTTTTTTTTTTTTGGGGCAAAAAGGCTGAAATTCATAATATTTTGTGGCAAAAATGCAGAAATTCCCCTTACATTTAGGTAAAAAGGCTGAAATTCCCCATATTTGGGGGCAAAAAGGCAGAAATTTCCCTTATTTTGGGGCAAAATTTCAGAAATTTCACTTATTTTGGGCAAAATTGCAGAAATTTCACTTATTTCAGAAAAAAAGCAGAAATTTTCTTATTTTGGGGCAAAAAGGCAGAAATTTCTTTTATTTTGGTACAAAATTGCAGAAATTTATCTTATTTTAGGGCTAAAACGCAGAAATTTCCCATATTTTGGGGCAAAAATGCAGAAATTTCCCTTATTTTGAGGTAAATAGGCTGAAATTCCCCTTATTTGGGGGCAAAAAGGGAGAAATTTTTCTTATTTTGAGGCAAAATTGCAGCAATTTCACTTATTTCAGGGTAATAAGTCAGAAATTTTCCTTATCTTGGGACAAAAAATAAAGAAGTTTTCTTAGTTTTGGGGGAAAAAGACAAAAATTCCACTTATTTAGAGGCAAAAAAGCAGAAATTCCCCTTATTTTGGAGCAAAAATGAAGAAATTTCCCTTTGTTGTGGCAAAAGGTATACATTCCCCTTATTTTCGGGCTAAAAATCAGAAATTCCCCGTATTTTGGAGCAAAATTCTAGAAATTCCCCTAATTGTGGGGCAAAAAGGCAGAAATTTCCTATATGTTAGGGCAAAAAGACAGAAATTTTCCTTATTTTGAAGCAAAACTCAGAAATTCCACTTATTTTGGGGCAAAATTTCAGAGATTTCCCTTATTTTGGGGCAAAATTCCAGAAATTTCCCTTATTTTGGGGCAAAATTGCAGAAATTTCACTTATTTCAGTGAAAAAAGGCTGAAATTTTCCTTATTTTGGGGCAAAAATGCATAAATTCCTAATATTTTGTGGCAAAAATGCAGAAATTCCCCTTTTTTTAGGTAAAAAGAATGAAATTCCCCTTATTTGGGGGCAAAAAGGCAGAAATTTCCCTTATTTTGGGGCAAAATTGCAGAAATTTCACTTATTTCAGAATAATAAGTCAGAAATTTTTCTTATTTTGGGCAAAAAAGACAGAAATTCCCTTTGTTTTGGGAGAAAAATACATAAATTCCACTTATTTAGAGGCAAAAAAGCAGAAATTCTCCTTATTTTGGGGCAAAATTGCAGAAATTTCACTTACTTCAGGGTAATAAGTCAGAAATTTTTCATATTTTGGGGCAAAAAAGACAGAAATTACCTTTGTTTTGGGGGAAAAAGACAGAAATTTCACTTATTTAGAGGCAAAAAAGCAGAAATTCCCCTTATTTTGGAGCAAAAATGAACAAATTTCCCTTTTTTATGGCAAAAAATTATGCATTCTTCTTATTTTCGGGCAAAAAGGCAGAAATTCCCCGTATTTTGGAGCAAAATTGCAGAAATTCCCCTGATTGTGGGGCAAAAAGGCAGAAATTCCCTATATGTTGGGGCATAAAAACAGAAATAATCCTTATTTTGGGGCAGAACTCAGAAATTCCACTTATTTTGGGGCAAAATTCCAGAGATTTCCCTTATTTTGGGGCAAAATTGCAGAAATTTCACTTATTTTGGGGCAAAATTTCAGAAATTTCACTTATTTCAGGGAAAAAAGGCAGAAATTTTCCTTATTTCGGGGCAAAAAGGCAGAAATTCCTAATATTTTGTGGCAAAAATGCAGAAATTCCCCTTATTTTGAGGTAAAAAGGCTGAAATTCCCATTATTTGAGAGCAAAAAGGCAGAAATTTCTCTTATTTTGAGGCAAAATTGCAGAAATTTCACTTATTTCAGGGAAATAAGTCAGAAATTTTTCTTATTTTGGGGCAAAAAATACAGAAATTCCCTTTGTTTTGGGGGAAAAAGACAGAAATTCCACTTATTTAGATGCAAAAAAGCAGAAATTCCCCTTATTTTGGAGTAAAAATGAAGAAATTTCCCTTTTTTATGGCAAAAAGCTATGCATTCTTCTTATTTTCGGGCAAAAAGGCAGAAATTCCTCATATTTTGGAGCAAAATTGCAGAAATTCCCCTAAATGTGGAGCAAAAAGGAAGAAATTATCTATATGTTGGGGCAAAAAGACAGAAATTCTCCTTATTTTGGGGCAAAACTTAGAAATTCCACTTATTTTGGAGCAAAATTCCAGAAATTCCACTTATTTTGGGGCAAAATTGCCGAAATTTCACTTATTTTCGGGCAAAATTGCAGAAATTTCACTTATTTCAAAAAAAAAAAGCAGAAATTTTCTTATTTTGGAGCCAAAAGGCAGAAATTTCCCATATTTTGGGGCAAAAATGCAAAAATTCCTTTTATTTTGAGGAAAAAGGTTGAAATTCCCCTTAATTGGGGGCAAAAAGGCAGAAATTTCCTTATTTTTGGGCAAAATTACAAAAATTTCACTTATTTCAGTGTAATAAGACAGAAATTTTCCTTATTTTGGGGAAAAAAGACAGAAATTCCCTTTGTTTTGGGGGAAAAAGACAGAAATTCCACTTATTTAGATGCAAAAAAGCAGAAATTCCCCTTATTTTGGAGCAAAAATGAAGAAATTTCCCTTTTTTATGGCAAAAAGCTATGCATTCTTCTTATTTTCGAGCAAAAAGGCAGAAATTCCCCATATTTTGGAGCAAAATTGCAGAAATTCCCCTAATTGTGGGGCAAAAAGGCAGAAATTCCCTATATGTTGGGGCAAAAAGACAGAAATTCTCCTTATTTTGGGGCAAAACTTAGAAATTCCACTTATTTTGGAGCAAAATTCCAGAAATTCCACTTATTTTGGGGCAAAATTGCCGAAATTTCACTTATTTTCGGGCAAAATTGCAGAAATTTCACTTATTTCAAAAAAAAAGCAGAAATTGTCTTATTTTGTAGCCAAAAGGCAGAAATTTCCCATATTTTGGGGCAAAAATGCAGAAATTCCCCTTATTTTGGAGCAAAATGCAGAAATGCCCCAAATTGTGGGGCAAAAAGGCAGAAATTCCCTATATGTTGTGACAAAAAGACAGAAATTCTCCTTATTTAGGGGCAAAACTCAGAAATTCCACTTATTTTGGGGCAAAATTCCAATAATTTCCCTTATTTTGGGGCAAAATTGCAGAAATTTCAATTATTTTGGGAAAATTGCAGAAATTTCACTTATTTCAGAAAAAAACAGAAATTTTCTTATTTTGGGGCAAAAAGGCAAATTTCTTTTATTTTGGTACAAAATTGCAGAAATTTTTCTTATTTTGGGGCAAAAAGGCAGAAATTTCCCATATTTTGGGTCAAAAATGCAGAAAGTCCCCTTATTTTGAGGTAAAAAGGCTGAAATTCCCCTGATTTGGGGGCAAAAAACAGAAATTTCTTTTATTTTGAGGCAAAATTGCAGAAATTTCACTTATTTCAGGGTAATAAGTCAGAAATTTTCCTTATTTTGGGTCATAAAAGACAGAAATTCCCTTTGTTTTGGGGGAAAAAGACAGAAATTCCACTTATTTAGAGGCAAAAAGGCAGAAATTCCTAATATTTTGTGGCAAAAATGCAGAAATTCCCCTTATTTTGAGGTAAAAAGGCTGAAATTCCCCTTATTTGGGAGCAAAAAGGCAGAAATTTCCATTATTTTGGGGAAAAATTGCAGAAATTTCACTTATTTCAGGGTAATAAGTCAGAAATTTTCCTTATTTTGGGGCAAAAAAGACAGAAATTCCCTTTGTTTTGGGGGAAAAAGACAGAAATTTCACTTAGATGCAAAAAAGCAGAAATTCCCATTATTTTGGAGAAAAAATGAAGAAATTTCGTTTTTATATGGCAATAAGCTATGCATTCTTCTTATTTTCGGGAAAAAATGCACAAATTCCCCATATTTTGGAGCAGAATTGCAGAAATTCCCCTAATTGTGGGGCAAAAAGGCAGAAATTCCCCTAATTGTGGGGCAAAAAGACAGAAATTCTCTTTATTTTGGGTCAAAACTCAGAAATTCCATTTATTTTGGAGCAAAATTCCAGAAATTTCAATTATTTCGGGGCAAAATTGCAGAAATTTCAGTTATTTTGGGGCAAAATTTCAGCAATTTCACTTATTTAAAAAAAAGCAGAAATTTTCTTATTTTGGAGCAAAAAGGCAGAAATTTCCCATATTTTCGGGCAAAAATGCAGAAATTCCTTTTATTTTGAGGAAAAAGGCTGAAATTCCCCTTAATTGGGGGCAAAAAGGCAGAAATTTTCTTATTTTGGGGCAAAATTGCAAAATTTCACTTATTTCATGGTAATAAGTCAGAAATTTTCCTTATTTTGGGGCAAAAAGACAGAAATTCCCTTTGTTTTGGGGGAAAAAGACTGAAATTGCACTTTTTTAGAGGCAAAAAAGCAGAAATTCCTTTTATTTTGGAGCAAAAATGAAGAAATTTCCCTTTTTTGTGGCAAAAGGTATACATTCCCCTTATTTTCAGGCTAAAAAGCAGAAATTCCCTGTATTTTGGAGCAAAATTGCAGAAATTCCCCTAATTGTGGGGCAAAAATGCAGAAATTCCTTATATGTTAGAGCAAAAAAACAGTAATTCTCCTTATTTTGGGGCAAAACTCATAAATTCCACTTATTTTGGGGCAAAATTCCAGAAATTTCCCTTATTTTGGGGCAAAATTGCAGAAATTTCACTTATTTTGGGGCAAAATTGCAGAAATTTCACTTATTTCAGTGAAAAAAGGCAGAAATTTTCCTTATTTTGGGGCAAATAGGCAGAAATTCCTAATATTTTGTGGCAAAAATGCAGAAATTCCCCTTATTTTGAGGTAAAAAGGCAGAAATTTCCCTTATATAGGGGCAAAAAGGCAGAAATTTCCCTTATTTTGGGGCAAAATTGCAGAAATTTCACTTATTTCAGGGTAATAAGTCAGAAATTTTCCTTATTTTGGGCAAAAAAAACCCCAGAAATTCCCTTTGTTTTGGGGGAAAAATACATATATTCCACTTATTTAGAGGCAAAAAAGGAGAAATTCCTTTTATTTTGGCCAAAATTGCAAAAATTTCACTTACTTCAGGGTAATAAGTCAGAAAATTTCCTTATTTTGGGGCAAAAAGACAGAAATTACCTTTGTTTTGGGGGAAAAAGACAGAAATTCCACTTATTTAGAGGCAAAAAAGCAGAAATTCCCCTTATTTTGGAAAAAAATGAAGAAATTTCACTTTTTAAGGGCAAAAAGTTATGCATTCTTCTTATTTTCGGGCAAAAAGGCAGAAATTCCCCGTATTTTGGAGCAAAATTGCAGAAATTCCCCTAATTGTGGGGCAAAAAGACAGAAATTCTCCTTATTTTGTGTCAAAACTCAGTAATTCCACTTATTTTGGTTCAAAATTTCAGTAATTTCACTTATTTTGGGGAAAAATTGCAGAAATTTCACTTATTTCAGGGTAATAAGTCAGAAATTTTCTTTATTTTGGGGCAAAAAAGACAAATTCCCTTTGTTTTGGTGGAAAAAGACAGAAATTCCACTTATTTAGAGGCAAAAAAGCAGAAATTCCCCTCATTTTGGAGCCAAAAATAGAAATTTCCCTTTTTTATGGCAAAAAGGTATGCATTCTTATTATTTTCGGACAAAAAAGGCAGAAATTCCCCGTATTTTGGAGCAAAATTGCAGAAATTCCTCTAATTGTGGGGCAAAAAGGCAGAAATTCCCTATATGTTGGGGCAAAAAATACAGAAATTCTTTTTATTTTAGGGAAAAACTCAGAAATTTAACTTATTTTGGGGCAAAATTGCAGAAATTTCACTTATTTCAGAAATAAAAGCAGAAATTTTCTTATTTTGGGGCCAAAAGGCAGAAATTTCTTTTATTTTGTTACAAAATTGCAGAATTTTTTCTTATTTTGGGGCAAAAAGGCAGAAATTTCCCATATTTTGGGGCAAAAATGCAGAAATTTCTCTTATTTTGTGGTAAAAGGCTGAAATTCCCCTTATTTAGGGGCGAAAAAGCAGAAATTTCTCTTATTTTGGGGTAAAATTGCAGAAATTTCACTTACTTCAAGGTAATAAGTCAGAAATTTTCCATATTTTGGGGCCAATAAAAAGGAATTCCCTTTGTTTTGGTAGAAAAAGACAGAAATTCCACTTTTTTATAATCAAAAAAGCAGAAATTCCCCTTATTTTGGACAAAAATGAAGAAATTTCACTTTTTAAGGGCAAAAAGTTATGCATTCTTCTTATTTTTGGGCAAAAAGGCAGAAATTCCCCTTATTTTGGAGCAAAATTGCAGAAATTTTCCAAATTGTGGGGCAAAAAGGCAGAAATTCCCTATATGTTGGGGCAATAAGACAGAAATTGTCCTTATTTTGGGGCAAAACTCAGAAATTCCACTTATTTCGGAGCAAAATTCCAGAAATTTCACTTATTTTGGGGCAGAATTGCAGAAATTAAAATTATTTTGGGGCAAAATTGCAGAAATTTCACTTATTTCAATAAAAAGCAGAAATTTTCTTATTTTGGGGCAAAAAGGCAGAATTTTTTTTTATTTTGGTACAAAATTGCCGAAATTTTTCTTATTTTGGAGTAAAAAGGCAGAAATTTCCCATATTTTGGGGCAAAAATGCAGAAATTCCTTTTATTTTGAGGAAAAATGCTGAAATTCCCCTTAATTGGGGCCAAAAAGCAGAAATTTCCTTATTTTGGGACAAAATTGCAAAAATTTCACTTATTTCAGGGTAATAAGTCAGAAATTTTTCTTATTTAGGGGCAAAAAAGACAGGAATTCTTTTTGTTTTGGGGGAAAAAGACAGAAATTCCACTTATTTAGAGGCAAAAAGCAGAAATTCCCCTTATTTTGGGGCAAAATTGCAGAAATTTCACTTATTTTGGGGCAAAATTGTAGAAATTTCACTTATTTCAAAAAAAAAAGCAGAAATTTTCTTATTTTGGAGCAAAAAGCCAGAAATTTCCCATATTTGGGGGCAAAAATGCAGAAATTTCTCTTATTTTGAGGTAAAAGGCTGAAATTCTCCTTATTTGGGGGCAAAAAGGCAGAAATTTCTCTTATTTTGGGGTAAAATTGCAGAAATTTCACTTACTTCAGAGTAAAAAGTCAGAAATTTTCCTTATTTTGGGGCCAAAAAAAAGAAATTCTCTTTGTTTTGGGAGAAAAAGACAGAAATTCCACTTTTTTATAGGCAAAATAGCAGAAATTCCCCTTATTTTGGACAAAAATGAAGAAATTTCACTTTTTAAGGGCAAAAAGTTATGCATTCTTCTTATTTTTGGGCAAAAAGGCAGAAATTCCCCTTATTTTGGAGCAAAATTGCAGAAATTTCCCAAATTGTGGGGCAAAAAGGCAGAAATTCCCTATATGTTGGGCAATAAGACAGAAATTCTCCTTATTTTGGGGCAAAACTCAAAAATTCCACATATTTTGAAGCAAAATTTCAGAAATTTCACTTATTTTGGGGCAAAATTGCAGAAATTACAATTATTTTGGAGCAAAATTGCAGAAATTTCACTTATTTCAATAAAAAGCAGAAATTTTCTTATTTTGGGGCAAAAAGGCAGAATTTTTTTTTATTTTGGTACAAAATTGCCGAAATTTTTCTTATTTTGGAGTAAAAAGGCAGAAATTTCCCATATTTTGGGGCAAAAATGCAGAAATTCCTTTTATTTTGAGGAAAAAGGCTGAAATTCCCCTTAATTGGGGGCAAAAAGGCAGAAATTTCCTTATTTTGGGGCAAAATTGCAAAAATTTCACTTATTTCAGGGTAATAAGTCAGAAATTTTCCTTATTTTGGGCAAAAAGACAGAAATTCTCTTATTTTTTTAAGGAAAAAGAAAGAAATTCCACTTTTTTAGAGGCAAAAAAGTAGAAATTCCTTTTATTTTGGAGCAAAAATGAAGAAATTTCACTTTTTTGTGGCAAAAGGTATACATTCCCCTTATTTTCAGGCTAAAAGGCAGAAATTCCCTGTATTTTAAAGCAAAACTGCAGAAATTCCCCTAATTGTTGGGCAAAAAGGCAGAAATTCACTAAATGTTAGGGCAAAAAACAGAAATTCTCCTTATTTTGGGGCAAAACTCAGAAATTCCACTTATTTTGGGGGCAAAATTCCAGAAATTTCCATTATTTTGGGACAAAATTGCAGAAATTTCACTTATTTTGTGGCAAAATTGCAGAAATTTCACTTATTTCATTGAAAAAAGGCAGAAATTTTCCTTATTTTGGGGCAAAAAGTCAGGAATTCCTAATATTTTGTGGCAAAAATGCAGAAATTCCCCTTATTTTGAGGACAAAAGGCTGAAATTCTTTTTATTTGGGAGCAAAAAAGCAGAAATTTCCCTTATTTTGGGGCAAAATTGCAGAAATTTCACTTATTTCAGTCAGAAATTTTCTTTATTTTGGGCAAAAAAGATAGAAATTCCCTTTGTTTTGGGGGAAAAATACATAAATTCCACTTATTTAGAGGCAAAAAAGCAGAAATTTCCCTTATTTGTGGGCAAAATTGTAGAAATTTCACTTACTTCAGGGTAATAAGTCAGAAATTTTTCTTATTTAGGGGCAAAAAAGACAGAAATCATTTTTGTTTTGGGCTGAAAAAGACAGAAATTCCACTTATTTAGAGGCAAAAAAGCAGAAATTCCCCTTATTTTGGGGCAAAATTGCAGAAATTTCACTTATTTTGGGGCAATATTGCAGAAATTTCACTTATTTCAAAAAAAGCAGAAATTTTCTTATTTTGGAGCAAAAAGGCAGAAATTTCCCATATTTTGGGGCAAAAATGCAGAAATTAGTTTTATTTTGAGGAAAAAGGCTGAAATTCCCCTTAATTTGGGCCAAAAAGCAGAAATTTCCTTATTTTGGGGCAAAATTGCAAAAATTTCATTTATTTCAGGGTAATAAGTCAAAAATTTTCCTTATTTTGGGGCAAAAAGACAAAAATTCCCTTTGTTTTTGGAGAAAAATACAGAAATTGCACATTTTTAGAGACAAAAAAGCAGAAATTCCTATTATTTTGGAGCAAAAATGAAGAAATTATCGTTTTTTGTGGCAAAAGGTATACATTCCCTTTATTTTCAGGCTAAAAAGCAGAAATTCCCCGTGTTTTGGAGCAAAATTGCAGAAATACCCCTAATTGTGGGGCAAAAATGCAGAAATTCCCTATATGTTAGTGCAAAAAAACAGAAATTCTCCTTATTTTGGGGCAAAACTCAGAAATTCCACTTATTTTGGGGCAAAATTCCAGAAATTTCCCTTATTTTGGGGCAAAATTGCAGAAATTTCACTTATTTTGGGGCAAAATTGCAGAAATTTCACTTATTTAGGTGAAAAAGGCAGAAATTTCCCTTATATGGGGGCAAAAAGGCAGAAATTTCCCTTATTTTGTACAAAAATTGCAGGAATTTCACTTATTTCAGGGTAATAAGTCGGAAATTTTCTTTATTTTGGGCAAAAAAAGACAGAAATTCCCTTTGTTTTGGAGGAAAAAATACATAAATTCCACTTATTTAGAGGCAAAAAAGGAGAAATTCCTTTTATTTTGGCCAAAATTTCAGAAATTTCACTTACTTCAGGGTAATAAGTCAGAAATTTCATTATTTTGGGGCAAAAAATACAGAAATTACCTTTGTTTTGGGGGAAAAAGACAGAAATTCCACTTATTTAGAGGCAAAAAAGCAGAAATTCCCTTTATTTTGGAGCAAAAATGAAGAAATTTCCCCTTTTTATGGGAAAAACTTATGCATTCTTCTTATTTTCGGGCAAAAAGGGAGAAATTCCCCGTATTTTGGAGCAAAATTGCAGAAATTCCCCAAATTGTTGGGCAAAATGACAAAAATTCTCCTTATTTTGGGTCAAAACTCAGAAATTCCACTTATTTTGAATCAAAATTTCAATAATTTCACTTATTTTGGGGTAAAATTGTAGAAATTTCACTTATTTCAGTGTAATAAGTCAGAAATTATCCTTATTTTGGGGCAAAAAAGACAAATTCCCTTTGTTTTGGGGGAAAAAGACAGAAATTCCACTTATTTAGAGGCAATAAAGCAGAAATTCCCCTCATTTTGGAGCAAAAAGAAGAAATTTCCCTTTTTTATGGCAAAAAGGTATGCATTCTTATTATTTTCGGACAAAAAGGCAGAAATTCCCCGTATTTTGGAGCAAAATTGCAGACATTCCTCTAATTGTGGGGCAAAAAGGCAGAAATTCTCTATATGTTGGGGCAAAAAGACAGAAATTCTCCTTATTTTAGGGAAAAATTCTGAAATTTAACTTATTTTGGGGCAAAATTGCAGAAATTTCACTTATTTCAGAAATAAAAGCAGAAATTTTCTTATTTTGGGGCCAAAAGGCAGAAATTTCTTTTATTTTGTTACAAAATTGCAGAATTTTTTCTTATTTTGGGGCAAAAAGTCAGAAATTTCCCATATTTTGGGGCAAAAATGCAGAAATTTCTCTTATTTTGAGGTAAAAGGCTGAAATTCCCCTTATTTGGGGGCAAAAAGTCAAAAATTTCTCATATTTTGGGGCAAAATTGCAGAAATTTCACTTATTTTGGGGCAAAATTGCAGAAATTTCACTTATTTCAAAAAAAAGCAGAAATTTTCTTATTTTGGAGCAAAAATGCAGAAATTTCTCATATTTTGGGACAAAAATTCAGAAATTCCTTTTATTTTGAGGAAAAAGGCTGAAATTCCCCTTAATTGGGGGCAAAAAGGCAGAAATTTCCTTATTTTGGGGCAAAACTGCAAAAATTTCACTTATTTCAGGGTAATAAGTCAGAAATTTTTTTTATTTTGGGGCAAAAAGACAGAAATTCCCTTTGTTTTTGGGGAAAAAGACAGAAATTCCAATTTTTAGAGGCAAAAAAGCTGAAATTCCTTTTATTTTGGAGCAAAAATGAAGAAATTTCCATTTTTGTGGCAAAAGGTATACATTCCCCTTATTTTCAGGCTAAAAAGCAGAAATTCCCTGTATTTTGGAGCAAAATTGCAGAAATTCCCCTAATTGTGGGGCAAAAATGCAGAAATTCCCTATATGTTAGTGCAAAAAACAGAAATTCTCCATATTTTAGGGCAAAACTCAGAAATTCCACTTATTTTGGGGCAAAATTCCAGAAATTTCCCTTATTTTGGGGCAAAATTGCAGAAATTTCACTTATTTTGAGGAAAAATTGCAGAAATTTCACTTATTTCAGTTAAAAAAGGCAGAAATTTCCCATATTTTGGGGCAAAAATGCAGAAATTTCTCTTATTTTGAGGTAAAAGGCTGAATCCCCCTTATTTGGGAGCAAAAAGGCAGAAATTTCTCTTATTTTGGGGTAAAATTGCAGAAATTTCACTTATTTCAGGGTAATAAGTCAGAAATTTTCCTTATTTTGGGGCCAAAAAACAAAAATTCCCTTTGTTTTGGGAGAAAAAGACAGAAATTCCACTTTTTTAGAGGCAAAAAAGCAGAAATTTCCCTTATTTTGGAGCATAAATGAAGAAATTTCACTTTTTAAGGGCAAAAAGGTATGCATTCTTCTTATTTTTGGGCAAATAGGCAGAAATTCCCCTTATTTTGGAACAAAATTGCAGAAATTTCTCAAATTGTTGGGCAAAAAGGCAGAAATTCCCTATATGTTGGGGCAAAAAGACAGAAATTCTCCTTATTTTGGGGCAAAACTCAGAAATTCCACATATTTTGGAACAAAATTCCAGAAATTTCACTTATTTTGGGGCAAAATTGCAGAAATTACAATTATTTTGGGGCAAAATTGCAGAAATTTCACTTATTTCAAAAAAAAGCAGAAATTTTCTTATTTTGGGGCAAAAAGGAAGAAATTTCCCATATTTTGGGGCAAAAATGCAGAAATTTCTTTTATTTTGAGGAAAAAGGCTGAAATTATCCTTAATTTAGGGAAAAAAGGCAGAAATTTCCTTATTTTTGGCAAAATTGCAAAAATTTCACTTATTTCAGGGTAATAAGTCAGAAATTTTCCTTATTTTGGGGCAAAAAGACAGAAATTCCCTTTGTTTTGGGGGAAAAAGACTGAAATTGCACTTTCTTAGAGGCAAAAAAGCAGAAATTCCTTTTATTTTGGAGCAAAAATGAAGAAATTTCCCTTTTTTGTGGCAAAAGGTATACATTCCCCTTATTTTCAGGCTAAAAAGCAGAAATTCCCCGTATTTTGGAGCAAAATTGCAGAAATTCCACTAATTGTGGGGCAAAAATGCAGAAATTCCCTATATGTTAGGGCAAAAAAACAGAAATTCTCCTTATTTTGGTGGCAAAACTCAGAAATTCCACTTATTTTCGGGCAAAATTCCAGAAATTTGCCACATTTTGGGGCAAAATTGCCGAAATTTCACTTATTTTGGGGCAAAATTGCAGAAATTTCACTTATTTCTGTGAAAAAAGGCAGAAATTTTCCTTATTTTGGTGCAAAAAGGCAGAAATTCCTAATATTTTGTGGCAAAAATGCAGAAATTCCCCTTATTTTGAGGTAAAAAGGCTGAAATTTCCCTTATATGGGGGCAAAAAGGCAGAAATTTCCCTTATTTTGGGACAAATTTGCAGAAATTTCACTTATTTCAGGGTAATAAGTCAGAAATTTTCCTTATTTTGGGCAAAAAAAGACAGAAATTCCCTTTGTTTTGGGGGAAAAATACATAAATTCCACTTATTTAGAGGCAAAAAAGCAGAAATTCCTTTATTTTGGCCAAAATTGCACAAATTTCACTTACTTCAGGGTAATAAGTCAGAAAATTTCCTTATTTTGGGGCAAAAAAGACAGAAATTACCTTTGTTTTGGGGGAAAAAGACAGAAATTCCACTTATTTAGAGGCAAAAAAGCAGAAATTCCCCTTATTTTGGAGCAAAAATGAAGAAATTTCCATTTTTTATGGGAAAGAGTTATGCATTCTTCTTATTTTCGGGCAAAAAGGTAGAAATTCCCCGTATTTTGGAGCAAAATTGCAGAAATTCCCCTAATTGTGGGGCAAAAATACAGAAATTCTCCTTATTTTGGGTCAAAACTCAGAAATTCCACTTATTTTGGGTCAAAATTTCAATAATTTCACTTATTTTGGGGCAAAATTGCAGAAATTTCACTTATTTCAGGGTAATAAGTCAGAAATTTTCCTTATTTTGGGGCAAAAAAGACAAATTCTCTTTGTTTTGGGGGAAAAAGACAGAAATTCCACTTTTTTATAGGCAAAAAAGCAGAAATTCCCCTTATTTTGGACAAAAATGAAGAAATTTCACTTTTTAAGGGCAAAAAGTTATGCATTCTTCTTATTTTTGGGCAAAAAGGCAGAAATTCCCCTTATTTTGGAGCAAAATTGCAGAAATTTCCCAAATTGTGGGGCAAAAAGGCAGAAATTCCCTATATGTTGGGGCAATAAGACAGAAATTCTCCTTATTTTGGGGCAAAACTCAGAAATTCCACTTATTTCGGAGCAAAATTCCAGAAATTTCACTTATTTTGGGGCAGAATTGCAGAAATTAAAATTATTTTGGGGCAAAATTGCAGAAATTTCACTTATTTCAATAAAAAGCAAAAATTTTCTTATTTTGGGGCAAAAAGGCAG
Source organism: Micromys minutus (assembly GCF_963924665.1). Lineage (NCBI taxonomy): Eukaryota > Metazoa > Chordata > Mammalia > Rodentia > Muridae > Micromys > Micromys minutus. The sequence goes on from NW_027667302.1 coordinate 1,684,539, forward strand.
AAATTCTCTTTGTTTTTGAGGAAAAAGAAAGAAATTCTACTTTTTTAGAGGCAAAAAAGCAGAAATTCCTTTTATTTTGGAGCAAAAATGAAGAAATTTCTCTTTTTTGTGGCAAAAGGTATGCATTCCCCTTATTTTCAGGCTAAAAGGCAGAAATTCCCTGTATTTTAAAGCAAAACTGCAGAAATTCCCCTAATTGTGGGGCAAAAAGGAAGAAATTCCCTATATGTTAGGGCAAAAAACAGAAATTCTCCTTATTTTGGGGCAAAACTCAGAAATTCCACTTATTTTGGGGCCACATTCCAGAAATTTCCCTTATTTTGGGACAAAATTGCAGAAATTTCACTTATTTTGTGGCAAAATTGCCGAAATTTCACTTATTTCAGTGAAAAAAGGCAGAAATTTTCCTTATTTTGGGGCAAAAAGTCAGGAATTCCTAATATTTTGTGGCAAAAATGCAGAAATTCCCCTTATTTTGAGGTCAAAAGGCTGAAATTCTCCTTATTTGGGAGCAAAAAAGCAGAAATTTCCCTTATTTTGGGGCAAAATTGCAGAAATTTCACTTATTTCAGTCAGAAATTTTTCTTATTTTGGGCAAAAAAGACAGAAATTCCCATTAATTTATGGGAAAAATACATAAATTCCACTTATTTAGAGGCAAAAAAGCAGAAATTTCCCTTATTTTGGGGCAAAATTGTAGAAATTTCACTTACTTCAGGGTAATAAGTCAGAAATTTTTCTTATTTAGGGGCAAAAAAGACAGGAATTCTTTTTGTTTTGGGGGAAAAAGAAAAATTCCACTTATTTAGAGGCAAAAAGCAGAAATTCCCCTTATTTTGGGGCAAAATTGCAGAAATTACAATTATTTTGGGGCAAAATTGCAGAAATTTCACTTATTTCAAAAAAAAGCAGAAATTTTCTTATTTTGGGGCAAAAAGGAAGAAATTTCCCATATTTTGGGGCAAAAATGCAGAAATTTCTTTTATTTTGAGGAAAAAGGCTGAAATTATCCTTAATTTAGGGAAAAAAGGCAGAAATTTCCTTATTTTTGGCAAAATTGCAAAAATTTCACTTATTTCAGGGTAATAAGTCAGAAATTTTCCTTATTTTGGGGCAAAAAGACAGAAATTCCCTTTGTTTTTGGGGAAAAAGACAGAAATTGCACTTTCTTAGAGGCAAAAAAGCAGAAATTCCTTTTATTTTGGAGCAAAATGAAGAAATTTCCCTTTTTTGTGGCAAAAGGTATACATTCCCCTTATTTTCAGGCTAAAAAGCAGAAATTCCCCGTATTTTGGAGCAAAATTGCAGAAATTCCACTAATTGTGGGGCAAAAATGCAGAAATTCCCTATATGTTAGGGCAAAAAAACAGAAATTCTCCTTATTTTGGTGGCAAAACTCAGAAATTCCACTTATTTTCGGGCAAAATTCCAGAAATTTGCCACATTTTGGGGCAAAATTGCCGAAATTTCACTTATTTTGGGGCAAAATTGCAGAAATTTCACTTATTTCAGTGAAAAAAGGCAGAAATTTTCCTTATTTTGGGGCAAAAAGGCAGAAATTCCTAATATTTTGTGGCAAAAATGCAGAAATTCCCCTTATTTTGAGGTAAAAAGGCTGAAATTTCCCTTATATGGGGGCAAAAAGGCAGAAATTTCCCTTATTTTGGGACAAATTTGCAGAAATTTCACTTATTTCAGGGTAATAAGTCAGAAATTTTCCTTATTTTGGGCAAAAAAAGACAGAAATTCCCTTTGTTTTGGGGGAAAAATACATAAATTCCACTTATTTAGAGGCAAAAAAGCAGAAATTCCTTTATTTTGGCCAAAATTGCACAAATTTCACTTACTTCAGGGTAATAAGTCAGAAAATTTCCTTATTTTGGGGCAAAAAAGACAGAAATTACCTTTGTTTTGGGGGAAAAAGACAGAAATTCCACTTATTTAGAGGCAAAAAAGCAGAAATTCCCCTTATTTTGGAGCAAAAATGAAGAAATTTCCATTTTTTATGGGAAAGAGTTATGCATTCTTCTTATTTTCGGGCAAAAAGGCAGAAATTCCCCGTATTTTGGAGCAAAATTGCAGAAATTCCCCTAATTGTGGGGCAAAAATACAGAAATTCTCCTTATTTTGGGTCAAAACTCAGAAATTCCACTTATTTTGGGTCAAAATTTCAATAATTTCACTTATTTTGGGGCAAAATTGCAGAAATTTCACTTATTTCAGGGTAATAAGTCAGAAATTTTCCTTATTTTGGGGCAAAAAAGACAAATTCTCTTTGTTTTGGGGGAAAAAGACAGAAATTCCACTTTTTTATAGGCAAAAAAGCAGAAATTCCCCTTATTTTGGACAAAAATGAAGAAATTTCACTTTTTAAGGGCAAAAAGTTATGCATTCTTCTTATTTTTGGGCAAAAAGGCAGAAATTCCCCTTATTTTGGAGCAAAATTGCAGAAATTTCCCAAATTGTGGGGCAAAAAGGCAGAAATTCCCTATATGTTGGGGCAATAAGACAGAAATTCTCCTTATTTTGGGGCAAAACTCAGAAATTCCACTTATTTCGGAGCAAAATTCCAGAAATTTCACTTATTTTGGGGCAGAATTGCAGAAATTAAAATTATTTTGGGGCAAAATTGCAGAAATTTCACTTATTTCAATAAAAAGCAGAAATTTTCTTATTTTGGGGCAAAAAGGCAGAAATTCTCTTTGTTTTTGAGGAAAAAGAAAGAAATTCTACTTTTTTAGAGGCAAAAAAGCAGAAATTCCTTTTATTTTGGAGCAAAAATGAAGAAATTTCTCTTTTTTGTGGCAAAAGGTATGCATTCCCCTTATTTTCAGGCTAAAAGGCAGAAATTCCCTGTATTTTAAAGCAAAACTGCAGAAATTCCCCTAATTGTGGGGCAAAAAGGAAGAAATTCCCTATATGTTAGGGCAAAAAACAGAAATTCTCCTTATTTTGGGGCAAAACTCAGAAATTCCACTTATTTTGGGGTCACATTCCAGAAATTTCCCTTATTTTGGGACAAAATTGCAGAAATTTCACTTATTTTGTGGCAAAATTGCCGAAATTTCACTTATTTCAGTGAAAAAAGGCAGAAATTTTTCTTATTTTGGGGCAAAAAGTCAGGAATTCCTAATATTTTGTGGCAAAAATGCAGAAATTCCCCTTATTTTGAGGTCAAAAGGCTGAAATTCTCCTTATTTGGGAGCAAAAAAGCAGAAATTTCCCTTATTTTGGGGCAAAATTGCAGAAATTTCACTTATTTTAGTCAGAAATTTTTCTTATTTTGGGCAAAAAAGACAGAAATTCCCATTAATTTATGGGAAAAATACATAAATTCCACTTATTTAGAGGCAAAAAAGCAGAAATTTCCCTTATTTTGGGGCAAAATTGTAGAAATTTCACTTACTTCAGGGTAATAAGTCAGAAATTTTTCTTATTTAGGGGCAAAAAAGACAGGAATTCTTTTTGTTTTGGGGGAAAAAGAAAAATTCCACTTATTTAGAGGCAAAAAGCAGAAATTCCCCTTATTTTGGGGCAAAATTGCAGAAATTTCACTTATTTTGGGGCAAAATTGTAGAAATTTCACTTATTTCAAAAAAAAAGCAGAAATTTTCTTATTTTGGAGCAAAAAGCCAGAAATTTCACTTATTTTGGAGCAAAATTGCAGAAATTTCACTTATTTCAGTCAGAAATTTTTCTTATTTTGGGCAAAAAAGACAGAAATTCCCATTATTTTGGGGGAAAAATACATAAATTCCACTTATTTAGAGGCAAAAAAGCAGAAATTTCCCTTATTTTGGGGCAAAATTGTAGAAATTTCACTTACTTCAGGGTAATAAGTCAGAAATTTTTCTTATTTAGGGGCAAAAAAGACAGGAATTCTTTTTGTTTTGGGGGAAAAAGAAAAATTCCACTTATTTAGAGGCAAAAAGCAGAAATTCCCCTTATTTTGGGGCAAAATTGCAGAAATTTCACTTATTTTGGGGCAAAATTGTAGATATTTCACTTATTTCAAAAAAAAAGCAGAAATTTTCTTATTTTGGAGCAAAAAGCCAGAAATATCACTTATTTTGGAGCAAAATTGCAGAAATTTCACTTATTTCAGTGAAAAAAGGCAGAAATTTCCCATATTTTGGGGCAAAAATGCAGAAATTTCTCTTATTTTGAGGTAAAAGGCTGAAATTCCCATTATTTGGGGGGGAAAGGCAGAATTTTCTCTTATTTTGGGGTAAAATTGCAGAAATATCAATTACTTCAGGGTAATAAGTCAGAAATTTTCCGTATTTTGGGGCCAAAAAAAAGAAATTCCCTTTGTTTTGGGAGAAAAAGACAGAAATTCCACTTTTTTATAGGCAAAATAGCAGAAATTCCCCTTATTTTGGACAAAAATGAAGAAATTTCACTTTTTAAGGGCAAAAAGTTATGCATTCTTCTTATTTTTGGGCAAAAAGGCAGAAATTCCCCTTATTTTGGAGCAAAATTGCAGAAATTTCCCAAATTGTGGGGCAAAAAGGCAGAAATTCCCTATATGTTGGGGCAATAAGACAGAAATTCTCCTTATTTTGGGGCAAAACTCAGAAATTCCACTTATTTTGGAGCAAAATTCCAGAAATTTCACTTATTTTGGGGCAGAATTGCAGAAATTAATATTATTTTGGGGCAAAATTGCAGAAATTTCACTTATTTCAATAAAAAGCAGAAATTTTCTTATTTTGGGGCAAAAAGGCAGAAATTTTTTTTATTTTGGTACAAAATTGCCGAAATTTTTCTTATTTTGGAGTAAAAAGGCAGAAATTTCCCATATTTTGGGGCAAAAATGCAGAAATTCCTTTTATTTTGAGGAAAAAGGTTGAAATTCCCCTTAATTGGGGGCAAAAAGGCAGAAATTTCCTTATTTTGGGGCAAAATTGCAGAAATTACAATTATTTTGTGGCAAAATTGCACAAATTGCACTTATTTCAAAAAAAAGCAGAAATTTTCTTATTTTGGGGCAAAAAGGAAGAAATTTCCCATATTTTGGGGCAAAAATGCAGAAATTTCTTTTATTTTGAGGAAAAAGGCTGAAATTCTCCTTAATTTAGGGAAAAAAGGCAGAAATTTCCTTATTTTTGGGCAAAATTGCAAAAATTTCACTTATTTCAGGGTAATAAGTCAGAAATTTTCCTTATTTTGGGGCAAAAATACAGAAATTCTTTTTGTTTTTGGGGAAAAAGACAGAAATTGCACTTTTTTAGAGGCAAAAAAGCAGAAATTCCTTTTATTTTGGAGCCAAAATGAAGAAATTTCCCTTTTTTGTGGCAAAAGGTATACATTCCCCTTATTTTCAGGCCAAAAAGCAGAAATTCCCCGTATTTTGGAGCAAAATTGCAGAAATTCCACTAATTGTGGGGCAAAAATGCAGAAATTCCCTATATGTTAGGGCAAAAAAACAGAAATTCTCCTTATTTTGGTGGCAAAACTCAGAAATTCCACTTATTTTCGGGCAAAATTCCAGAAATTTGCCTCATTTTGGGGCAAAATTGCCGAAATTTCACTTATTTTGGGGCAAAATTGCAGAAATTTCACTTATTTCAGTGAAAAAAGGCAGAAATTTTCCTTATTTTGGGGCAAAAAGGCAGAAATTCCTAATATTTTGTGGCAAAAATGCAGAAATTCCCCTTATTTTGAGGTAAAAAGGCTGAAATTTCCCTTATATGGGGGCAAAATGCAGAAATTTCCCTTATTTTGGGACAAATTTGCAGAAATTTCACTTATTTCAGGGTAATAAGTCAGAAATTTTCCTTATTTTGGGCAAAAAAAGACAGAAATTCCCTTTGTTTTGGGGGAAAAATACATAAATTCCACTTATTTAGAGGCAAAAAAGCAGAAATTCCTTTTATTTTGGCCAAAGTTGCAGAAATTTCACTTACTTCAGGGAAATAAGTCAGAAAATTTCCTTATTTTGGGGCAAAAAATACAGAAATTACCTTTGTTTTGGGGGAAAAAGACAGAAATTCCACTTATTTAGAGGCAAAAAAGCAGAAATTCCCCTTATTTTGGAGCAAAAATGAAGAAATTTCCATTTTTTATGGGAAAGAGTTATGCATTCTTCTTATTTTCAGGCAAAAAGGCAGAAATTCCCCGTATTTTGGAGCAAAATTGCAAAAATTCCCCTAATTGTGGGGCAAAAATACAGAAATTCTCCTTATTTTGAGTCAAAACTCAGAAATTCCACTTCTTTTGGGTCAAAATTTCAATAATTTCACTTATTTTGGGGCAAAATTGCAGAAATTTCACTTATTTCAGGGTAATAAGTCAGAAATTTTCCTTATTTTGGGGCAAAAAAGACAAATTTTCCTTGTTTTGGGGGAAAAAGACAGAAATTCCACTTTTTTATAGGCAAAAAAGCAGAAATTCCCCTTATTTTGGACAAAAATGAAGAAATTTCACTTTTTAAGGGCAAAAAGTTATGCATTCTTCTTATTTTTGGGCAAAAAGGCAGAAATTCCCCTTATTTTGGAGCAAAATTGCAGAAATTTCCCAAATTGTGGGGCAAAAATGCAGAAATTCCCTATATGTTGGGGCAATAAGACAGAAATTGTCCTTATTTTGGGGCAAAACTCAGAAATTCCACTTATTTCGGAGCAAAATTCCAGAAATTTCACTTATTTTGGGGCAGAATTGCAGAAATTAAAATTATTTTGGGGCAAAATTGCAGAAATTTCACTTATTTCAATAAAAAGCAGAAATTTTCTTATTTTGGGGCAAAAAGGCAGAAATTCTTTTTGTTTTTGAGGAAAAAGAAAGAAATTCTACTTTTTTAGAGGCAAAAAAGCAGAAATTCCTTTTATTTTGGAGCAAAAATGAAGAAATTTCTCTTTTTTGTGGCAAAAGGTATGCATTCCCCTTATTTTCAGGCTAAAAGGCAGAAATTCCCTGTATTTTAAAGCAAAACTGCAGAAATTCCCCTAATTGTGGGGCAAAAAGGCAGAAATTCCCTATATGTTAGGGCAAAAAACAGAAATTCTCCTTATTTTGGGGCAAAACTCAGAAATTCCACTTATTTTGGGGCCACATTCCAGAAATTTCCCTTATTTTGGGAGAAAATTGCAGAAATTTCACTTATTTTGTGGCAAAATTGCCGAAATTTCACTTATTTCAGTGAAAAAAGGCAGAAATTTTCCTTATTTTGGGGCAAAAAGTCAGGAATTCCTAATATTTTGTGGCAAAAATGCAGAAATTCCCCTTATTTTGAGGTCAAAAGGCTGAAATTCTCCTTATTTGGGAGCAAAAAAGCAGAAATTTCCCTTATTTTGGGGCAAAATTGCAGAAATTTCACTTATTTCAGTCAGAAATTTTTCTTATTTTGGGCAAAAAAGACAGAAATTCCCATTAATTTATGGGAAAAATACATAAATTCCACTTATTTAGAGGCAAAAAAGCAGAAATTTCCCTTATTTTGGGGCAAAATTGTAGAAATTTCACTTACTTCAGGGTAATAAGTCAGAAATTTTTCTTATTTAGGGGCAAAAAAGACAGGAATTCTTTTTGTTTTGGGGGAAAAAGAAAAATTCCACTTATTTAGAGGCAAAAAGCAGAAATTCCCCTTATTTTGGGGCAAAATTGCAGAAATTTCACTTATTTTGGGGCAAAATTGTAGAAATTTCACTTATTTCAAAAAAAAAAGCAGAAATTTTCTTATTTTGGAGCAAAAAGCCAGAAATTTCACTTATTTTGGAGCAAAATTGCAGAAATTTCACTTATTTCAGTCAGAAATTTTTCTTATTTTGGGCAAAAAAGACAAAAATTCCCATTATTTTGGGGGAAAAATACATAAATTCCACTTATTTAGAGGCAAAAAAGCAGAAATTTCCCTTATTTGGGGCAAAATTGTAGAAATTTCACTTACTTCAGGGTAATAAGTCAGAAATTTTTCTTATTTAGGGGCAAAAAAGACAGGAATTCTTTTTGTTTTGGGGGAAAAAGAAAAATTCCACTTATTTAGAGGCAAAAAGCAGAAATTCCCCTTATTTTGGGGCAAAATTGCAGAAATTTCACTTATTTTGGGGCAAAATTGTAGATATTTCACTTATTTCAAAAAAAAAGCAGAAATTTTCTTATTTTGGAGCAAAAAGCCAGAAATTTCACTTATTTTGGAGCAAAAATGCAGAAATTTCACTTATTTCAGTGAAAAAAGGCAGAAATTTCCCATATTTTGGGGCAAAAATGCAGAAATTTCTCTTATTTTGAGGTAAAAGGCTGAAATTCCCATTATTTGGGGGCGAAAAGGCAGAAATTTCTCTTATTTTGGGGTAAAATTGCAGAAATTTCCCTTACTTCAGGGTAATAAGTCAGAAATTTTCCTTATTTTGGGGCCAAAAAAAAGAAATTCCCTTTGTTTTGGGAGAAAAAGACAGAAATTCCACTTTTTTATAGGCAAAATAGCAGAAATTCCCCTTATTTTGGACAAAAATGAAGAAATTTCACTTTTTAAGGGCAAAAAGTTATGCATTCTTCTTATTTTTGGGCAAAAAGGCAGAAATTCCCCTTATTTTAAAGCAAAATTGCAGAAATTTCCCAAATTGTGTGGCAAAAAGGCAGAAATTCCCTATATGTTGGGGCAATAAGACAGAAATTCTCCTTATTTTGGGGCAAAACTCAGAAATTCCACATATTTTGGAGCAAAATTCCAGAAATTTCACTTATTTTGGGGCAGAATTGCAGAAATTAAAATTATTTTGGGGCAAAATTGCAGAAATTTCACTTATTTCAATAAAAAGCAGAAATTTTCTTATTTTGGCGCAAAAAGGCAGAAATTTTTTTTATTTTGGTACAAAATTGCCGAAATTTTTCTTATTTTGGAGTAAAAAGGCAGAAATTTCCCATATTTGGGGGCAAAAATGCAGAAATTCCTTTTATTTTGAGGAAAAAGGTTGAAATTCCCCTTAATTGGGGGCAAAAAGGCAGAAATTTCCTTATTTTGGGGCAAAATTGCAGAAATTACAATTATTTTGTGGCAAAATTGCACAAATTGCACTTATTTCAAAAAAAAAGCAGAAATTTTCTTATTTTGGGGCAAAAAGGAAGAAATTTCCCATATTTTGGGGCAAAAATGCAGAAATTTCTTTTATTTTGAGGAAAAAGGCTGAAATTCTCCTTAATTTAGGGAAAAAAGGCAGAAATTTCCTTATTTTTGGGCAAAATTGCAAAAATTTCACTTATTTCAGGGTAATAAGTCAGAAATTTTCCTTATTTTGGGGCAAAAATACAGAAATTCTTTTTGTTTTTGGGGAAAAAGACAGAAATTGCACTTTTTTAGAGGCAAAAAAGCAGAAATTCCTTTTATTTTGGAGCAAAAATGAAGAAATTTCCCTTTTTTGTGGCAAAAGGTATACATTCCCCTTATTTTCAGGCTAAAAAGCAGAAATTCCCCGTATTTTGGAGCAAAATTGCAGAAATTCCACTAATTGTGGGGCAAAAATGCAGAAATTCCCTATATGTTAGGGCAAAAAAACAGAAATTCTCCTTATTTTGGTGGCAAAACTCAGAAATTCCACTTATTTTCAGGCAAAATTCCAGAAATTTGCCTCATTTTGGGGCAAAATTGCCGAAATTTCACTTATTTTGGGGCAAAATTGCAGAAATTTCACTTATTTCAGTGAAAAAATGCAGAAATTTTCCTTATTTTGGGGCAAAAAGGCAGAAATTCCTAATATTTTGTGGCAAAAATGCAGAAATTCCCCTTATTTTGAGGTAAAAAGGCTGAAATTTCCCTTATATGGGGGCAAAAAGGCAGAAATTTCCCTTATTTTGGGACAAATTTGCAGAAATTTCACTTATTTCAGGGTAATAAGTCAGAAATTTTCCTTATTTTGGGCAAAAAAAGACAGAAATTCCCTTTGTTTTGGGGGAAAAATACATAAATTCCACTTATTTAGAGGCAAAAAAGCAGAAATTCCTTTTATTTTGGCCAAAGTTGCAGAAATTTCACTTACTTCAGGGAAATAAGTCAGAAAATTTCCTTATTTTGGGGCAAAAAAGACAGATATTACCTTTGTTTTCGGGGAAAAAGACAGAAATTCCACTTATTTAGAGGCAAAAAAGCAGAAATTCCCCTTATTTTGGAGCAAAAATGAAGAAATTTCCATTTTTTATGGGAAAGAGTTATGCATTCTTCTTGTTTTCGGGCAAAAAGGCAGAAATTCCCCGTATTTTGGAGCAAAATTGCAGAAATTCCCCTAATTGTGGCGCAAAAAGTCAGAAATTCTCCTTATTTTGGATCAAAACTCAGAAATTCCACTTATTTTGGGTCAAAATTTCAATAATTTCACTTATTTTGGGGCAAAATTGCAGAAATTTCACTTATTTCAGGGTAATAAGTCAGAAATTTTCCTTATTTTGGGGCAAAAAAGACAAATTCTCTTTGTTTTGGGGGAAAAAGACAGAAATTCCACTTATTTAAAGGCAATAAAGCAGAAATTCCCCTCATTTTGGAGCAATAAGGAGAAATTTCCCTTTTTTATGGCAAAAAGGTATGCATTCTTATTATTTTCGGACAAAAAATGCAGAAATTCCCCGTATTTTGGAGCAAAATTGCAGAAATTCCTCTAATTGTGGGGCAAAAAGGCAGAAATTCCCTATATGTTGGGGCAAATAGACAGAAATTTTCCTTATTTTAGGGAAAAATTCTGAAATATAACTTATTTTGGGGCAAAATTGCAGAAATTTCACTTATTTCAGAAATAAAAGCAGAAATTTTCTTATTTTGGGGCCAAAAGGCAGAAATTTCTTTTATTTTGTTACAAAATTGCAGAATTTTTTCTTATTTTGGGGCAAAAAGTCAGAAATTTCCCATATTTTGGGGCAAAAATGCAGAAATTTCTCTTATTTTGAGGTTAAAGGCTGAAATTCCCCTTATTTGGGGGCAAAAAGTCAAATATATCTCTTATTTTGAGGCCAAATTGCAGAAATTTCACTTATTTTGGGGCAAAATTGCAGAAATTTCACTTATTTCAAAAAAAAAGCAGAAATTTTCTTATTTTGGAGCAAAAAGGCAGAAATTTCCCATATTTTGGGACAAAAATGCAGAAATTCCTTTTATTTTGAGGAAAAAGGCTGAAATTCCCCTTAATTGGGCTCAAAAAGGCAGAAATTTCCTTATTTTGGGGCAAAACTGCAAAAATTTCACTTATTTCAGGGTAATAAGTCAGAAATTTTTTTTATTTTGGGGCAAAAAGACAGAAATTCCCTTTGTTTTTGGGGAAAAAGACAGAAATTCCACTTTTTTAGAGGCAAAAAAGCTGAAATTCTTTTTATTTTGGAGCAAAAATGAAGAAAATTTCCTTTTTTGTGGCAAAATGTATACATTCCCCTTATTTTCAGGCTAAAAAGCAGAAATTCCCTGTATTTTGGAGCAAAATTGCAGAAATTCCCCTAATTGTGGGGCAAAAATGCAGAAATTCCCTATATGTTAGTGCAAAAAACAGAAATTCTCCTTATTTTAGGGCAAAACTCAGAAATTCCACTTATTTTGGGGCAAAATTCCAGAAATTTCCCTTATTTTGGGGCAAAATTGCAGAAATTTCACTTATTTTGAGGAAAAATTGCAGAAATTTCACTTATTTCAGTGAAAAAAGGCAGAAAATTCCCATATTTTGGGGCAAAAATGCAGAAATTTCTCTTATTTTGAGGTAAAAGGCTGAATCCCCCTTATTTGGGAGCAAAAAGGCAGAAATTTCTCTTATTTTGGGGTAAAATTGCAGAAATTTCACTTATTTCAGGGTAATAAGTCAGAAATTTTCCTTATTTTGGGGCCAAAAAACAGAAATTCCCTTTGTTTTTGGAGAAAAACACAGAAATTCCACTTTTTTAGAGGCAAATAAGCAGAAATTTCCCTTATTTTGGAGCAAAAATGAAGAAATTTCACTTTTTAAGGGCAAAAAGGTATGCATTCTTCTTATTTTTGGGCAAAAAGGCAGAAATTCCCCTTATTTTGGAACAAAATTGCAGAAATTTCTCAAATTGTTGGGCAAAAATGCAGAAATTCCCTATATGTTGGGGCAAAAAGACAGAAATTCTCCTTATTTTGGGGCAAAACTCAGAAATTCCACATAATTTGGAACAAAATTCCAGAAATTTAACTTATTTTGGGGCAAAATTGCAGAAATTTCACTTATTTCAGAAATAAAAGCAGAAATTTTCTTATTTTGGGGCCAAAAGGCAGAAATTTCTTTTATTTTGTTACAAAATTGCAGAATTTTTTCTTATTTTGGGGCAAAAAGTCAGAAATTTCCCATATTTTGGGGTAAAAATGCAGAAATTTCTCTTATTTTGAGGTAAAAGGCTGAAATTCCCCTTATTTGGGGGCAAAAAGTCAAAAATTTCTCTTATTTTGGGGCAAAATTGTAGAAATTTCACTTATTTTGGGGCAAAATTGCAGAAATTTCACTTATTTCAAAAAAAAGCAGAAATTTTCTTATTTTGGAGCAAAAAGGCAGAAATTTCCCATATTTTGGGACAAAAATGCAGAAATTCCTTTTATTTTGAGGAAAAAGGCTGAAATTCCCCTTAATTGGGGGCAAAAAGGCAGAAATTTCCTTATTTTGGGGCAAAACTGCAAAAATTTCACTTATTTCAGGGTAATAAGTCAGAAATTTTCCTTATTTTGGGGCAAAAAGACAGAAATTCTCTTATTTTTTTAAGGAAAAAGAAAGAAATTCCACTTTTTTAGAGGCAAAAAAGCAGAAATTCCTTTTATTTTGGAGCAAAAATGAAGAAATTTCTCTTTTTTGTGGCAAAAGGTATGCATTCCCCTTATTTTCAGGCTAAAAGGCAGAAATTCCCTGTATTTTAAAGCAAAACTGCAGAAATTCCCCTAATTTTGGGGCAAAAAGGCAGAAATTCCCTATATGTTAGGGCAAAAAACAGAAATTCTTCTTATTTTGGGGCTAAACTCAGAAATTCCACTTATTTTGGGGCCACATTCCAGAAATTTCCCTTATTTTGGGACAAAATTGCAGAAATTTCACTTATTTTGTGGCAAAATTGCAGAAATTTCACTTATTTCATTGAAAAAAGGCAGAAATTTTCCTTATTTTGGGGCAAAAAGTCAGGAATTCCTAATATTTTGTGGCAAAAATGCAGAAATTCCCCTTATTTTGAGGTCAAAAGGCTGAAATTCTCCTTATTTGGGAGCAAAAAAGCAGAAATTTCCCTTATTTTGGGGCAAAATTGCAGAAATTTCACTTATTTCAGTCAGAAATTTTCCTTATTTTGGGCAAAAAAGACAGAAATTTCCTTTGTTTTGGGGGAAAAATACATAAATTCCACTTATTTAGAGGCAAAAAAGCAGAAATTTCCCTTATTTGGGGGCAAAATTGTAGAAATTTCACTTACTTCAGGGTAATAAGTCAGAAATTTTTCTTATTTAGGGGCAAAAAAGACAGAAATCATTTTTGTTTTGGGGTGAAAAAGACAGAAATTCCACTTATTTAGAGGCAAAAAAGCAGAAATTCCCCTTATTTTGGAGCAAAATTGCAGAAATTTCACTTTCTTAAGGGTAATAAGTAAGAAATTTTCCTTATTTTGGGGCAAAATTGCAGAAATTTCACTTATTTTGGGGCAATATTGCAGAAATTTCACTTATTTCAAAAAAAGCAGAAATTTTCTTATTTTGGAGCAAAAAGGCAAAAATTTCCCATATTTTGGGGCAAAAATGCAGAAATTAGTTTTATTTTGAGGAAAAAGGCTGAAATTCCCCTTATTTTGGGCCAAAAGGCAGAAATTTCCTTATTTTGGGGCAAAATTGCAAAAATTTCATTTATTTCAGGGTAATAAGTCAAAAATTTTCCTCATTTTGGGGCAAAAAAACAGAAATTCCCTTTGTTTTTGGGGAAAAAGACAGAAATTGCACTTTTTTAGAGGCAAAAAAGCAGAAATTCCTATTATTTTGGAGCACAAATGAAGAAATTTTCGTTTTTTGTGGCAAAAGGTATACATTCCCCTTATTTTCAGGCTAAAAAGCAGAAATTCCCCGTGTTTTGGAGCAAAATTGCAGAAATACCCCTAATTGTGGGGCAAAAATGCAGAAATTCCCTATATGTTAGGGCAAAAAACCAGAAATTCTCCTTATTTTGGGGCAAAACTGAGAAATTCTACTTATTTTGGGGCAAAATTCCAGAAATTTCCCTTATTTTGGGGCAAAATTGCTGAAATTTCACTTATTTTGGGGCAAAATTGCAGAAATTTCACTTATTTCAGTGAAAAAGGCAGAAATTTCCCTTATATGGGGGCAAAAAGGCAGAAATTTCCCTTATTTTGTACAAAAATTGCAGGAATTTCACTTATTTCAGGGTAATAAGTCGGAAATTTTCTTTATTTTGGGCAAAAAAAGACAGAAATTCCCTTAGTTTTGGAGGAAAAAATACATAAATTCCACTTATTTAGAGGCAAAAAAGCAGAAATTCCTTTTATTTTGGCCAAAATTTCAGAAATTTCACTTACTTCAGGGTAATAAGTCAGAAATTTCATTATTTTGGGGCAAAAAATACAGAAATTACCTTTGTTTTGGGGGAAAAAGACAGAAATTCCACTTATTTAGAGGCAAAAAAGCAGAAATTCCCCTTATTTTGGAGCAAAAATGAAGAAATTTCCCTTTTTTATGGGCAAAACTTATGCATTCTTCTTATTTTCGGGCAAAAAGGGAGAAATTCCCCGTATTTTGGAGCAAAATTGCAGAAATTCCCCAAATTGTGGGGCAAAATGACAGAAATTCTCCTTATTTTGGGTCAAAACTCAGAAATTCCACTTATTTTGGGTCAAAATTTCAATAATTTCACTTATTTTGGGGCAAAATTGCAGAAATTTCACTTATTTCAGTGTAATAAGTCAGAAATTATCCTTATTTTGGGGCAAAAAAGACAAATTCCCTTTGTTTTGGGGGAAAAAGACAGAAATTCCACTTATTTAGAGGCAATAAAGCAGAAATTCCCCTCATTTTGGAGCAAAAAGAAGAAATTTCTCTTTTTTATGGCAAAAAAGTATGCATTCTTATTATTTTCAGACAAAAAAGGCAGAAATTCCCCGTATTTTGGAGCAAAATTGCAGAAATTCCTCTAATTGTGGGGCAAAAAGGCAGAAATTCCCTATATGTTGGGGCAAAAAGACAGAAATTCTCCTTATTTTAGGGAAAAATTCTGAAATTTAACTTATTTTGGGGCAAAATTGCAGAAATTTCACTTATTTCAGAAATAAAAGCAGAAATTTTCTTATTTTGGGGCCAAAAGGCAGAAATTTCTTTTATTTTGTTACAAAATTGCAGAATTTTTTCTTATTTTGGGGCAAAAAGTCAGAAATTTCCCATATTTTGGGGTAAAAATGCAGAAATTTCTCTTATTTTGAGGTAAAAGGCTGAAATTCCCCTTATTTGGGGGCAAAAAGTCAAAAATTTCTCTTATTTTGGGGCAAAATTGTAGAAATTTCACTTATTTTGGGGCAAAATTGCAGAAATTTCACTTATTTCAAAAAAAAGCAGAAATTTTCTTATTTTGGAGCAAAAAGGCAGAAATTTCCCATATTTTGGGACAAAAATGCAGAAATTCCTTTTATTTTGAGGAAAAAGGCTGAAATTCCCCTTAATTGGGGGCAAAAAGGCAGAAATTTCCTTATTTTGGGGCAAAACTGCAAAAATTTCACTTATTTCAGGGTAATAAGTCAGAATATTTTTTTATTTTGGGGCAAAAAGACAGAAATTCCCTTTGTTTTTGGAGAAAAAGACAGAAATTCCACTTTTTTAGAGGCAAAAAAGCTGAAATTCTTTTTATTTTGGAGCAAAAATGATGAAATTTCCCTTTTTTGTGGCAAAAGGTATACATTCCCCTTATTTTCAGGCTAAAAAGCAGAAATTCCCTGTATTTTGGAGCAAAATTGCAGAAATTCCCCTAATTGTGGGGCAAAAATGCAGAAATTCCCTATATGTTAGTGCAAAAAACAGAAATTCTCCTTATTTTAGGGCAAAACTCAGAAATTCCACTTATTTTGGGGCAAAATTCCAGAAATTTCCCTTATTTTGGGGCAAAATTGCAGAAATTTCATTTATTTTGAGGAAAAATTGCAGAAATTTCACTTATTTCAGTGAAAAAAGGCAGAAATTTCCCATATTTTGGGGCAAAAATGCAGAAATTTCTCTTATTTTGAGGTAAAAGGCTGAATCCCCCTTATTTGGGAGCAAAAAGGCAGAAATTTCTCTTATTTTGGGGTAAAATTGCAGAAATTTCACTTATTTCAGGGTAATAAGTCAGAAATTTTCCTTATTTTGGGGCCAAAAAACAGAAATTCCCTTTGTTTTGGGAGAAAAACACAGAAATTCCACTTTTTTAGAGGCAAAAAAGCAGAAATTTCCCTTATTTTGGAGCAAAAATGAAGAAATTTCACTTTTTAAGGGCAAAAAGGTATGCATTCTTCTTATTTTTGGGCAAAAAGGCAGAAATTCCTCTTATTTTGGAACAAAATTGAAGAAATTTCTCAAATTGTTGGGCAAAAAGGCAGAAATTCCCTATATGTTGGGGCAAAAAGACAGAAATTCTCCTTATTTTGGGGCAAAACTCAGAAATTCCACATATTTTGGAACAAAATTCCAGAAATTTCACTTATTTTGGGGCAAAATTCAGAAATTACAATTATTTTGGGGCAAAATTGCAGAAATTTCACTTATTTCAAAAAAAAAGCAGAAATTTTCTTTTTTTGGGGCAAAAAGGAAGTAATTTCCCATATTTTGGGGCAAAAATGCAGAAATTTCTTTTATTTTGAGGAAAAAGGCTGAAATTCTCCTTAATTTAGGGAAAAAATGCAGATATTTCCTTATTTTGGGGCAAAATTGCAAAAATTTCACTTATTTCAGGGTAATAAGTCAGAAATTTTCCTTAATTTGGGGCAAAAAGACAGAAATTCCCTTTTTTTTGGGGAAAAAGACAGAAATTGCACTTTTTAGAGGCAAAAAAGCAGAAATTCCTTTTATTTTGGAGCAAAAATGAAGAAATTTCCCTTTTTTGTGGCAAAAGGTATACATTCCCCTTATTTTCAGGCTAAAAAGCAGAAATTCCCCGTATTTTGGAGCAAAATTGCAGAAATTCCACTAATTGTGGGGCAAAAATGCAGAAAATCCCTATATGTTAGGACAAAAAAACAGAAATTCTCTTTATTTTGGTGGCAAAACTCAGAAATTCCACTTATTTTGGGGCAAAATTCCAGAAATTTGCCTCATTTTGGGGCAAAATTGCCGAATTTTCACTTATTCTGCGGCAAAATTGCAGAAATTTCACTTATTTCAGTGAAGAAAGGCAGAAATTTTCCTTATTTTGGGGCAAAAAGGCAGAAATTCCTAATATTTTGTGGCAAAAATGCAGAAATTCCCCTTATTTTGAGGTAAAAAGGCTGAAATTTCCCTTATATGGGGGCAAAAAGGCAGAAATTTCCCTTATTTTGGGACAAATTTGCAGAAATTTCACTTATTTCAGGGTAATAAGTCAGAAATTTTCTTATTTTGGGCAAAAAAAAGACAGAAATTCCCTTTGTTTTGGGGGAAAAATACATAAATTCCACTTATTTAGAGGCAAAAAAGCAGAAATTCCTTTTATTTTGGCCAAAATTGCAAAAATTTCACTTACTTCAGGGTAATAAGTCAGAAAATTTCCTTATTTTGGGGCAAAAAAGACAGAAATTACCTTTGTTTTGGGGGAAAAAGACAGAAATTCCACTTATTTAGAGGCAAAAAAGCAGAAATTCCCCTTATTTTGGAGCAAAAATGAAGAAATTTCCCTTTTTTATGGGAAAGAGTTATGCATTCTTCTTATTTTCGGGCAAAAAGGCAGAAATTCCCCGTATTTTGGAGCAAAATTGCAGAAATTCCCCTAATTGTGGGGCAAAAATACAGAAATTCTCCTTATTTTGGATCAAAACTCAGAAATTCCACTTATTTTGGGTCAAAATTTCAATAATTTCACTTATTTTGGGGCAAAATTGCAGAAATTTCACTTATTTCAGGGTAATAAGTCAGAAATTTTCCTTATTTTGGGGCAAAAAAGACAAATTCTCTTTGTTTTGGGGGAAAAAGACAGAAATTCCACTTATTTAAAGGCAATAAAGCAGAAATGCCCCTCATTTTGGAGCAAAAAGCAGAAATTTCCCTTTTTTATGTCAAAAAGGTATGCATTCTTATTATTTTCGGACAAAAAATGCAGAAATTCCCCGTATTTTGGAGCAAAATTGCAGAAATTCCTCTAATTGTGGGGCAAAAAGGCAGAAATTCCCTATATGTTGGGGCAAAAAGACAGAAATTCTCCTTATTTTAGGGAAAAATTCTGAAATATAACTTATTTTGGGGCAAAATTGCAGAAATTTCACTTATTTCAGAAATAAAAGCAGAAATTTTCTTATTTTGGGGCCAAAAGGCAGAAATTTCTTTTATTTTGTTACAAAATTGCAGAATTTTTTCTTATTTTGGGGCAAAAAGTCAGAAATTTCCCATATTTTGGGGTAAAAATGCAGAAATTTCTCTTATTTTGAGGTAAAAGGCTGAAATTCCCCTTATTTGGGGGCAAAAAGTCAAAAATTTCTCTTATTTTGGGGCAAAATTGTAGAAATTTCACTTATTTTGGGGCAAAATTGCAGAAATTTCACTTATTTCAAAAAAAAGCAGAAATTTTCTTATTTTGGAGCAAAAAGGCAGAAATTTCCCATATTTTGGGACAAAAATGCAGAAATTCCTTTTATTTTGAGGAAAAAGGCTGAAATTCCCCTTAATTGGGGGCAAAAAGGCAGAAATTTCCTTATTTTGGGGCAAAACTGCAAAAATTTCACTTATTTCAGGGTAATAAGTCAGAATTTTTTTTTATTTTGGGGCAAAAAGACAGAAATTCCCTTTGTTTTTGGAGAAAAAGACAGAAATTCCACTTTTTTAGAGGCAAAAAAGCTGAAATTCCTTTTATTTTGGAGCAAAAATGATGAAATTTCCCTTTTTTGTGGCAAAAGGTATACATTCCCCTTATTTTCAGGCTAAAAAGCAGAAATTCCCTGTATTTTGGAGCAAAATTGCAGAAATTCCCCTAATTGTGGGGCAAAAATGCAGAAATTCCCTATATGTTAGTGCAAAAAACAGAAATTCTCCTTATTTTAGGGCAAAACTCAGAAATTCCACTTATTTTGGGGCAAAATTCCAGAAATTTCCCTTATTTTGGGGCAAAATTGCAGAAATTTCACTTATTTTGAGGAAAAATTGCAGAAATTTCACTTATTTCAGTGAAAAAAGGCAGAAATTTCCCATATTTTGGGGCAAAAATGCAGAAATTTCTCTTATTTTGAGGTAAAAGGCTGAATCCCCCTTATTTGGGAGCAAAAAGGCAGAAATTTCTCTTATTTTGGGGTAAAATTGCAGAAATTTCACTTATTTCAGGGTAATAAGTCAGAAATTTTCCTTATTTTTGGGCCAAAAAACAGAAATTCCCTTTGTTTTGGGAGAAAAACACAGAAATTCCACTTTTTTAGAGGCAAAAAAGCAGAAATTTCCCTTATTTTGGAGCAAAAATGAAGAAATTTCACTTTTTAAGGGCAAAAAGGTATGCATTCTTCTTATTTTTGGGCAAAAAGGCAGAAATTCCCCTTATTTTGGAACAAAATTGAAGAAATTTCTCAAATTGTTGGGCAAAAATGCAGAAATTCCCTATATGTTGGGGCAAAAAGACAGAAATTCTCCTTATTTTGGGGCAAAACTCAGAAATTCCACATATTTTGGAACAAAATTCCAGAAATTTCACTTATTTTGGGGCAAAATTCAGAAATTACAATTATTTTGGGGCAAAAATGCAGAAATTTCACTTATTTCAAAAAAAAAAGCAGAAATTTTCTTATTTTGGGGCAAAAAGGAAGAAATTTCCCATATTTTGGGGCAAAAATGCAGAAATTTCTTTTATTTTGAGGAAAAAGGCTGAAATTCTCATTAATTTAGGGAAAAAAGGCAGATATTTCCTTATTTTGGGGCAAAATTGCAAAAATTTCACTTATTTCAGGGTAATAAGTCAGAAATTTTCCTTATTTTGGGGCAAAAAGACAGAAATTCCTTTTTTTTGGGGAAAAAGACAGAAATTGCACTTTTTTAGAGGCAAAAAAGCAGAAATTCTTTTTATTTTGGAGCAAAAATGAAGAAATTTCCCTTTTTTTGTGGCAAAAGGTATACATTCCCCTTATTTTCAGGCTAAAAAGCAGAAATTCCCCGTATTTTGGAGCAAAATTGCAGAAATTCCACTAATTGTGGGGCAAAAATGCAGAAAATCCCTATATGTTAGGGCAAAAAAACAGAAATTCTCTTTATTTTGGTGGCAAAACTCAGAAATTCCACTTATTTTGGGGCAAAATTCCAGAAATTTGCCTCATTTTGGGGCAAAATTGCCGAAATTTCACTTATTCTGCGGCAAAATTGCAGAAATTTCACTTATTTCAGTGAAAAAAGGCAGAAATTTTCCTTATTTTGGGGCAAAAACTCAGAAATTCCTAATATTTTGTGGCAAAAATGCAGAAATTCCCCTTATTTTGAGGTAAAAAGGCTGAAATTTCCCTTATATGGGGGCAAAAAGGCAGAAATTTCCCTTATTTTGGGACAAATTTGCAGAAATTTCACTTATTTCAGGGTAATAAGTCAGAAATTTTCCTTATTTTGGGCAAAAAAAGACAGAAATTCCCTTTGTTTTGGGGGAAAAATACATAAATTCCACTTATTTAGAGGCAAAAAAGCAGAAATTCCTTTTATTTTGGCCAAAATTGCAAAAATTTCACTTACTTCAGGGTAATAAGTCAGAAAATTTCCTTATTTTGGGGCAAAACAGACAGAAATTACCTTTGTTTTGGGGGAAAAAGACAGAAATTCCACTTATTTAGAGGCAAAAAAGCAGAAATTCCCCTTATTTTGGAGCAAAAATGAAGAAATTTCCCTTTTTTATGGGAAAGAGTTATGCATTCTTCTTATTTTCGGGCAAAAAGGCAGAAATTCCCCGTATTTTGGAGCAAAATTGCAGAAATTCCCCTAATTGTGGGGCAAAAATACAGAAATTCTCCTTATTTTGGATCAAAACTCAGAAATTCCACTTATTTTGGGTCAAAATTTCAATAATTTCACTTATTTTGGGGCAAAATTGCAGAAATTTCACTTATTTCAGGGTAATAAGTCAGAAATTTTCCTTATTTTGGGGCAAAAAAGACAAATTCTCTTTGTTTTGGGGGAAAAAGACAGAAATTCCACTTATTTAAAGGCAATAAAGCAGAAATGCCCCTCATTTTGGAGCAAAAAGCAGAAATTTCCCTTTTTTATGGCAAAAAGGTATGCATTCTTATTATTTTCGGACAAAAAATGCAGAAATTCCCCGTATTTTGGAGCAAAATTGCAGAAATTCCTCTAATTGTGGGGCAAAAAGGCAGAAATTCCCTATATGTTGGGGCAAAAAGACAGAAATTCTCCTTATTTTAGGGAAAAATTCTGAAATATAACTTATTTTGGGGCAAAATTGCAGAAATTTCACTTATTTCAGAAATAAAAGCAGAAATTTTCTTATTTTGGGGCCAAAAGGCAGAAATTTCTTTTATTTTGTTACAAAATTGCAGAATTTTTTCTTATTTTGGGGCAAAAAGTCAGAAATTTCCCATATTTTGGGGTAAAAATGCAGAAATTTCTCTTATTTTGAGGTAAAAGGCTGAAATTCCCCTTATTTGGGGGCAAAAAGTCAAAAATTTCTCTTATTTTGGGGCAAAATTGTAGAAATTTCACTTATTTTGGGGCAAAATTGCAGAAATTTCACTTATTTCAAAAAAAAGCAGAAATTTTCTTATTTTGGAGCAAAAAGGCAGAAATTTCCCATATTTTGGGACAAAAATGCAGAAATTCCTTTTATTTTGAGGAAAAAGGCTGAAATTCCCCTTAATTGGGGGCAAAAAGGCAGAAATTTCCTTATTTTGGGGCAAAACTGCAAAAATTTCACTTATTTCAGGGTAATAAGTCAGAAATTTTTTTTTTTTGGGGCAAAAAGACAGAAATTCCCTTTGTTTTTGGAGAAAAATACATAAATTCCACTTATTTAGAGGCAAAAAAGCAGAAATTCCTTTTATTTTGGCCAAAATTGCAAAAATTTCACTTACTTCAGGGTAATAAGTCAGAAAATTTCCTTATTTTGGGGCAAAAAAGACAGAAATTACCTTTGTTTTGGGGGAAAAAGACAGAAATTCCACTTATTTAGAGGCAAAAAAGCAGAAATTCCCCTTATTTTGGAGCAAAAATGAAGAAATTTCCCTTTTTTATGGGAAAGAGTTATGCATTCTTCTTATTTTCGGGCAAAAAGGCAGAAATTCCCCGTATTTTGGAACAAAATTGCAGAAATTCCCCTAATTGTGGGGCAAAAATACAGAAATTCTCCTTATTTTGGATCAAAACTCAGAAATTCCACTTATTTTGGGTCAAAATTTCAATAATTTCACTTATTTTGGGGCAAAATTGCAGAAATTTCACTTATTTCAGGGTAATAAGTCAGAAATTTTCCTTATTTTGGGGCAAAAAAGACAAATTCTCTTTGTTTTGGGGGAAAAAGACAGAAATTCCACTTATTTAAAGGCAATAAAGCAGAAATGCCCCTCATTTTGGAGCAAAAAGCAGAAATTTCCCTTTTTTATGGCAAAAAGGTATGCATTCTTATTATTTTCGGACAAAAAATGCAGAAATTCCCCGTATTTTGGAGCAAAATTGCAGAAATTCCTCTAATTGTGGGGCAAAAAGGCAGAAATTCCCTATATGTTGGGGCAAAAAGACAGAAATTCTCGTTATTTTAGGGAAAAATTCTGAAATATAACTTATTTTGGGGCAAAATTGCAGAAATTTCACTTATTTCAGAAATAAAAGCAGAAATTTTCTTATTTTGGGGCCAAAAGGCAGAAATTTCTTTTATTTTGTTACAAAATTGCAGAATTTTTTCTTATTTTGGTGCAAAAAGTCAGAAATTTCTCATATTTTGGGGCAAAAACGCAGAAATTTCTCTTATTTTGAGGTAAAAGGCTGAAATTCCCTTTATTTGGGGGCAAAAAGTCAAATATATCTCTTATTTTGGGGCAAAATTGCCGAAATTTCACTTATTTTGGGGCAAAATTGCAGAAATTGTACTTATTTCAAAAAAAAAGCAGAAATTTTCTTATTTTGGAGCAAAAAGGCAGAAATTTCCCATATTTTGGGGCAAAAATGCAGGAATTCATTTTATTTTGAAGAAAAAGGCTGAAATTCCCCTCAATTGGGGGCAAAAATGCAGAAATTTCCTCATTTTGGGGAAAAATAGCAAAAACTTCACTTATTTCAGGGTAATAAGTCAGAAATTTACTTATTTTGTGGCAAAAATACAGAAATTCCCTTTGTTTTTGGGCAAAAAGACAGAAATTCCACTTTTTTAGAGGCAAAAAAGCAGAAATTCCATTTGTTTTGGAGCAAAAATGAAGAAATTTCCCTTTTTTGTGGCAAAAGGTATACATTCCCCTTATTTTCAGGCTAAAAAGCAGAAATTCCCCGTATTTTGGAGCAAAATTGCAGAAATTCCCCTAATTGTGGTGCAAAAATGCAGAAATTCCCTATATGTTAGTGCAAAAAACAGAAATTCTCCTTATTTTAGGGCAAAACTCAGAAATTCCACTTATTTTGGGGCAAAATTCCAGAAATTTCCCTTATTTAGGGGCAAAATTGCAGAAATTTCACTTATTTTGGGGCAAAATTGCAGAAATTTCACTTATTTCAGTGAAAAAAGGCAGAAATTTCCTATATTTTGGAGCAAAAATGCAGAAATTTCTGTAATTTTGAGGTAAAAGGCTGAAATTCCCCTTATTTGGGTGTAAAAAGGCAGAAATTTCTCTTATTTTGGGGTAAAATTGCAGAAATTTCACTTATTTCAGGGTAATAAGTCAGAAAATTTCCTTATTTTGGGGCCAAAAAACAGAAATTCCCTTTGTTTTGGGAGAAAAAGACAGAAATTCCACTTTTTTAGAGGCAAAAAAGGAGAAATTCCTTTTATTTTGGAGCAAAAATAAAGAAATTTCAATTTTTAAGGGCAAAAAGGTATGCATTCTTCTTATTTTTGGGCAAAAAGGCAGAAATTCCCCATATTTTGGAGCAAAATTGCAGAAATTTCCCAAATTGTGGGGCAAAAAGGCAGAAATTCCCTATATGTTGGGGCAAAAAGACAGAAATTCTCCTTATTTTGGGGCAAAACTCAGAAATTCCACTTATTTTGAAGCAAAATTTCAGAAATTTCACTTATTTTGGGGCAAAATTGCAGAAATTACAATTATTTTGGAGCAAAATTGCAGAAATTTCACTTATTTAAAAAAAAAAGCAGAAATTTTCTTATTTTGGGGCAAAAAGGCAGAATTTTTTTTTATTTTGGTACAAAATTGCAGAAATTTTTCTTATTTTGGAATAAAAAGGCAGAAATTTCTCATATTTTGGGGCAAAAATGCAGAAATTCCCTTTATTTTGAGGAAAAAAGCTGAAATTCCCCTTAATTGGGGGCAAAAAGGCAGAAATTTCCTTATTTTGGGGCAAAATTGCAAAAATTTCACTTATTTCAGGGTAATAAGTCAGAAATTTTCCTTATTTTGGGGGAAAAAGACAGAAATTCTCTTTGTTTTGAGAAAAAAGACAGAAATTCCACATTTTTAGAGGCAAAAAAGCAGAAATTCCTTTTATTTTGGAGCAAAAATGAAGAAATTTCTCTTTTTTGTGGCAAAAGGTATACATTCCCCTTATTTTCAGGCTAAAAAGCAGAAATTCCCTGTATTTTGGAGCAAAATTGCAGAAATTCCCCTAATTATGGGGCAAAAAGGCAGAAATTCCCTATATGTTAGTGCAAAAAACAGAAATTCTCCTTATTTTAGGGCAAAACTCAGAAATTCCACTTATTTTGGAGCAAAATTCCACAAATTTCACTTATTTTGGGGCAAAATTGCAGAAATTACAATTATTTTGGGGCTAAATTGCAGAAATTTCACAAATTTCAAAAAAAAAGCAGAAATTTTCTTATTTTGGGGCAAAAAGGCAGAAATTTCCCATATTTTGGGGCAAAAATGCAGAAATTCCTTTTATTTTGAGTAAAAAGGCTGAAATTCCCCTTAATTTGGGGCAAAAAGGCAGAAATTTTATTATATTGGGGCAAAATTGCAAAAATTTCACTTATTTCAGGGTAATAAGTCAGAAATTTTCCTTATTTTGGGGCAAAAAGACAGAAATTCCCTTTGTTTTTGGGGAAAAACAGAAATTGCACTTTTTTAGAGGCAAAAAAGCAGAAATTCCTTTTATTTTGAGCAAAAATGAAGAAATTTGTCTTTTTTGTGGCAAAAGGTATACATTCCCTTTATTTTCAGGCTAAAAAGCAGAAATTTCCCGTATTTTGGAGCAAAATTGCAGAAATTCCCCTAATTTTGGGGCAAAAATGCAGAAATTCCCTATATGTTAGCGCAAAAAAACAGAAATTCTCTTTATTTTGGGGCAAAACTCAGAAATTCCACTTATTTTGGGGCAAAATTCCAGAAATTTCTCTTATTTTGGGGCAAAATTGCCGAAATTTCACTTATTTTGGGGCAAAATTGCAGAAATTTCACTTATTTCAGTGAAAAAAGGCAGAAATTTCCCATATTTTGGGGCAAAAATGAAGAAATTTCACATATATTGAGGTAAAAGGCTGAAATCCCCCTTATTTGGGAGAAAAAAGGCAGAAATTTCACTTATTTCAGGGTAATAAGTCAGAAATTTTCCTTATTTTGGGGACAAAAAACAGAAATTCCCTTTGATTTGGGAGAAAAAGACAGAAATTCCACTT
The DNA here is from genome assembly GCF_963924665.1 of Micromys minutus. Lineage (NCBI taxonomy): Eukaryota > Metazoa > Chordata > Mammalia > Rodentia > Muridae > Micromys > Micromys minutus. Next base: position 1,710,401 of record NW_027667302.1, read on the forward strand.
TTTTAGAGGCAAAAAAGCAGAAATTCCCCTTATTTTGGAGTAAAAATGAAGAAATTTCACTTTTTAAGGGCAAAAAGGTATGCATTCTTCTTATTTTTGGGCAAAAAGGCAGAAATTCCCCTTATTTTTGAGCAAAATTGCAGAAATTTCCCAAATTGTGGGGCAAAAAGGCAGAAATTCCCTATATGTTTGGGCAAAAAGACAGAAATTCTCTTTAATTTGGGGCAAAACTAAGAAATTCCACTTATTTTGGAGCAAAATTCCAGAAATTTCACTTATTTTTGGACAAAATTGGAGAAATTACAATTATTTTGGGGCAAAATTGCAGAAATTTCACTTATTTCAAAAAAAAAGCAGAAATTTTCTTATTTTGGGGCAAAAAGGCAGAAATTTCCCATATTTTGAGGCAAAAATGCAGAAATTCCTTTTATTTTGAGGAAAAAGGCTGAAATTCCCCTTAATTTGGGGCAAAAAGGCAGAAATTTCCTTATTTTGGGCAAAATTGAAAAATTTCACTTATTTCAGGGTAATAAGTCAGAAATTTTCCTTATATTGGGGCAAAAAGACAGAAATTCCCTTTGTTTTTGGAGAAAAAGACAGAAATTGCACTTTTTTAGAGGCAAAAAAGCAGAAATTCCTTTTATTTTGGAACAAAAATGAAGAAATTTCCCTTTTTTGTGGCAAAAGGTATACATTCCCTTTATTTTCAGGCTAAAAAGCAGAAATTCCTCGTATATTGGAGCAAAATTGCAGAAATTCCCCTAATTGTGGGGCAAAAATGCAGAAATTCCCTATATGTTAGTGCAAAAAAACAGAAATTCTCCTTATTTTGGGGCAAAACTCAGAAATTCCACTTATTTTGGGGCAAAATTCCAGAAATTTCCCTTATTTTGGGGCAAAATTGCCGAAATTTGACTTATTTTGGGGCAAAATTGCAGAAATTTCACTTATTTCAGTGAAAAAGGCAGAAAATTTCCTTATTTCGGGACAAAAAGGCAAAAATTCCTAATATTTTGTGGCAAAAATGCACAAATTCCCCTTAATTTGAGGTAAAAAGGCTGAAATTTCCCTTATATGGCGGCAAAAAGGCAGAAATTTCCCTTATTTTGGGGCAAAATTGCAGAAATTTCACTTATTTCAGGGTAATAAGTCAGAAATTTTCCTTATTTTGGGCAAAAAAAGGCGGAAATTCCCTTTGTTTTGGGAGAAAAATACATAAATTCCACTTATTTAGAGGCAAAAATGCAGAAATTCCCCTTATTTTGGAGCAAAAATGAAAAAATTTCCCTTTTTTATGGGAAAAAGTTATGCATTCTTCTTATTTTCGGACAAAAATGTAGAAATTCCCTGTATTTTTGAGCAAAATTGCAGAAATTTCCCTAATTGTGCGGCAAAATGACAGAAATTCTCCTTATTTTGGGTCAAAACTCAGAAATTCCACTTATTTTGGGTCAAAATTTCGATAATTTCACTTATTTTGGGGCAAAATTGCAGAAATATCACTTATTTCAGGGTAATAAATCAGAAATTTTCCTTATTTTGGGGCAAAATACAAATTCCCTTTGTTTGGGGGGAAAAAGACAGAAATTCCACTTATTTAGAGGCAATAAAGCAGAAATTCCCCTCATTTTGGAGCAAAAAGCAGAAATTTCCCTTTTTTATGGCAAAAAGGTATGCATTCTTATTATTTTCGGACAAAAAATGAAGAAATTCCCTGTATTTTGGAGCAAAATTGCAGAAATTCCTCTAATTGTGGGGCAAAAAGGAAGAAATTCCCTATATGTTGGGGCAAAAAGAAAAAAATTCTCCTTATTTTAGGGAAAAACTCAGAAATTTAACTTATTTTGGGGCAAAATTGCAGAAATTTCACTTATTTCAGATATAAAAGCAGAAATTTTCTTATTTTGGGGCTAAAAGGCAGAAATTTCTTTTATTTTGTCACAAAATTGCAGAATTTTTTCTTATTTTGGGGCAAAAAGGCAGAAATTTCTTCATTTTGGGGCAAAATTGCAAAAACTTCACTTGTTTCAGGGTAATAAGTCAGAAATATTCCTTATTTTGGAGCAAAAAGACAGAAATTCCCTTTGTTTTTGGGGAAAAAGACAGAAATTCCACTTTTTTAGAGGCAAAAAAGCAGAAATTCCTTTTATTTTGGAGCAAAAATGAAGAAATTCCCTTTTTTGTGGCAAAAGGTATACATTCCCTTTATTTTCAGGCTAAAAAGCAGAAATTCCTTGTATTTTGGAGCAAAATTGCAGAAATTCCCATAATTGTGGGGCAAAAATGCAGAAATTCCCTATATGTTAGTGCAAAAAACAGAAATTCTTCTTATTTTAGGGCAAAACTCAGAAATTCCACTTATTTTGGGGCAAAATTCCAGAAATTTCCCTCATTTTGGGGCAAAATTTCCGAAATTTCACTTATTTTGGGGCAAAATTGCAGAAATTTCACTTATTTCAGTGAAAAAAGGCAGAAATTTCCCATATTTTGGAGCAAAAATGCAGAAATTTCTCTTATTTTGAGGTAAAAGGCTGAAATTCCCCTTATTTGGGGACAAAAAGGCAGAAATTTCTCTTATTTTGGGGTAAAATTGCAGAAATTTCACTTATTTCTGGGTAATAAGTCAGAAATTTTCCTTATTTTGAGGCCAAAAAACAGAAATTCCCTTTGTTTTGGGAGAAAAAGACAGAAATTCCACATTTTTAGAGGCAAAAAAGCAGAAATTCCCCTTATTTTGGAGCAAAAATGAAGGAATTTCACTTTTTAAGGGCAAAAAGGTATGCATTCTTCTTATTTTTGGGCAAAAAGGCAGAAATTCCCCATATTTTGGAGCAAAATTGCAGAAATTTCCCAAATTTTGGGGCAAAAGGCAGAAATTCCCTATATGTTGGGGCAAAAAGACAGAAATTCTCCTTATTTTGGGGCAAAACTCAGAAATTCCACTTATTTTGGAGCAAAATTCCAGAAATTTCACTTATTTTGGGGCAAAATTGCAGAAATTACAATTATTTTGGGGCAAAATTGCAGAAATTTCACTTATTTCAAAAAAAAGCAGAAATTTTCTTATTTTGGGGCAAAAAGGCAGAAATTTTTTTATTTTGGTACAAAATTGCAGAAATTTTTCTTATTTTGGTGTAAAAAGGCAGAAATTTCTTTTATTTTGCGTCAAAAATGCAGAAATTCCCTTTATTTTGAGGAAAAAGACTGAAATTCCCCTTACTTGGGGGCAAAAAGGCAGAAATTCCCTATATGTTAGGGCAAAAAACAGAAATTCTACTTATTTTGGGGCAAAACTCAGAAATTCCACTCTTTGGGGGCAAAATTCCAGAAATTTCCCTTATTTTGGGGCAAAATTGCAGAAATTTCACTGATTTTGGGCCAAAATTGCAGAAATTTCACTTATTTCAGTGAAAAAAGGGAGAAATTTTTCTTATTTTGGAAAAAAAAGACAGAAATTCCCTTTGTTTTGGGGGAAAAATACATAAATTCCACTTATTTAGAGGCAAAAAAGCAGAAATTTCTCTTATTTTGGGGCAAAATTGCAGAAATTTCACTTACTTCAGGGTAATAAGTCAGAAATTTTTCTTATTTTGGGGCAAAAAAGACAGAAATTATTTTTGTTTTGGAGGAAAAAGACAGAAATTCCACTTATTTAGAGGCAAAAAAGCAGAAATTCCCATTATTTTGGAGCAAAGCTAAGAAATTCCTCTTTTTTTGGGGCAAAAAACCAGAAATTTCCCTTATTTTGGGGCAAAATTGCAGAAATTTCACTTATTTTGGGGCAAAATTGCAGAAATTTCACTTATTTCAGTGAAAAAAGGCAGAAATTTTTCTTATTTTGGGGCAAAAAGGCAAAAATTCCTAATATATTGTGGCAAAAATGCACAAATTCCCCTTATTTTGAGGTAAAAAGGCTGAAATTTCCCTTATATGGGGGCAAAAAGGCAGAAATTTCCCTTGTTTTGGGGCAAAATTGCAGAAATTTCACTTATTTCAGCGTAATAAGTCAGAAATTTTCATTATTTTGGGCAAAAAAGACAGAAATTCCCTTTGTTTTGGGGGAAAAATACATAAATTCCACTTATTTAGAGGCAAAAATGCAGAAATTCCTTTTATTTTGGCCAAAATTGCTGAAATTTCACTTACTTCAGGGTAATAGGTCAGAAAATTTTCTTATTTTGGGGCAAAAAAGTCAGTAATTACCTTTGTTTTGGGGGAAAAAGACAGAAATTCCACTTATTTAGAGGCAAAAAAGCAGAAATTCCCCTTATTTTGGAGGAAAAATGAAGAAATTTCCGTTTTTTATAAGAAAAAGTTATGCATTCTTTTTATTTTCTGGCAAAAAGGCAGAAATTCCATGTCTTTTGAAGCAAAATTGCAGAAATTCCCGTAATTGTGGGGCAAAAAGACAGAAATTCTCCTTATTTTGGGTCAAAACTCAGAAATTCCACTTATTTTGGGTCAAATTTTCAATAATTTCACTTATTTTGGGCAAAATTGCAGAAATTTCACTTATTTCAGGGTAATAAGTCAGAAATTTTCCTTATTTTGGGACAAAAAAGACAAATTCCCTTTGTTTTGGGGGAAAAAAACAGAAATTCCACTTATTTAGAGGCAATAAAGCAGAAATTCCCCTCATTTTGGAGCAAAAAGAAGAAATTTCCCTTTTTTATGGCAAAAAGGTATGCATTCTTATTATTTTCGGACAAAAAAGGCAGAAATTCCCCGTATTTTGGAACAAAATTGCAGAAATTCCTCTAATTGTGGGGCAAAAAGGCAGAAATTTCTCTTATTTTGGGGTAAAATTGCAAAAATTTCACTTATTTCAGGAAAATAAGGCAGAAATTTTCCTTATTTTGGGGCAAAAAGGCAGAAATTCCTAATATTTTGTGGCAAACATGCAGAACTTCCCCTTATTTTGAGGTAAAAAGGCTGAAATTCCCCTTATTTGGGAGCAAAAATCCAGAAATTTCCCTTATTTTGGGGCAAAATTGCAGAAATTTCACTTATTTCAGGGTAATAAGTCAGAAATTTTCCTTATTTTGGGGCAAAAAAGACAGAAATTCCCTTTGTTTTGGGCGAAAAAGACAGAAATTCCACTTATTTAGATGCAAAAAAGCAGAAATTCCCTTTATTTTGGAGCAAAAATGAAGAAATTTCCCTTTTTTATGGCAAAAAGTTACGCATTCTTCTTATTTTCGGGCAAATAGGCAGAAATTCCACATATTTTGGAGCAAAATAGCAGAAATTCCCCTAATTGTGGGGCAAAAAGGCAGAAATTCCCTATATGTTTGAGCAAAAAGACAGAAATTCTCTTTATTTGAGGGCAAAACTCAGAAATTCCACTTATTTTGGGGCAAAATTCCAGAGATTTCCCTTATTTTGGGGCAAAATTGCAGAAATTTCACTTATGGCAGAGAAAAAAGGCAGAAAATTTCCTTATTTTGGGGCAAAAAGGCAGAAATTCCCCGTATTTTGGAGCAAAATTGCAGAAATTATCCTAATTGTGGGGCAAAAAGGCAGAAATTCCCTATATGTTGGGGCAAAAAGACAGAAATTCTCCTTATTTTGGGGCAAAACTCAGAAATTCCACTTATTTTGGGGCAAAATTCCAGAAATTTCTTTAATTTTGGGGCCAAATTTCAGAAATTTCACTTATTTTGCAGCAAAATTGGAAAAATTTCACCTATTTCAGGGAAAAAAAGCAGAAATTTTCTTATTTTGGGGCAAAAAGGCAGAAATTTCCTTATTTTGGGGCAAAATTGCAGAAATTTCACTTATTTAAATAAAAAGCAGAAATTTTCTTATTTTGGGGCAAAAAGGCAGAAATTTCTTTTATTTTGGTACAAAATTGCAGAAATTTTTCTTATTTTGGAGCAAAAAGGCAGAAATTTCCCATATTTTGGTACAAAATTGCAGAAATTTTTCTTATTTTGGGCAAAAAGGCAGAAATTTCCTTATTTTGAGGCAAAAATGCAGAAATTCCCATTATTTTGAGGAAAAAGGCTGAAATCCACTTAATTGGGGGCAAAAAGGCAAAAATTTCCTTATTTCGGGGCAAAATTGCATAAATTTCACTTATTTCAGGGTAATAATTCAGAAATTTATCTTATTTTGGGGCAAAAAGACAGAAATTCCCTTGTTTTTTGGGGAAAAACACAGAAATTCCACTTTTTTAGAGGCAAAAAAGCAGAATTTTTTTTTATTTTGGAGCAAAAATGAAGAAATTTCCTTTTTCTGTGGCAAAAGGTATACATTCCTATTATTTTCAGGCTAAAATGCAGAAATTCCCTGTATTTTGGAGCAAAATTGCAGAAATTCCCCTAATTGTGGGGCATAAAGGCAGAAATTCCCTTTATGTTAGGGCAAAAAACAGAAATTCTCCTTATTTTGGGGCAAAACTCAGAAATTCCACTTATTTTGGGGCAAAATTCCAGAAATTTCCCTTATTTTGGGGCAAAATTGCAGAAATTTCACTTATTTTGCGGCAAAAAGGCAGAAATTCCTAATATTTTGTGGCAAAAATGCAGAGATTCTCCTTATTTTGAGGTAAAAAGGCTGAAATTCTCCTTATTTGGGGGCAAAAATGCAGAAATTTCCGTTATTTTGGGGCAAAATTGCAGAAATTTCACTTATTTCAGGGTAATAAGTCAGAAATTTTCCATATTTTGTACAAAAAAAGACAGAAATTCCCTTTGTTTTGGGGGAAAAATACATATATTCCACTTATTTAGAGGCAAAAAAGCAGAAATTCCTCTTATTTTGGGGCAAAATTGCAGGAATTTTACTTACTTCAGGGTAATACGTCAGAAATTTTCTTTTTTGGGGGCAAAAAAGACAGAAATTACCTATGTTTTGGGGAAAAAAGACAGAAATTCCACTTATTTAGAGGCTAAAAAGCAGAAATTTCCCTTATTTTGGAGCAAAAATGAAGAAATTTCCCTTTTTTATGGGAAAAAGTTATGCATTCTTCTTATTTTCGGGCAAAAATGCAGAAATTACCTGTATTTTGGAGCAAATTGCAGAAATTCCCCTAATTGTGGGGCAAAAATTCAGAAATTCCCTATATTTTGGGACAAAAAGACAGAAATTCTCCTTATTTTGGGTCAAAACTCAGAAATTCCACTTATTTTGGGGCAAAATTCCAATAATTTCACTTATTTTGGGGCAAAATTGCAGAAATTTCACTTATTTCAGGGTAATAAGTCAGAAATTTTCCTTATTTTGGGGCAAAAAAGACAGAAATTACCTTTGTTTTGGGGGAAAAAGACAGAAATTCCACTTATTTAGAGGCATAAAAGCAGAAATTCCCCTCATTTTGGAGCAAAAATGAAGAAATTTCCCTTTTTTATGGCAAAAAGGTTTGCATTCTTATTATTTTCGGGCAAAAAGGCAGAAATTCCCCGTATTTTATAGCAAAATTGCCGAAATTCCCCTAATTGTGGGGCAAAAAGGAAAATATTCCCTATATGTTGGGGCAAAAAGACAGAAATTCTCCTTATTTTGGGGCAAAACTCAGAAATTCCATTCATTTTGGTGCAAAATTCCAGAAATTTCCCTTATTTTGGGGCAAAATTGCAGAAATTTCTCTTATTTTGGGGCAAAATTGCAGAAATTTCACTTATTTCAGAAAAAAAGCAGAAATTTTCTTATTTTGGGGCAAAAAGGCAGAAATTTTCCATATTTTGGGGCAAAAATGCAAAAATTCCCCTTATTATGAGGTAAAAAGGCTGAAATTCCCCTTATTTGGGGGCAAAAAGGCAGAAATTTCCCATATTTTGGGGCAAAAATGCCAAAATTCCCATTATTTTGAGGAAAAAGGCTGAAATTCCACTTAATTGGGGGCAAAAAGGCAAAAATTTCCTTATTTCGGGGCAAAATTGCAAAAATTCCACTTATTTCAGGGTAATAATTCAGAAATTTATCTTATTTTGGGGCAAAAAGACAGAAATTCCCTTGTTTTTTGGGGAAAAACACAGAAATTCCACTTTTTTAGAGGCAAAAAAGCAGAAATTTTTTTTTATTTTGGAGCAAAAATGAAGAAATTTCCTTTTTCTGTGGCAAAAGGTATACATTCCTATTATTTTCAGGCTAAAATGCAGAAATTCCCTGTATTTTGGAGCAAAATTGCAGAAATTCCCCTAATTGTGGGGCATAAAGGCAGAAATTCCCTTTATGTTAGGGCAAAAAACAGAAATTCTCCTTATTTTGGGGCAAAACTCAGAAATTCCACTTATTTTGGGGCAAAATTCCAGAAATTTCCCTTATTTTGGGGCAAAATTGCAGAAATTTCACTTATTTTGCGGCAAAAAGGCAGAAATTCCTAATATTTTGTGGCAAAAATGCAGAGATTCTCCTTATTTTGAGGTAAAAAGGCTGAAATTCTCCTTATTTGGGGGCAAAAATGCAGAAATTTCCGTTATTTTGGGGCAAAATTGCAGAAATTTCACTTATTTCAGGGTAATAAGTCAGAAATTTTCCATATTTTGTACAAAAAAAGACAGAAATTCCCTTTGTTTTGGGGGAAAAATACATATATTCCACTTATTTAGAGGCAAAAAAGCAGAAATTCCTCTTATTTTGGGGCAAAATTGCAGGAATTTTACTTACTTCAGGGTAATACGTCAGAAATTTTCTTTTTTTGGGGCAAAAAAGACAGAAATTACCTATTTTTGGGGAAAAAAGACAGAAATTCCACTTATTTAGAGGCTAAAAAGCAGAAATTTCCCTTATTTTGGAGCAAAAATGAAGAAATTTCCCTTTTTTATGGGAAAAAGTTATGCATTCTTCTTATTTTCGGGCAAAAATGCAGAAATTACCTGTATTTTGGAGCAAATTGCAGAAATTCCCCTAATTGTGGGGCAAAAATTCAGAAATTCCCTATATTTTGGGACAAAAAGACAGAAATTCTCCTTATTTTGGGTCAAAACTCAGAAATTCCACTTATTTTGGGGCAAAATTCCAATAATTTCACTTATTTTGGGGCAAAATTGCAGAAATTTCACTTATTTCAGGGTAATAAGTCAGAAATTTTCCTTATTTTGGGGCAAAAAAGACAGAAATTACCTTTGTTTTGGGGGAAAAAGACAGAAATTCCACTTATTTAGAGGCATAAAAGCAGAAATTCCCCTCATTTTGGAGCAAAAATGAAGAAATTTCCCTTTTTTATGGCAAAAAGGTTTGCATTCTTATTATTTTCGGGCAAAAAGGCAGAAATTCCCCGTATTTTATAGCAAAATTGCCGAAATTCCCCTAATTGTGGGGCAAAAAGGAAAATATTCCCTATATGTTGGGGCAAAAAGACAGAAATTCTCCTTATTTTGGAGCAAAACTCAGAAATTCCATTCATTTTGGTGCAAAATTCCAGAAATTTCCCTTATTTTGGGGCAAAATTGTAGAAATTTCTCTTATTTTGGGGCAAAATTGCAGAAATTTCACTTATTTCAGAAAAAAAGCAGAAATTTTCTTATTTTGGGGCAAAAAGGCAGAAATTTTCCATATTTTGGGGCAAAAATGCAAAAATTCCCCTTATTATGAGGTAAAAAGGCTGAAATTCCCCTTATTTGGGGGCAAAAAGGCAGAAATTTCCCATATTTTGGGGCAAAAATGCCGAAATTCCCATTATTTTGAGGAAAAAGGCTGAAATTCCACTTAATTGGGGGCAAAAAGGCAAAAATTTCCTTATTTCGGGGCAAAATTGCAAAAATTCCACTTATTTCAGGGTAATAATTCAGAAATTTATCTTATTTTGGGGCAAAAAGACAGAAATTCCCTTGTTTTTTGGGGAAAAACACAGAAATTCCACTTTTTTAGAGGCAAAAAAGCAGAAATTTTTTTTATTTTGGAGCAAAAATGAAGAAATTTCCTTTTTCTGTGGCAAAAGGTATACATTCCTATTATTTTCAGGCTAAAATGCAGAAATTCCCTGTATTTTGGAGCAAAATTGCAGAAATTCCCCTAATTGTGGGGCATAAAGGCAGAAATTCCCTTTATGTTAGTGCAAAAAAAAGAAATTCTCCTTATTTTGGGGCAAAACTCAGAAATTCCACTTATTTTGGGGCAAAATTCCAGAAATTTCCCTTATTTTGGGGCAAAATTGCAGAAATTTCACTTATTTTGCGGCAAAAAGGCAGAAATTCCTAATATTTTGTGGCAAAAATACAGAGATTCTCCTTATTTTGAGGTAAAAAGGCTGAAATTCTCCTTATTTGGGGGCAAAAATGCAGAAATTTCCCTTATTTTGGGGCAAAATTGCAGAAATTTCACTTATTTCAGGGTAATAAGTCAGAAATTTTCCATATTTTGTACAAAAAAAGACAGAAATTCCCTTTGTTTTGGGGGAAAAATACATATATACCACTTATTTAGAGGCAAAAAAGCAGAAATTCCTCTTATTTTGGGGCAAAATTGCAGGAATTTTACTTACTTCAGGGTAATACGTCAGAAATTGTCTTTTTTTGGGGCAAAAAAGACAGAAATTACCTTTGTTTTGGGGAAAAAAGACAGAAATTCCACTTATTTAGAGGCTAAAAAGCAGAAATTTCCCTTATTTTGGAGCAAAAATGAAGAAATTTCCCTTTTTTATGGGAAAAAGTTATGCATTCTTCTTATTTTCGGGCAAAAATGCAGAAATTACCTGTATTTTGGAGCAAATTGCAGAAATTCCCCTAATTGTGGGGCAAAAATTCAGAAATTCCCTATATTTTGGGACAAAAAGACAGAAATTCTCCTTATTTTGGGGCAAAACTCAGAAATTCCATTCATTTTGGTGCAAAATTCCAGAAATTTCCCTTATTTTGGGGCAAAATTGCAGAAATTTCTCTTATTTTGGGGCAAAATTGCAGAAATTTCACTTATTTCAGAAAAAAAGCAGAAATTTTCTTATTTTGGGGCAAAAAGGCAGAAATTTCCCATATTTTGGGGCAAAAATGCAAAAATTCCCCTTATTATGAGGTAAAAAGGCTGAAATTCCCCTTATTTGGGGGCAAAAAGGCAGAAATTTCCCATATTTTGGGGCAAAAATGCAGAAATTCCCATTATTTTGAGGACAAAAGTCTGAAATTCCCTTTATTAGGGGCAAAAAGGCAGAAATTTCCCTTATTTTGGGGCAAAATTGCAGAAATTTCATTTATTTCAGGGTAATAAGTCAGAAATTTTCCTTATTTTGGTGCAAAAAAGACAGAAATTCCCTTTGTTTAGGGGGAAAAAGACAGAAATTCCACTTATTTAGAGGCAAAAAAGCAGAAATTCCCCTTATTTTGGAGCAAAAATGAAGAAATTTCCTTTTTTATGGTAGAAAGGTTTGCATTCCTCTTATTTTTGGGCAAAGAAGCAGAAATTCCCCATATTTTGGAGCAAAATTTCAGAAATTCCCCTAATTGTGGGGCAAAAAGGCAGAAATTCCATATATGTTGGGGAAAAAACTCAGAAATTCTCATTATTTTGAGGAAAAAGGCTGAAATTCCCCTTAATTGGGGCCAAAAGGCAGAAATTTCCTTATTTTGGGGCAAAATTGCAAAAATTTCACTTTTTTCGGGGTAATAATTCAGAAATTTTTCTTATTTTGGGGCAAAAAGACAGAAATTTTCTTGGTTTTTGGGGAAAAAGACAGAAATTCCACTTTTTTAAAGGCTAAAAAGCAGAAATTCCCATTATTTTGGAACAAAAATGAAGAAATTTCCTTTTTCTGTGGCAAAAGGTATACATTCCCCTTATTTTCAGGCTAAAAAGCAGAAATTCCCTGTATTTTGGAGCAAAATTGCAGAAAATCCCCTAATTGTGGGGCATAAAGGCAAAAATTCCCTATATGTTAGGGCAAAAAACAGAAATTCTCCTTATTTTGGGGCAAAACTCATAAATTCCAATTATTTTGGGGAAAATTCCAGAAATTTCCCTTATTTTGGGGCAAAATTGCAGAAATTTCACTTATTTTGGGGCAAAATTGCAAAAATTTCACTTATTTCAGTGAAAAAAGGCAGAAATTTTTCTCATTTTGGGGCAAAAAGTCAGAAATTCCTAATATTTTGTGGCCACAATGCAGAAATTCCCCTTATTTTGAGGTAAAAAGGCTGAAATTCCCCTTATTTGGGGGCAAAAAGGCAGAAATTTCCTTAATTTTGGGGCAAAATTGCAGAAATTTCACTTATTTCAGGGTAATAAGTCAGAAATTTTCCTTATTTTGGGCATAAAAAGACAGAAATTAACTTTGTTTTGGGGGAAAAATACATAAATTCCACTTATTTAGAGGCAAAAAATAGAAATTCCCCTTATTTTGGGGCAAAATTGCAATAATTTCACTTACTTCAGGGTAATAAGTCAGAAATTTTCCTTATTTTCTGGCAAAAAGACAGAAATTCCCTTTGTTTTGGGGGAAAAATACATAAATTCCACTTATTTAGAGGCAAAAAAGCAGAAATTCCCTTTATTTTAGGGCAAAATTGCAAAAATTTCACTTATTTCAGTGAAAAAAGGCAGAAATTTTCCTTATTTAGAGGCAAAAAGGCAGAAATTCCTAATATTTTGTGGAAAAATGCAGAAATAATCCCTTATTTTGAGGTAAAAAGGCTGAAATTCCCCTTATTTGGGAGCAAAAAGGCAGAAATTTCCCTTATTTTGGGGCAAGATTGCAGAAATTTCACTTATTTCAGGGTAATAAGTCAGAAATTTTCCTTATTTTGGGGCAAAAAAGACAGAAATTCCCTTTTTTTGGTGGGAAAAAGGAATTCCACTTATTTAGATGCAAAAAAGCAGAAATTCCCCTTATTTTGGAGCAAAAATAAAGAAATTTCCCTTTTTTTATTGCAAAAAGCTATGCATTCTTCTTATTTTCGGGCAAAAAGGCAGAAATTCCCCATATTTTGGAGCAAAATTGCAGAAATTCCCCTAATTGTGGGGCAAAAAGGCAGAAATTCCCTATATGTTGGGGCAAAAACAGAATTTCTCCTTATTTTGGGGCAAAACTTAGAAATTCCACTTATTTCGGAGCAAAATTCCAGAAATTTCACTTATTTTGGGGCAAAATTGCAGAAATTACACTTATTTTGGGGCAAAATTGCAGAAATTTCACTTATTTCAAAAAAAAAGCAGAAATTATCTTATTTTGGGGCAAAAAGGCAGAAATTTCTTCTATTTTGGTACAAAATTGCAGAAATTTTTTTTATTTGGAGCAAAAAGGCAGAAATTTCTTATATTTTGGGGCAAAAATGAAGAAATTCCCCTTATTTTGAGGAAAAAGGCTGAAATTCCAGTTAATTGGGGGCAAAAAGGCAGAAATTTCCTTATTTTGGGGCAAAATTTCAAAAATTTCACTCATTTTAGGGTAATCAGTCAGAAATTTTTCTTATTTTGGGGCAAAAAGAAAGAAATTCCCTTTGGTTTTGGGGAAAAATATAGAAATTCCACTTTTTTAGAGGCAAAAAAGCAGAAATTCGTTTTATTTTGGAGCAAAAATGAAGAAATTTCTCTTTTTTGTGGCAAAAGGTATACATTCCCCTTATTTTCAGGCTAAAAAGCAGAAATTCCCCGTATTTTGGAGCAAAATTGCAGAAATTCTCCTAATTGTGGGGCAAAAAGGCAGAAATTCCATATATGTTAGGGCAAAAAACAGAAATTCTTTTTATTTTGGGGCAAAACTCAGAAATTCCACTTATGTTGGGGCAAAATTCCAGAAATTTCCCTTATTTTGGGGCAAAATTGCAGAAATTTCAGTTATTTCAGGGAAAAAAAGCAGAAATTTTTTTATTTTGGGTCAAAAAGGCAGAAATTTCCAATATTTTGGTACAAAATTGCAGAAATTTTTCTTAATTTGGGCAAAAAGGCAGAAATTTCCCATATTTTGGGGCAAACATGCAGAAATTCCCCTTATTTTGAGGGAAAAAGGCTGAAATTCTCCTTATTTGGAAGTAAAAAGGCACAAATTTCCCTTGTTTTGGCGGCAAAATTGCAGAAATTTCACTTATTTCAGAGTAATAAGTCAGAAATTTTCCTTATTTTCGGGCAAAAAAGACCGAAATTCCCTTTGTTTTGGGGGAAAAATATATAAATTCCACTTATTTAGAGGCAAAAAGCAGAAATTCTTTTTATTTTGGGGCAAAATTGCAAAAATTTCACTTATTTCAGTGAAAAAAGGCAGAAATTTTCCTTATTTAGAGCTAAAAAGGCAGAAATTCCTAATATTTTGTGGAAAATGCAGAAATTCCCCTTATTTTGAGGTTAAAAGGCTAAAATTCCCCTTATTTGGGAGCAAAAAGGCAGAAATTTCTTTTATTTTGGGGCAAAATTGCAGAAATTTCACTTATTTCAGGGTAATAAGTCAGAAATTTTCCTTTCTTTGGGGCAAAAAAGACAGAAATTCCCTTTATTTTGGGGGAAAAAAATTCCACTTATTTAGATGCAAAAAAAGCAGAAATTCCCCTTATTTTGGAGCAAAAATGAAGAAATTTCACTTTTTATGGCAAAAAGCTATGCATTCTTCTTATTTTCGGGCAAAAAGGCAGAAATTCCCCATATTTTGGAGCAAAATTGCAGAAATTCCCCTAATCGTTGGGCAAAAAGGCAGAAATTCCCTATATGTTGGGGCAAAAACAGAAATTCTCTTCATTTTGGGGCAAAACTTAGAAATTCCTCTTATTTCGGAGGAAAATTTCAGAAATTTCACTTATTTTGGGGAAAAGTTGCAGAAATTTCACTTATTTCAGGGAAAAAAAGCAGAAATTTTCTTATTTTGGGGCAAAAAGGCAGAAATTTCCCATATTTTGGTACACAATTGCAGAAATTTTTCTTATTTTGGGCAAAAAAGCAGAAATTTCCCATATTTTGGGGCAAACATTCAGAAATTCCCCTTATTTTAAGGTAAAAAGGGTGAAATTCCCCTTATTTGGGGGTAAAAAGGCAGAAATTTCCCTTATTTTGGGGCAAAATTGCAGAAATTTCACTTATTTCAGGGTAATAAGTCAGAAATTTTCTATATTTTGGGGAAAAAAGACAGAAATTCCCTTTGTTATGGGGAAAAAAGACAGAAATTCCACTTATTTAGAGGCATAAAAGCAGAAATTCCCCTCATTTTGGAGCAAAAATGAAGAAATTTCACTTTTTTATGTCAAAAAGCTATGCATTCTTCTTATTTTCGACAAAAAAGGCATAAATTCCTCGTATTTTGGAGCAAAATTGCAGAAATTCACCTAATTGTGGGGCAAAAAGGCAGAAATTCCCTATATGTTGGGGCAAAAAGACAGAAATTCTTTTTATTTTAAGGCAAAACTCAGAAATTTAATGTATTTTGGGGCAAAATTGCAGAAATTTCACTTATTTCAGAAAAAAAAGCAGAAATTTTCTTATTTTGGGGCCAAAAGTCAGAAATTTCTTTTATTTTGTTACAAAATTGCAGAATTTTTCTTATTTTGGGGCAAAAAGGAAGAAATTTCCCATATTTTGTGGCAAAAATGCAGAAATTTCTCTTATTTTGAGGTAAAAGGCTGAAAATCCCCTTATTTGGGGGCAAAAAGGCAGAAATTTCTCTTATTTTGGGGCAAAATTGCAGAAATTTCACTTATGTCAGGGTAATAAGTCACAAATTTTCCTTATTTTGGGACCAAAAAATAAAAATTCCCTTTGTTTTGGGGGAAAAAGACAGAAATTCTTCTTCTTTAGAGGCAAAAAGACCGAAATTCCTAATATTTTGTGGCAAAAATGCAGAAATTCCCCTTATTTTGAGGTAAAAAGGCTGAAATTCCCCTTATTTGGGAGCAAAAAGGCAGAAATTTCCATTAGTTTGGAGCAAAATTGCAGAAATTTCACTTATTTCAGGGTAATAAGTCAGAAATTTTCCTTATTTTGGGGCAAAAAAGACAGAAATTCCTTTTGTTTTGGGGGAAAAAGACAGAAATTCCACTTATTTAGATGCAAAAAGCAGAAATTCCCTTTACTTTGGAGCAAAAATGAAGAAATTTCCCTTTTTTTATTGCAAAAAGCTATGCATTCTTCCGATTTTCGGGCAAATAGGCAGAAATTCCCTATATGTTAGGGCAAAAAGACAGAAATTCTCCTTATTTTGGGGCAAAACTCAGAAATTCCACTTATTTTGGAGCAAAATTCCAGAAATTTCACTTATTTTGGGGCAAAATTGCAGAAATTTCACATATTTTGGGGCAAAATTGCAGAAATTTCACTTATTTTGGGGCAAAATTGCAGAAATTTCACTTATTTCAGGAAAAAAAGGCAGAAATTTTCCTTATTTTAGGGCAAAAAGCCAGAAATTCCTGATATTATGTGACAAAAATGCAGAAATTCCCCTTATTTTGAGGTAAAAAGGCTAAAATTCCCCTTATTTGGGGGCAAAAAGGCAGAAAATTCCCTTATTTTGGGGCAAAATTGCAGAAATTTCACTTATTTCAGAGTAATAAGTCAGAAATTTTCCTTATTTTGGGCAAAAAAACAGAAATTCCCTTTGTTTTGGGGAAAAAATACATAAATTCCACTTCTTTAGAGGCAAAAAAGCAGAAATTCCCCTTATTTGGGGGGCAAAATTGCAGAAATTTCACTTACTTCAGGGTAATAAGTCAGAAATTCTCCTTATTTTAGGGCAAAAAAGACAGAAATTACCTTTGTTTTGGGGAAAAAAGACAGAAATTCCACTTATTTAGAGGCAAAAAAGCAGAAATTCCCCTTATTTTGGAGCAAAAATGAAGAAATTTCCCTTTTTTATGGCAAAAAGTTATGCATTCTTCTTATTTTCGGGCAAAAAGGCAGAAATTCCCCGTATTTTGGAGCAAAATTGCAGAAATTCCCCTAATTGTGGGGCGAAAATGCAAAAATTCCCTATATGTTGGGGCAAAAAGACAGAAATTCTCCTTATTTGGGGGCAAAACTCAGAAATTCCACTTATTTGGGGGCAAAAATCCAGAGATTTCCCTTATTTTGGGGCAAAATTGCAGAAATTTCACTTATTTTGGGGCAAAATTGCAGAAATTTTACTTATGGCAGATACAAAAGGCAGAAATTTTCCTTATTTTGGGGCAAAAAGGCAGAAATTCCTAATATTTTGTGGCAAAAATGCAGAAATTCCCATTATTTTGAGGTAAAACGGTGTAATTCCTCTTATTTGGGGGCAAAAAGGCAGAAATTCCCCGTATTTTGGAGCAAAATTGCAGAAATTAACCTAAATGTGGGGCAATAAGGCAGAAATTCCCTATATGTTGGGGCAAAAAGACAGAAATTCTCCTTATTTTGGGGCAAAACTCAGAAATTCCACTTATTTTGGGGCAAAATTCCAGAAATTTCCCTAATTTTGGGACAAAATTGCAGAAATTTCACTTATTTTGCGGCAAAATTGGAAAAATTTCACCTATTTCAGGGAAAAAAAGCAGAAATTTTCTTATTTTGGGGCAAAAAGGCAGAAATTTCCCATATTTTGGTACAAAATTGCAGAAATTTTTCTTATTTTGGGCAAAAAGGAAGAAATTTCCTAAATTTTTAGGCAAAAATGCAGAAATTCCCCTTATTTTGAGGAAAAAGGCTGAAATTCCCCTTAATTGGGGGCAAAAAGGCAGAAATTTCTCTTATTTTGGGGCAAAATTGCAGAAATTTCACTTATGTCAGGGTAATAAGTCACAAATTTTCCTTATTTTGGGACCAAAAAATAAAAATTCCCTTTGTTTTGGGGGAAAAAGACAGAAATTCTTCTTCTTTAGAGGCAAAAAGACCGAAATTCCTAATATTTTGTGGCAAAAATGCAGAAATTCCCCTTATTTTGAGGTAAAAAGGCTGAAATTCCCCTTATTTGGGAGCAAAAAGGCAGAAATTTCCATTAATTTGGAGCAAAATTGCAGAAATTTCATTTATTTCAGGGTAATAAGTCAGAAATTTTCCTTATTTTGGGGCAAAAAAGACAGAAATTCCTTTTGTTTTGGGGGAAAAAGACAGAAATTCCACTTATTTAGATGCAAAAAGCAGAAATTCCCTTTACTTTGGAGCAAAAATGAAGAAATTTCCCTTTTTTTATTGCAAAAAGCTATGCATTCTTCTGATTTTCGGGCAAATAGGCAGAAATTCCCTATATGTTAGGGCAAAAAGACAGAAATTCTCCTTATTTTGGGACAAAACTCAGAAATTCCACTTATTTTGGAGCAAAATTCCAGAAATTTCACTTATTTTGGGGCAAAATTGCAGAAATTTCACATATTTTGGGGCAAAATTGCAGAAATTTCACTTATTTTGGGGCAAAATTGCAGAAATTTCACTTATTTCAGGAAAAAAAGGCAGAAATTTTCCTTATTTTAGGGCAAAAAGCCAGAAATTCCTGATATTATGTGACAAAAATGCAGAAATTCCCCTTATTTTGAGGTAAAAAGGCTAAAATTCCCCTTATTTGGGGGCAAAAAGGCAGAAAATTCCCTTATTTTGGGGCAAAATTGCAGAAATTTCACTTATTTCAGAGTAATAAGTCAGAAATTTTCCTTATTTTGGGCAAAAAAACAGAAATTCCCTTTGTTTTGGGGAAAAAATACATAAATTCCACTTCTTTAGAGGCAAAAAAGCAGAAATTCCCCTTATTTGGGGGGCAAAATTGCAGAAATTTCACTTACTTCAGGGTAATAAGTCAGAAATTCTCCTTATTTTAGGGCAAAAAAGACAGAAATTACCTTTGTTTTGGGGAAAAAAGACAGAAATTCCACTTATTTAGAGGCAAAAAAGCAGAAATTCCCCTTATTTTGGAGCAAAAATGAAGAAATTTCCCTTTTTTATGGCAAAAAGTTATGCATTCTTCTTATTTTCGGGCAAAAAGGCAGAAATTCCCCGTATTTTGGAGCAAAATTGCAGAAATTCCCCTAATTGTGGGGCGAAAATGCAAAAATTCCCTATATATTGGGGCAAAAAGACAGAAATTCTCCTTATTTGGGGGCAAAACTCAGAAATTCCACTTATTTGGGGGCAAAAATCCAGAGATTTCCCTTATTTTGGGGCAAAATTGCAGAAATTTCACTTATTTTGGGGCAAAATTGCAGAAATTTTACTTATGGCAGATACAAAAGGCAGAAATTTTCCTTATTTTGGGGCAAAAAGGCAGAAATTCCTAATATTTTGTGGCAAAAATGCAGAAATTCCCATTATTTTGAGGTAAAACGGTGTAATTCCTCTTATTTGGGGGCAAAAAGGCAGAAATTCCCCGTATTTTGGAGCAAAATTGCAGAAATTAACCTAAATGTGGGGCAATAAGGCAGAAATTCCCTATATGTTGGGGCAAAAAGACAGAAATTCTCCTTATTTTGGGGCAAAACTCAGAAATTCCACTTATTTTGGGGCAAAATTCCAGAAATTTCCCTAATTTTGGGACAAAATTGCAGAAATTTCACTTATTTTGCGGCAAAATTGGAAAAATTTCACCTATTTCAGGGAAAAAAAGCAGAAATTTTCTTATTTTGGGGCAAAAAGGCAGAAATTTCCCATATTTTGGTACAAAATTGCAGAAATTTTTCTTATTTTGGGCAAAAAGGAAGAAATTTCCTAAATTTTTAGGCAAAAATGCAGAAATTCCCCTTATTTTGAGGAAAAAGGCTGAAATTCCCCTTAATTGGGGGCAAAAAGGCAGAAATTTCCTTATTTTGGGGCAAAATTGCAGAAATTTCACTTATTTAAATAAAAAGCAGAAATTTTCTTATTTTGGGGCAAAAAGGCAGAAATTTCTTTTATTTTGGTACAAAATTGTAGAAATTTTTCTTATTTTGGAGCAAAAAGGCAGAAATTTCCCATATTTTGGTACAAAATTGCAGAAATTTTCCTTATTTTGGGCAAAAATGCAGAAATTCCCATTATTTTGAGGAAAAAGGCTGAAATTCCACTTAATTGGGGGCAAAAAGGCAGAAATTTCCTTATTTCGGGGCAAAATTGCAAAAATTTCACTTATTTCAGGGTAATAATTCAGAAATTTATCTTATTTTGGGGCAAAAAGACAGAAATTCCCTTGTTTTTTGTGGAAAAAGACAGAAATTCCACTTTTTTAGAGGCAAAAAAGCAGAATTTTTTTTATTTTGGAGCAAAAATGAAGAAATTTCCTTTTTCTGTGGCAAAAGGTATACATTCCTCTTATTTTCAGGCTAAAAAGCAGAAATTCCCTGTATTTTGGAGCAAAATTGCAGAAATTCCCCTAATTGTGGGGCATAAAGGCAGAAATTCCCTATATGTTAGGGCAAAAAACAGAAATTCTCCTTATTTTGGGGCAAAACTCAGAAATTCCACTTATTTTGGGGCAAAATTCCAGAAATTTCCCTTATTTTGGGGCAAAATTGCAGAAATTTCACTTTTTTTGGGGCAAAATTGCAAAAATTTCACTTATTTCAGTGAAAAAAGGCAGATATTTTCCTTATTTTGGGGCAAAAAGTCAGAAATTCCTAATATTTTGTGGACAAAATGCAGAAATTCCCCTTATTTTGAGGTAAAAAGGCTGAAATTCCCCTTATTTGTGGGCAAAAATGCAGAAATTTCTATTATTTTGGGGCAAAATTGCAGAAATTTCACTTATTTAAGGGTAATAAGTCAGAAATTTTCCTTATTTTGGGCAAAAAAATACAGAAATTCCCTTTGTTTTGGGGGAAAAATACATAAATTCCACTTATTTAGAGGCAAAAAAGCAGAAATTCCCCTTATTTTGGGGCAAAATTGCAGAAATTTCACTTACTTCAGGGTAATAAGTCAGAAATTTTCCTTATTTTCAGGCAAAAAGACAGAAATTCCCTTTGTTTTGAGGGAACAATACATAAATTCCACTTATTTAGAGGCAAAAAAGCAGAAATTCCCTTTATTTTGGGAAAAATTGCAAAAATTTCACTTATTTCAGTGAAAAAAAGAAGAAATTTTACTTATTTAGAGGCAAAAAGGCAGAAATTACTAATATTTTGTGGAAAAATGCAGAAATTCCCCTTATTTTGAGGTAAAAAGGCTGAAATTCCCCTTATTTGGGAGCAAAAAGGCAGAAATTTCCCTTATTTTGGGGCAAGATTGCAGAAATTTCACTTATTTCAGGGTAATAAGTCAGAAATTTTTCTTATTTTGGGGCAAAAAAAAACAGAAATTCCCTTTGTTTTGGGGGAAAAAGGAATTCCACTTATTTAGATGCAAAAAAAGCAGAAATTCCTCTAATTTTGGAGCAAAATGAAGAAATTTCCCTTTTTTATGGCAAAAAGCTATGCATTCTTCTTATTTTCGGGCAAAAAGGCAGAAATTCCCCATATTTTGGAGCAAAATTGCAGAAATTTCCCTAATTGTGGGGCAAAAATGCAGAAATTCCCTATATGTTGGGGCAAAAATAGAAATTCTCTTTATTTTGGGGCAAAACTTACAAATTCCACTTATTTCGGAGCAAAATTCCAGAAATTTCACTTATTTTGGGGCAAAATTGCAGAAATTACACATATTTTGGGGCAAAATTGCAGAAATTTCACTTATTTCAAAAAAAAAGCAGAAATTATATTATTTTGGGGCAAAAAGGCAGAAATTTTTTTTATTTTGGTACAAAATTGCAGAAATTTTTCTTATTTTGGAGCAAAAAGGCAGAAATTTCTTATATTTTGGGGCAAAAATGCAGAAATTCCCCTTATTTTGAGAAAAAAGGCTGAAATTCCAGTTAATTGGGGGCAAAAAGGCAGAAATTTACTTATGTTGGGGCAAAATTGCAAAAATTACACTTATTTCAGGGTAATCAGTCAGAAATTTTCCTTATTTTGGGGCAAGAAGAAAGAAATTCCCTTTGGTTTTGGGGAAAAATATAGAAATTCCACTTTTTTAGAGGCAAAGAAGCAGAAATTCCTTTTATTTTGGAGCAAAAATGAAGAAATTTCTCTTTTTTGTTGCAAAAGTTATACATTCCCCTTATTTTCAGGCTAAAAAGCAGAAATTCCCCGTATTTTGGAGCCAAATTGCAGAAATTCTCCTAATTGTGGGGCAAAAGGGCAGAAATTCCTTATGTTAGGGCAAAAAACAGAAATTCTCCTTAATTTGGGGCAAAACTCAGAAATTCCACTTATTTTGGGGCAAAATTCCAGAAATTTCCCTTATTTTGGGGAAAAATTGCAGAAATTTCACTTATTTCAGGGAAAAAAAGCAGAAATTTTCTTATTTTGGGGCAAAAAGGCAGAAATTTCCCATATTTTGGTACAAAATTGCAGAAATTTTTCTTATTTTGGGCAAAAAGGCAGAAATTTCCCATATTTTGGGGCAAACATGCAGAAATTCCTTTTATTTTGAGGTAAAAAGGGTGAAATTCCCCTTATTTGGGGGTAAAAAGGCAGAAATTTCCCTTATTTTGGGGCAAAATTGCAGAAATTTCACTCATTTTAGTGTAATAAGTCAGAAATTTTCTTTATTTTGGGGCAAAAAAGACAGAAATTCCCTTTGTTATGGGGGAAAAAGACAAAAATTCCACTTATTTAGAGGCATAAAAGCAGAAATTCCCCTCATTTTGGAGCAAAAATGAAGAAATTTCACTTTTTTATGGCAAAAAGCTATGCATTCTTCTTATTTTCTAACAAAAAAGGCAGAAATTCCTCGTATTTTGGAGCGAAATTGCAGAAATTCCCCTAATTGTGGGGCCAAAAGGCAGAAATTCCCTATAAGTTGGGGCAAAAATACAGAAATTCTACTTATTTTAGGGCAAAACTCAGAAATTTAACGTATTTTGGGGCAAAATTGCAGAAATTTCACTTATTTCAGAAAAAAAAAGCAGAAATTTTCTTATTTTGGGGCCAAAAGGCAGAAATTTCTTTTATTTTGTTACAAAATTGCAGAATTTTTTCTTATTTTGGGGCAAAAAGGCCGAAATTTCCCATATTTTGGGGCAAATATGCAGAAATTTCTCTTATTTTGAGGTAAAAGGCTGAAAATCCCCTTATTTGGGGGCAAAAAGGCAGAAATTTCTCTTATTTTGGGGCAAAATTGCAGTAATTTCACTTATGTCAGGGTAATAAGTCAGAAATTTTCCTTAATTTGGGACCAAAAAATAGAAATTCTTTTCCTTTTGGGGAAAAAAGACAGAAATTCCACTTCTTTAGAGGCAAAAAGACAGAAATTCCTAATATTTTGATGCAAAAATGCAGAAATTCCCCTTATTTTGACATAAAAAGGCTGAAATTCCCCTTATTTGGGAGCCAAAAGGCAGAAATTTCCATTATTTTGGGGCAATATTGCAGAAATTTCACTTAATTCAGGGTAATAAGTCAGAAATTTTCCTTATTTTGGGGCAAAAAATACAAATTCCCTTTGTTTTGGGGGAAAAAGACAGAAATTTCACTTATTTAGATTCAAAAAAGCAGAAATTCCCCTTATTTTGGAGAAAAAAATGAAGAAATTTCTCTTTTTAGTGGCAAAAGGTATACATTCCCCTTATTTTCAGGCTAAAAAGCAGAAATTCCCTGTATTTTGGAGCAAAATTGCAGAAATTCCCCTAATTGTGGGGCATAAAGGCAGAAATTCCCTATATGTTAGGGCAAAAAACAGAAATTCTCCTTATTTTGGGGCAAAACTCAGAAATTCCACTTATTTTGGGGCAAAATTCCAGAAATTTCCCTTATTTTGGGGCAAAATTGCAGAAATTTCACTTATTTTGGGGCAAAATTGCGAAAATTTAACTTATTTCAGTGAAAAAAGGCAGAAATTTTCCTTATTTTGGGGCAAAAAGTCAGAAATTCCTAATATTTTGTGGACAAAATGCAGAAATTAACCTTATTTTGAGGTAAAAATGCTGAAATTCCCCTTATTTGGGGGCAAAAATGCAGAAATTTCTATTATTTTGGGGCAAAATTGCAGAAATTTCACTTATTTCAGGGTAATAAGTCAGAAATTTTCCTTATTTTGGGCAAAAAAAGACAGAAATTCCCTTTGTTTTGGGGGGAAAATACATAAATTCCACTAATTTAGAGGCAAAAAAGCAGAAATTCTCCTTATTTTGGGGCAAAATTGCCGAAATTTTACTTACTTCAGGGTAATAAGTCAGAAATTTTCCTTATTTTCGGGCAAAAAGACAGAAATTCCCTTTGTTTTGGGGGAACAATACATAAATTCCACTTATTTAGAGGCAAAAAAGCAGAAATTCCCTTTATTTTGGGGCAAAATTGCAAAAATTTCACTTATTTCAGTGAAAAAAGGCAGAAATTTTCCTTATTTTGGGGCAAAAAGTCAGAAATTCCTAATATTTTGTGGACAAAATGCAGAATTTCCCCTTATTTTGAGGTAAAAAGGCTGAAATTCCCCCTTTTTGTGGGCAAAAATGCAGAAATTTCTATTATTTGGGGGCAAAATTGCAGAAATTTCACTTATTTAAGGGTAATAAGTCAGAAATTTTCCTTATTTTGGGCAAAAAAAGACAGAAATTCCCTTTGTTTTGGGGGAAAAATACATAAATTCCACTTATTTAGAGGCAAAAAAGCAGAAATTCCCCTTATTTTGGGGCAAAATTGCAGAAATTTCACTTACTTCAGGGTAATAAGTCAGAAATTTTCCTTATCATCGGGCAAAAAAAAACAGAAATTCCTTTTGTTTTGGGGGAACAATACATAAATTCCACTTATTTAGAGGCAAAAAAGCAGAAATTCCCTTTATTTTGGGAAAAATTGCAAAAATTTCACTTATTTCAGTGAAAAAAGGAAGAAATTTTACTTATTTAGAGGCAAAAAGTCAGAAATTACTAATATTTTGTGAAAAAATGCAGAAATTCCCCTTATTTTGAGGTAAAAAGGCTGAAATTCCCCTTATTTGGGAGCAAAAAGGCAGAAATTTCCCTTATTTTGGGGCAAGATTGCAGAAATTTCACTTATTTCAGGGTAATAAGTCAGAAATTTTTCTTATTTTGGGGCAAAAAAGAAAGAAATTCCCTTTGTTTTGAGTGAAAAAGGAATTCCACTTATTTAGATGCAAAAAAAGCAGAAATTCCCCATATTTTGGAGCAAAAATGAAGAAATTTCCCTTTTTTATGGCAAAAAGCTATGCATTCTTCTTATTTTCGGGCAAAAAGGCAGAAATTCCCCATATTTTGGAGCAAAATTGCAGAAATTTCCCTAATTGTGGGGCAAAAAGGCAGAAATTCCCTATATGTGGGGGCAAAAAACAGAAATTCTCTTTATTTTGGGGCAAAACTTAGAAATTCCACTTATTTCGGAGCAAAATTCCAGAAATTTCACTTATTTTGGGGCAAAATTGCAGAAATTACACATATTTTGGGGCAAAATTGCAGAAATTTCACTTATTTCAAAAAAAAAAGCAGAAATTATATTATTTTGGGGCAAAAAGGCAGAAAGTTTTTATTTTGGTACAAAATTGCAGAAATTTTTCTTATTTTGGAGCAAAAAGGCAGAAATTTCTTATATTTTGCGGCAAAAATGCAGAAATTCCCCTTATTTTGAGAAAAAAGGCTGAAATTCCAGTTAATTGGGGGCAAAAAGGCAGAAATTTCCTTATGTTGAGGCAAAATTGCAAAAATTTCACTTATTTCAGGGTAATCAGTCAGAAATTTTCCTTATTTTGGGGCAAGAAGAAAGAAATTCTCTTTGGTTTTGGGGAAAAAGATAGAAATTCCACTTTTTTAGAGCAAAGAAGCAGAAATTCCTTTTATTTTGGAGCAAAAATGAAGAAATTTCTCTTTTTTGTTGCAAAAGGTATACATTCCCCTTATTTTCAGGCTAAAAAGCAGAAATTCCCCGTATTTTGGAGCAAAATTGCAGAAATTCTCCTAATTGTGGGGCAAAAGGGCAGAAATTCCCTATATGTTAGGGCAAAAATCAGAAATTCTCCTTAATTTGGGGCAAAACTCAGAAATTCCACTTATTTTGGGGCAAAATTCCAGAAATTTCCCTTATTTTGGGGAAAAATTGCAGAAATTTCACTTATTTCAGGGAAAAAAAGCAGAAATTTTCTTATTTTGGGGCAAAAAGGCAGAAATTTCCCATATTTTGGTACAAAATTGCAGAAATTTTTCTTATTTTGGGCAAAAAAGCAGAAATTTCCCATATTTTGGGGCAAACATGCAGAAATTCCTTTATTTTGAGGTAAAAAGGGTGAAATTCCCCATATTTGGGGGTAAAAAGGCAGAAATTTCCCTTATTTTGGGGCAAAATTGCAGAAATTTCACTCATTTTAGGGTAATAAGTCAGAAATTTTCTTTATTTTGGGGCAAAAAAGACAGAAATTCCCTTTGTTATGGGGGAAAAAGACAGAAATTCCACTTATTTAGAGGCATAAAAGCAGAAATTCCCCTCATTTTGGAGCAAAAATGAAGAAATTTCCCTTTTTTATGGCAAAAAGGTATGCATTCTTCTTATTTTCTAACAAAAAAGGCAGAAATTCCTCGTATTTTGGAGCGAAATTGCAGAAATTCCCCTAATTGTGGGGCCAAAAGGCAGAAATTCCCTATAAGTTGGGGCAAAAATACAGAAATTCTACTTATTTTAGGGCAAAACTCAGAAATTTAACGTATTTTGGGGCAAAATTGCAGAAATTTCACTTATTTCAGAAAAAAAAGCAGAAATTTTCTTATTTTGGGGCCAAAAGGCAGAAATTTCTTTTATTTTGTTACAAAATTGCAGAATTTTTTCTTATTTTGGGGCAAAAAGGCCGAAATTTCCCATATTTTGGGGCAAATATGCAGAAATTTCTCTTATTTTGAGGTAAAAGGCTGAAAATCCCCTTATTTGGGGGCAAAAAGGCAGAAATTTCTCTTATTTTGGGGCAAAATTGCAGTAATTTCACTTATGTCAGGGTAATAAGTCAGAAATTTTCCTTAATTTGGGACCAAAAAATAGAAATTCTTTTCCTTTTGGGGAAAAAAGACAGAAATTCCACTTCTTTAGAGGCAAAAAGACAGAAATTCCTAATATTTTGATGCAAAAATGCAGAAATTCCCCTTATTTTGACATAAAAAGGCTGAAATTCCCCTTATTTGGGAGCCAAAAGGCAGAAATTTCCATTATTTTGGGGCAATATTGCAGAAATTTCACTTAATTCAGGGTAATAAGTCAGAAATTTTCCTTATTTTGGGGCAAAAAATACAAATTCCCTTTGTTTTGGGGGAAAAAGACAGAAATTTCACTTATTTAGATGCAAAAAAGCAGAAATTCCCCTTATTTTGGAGAAAAAAATGAAGAAATTTCTCTTTTTAGTGGCAAAAGGTATACATTCCCCTTATTTTCAGGCTAAAAAGCAGAAATTCCCTGTATTTTGGAGCAAAATTGCAGAAATTCCCCTAATTGTGGGGCATAAAGGCAGAAATTCCCTATATGTTAGGGCAAAAAACAGAAATTCTCCTTATTTTGGGGCAAAACTCAGAAATTCCACTTATTTTGGGGCAAAATTCCAGAAATTTCCCTTATTTTGGGGCAAAATTGCAGAAATTTCACTTATTTTGGGGCAAAATTGCGAAAATTTCACTTATTTCAGTGAAAAAAGGCAGAAATTTTCATTATTTTGGGGCAAAAAGTCAGAAATTCCTAATATTTTGTGGACAAAATGCAGAAATTAACCTTATTTTGCGGCAAAAATGCAGAAATTCCCCTTATTTTGAGAAAAAAGGCTGAAATTCCAGTTAATTGGGGGCAAAAAGGCAGAAATTTCCTTATGTTGAGGCAAAATTGCAAAAATTTCACTTATTTCAGGGTAATCAGTCAGAAATTTTCCTTATTTTGGGGCAAGAAGAAAGAAATTCTCTTTGGTTTTGGGGAAAAAGATAGAAATTCCACTTTTTTAGAGCAAAGAAGCAGAAATTCCTTTTATTTTGGAGCAAAAATGAAGAAATTTCTCTTTTTTGTTGCAAAAGGTATACATTCCCCTTATTTTCAGGCTAAAAAGCAGAAATTCCCCGTATTTTGGAGCCAAATTGCAGAAATTCTCCTAATTGTGGGGCAAAAGGGCAGAAATTCCTTATGTTAGGGCAAAAAACAGAAATTCTCCTTAATTTGGGGCAAAACTCAGAAATTCCACTTATTTTGGGGCAAAATTCCAGAAATTTCCCTTATTTTGGGGAAAAATTGCAGAAATTTCACTTATTTCAGGGAAAAAAAGCAGAAATTTTCTTATTTTGGGGCAAAAAGGAAGAAATTTCCCATATTTTGGTACAAAATTGCAGAAATTTTTCTTATTTTGGGCAAAAAGGCAGAAATTTCCCATATTTTGGGGCAAACATGCAGAAATTCCTTTTATTTTGAGGTAAAAAGGGTGAAATTCCCCTTATTTGGGGGTAAAAAGGCAGAAATTTCCCTTATTTTGGGGCAAAATTGCAGAAATTTCACTCATTTTAGGGTAATAAGTCAGAAATTTTCTTTATTTTGGGGCAAAAAAGACAGAAATTCCCTTTGTTATGGGGGAAAAAGACAGAAATTCCACTTATTTAGAGGCATAAAAGCAGAAATTCCCCTCATTTTGGAGCAAAAATGAAGAAATTTCACTTTTTTATGGCAAAAAGCTATGCATTCTTCTTATTTTCTAACAAAAAAGGCAGAAATTCCTCGTATTTTGGAGCGAAATTGCAGAAATTCCCCTAATTGTGGGGCCAAAAGGCAGAAATTCCCTATAAGTTGGGGCAAAAATACAGAAATTCTACTTATTTTAGGGCAAAACTCAGAAATTTAACGTATTTTGGGGCAAAATTGCAGAAATTTCACTTATTTCAGAAAAAAAAGCAGAAATTTTCTTATTTTGGGGCCAAAAGGCAGAAATTTCTTTTATTTTGTTACAAAATTGCAGAATTTTTTCTTATTTTGGGGCAAAAAGGCCAAAATTTCCCATATTTTGGGGCAAATATGCAGAAATTTCTCTTATTTTGAGGTAAAAGGCTGAAAATCCCCTTATTTGGGGGCAAAAAGGCAGAAATTTCTCTTATTTTGGGGCAAAATTGCAGTAATTTCACTTATGTCAGGGTAATAAGTCAGAAATTTTCCTTAATTTGGGACCAAAAAATAGAAATTCTTTTCCTTTTGGGGAAAAAAGACAGAAATTCCACTTCTTTAGAGGCAAAAAGACAGAAATTCCTAATATTTTGATGCAAAAATGCAGAAATTCCCCTTATTTTGACATAAAAAGGCTGAAATTCCCCTTATTTGGGAGCCAAAAGGCAGAAATTTCCATTATTTTGGGGCAATATTGCAGAAATTTCACTTAATTCAGAGTAATAAGTCAGAAATTTTCCTTATTTTGGGGCAAAAAATACAAATTCCCTTTGTTTTGGGGGAAAAAGACAGAAATTTCACTTATTTAGATGCAAAAAAGCAGAAATTCCCCTTATTTTGGAGAAAAAAATGAAGAAATTTCTCTTTTTAGTGGCAAAAGGTATACATTCCCCTTATTTTCAGGCTAAAAAGCAGAAATTCCCTGTATTTTGGAGCAAAATTGCAGAAATTCCCCTAATTGTGGGGCATAAAGGCAGAAATTCCCTATATGTTAGGGCAAAAAACAGAAATTCTCCTTATTTTGGGGCAAAACTCAGAAATTCCACTTATTTTGGGGCAAAATTCCAGAAATTTCCCTTATTTTGGGGCAAAATTGCAGAAATTTCACTTATTTTGGGGCAAAATTGCGAAAATTTAACTTATTTCAGTGAAAAAAGGCAGAAATTTTCCTTATTTTGGGGCAAAAAGTCAGAAATTCCTAATATTTTGTGGACAAAATGCAGAAATTAACCTTATTTTGAGGTAAAAATGCTGAAATTCCCCTTATTTGGGGGCAAAAATGCAGAAATTTCTATTATTTTGGGGCAAAATTGCAGAAATTTCACTTATTTCAGGGTAATGAGTCAGAAATTTTCCTTATTTTGGGCAAAAAAAGACAGAAATTCCCTTTGTTTTGGGGGGAAAATACATAAATTCCACTAATTTAGAGGCAAAAAAGCAGAAATTCTCCTTATTTTGGGGCAAAATTGCCGAAATTTTACTTACTTCAGGGTAATAAGTCAGAAATTTTCCTTATTTTCGGGCAAAAAGACAGAAATTCCCTTTGTTTTGGGGGAACAATACATAAATTCCACTTATTTAGAGGCAAAAAAGCAGAAATTCCCTTTATTTTGGGGCAAAATTGCAAAAATTTCACTTATTTCAGTGAAAAAAGGCAGAAATTTTCCTTATTTTGGGGCAAAAAGTCAGAAATTCCTAATATTTTGTGGACAAAATGCAGAATTTCCCCTTATTTTGAGGTAAAAAGGCTGAAATTCCCCTTTTTTGTGGGCAAAAATGCAGAAATTTCTATTATTTGGGGGCAAAATTGCAGAAATTTCACTTATTTAAGGGTAATAAGTCAGAAATTTTCCTTATTTTGGGCAAAAAAAGACAGAAATTCCCTTTGTTTTGGGGGAAAAATACATAAATTCCACTTATTTAGAGGCAAAAAAGCAGAAATTCCCCTTATTTTGGGGCAAAATTGCAGAAATTTCACTTACTTCAGGGTAATAAGTCAGAAATTTTCCTTATCATCGGGCAAAAAAAAACAGAAATTCCTTTTGTTTTGGGGGAACAATACATAAATTCCACTTATTTAGAGGCAAAAAAGCAGAAATTCCCTTTATTTTGGGAAAAATTGCAAAAATTTCACTTATTTCAGTGAAAAAAGGAAGAAATTTTACTTATTTAGAGGCAAAAAGTCAGAAATTACTAATATTTTGTGAAAAAATGCAGAAATTCCCCTTATTTTGAGGTAAAAAGGCTGAAATTCCCCTTATTTGGGAGCAAAAAGGCAGAAATTTCCCTTATTTTGGGGCAAGATTGCAGAAATTTCACTTATTTCAGGGTAATAAGTCAGAAATTTTTCTTATTTTGGGGCAAAAAAGAAAGAAATTCCCTTTGTTTTGGGGGAAAAAGGAATTCCACTTATTTAGATGCAAAAAAAGCAGAAATTCCCCATATTTTGGAGCAAAAATGAAGAAATTTCCCTTTTTTATGGCAAAAAGCTATGCATTCTTCTTATTTTCGGGCAAAAAGGCAGAAATTCCCCATATTTTGGAGCAAAATTGCAGAAATTTCCCTAATTGTGGGGCAAAAAGGCAGAAATTCCCTATATGTGGGGGCAAAAAACAGAAATTCTCTTTATTTTGGGGCAAAACTTAGAAATTCCACTTATTTCGGAGCAAAATTCCAGAAATTTCACTTATTTTGGGGCAAAATTGCAGAAATTACACATATTTTGGGGCAAAATTGCAGAAATTTCACTTATTTCAAAAAAAAAAAGCAGAAATTATATTATTTTGGGGCAAAAAGGCAGAAAGTTTTTATTTTGGTACAAAATTGCAGAAATTTTTCTTATTTTGGAGCAAAAAGGCAGAAATTTCTTATATTTTGCGGCAAAAATGCAGAAATTCCCCTTATTTTGAGAAAAAAGGCTGAAATTCCAGTTAATTGGGGGCAAAAAGGCAGAAATTTCCTTATGTTGAGGCAAAATTGCAAAAATTTCACTTATTTCAGGGTAATCAGTCAGAAATTTTCCTTATTTTGGGGCAAGAAGAAAGAAATTCTCTTTGGTTTTGGGGAAAAAGATAGAAATTCCACTTTTTTAGAGCAAAGAAGCAGAAATTCCTTTTATTTTGGAGCAAAAATGAAGAAATTTCTCTTTTTTGTTGCAAAAGGTATACATTCCCCTTATTTTCAGGCTAAAAAGCAGAAATTCCCCGTATTTTGGAGCAAAATTGCAGAAATTCTCCTAATTGTGGGGCAAAAGGGCAGAAATTCCCTATATGTTAGGGCAAAAATCAGAAATTCTCTTTAATTTGGGGCAAAACTCAGAAATTCCACTTATTTTGGGGCAAAATTCCAGAAATTTCCCTTATTTTGGGGAAAAATTGCAGAAATTTCACTTATTTCAGGGAAAAAAAGCAGAAATTTTCTTATTTTGGGGCAAAAAGGCAGAAATTTCCCATATTTTGGTACAAAATTGCAGAAATTTTTCTTATTTTGGGCAAAAAAGCAGAAATTTCCCATATTTTGGGGCAAACATGCAGAAATTCCTTTATTTTGAGGTAAAAAGGGTGAAATTCCCCATATTTGGGGGTAAAAAGGCAGAAATTTCCCTTATTTTGGGGCAAAATTGCAGAAATTTCACTCATTTTAGGGTAATAAGTCAGAAATTTTCTTTATTTTGGGGCAAAAAAGACAGAAATTCCCTTTGTTATGGGGGAAAAAGACAGAAATTCCACTTATTTAGAGGCATAAAAGCAGAAATTCCCCTCATTTTGGAGCAAAAATGAAGAAATTTCCCTTTTTTATGGCAAAAAGGTATGCATTCTTCTTATTTTCTAACAAAAAAGGCAGAAATTCCTCGTATTTTGGAGCGAAATTGCAGAAATTCCCCTAATTGTGGGGCCAAAAGGCAGAAATTCCCTATAAGTTGGGGCAAAAATACAGAAATTCTACTTATTTTAGGGCAAAACTCAGAAATTTAACGTATTTTGGGGCAAAATTGCAGAAATTTCACTTATTTCAGAAAAAAAAGCAGAAATTTTCTTATTTTGGGGCCAAAAGGCAGAAATTTCTTTTATTTTGTTACAAAATTGCAGAATTTTTTCTTATTTTGGGGCAAAAAGGCCGAAATTTCCCATATTTTGGGGCAAATATGCAGAAATTTCTCTTATTTTGAGGTAAAAGGCTGAAAATCCCCTTATTTGGGGGCAAAAAGGCAGAAATTTCTCTTATTTTGGGGCAAAATTGCAGTAATTTCACTTATGTCAGGGTAATAAGTCAGAAATTTTCCTTAATTTGGGACCAAAAAATAGAAATTCTTTTCCTTTTGGGGAAAAAAGACAGAAATTCCACTTCTTTAGAGGCAAAAAGACAGAAATTCCTAATATTTTGATGCAAAAATGCAGAAATTCCCCTTATTTTGACATAAAAAGGCTGAAATTCCCCTTATTTGGGAGCCAAAAGGCAGAAATTTCCATTATTTTGGGGCAATATTGCAGAAATTTCACTTAATTCAGGGTAATAAGTCAGAAATTTTCCTTATTTTGGGGCAAAAAATACAAATTCCCTTTGTTTTGGGGGAAAAAGACAGAAATTTCACTTATTTAGATGCAAAAAAGCAGAAATTCCCCTTATTTTGGAGAAAAAAATGAAGAAATTTCTCTTTTTAGTGGCAAAAGGTATACATTCCCCTTATTTTCAGGCTAAAAAGCAGAAATTCCCTGTATTTTGGAGCAAAATTGCAGAAATTCCCCTAATTGTGGGGCATAAAGGCAGAAATTCCCTATATGTTAGGGCAAAAAACAGAAATTCTCCTTATTTTGGGGCAAAACTCAGAAATTCCACTTATTTTCGGGCAAAATTCCAGAAATTTCCCTTATTTTGGGGCAAAATTGCAGAAATTTCACTTATTTTGGGGCAAAATTGCGAAAATTTAACTTATTTCAGTGAAAAAAGGCAGAAATTTTCCTTATTTTGGGGCAAAAAGTCAGAAATTCCTAATATTTTGTGGACAAAATGCAGAAATTAACCTTATTTTGAGGTAAAAATGCTGAAATTCCCCTTATTTGGGGGCAAAAATGCAGAAATTTCTATTATTTTGGGGCAAAATTGCAGAAATTTCACTTATTTCAGGGTAATAAGTCAGAAATTTTCCTTATTTTGGGCAAAAAAAGACAGAAATTCCCTTTGTTTTGGGGGGAAAATACATAAATTCCACTAATTTAGAGGCAAAAAAGCAGAAATTCTCCTTATTTTGGGGCAAAATTGCCGAAATTTTACTTACTTCAGGGTAATAAGTCAGAAATTTTCCTTATTTTCGGGCAAAAAGACAGAAATTCCCTTTGTTTTGGGGGAACAATACATAAATTCCACTTATTTAGAGGCAAAAAAGCAGATATTCCCTTTATTTTGGGGCAAAATTGCAAAAATTTCACTTATTTCAGTGAAAAAAGGCAGAAATTTTCCTTATTTTGGGGCAAAAAGTCAGAAATTCCTAATATTTTGTGGACAAAATGCAGAATTTCCCCTTATTTTGAGGTAAAAAGGCTGAAATTCCCCTTTTTTGTGGGCAAAAATGCAGAAATTTCTATTATTTGGGGGCAAAATTGCAGAAATTTCACTTATTTAAGGGTAATAAGTCAGAAATTTTCCTTATTTTGGGCAAAAAAAGACAGAAATTCCCTTTGTTTTGGGGGAAAAATACATAAATTCCACTTATTTAGAGGCAAAAAAGCAGAAATTCCCCTTATTTTGGGGCAAAATTGCAGAAATTTCACTTACTTCAGGGTAATAAGTCAGAAATTTTCCTTATCATCGGGCAAAAAAAAAACAGAAATTCCTTTTGTTTTGGGGGAACAATACATAAATTCCACATATTTAGAGGCAAAAAAGCAGAAATTCCCTTTATTTTGGGAAAAATTGCAAAAATTTCACTTATTTCAGTGAAAAAAGGAAGAAATTTTACTTATTTAGAGGCAAAAAGTCAGAAATTACTAATATTTTGTGAAAAAATGCAGAAATTCCCCTTATTTTGAGGTAAAAAGGCTGAAATTCCCCTTATTTGGGAGCAAAAAGGCAGAAATTTCCCTTATTTTGGGGCAAGATTGCAGAAATTTCACTTATTTCAGGGTAATAAGTCAGAAATTTTTCTTATTTTGGGGCAAAAAAGAAAGAAATTCCCTTTGTTTTGGGGGAAAAAGGAATTCCACTTATTTAGATGCAAAAAAAGCAGAAATTCCCCATATTTTGGAGCAAAAATGAAGAAATTTCCCTTTTTTATGGCAAAAAGCTATGCATTCTTCTTATTTTCGGGCAAAAAGGCAGAAATTCCCCATATTTTGGAGCAAAATTGCAGAAATTTCCCTAATTGTGGGGCAAAAAGGCAGAAATTCCCTATATGTGGGGGCAAAAAACAGAAATTCTCTTTATTTTGGGGCAAAACTTAGAAATTCCACTTATTTCGGAGCAAAATTCCAGAAATTTCACTTATTTTGGGGCAAAATTGCAGAAATTACACATATTTTGGGGCAAAATTGCAGAAATTTCACTTATTTCAAAAAAAAAAGCAGAAATTATATTATTTTGGGGCAAAAAGGCAGAAAGTTTTTATTTTGGTACAAAATTGCAGAAATTTTTCTTATTTTGGAGCAAAAAGGCAGAAATTTCTTATATTTTGCGGCAAAAATGCAGAAATTCCCCTTATTTTGAGAAAAAAGGCTGAAATTCCAGTTAATTGGGGGCAAAAAGGCAGAAATTTCCTTATGTTGAGGCAAAATTGCAAAAATTTCACTTATTTCAGGGTAATCAGTCAGAAATTTTCCTTATTTTGGGGCAAGAAGAAAGAAATTCTCTTTGGTTTTGGGGAAAAAGATAGAAATTCCACTTTTTTAGAGCAAAGAAGCAGAAATTCCTTTTATTTTGGAGCAAAAATGAAGAAATTTCTCTTTTTTGTTGCAAAAGGTATACATTCCCCTTATTTTCAGGCTAAAAAGCAGAAATTCCCCGTATTTTGGAGCAAAATTGCAGAAATTCTCCTAATTGTGGGGCAAAAGGGCAGAAATTCCCTATATGTTAGGGCAAAAATCAGAAATTCTCCTTAATTTGGGGCAAAACTCAGAAATTCCACTTATTTTGGGGCAAAATTCCAGAAATTTCCCTTATTTTGGGGAAAAATTGCAGAAATTTCACTTATTTCAGGGAAAAAAAGCAGAAATTTTCTTATTTTGGGGCAAAAAGGCAGAAATTTCCCATATTTTGGTACAAAATTGCAGAAATTTTTCTTATTTTGGGCAAAAAAGCAGAAATTTCCCATATTTTGGGGCAAACATGCAGAAATTCCTTTATTTTGAGGTAAAAAGGGTGAAATTCCCCATATTTGGGGGTAAAAAGGCAGAAATTTCCCTTATTTTGGGGCAAAATTGCAGAAATTTCACTCATTTTAGGGTAATAAGTCAGAAATTTTCTTTATTTTGGGGCAAAAAAGACAGAAATTCCCTTTGTTATGGGGGAAAAAGACAGAAATTCCACTTATTTAGAGGCATAAAAGCAGAAATTCCCCTCATTTTGGAGCAAAAATGAAGAAATTTCCCTTTTTTATGGCAAAAAGGTATGCATTCTTATTATTTTTGGACAAAGAAGGCAGAAATTCCTCGTATTTCGGAGCAAAATTGCAGAAATTCCCCTAATTGTGGGGTAAAAAGGCAGAAATTCCCTATATGTTGGGGCAAAAGACAAAAATTCTCCTTATTTTAGGGCAAAACTCAGAAATTTAACTTATTTTGGGGCAAAATTGCAGAAATTTCACTTATTTCAGAAAAAATAGCAGAAATTTTCTTATTTTGGGGCCAAAAGTCAGAAATTTCTTTTATTTTGTTACAAAATTGCAGAATTTTTTCTTTTTTGGGGCAAAAAGGCAGAAATTTCCCATATTTTGGGGCAAAAATGCAGAAATTTCTTTTATTTTGAGGTAAAAGGCTGAAATTCCTTTTATTTGGGGGCAAAAAGGCAGAAATTTCTCTTATTTTGGGGTAAAATTGCAGAAATTTCACTTATGTCAGGGTAATAAGTCAGGAATTTCCTTTATTTTGGGGCCAAAAAACAGAAATTCCCTTTGTTTTGGGGAAAAAATACAGAAATTCCACTTATTTAGAGGCAAAAAGGCAGAAATTCCTAATATTTTGTGGCAAAAATGCAGAAATTCCCCTTATTTTGAGGTTAAAAGGCTGAAATTCCCTTTATTTGGGAGCAAAAAGGCAGAAATTTCTCTTATTTGGGGGCAAAATTGCAGAAATTTTACTTATTTCAGAAAAAATAGGAGAAATTTTCCTATTTTGGGGCCAAAGTCAGAAATTTCTTTTATTTTGTTACAAAATTGCAGAATATTTTCTTATTTTGGGGCAAAAAGGCAGAAATTTCCCATATTTTGGGGCAAAAATGCAGAAATTTCTTTTATTTTGAGGTAAAAGGCTGAAATTCCTTTTATTTGGGGGCAAAAAGGCAGAAATTTCTCTTATTTTGGGGCAAAATTGCAGAAATTTCACTTATGTCAGGGTAATAAGTCAGGAATTTCCTTTATTTTGGGGCCAAAAAACAGAAATTCCCTTTGTTTTGAAGGAAAAATACAGTAATTCCACTTATTTAGAGGCAAAAAGGCAGAAATTCCTAATATTTTGTGGCAAAAATGCAGAAATTCCCCTTATTTTGAGGTTAAAAGACTGAAATTCCCTTTATTTGGGAGCAAAAAGGCAGAAATTTCTCTTATTTTGGGGCAAAATTGCAGAAATTTCACTTATTTCAGGGTAATAAGTCAGAAATTTTCCTTATTTTGGGGCAAAAAAGACAGAAATTCCCTTTGTTTTGGGGGAAAAAGACAGAAATTCCACTTATTTAGATGCAAAAAAGCAGAAATTCCCTTTATTTTGGAGCAAAAATGAAAAAATTTCCCGTTTTTATGGCAAAAAGCTATGCATTCTTCTTATTTTTGAGCAAAAAGGCAGAAATTCCCCATATTTTGGAGCAAAATTGCAGAAATTCCTCTAATTGTGGGGCAAAAAGGCAGAAATTCCCTAAATGTTGGGGCAAAAAGACAGAAATTCTCCTTATTTTGGGGCGAAACTCAGAAATTCCACTTATTTCGGAGCAAAATTCCAGAAATTTCACTTATATTGGGGCAAAATTGCAGAAATTACACTTATTTTGGGGCAAAATTGCAGAAATTTCACTTATTTCAAAAAAAAGCAGAAATTTTTTTATTTTGGGGCAAAAAGGCAGAAATTTCTTTTATTTTGGTACAAAATTGCAGAAATTTTTCTTATTTTGGAGCAAAAAGGCAGAAATTTTCCATATTTTGGGGCAAATATGCAGAAATTCCCCTTATTTTGAGTAAAAAGCCTGAAATTCCCCTTAATTGGGGGCAAAAAGGCAGAAATTTCCTTATTTTGAGGCAAAATTGTAAAAATTTCACTTATTTCAGGGTAATCAGTCAGAAATTTTCCTTATTTTGGGGCAAAAAGACAGAAATTCCCTTTGTTTTTGGGGAAAAAGACAGATATTCCACTTATTTAGGGGTAAAAAGCAGAAATTCCCCTTATTTTGGAGCAAAATTGCAGAAATTAACCTAATTGTGGGGCAAAAATGCAGAAATTCCCTATATGTTGGGGCAAAAAGACAGAAATTCTCCTTATTTTGGGGAAACTCAGAAATTCCACTCATTTTGGGGCAAAATTCCAGAAATTTCCTTATTTTGTGGCAAAAGTGCAGAAATTTCACTTATTTTGTGGCAAAATTAGAGAAATTTCACTTATTTCAGGAAAAAAAAGCAGAAATTTTCTTATTTTGGGGCAAAAAAGCAGAAATTTCCCATATTTTGGTACAAAATTGCAGAAATTTTTCTTATTTTGGGCAAAAAGGCAGAAAATTCCCATATTTTGGGGCAAACATGCAGAAATTCCCCTTCATTTTGAGGTAAAAATGCTGAAATTCCCCTTATTTGGGGGTAAAAAGGCAGAAATTTCCCTTATTTTGGGGCAAAATTGCAGAAATTTCACTTATTTCAGGGTAATAAGTCAGAAATTTTCCTTATTTTGGGGCAAAAAAGACAGAAATTCCCTTTGTTTTGGGAGAAAAAGACAGAAATTCCACTTATTTAGAGGCATAAAAGCAGAAATTCCCCTCATTTTGGAGCAAAAATGAAGAAATTTCCCTTTTTTATGGCAAAAAGGTATGCATTCTTATTATTTTCGGAAAAAAAAGGCAGAAATTCCCCGTATTTTTGAGCAAAATTGCAGAAATTCCCCTAATTGTGGGGCAAAAAGGCAGAAATTCCCTATATGTTGGGGCAAAAAGACAGAAATTCTCCTTATTTTAGGGCAAAACTCAGAAATTTAACTTATTTTGGGGCAAAATTGCAGAAATTTCACTTATTTCATAAAAAAGCAGAAATTTTCTTATTTTGGAGCCAAAAGGCAGAAATTTCTTTTATTTTGTTACAAAATTGCAGAATTTTTTCTTATTTTGGGGCAAAAAGGCAGAAATTTCTTATATTTTGGGGCAAAAATGCAGAATTTTTTTTTTATATTTTGAGTTAAAAGGCTGAAATTCCCCTTATTTGGGGTAAAAAAGGCAGAAATTTTCCTTATTTTGGGGCAAAATTGCAGAAATTTCACTTATTTCAGGGTAATAAGTCAGAAATTTTCCTTATTTTGGGGCAAAAAAGACAGAAATTCCCTTTGTTTACGGAGAAAAAGACAGAAATTCCACTTATTTAGAGGCATGAAAGCAGAAATTCCCCTCATTTTGGAGCAAAAATGAAGAAATTTCCCTTTTTTATGGCAAAAAGGTATGCATTCTTATTATTTTCGGAAAAAAAAGGCAGAAATTCCCCGTATTTTTGAGCAAAATTGCAGAAATTCCCCTAATTGTGGGGCAAAAAGGCAGAAATTCCCTATATGTTGGGGCAAAAAGACAGAAATTCTCCTTATTTTAGGGCAAAACTCAGAAATTTAACTTATTTTGGGGCAAAATTGCAGGAATTTCACTTATTTCATAAAAAAAGCAGAAATTTCCTTATTTTGGAGCCAAAAGGCAGAAATTTCTTTTATTTTGTTACAAAATTGCAGAATTTTTTGTTATTTTGGGGCAAAAAGGCAGAAATTTCCCATATTTTGGGGCAAAAATGCAGAAATTCCCCTTATTTTGAGTAAAAAGGCTAAAATTCCCCTTAATTAAGGGCAAAAAGGCAGAAATTTCCTTATTTTGGGGCAAAATTGCAAAAATTTCACTGATTTCAGGGTAATCAGTCAGAAATTTTCCTTATTTTGGGGCAAAAAACAGAAATTCCCTTTGTTTTTGGGGAAAAAGACAGATATTCCACTTTTTTAGAGGCAAAAAAGTAGAAATACCTTTTATTTTGGAGCAAAAATAAAGAAATTTCTCTTTTTTGTGGCAAGAGGTATACATTCCCCTCATTTTCAGGCTAAAAAGCAAAAATTCCCCGTATTTTGGAGCAAAATTGCAGAAATTCCCCTAATTGTGGGGCAAAAAGGCAGAAATTCCCTATATGTTAGTGCAAAAAAAAGAAATTCTCCTTATTTTGGGGAAAAACTCAGAAATTCCACTTATTTTGGGGCAAAATTCCAGAAATTTCTTTTATTTTGGGGCAAAATTGCAGAAATTTCACTTATTTTGGGGCAAAATTGCAGAAATTTCACTTATTTCAGTGAAAAAAGGCAGAAATTTTCCTTATTTTGGGGCATAAAGGCAGAAATTCTTAATATTTTGTGGCAAAAATGTAGAAATTCCCCTTATTTTGAGGTAAAAATGCTGAAATTCCCTTTATTTGGGGGGCAAAAAAGCAGAAATTTCCCTTATTTTGGGGCAAAATTGCAGAAATTTCACTTATTTCAGGGTAATAAGTCAGAAATTTTCCTTATTTTGGGCAAAAAAGACAAAAATTCTCTTTGTTTTGGGGGAAAAATACATAAATTTCACTTATTTAGAGGCAAAAAAGCAGAAATTCCCCTTATTTTGGGGCAAAATTGCAGAAATTTCACTTACTTTAGGGTAATAAGTCAGAAATTTTCTTTATTTTGGGGCAAATAGACAGAAATTACCTTTGTTTTGGGGGAAAAAGACAGAAATTCCACTTATTTAGAGGCAAAAAAGCAGAATTCCCCTTATTGTGGAGCAAAAATGAAGAAATTTCCATTTTTATGGCAAAAAGCTATGCATTCTTCTTATTTTAAGGCAAAAAGGCAGAAATTCCTCATATTTTTGAGCAATATTGCAGAAATTCCCCTAATTGTGGGGCAAAAAGGCAGAAATATCCTATATGTTGGGGCAAAAAGACAGAAATTCTCCTTATTTTGGGGCAAAACTCAGAAATTCTACTTATTTTGGAGCAAAATTCAAGAAATTTCACTTATTTTGGGGCAAAATTGCAGAAATTTCACTTATTTTGGGGCAAAATTGCAGAAATTTCACTTATTTAAAAAAAAGCAGAAATTTTTTCATTTTGGGGCAAAAAAGCAGAAATTTCTTTTATTTTGGTACAAAATTGCAGAAATTTTTCTTATTTTGGAGCAAAAAGGCAGAAATTTCCCATATTTTGGGACAAAAATGCAGAAATTCCCCTTATTTTGAGGAAAAACGCTGAAATTCCCCTTATTTGGGGGCAGAAGGTCAGAAATTTCCTTATTTTAAGGCAAAATTGCAAAAATTTCACTTATTTCAGGGTAATAAGTCAGAAATTTTTCTTATTTTCGGGCAAAAAGACAGAAATTCCCTTTGTTTTTTCGGAAAAAGACAGAAATTCCACTTTTTTAGAGGCAAAAAAGCAGAAATTTTTTTTATTTTGGAGCAAAAATGAAGAAATTTCCCTTTTTTGTGGCAAAAGGTATAAATTCCCCTTATTTTCAGGCTAAAAAGCAGAAATTCCCTGAATTTTGGAGCAAAATTACAGAAATTCCCCTAATTGTGGGGCAAAAATGCAGAAATTCCCTATATGTTAGGGCAAAAAACAGAAATTCTCCTTATTTTTGGGCAAAACTCCGAAATTCCACTTATTTTGGGGCAAAATTCCAGAAATTTCCCTTATTTTGTGGCAAAATTGCAGAAATTTCACTTATTTTGGGGAAAATTGCAAAAATTTCACTTATTTCAGTGAAAAAGGCAGAAAGTTTTCTTATTTTGGGGCAAAAGGCAGAAATTCCTAATATTTTGTGGCACAAATGCAGAAATTCCCCTTATTTTGAGGTAAAAAGGCTGAAATTCCTCTTATTTGGGGGCAAAAAGGAAGAAATTTCCCTTATTTTGAAGCAAAATTGCAGAAATTTCACTTATTTCAGGGCAATAAGTCAGATATTTTCCTTATTTTGGGCAAAAAAAGACAGAAATTCCATTTGTTTTCGGGGGAAAATACATAAATTCCACTTATTTAGAGGCAAAAAAGCAGAAATTCCCCTTATTTTGGGGCAAAATTTCAGAAATTTCACTTACTTCAGGGTAATAAGTCAGAAATTTTCCTTATTTTGGGGCAAAAAAGACAGAAATTTCTTTGTTTTGAAAGAAAAAAACAAAAATTCCACTTATTTAGAGGTAAAAAAGCAGAAATTCCCCTTATTTTGGAGCAAAATTACAGAAATTTCTCTTTTTTATGCCAAAAAGGTATGCATTCTTCTTATTTTCGGGCAAAAAGGCAGAAATTCCCCGTATTTTGGAGCAAAATTGCAGAAATTAACCTAATTGTGGGGCAAAAAGGCAGAAATTCCCTATATGTTGGGGCAAAAAACAGAAATTCTCCTTATTTTGGGGCAAAATTCAGAAATTTCACTTATTTTGGGGCAAAATTCCAGAAATTTCCCTTATTTTGGGGCAAAATTGGAGAAATTTCACTTATTTTGCGGAAAAATTGGAGAAATTTCACTTATTTAAAAAAAAAACAGAAATTTTTTTATTTTGGGGCAAAAAGGCAGAAATTTCCCATATTTTGGTACAAAATTGCCAAAATTTTTCTTTTTTTGTGCAAAAAGTTAGAAATTTCCCATATTTTGGGGCAAACATCCAAAAATTCCCCTTCATTTTGAGGTAAAAAGGCTGAAATTCCCCTTATTTGGGGGTAAAAACGCAGAAATTTCCCTTATTTTGGGGCAAAATTGCAGAAATTTCACTTATTTCAGGGTAATAAGTCAGAAATTTTCCTTATTTTGGGGCAAAAAAGACAGAAATTCCCTTTGTTTTGGGGGAAAAGACAGAAATTCCACTTATTTAGAGGCATAAAAGCAGAAATTCCCCTCATTTTGGAGCAAAAATGAAGAAATTTCCCTTTTTTATAGCAAAAAGGTATGCATTCTTATTATTTTCGGACAAAAAAGGCAGAAATTCCCCGTATTTCGGAGCAAAATTGCAGAAATTCCCCTAATTGTGGGGTAAAAAGGCAGAAATTCCCTATATGTTGGGGCAAAAGACAAAAATTCTCCTTATTTTTGGGCAAAACTCAGAAATTTAACTTATTTTGGGGCAAAATTGCAGAAATTTTACTTATTTCAGAAAAAATAGCAGAAATTTTCTTATTTTGGGGCCAAAAGTCAGAAATTTCTTTTATTTTGTTACAAAATTGCAGAATTTTTTCTTATTTTGGGGCAAAAAGGCAGAAATTTCCCATATTTTGGGGCAAAAATGCAGAAATTTCTTTTATTTTGAGGTAAAAGGCTGAAATTCCTTTTATTTGGGGGCAAAAAAGCAGAAATTTCTCTTATTTTGGGGCAAAATTGCAGAAATTTCACTTATGTCAGGGTAATAAGTCAGGAATTTCCTTTATTTTGGGGCCAAAAAACAGAAATTCCCTTTGTTTTGAAGGAAAAATACAGAAATTCCACTTATTTAGAGGCAAAAAGGCAGAAATTCCTAATATTTTGTGGCAAAAATGAAGAAATTCCTTTTATTTTGAGGTAAAAATGCTGAAATTCCCCTTATTTGGGGGCAAAAAAGCAGTAATTTCCCTTATTTTGGGGCAATATTGCAGAAATTTCACTTATTTCAGGGTAATAAGTCAGAAATTTTCCTTATTTTGGGAAAAAAAGACAGAAATTCCCTTTTTTTGGGGACAAAATACATAAATTCCACTTATTTAGAGGCAAAAAAGCAAAAATTCCCCTTATTTTGGTTCAAAATTGCAGAAATTTCACTTACTTCAGGGTAATCAGTCAGAAATTTTCCTTATTTGGGGGCAAAAAAGACAGAAATTACTTTTGTTTTGGGGGAAAAAGACAGAAATTCCACTTATTTAGAGGCAAAAAAGCAGAATATTCCTTATTTTGGAGCAAAAATGAAGAAATTTCCCTTTTTTATGGCAAAAAGTTATGCATTCTTCTTATTTTCGGGCAAAAAGGCAGAAATTCCCCGTATTTTGAAGCAAAATTGCAGAAATTCCCCTAATTGTGGGGCAAAAAGGCAGAAATTCCCTATATGTTGGGGCAAAAAGACAGAAATTCTCCTTATTTGGGGGCAAAACTCAGAAATTCCACATATTTTGGGGCAAAATTCCAGAGATTTCCCTTATTTTGG
Source organism: Micromys minutus (assembly GCF_963924665.1). NCBI lineage: Eukaryota > Metazoa > Chordata > Mammalia > Rodentia > Muridae > Micromys > Micromys minutus. Next base: position 1,754,371 of record NW_027667302.1, read on the forward strand.
GGCAAAATTGCAGAAATTTCACTTATGGCAGAAAAAAAAGGCAGAAATTTTCCTTATTTTGGGGCAAAAAGGCAGAAATTCCTAATATTTTGTAGCAAAAAGGCAGAAATTCCCCTTATTTTGAGGTAAAAGGGTGAAATTCCTCTTATTTGGGATCAAAAAGGCAGAAATTTCCCTTATTTTGTGGCAAAATTGCAGAAATTTCACTTATTTCAGGGTAATAAGTCAGAAAATTTCCTTATTTTGGTGCAAAAAAGACAGAAATTCCCCTTCTTTTGGGGCAAAAAGACCGAAATTCCACATATTTAGAGGCCAAAAAGCAGAAATTCCCCTTATTTTGGAGCAAAATTACAGAAATTTCCCTTTTATATGGAAAAAGGTATGCATTCTTCTTATTTTCGGGCAAAAAGGCAGAAATTCCCCGTATTTTGGAGCAAAATTGCAGAAATTAACCTAATTGTGGGGCAAAAATGCAGAAATTCCCTATATGTTGGGGCAAAAAGACAGAAATTCTCCTTATTTTGGGGAAACTCAGAAATTCCACTCATTTTGGGGCAAAATTCCAGAAATTTCCCTTATTTTGTGGCAAAAGTGCAGAAATTTCACTTATTTTGTGGCAAAATTAGAGAAATTTCACTTATTTCAGGGAAAAAAAGCAGAAATTTTCTTATTTTTGGGCAAAAAAGCAGAAATTTCCCAAATTTTGGTAAAAATTGCAGAAATTTTTCTTATTTTGGGCAAAAAGTCAGAAAATTCCCATATTTTGTGGCAAAAATGCAGAAATTCCCTTTATTTTGAGGTAAAAAGGCTGAAATTCCCCTTATTTGGGGGCAAAAAGGCAGAAATTTCCCTTATTTTGAGGCAAAATTGTAGAAATTCACTTATTTCAGGGTAATAAGTCAGAAATTTTCTTTATTTTGGGGCAAAAAAGACAGAAATTCCCTTTGTTTTGGGGGAAAAAACAGAAATTCCTCTTATTTAGAGGCAAAAAACAGAAATTCCCCTTATTTTGAAGCAAAAATGAAGAAATTTCTTTTTTTTGTGGCAAAAGGTATACATTCCCCTTCTTTTCGGGTTAAAAAGCAGAAATTCCGTATTTTGGAGCAAAATTGCAGAAATTCCTCTAATTTTGGGGCAAAAAGGCAGAAATTCCCTATATGTTGGGGCAAAAAGACAGAAATTCTTCTTATTTTGGGGCAAAACTCAGAAATTCCACTTATTTTGGGGCAAAAATCCAGAAATTTCCCTTATTTTGGGGCAAAATTGCAGAAATTTCACTTATTTTGGGGCAAAAATGCAGAAATTTCATTTATTTCAGGGGAAAAAAGCAGAAATTTTCTTATTTTGGGGCAAAAAAGCAGAAATTACCTATATTTTGGTACAAAATTGCAGAAATTTTTCTTATTTTGGGCAAAAAGTCAGAAATTTCCCATATTGTGGCAAAAATTCAGAAATTCCCCTTATTTGGGGGCAAAAAGGAAGAAATTTTTCTTATTTTGGGGCAAAATTGCAAAATTTCACTGATTTCAGGGTCAGAAATTTTCCTTATTTTGGGGCAAAAACACAGAAATTCCCTTTGTTTTGTGGGAAAAAGACAGAAATTCCACATATTTAGAGGCGAAAAAGCAGAAATTCCCCTTATTTTGGAGCAAAAATGAAGAAATTTCACTTTTTTATGGCAAAAAGTTATGCATTCTTCTTATTTTTGGGCAAAAAGGCAGAAATTCCCCATATTTTGGAGCAAAATTGCAGAAATTCCCCTAATTTTGGGGCAAAAATGCAGAAATTACCTATATGTTGCGGCAAAAAGACAGAAATTCTACATATTTTGGGGAAAAACTCAGAAATTCCACTTATTTTGAGGCAAAATTCCAGAAATTTCCTTTATTTTGGGGCAAAATTGCAGAAATTTCACTTATTTTGTGGCAAAATTTCAGAAATTTGACTTATTTCAGAGACAAAAGGCAAAAATTTTCCTTATTTATGGGCAAAAATGCAGAAATTACCTATATATTGCGGCAAAAAGACAGAAATTCTACTTATTTTGGGGAAAAACTCAGAAATTCCACTTATTTTGGGGCAAAGTTCCAGAAATTTTACTTATTTTGGGGCAAAATTCCAGAAATTTCCCTTATTTTGGGGCTAAATTGCAGAAATTTCACTTATTTTGGGGCAAAATTGCAGAAATTTCACTTATTTCAGGGAAAAAAGCAGAAATTTTCTTATTTTGTGGCAAAATGGCAAAAATTTCACTTATTTTGGGGCAAAATTGCAGAAATTTCACATATTTCAGGGAAAAAAGGCAGAAATTTTCCTTATTTTGGAGCAAAAAGGCAGAAATTCCTAATATTTTGTGGCAAAAATGCAGAAATTCCCCTTATTTTGAGGTAAAAAGGCTGAAATTCCCCTTATTTGGGGGCAAAAAGGCAAAAATTTCTCTTATTTTGGGGCAAAATTGCACAAATTTCACATATTTCAGAATAATAAGTCAGAAAATTTCCTTATTTTGGTGCAAAAAAGACAGAAATTCCCTTTGTTTTGGGGGAAAAAGACAGAAATTCCTCTTATTTAGAGGCAAAAATTAGAAAATCCCCTTATTTTGAAGCAAAAATTAAGAAATTTCTTTTTTTTTGTGGCAAAAGGTATACATTCCCCTTCTTTACGGGCTAAAAAGCAGAAATTCCCTGTATTTTGGTGCAAAATTGCAGAAATTCCCCTAATTTTGGGTCAAAAAGGCAGAAATTCCCTATATGTTGGGGCAAAAAGACAGAAATTCTCCTTATTTTGGGGCAAAACTCAGAAATTCCACTTGTTTTGGGGCAAAATTCCAGAAATTTCCCTTATTTTGGGGCAAAATTGCAGAAATTTCACTTATTTTTGGGCAAAAAAGCAGAAATTACCTATATTTTGTTACAAAATTGCAGAAATTTTTCTTATTTTGGGCAAAAAGTCAGAAATTTCCCATATTGTGGCAAAAATGCAGAAATTCCCCTTATTTGGGGGCAAAAAGGCAGAAATTTCCCTTATTTTGGGGCAAAATTGCAGAAATTTCACTGATTTCAGAGTAATAAGTCAGAAATTTTCCTTATTTTGGGGCAAAAGGTCAGAAATTCCCTTTGTTTTGTGAGAAAAAGACAGAAATTCCACTTATTTAGAGGGAAAAAAGCAGAAATTCCCCTTATTTTGGAGCAAAATTGCAGAAATTCCCCTAATTGTGGGGCAAAAAACCAGAAATTCCCTATATGTTGGGGCAAAAAGACATAAATTCTACTTATTTTGGAGCAAAACTCAGAAATTCCACTTATTTTGGGCTAAAATTCCAGAAATTTCCCTTATTTTGGGGAAAAATTGCAGAAATTTCACTTATTTTGTGGCAAAATTGCAGAAATTTGACTTATTTCAGAGAAAAAAGACAGAAATTTTCCTTATTTTTGGGGCAAAAAGGCAGAAATTCCTAATACTTTGTGGCAAAAATGCAGAAATTACCCTTATTTTGAGGTAAAATAGCTGAAATTCCCCTTATTTGGGGGCAAAAAGGCAGAAATTTCCCTTATTTCGAGCAAAATTGCAGAAATTTCACTTACGTCAAGGTAAGGATTCAGAAATTTTCCTTATTTTGGGGCAAAAAAGACAGAAATTCCCTTTGTTTTGGGGGAAAAAGACAAAAATTCCACTTACTTAGAGGCAAAAAAGCAGAAATTCCCCTTATTTTGCAGAAAAATTGCAGAAATTTCTCTTTTTTATGGCAAAAAGATATGCATTCTTATTATTTTCGGGCTAAAAAGCAGAAATTTCCCGTATTTTGGAGCAAAATTGCAGAAATTCCTCTAATTGTGGGTCAAAAAGGCAGAAATTCTCTATATCTTGGTGCATAAAGACAGAAATTCTCCTTATTTTGGGCAAAACTCAGAAATTCCACTTATTTTGGAGCAAAATTCAAGAAATTTCCATTATTTTGGGGCAAAATTGCAGAAATTTCAATTATTTTGGGGCAAAATTGCAGAAATTTCACTTATTTAAGAGAAAAAAAGCAGAAATTTTTTATTTTGGGGCAAAAAGGCAGAAATTTCTTTTATTTTGGTACAAAATTGCAGAAATTTTTCTTATTTTGGGCAAAAAGGCAGAAATTTCCCATATTTTGTGGCAAAAATGCAGAAATTCCCTTTATTTTGAGGTAAAAAGGCTGAAATTCCCCTTATTTGGGGGCAAAAAGGCAGAAATTTCCCTTATTTTGAGGCAAAATTGTAGAAATTCACTTATTTCAGGGTAATAAGTCAGAAATTTTCTTTATTTTGGGGCAAAAAAGACAGAAATTCCCTTTGTTTTGGGGGAAAAAACAGAAATTCCTCTTATTTAGAGGCAAAAAACAGAAATTCCCCTTATTTTGAAGCAAAAATGAAGAAATTTCTTTTTTTTGTGGCAAAAGGTATACATTCCCCTTCTTTTCGGGTTAAAAAGCAGAAATTCCGTATTTTGGAGCAAAATTGCAGAAATTCCTCTAATTTTGGGGCAAAAAGGCAGAAATTCCCTATATGTTGGGGCAAAAAGACAGAAATTCTTCTTATTTTGGGGCAAAACTCAGAAATTCCACTTATTTTGGGGCAAAAATCCAGAAATTTCCCTTATTTTGGGGCAAAATTGCAGAAATTTCACTTATTTTGGGGCAAAAATGCAGAAATTTCATTTATTTCAGGGGAAAAAAGCAGAAATTTTCTTATTTTGGGGCAAAAAAGCAGAAATTACCTATATTTTGGTACAAAATTGCAGAAATTTTTCTTATTTTGGGCAAAACGTCAGAAATTTCCCATATTGTGGCAAAAATTCAGAAATTCCCCTTATTTGGGGGCAAAAAGGAAGAAATTTTTCTTATTTTGGGGCAAAATTGCAAAATTTCACTGATTTCAGGGTCAGAAATTTTCCTTATTTTGGGGCAAAAACACAGAAATTCCCTTTGTTTTGTGGGAAAAAGACAGAAATTCCACATATTTAGAGGCGAAAAAGCAGAAATTCCCCTTATTTTGGAGCAAAAATGAAGAAATTTCACTTTTTTATGGCAAAAAGGTATGCATTCTTCTTATTTTCGGGCAAAAAGGCAGAAATTCCCCGTATTTTGGAGCAAAATTGCAGAAATTCCCCTAATTTTGGGGCAAAAATGCAGAAATTACCTATATGTTGCGGCAAAAAGACAGAAATTCTACATATTTTGGGGAAAAACTCAGAAATTCCACTTATTTTGAGGCAAAATTCCAGAAATTTCCTTTATTTTAGGGCAAAATTGCAGAAATTTCACTTATTTTGTGGCAAAATTTCAGAAATTTGACTTATTTCAGAGACAAAAGGCAAAAATTTTCCTTATTTATGGGCAAAAATGCAGAAATTACCTATATATTGCGGCAAAAAGACAGAAATTCTACTTATTTTGGGGAAAAACTCAGAAATTCCACTTATTTTGGGGCAAAGTTCCAGAAATTTTACTTATTTTGGGGCAAAATTCCAGAAATTTCCCTTATTTTGGGGCTAAATTGCAGAAATTTCACTTATTTTGGGGCAAAATTGCAGAAATTTCACTTATTCTGGAGCAAAATTGCAGAAATAGCACTTATTTATAAAAAAAAGCAGAAATTTTTTATTTTGGGGCAAAAAAGCAGAAATTGCATTTATTTTGGTACAAAATTGCAGAAATTTTTTTTATTTTGGGCAAAAAGGCAAAAATTTCTCATATTTTGGGGCAAAAATGCAAAAATTTCCCTTATTTTGAGGTAAAAAGGCTGAAATTCCTTTTATTTGGGGGCAAAAAGCAGAAATTTCCCTTATTTTGGGGCAAAATTGCAGAAATTTCAATTATTTTGGGGCAAAATTGCAGAAATTTCACTTATTTCAGGGAAAAAATGCAGAAATTTTTTTATTTTGTGGTAAAATTGCAAAAATTTCACTTATTTTGGGGCAAAATTGAAGAAATTTCACATATTTCAGGGAAAAAGGCAGAAATTTTCCTTATTTTGGGGCAAAAAAGACAAAAATTCCCTTTGTTTTGGGGGAAAAATACAGAAATTCCACTTATTTAGAGGCATAAAAGCAGAAATTCCCTTCATTTTGGAGCAAAAATGAAGAAACTTCCCTTTTTTATGGCAAAAAGGTATGCATTCTTATTATTTTCGGACAAAAAAGGCAGAAATTCCCCGTATTTTGGAGCAAAATTGCAGAAATTCCCCTAATTGTGGCGCAAAAAGGCAGAAATTCCTTATATGTTGGGGCAAAAAGACAGAAATTCTCATTTTAGGGCAAAACTCAGAAATTTAACTTTTTTGGGGGCAAAATTGCAGAAATATCACTTATTTCATAAAAAAAGCAGAATTTTTCTTATTTTGGGGCCAAAAGGCAGAAATTTCTTTTATTTTGTTACAAAATTGCAGAATTTTTTCTTATTTTGGGGCAAAAAGGTAGAAATTTCCCATATTTTGGGGCAAAAATGCAGAAATTTCTCTTATTTTGAGGTAAAAGGCTGAAATTCCCCTTATTTGGGGGCAAAAGGCAAAAATTTCTCTAATTTTGGGGCAAAATTGCAGAAATTTCACTTATTACAGGGTAATAACTCAGAAGTTTTCCTTATTTTGGGTCATAAAAGACAGAAATTTTTTTTGTTTTGGGGGAAAAAGACAGAAATTCCACTTATTTGGAGGCAAAAAGGCAGAAATTCCTAAAATTTTGTGGCAAAAATGCAGAAATTCCCCTTATTTTGAGGTAAAAAGGATGAAGTTCCTCTTATTTGGGAGCAAAAAGGCTGAAATTTCCCTTATTTTGGGGCAAAATTGCAGAAATTTCACTTATTTCAGTGTAATAAGTCAGAAATTTTCCTTATTTTGGGGCAAAAAAGACAGAAATTCTCTTTTTTTGGGGGAAAAAGAGAGAAATTTCACTTATTTAGATGCAAAAAAGCAGATATTCCTCCTATTTTGGAGCAAAAAAGAAGAAATTTCCCTTTTTTTATGGCAAAAAGCTATGCATTCTTCTTATTTTCGGGCTAAAAGGCAGAAATTCCTCATATTTTGGAGCAAAATTGCAGAAATTCCCCTAATTGTGAGGCAAAAAGGCAGAAATTCCCTATATGTTGGGGCAAAAAGACAGAAATTCTCCTAATTATGAGGCAAAACTAAGAAATTCCACTTATTTTGGAGCAAAATTCCAGAAATTTAACTCATTTGGGGGCAAAATTGCAGAAATTTCATTTATTTTGGGGTAAATTTGCAGAAATTTCACTTATTTCAAAAAAAAGCAGAAATTTTCTTATTTTGGGGCAAAAAGGCAAAAATTTCTTTTATTTTGGTACAAAATTGCAGAAATTTTTTTTATTTTGGAGCAAAAAGGCAGAAATTTTCCATATTTTGGGGCAAAAATGCAGAAATTCCTCTTATTTTGAGGAAAAAGGCTGAAATTCCTCTTAGTGGGGCAATAAGGCAGAAATTTCCTTATTTTGGGGAAAAATTGAAAAAATTTCACTTATTTCAGGGTAATAAGTCAGAAATTTTTTTTATTTTGGGGCAAAAATACAGAAATTCTTTTTGTTTTTGGGGAAAAAGACAGAAATTCCACTTTTTTAGAGGCAAAAAAGGAGAAATTCCATTTATTTTGGAGCAAAAATGAAGAAATTTCCCTTTTTTGTGGCAAAAGGTATACATTCCCCTTATTTTCACGCTAAAAAGCAGAAATTCCCCGTATTTTGGAGCAAAATTGCAGAAATTCCCCTAATATTGGGGCAAAAAGGCAGAAATTCCATATATGTTAGGGCAAAAAAAACAGAAATTCTTCTTATTTTGGGGCAAAACTATGAAATTCCAATATTTTGGGGCAAAATTCCAGAAATTTCCCTTATTTTGGGGCAAAATTGCAGAAATTTTACTTATTTTGGGGCAAAATTGCAGAAATTTCACTAATTTCAGTGAAAAAAGGCAGAAATTTTCCTTATTTTGGGGCAAAATGCATAAATTCCTAATATTTTGTGGCAAAAATGCAGAAATTCCCATTATTTTGAGGTAAAAAGGCTGAAATTCTCATTATTTGGGGGCAAAAAGTAGAAATTTCCCTTCTTTTGGGGCAAAATTGCAGAAATTTCACTTATTTCAGGGTCATAAGTCAGAAATTTTCCTTATTTTGGGCACAAAAAGACAGAAATTCCCTTTGTTTTGGGAGAAAAATACATAAATTCCACTTATTTAGAGGCAAAAAACAGAAATTCCCCTTATTTTGGGGCAAAATTTCAGAAATTTCACTTACTTCAGGGTAATAAGTCAGAAATTTTCTTTATTTTGAGGCAAAAAAACAGAAATTACATTTGTTTTGGGGGAAAAAGACAGAAATTCCACGTATTTTGAGGCAAAAAAACAGAAATTCCCCTTATTTTGGAGCAAAAATGAAGAAATTTCCCTTTTTTATGGCAAAAAGTTATGCATTCTTCTTATTTTCGGGCAAAAAATCAGAAATTCCCCGTATTTTGGAGCAAAATTGAAGAAATTCTTCTAATTGTTGGGCAAAAAGGCAGAAATTCCCTATATTTTGAGGCAAAAAGACAGAAATTCTTCTTATTTTGGGTCAAAACTCAGAAATTCCACTTATTTTGAGGCAAAATTCCAGAAATTTCACTTATTTGGGGCAAAATTGCAGAAATTTCACTTATTTTGGGGCAAAATTGCAGAAATTTCACTTATTTCAGAAAAAAAGCAGATATTTTTATATTTGGAAGCAAAAAGGCAGAAATTTCTTTTATTTTGGTACAAAATTGCAGAAATTTTTTATATTTTGGGGCAAAACGGCAGAAATTTCTCATATTTTGGGGCAAAAATGCAGAAATTCCCCTTATTTTGAGGTAAAAAGGATGAAATTCCCCTTATTTGGGGGCAAAAAGGCAGACATTTCCCTTATTTTGGGACAAAATTGCAGAAATTTCACTTATTTCAGGGTAATAAGTCAGAAATTTTTCTTATTTTGGGGCAAAAAAGCAGAAATTCCTAATCTTTTGTGGCAAAAATGCTGAAATTTCCCTTATTTTGAGGTAAAAAGGCTGAAATTCCCCTTATTAGGGGGCAAAAATGCAGAAATTTCCCTTATTTTGGGGAAAAATTGCAGAATTTTCACTTATATTTGGGCAAAATTGCAGAAATTTCACTTATGGCAAGGAAAAAATGCAGAAATTTTCCTTATTTTGGGGCAAAAGGTAGAAATTTTTAATATTTTGTGGCAAAAATGCAGAAATTCCCTTTATTTTGAGGTAAAAGGGTGAAATTCCTCTTATTTGAGGGCAAAAAGGGAGAAATTTCCCTTATTTTGGGGCAAAATTGCAGAAATTTCACTTATTTCAGGGAAAAAATGCAGAAATTTCACTTATTTCAAAAAAAGGCAGAAATTTTCTTATTTTGGGGCAATAAGGCAGAAATTTCTTTTATTTTGATACAAAATTGCAGAAATTTTTTTTATTTTGGAGAAAAAAGGCAGAAATTTCCCATATTTTGGGGCATAATTGCAAAAATTTCACTTATTTTGGGGCAAAATTGCATAAATTTCACTTATTTCAGTGAAAAAAGGCAGAAATTTTCCTTATTTTGGGGCAAAAACGCAGAAAATCCTAATATTTTGTGGCAAAAATGCAGAAATTCCCCTTATTTTGAGGTAAAATGCTGAAATTCCCCTTATTTGGGGGCAAAAAGGCAGAAATTTCCCTTCTCTTGGGGCAAAATTGCAGAAATTTCACTTATTTCAGGGTAATAATTCAGAAATTTTTCTTATTTTGGGCAAAAAAAGACAGAAATTCCCTTTGTTTTGGGGGAAAAATACATAAATCAAACTTATTTAGAGGCAAAAAAGCAGAAATTCGTCTTATTTTGGGGCAAAATTGCAGAAATTTCACTTACTTCAGGGTAATAAGTCAGAAATTTTTCTTATTTTGGAGCAAAAAAACAGAAATTACCTTTCTTTTGGGGGGAAAAAACAGAAATTCCACTTATTGAGAGGCAAAAATGCAGAAATTCCCCTTATTTTGAGGTAAAAAGGCTGAAATTCCTCTTATTTGGGGGCAAAAAGGAAGAAATTTCCCTTATTTTGAAGCAAAATTGCAGAAATTTCACTTATTTCAGGGCAATAAGTCAGATATTTTCCTTATTTTGGGCAAAAAAAGACAGAAATTCCATTTGTTTTCGGGGGAAAATACATAAATTCCACTTATTTAGAGGCAAAAAAGCAGAAATTCCCCTTATTTTGGGGCAAAATTTCAGAAATTTCACTTACTTCAGGGTAATAAGTCAGAAATTTTCCTTATTTTGGGGCAAAAAATACAGAAATTTCTTTGTTTTGAAAGAAAAAAACAAAAATTCCACTTATTTAGAGGTAAAAAAGCAGAAATTCCCCTTATTTTGGAGCAAAATTACAGAAATTTCTCTTTTTTATGCCAAAAAGGTATGCATTCTTCTTATTTTCGGGCAAAAAGGCAGAAATTCCCCGTATTTTGGAGCAAAATTGCAGAAATTAACCTAATTGTGGGGCAAAAAGGCAGAAATTCCCTATATGTTGGGGCAAAAAACAGAAATTCTCCTTATTTTGGGGCAAAATTCAGAAATTTCACTTATTTTGGGGCAAAATTCCAGAAATTTCCCTTATTTTGGGGCAAAATTGGAGAAATTTCACTTATTTTGCGGAAAAATTGGAGAAATTTCACTTATTTAAAAAAAAAACAGAAATTTTTTTATTTTGGGGCAAAAAGGCAGAAATTTCCCATATTTTGGTACAAAATTGCCAAAATTTTTCTTTTTTTGTGCAAAAAGTTAGAAATTTCCCATATTTTGGGGCAAACATCCAAAAATTCCCCTTCATTTTGAGGTAAAAAGGCTGAAATTCCCCTTATTTGGGGGTAAAAACGCAGAAATTTCCCTTATTTTGGGGCAAAATTGCAGAAATTTCACTTATTTCAGGGTAATAAGTCAGAAATTTTCCTTATTTTGGGGCAAAAAAGACAGAAATTCCCTTTGTTTTGGGGGAAAAGACAGAAATTCCACTTATTTAGAGGCATAAAAGCAGAAATTCCCCTCATTTTGGAGCAAAAATGAAGAAATTTCCCTTTTTTATAGCAAAAAGGTATGCATTCTTATTATTTTCGGACAAAAAAGGCAGAAATTCCCCGTATTTCGGAGCAAAATTGCAGAAATTCCCCTAATTGTGGGGTAAAAAGGCAGAAATTCCCTATATGTTGGGGCAAAAGACAAAAATTCTCCTTATTTTTGGGCAAAACTCAGAAATTTAACTTATTTTGGGGCAAAATTGCAGAAATTTTACTTATTTCAGAAAAAATAGCAGAAATTTTCTTATTTTGGGGCCAAAAGTCAGAAATTTCTTTTATTTTGTTACAAAATTGCAGAATTTTTTCTTATTTTGGGGCAAAAAGGCAGAAATTTCCCATATTTTGGGGCAAAAATGCAGAAATTTCTTTTATTTTGAGGTAAAAGGCTGAAATTCCTTTTATTTGGGGGCAAAAAAGCAGAAATTTCTCTTATTTTGGGGCAAAATTGCAGAAATTTCACTTATGTCAGGGTAATAAGTCAGGAATTTCCTTTATTTTGGGGCCAAAAAACAGAAATTCCCTTTGTTTTGAAGGAAAAATACAGAAATTCCACTTATTTAGAGGCAAAAAGGCAGAAATTCCTAATATTTTGTGGCAAAAATGAAGAAATTCCTTTTATTTTGAGGTAAAAATGCTGAAATTCCCCTTATTTGGGGGCAAAAAAGCAGTAATTTCCCTTATTTTGGGGCAATATTGCAGAAATTTCACTTATTTCAGGGTAATAAGTCAGAAATTTTCCTTATTTTGGGAAAAAAAGACAGAAATTCCCTTTTTTTGGGGACAAAATACATAAATTCCACTTATTTAGAGGCAAAAAAGCAAAAATTCCCCTTATTTTGGTTCAAAATTGCAGAAATTTCACTTACTTCAGGGTAATCAGTCAGAAATTTTCCTTATTTGGGGGCAAAAAAGACAGAAATTACTTTTGTTTTGGGGGAAAAAGACAGAAATTCCACTTATTTAGAGGCAAAAAAGCAGAATATTCCTTATTTTGGAGCAAAAATGAAGAAATTTCCCTTTTTTATGGCAAAAAGTTATGCATTCTTCTTATTTTCGGGCAAAAAGGCAGAAATTCCCCGTATTTTGAAGCAAAATTGCAGAAATTCCCCTAATTGTGGGGCAAAAAGGCAGAAATTCCCTATATGTTGGGGCAAAAAGACAGAAATTCTCCTTATTTGGGGGCAAAACTCAGAAATTCCACATATTTTGGGGCAAAATTCCAGAGATTTCCCTTATTTTGGGGCAAAATTGCAGAAATTTCACTTATGGCAGGGAAAAAAGGCAGAAATTTTCCTTATTTTGGGGCAAAAAGGCAGAAATTCCTAATATTTTGTAGCAAAAAGGCAGAAATTCCCCTTATTTTGAGGTAAAAGGGTGAAATTCCTCTTATTTGGGATCAAAAAGGCAGAAATTTCCCTTATTTTGTGGCAAAATTGCAGAAATTTCACTTATTTCAGGGTAATAAGTCAGAAAATTTCCTTATTTTGGTGCAAAAAAGACAGAAATTCCCCTTCTTTTGGGGCAAAAAGACCGAAATTCCACATATTTAGAGGCCAAAAAGCAGAAATTCCCCTTATTTTGGAGCAAAATTACAGAAATTTCCCTTTTATATGGAAAAAGGTATGCATTCTTCTTATTTTCGGGCAAAAAGGCAGAAATTCCCCGTATTTTGGAGCAAAATTGCAGAAATTAACCTAATTGTGGGGCAAAAATGCAGAAATTCCCTATATGTTGGGGCAAAAAGACAGAAATTCTCCTTATTTTGGGGAAACTCAGAAATTCCACTCATTTTGGGGCAAAATTCCAGAAATTTCCCTTATTTTGTGGCAAAAGTGCAGAAATTTCACTTATTTTGTGGCAAAATTAGAGAAATTTCACTTATTTCAGGGAAAAAAAGCAGAAATTTTCTTATTTTTGGGCAAAAAAGCAGAAATTTCCCAAATTTTGGTAAAAATTGCAGAAATTTTTCTTATTTTGGGCAAAAAGTCAGAAAATTCCCATATTTTGTGGCAAAAATGCAGAAATTCCCTTTATTTTGAGGTAAAAAGGCTGAAATTCCCCTTATTTGGGGGCAAAAAGGCAGAAATTTCCCTTATTTTGAGGCAAAATTGTAGAAATTCACTTATTTCAGGGTAATAAGTCAGAAATTTTCTTTATTTTGGGGCAAAAAAGACAGAAATTCCCTTTGTTTTGGGGGAAAAAACAGAAATTCCTCTTATTTAGAGGCAAAAAACAGAAATTCCCCTTATTTTGAAGCAAAAATGAAGAAATTTCTTTTTTTTGTGGCAAAAGGTATACATTCCCCTTCTTTTCGGGTTAAAAAGCAGAAATTCCGTATTTTGGAGCAAAATTGCAGAAATTCCTCTAATTTTGGGGCAAAAAGGCAGAAATTCCCTATATGTTGGGGCAAAAAGACAGAAATTCTTCTTATTTTGGGGCAAAACTCAGAAATTCCACTTATTTTGGGGCAAAAATCCAGAAATTTCCCTTATTTTGGGGCAAAATTGCAGAAATTTCACTTATTTTGGGGCAAAAATGCAGAAATTTCATTTATTTCAGGGGAAAAAAGCAGAAATTTTCTTATTTTGGGGCAAAAAAGCAGAAATTACCTATATTTTGGTACAAAATTGCAGAAATTTTTCTTATTTTGGGCAAAAAGTCAGAAATTTCCCATATTGTGGCAAAAATTCAGAAATTCCCCTTATTTGGGGGCAAAAAGGAAGAAATTTTTCTTATTTTGGGGCAAAATTGCAAAATTTCACTGATTTCAGGGTCAGAAATTTTCCTTATTTTGGGGCAAAAACACAGAAATTCCCTTTGTTTTGTGGGAAAAAGACAGAAATTCCACATATTTAGAGGCGAAAAAGCAGAAATTCCCCTTATTTTGGAGCAAAAATGAAGAAATTTCACTTTTTTATGGCAAAAAGTTATGCATTCTTCTTATTTTTGGGCAAAAAGGCAGAAATTCCCCATATTTTGGAGCAAAATTGCAGAAATTCCCCTAATTTTGGGGCAAAAATGCAGAAATTACCTATATGTTGCGGCAAAAAGACAGAAATTCTACATATTTTGGGGAAAAACTCAGAAATTCCACTTATTTTGAGGCAAAATTCCAGAAATTTCCTTTATTTTGGGGCAAAATTGCAGAAATTTCACTTATTTTGTGGCAAAATTTCAGAAATTTGACTTATTTCAGAGACAAAAGGCAAAAATTTTCCTTATTTATGGGCAAAAATGCAGAAATTACCTATATATTGCGGCAAAAAGACAGAAATTCTACTTATTTTGGGGAAAAACTCAGAAATTCCACTTATTTTGGGGCAAAGTTCCAGAAATTTTACTTATTTTGGGGCAAAATTCCAGAAATTTCCCTTATTTTGGGGCTAAATTGCAGAAATTTCACTTATTTTGGGGCAAAATTGCAGAAATTTCACTTATTTCAGGGAAAAAAGCAGAAATTTTCTTATTTTGTGGCAAAATGGCAAAAATTTCACTTATTTTGGGGCAAAATTGCAGAAATTTCACATATTTCAGGGAAAAAAGGCAGAAATTTTCCTTATTTTGGAGCAAAAAGGCAGAAATTCCTAATATTTTGTGGCAAAAATGCAGAAATTCCCCTTATTTTGAGGTAAAAAGGCTGAAATTCCCCTTATTTGGGGGCAAAAAGGCAAAAATTTCTCTTATTTTGGGGCAAAATTGCACAAATTTCACATATTTCAGAATAATAAGTCAGAAAATTTCCTTATTTTGGTGCAAAAAAGACAGAAATTCCCTTTGTTTTGGGGGAAAAAGACAGAAATTCCTCTTATTTAGAGGCAAAAATTAGAAAATCCCCTTATTTTGAAGCAAAAATTAAGAAATTTCTTTTTTTTTGTGGCAAAAGGTATACATTCCCCTTCTTTACGGGCTAAAAAGCAGAAATTCCCTGTATTTTGGTGCAAAATTGCAGAAATTCCCCTAATTTTGGGTCAAAAAGGCAGAAATTCCCTATATGTTGGGGCAAAAAGACAGAAATTCTCCTTATTTTGGGGCAAAACTCAGAAATTCCACTTGTTTTGGGGCAAAATTCCAGAAATTTCCCTTATTTTGGGGCAAAATTGCAGAAATTTCACTTATTTTGGGGCAAAAAAGCAGAAATTACCTATATTTTGTTACAAAATTGCAGAAATTTTTCTTATTTTGGGCAAAAAGTCAGAAATTTCCCATATTGTGGCAAAAATGCAGAAATTCCCCTTATTTGGGGGCAAAAAGGCAGAAATTTCCCTTATTTTGGGGCAAAATTGCAGAAATTTCACTGATTTCAGGGTAATAAGTCAGAAATTTTCCTTATTTTGGGGCAAAAGGTCAGAAATTCCCTTTGTTTTGTGAGAAAAAGACAGAAATTCCACTTATTTAGAGGGAAAAAAGCAGAAATTCCCCTTATTTTGGAGCAAAATTGCAGAAATTCCCCTAATTGTGGGGCAAAAAACCAGAAATTCCCTATATGTTGGGGCAAAAAGACATAAATTCTACTTATTTTGGAGCAAAACTCAGAAATTCCACTTATTTTGGGCTAAAATTCCAGAAATTTCCCTTATTTTGGGGAAAAATTGCAGAAATTTCACTTATTTTGTGGCAAAATTGCAGAAATTTGACTTATTTCAGAGAAAAAAGACAGAAATTTTCCTTATTTTTGGGGCAAAAAGGCAGAAATTCCTAATACTTTGTGGCAAAAATGCAGAAATTACCCTTATTTTGAGGTAAAATAGCTGAAATTCCCCTTATTTGGGGGCAAAAAGGCAGAAATTTCCCTTATTTCGAGCAAAATTGCAGAAATTTCACTTACGTCAAGGTAAGGATTCAGAAATTTTCCTTATTTTGGGGCAAAAAAGACAGAAATTCCCTTTGTTTTGGGGGAAAAAGACAAAAATTCCACTTACTTAGAGGCAAAAAAGCAGAAATTCCCCTTATTTTGCAGAAAAATTGCAGAAATTTCTCTTTTTTATGGCAAAAAGATATGCATTCTTATTATTTTCGGGCTAAAAAGCAGAAATTTCCCGTATTTTGGAGCAAAATTGCAGAAATTCCTCTAATTGTGGGTCAAAAAGGCAGAAATTCTCTATATCTTGGTGCATAAAGACAGAAATTCTCCTTATTTTGGGCAAAACTCAGAAATTCCACTTATTTTGGAGCAAAATTCAAGAAATTTCCATTATTTTGGGGCAAAATTGCAGAAATTTCAATTATTTTGGGGCAAAATTGCAGAAATTTCACTTATTTAAGAGAAAAAAAGCAGAAATTTTTTATTTTGGGGCAAAAAGGCAGAAATTTCTTTTATTTTGGTACAAAATTGCAGAAATTTTTCTTATTTTGGGCAAAAAGGCAGAAATTTCCCATATTTTGTGGCAAAAATGCAGAAATTCCCTTTATTTTGAGGTAAAAAGGCTGAAATTCCCCTTATTTGGGGGCAAAAAGGCAGAAATTTCCCTTATTTTGAGGCAAAATTGTAGAAATTCACTTATTTCAGGGTAATAAGTCAGAAATTTTCTTTATTTTGGGGCAAAAAAGACAGAAATTCCCTTTGTTTTGGGGGAAAAAACAGAAATTCCTCTTATTTAGAGGCAAAAAACAGAAATTCCCCTTATTTTGAAGCAAAAATGAAGAAATTTCTTTTTTTTGTGGCAAAAGGTATACATTCCCCTTCTTTTCGGGTTAAAAAGCAGAAATTCCGTATTTTGGAGCAAAATTGCAGAAATTCCTCTAATTTTGGGGCAAAAAGGCAGAAATTCCCTATATGTTGGGGCAAAAAGACAGAAATTCTTCTTATTTTGGGGCAAAACTCAGAAATTCCACTTAATTTGGGGCAAAAATCCAGAAATTTCCCTTATTTTGGGGCAAAATTGCAGAAATTTCACTTATTTTGGGGCAAAAATGCAGAAATTTCATTTATTTCAGGGGAAAAAAGCAGAAATTTTCTTATTTTGGGGCAAAAAAGCAGAAATTACCTATATTTTGGTACAAAATTGCAGAAATTTTTCTTATTTTGGGCAAAACGTCAGAAATTTCCCATATTGTGGCAAAAATTCAGAAATTCCCCTTATTTGGGGGCAAAAAGGAAGAAATTTTTCTTATTTTGGGGCAAAATTGCAAAATTTCACTGATTTCAGGGTCAGAAATTTTCCTTATTTTGGGGCAAAAACACAGAA
The DNA here is from genome assembly GCF_963924665.1 of Micromys minutus. Classification (NCBI taxonomy): domain Eukaryota; kingdom Metazoa; phylum Chordata; class Mammalia; order Rodentia; family Muridae; genus Micromys; species Micromys minutus. The sequence goes on from NW_027667302.1 coordinate 1,771,657, forward strand.
ATTCCCTTTGTTTTGTGGGAAAAAGACAGAAATTCCACATATTTAGAGGCGAAAAAGCAGAAATTCCCCTTATTTTGGAGCAAAAATGAAGAAATTTCACTTTTTTATGGCAAAAAGGTATGCATTCTTCTTATTTTCGGGCAAAAAGGCAGAAATTCCCCGTATTTTGGAGCAAAATTGCAGAAATTCCCCTAATTTTGGGGCAAAAATGCAGAAATTACCTATATGTTGCGGCAAAAAGACAGAAATTCTACATATTTTGGGGAAAAACTCAGAAATTCCACTTATTTTGAGGCAAAATTCCAGAAATTTCCTTTATTTTAGGGCAAAATTGCAGAAATTTCACTTATTTTGTGGCAAAATTTCAGAAATTTGACTTATTTCAGAGACAAAAGGCAAAAATTTTCCTTATTTATGGGCAAAAATGCAGAAATTACCTATATATTGCGGCAAAAAGACAGAAATTCTACTTATTTTGGGGAAAAACTCAGAAATTCCACTTATTTTGGGGCAAAGTTCCAGAAATTTTACTTATTTTGGGGCAAAATTCCAGAAATTTCCCTTATTTTGGGGCTAAATTGCAGAAATTTCACTTATTTTGGGGCAAAATTGCAGAAATTTCACTTATTCTGGAGCAAAATTGCAGAAATAGCACTTATTTATAAAAAAAAGCAGAAATTTTTTATTTTGGGGCAAAAAAGCAGAAATTGCATTTATTTTGGTACAAAATTGCAGAAATTTTTTTTATTTTGGGCAAAAAGGCAAAAATTTCTCATATTTTGGGGCAAAAATGCAAAAATTCCCCTTATTTTGAGGTAAAAAGGCTGAAATTCCTTTTATTTGGGGGCAAAAAGCAGAAATTTCCCTTATTTTGGGGCAAAATTGCAGAAATTTCAATTATTTTGGGGCAAAATTGCAGAAATTTCACTTATTTCAGGGAAAAAATGCAGAAATTTTTTTATTTTGTGGTAAAATTGCAAAAATTTCACTTATTTTGGGGCAAAATTGAAGAAATTTCACATATTTCAGGGAAAAAGGCAGAAATTTTCCTTATTTTGGGGCAAAAAAGACAAAAATTCCCTTTGTTTTGGGGGAAAAATACAGAAATTCCACTTATTTAGAGGCATAAAAGCAGAAATTCCCTTCATTTTGGAGCAAAAATGAAGAAACTTCCCTTTTTTATGGCAAAAAGGTATGCATTCTTATTATTTTCGGACAAAAAAGGCAGAAATTCCCCGTATTTTGGAGCAAAATTGCAGAAATTCCCCTAATTGTGGCGCAAAAAGGCAGAAATTCCTTATATGTTGGGGCAAAAAGACAGAAATTCTCATTTTAGGGCAAAACTCAGAAATTTAACTTTTTTGGGGGCAAAATTGCAGAAATATCACTTATTTCATAAAAAAAGCAGAATTTTTCTTATTTTGGGGCCAAAAGGCAGAAATTTCTTTTATTTTGTTACAAAATTGCAGAATTTTTTCTTATTTTGGGGCAAAAAGGTAGAAATTTCCCATATTTTGGGGCAAAAATGCAGAAATTTCTCTTATTTTGAGGTAAAAGGCTGAAATTCCCCTTATTTGGGGGCAAAAGGCAAAAATTTCTCTAATTTTGGGGCAAAATTGCAGAAATTTCACTTATTACAGGGTAATAACTCAGAAGTTTTCCTTATTTTGGGTCATAAAAGACAGAAATTTTTTTTGTTTTGGGGGAAAAAGACAGAAATTCCACTTATTTGGAGGCAAAAAGGCAGAAATTCCTAAAATTTTGTGGCAAAAATGCAGAAATTCCCCTTATTTTGAGGTAAAAAGGATGAAGTTCCTCTTATTTGGGAGCAAAAAGGCTGAAATTTCCCTTATTTTGGGGCAAAATTGCAGAAATTTCACTTATTTCAGTGTAATAAGTCAGAAATTTTCCTTATTTTGGGGCAAAAAAGACAGAAATTCTCTTTTTTTGGGGGAAAAAGAGAGAAATTTCACTTATTTAGATGCAAAAAAGCAGATATTCCTCCTATTTTGGAGCAAAAAAGAAGAAATTTCCCTTTTTTTATGGCAAAAAGCTATGCATTCTTCTTATTTTCGGGCTAAAAGGCAGAAATTCCTCATATTTTGGAGCAAAATTGCAGAAATTCCCCTAATTGTGAGGCAAAAAGGCAGAAATTCCCTATATGTTGGGGCAAAAAGACAGAAATTCTCCTAATTATGAGGCAAAACTAAGAAATTCCACTTATTTTGGAGCAAAATTCCAGAAATTTAACTCATTTGGGGGCAAAATTGCAGAAATTTCATTTATTTTGGGGTAAATTTGCAGAAATTTCACTTATTTCAAAAAAAAGCAGAAATTTTCTTATTTTGGGGCAAAAAGGCAAAAATTTCTTTTATTTTGGTACAAAATTGCAGAAATTTTTTTTATTTTGGAGCAAAAAGGCAGAAATTTTCCATATTTTGGGGCAAAAATGCAGAAATTCCTCTTATTTTGAGGAAAAAGGCTGAAATTCCTCTTAGTGGGGCAATAAGGCAGAAATTTCCTTATTTTGGGGAAAAATTGAAAAAATTTCACTTATTTCAGGGTAATAAGTCAGAAATTTTTTTTATTTTGGGGCAAAAATACAGAAATTCTTTTTGTTTTTGGGGAAAAAGACAGAAATTCCACTTTTTTAGAGGCAAAAAAGGAGAAATTCCATTTATTTTGGAGCAAAAATGAAGAAATTTCCCTTTTTTGTGGCAAAAGGTATACATTCCCCTTATTTTCACGCTAAAAAGCAGAAATTCCCCGTATTTTGGAGCAAAATTGCAGAAATTCCCCTAATATTGGGGCAAAAAGGCAGAAATTCCATATATGTTAGGGCAAAAAAAACAGAAATTCTTCTTATTTTGGGGCAAAACTATGAAATTCCAATATTTTGGGGCAAAATTCCAGAAATTTCCCTTATTTTGGGGCAAAATTGCAGAAATTTTACTTATTTTGGGGCAAAATTGCAGAAATTTCACTAATTTCAGTGAAAAAAGGCAGAAATTTTCCTTATTTTGGGGCAAAATGCATAAATTCCTAATATTTTGTGGCAAAAATGCAGAAATTCCCATTATTTTGAGGTAAAAAGGCTGAAATTCTCATTATTTGGGGGCAAAAAGTAGAAATTTCCCTTCTTTTGGGGCAAAATTGCAGAAATTTCACTTATTTCAGGGTCATAAGTCAGAAATTTTCCTTATTTTGGGCACAAAAAGACAGAAATTCCCTTTGTTTTGGGAGAAAAATACATAAATTCCACTTATTTAGAGGCAAAAAACAGAAATTCCCCTTATTTTGGGGCAAAATTTCAGAAATTTCACTTACTTCAGGGTAATAAGTCAGAAATTTTCTTTATTTTGAGGCAAAAAAACAGAAATTACATTTGTTTTGGGGGAAAAAGACAGAAATTCCACGTATTTTGAGGCAAAAAAACAGAAATTCCCCTTATTTTGGAGCAAAAATGAAGAAATTTCCCTTTTTTATGGCAAAAAGTTATGCATTCTTCTTATTTTCGGGCAAAAAATCAGAAATTCCCCGTATTTTGGAGCAAAATTGAAGAAATTCTTCTAATTGTTGGGCAAAAAGGCAGAAATTCCCTATATTTTGAGGCAAAAAGACAGAAATTCTTCTTATTTTGGGTCAAAACTCAGAAATTCCACTTATTTTGAGGCAAAATTCCAGAAATTTCACTTATTTGGGGCAAAATTGCAGAAATTTCACTTATTTTGGGGCAAAATTGCAGAAATTTCACTTATTTCAGAAAAAAAGCAGATATTTTTATATTTGGAAGCAAAAAGGCAGAAATTTCTTTTATTTTGGTACAAAATTGCAGAAATTTTTTATATTTTGGGGCAAAACGGCAGAAATTTCTCATATTTTGGGGCAAAAATGCAGAAATTCCCCTTATTTTGAGGTAAAAAGGATGAAATTCCCCTTATTTGGGGGCAAAAAGGCAGACATTTCCCTTATTTTGGGACAAAATTGCAGAAATTTCACTTATTTCAGGGTAATAAGTCAGAAATTTTTCTTATTTTGGGGCAAAAAAGCAGAAATTCCTAATCTTTTGTGGCAAAAATGCTGAAATTTCCCTTATTTTGAGGTAAAAAGGCTGAAATTCCCCTTATTAGGGGGCAAAAATGCAGAAATTTCCCTTATTTTGGGGAAAAATTGCAGAATTTTCACTTATATTTGGGCAAAATTGCAGAAATTTCACTTATGGCAAGGAAAAAATGCAGAAATTTTTCTTATTTTGGGGCAAAAGGTAGAAATTTTTAATATTTTGTGGCAAAAATGCAGAAATTCCCTTTATTTTGAGGTAAAAGGGTGAAATTCCTCTTATTTGAGGGCAAAAAGGGAGAAATTTCCCTTATTTTGGGGCAAAATTGCAGAAATTTCACTTATTTCAGGGAAAAAATGCAGAAATTTCACTTATTTCAAAAAAAGGCAGAAATTTTCTTATTTTGGGGCAATAAGGCAGAAATTTCTTTTATTTTGATACAAAATTGCAGAAATTTTTTTTATTTTGGAGAAAAAAGGCAGAAATTTCCCATATTTTGGGGCATAATTGCAAAAATTTCACTTATTTTGGGGCAAAATTGCATAAATTTCACTTATTTCAGTGAAAAAAGGCAGAAATTTTCCTTATTTTGGGGCAAAAACGCAGAAAATCCTAATATTTTGTGGCAAAAATGCAGAAATTCCCCTTATTTTGAGGTAAAAAGGCTGAAATTCCCCTTATTTGGGGGCAAAAAGGCAGAAATTTCCCTTCTCTTGGGGCAAAATTGCAGAAATTTCACTTATTTCAGGGTAATAATTCAGAAATTTTTCTTATTTTGGGCAAAAAAAGACAGAAATTCCCTTTGTTTTGGGGGAAAAATACATAAATCAAACTTATTTAGAGGCAAAAAAGCAGAAATTCGTCTTATTTTGGGGCAAAATTGCAGAAATTTCACTTACTTCAGGGTAATAAGTCAGAAATTTTTCTTATTTTGGAGCAAAAAAACAGAAATTACCTTTCTTTTGGGGGGAAAAAACAGAAATTCCACTTATTGAGAGGCAAAAATGCAGAAATTCCCCTTATTTTGGAGCAAAATTACAGAAATTACTCATTTTTATAGCAAAAAGGTATGCATTCTTCTTATTTTTGGGCAAAAAGGCAGAAATTCCTCGTATTTTGGAGCAAAATTGCTGAAATTCCCCTAATTGTTGGGCAAAAAGGCAGAAATTCCCTATATGTTGGGGCAAAAAGACAGAAATTCTACTTATTTTGGGTCAAAACTCAGAAATTCCACTTATTTTGGGGCAAAATTCCAAAAATTTCATTTATTTAGGGGCAAAATTGCAGAAATTTCACTTATTTTGGGGCAAAATTGCAGAATTTTAGTTATTTCAGAAAAAAAGCAGACATTTTTATATTTGGAAGCAAAAAGGCAGAAATTTCTTTTATTTTGGTACAAAATTGCAGAAATTTTTTATATTTTGGGGCAAAAAGGCAGAAATTTCCCATATATTGGGGCAAAAATGCAGAAATTCCCCTTTTTTTGAAGTAAAAAAGATGAAATTCCCCTTATTTTGAGGCAAAAAGGCAGAAATTCCTAATATTTTGTGGCAAAAATGCAGAAATTCCCGTTATTTTGAGGTAAAAAGGCTGAAATTCACCTTATTTGTCGGCAAAAAGCAGAAATTTCCCTTCTTTTGGGGCAAAATTGGAGAAATTTCACTTATTTCAGGGTAATAAGTCAGAAATTTTCCTTATTTTGGGCAAAAAAAAGAAATTCCCTTTGTTTTGGGGGAAAAATACATAAATTCCACTTATTTAGTGGCAAAAAAACAGAAATTCCCCTTATTTTGGGGCAAAATTGCAGAAATTTCACTTACTTCATGGTAATAAGTCAGAAATTTTCTTTATTTTGAGGCAAAATAACAGAAATTACCTTTGTTTTGGGGGAAAAAGACAGAAATTCTACTTATTTAGAGGCAAAAAAGCAGAAATTCCCCTTATTTTGGAGCAAAAATTAAGAAATTTCCCTTTTTTATGGCAAAAAGTTATGCATTATTCTTATTTTCCGGCAAAAAAGCAGAAATTCCCCGTATTTTGGAGCAAAATTGCAGAAATTCTTCTAATTGTGGGGCAAAAAGGCAGAAATTCCCTATATGTTGGGGCAAAAAGACAGAAATTCTTCTTATTTTGGGTCAAAACTCAGAAATTCCACATATTTTGGGGCAAAATTCCAGAAATTTCACTTATTTTGGGGCAAAATTGCAGAAATTTTACTTATTTTGGGGCAAAATTGCAGAAATTTCACTTATTTCAGAAAAAAAGGCAGAAATTTTTATATTTGGAAGCAAAAAGGCAGAAATTTCTTTTATTTTGGTACAAAATTGCAGAAATTTTTCTTATTTTGGGGCAAAAAGGCAGAAATTTCCCATATTTTGGGGCAAAAATGCAGAAATTCCCCTTTTTTTGAGGTAAAATAGATGAAATTCCCCTTATTTGGGGGCAAAAAGGCAGACATTTCCCTTATTTTGGGGCAAAATTGCAGAAATTTCACTTATTTCAGGGTAATAAGTCAGAAATTTTTCTTATTTTGGGGCAAAAAAGCAGAAATTCCTAATCTTTTGTGGCAAAAATGCTGAAATTCCCCTTATTTTGAGGTAAAAAGGCTGAAATTCCCCTTATTAGGGGGCAAAAATGCAGAAAATTCCCTTATTTTGGGGCAAAATTGCAGAAATTTCACTTATTTTTGGGCAAAATTGCAGAAATTTCACTTATGGCAGGGAAAAAAGGCAGAAATTTTCCTTATTTTGGGGCAAAAAGGCAGAAATTTTTAATATTTTGTGGCAAAAATGCAGAAATTCCCTTTATTTTGAGGTAAAAGGGTGAAATACCTCTTATTTGAGGGCAAAAAGGCAGAAATTTCCATTATTTTGGGGCAAAATTGCAGAAATTTCACTTATTTCATGGAAAAAAGGCAGAAATTTTTCTTATTTTGGGGCAAAAATGCAGAAATTCCTAATCTTTTGTGGCAAAAAAGCAGAAATTCTCATTATTTTAAGGTAAAAAGGCTGAAATTCCCCTTATTTGGGGGCAAAAATAAAGAAATTTCCATTATTTTGGGGCAAATTGCAGAAATTTCACTTATGTCAGTGTAATAAGTCAGAAATTTTTTTTATTTAGGGGCAAAAAAACAGAAATTCCCTTTGTTTTGGGGGAAAAAGACAGAAATTCCACTAATTGAGAGGCAAAAAAAACAAAAATTCCCCTTATTTTGGAGCAAAAATGAAGAAATTTCCCTTTTTTATGGCAAAAAGGTATGCATTCTTCTTATTTTGGGGCAAAAAGGCAGAAATTTCCCGTATTTTGGAGCAAAATTGCAGAAATTCCTCTAATCGTGGGGCAAAAAGGCAGAAATTCCCTATATGTTGAAGCATAAAGACAGAAATTCTCCTTATTTTGGGGCAAAACTCAGAAATTCCAATTATTTTGCGGCAAAATTCCAGAAATTTCTCTTATTTTGGCGCAAAATTGCAGAAATTTCACTTATTTAAGGGAAAAAAAGAAGAAATTTTCTTATTTTGGGGCAAAAAGGCAGAAATTTCTTTTATTTTGGTACAAAATTGCAGAAATTTTTTTTATTTTGGGCAAAAAGGCAGAAATTTCCCATATTTTGAGGCAAAAATGCAGAAATTTCACTTATTTCAGGGAAAATGGCAGAAATTTTTCTTATTTTGGGGCAAAAAATACAGAAATTCCCTTTGTTTTGGGGGAAAAAGACAGAAATTCCACTTATTTAAATGCAAAAAAGCAGAAATTCTCCTTATTTTGGAGCAAAAATGAAGAAATTTCACTTTTTTATGGCAAAAAGCTATGCATTCTTCTTATTTTCGGGCAAAAAGGCAGAAATTCCCTATATTTTGGAGCAAAATTGCAGAAATTCCCCTAAATGTGGGGCAAAAAGGCAGAAATTCCCTATATGTTGGGGCAAAAAGATAGAAATTCTCATTATTTTGGGGCAAAACTCAGAAATTCCACTTATTTTGGAGCAAAATTCCAGAAATTTAACTTATTTGGGGGCAAAATTGCAGAAATTTCATTTATTTTGGGGTAAAATTGCAGAAATTTCACTTATTTCAAAAAAAAGCAGAAATTTTCTTTTTTGGGGGCAAAAAGGCAGAAATTTCTTTTATTTTGGTACAAAATTGCAGAAATTTTTTTTATTTTGGAGAAAAAAGGCAGAAATTTCCCATATTTTGGAGCATAATTGCAGATATTTCACTTATTTTGGGGCAAAATTGCATAAATTTCACTTATTTCAGTGAAAAAAGGCAGAAATTTTCCTTATTTTGGGGCAAAAAGGCAGAAATTCCTAATATTTTGTGGCAAAAATGCAGAAATTCCCCTTATTTTGAGGTAAAAAGGCTGAAATTCCCCTTATTTGGGGGCAAAAAGGCAGAAATTTCCCTTCTCTTGGGCAAAATTGCAGAAATTTCACTTATTTCAGGGTAATAAGTCAGAAATTTTTCTTATTTTTGGCAAAAAAAGACAGAATTTCCCTTTGTTTTGGGGGAAAAATACATAAATTCCACTTATTTAGAGGCAAAAAGCAGAAATTCCCCTTATTTTGGGGCAAAATTGCAGAAATTTCACTTACTTCAGGGTAATAAGTCAGAAATTTTCCTTATTTTGGGACAAAAAAACAGAAATTACCTTTGTTTTGGGGGGAAAAGACAGAAATTCCACTTATTTAGGGGCAAAAATGCAGAAATTCCCCTTATTTTGGAGCAAAATTATAGAAATTTCTCTTTTTTATGGCAAAAAGGTATGCATTCTTCTTATTTTTGGGCAAAAAGGCAGAACTTCCTCGTATTTTGGAGCAAAATTTCTGAAATTCCCCTAATTGTGGGGAAAAAGGCAGAAATTCCCTATATGTTGGGGCAAAAAGATAGAAATTCTACTTATTTTGGGTCAAAACTCAGAAATTCCACTTATTTTGGGGCAAAATTCCAAAAATTTCACTTATTTAGAGGCAAAAAAGCAGAAATTCCCCTTATTTTGGGGCAAAATTGCAGAAATTTCACTTACTTCAGGGTAATAAGTCAGAAATTTTTCTTATTTTGGGGCAAAAAAACAGAAATTACCTTTGTTTTGGGGGGAAAAGACAGAAATTCCACTTATTTATGGGCAAAAATGCAGAAATTCCCCTTATTTTGGAGCAAAATTACAGAAATTTCCCTTTTTTATGGCAAAAAGGTATACATTCTTCTTATTTTTGGGCAAAAATGCAGAAATTCCTCGTATTTTGGAGCAAAATTGCTGAAATTCCCCTAATTGTGGGGCAAAAAGGCAGAAATTCCCTATATGTTGGGGCAAAAAGACAGAAATTCTACTTATTTTGGGTCAAAACTCAGAAATTCCACTTATTTTGGGGCAAAATTCCAAAAATTTCACTTATTTTGGTGCAAAATTGCAGAAATTTCACTTATTTTGGGGCAAAATTGCAGAAATTTCACTTATTTCAGAAAAAAAAGCAGAAATTTTTATATTTGGAAGCAAAAGCGCAGAAAATTCTTTTATTTTGGTACAAAATTGCAGAAATTTTTCATATTTTGGGGCAAAAAGGCAGAAATTTCCCATATTTTGGGGCAAAAATGCAGAAATTCCCTTTTTTTTGAGGTAAAAAGGATGAAATTCCCCTTATTTGGGGGCAAAAAGTCAAATATATCTCTTATTTTGGGGCAAAATTGCCGAAATTTCACTTATTTCAGTGAAAAAAGGCAGAAATTTTCCTTATTTTGGGGCAAAAAGGCAGAAATTCCTAATATTTTGTGGCAAAAATGCAGAAATTCCCATTATTTTGAGGTAAAAAAGATGAAATTCACCTTATTTGGGGGCAAAAAGCAGAAATTTCCCTTCTTTTGGGGCAAAATTGGAGAAATTTCACTTATTTCAGGGTAATAAGTCAGAAATTTTCCTTATTTTGGGCAAAAAAAAAAAGAAATTCCCTTTGTTTTGGGGGAAAAATACATAAATTCCACTTATTTAGTGGCAAAAAAACAGAAATTCCCCTTATTATGGGGCAAAATTGCAGAAATTTCACTTACTTCATGGTAATAAGTCAGAAATTTTCTTTATTTTGAGGCAAAATAACAGAAATTACCTTTGTTTTGGGGGAAAAAGACAGAAATTCCACTTATTTAGAGGCAAAAAAGCAGAAATTCCCCTTATTTTGGAGCAAAAATTAAGAAATTTCCCTTTTTTATGGCAAAGAGTTATGCATTATTCTTATTTTCCGGCAAAAAAGCAGAAATTCCCCGTATTTTGAAGCAAGATTGCAGAAATTCTTCTAATTGTGGGGCAAAAAGGCAGAAATTCCCTATATGTTGGGGCAAAAAGACAGAAATTCTCCTTATTTTGGGTCAAAACTAAGAAATTCCACTTATTTTGGGGCAAAATTCCAGAAATTTCACTTATTTTGGGGCAAAATTGCAGAAATTTCACTTATTTTGGAGCAAAATTGCAGAAATTTCACTTATTTCAGAAAAAAAGGCAGAAATTTTTATATTTGGAAGCAAAAAGGCAGAAATTTCTTTTATTTTGGTACAAAATTGCAGAAATTTTTCTTATTTTGGGGCAAAAAGGCAGAAATTTCCCATATTTTGGGGCAAAAATGCAGAAATTCCCCTTTTTTTGAGGTAAAATAGATGAAATTCCCCTTATTTGGGGGCAAAAAGGCAGACATTTCCCTTATTTTGGGGCAAAATTGCAGAAATTTCACATATTTCAGGGTAATAAGTCAGAAATTTTTCTTATTTTGGGGCAAAAAAGCAGAAATTCCTAATCTTTTGTGGCAAAAATGCTGAAATTCCCCTTATTTTGAGGTAAAAAGGCTGAAATTCCCCTTATTAGGGGGCAAAAATGCAGAAAATTCCCTTATTTTGGGGCAAAATTGCAGAAATTTCACTTATTTTTGGGCAAAATTGCAGAAATTACACTTATGGCAGGGAAAAAATGCAGAAATTTTCCTTATTTTGTGGCAAAAAGGCAGAAATTCCCTTTATTTTGAGGTAAAAGTGTGAAATTCCTCTTATTTGAGTGCAAAAAGGCAGAAATTTCCCTTATTTTGGGGCAAAATTGCAGAAATTTCACTTATTTCAGGGAAAAAAGGCAGAAATTTTTCTTATTTTGGGGCAAAAAAGAAGAAATTCCTAATCTTTTGTGGCAAAAATGCAGAAATTCTCCTTATTTTGAGGTAAAAAGGCTGAAATTCTCTTTATTTGGGGGCAAAAATAAAGAAATTTCCCTTATTTTGGGGCAAATTGCAGAAATTTCACTTATGTCAGTGTAATAAGTCAGAAATTTTTTTTATTTAGGGGCAAAAAAACAGAAATTCCCTTTGTTTTGGGGGAAAAAGACAGAAATTCCACTAATTTTGAGGCAAAAAAAGCAAAAATTCCCTTATTTTGGAGCAAAAATGAAGAAATTTCCCTTTTTTATGGCAAAAAATGTATGCATTCTTCTTATTTTGGGGCAAAAAGGCAGAAATTTCCCGTATTTTGGAGCAAAATTGCAGAAATTCCTCTAATCGTGGGGCAAAAAGGCAGAAATTCCCAATATGTTGAAGCATAAAGACAGAAATTCTCCTTATTTTGGGGCAAAACTCAGAAATTCCAATTATTTTGCGGCAAAATTCCAGAAATTTCCCTTATTTTGGGGCAAAATTGCAGAAATTTCACTTATTTAAGGGAAAAAATGCAGAAATTTTCTTATTTTGGGGCAAAAAGGCAGAAATTTCTTTTATTTTGGTACAAAATTGCAGAAATTTTTTTTATTTTGGGCAAAAAGGCAGAAATTTCCCATATTTTGAGGCAAAAATGCAGAAATTTCACTTATTTCAGGGAAAAAGGCAGAAATTTTCCTTATTTTGGGGCAAAAAATACAGAAATTCCCTTTGTTTTGGGGGAAAAAGACAGAAATTCCACTTATTTAAATGCAAAAAAGCAGAAATTCTCCTTATTTTGAAGCAAAAATGAAGAAATTTCACTTTTTTATGGCAAAAAGCTATGCATTCTTCTTATTTTCGGGCAAAAAGGCAGAAATTCCCTATATTTTGGAGCAAAATTGCAGAAATTCCCCTAAATGTGGGGCAATAAGGCAGAAATTCCCTATATGTTGGGGCAAAAAGAAAGAAATTCTCATTATTTTGGGGCAAAACTCAGAAATTCCACTTATTTTGGAGCAAAATTCCAGAAATTTAACTTATTTGGGGGCAAAATTGCAGAAATTTCTTTTATTTTGGGGTAAAATTGCAGAAATTTCACTTATTTCAAAAAAAAGCAGAAATTTTCTTATTTTGGGGCAAAAAGGCAGAAATTTCTTTTATTTTGGTACAAAATTGCAGAATTTTTTTTTATTTTGGAGACAAAAGGCAGAAATTTCCCATATTTTGGAGCATAATTGCAGAAATTTCACTTATTTTGGGGCAAAATTGCATAAATTTCACTTATTTCAGTGAAAAAAGGCAGAAATTTTCCTTATTTTGGGGCACAAAGGCAGAAATTCCTAATATTTTGTGGCAAAAATGCAGAAATTCCCCTTATTTTGAGGTAAAAAGGCTGAAATTCCCCTTATTTGGGGGCAAAAAGGCAGAAATTTCCCTTCTCTTGGGGCAAAATTGCAGAAATTTCACTTATTTCAGGGTAATAAGTCAGAAATTTTTCTTATTTTGGGCAAAAAAAGAGAAATTCCCTTTGTTTTGGGGGAAAAATACATAAATTCCACTTATTTAGAGGCAAAAAAAACAGAAATTCCCCTTATTTTGGGGCAAAATTGCAGAAATTTCACTTACTTCAGGGTAATAAGTCAGAAATTTTCCTTATTTTGGGGCAAAAAAACAGAAATTACCTTTGTTTTGGGGGGAAAAGACAGAAATTCCACTTATTTAGGGGCAAGAATGCAGAAATTCCCCTTATTTTGGAGCAAAATTACAGAAATTTCTCTTTTTTATGGCAAAAAGGTATGCATTCTTCTTATTTTTGGGCAAAAAGGCAGAACTTCCTCGTATTTTGGAGCAAAATTGCTGAAATTCCCCTAATTGTGGGACAAAAAGGCAGAAATTCCCTATATGTTGGGGCAAAAAGACAGAAATTCTACTTATTTTGGGTCAAAACTCAGAAATTCCACTTATTTTGGGGCAAAATTCCAAAAATTTCACTTATTTTGGTGCAAAATTGCAGAAATTTCACTTATTTTGGGGCAAAATTGCAGAAATTTCACTTATTTCAGAAAAAAAGCAGAAATTTTTATATTTGGAAGCAAAAACGCAGAAATTTGTTTTATTTTGGTACAAAATTGCAGAAATTTTTTATATTTTGGGGCAAAAAGGCAAAAATTTCCCATATTTTGGGGCAAAAATGCAGAAATTCCCCTTTTTTTGAGGTTAAAAGGATGAAATTCCCCTTATTTGGGGGCAAAAAGGCAGACATTTCCCTTATTTTGGGGCAAAATTGAAGAAATTTCACTTATTTCAGTGAAAAAAGGCAGAAATTTTCCTTATTTTGGGGCAAAAAGGCAGAAATTCCTAATATTTTGTGGCAAAAATGCAGAAATTCCCGTTATTTTGAGGTAAAAAGGCTGAAATTCACCTTATTTGGGGGCAAAAAGCAGAAATTTCCTTCTTTTGGGGCAAAATTGGAGAAATTTCACTTATTTCATGGTAATAAGTCAGAAATTTTCCTTATTTTGGGCAAAAAAAAAGAAATTCCCTTTGTTTTGGGGGAAAAATACATAAATTCCACTTATTTAGAGGCAAAAAACAGAAATTCCCCTTATTTTGGGGCAAAATTGCAGAAATTTCACTTACCTCATGGTAATAAGTCAGAAATTTTCTTTATTTTGAGGCAAAATAACAGAAATTACCTTTGTTTTGGGGGAAAAAGACAGAAATTCCACTTATTTAGAGGCAAAAAAGCAGAAATTCCCATTATTTTGGAGAAAAAATGAAGAAATTTCCATTTTTTATGGCAAAAAGTTATGCATTCTTCTTATTTTCGGGCAAAAAAGCAAAAATTCCCCGTATTTTGGAGCAAAATTGCAGAAATTCTTCTAATTGTGGGGCAAAAAGGCAGAAATTCCCTATATGTTGGGGCAAAAAGACAGAAATTCTCCTTATTTTGGGTCAAAACTCAGGAATTCCACTTATTTTGGGGCAAAATTCCAGAAATTTCACTTATTTTGGGGCAAAATTGCAGAAATTTCACTTATTTTGGGGCAAAATTGCTGAAATTTCACTTATTTCAGAAAAAAAAGCAGAAATTTTTATATTTGGAAGCAAAAAGGCAGAAATTACTTTTATTTTGGTACAAAATAGTATAAATTTTTCTTATTTTGGGGCAAAAAGGCAGAAATTTCCCATATTTTGGGGCAAAAATGCAGAAATTCCCCTTTTTTTGAGGTAAAAAAGATGAAATTTCCCTTATTTTGGGGCAAAAAGGCAGACATTTCCCTTATTTTGGGGCAAAATTGCAGAAATTTCACTTATTTCAGGGTAATAAGTCAGAAATTTTTCTTATTTTGGGGCAAAAAAGCAGAAATTCCTAATCTTTTGTGGCAAAAATGCTGAAATTCCCCTTATTAAGAGGTAAAAAGGCAGAAATTCCCCTTATTAGGGGGCAAAAATGCAGAAATTTCCCTTATTTTGGGGAAAAATTGCAGAAATTTCACTTATATTTGGGCAAAATTGCAGAAATTTCACTTATGGCAGGGAAAAAATGCAGAAATTTTCCTTATTTTGAGGCAAAAAGGCAGAAATTTTTAATATATTGTGGAAAAAATGCAGAAATTCCCTTTATTTTGAGGTTAAAGGGTGAAATTCCTCTTATTTGAGTGCAAAAAGGCAGAAATTTCCCTTATTTTGGGGCAAAATTGCAGAAATTTCACTTATTTCAGGGAAAAAAGGCAGAAATTTTTCTTATTTTGGGGCAAAAAGCAGCAATTCCTAATCTTTTGTGGCAAAAATGCAGAAATTCTCCTTATTTTGAGGTAAAAAGGCTGAAATTCCCCTTATTTGGGGGCAAAAATAAAGAAATTTCCCTTATTTTGGGGCAAATTGCAGAAATTTCACTTATGTCAGTGTAATAAGTCAGAAATTTTTTTTATTTAGGGGCAAAAAAACAGAAATTCCCTTTGTTTTTGGGGAAAAAGACAGAAATTCCACTAATTTAGAGGCAAAAAAAGCAAAAATTCTTCTTATTTTGGAGCAAAAATGAAGAAATTTCCCTTTTTTATGGGAAAAAGGTATGCATTCTTCTTATTTTGGGGCAAAAAGGCAGAAATTTCCCGTATTTTGCAGCAAAATTTCAGAAATTCCTCTAATTGTGGGGCAAAAAGGCAGAAATTCCCTATATGTTGAAGCATAAAGACAGAAATTCTCCTTATTTTAGGGCAAAACTCAGAAATTCCAATTATTTTGCGGCAAAATTCCAGAAATTTCCCTTATTTTGGGGCAAAATTGCAGAAATTCCTCTTATTTAAGGAAAAAAAAGCAGAAATTTTCTTATTTTGGGGCAAAAAGGCAGAATTTTCTTTTATTTTGGTACAAAATTGCAGAAATTTTTTTTATTTTGGGCAAAAAGGCAGAAATTTCCCATATATTGGGGCATAATTGCAGAAATTTCACTTATTTTGGGGCAAAATTGCATAAATTTCACTTATTTCAGTGAAAAAAGGCAGAAATTTTCCTTATTTTGGGGCAAAAAGGCAGAAATTCCTAATATTTTGTGGCAAAAATGCAGAAATTCCCCTTATTTTGAGGTAAAAAGGCTGAAATTCCCCTTATTTTGGGGCAAAAAGGCAGAAATTTCCCTTCTCTTGGGGCAAAATTGGAGAAATTTCATTATTTCAGGGTAATAAGTCAGAAATTTTTCTTATTTTGGGCAAAAAAAGACAGAAATTCCCTTTCATTTGGGGGAAAAATACATAAATTCCACTTATTTAGAGGCAAAAAAGAAGAAATTACCCTTATTTTGGGGCAAAATTGCAGAAATTTCACTTATTTCAGGGTAATAAGTCAGAAATTTTCCTTATTTTGGGGCAAAAAAACAGAAATTACCTTTGTTTTGCGGGGAAAAGACAGAAATTCCACTTATTTAGAGGCAAAAATGCAGAAATTCCTCTTATTTTGGAGCAAAATTACAGAAATTTCCCTTTTTTATGGCAAAAAGGTATGCATTCTTCTTATTTTCGGGCAAAAAGGCAGAAATTCCATGTATTTTGGAGCAAAATTGCTGAAATTCCCCTAATTGTGGGGCAAAAAGGCAGAAATTCCCTATATGTTGGGGCAAAAAGACAGAAATTCTACTTATTTTGGGTCAAAACTCAGAAATTCCACTTATTTTAGGGCAAAATTCCAAAAATTTCACTTATTTTGAAGCAAAATTGCAGAAATTTCACTTATTTTGGGGCAAAATTGCAGAAATTTCACTTATTTCAGAAAAAAAAGCAGAAATTTTTATATTTGGAAGCAAAAAGGCAGAAATTTCTTTTATTTTGGTACAAAATTGCAGAAATTTTTCTTATTTTGGGGCAAAAAGCAGAAATTTCCCATATTTTGGGGCAAAAATGCAGAAATTCCTCTTTTTTTTGAGGTAAAAAGTATGAAATTCCCCTTATTTGGGGGCAAAAAGGCAGACATTTCCCTTATTTAGGGGCAAAATTGAAGAAATTTCACTTATTTCAGTGAAAAAAGGCAGAAATTTTCCTTATTTTGGGGCAAAAAGGCAGAAATTCCTAATATTTTGTGGCAAAAATGCAGAAATTCCCGTTATTTTGAGGTAAAAAGGTCGAAATTCACCTTATTTGAGGGCAAAAAGCAGAAATTTCCTTTCTTTTGGGGCAAAATTGCAGAAATTTCACTTATTTCAGGGTAATAAGTCAGAAATTTTCCTTATTTTGGGCAAAAAAAGACAGAAATTCCCTTTGTTTTGGGGGAAAAATACATAAATTCCACTTATTTAGAGGCAAAAAAACAGAAATTCCCCTTATTTTGGGGCAAAATTACAGAAATTTCACTTATTTCATGGTAATAAGTCAGAAATTTTCTTTATTTTGAGGCAAAAAAACAGAAATTACCTTTGTTTTGGGGGAAAAAGACAGAAATTCCAGTTATTTAGAGGCAAAAAAGCAGAAATTCCCCTTATTTTGGAGCAAAATTGCAGTAATTTCCTTTTTATGGCAAAAAGTTATGCATTCTTCTTATTTTCGGGCAAAAAAGCAGAAATTCCCCGTATTTTGGAGCAAAATTGCAGAAATTCTTCTAATTGTGGGGCAAAAAGGCAGAAATACCCTATATGTTGTTGCAAAAAGACAGAAATTCTCCTTATTTTGGGTCAAAACTCAGAAATTTCACTTATTTTGGGGCAAAATTCCAAAAATTTCACTTATTTTGGGGCAAAATTGCAGAAATTTCACTTATTTCAGAAAAAAAGGCAGAAATTTTTATATTTGGAAGCAAAAAGGCAGAAATTTCTTTTATTTTGGAACAAAATTGCAGAAATTTTTCTTATTTTGGGGCAAAAATGCAGAAATTTCCCATATTTTGGGGAAAAATGCAGAAATTCCCCTTTTTTTGAGGTAAAAAGGATGAAATTCCCCTTATTTGGGGGCAAAAAGGCAGACATTTCCCTTATTTTGGGGCAAAATTGCAGAAATTCCACTTATTTCAGGGTAATAAGTCAGAAATTTTTCTTATTTTGGGGCAAAAAAGCAGAAATTCCTAATCTTTTGTGGCAAAAATGCTGAAATTCCCTTTATTTTGAGGTAAAAAGTCTGAAATTCCCCTTATTAGGGGGCAAAAATGCAGAAATTTCCCTTATTTTGGGGAAAAATTGCAGAAATTTCACTTATTTTTGGGCAAAATTGCAGAAATTACACTTATGGCAGGGAAAAAATGCAGAAATTTTCCTTATTTTGTGGCAAAAAGGCAGAAATTCCCTTTATTTTGAGGTAAAAGTGTGAAATTCCTCTTATTTGAGTGCAAAAAGGCAGAAATTTCCCTTATTTTGGGGCAAAATTGCAGAAATTTCACTTATTTCAGGGAAAAAAGGCAGAAATTTTTCTTATTTTGGGGCAAAAAAGCAGGAAATTCCTAATCTTTTGTGGCAAAAATGCAGAAATTCTCCTTATTTTGAGGTAAAAAGGCTGAAATTCCCCTTATTTGGTGACAAAAATAAATAAATTTCCCTTATTTTGGGGCAAATTGCAGAAATTTCACTTATGTCAGTGTAATAAGTCAGAATTTTTTTTTATTTAGGGGCAAAAAAACAGAAATTCCCTTTGTTTTGGGGGAAAAAGACAGAAATTCCACTAATTTAGAGGCAAAAAAAGCAAAAATTCTCCTTATTTTGGAGCAAAAATGAAGAAATTTCCCTTTTTTATGGCAAAAAGTTATGCATTCTTCTTATTTTGGGGCAAGAAGGCAGAAATTTCCCGTATTTTGGAGCAAAATTGCAGAAATTCCTCTAATCGTGGGGCAAAAAGGCAGAAATTCCCTATATGTTGAAGCATAAAGACAGAAATTCTCCTTATTTTGGGGCAAAACTCAGAAATTCCAATTATTTTGCGGCAAAATTCCAGAAATTTCCCTTATTTTGTGGCAAAATTGCAGAAATTTAACTTATTTAAGGGAAAAAAAGAAGAAATTTTCTTATTTTGGGGCAAAAAAGCAGAATTTTCTTTTATTTTGGTACAAAATTGCAGAAATTTTTTTTATTTTGGGCAAAAAGGCAGAAATTTCCCATATTTTGAGGCAAAAATGCAGAAATTTCACTTATTTCAGGGAAAAAAGGCAGAAATTTTCCTTATTTTGGGGCAAAAAATACAGCAATTCCCTTTGTTTTGGGGAAAAAGACAGAAATTCCACATATTTAAATGCAAAAAAGCAGAAATTCCCCTTATTTTGGAGCAAAAATGAAGAAATTTCGCTTTTTTATGGCAAAAAGCTTTGCATTCTCCTTATTTTTGGGCAAAAAGGCAGAAATTCCCCATATTTTGGAACAAAATTGCAGAAATTCCCCTAAATGTGGGGCAAAAAGGCAGAAATTCCCTATATGTTGGGGCAAAAAGAAAGAAATTCTCATTATTTTGGGGCAAAACTCAGAAATTCCACTTATTTTGGAGCAAAATTCCAGAAATTTAACTTATTTGGGGGTAAAATTGCAGAAATTTCATTTATTTTGGGGCAAAATTGCAGAAATTTCACTTATTTCAAAAAAAAAGCAGAAATTTTCTTATTTTGGGGCAAAAAGGCAGAAATTTCTTTTATTTTGGTACAAAATTGCAGAAATTTTTCTTATTTTGGAGAAAAAAGGCAGAAATTTCCCATATTTTGGGGCATAATTGCAGAAATTTTACTTATTTTGGGGCAAAATTGCATAAATTTCACTTATTTCAGTGAAAAAAGGCAGAAATTTTCCTTATTTTGGGGCAAAAACACAGAAATTCCTAACATTTTGTGGCAAAAATGCAGAAATTCCCCTTATTTTGAGGTAAAAAGGCTGAAATTCACCTTATTTGGGGGCAAAAAAGCAGAAATTTCCCTTCTCTTGGGGTAAAATTGCCGAAATTTCACTTATTTCAGGGTAATAAGTCAGAAATTTTTTCTATTTTGGGCAAAAAAAGACAGAAATTCCCTTTGTTTTGGGGGAAAAATACATAAATTCCACTTATTTAGAGGCAAAAAAGCAGAAATTCCCCTTATTTTGGGACAAAATTGCAGAAATTTCACTTACTTCAGGTTAATAAGTCAGAAATTTTAATTATTTTGGGGCAAAAAAACAGAAATTACCTTTTTTTGGGGGGGAAAAGACAGAAATTCCACGTATTTAGAGGCAAAAATGCAGAAATTCCCCTTATATTGGAGCAAAATTACAGAAATTTCCCTTTTTTATGGCAAAAAGGTATGCATTCTTCTTATTTTCGGGCAAAAAGGCAGAAATTCCCCGTATTTTGGAGCAAAATTGCAGAAATTAACTAAATTGTGGGGCAAAAATGCAGAAATTCCCTATATGTTGGGGCAAAAAGACAGAAATTCTCATTATTTTGGGGCAAAACTCAGAAATTCCACTCATTTTGGAGCAAAATTTCAGAAATTTCCCTTATTTTGGGGCAAAATTCCAGAAATTTAACTTATTTGGGGGCAAAATTGCAGAAATTTCACTTATTTTTAGGCAAAATTGCAGAAATTTCACTTATTTTGGGGCAAAATTTCAGAAATTTCACTTATTTCAGAAAAAAAAGCAGAAATTTTTATATTTGGAAGCAAAAAGGCAGAAATATCTTTTATTTTGGTACAAAATTGCAGAAATTTTTTCATATTTTGGGGCAAAAATGCAGAAATTTCCCATATTTTGGGGCAAAAATGCAAAATTCCCCTTTTTTGAGGTAAAAAGGATGAAATTCCCCTTATTTGGGGGCAAAAAGGCAGACATTTCCCTTATTTTGGGGCAAAATTGAAGAAATTTCACTTATTTCAGGGAAAAAAGGCAGAAATTTTCCTTTTTTGGGGCAAAAATGCAGAAATTCCTAATCTTTTGTGGCAAAAATGCAGAAATTCCTTTTATTTTGAGGTAAAAAGGCTGAAATTCCCCTTATTTGGGGGCAAAAATGCAGAAATTTCCCTTATTTTGGGGCAAAATTGCAGAAATTTCACTTATGTCAGTGTAATAAGTCAGAAATTTTTTTTATTTAGGGGCAAAAAAGACAGAAATTCCCTTTTTTGGGGGGAAAAAGACAGAAAATCCACTAATTTAGAGGCAAAAACAGCAGAAATTCCCCTTATTTTGGAGCAAAAATTAAGAAATTTCCATTTTTATGGCAAAAAGGTATGCATTCTTCTTATTTTGGGGCAAAAAAGAAGATATTTCTGTATTTTGGAGCAAAATTGCAGAAATTCTTCTAATTGTGGGGCAAAAATGCAGAAATTCCCTATATGTTGGGGCATAAAGACAGAAATTCTCCTTATTTTGGGGCAAAACTCAGAAATTCTAAGTATTTTGCGGCAAAATTCCAAAAATTTCTCTTATTTTGGGGCAAAATTGCAGAAATTTCACTTATTTTGGGAAAAATTGCAGAAATTTCACTTATTTAAGGGAAAAAAGCAGAAATTTTCTTATTTTGGGGCAAAAAGGCAGAAAGTTCTTTTATTTTGGTACAAAATTGCAGAAATTTTTTTTATTTTGGAGCAAAAAGGCAGATATTTCCCATATTTTGGGGCAAAAATGCAGAAATTCCTCTTATTTTGAGGAAAAAGGCTGAAATTCCCCTTAATTGGGGGCAATAAGGCAGAAATTTCCTTATTTGGGGGCAAAATTGCAAAAATTTAACTTATTTCAGGGTAATAAGTCAGAAATATTTTTTATTTTGGGGCAAAAAGAGAGAAATTCCCTTTGTTTTTGAGAAAAAAAAGACAGAAATTCCACTTTTTTAGAGGCAAAAAAGCAGAAATTCCTTTTATTTTGGAGC
Organism: Micromys minutus; assembly: GCF_963924665.1. Lineage (NCBI taxonomy): Eukaryota > Metazoa > Chordata > Mammalia > Rodentia > Muridae > Micromys > Micromys minutus. Next base: position 1,793,174 of record NW_027667302.1, read on the forward strand.
AAAAATGAAGAAATTTTTCTTTTTTGGGACAAAAGGTATACAATCCCTTTATTTTCAGGCTAAAAAGCAGAAATTCCCTGTATTTTGGAGCAAAATTGCAGAAATTCCCCTAATTGTGGGGCAAAAAGGCAGAAATTCCCTATATGTTAGGGCAAAAAACAGAAATTCTACTTATTGTGGGGCAACACTCAGAAATTCCACTTATTTTGGAGCAAAATTCCAGAAATTTCCCTTATTTTGGGGCAAAATCGCAGAAATTTCACTATTTTGGGGCAAAATTGCAGAAATTTAACTTATTTAAGGGAAAAAAGGCAGAAATTTTCCTTATTTTGGGGGAAAAAGGCAGAAATTCCTAATATTTTGTGGCAAAAATGCAGAAATTCCCCTTATTTTGAGGTAAAAAGGCTGAAATTCACCTTATTGGGGGGCTAAAAGGCAGAAATTTCCCTTCTTTTTAGGCAAAATTGCAGAAATTTCACTTATTTCAGGGTAATAAGTCAGAAATTTTTTTTATTTTGTGCAAAAAAAGACAGAAATTCCTTTTGTTTTGGGGTAAAAATACATAAATTCCACTTATTTAGAGGTAAAAAAGCAGAAATTCCCCTTATTTTGGGGCAAAATTGCAGAAATTTCACTTACTTCAGGGTAATAAGTCAGAAATTTTCCTTATTTTGGGGCAAAAAACCAGAAATTACCTTTGTTTTGGGGGAAAAAGACAGAAATTCCACTTATTTAGAGGCAAAAAAGCAGAAATTCCCCTTATTTTGGAGCAAAATTACAGAAATTTCCCTTTTTTATGGCAAAAAGTTATGCATTCTTTTTATTTTTGGGCAAAAAGGCAGAAATTCCCCGTATTTTGGTGCAAAATTGCTGAAATTCCCCTAATTGTGGGGCGAAAAGGCAGAAATACCCTATATGTTTGGGCAAAAAGACAGAAATTCTACTTATTTTTGGGTCAAAACTCAGAAATTCCACTTATTTTGGGGCAAAATTCCAGAAATTTCACTTATTTTGGGGCAAAATTGCAGAAATTTCACTTATTTCAGAAAAAAAAGCAGAAATTTTTATATTTGGAATGAAAAAGACAGAAATTTCTTTTATTTTGGTACAAAATTGCAGAAATTTTTCTTATTTCGGGGCAAAAAGGTAGAAATTTCCCATATTTTGGGGCAAAAATGCAGAAATTTCCCTTTTTTTGAGGTAAAAAGGATGAAAATCCCCTTATTTGAGGGCAAAAAGGCAGACATTTCCCTTATTTTGGTGCAAAATTGAAGAAATTTCACTTATTTCAGGGAAAAATGTCAGAAATTTTCATATTTTGCGGCAAAAATGCAGAAATTCCTAATCTTTTGTGGCAGAAATGCAGAAATTCCTTTTATTTTGAGGTAAAAAGGCTTAAATTCCCCTTATTTGGGGGCAAAAATTCAGAAATTTCCCTTATTTTGGGGCAAAATTGCAGAAATTTCACTTATGTCAGTGTAATAAGTCAGAATTTTTTTTTTATTTAGGGGCAAAAAAGACAGAAATTAACTTTGTTTTGGGGTAAAAAGACAGAAATTCCACTAATTTAGAGGCAAAAAAAAATCAGAAATTCCCCTTATTTTGGGGCAAAATTGCAGAAATTTCACTTATTTTGGGGAAAATTGCAGAAATTTCACTTATTTAAGGGAAAAAAAGCAGAAATTTTCTTATTTTGGGGTAAAAAGGCAGAAATTTCTTTTATTTTGCTACAAAATTGCAGAAATTTTTTTTATTTTGGGCAAAAGCAGAAATTTCCCATATTTTGGGGCAAAAATGCAGAAATTTCACTTATTTCAGGAAAAAATAGCAGAAATTTTCCTTATTTTGAGGCAAAAAAGAGAGAAATTCCCTTTGTTTTGGTGGAAAAAGACAGAAATTCCACTTATTTAGATGCAAAAAAAGCAGAAATTCCCCTTATTTTGGAGCAAAAATGAAGAAATTTCCTTTATATATGGCAAAAAGCTATGCATTCTTTTTATTTTTGGGCAAAAAGGCAGAAATTCCCCATATTTTGGAGCAAAATTGCAGAAATTCCCCTAATTGTGGGGCAAAAAGGCAGAAATTCCCTATATGTTGGGGCAAAAAGACAGAAATTCTCATTATTTTGGGGCAAAACTCAGAAATTCCACTTAATTTGGAGCAAAATTCCAGAAATCTCACTTATTTTAGGGGAAAATTGCAGAAATTTCACTTATTTTGGGGCAAAATTGCAGAAATTTCACTTATTTCAAAAAAAGCCGAAATTTTCTTATTTTGGGGCAAAAAGGCAGAAATTTCTTTTATTTTGGTACAAAATTGCAGAAATTTTTTTTATTTTGGAGCAAAGAGGCGGAAAATTCCCATATTTTGGGGCAAAATTGCAGAAATTCCCCTTATTTTGAGGAAAAAGGCTGAAATTCTTCTTAATTGGGGGCAATAAGGCAGAAATTTCCTTATTTTGGGGCAAAATTGCAAAAATTTAACTTATTTCAGGGTAATAAGTCAGAAATTTTTCTTATTTTTGGGCAAAAAGACAGAAATTCCATTTGTTTTTGAGAAAAAAAAGACAGAAATTCCACTCTTTTAGAGGCAAAAAAGTAGAAATTCCTTTTATTTTGGAGCAAAAATGAAGAAATTTCCCTTTTTTGTATCAAAAAGTATACATTCCCTTTATTTTTAGGCTAAAAAGCTGAAATTCCCTGTATTTTGGAGCAAAATTGCAGAAATTCTCCTAATTGTGGGGCAAAAAGGCAGAAATTCCCAATATGTTAGGGCAAAAAACAGAAATTCTCCTTATTGTGGGGAAAAACTCACAAATTCCACTTATTTTGGGGCAAAATTCCAGAAATTTCCCTTATTTTGAGGCAAAATTGCAGAAATTTCTTTTATTTTGGTACAAAATTGCAGAAATTATTTTATTTTGGAGAAAAAAGGCAGAAATTTCCCATATTTTGGGGCATAATTGCATAAATTTCACTTATTTCAGTGAAAAAAGGCAGAAATTTTCCTTATTTTGGGGCAAAAAGGCAGAAATTCCAAATATTTTGTGGCAAAAATGCAGATATTCCCCCTATTTTGAGGTAAAAATGCTGAAATTCACCTTATTTGGAGGCAAAGAGGCAGAAATTTCCCTTCTTTTTGGGCAAAATTGCAGAAATTTTACTTATTTCAGGGTAATAAGTCAGAAATTTTTCTTATTTTGGGCAAAAAAGACAGAAATTCCCTTTGTTTTCGGGGAAAAATACATAAATTCCACTTATTTAGAGGCAAAGAAGCAGAAATTCCCCTTATTTTGGGGCAAAATTGCAGAAATTTCACTTACTTCAGGGTAATAAGTCAGAAATTTTCCTTATTTTGGGGCAAAAAAACAGAAATTACCTGTGTTTTGGGGGAAAAAGACAGAAATTCCACTTATTTAGAGGCAAAAAAGCAGAAATTTCCCTTATTTTGGAGCAAAATTACAGAAATTTCCCTTTTTTATGGCAAAAAGTTATGCATTCTTCTTATTTTCGGGCAAAAAGGCAGAAATTCCACGTATTTTGGAGCAAAATTGCTGATTCCCCTAATTGTGGGGCGAAAAGGCAGAAATTCCCTATATGTTTGGGCAAAAAGACAGAAATTCTACTTATTTTTGGGTCAAACCTCAGAAATTCCACTTATTTTGGGGCAAAATTCCAGAAATTTCAATTATTTTGGGGCAAAATTGCAGAAATTTCACTTATTTTGGGGCAAAATTGCAGAAATTTCAATTATTTCAGAAAAAAAAGCAGAAATTTTTATATTTGGAAGCAAAAAGGCAGAAATTTCTTTTATTTTGGTACAAAATTGCAGAAATTTTTCTTATTTTGGGGCAAAAAGGCAGAAATTTCCCATATTTTGGGGCAAAAATCAGAAATTCCCCTTTTTTGAGGTAAAAAGGATGAAATTCCCCTTATTTGGGGGCAAACTGCAGACATTTCCCTTATTTTGGGGCAAAATTGAAGAAATTTCACTTATTTCAGGGAAAAAAGGCAGAAATTTTCATATTTTGGGGCAAAAATGCAGAAATTCCTAATCTTTTGTGGCAAAAATGCAGAAATTCTCTTTATTTTGAGGTAAAAAGGCTGAAATTCCCCTTATTTGGGGGCAAAAATTCAGAAATTTCCCTTATTTTGGGGCAAAATTGCAGAAATTTCACTTATGTCAGTGTAATAAGTCAGAAATTTTTTTTTATTTAGGGGCAAAAAAGACAGAAATTCTCTTTGTCTTGGGGTAAAAAGACAGAAATTCCACTAATTTTGAGGCAAAAAAAATCAGATATTCCCCTTATTTTGGAGCAAAAATGAAGAAATTTCCATTTTTATGGCATAAACGTATGCATTCGTCTTATTTTGGGGCAAAAAGGCAGAAATTTCTCGTATTTTGGAGCAAAATTGCAGAAATTCCTCTAATTGTGGGGCAAAAAGGCAGAAATTCCCTATATGTTGGGGCATAAAGACAGAAATTCTCCTTATTTTGGGACAGAACTCAGAAATTCCAATTATTTTGCGACAAAATTTTAGAAATTTCTCTTATTTTCGGGCAAAATTGCAGAAATTTCACTTATTTTGGGGAAAATTGCAGTAATTTCACTTATGTAAGGGAAAAAAAGCAGAAATTTTCTTATTTTGGGGTAAAAAGGCAGAAATATCTTTTATTTTGGTACAAAATTGCATAAATTTTTTGTATTTTGGGCAAAAGCAGAAATTTCCCATATTTTGGGGCAAAAATGCAGAAATTTCACTTATTTCAGGAAAAAATAGCAGAAATTTTCCTTATTTTGGGGCAAAAAAGAGAGAAATTCCCTTTGTTTTGGTGGAAAAAGACAGAAATTCCACTTATTTGGATGCAAAAAAGCAGAAATTCCCCTTATTTTGGAGCAAAAATGAAGAAATTTCCTTTTTATATGGCAAAAAGATATGCATTCTTCTTATTTTCGGGCAAAAAGGCAGAAATTCCCCATATTTTGGAGCAAAATTGCAGAAATTCCCCTAATTGTGGGGCAAAAAGGCAGAAATTCCCTATATGTTGGGGCAAAAAGACAGAAATTCTCATTATTTTGGGGCAAAACTCAGAAATTCCAGTTATTTTGGAGCAAAATTCCAGAAATTTTACTTATTTTAGGGCAAAATTACAGAAATTTCAATTATTTTGGGGCAAAATTGCAGAAATTTCACTTATTTCAAAAAGAAGCAGAAATTTTCTTATTTTGGGGCAAAAAGGCAGAAATTTCTTTTATTTTGGTACAAAATTGCAGAAATTTTTTTTATTTTGGAGCAAAGAGGCGGAAAATTCCCATATTTTTGGGCAAAAATGCAGAAATTCCTTTTATTTTGAGGAAAAAGTCTGAAATTCCCTTTAATTGGGGGCAATAAGGCAGAAATTTCCTTATTTTTGGGCAAAATTGCAAAAATTTAACTTATTTCAGAATAATAAGTCAGAAATTTTTCTTATTTTGGGGCAAAAAGACAGAAATTCCCTTTGTTTTTGAGAAAAAAAAGACAGAAATTCCACTTTTTTAGAGGCAAAAAAGTAGAAATTCCTTTTATTTTGGAGCAAAAATGAAGAAATTTCCCTTTTTTGTGGCAAAAAGTATACATTCCCTTTATTTTCAGGCTAAAAAGCAGAAATTCCCCGTATTTTGGAGCAAAATTGCAGAAATTTCCCTAATTGTGGGGCAAAAAGGCAGAAATTCCCAATATGTTAGGGCAAAAAACAGAAATTCTCCTTATTGTGGGTAAAAACTCACAAATTCCACTTATTTTGGGGCAAAATTCCAGAAATTTTCCTTATTTTGGGGCAAAATTGCAGAAATTTCACTTATTTTGGGGCAAAATTGCAGAAATTTCACTTATTTCAGTGAAAAAAGGCAGAAATTTTCCTTATTTTGGGGCAGAAAGGCAGAAATTCCTAATATTTTGTGGCAAAATTGCAGAAATTCCCCTTATTTTGAGGTAAAAATGCTGAAATTCACCTTATTTGGAGGCAAAGAGGAAGAAATTTCCCTTCTTTTTGGGCAAAATTGCAGAAATTTTACTTATTTCAGGGTAATAAGTCAGAAATTTTTCTTATTTTGGGCAAAAAAAGACAGAAATTCCCTTTGTTTTCGGGGAAAAATACATAAATTCCACTTATTTAGAGGCAAAGAAGCAGAAATTCCCCTTATTTTGGGGCGAAATTGCAAAAATTTCACTTACTTCAGGGTAATAAGTCAGAAATTTTCCTTATTTTGGGGCAAAAAAACAGAAATTACCTTTGTTTTGGGGGAAAAAGACAGAAATTCCACTTATTTAGAGGCAAAAAAGCAGAAATTCCCCTTATTTTGGAGCAAAATTGCAGAAATTTCCCTTTTTTATGGCAAAAAGTTATGCATTCTTCTTATTTTCGGGCAAAAAGGCAGAAATTCCACGTATTTTGGAGCAAAATTGCTGATTCCCCTAATTGTGGGGCAAAAAGGCAGAAATTCCCTATATGTTGGGGCAAAAAGACAGAAATTCTACTTATTTTTGGGTCAAACCTCAGAAATTCCACTATTTTGGGGCAAAATTCCAGAAATTCCCCTTATTTTGGAGCAAAATTGCAGAAATTTCCCTTTTTTATGGCAAAAAGTTATGCATTCTTCTTATTTTCGGGCAAAAAGGCAGAAATTCCACGTATTTTGGAGCAAAATTGCTGATTCCCCTAATTGTGGGGCAAAAAGGCAGAAATTCCCTATATGTTGGGGCAAAAAGACAGAAATTCTACTTATTTTTGGGTCAAACCTCAGAAATTCCACTATTTTGGGGCAAAATTCCAGAAATTTCAATTATTTTGGGGCTAAATTGCAGAAATTTCACTTATTTTGGGGCAAAATTGCAGAAATTTCAATTATTTCAGAAAAAAAAGCAGAAATTTTTATATTTGGAAGCAAAAAGGCAGAAATTTCTTTTATTTTGGTACAAAATTGCAGAAATTTTTCTTATTTTGGGGCAAAAAGGCAGAAATTTCCCATATTTTGGGGCAAAAATCAGAAATTCCCCTTTTTTTGAGGTAAAAAGGATGAAATTCCCCTTATTTGGGGGCAAACTGCAGACATTTCCCTTATTTTGGGGCAAAATTGAAGAAATTTCACTTATTTCAGGGAAAAAAGGCAGAAATTTTCATATTTTGGGGCAAAAATGCAGAAATTCCTAATCTTTTGTGGCAAAAATGCAGAAATTCTCTTTATTTTGAGGTAAAAAGGCTGAAATTCCCCTTATTTGGGGGCAAAAATTCAGAAATTTCCCTTATTTTGGGGCAAAATTGCAGAAATTTCACTTATGTCAGTGTAATAAGTCAGAAATTTTTTTTTATTTAGGGGCAAAAAAGACAGAAATTCTCTTTGTCTTGGGGTAAAAAGACAGAAATTCCACTAATTTTGAGGCAAAAAAAATCAGAAATTCCCCTTATTTTGGAGCAAAAATGAAGAAATTTCCATTTTTATGGCATAAACGTATGCATTCGTCTTATTTTGGGGCAAAAAGGCAGAAATTTCTCGTATTTTGGAGCAAAATTGCAGAAATTCCTCTAATTGTGGGGCAAAAAGGCAGAAATTCCCTATATGTTGGGGCATAAAGACAGAAATTCTCCTTATTTTGGGACAGAACTCAGAAATTCCAATTATTTTGCGACAAAATTCCAGAAATTTCTCTTATTTTCGGGCAAAATTGCAGAAATTTCACTTATTTTGGGGAAAATTGCAGTAATTTCACTTATGTAAGGGAAAAAAAGCAGAAATTTTCTTATTTTGGGGTAAAAAGGCAGAAATTTCTTTTATTTTGGTACAAAATTGCAGAAATTTTTTTTATTTTGGGCAAAAGCAGACATTTCCCATATTTTGGGGCAAAAATGCAGAAATTTCACTTATTTCAGGAAAAAATAGCAGAAATTTTCCTTATTTTGGGGCAAAAAAGAGAGAAATTCCCTTTGTTTTGGTGGAAAAAGACAGAAATTCCACTTATTTGGATGCAAAAAAGCAGAAATTCCCCTTATTTTGGAGCAAAAATGAAGAAATTTCCTTTTTATATGGCAAAAAGATATGCATTCTTCTTATTTTCGGGCAAAAAGGCAGAAATTCCCCATATTTTGGAGCAAAATTGCAGAAATTCCCCTAATTGTGGGGCAAAAAGGCAGAAATTCCCTATATGTTGGGGCAAAAAGACAGAAATTCTCATTATTTTGGGGCAAAACTCAGAAATTCCAGTTATTTTGGAGCAAAATTCCAGAAATTTTACTTATTTTAGGGCAAAATTACAGAAATTTCAATTATTTTGGGGCAAAATTGCAGAAATTTCACTTATTTCAAAAAGAAGCAGAAATTTTCTTATTTTGGGGCAAAAAGGCAGAAATTTCTTTTATTTTGGTACAAAATTGCAGAAATTTTTTTTATTTTGGAGCAAAGAGGCGGAAAATTCCCATATTTTTGGGCAAAAATGCAGAAATTCCTTTTATTTTGAGGAAAAAGTCTGAAATTCCCTTTAATTGGGGGCAATAAGGCAGAAATTTCCTTATTTTTGGGCAAAATTGCAAAAATTTAACTTATTTCAGAATAATAAGTCAGAAATTTTTCTTATTTTGGGGCAAAAAGACAGAAATTCCCTTTGTTTTTGAGAAAAAAAAGACAGAAATTCCACTTTTTTAGAGGCAAAAAAGTAGAAATTCCTTTTATTTTGGAGCAAAAATGAAGAAATTTCCCTTTTTTGTGGCAAAAAGTATACATTCCCTTTATTTTCAGGCTAAAAAGCAGAAATTCCCCGTATTTTGGAGCAAAATTGCAGAAATTTCCCTAATTGTGGGGCAAAAAGGCAGAAATTCCCAATATGTTAGGGCAAAAAACAGAAATTCTCCTTATTGTGGGGAAAAACTCACAAATTCCACTTATTTTGGGGCAAAATTCCAGAAATTTTCCTTATTTTGGGGCAAAATTGCAGAAATTTCACTTATTTTGGGGCAAAATTGCAGAAATTTCACTTATTTCAGTGAAAAAAGGCAGAAATTTTCCTTATTTTGGGGCAGAAAGGCAGAAATTCCTAATATTTTGTGGCAAAATTGCAGAAATTCCCCTTATTTTGAGGTAAAAATGCTGAAATTCACCTTATTTGGAGGCAAAAAGGAAGAAATTTCCCTTCTTTTTGGGCAAAATTGCAGAAATTTTACTTATTTCAGGGTAATAAGTCAGAAATTTTTCTTATTTTGGGCAAAAAAAGACAGAAATTCCCTTTGTTTTCGGGGAAAAATACATAAATTCCACTTATTTAGAGGCAAAGAAGCAGAAATTCCCCTTATTTTGGGGCAAAATTGCAGAAATTTCACTTACTTCAGGGTAATAAGTCAGAAATTTTCCTTATTTTGGGGCAAAGAAACAGAAATTACCTTTGTTTTGGGGGAAAAAGACAGAAATTCCACTTATTTAGAGGCAAAAAAGCAGAAATTCCCCTTATTTTGGAGCAAAATTGCAGAAATTTCCCTTTTTTATGGCAAAAAGTTATGCATTCTTCTTATTTTCGGGCAAAAAGGCAGAAATTCCACGTATTTTGGAGCAAAATTGCTGATTCCCCTAATTGTGGGGCAAAAAGGCAGAAATTCCCTATATGTTGGGGCAAAAAGACAGAAATTCTACTTATTTTTGGGTCAAACCTCAGAAATTCCACTATTTTGGGGCAAAATTCCAGAAATTTCAATTATTTTGGGGCTAAATTGCAGAAATTTCACTTATTTTGGGGCAAAATTGCAGAAATTTCAATTATTTCAGAAAAAAAGCAGAAATTTTTATATTTGGAAGCAAAAAGGCAGAAATTTCTTTTATTTTGGTACAAAATTGCAGAAATTTTTCTTATTTTGGGGCAAAAAGGCAGAAATTTCCCATATTTTGGGGCAAAAATCAGAAATTCCCCTTTTTTGAGGTAAAAAGGATGAAATTCCCCTTATTTGGGGGCAAACTGCAGACATTTCCCTTATTTTGGGGCAAAATTGAAGAAATTTCACTTATTTCAGGGAAAAAAGGCAGAAATTTTCATATTTTGGGGCAAAAATGCAGAAATTCCTAATCTTTTGTGGCAAAAATGCAGAAATTCTCTTTATTTTGAGGTAAAAAGGCTGAAATTCCCCTTATTTGGGGGCAAAAATTCAGAAATTTCCCTTATTTTGGGGCAAAATTGCAGAAATTTCACTTATGTCAGTGTAATAAGTCAGAAATTTTTTTTTATTTAGGGGCAAAAAAGACAGAAATTCTCTTTGTCTTGGGGTAAAAAGACAGAAATTCCACTAATTTTGAGGCAAAAAAAATCAGAAATTCCCCTTATTTTGGAGCAAAAATGAAGAAATTTCCATTTTTATGGCATAAACGTATGCATTCGTCTTATTTTGGGGCAAAAAGGCAGAAATTTCTCGTATTTTGGAGCAAAATTGCAGAAATTCCTCTAATTGTGGGGCAAAAAGGCAGAAATTCCCTATATGTTGGGGCATAAAGACAGAAATTCTCCTTATTTTGGGACAGAACTCAGAAATTCCAATTATTTTGCGACAAAATTCCAGAAATTTCTCTTATTTTCGGGCAAAATTGCAGAAATTTCACTTATTTTGGGGAAAATTGCAGTAATTTCACTTATGTAAGGGAAAAAAAGCAGAAATTTTCTTATTTTGGGGTAAAAAGGCAGAAATTTCTTTTATTTTGGTACAAAATTGCAGAAATTTTTTTTATTTTGGGCAAAAGCAGACATTTCCCATATTTTGGGGCAAAAATGCAGAAATTTCACTTATTTCAGGAAAAAATAGCAGAAATTTTCCTTATTTTGGGGCAAAAAAGAGAGAAATTCCCTTTGTTTTGGTAGAAAAAGACAGAAATTCCACTTATTTGGATGCAAAAAAGCAGAAATTCCCCTTATTTTGGAGCAAAAATGAAGAAATTTACTTTTTATATGGCAAAAAGATATGCATTCTTCTTATTTTCGGGCAAAAAGGCAGAAATTCCCCATATTTTGGAGCAAAATTGCAGAAATTCCCCTAATTGTGGGGCAAAAAGGCAGAAATTCCCTATATGTTGGGGCAAAAAGACAGAAATTCTCATTATTTTGGGGCAAAACTCAGAATTCCAGTTATTTTGGAGCAAAATTCCAGAAATTTTACTTATTTTAGGGCAAAATTACAGAAATTTCAATTATTTTGGGGCAAAATTGCAGTAATTTCACTTATTTCAAAAAGAAGCAGAAATTTTCTTATTTTGGGGCAAAAAGGCAGAAATTTCTTTTATTTTGGTACAAAATTGCAGAAATTTTTTTTATTTTGGAGCAAAGAGGCGGAAAATTCCCATATTTTTGGGCAAAAATGCAGAAATTCCTTTTATTTTGAGGAAAAAGTCTGAAATTCCCTTTAATTGGGGGCAATAAGGCAGAAATTTCCTTATTTTTGGGCAAAATTGCAAAAATTTAACTTATTTCAGAATAATAAGTCAGAAATTTTTCTTATTTTGGGGCAAAAAAGACAGAAATTCCCTTTGTTTTTGAGAAAAAAAAGACAGAAATTCCACTTTTTTAGAGGCAAAAAAGTAGAAATTCCTTTTATTTTGGAGCAAAAATGAAGAAATTTCCCTTTTTTGTGGCAAAAAGTATACATTCCCTTTATTTTCAGGCTAAAAAGCAGAAAATCCCCGTATTTTGGAGCAAAATTGCAGAAATTTCCCTAATTGTGGGGCAAAAAGGCAGAAATTCCCAATATGTTAGGGCAAAAAACAGAAATTCTCCTTATTGTGGGGAAAAACTCACAAATTCCACTTATTTTGGGGCAAAATTCCAGAAATTTTCCTTATTTTGGGGCAAAATTGCAGAAATTTCACTTATTTTGGGGCAAAATTGCAGAAATTTCACTTATTTCAATGAAAAAAGGCAGAAATTTTCCTTTTTTTGGGGCAAAAAGGCAGAAATTCCTAATATTTTGTGGCAAAACTGCAGAAATTTTCCTTATTTTGAGGTAAAAATGCTGAAATTCACCTTATTTGGAGGCAAAGAGGCAGAAATTTCCCTTCTTTTTGGGCAAAATTTCAGAAATTTCACTTATTTCAGGGAAATAAGTCAGAAATTTTTTTTATTTTGGGCAAAAAAAGACAGAAATTCTCTTTGTTTTCCGGGAAAAATACATAAATTCCACTTATTTAGAAGCAAAGAAGCAGAAATTCCCCTTATTTTGGGGCAAAATTGCAGAAATTTCACTTACTTCAGGGTAATAAGTCAGAAATTTTCCTTATTTTGGGGCAAAAAAACAGAAATTACCTTTGTTTTGGGAGAAAAAGACAGAAATTCCACTTATTTAGGGGCAAAAAAGCAGAAATTTCCCTTATTTTGGAGCAAAAATGAAGAAATTTCCCTTTTTTATGGCAAAAAGTTATGCATTCTTCTTATTTTCGGCCAAAAAAGCAGAAATTCCCTGTATTTTGGAGCAAAATTGCAGAAATTCCCCTAATTGTCGGGCAAAAAGACAGAAATTCCCTATATGTTGGGGCAAAAAGACAGAAATTCTCCTTACTTTGGGTCAAAACTCAGAAATTCCATTTATTTTGCGGCAAAATTCCAGAAATTTCACTTATTTGGGTGCAAAATTGCAGAAATTTCACTTATTTTGGGGCAAAAGTGCAGAAATTTCAATTATTTCAGAAAAAAGGCAGAAATTTTTATATTTGGAAGCAAAAAGGCAGCAATTTCTTTTATTTTGGTACAAAATTGCAGAAATTTTTCTTATTTTGGGGTAAAAAGGCAGAAATTTCCCATATTTTGGGGCAAAAATGCAGAAATTCCCTTTATTTTGAGGTAAAAGGGTGAAATTCCTCTTATTTGAGTGCAAAAAGGCAGAAATTTCCCCTATTTTGGGGCAAAATTGCAGAAATTTCACTTATTTCAGGGAAAAAAGGCAGAAATTTTTCTTATTTTGGGGCAAAAAGCAGAAATTCCTAATCTTTTGTGGCAAAAATGCAGAAATTCTCCTTATTTTTAGGTAAAAATGCTGAAATTCCCCTTATTTGGGGGCAAAAATAAAGAAATTTCCCTTATTTTGGGGCAAATTGCAGAAATTTCACTTATGTCAGTGTAATAAGTCAGAAATTTTTTTTTATTTAGGGGCAAAAAAACAGAAATTCTCTTTGTTTTTGGGGAAAAAGACAGAAATTCCACTAATTTAGAGGCAAAAAAATCAAAAATTCTCCTTATTTTGGAGCAAAAATGAAGAAATTTCCCTTTTTTATGGCAAAAAGGTGTGCATTCTTCTTATTTTGGGGCAAAAAGGCAGAAATTTCCCGTATTTTGGAGCAAAATTGCAGACATTCCTCTAATCGTTGGGCAAAAAGGCAGAAATTCCCTATATGTTGAAGCATAAAGACAGACATTCTCCTTATTTGGGGGCAAAACTCAGAAATTCCAATTATTTTGCGGCAAAATTCCAGAAATTTCCCTTATTTTGGGGCAAAATTGCAGAAATTTCACTTATTTAAGGGAAAAAAAGCAGAAATTTTCTTATTTTGGGGCAAAAAGGCAGAATTTTCTTTTATTTTGCTACAAAATTGCAGAAATTTTTTTTATTTTGGGCAAAAAGGCAGAAATTTCCCATATTTTGAGGCAAAAATGCAGAAATTTCACTTATTTCAGGGAAAAAAGGCAGAAATTTTCCTTATTTTGGGGCAAAAAATACAGAAATTCCCTTTGTTTTTGGGGAAAAAGACAGAAATTCCACTTATTTAAATGCAAAAAAGCAGAAATTCCCCTTATTTTGGAGCAAAAATGAAGAAATTTCGCTTTTTTATGGCAAAAAGCTATGCATTCTTCTTATTTTCGGGCAAAAAGGCAGAAATTCCCTATATTTTGGAGCAAAATTGCAGAAATTCCTCTAATCGTGGGGCAAAAAGGCAGAAATTCCCTATATGTTGAAGCATAAAGACAGAAATTCTCCTTATTTTGGGGCAAAACTCAGAAATTCCAATCATTTTGCGGCAAAATTCCAGAAATTTCCCTTATTTTGGGGCAAAATTGCAGAAATTTCATTTATTTTGGGGCAAAATTGCAGAAATTTCACTTATTTCAAAAAAAAGCAGAAATTTTCTTATTTTGGGGCAAAAAGGCAGAAATTTCTTTTATTTTGGTACAAAATTGCAGAAATTATTTTATTTTGGAGAAAAAAGGCAGAAATTTCCCATATTTTGGGGAATAATTGCATAAATTTCACTTATTTCAGTGAAAAAAGGCAGAAATTTTCCTTATTTTGGGGCAAAAAGGCAGAAATTCCTAATATTTTGTGGCAAAAATGCAGAAATTCCCCTTATTTTGATGTAAAAATGCTGAAATTCACCTTATTTGGAGGCAAAGAGGCAGAAATTTCCCTTCTTTTTGGGCAAAATTGCAGAAATTTTACTTATTTCAGGGTAATAAGTCAGAAATTTTTCTTATTTTGGGCAAAAAAAGACAGAAATTCCCTTTGTTTTCGGGGAAAAATACATAAATTCCACTTATTTAGAGGCAAAGAAGCAGAAATTCCCCTTATTTTGGGGCGAAATTGCAAAAATTTCACTTACTTCAGGGTAATAAGTCAGAAATTTTCCTTATTTTGGGGCAAAAAAACAGAAATTACCTTTGTTTTGCGGGAAAAAGACAGAAATTCCACTTATTTAGAGGCAAAAAAGCAGAAATTCCCCTTATTTTGGAGCTAAATTACAGAAATTTCCCTTTTTTATGGCAAAAAGTTATGCATTCTTCTTATTTTCAGGCAAAAAGGCAGAAATTCCACGTATTTTGGAGCAAAATTGCTGATTCCCCTAATTGTGGGGCGAAAAGGCAGAAATTCCCTATATGTTGGGGCAAAAAGACAGAAATTCTATTTATTTTTGGGTCAAACCTCAGAAATTCCACTTATTTTGGGGCAAAATTCCAGAAATTTCAATTATTTTGGGGCAAAATTGCAGAAATTTCACTTATTTTGGGGCAAAATTGCAGAAATTTCAATTATTTCAGAAAAAAAAGCAGAAATTTTTATATTTGGACGCAAAAAGGCAGCAATTTCTTTTATTTTGGTACAAAATTGCAGAAATTTTTCTTATTTTGGGGCAAAAAGGCAGAAATTTCCCATATATTGGGGCAAAAATCAGAAATTCCCCTTTTTTTGAGGTAAAAAGGATGAAATTCCCCTTATTTGGGGGCAAACTGCAGACATTTCCCTTATTTTGGGGCAAAATTGAAGAAATTTCATTTATTTCAGGGAAAAAAGGCAGAAATTTTCATATTTTGGGGCAAAGATGCAGAAATTCCTAATCTTTTGTGGCAAAAATGCAGAAATTCTCTTTATTTTGAGGTAAAAAGGCTGAAATTCCCCTTATTTGGGTGCAAAAATTCAGAAATTTCCCTTATTTTGGGGCAAAATTGCAGAAATTTCACTTATGTCAGTGTAATAAGTCAGAAATTTTTTTTTATTTAGGGGCAAAAAAGACAGAAATTCTCTTTGTTTTGGGGTAAAAAGACAGAAATTCCACTAATTTTGAGGCAAAAAAAATTAGAAATTCCCCTTATTTTGGAGCAAAAATGAAGAAATTTCCATTTTTATGGCATAAACGTATGCATTCGTCTTATTTTGGGGCAAAAAGGCAGAAATTTCTCGTATTTTGGAGCGAAATTGCAGAAATTCCTCTAATTGTGGGGCAAAAAGGCAGAAATTCCCTATATGTTGGGGCATAAAGACAGAAATTCTCCTTATTTTGGGACAGAACTAAGAAATTCCAATTATTTTGCGACAAAATTCCAGAAATTTCTCTTATTTTCGGGCAAAATTGCAGAAATTTCACTTATTTTGGGGAAAATTGCAGTAATTTCACTTATTTAAGGGAAAAAAAGCAGAAATTTTCTTATTTTGGGGTAAAAAGGCAGAAATTTCTTTTATTTTGGTACAAAATTGCAGAAATTTTTTTTATTTTGGGCAAAAGCAGAAATTTCCCATATTTTGGGGCAAAAATGCAGAAATTTCACTTATTTCAGGAAAAAATAGCAGAAATTTTCCTTATTTTGGGGCAAAAAAGAGAGAAATTCCCTTTGTTTTGGTGGAAAAAGACAGAAATTCCACTTATTTGGATGCAAAAAAGCAGAAATTCCCCTTATTTTGGAGCAAAAATGAAGAAATTTCCTTTTTATATGGCAAAAAGCTATGCATTCTTCTTATTTTCGGGCAAAAAGGCAGAAATTCCCCATATTTTGGAGCAAAATTGCAGAAATTCCCCTAATTGTGGGGCAAAAAGGCAGAAATTCCCTATATGTTGGGGCAAAAAGACAGAAATTCTCATTATTTTGGGGCAAAACTCAGAAATTCCAGTTATTTTGGAGCAAAATTCCAGAAATTTTACTTATTTTAGGGCAAAATTACAGAAATTTCAATTATTTTGGGGCAAAATTGCAGAAATTTCACTTATTTCAAAAAGAAGCAGAAATTTTCTTATTTTGGGGCAAAAAGGCAGAAATTTCTTTTATTTTGGTACAAAATTGCAGAAATTTTTTTTATTTTGGAGCAAAGAGGCGGAAAATTCCCATATTTTTGGGCAAAAATGCAGAAATTCCTTTTATTTTGAGGAAAAAGTCTGAAATTCCCTTTAATTGGGGGCAATAAGGCAGAAATTTCCTTATTTTTGGGCAAAATTGCAAAAATTTAACTTATTTCAGAATAATAAGTCAGAAAGTTTTCTTATTTTGGGGCAAAAAGACAGAAATTACCTTTGTTTTTGAGAAAAAAAAGACAGAAATTCCACTTTTTTAGAGGCAAAAAAGTAGAAATTCCTTTTATTTTGGAGCAAAAATGAAGAAATTTCCCTTTTTTGTGGCAAAAAGTATACATTCCCTTTATTTTCAGGCTAAAAAGCAGAAATTCCCCGTATTTTGGAGCAAAATTGCAGAAATTTCCCTAATTGTGGGGCAAAAAGGCAGAAATTCCCAATATGTTAGGGCAAAAAACAGAAATTCTCCTTATTGTGGGGAAAAACTCACAAATTCTACTTATTTTGGGGCAAAATTCCAGAAATTTTCCTTATTTTGGGGCAAAATTGCAGAAATTTCACTTATTTTGGGGCAAAATTGCAGAAATTTCACTTATTTCAGTGAAAAAAGGCAGAAATTTTCCTTATTTTGGGGCAAAAATTCAGAAATTCCTAATATTTTGTGGCAAAACTGCAGAAATTCCCCTTATTTTGAGGTAAAAATGCTGAAATTCACCTTATTTGGAGGCAAAGAGGCAGAAATTTCCCTTCTTTTTGGGCAAAATTGCAGAAATTTCACTTATTTCAGGGTAATAAGTCAGAAATTTTTCTTATTTTGGGCAAAAAAAGACAGAAATTCTCTTTGTTTTCGGGGAAAAATACATAAATTCCACTTATTTAGAAGCAAAGAAGCAGAAATTCCCCTTATTTTGGGGCAAAATTGCAGAAATTTCACTTACTTCAGGGTAATAAGTCAGAAATTTTCCTTATTTTGGGGCAAAAAAACAGAAATTACCTTTGTTTTGGGGGAAAAAGACAGAAATTCCACTTATTTAGGGGCAAAAAAGCAGAAATTTCCCTTATTTTGGAGCAAAAATAAAGAAATTTCCCTTTTTTATGGCAAAAAGTTATGCATTCTTCTTATTTTCGGGCAAAAAAGCAGAAATTCCCCGTATTTTGGAGCAAAATTGCAGAAATTCCCCTAATTGTGGGGCAAAAAGACAGAAATTCCCTATATGTTGGGGCAAAAAGACAGAAATTCTCCTTAATTTGGGTCAAAACTCAGAAATTCCATTTATTTTGCGGCAAAATTCCAGAAATTTCACTTATTTGGGGGCAAAATTGCAGAAATTTCACTTATTTTGGGGCAAAAGTGCAGAAATTTCAATTATTTCAGAAAAAAGGCAGAAATTTTTATATTTGGAAGCAAAAAACCAGAAATTTCTTTTATTTTGGTACAAAATTGCAGAAATTTTTCTTATTTTGGGGCAAAAAAACAGAAATTACCTTTGTTTTGCGGGTAAAGGCAGAAATTCCCCTTATTTAGAGGCAAACATGCTGAAATTCCTCTTATTTTGGAGCAAAATTACAGAAATTTCCCTTTTTTATGGCAAAAAGGTATGCATTCTTCTTATTTTCGGGCAAAAAGGCAGAAATTCCTCGTATTTTGGAGCAAAATTGCTGAAATTCCCCTAATTGTGGGGCAAAAAGGCAGAAATTCCCTATATGTTGGGGCAAATAGACAGAAATTCTACTTATTTTGGGTCAAAACTCAGAAATTCCACTTATTTTGGGGCAAAATTCCAAAAATTTCACTTATTTTGAGGCAAAATTACAGAAATTTCACTTATTTTGGGGCAAAATTGCAGAAATTTCACTTATTTCAGAAAAAAAAGCAGAAATTTTTATATTTGGAAGCAAAAAGACAGAAATTTCTTTTATTTTGGTACAAAATTGCAGAAATTTTTTATATTTTGGGGCAAAAAGCAGAAATTTCCCATATTTTGGGGTAAAAATGCAGAAATTCCTCTTTTTTTGAGGTAGAAAGGATGAAATTCCCCTTATTTGGGGGCAAAAAGGCAGACATTTCCCTTATTTTGGGGCAAAATTGAAGAAATTTCACTTATTTCAGTGAAAAAAGGCACAAATTTTCCTTATTTTGGGGCAAAAAAGCAGAAATTCCTAATATTTTGTGGCAAAAATACAGAAATTCCCGTTATTTTGAGGTAAAACGGCTGAAATTCACCTTAATGGGGGGAAAAAGAAGAAATTTCCCTTCTTTTGGGGCAAAATTGCAGAAATTTCACTTATTTCAGGGCAATAAGTCAGAAATTTTCCTTATTTTGGGCAAAAAAAGACAGAAATTCCCTTTGTTTTGGGGGAAAAATACATAAATTCCACTTATTTAGAGGCAAAAAAGCAGAAATTCCCCTTATTTTGGGGCAAAATTGCAGAAATTTTACTTATTTCATAGTAATAAGTCAGAAATTTTCTTTATTTTGGGGCAAAAAAACAGAAATTACCTTTGTTTTGGGGGAAAAAGACAGAAATTCCACTTATTTAGAGGCAAAAAAGCAGAAATTCCCCCTATTTTGGAGCAAAATTGCAGTAATTTCCCTTTTTTATGGCAAAAATTTATGCATTCTTCTTATTTTCGGGCAAAAAAGCAGAAATTCCCCGTATTTTGGAGCAAAATTGCAGAAATTCTTCTAATTGTGGGGCAAAAAGGCAGAAATTCCCTATATTTTGGGGCAAAAAGACAGAAATTCTCCTTATTTTGGGTCAAAACTCAGAAATTCCACTTATTTTGGGGCAAAATTCCAAAAATTTCACTTATTTTGGGGCAAAATTGCAGAAATTTCACTTATTTTGGGGCAAAATTGCAGAAATTTCACTTATTTCAGAAAAAAAGGCAGAAATTTTTATATTTGGAAGCAAAAAGGCAGAAATTTCTTTTATTTTGGTACAAAATTGCAGAAATTTTTCTTATTTTGGGGCAAAAAGGCAGAAATTTCCCATATTTTGGGGCAAAAATGCAGAAATCCCCCTTTTTTTGAGGTAAAAAGGATGAAATTCCCCTTATTTGGGGGTAAAAAGGCAGACATTTCCCTTATTTTGGGGCAAAATTGCAGAAATTTCACTTATTTCAGGGTAATAAGTCAGAAATTTTTCTTATTTTGGGGAAAAAAGCAGAAATTCGTAATCTTTTGTGGCAAAAATGCTGAAATTCCTTTTATTTTGAGGTAAAAAGGCTGAAATTCCTCTTATTAGGGGTCAAAAATGCAGAAATTTCCCTTATTTTGGGGAAAAATTGCAGAATTTTCACTTATATTTGGGCAAAATTGCAGAAATTTCACTTATGGCAGGGAAAAAATGCAGAAATTTTCCTTATTTTGGGGCAAAAAGGCAGAAATTTTTAATATTTTGTGGCAAAAATGCAGAAATTCCCTTTATTTTGAGGTAAAAGGGTGAAATTCCTCTTATTTGAGTGCAAAAAGGCAGAAATTTCCCTTATTTTGGGGCAAAATTGCAGAAATTTCACTTATTTCAGGGAAAAAAGGCAGAAATTTTTCTTATTTTGGCGCAAAAAAGCAGAAATTCCTAATCTTTTGTGGCAAAAATGCAGAAATTCTCCTTATTTGAGGTAAAAAGGCTGAAATTCCCCTTATTTGAGGGCAAAAATAAAGAAATTTCCCTTATTTTGGGGCAAATTGCAGAAATTTCACTTATGTCAGTGTAATAAGTCAGAAATTTTTTTTATTTAGGGGCAAAAAAGACAGAAATTCCCTTTTTTGGGGGGGAAAAAGACAGAAAATCCACTAATTTAGAGGCAAAAAAAGCAGAAATTCCTAATCTTTTGTGGCAAAAATGCTGAAATTCCCCTTATTTTGAGGTAAGAAGGCTGAAATTCCCCTTATTAGGGGGCAAAAATGCAGAAATTTCCCTTATTTTGGGGAAAAATTGCAGAATTTTCACTTATATTTGGGCAAAATTGCAGAAATTTCACTTATGGCAGGGAAAAAATGCAGAAATTTTCCTTATTTTGGGGCAAAAAGGCAGAAATTTTTAATATTTTGTGGCAAAAATGCAGAAATTCCCTTTATTTTGAGGTAAAAGGGTGAAATTCCTCTTATTTGAGTGCAAAAAGGCAGAAATTTCCCTTATTTTGGGGCAAAATTGCAGAAATTTCACTTATTTCAGGGAAAAAAGGCAGAAATTTTTCTTATTTTGGCGCAAAAAAGCAGAAATTCCTAATCTTTTGTGGCAAAAATGCAGAAATTCTCCTTATTTGAGGTAAAAAGGCTGAAATTCCCCTTATTTGAGGGCAAAAATAAAGAAATTTCCCTTATTTTGGGGCAAATTGCAGAAATTTCACTTATGTCAGTGTAATAAGTCAGAAATTTTTTTTATTTAGGGGCAAAAAAGACAGAAATTCCCTTTTTTGGAAGGGAAAAAGACAGAAAATCCACTAATTTAGAGGCAAAAAAAGCAGAAATTCCTAATCTTTTGTGGCAAAAATGCTGAAATTCCCCTTATTTTGAGGTAAGAAGGCTGAAATTCCCCTTATTAGGGGGCAAAAATGCAGAAATTTCCCTTATTTTGGGGAAAAATTGCAGAATTTTCACTTATATTTGGGCAAAATTGCAGAAATTTCACTTATGGCAGGGAAAAAATGCAGAAATTTTCCTTATTTTGGGGCAAAAAGGCAGAAATTTTTAATATTTTGTGGCAAAAATGCAGAAATTCCTTTTATTTTGAGGTAAAAAGGCTGAAATTCCCCTTATTTGAGGGCAAAAATAAAGAAATTTCCCTTATTTTGGGGCAAATTGCAAAAATTTCACTTATGTCAGTGTAATAAGTCAGAAATTTTTTTTATTTAGGGGCAAAAAAACAGAAATTCCCTTTGTTTTGGGGGAAAAAGACAGAAATTCCACTAATTTAGAGGCAAAAAAAGCAAAAATTCTCCTTATTTTGGAGCAAAAATGAAGAAATTTCCCTTTTTTATGGCAAAAAGGTATGCATTCTTCTTATTTTGGGGCAAAAAGGCAGAAATTTCCCGTATTTTGGAGCAAAATTGCAGAAATTCCTCTAATCGTGGGGCAAAAAGGCAGAAATTCCCTATATGTTGAAGCATAAAGACAGAAATTCTCCTTATTTTGGGGCAAAACTCAGAAATTCCAATTATTTTGCGGCAAAATTCCAGAAATTTCCCTTATTTTTGGGCAAAATTGCAGAAATTTCACTTATTTAAGGGAAAAAAAGAAGAAATTTTCTTATTTTGGGGCAAAAAGGAAGAAATTTTCTAATTTTGGGGCAAAAAGGAAGAAATTTCTTTTATTTTGGTACAAAATTGGAGAAATTTTTTGTATTTTGGGCAAAAAGTCAGAAATTTCCCATATTTTGAGGCAAAAATGCAGAAATTTTACTTATTTCAGGGAAAAAAGGCAGAAATTTTCCTTATTTTGGGGCAAAAAATACAGCAATTCCCTTTGTTTTTGGGGAAAAAGACAGAAATTCCACTTATTTAAATGCAAAAAAGCAGAAATTCCCCTTATTTTGGAGCAAAAATGAATAAATTTCGCTTTTTTATGGCAAAAAGCTATGCATTCTTCTTATTTTCAGGCAAAAAGCAGAAATTCCCCATATTTTGGAGCAAAATTGCAGAAATTCTCCTAAATGTGGGGCAAAAAGGCAGAAATTCCCTATATGTTGGGGCAAAAAGAAAGAAATTCTCATTATTTTGGGGCAAAACTCAGAAATTCCACTTATTTTGGAGCAAAATTCCAGAAATTTAACTTATTTGGGGGCAGAATTGCAGAAATTTCATTTATTTTGGGGCAAAATTGCAGAAATTTCACTTATTTCAAAAAAAAAGCAGAAATTTTCTTATTTTGGGGCAAAAAGGCAGAAATTTCTTTTATTTTGGTACAAAATTGCAGAAATTTTTTTATTTTGGAGAAAAAAGGCAGAAATTTCCCATATTTTAGGGCATAATTGCAGAAATTTCACTTATTTTGGGGCAAAATTGCATAAATTTCACTTATTTCAGTGAAAAAGGGCAGAAATTTTCCTTATTTTGGGGCAAAAAGGCAGAAATTCCTAATATTTTGTGGCAAAAATGCAGAAATTCCCCTTATTTTGAGGTAAAAAGGCTGAAATTCCCCTTATTTGGGGGCAAAAAGGCAGAAATTTCCCTTCTCTTGGGGCAAAATTGCAGAAATTTCACTTATTTCAGGGTAATAGGTCAGAAATTTTTCTTATTTTGGGCAAAAAAAGACAGAAATTCCCTTTGTTTTGGGGGAAAAATACATAAATTCCACTTATTTAGAGGCAAAAAAGCAGAAATTCCCCTTATTTTGGGCAAAATTGCAGAAATTTCACTTACTTCAGGGTAATAAGTCAGAAATTTTCCTTATTTTGGGGCAAAAAAATAGAAATTACCTTTGTTTTGCGGGTAAAGACAGAAATTCCCCTTATTTAGAGGCAAAAATGCAGAAATTCCTCTTATTTTGGAGCAAAATTACAGAAATTTCCCTTTTTTATGGCAAAAAGGTATGCATTCTTCTTATTTTCGGGCAAAAAGGCAGAAATTCCATGTATTTTGGAGCAAAATTGCTGAAATTCCCCTAATTGTGGGGCAAAAAGGCAGAAATTCCCTATATGTTGGGGCATAAAGACAGAAATTCTACTTATTTTGTGTCAAAACTCAGAAATTCCACTTATTTCGGGGCAAAATTCAAAAATTTCACTTATTTTCAGGCAAAATTGCAGAAATTTCACTTATTTTGGGGCAAAATTGCAGAAATTTCACTTATTTCAGAAAAAGAAGCAGAAATTTTTATATTTGGAAGCAAAAAGGCAGAAATTTCTTTTATTTTGGTACAAAATTGCAGAAATTTTTTATATTTTAGGGCAAAAAGCAGAAATTTCCCATATTTTGGGGCAAAAATGCAGAAATTCATCTTTTTTTGAGGTAAAAAGTATGAAATTCCCCTTATTTGGGGGCAAAAAGGCAGACATTTCCTTTATTTTGGGGCAAAATTGAAGAAATTTCACTTATTTCAGTGAAAAAAGGCAGAAATTTTCCTTATTTTGGGGCAAAAAGGCAGAAATTCCTAATATTTTGTGGCAAAAATGCAGAAATTCCCGTTATTTTAAGGTAAAACGGCTGAAATTCACCTTAATGGGGGGAAAAAGAAGAAATTTCCCTTTTTTGGGGGCAAAATTGCAGAAATTTCACTTATTTCAGGGTAATAAGTCAGAAATTTTCCTTATTTTGGGCAAAAAAAGACAGAAATTCCCTTTGTTTTGGGGGAAAAATACATAAATTCCACTTATTTAGAGGCAAAAAAACAGAAATTCCCCTTATTTTGGGGCAAAATTACAGAAATTTCACTTATTTCATGGTAATAAGTCAGAAATTTTCTTTATTTTGAGGCAAAAAAACAGAAATTACCTTTGTTTTGGGGGAAAAAACAGAAATTCCACTTATTTAGAGGCAAAAAAGCAGAAATTCCCCTTATTTTGGAGCAAAATTGCAGTAATTTCCCTTTTTTATGGCAAAAAGTTATGCATTCTTCTTATTTTCGGGCAAAAAAGCAGAAATTCCCCGTATTTTGGAGCAAAATTGCAGAAATTCTTCTAATTGTGGGGCAAAAAGGCAGAAATTCCCTATATTTTGGGGCAAAAAGACAGAAATTCTTCTTATTTTGGGTCAAAACTCAGAAATTCCACTTATTTTGGGGCAAAATTCCAAAAATTTCACTTATTTTGGGGCAAAATTGCAGAAATTTCACTTATTTTGGGGCAAAATTGAAGAAATTTCACTTATTTCAGAAAAAAAGGCAGAAATTTTTATATTTGGAAGCAAAAAGGCAGAAATTTCTTTTATTTTGGTACAAAATTGCAGAAATTTTTCTTATTTTGGGGCAAAAAGGCAGAAATTTCCCTTTTTTTGAGGTAAAAAGGATGAAATTCCCCTTATTTGGGGGCAAAAAGGCAGACATTTCCCTTATTTTGGGGCAAAATTGCAGAAATTTCAGTTATTTCAGGGTAATAAGTCAGAAATTTTTTCTATTTTGGGCAAAAAAAGACAGAAATTCCCTTTGTTTTGGGGGAAAAATACATAAATTCCACTTATTTAGAGGCAAAAAAGCAGAAATTCCCCTTATTTTGGGGCAAAATTGCAGAAATTTCACTTACTTCGGTAATAAGTCAGAAATTTTCCTTATTTTGGGGCAAAAAAACAGAAATTACCTTTGTTTTGGGGGCAAAAGACAGAAATTCCACGTATTTAGAGGCAAAAATGCAGATATTCCCCTTATTTTGGAGCAAAATTACAGAAATTTCCCTTTTTTATGGCAAAAAGGTATGCATTCTTCTTATTTTCAGGAAAAAGGCAGATATTCCCCGTATTTTGGAGCAAAATTGCAGAAATTAACCAAATTGTGGGGCAAAAATGCAGAAATTCCCTATATGTTGGGGCAAAAAGACAGAAATTCTCCTTATTTTGGGGCAAAACTCAGAAATTCCACTCATTTTGGGGCAAAATATCAGAAATTTCCCTTATTTTGGGGCAAAATTCCAGAAATTTAACTTATTTGGGGGCAAAATTGCAGAAATTTCACTTATTTTGGGGCAAAATTGCAGAAATTTTCCTTATTTTGGGGCAAAAAAACAGAAATTACCTTTGTTTTGGGGGAAAACGACAGAAATTCCACTTATTTAGAGGCAAAAAAGCAGAAATTCCCCTTATTATGTAGCATAAATGAAGAAATTTCCCTTTTTTATGGCAAAAATTTATGCATTCTTCTTATTTTCGGGCAAAAAACCAGAAATTCCCCGTATTTTGGAGTAAAATTGCAGAAATTCCCCTAATTGTGGGGCAAAAAGGCAGAAATTCCCTATATGTTGGGGCAAAAAGACAGAAATTCTACTTATTTTGGGTCAATTCTAAGAAATTCTACTTATTTTGGGGCAAAATTCCAGAAATTTCACTTATTTTGGGGCAAAATTGCAGAAATTTCACTTATTTTGGGGCAAAATTGCAGAAATTTCACTTATTTCAGAAAAAAAAGCAGAAATTTTTATATTTGGAAGCAAAAACGCAGAAATTTCTTTTATTTTGGTACAAAATTGCAGAAATTTTTCTTATTTTGGGGCAAAAAGGCAGAAATTTCCCATATTTTGGGGCATAATTGCAGAAATTTCAATTATTTTGAAGCAAAATTGCAGAAATTTCACTTATTTCAGTGAAAAAATGCAGAAATTTTCCTTATTTTTGGGCAAAAAGGCAGAAATTCCTAATATTTTGTGGCAAAAATGCAGAAATTCTCCTTATTTTGAGGTAAAAAGGCTGAAATTCATCTTATTTGGGGGCAAAAAGGCAAAAATTTCTCTTCTCTTGGGGCAAAATTGCAGAAATTTCACTTATTTCAGGGTAATAAGTCAGAAATTTTTTTTTTATTTTGTGCAAAAAAAGACAGAAATTTCTTTTGTTTTGGGGTAAAAATACATAAATTCCACTTATTTAGAGGTAAAAAAGCAGAAATTCCCCTTATTTTGGGGCAAAATTGCAGAAATTTCACTTACTTCAGGGTAATAAGTCAGAAATTTTCCATATTTTGGGGCAAAAAAACAGAAATTACCTTTGTTTTTGGGGAAAAAGACCGAAATTCCACTTATTTAGAGGCAAAAAAGCAGAAATTCCCCTTATTTTGGAGCAAAATTACAGAAATTTTCGTTTTTTATGGCAAAAAGTTATGCATTCTTCTTATTTTCGGGCAAAAAGGCAGAAATTCCCCGTATTTTGGAGCAAAATTGCTGAAATTCCCCTAATTGTGGGGCGAAAAGGCAGAAATTCCCTATATGTTTGGGCAAAAAGACAGAAATTCTACTTATTTTTGGGTCAAAACTCAGAAATTCCAGTTATTTTGGGGCAAAATTCCAGAAATTTCACTTATTTTGGGGCAAAATTGCAGAAATTTCACTTATTTCAGAAAAAAAAGCAGAAATTTTTATATTTGGAAGCAAAAAGACAGAAATTTCTTTTATTTTGGTACAAAATTGCAGAAATTTTTCTTATTTCGGGGCAAAAAGGCAGAAATTTCCCATATTTTGGGGCAAAAATGCAGAAATTTCCCTTTTTTTGAGGTAAAAAGGATGAAAATCCCCTTATTTGGGGGCAAAAAGGCAGACATTTCCCTTATTTGGGGGCAAAATTGAAGAAATTTCACTTATTTCAGGGAAAAAAGGCAGATATTTTCATATTTTGCGGCAAAAATGCAGAAATTCCTAATCTTTTGTGGCAAAAATGCAGAAATTCCTTTTATTTTGAGGTAAAAAGGCTGAAATTCCCCTTATTTGGGGGCAAAAATTCAGAAATTTCCCTTATTTTGGGGCAAAATTGCAGAAATTTCACTTATGTCTGTGTAATAAGTCAGAATTTTTTTTTTATTTAGGGGCAAAAAAGACAGAAATTCCCTTTGTTTTGGGGTAAAAAGACAGAAATTCCACTAATTTAGAGGCAAAAAAATCAGAAATTCCCCTTATTTTGGAGCAAAAATGAAGAAATTTCCATTTTTATGGCAAAAACGTATGCATTCGTCTTATTTTGGGGCAAAAAAGCAGAAATTTCTCGTATTTTGGAGCAAAATTGCAGAAATTCCTCTAATTGTTGGGCAAAAAGGCAGAAATTCCCTATATGTTGGGGCATAAAGACAGAAATTCTCTTTATTTTGGGGCAGAACTCAGAAATTCCAATTATTTTGCGACAAAATTCCAGAAATTTCTCTTATTTTCAGGCAAAATTGCAGAAATTTCACTTATTTTGGGGAAAATTGCAGAAATTTCACTTATTTAAGGGAAAAAAGCAGAAATTTTCTTATTTTGGGGGAAAAAGGCAGAAATTTCTTTTATTTTGGTACAAAATTGCAGAAATTTTTTTTTATTTTGGGCAAAAGCAGAAATTTCCCATATTTTGGGGCAAAAATGCAGAAATTTCACTTATTTCAGGAAAAAATAGCAGAAATTTTCCTTATTTTGGGGCAAAAAAGAGAGAAATTCCCTTTGTTTTGGTGGAAAAAGACAGAAATACCACTTATTTAGATGCAAAAAAGCAGAAATTCCCCTTATTTTGGAGCAAAAATGAAGAAATTTCCTTTTTATATGGCAAAAAGCTATGCATTCTTTTTATTTTTGAGCAAAAAGGCAGAAATTCCCCATATTTTGGAGCAAAATTGCAGAAATTCCCCTAATTGTGGGGCAAAAAGGCAGAAATTCCCTATATGTTGGGGCAAAAAGACAGAAATTCTCATTATTTTGGGGCAAAACTCAGAAATTCCACTTATTTTGGAGCAAAATTCCAGAAATCTCACTTATTTTAGGGCAAAATTGCAGAAATTTCAGTTATTTTGGGGCAAAATTGCAGAAATT
This sequence comes from Micromys minutus, assembly GCF_963924665.1. Lineage (NCBI taxonomy): Eukaryota > Metazoa > Chordata > Mammalia > Rodentia > Muridae > Micromys > Micromys minutus. The sequence goes on from NW_027667302.1 coordinate 1,821,126, forward strand.
TTACTTATTTAAAAAAAAAGGCAGAAATTTTCTTATTTTGGGGCAAAAAGGCAGAAATTTCTTTTATTTTGGTACAAAATTGCAGAAATTTTTTTTATTTTGGAGCAAAGAGGCAGAAAATTCTCATATTTTGGGGCAAAAATGCAGAAATTCCCCTTATTTTGAGGAAAAAGGCTGAAATTCTTCTTAATTGGGGGCAATAAGGCAGAAATTTCTTTATTTTGGGGCAAAATTGCAAAAATTTAACTTATTTCAGGGTAATAAGTCAGAAATTTTTCTTATTTTGGGGCAAAAAGACAGAAATTCCCTTTGTTTTTTAGAAAAAAAGACAGAAATTCCACTCTTTTAGAGGCAAAAAAGTAGAAATTCCTTTTATTTTGGAGCAAAAATGAAGAAATTTCCCTTTTTTGTGGCAAAAAGTATACATTCCCTTTATTTTCAGGCTAAAAAGCTGAAATTCCCGGTATTTTGGAGCAAAATTGAAGAAATTCCCCTAATTGTGGGGCAAAAAGGCAGAAATTCCCAATATGTTAGGGCAAAAAACAGAAATTCTCCTTATTGTGGGGAAAAACTCACAAATTCCACTTATTTTGGGGCAAAATTCCAGAAATTTCCCTTATTTTGTGGCAAAATTGCCTAAATTTCACTTATTTTGGGGCAAAATTGCAGAAATTTCACTTATTTCAGTGAAAAATGCAGAAATTTTACTTATTTTCGGGCAAAAAGGCAGAAATTCCTAATATTGTGTGGCAAAAATGCAGAAATTCCCCTTATTTTGAGGTAAAAATGCTGAAATTCACCATATTTGGAGGCAAAGAGGCAGAAATGCCCTTTCTTTTTGGGCAAAATTGCAGAAATTTCACTTATTTCAGAGTAATAAGTCAGAAATTTTTCTTATTTTGGGCAAAAAAAGACAGAAATTCCCTTTGTTTTCGGGGAAAAATACATAAATTCCACTTATTTAGAAGCAAAGAAGCAGAAATTCCCCTTATTTTGGGGCAAAATTGCAGAAATTTCACTTACTTCTGGGTAATAAGTCAGAAATTTTCCTTATTTTGGGGCAAAAATACAGAAATTCCCTTTGTTTTGGGGGAAAAAGACAGAAAATCCACTAATTTAGAGGCAAAAAAAGCAGAAATTCCCCTTATTTTGGAGCAAAAATGAAGAAATTTTCATTTTTATGGCTAAAAGGTATGCATTATTCTTATTTTTGGGCAAAAAGGCAGAAATTTCCCGTATTTTGGAGCAAAATTGCAGAAATTCCTCTAATAGTGGGGCAAAATGGCAGAATTTCCCTATATGTTGGGGCATAAAGACAGAAATTCTCTTTATTTTTGGGCAAAACTCAGAAATTCCAATTATTTTGCGGCAAAATTCCAGAAATTTCTCTTATTTTGGGGCAAAATTGCAGAAATTTTACTTATTTTGGGGAAAATTGCAGAAATTTCACTTATTTAAGGGAAAAAGAGCAGAAATTTTCTTATTTTGGGGCAAAAAGCCAGAAATTTCTTTTATTTTGGTACAAAATTTCAGAAATTTTTTGTATTTTGGGCAAAAAGGCAGAAATTTCCCATATTTTGGGGCAAAAATGCTGAAATTTCACTTATTTCAGGAAAAAAATGCAAAAATTTTCCTTATTTTGGGGCAGAAAAGACAGAAATTCTCTTTGTTTTGGGGGAAAAAGACAGAAATTCCACTTATTTAGATGCAAAAAAGCAGAAATTCCCCTTATTTTGGAACAAAAATGAAGAAATTTCCTTTTTCTATGGCAAAAAGCTATGCATTCTTCTTATTTTCGGGCAAAAAGGCATAAATTCCCCATATTTTGGAACAAAATTGCAGAAATTCCCCTAATTGTGGGGCAAAAAGGCAGAAATTCCCTATAATTTGGGGAAAAAAGGCAGAAATTCCACTAATTTAGAGGCAAAAAAAGCAAAAATTCCCCTTATTTTGGAGCAAAAATAAAGAAATTTCCTTTTTTTATGGCAAAAAAGGTATGCATTCTTGTTATTTTGGGGCAAAAAGGCAGAAATTTCCCATATTTTGGAGCAAAATTGCAGAAATTCCTCTAATCGTAAGGCAAAAAGGCAGAAATTCCCTATATGTTGAAGCATAAAGACAGAAATTCTCCTTATTTTGGGGCAAAACTCAGAAACTCCAATTATTTTGCTGCAAAATTCCAGAAATTTCACTTATTTTAGGGCAAAATTGCAGAAATTTCACTTATTTAAGGGAAAAAAAGCAGAAATTTTCTTATTTTGGGGCAAAAAGGCAGAAATTTCTTTTATTTTGGTACAAAATTGCAGAAATTTTTTTATTTTGGGCAAAAAGGCAGAAATTTCCTATATTTTGAGGCAAAAATGCAGAAATTTCACTTATTTCAGGGAAAAAGGCAGAAATTTTTCTTATTTTGGGGCAAAAAATACAGAAATTCCCTTTGTTTTGGCGGAAAAAGACAGAAATTCCACTTATTTAAATGCAAAAAAGCAGAAATTCTCCTTATTTTGGAGCAAAAATGAAGAAATTTCACTTTTTTATGGCAAAAAGCTATGCATTCTTCTTATTTTCGGGCAAAAAAGCAGAAATTCCCTATATTTTGGAGCAAAATTGCAGAAATTCCCCTAAATGTGGGGCAAAAAGGCAGAAATTCCCTATATGTTGGGGCAAAAAGAAAGAAATTCTCATTATTTTGGGGCAAAACTCAGAAATTCCACTTATTTTGGAGCAAAATTCCAGAAATTTAACTTATTTGGGGGCAAAATTGCAGAAATTTAATTTATTTTGGGGTAAAATTGCAGAAATTTCACTTATTTCATAAAAAAAGCAGAAATTTTCTTATTTTGGGGCAAAAAGGCAGAAATTTCTTTTATTTTGGTACAAAATTGCAGAAATTTTTTTTATTTTGGAGAAAAAAGGCAGAAATTTCCCATATTTTGGAGCATAATTGCAGAAATTTCACTTATTTTGGGGCAAAATTGCATAAATTTCACTTATGTCAGTGAAAAAAGGCAGAAATTTTCCTTATTTTGGGGCAAAAAGGCAGAAATTCCTAATATTTGTGGCAAAAATGCAGAAATTCCCCTTATTTTGAGGTAAAAAGGCTGAAATACCCCTTATTTGGGGGCAAAAAGGCAGAAATTTCCCTTCTCTTAGGGCAAAATTGCAGAAATTTCACTTATTTCAGGGTAATAAGTCAGAAATTTTTCTCATTTTGGGCAAAAAAAGACAGAAATTCCCTTTGTTTTGGGGGAAAAATACATAAATTCCACTTATTTAGAGGCAAAAAAGCAGAAATTCCCCATATTTTGGGGCAAAATTACAGAAATTTCACTTACTTCAGGGTAATAAGTCAGAAATTTTCCTTATTTTGGGGCAAAAAAACAGAAATTACCTTTGTTATGGGGGGAAAAGACAGAAATTCCACTTATTTAGGGGCAAAAATGCAGAAATTCCCCTTATTTTGGAGCAAAATTACAGAAATTTCTCTTTTTTATGGCAAAAAGGTTTGCATTCTTCTTATTTTTGGGCAAAAAGGCAGAAATTCCTCGTATTTTGGAGCAAAATTGCTGAAATTCCCCTAATTGTGGGGCAAAAAGGCAGAAATTCCCTATATATTGGGGCAAAAAGACAGAAATTCTACTTATTTTGGGTCAAAACTCAGAAATTCCACTTATTTTGGGGCAACATTCCAAAAATTTCACTTATTTTGGTGCAAAATTGCAGAAATTTCACTTATTTTGGGGCAAAATTGCAGAAATTTCACTTATTTCAGAAAAAAAAGCAGAAATTTTTATATTTGGAAGCAAAAACGCAGAAATTTCTTTTATTTTGGTACAAAATTGCAGAAATTTTTTATATTTTGGGGCAAAAAGGCAGAAATTTCCCATATTTTGGGGCAAAAATGCAGAAATTCCCCTTTTTTTGAGGTAAAAAGGATGAAATTCCCCTTATTTGGGGGCAAAAAGGCAGACATTTCCCTTATTTTGGGGCAAAATTGAAGAAATTTCACTTATTTCAGGGTAATAAGTCAGAAATTTTCCTTATTTTGGGCAAAAAAAAAAAGAAATTCCCTTTGTTTTGGGGGAAAAATACATAAATTCCACTTATTTAGAGGCAAAAAAACAGAAATTCCCCTTATTTTGAGGCAAAATTGCAGAAATTTCACTTACTTCATGGTAATAAGTCAGAAATTTTCTTTATTTTGAGGCAAAAAAACAGAAATTAACTTTGTTTTGGGGGAAAAAGACAGAAATTCCACTTATTTAGAGGCAAAAAAACAGAAATTCCCATTATTTTGGAGCAAAAATGAAGAAATTTCCCTTTTTTATGGCAAAAAGTTATGCATTCTTCTTATTTTTGGGCAAAAAAGCAGAAATTCCCCGTATTTTGGAGCAAAATTGCAGAAATTCTTCTAATTGTGGGGCAAAAAGGCAGAAATTCCCTATATGTTGGGGCAAAAAGACAGAAATTCTCCTTATTTTGGGTCAAAACACAGAAATTCCACTTATTTTGGGGCAAAATTCCAGAAATTTCACTTATTTTGGGGCAAAATTGCAGAAATTTCACTTATTTTGGGGCAAAATTGCAGAAATTTCACTCATTTCAGAAAAAAAGGCAGAAATTTTTATATTTGGTAGCAAAAAGGCAGAAATTACTTTTATTTTGGTACAAAATTGCATAAATTTTTCTTATTTTGGGGCAAAAAGGCAGAAATTTCCCATATTTTGGGGCAAAAATGCAGAAATTCCCCTTTTTTTGAGGTAAAAAAGATGAAATTCCCCTTATTTGGGGGCAAAAAGGCAGACATTTCCCTTATTTTGAGGCAAAATTGCAGAAATTTCACTTTTTTCAGGGTAATAAGTCAGAAATTTTTCTTATTTTGGGGCAAAAAAGCAGAAATTCCTAATCTTTTGTGGCAAAAATGCTGAAATTCCCCTTATTTTGAGGTAAAAAGGCTGAAATTCCCCTTATCAGGGGGCAAAAATGCAGAAATTTCCCTTATTTTGGGGAAAAATTGCAGAAATTTCACTTATATTTGGACAAAATTGCAGAAATTTCACTTATGGCAGGGAAAAAATGCAGAAATTTTCCTTATTTTGGGGCAAAAAGGCAGAAATTTTTAATATTTTGTGGCAAAAATGCAGAAATTCCCTTTATTTTGAGGTAAAAGGGTGAAATTCCTCTTATTTGAGTGCAAAAAGGCAGAAATTTTCCTTATTTTGGGGCAAAATTGCAGAAATTTCACTTATTTCAGGGAAAAAAGGCAGAAATTTTTCTTATTTTGGGGCAAAAAGCAGAAATTCCTAATCTTTTGTGGCAAAAATGCAGAAATTCTCCTTATTTTGAGGTAAAAAGGCTGAAATTCCCCTTATTTGGGGGCAAAAATAAAGAAATTTCCCTTATTTTGGGGCAAATTGCAGAAATTTCACTTATGTCAGTGTAATAAGTCAGAAATTTTTTTTATTTAGTGGCAAAAAAACAGAAATTCCCTTTGTTTTTGGGGAAAAAGACAGAAATTCCACTAATTTAGAGGCATAAAAAGCAAAAATTCTCCTTATTTTGGAGCAAAAATGAAGAAATTTCCCTTTTTTATGGCAAAAAGGTATGCATTCTTCTTATTTTGGGGCAAAAGGGCAGAAATTTCCCGTATTTTGAGCAAAATTGCAGAAATTCCTCTAATCGTGGGGCAAAAAGGCAGAAATTCCCTATATGTTGAAGCATAAAGACAGAAATTCTCCTTATTTTGGGGCAAAACTCAGAAATTCCAATTATTTTGCGGCAAAATTCCAGAAATTTCCCTTATTTTGGGGCAAAATTGCAGAAATTTCATTTATTTTGGGGCAAAATTGCAGAAATTTCACTTATTTCAAAAAAAAGCAGAAATTTTCTTATTTTGGGGCAAAAAGGCAGAAATTTCTTTTATTTTGGTACAAAATTGCAGATATTTTTCTTATTTTGGAGAAAAAAAGGCAGAAATTTCCCATATTTTGGGGCATAATTGCAGAAATTTCACTTATTTTGGGGCAAAATTGCATAAATTTCACTTATTTCAGTGAAAAAAGGCAGAAATTTTCATTATTTTGGGGCAAAAAGGCAGAAATTCCTAATATTTTGTGGCAAAAATGCAGAAATTCCCCTTATTTTGAGGTAAAAAGGCTGAAATTCCCCTTATTTGGGGGCAAAAAGGCAGAAATTTCCCTTCTCTTGGGGCAAAATTGCAGAAATTTCACTTATTTCAGGGTAATAAATCAGAAATTTTTTCTATTTTGGGCAAAAAAAGACAGAAATTCCCTTTCTTTTTGGGGAAAAATACATAAATTCCACTTATTTAGAGGCAAAGAAGCAGAAATTCCCCTTATTTTGGGGCAAAATTGCAGAAATTTCACTTACTTCAGGGTAATAAGTCAGAAATTTTCCTTATTTTGTGGCAAAAAATACAGAAATTACCTTTGTTTTCGGGGAAAAAGACAGAAATTCCACATATTTAGAGGCAAAAATGCAGAAATTCCCCTTATTTTGGAGCAAAATTACAAAAATTTCCCTTTTTTATGGCAAAAAGGTATGCATTCTTCTTATTTTCGGGCAAAAAGGCAGAAATTGCCGTATTTTGGAGCAAAATTGCAGAAATTAACCAAATTGTGGGGCAAAAATGCAGAAATTCCCTATATGTTGGGGCAAAAAGACAGAAATTCTCCTTATTTTGGGGCAAAACTCAGAAATTCCACTCATTTTGGGGCAAAATTTCAGAAATTTCCCTTATTTTGGGGCAAAATTCCAGAAATTTAACTTATTTGGGGGCAAAATTGCAGAAATTTCACTTATTTAGGGGCAAAATTTGAGAAATTTCACTTATTTTGGGGCAAAATTGCAGAAATTTCACTTATTTCAGAAAAAAAAGCAAAAATTTTTATATTTGGAAGCAAAAAGGCAGAAATATCTTTTATTTTGGTACAAAATTGCAGAAATTTTTTCATATTTTGTGGCAAAAAGGCAGAAATTTCCCATATTTTGGGGCAAAAATGCAGAAATTCCCCTTTTTTTTGAGGTAAAAAGGATGAAAATCCCCTTATTTGGGGGCAAAAAGTCAGACATTTCCCTTATTTTGGGGCAAAATTGAAAAAATTTAACTTATTTCAGAGAAAAAAGTCAGAAATTTTCATATTTTGCGGAAAAAATGCAGAAATTCCTAATCTTTTGTGGCAAAAATGCAGAAATTCCTTTTATTTTGAGGTAAAAAGGCTGAAATTCCCCTTATTTGGGGGCAAAAATGCAGAAATTTCCCTTATTTTGGGGCAAAATTGCAGAAATTTCACTTATGTCAGTGTAATAAGTCAGAAATTTTTTTTATTTAGGGGCAAAAAAGACAGAAATTCCCTTTTTGGGGGGGGAAAAAGACAGAAAATCCACTAATTTAGAGGCAAAAAAAGCAGAAATTCCCCTTATTTTGGAGCAAAAATGAAGAAATTTCCATTTTTATGGCAAAAAGGTATGCATTCTTCTTATTTTGGGACAAAAAAGAAGATATTTCTGTATTTTGGAGAAAAATTGCAGAAATTCCTCTAATTGTGGGGCAAAAATGCAGAAATTCCCTATATGTTGGGGCATAAAGACAGAAATTCTTCTTATTTTGGGGTAAAACTCAGAAATTCCAATTATTTTGCGGCAAAATTCCAAAAATTTCTCTTATTTTGGGGCAAAATTGCAGAAATTTCACTTATTTTGGGAAAAATTGCAGAAATTTCACATATTTAAGGGAAAAAAAGCAGAAATTTTCTTATTTTGGGGCAAAAAGGCAGAAATTTCTTTTATTTTGGTACAAAATTGCAGAAATTTTTTTTATTTTGGAGCAAAAAGGCAGAAATTTCCCATATTTTGGGGCAAAAATGCAGAAATTCCTCTTATTTTGAGGAAAAAGGCTGAAATTTCCTTTAATTGGGGGCAATAAGGCAGAAATTTCCTTATTTTGGGGCAAAATTGCAAAAATTTAACTTATTTCAGGGTAATAAGTCAGAAATTTTTTTTAATTTTGGGGCAAAAAGAGAGAAATTTCCTTTGTTTTTGAGAAAAAAAAGACAGAAATTCCACTTTTTTAGAGGCAAAAAAGCAGAAATTCCTTTTATTTTGAAGCAAAAATGAAGAAATTTTTCTTTTTTGTGGCAAAAGGTATACAATCCCTTTATTTTCAGGCTAAAAAGCAGAAATTCCCCGTATTTTGGAGCAAAATTGCAGAAATTCCTCTAATTGTGGGGCAAAAAGGCAGAAATTCCGTATATGTTAGGGCAAAAAACAGAAATTCTACTTATTGTGGGGCAAAACTCAGAAATTCCACTTATTTTGGGGCAAAATTCCAGAAATTTCCCTTATTTTGGGGCAAAATCGCAGAAATTTCACTATTTTGGGGCAAAATTGCAGAAATTTAACTTATTTCAGGGAAAAAAGGCAGAAATTTTCCTTATTTTGGGGCAAAAAGGCAGAAATTTCTAATATTTTGTGGCAAAAATGCAGAAATTCCCCTTATTTTGAGGTAAAAAGGCTGAAATTCACCTTATTTGGGGGCAAAAAGGCAGAAATTTCCCTTCTTTTTAGGCAAAATTGCAGAAATTTCACTTATTTCAGGGTAATAAGTCAGAAATTTTTCTAATTTTGGGCAAAAAAAGAAAGAAATTCCCTTTGTTTTGGGTCAATAATACATAAATTCTACTTATTTAGAGGCAAAGAAGCAGAAATTCCCCTTATTTTGGGGCAAAATTGCAGAAATTTCACATACTTCAGGGTAATAAGTCAGAAATTTTCCTTATTTTGGGGCAAAAAAACAGAAATTACCTTTGTTTTGGGGGAAAAAGACAGAAATTCCACTTATTTAGAGGCAAAAAAGCAGAAATTCCCCTTATTATGGAGCATAAATGAAGAATTTTCCCTTTTTTATGGCAAAAAGTTATGCATTCTTCTTATTTTCGGGCAAAAAAGCAGAAATTCCCCGTATTTTGGAGCAAAATTGCTGAAATTCCCCTAATTGTGGGGCAAAAAGGCAGAAATTCCCTATATGTTGGGGCAAAAAGACAGAAATTCTCCTTATTTTGGGTCAAAACTAAGAAATTCCACTTATTTTGGGGCAAAATTCCAGAAATTTCACTTATTTTGGGGCAAAATTCCAGAAATTTCACTTATTTTGGGGCAAAATTGCAGAAATTTCACTTATTTCAGAAAAAAAAGCAGAAATTTTTATATTTGGAAGCAAAAAGGCAGAAATTTCTTTTATTTTGGTACAAAATTGCATAAATTTTTCTTATTTTGGGGCAAAAGGGCAGAAATTTCCCATATTTTGGGGCATAATTTCAGAAATTTCAATTATTTTGAAGCAAAATTGCAGAAATTTCACTTATTGATGTGAAAAAATTCAGAAATTTTCCTTATTTTGGGGCAAAAAGGCAGAAATTCCTAATATTTTGTGGCAAAAATGCAGAAATTCCCCTTATTTTGAGGTAAAAAGGCTGAAATTCATCTTATTTGGGGGCAAAAAGGCAGAAATTTCTCTTCTCTTGGGGCAAAATTGCAGAAATTTCACTTATTTCAGGGTAATAAGTCAGAAATTTTTTTTATTTTGTGCAAAAAAAGACAGAAATTCCTTTTGTTTTGGGGTAAAAATACATAAATTCCACTTATTTAGAGGTAAAAAAGCAGAAATTCCCCTTATTTTGGGGCAAAATTGCAGAAATTTCACTTACTTCAGGGTAATAAGTCAGAAATTTTCCTTATTTTGGGGCAAAAATACAGAAATTACCTTTGTTTTGGGGAAAAAAAGACAGAAATTCCACTTATTTAGAGGCACAATGAATAATTTCCCCTTATTTTGGAGCAAAATTACAGAAATTTCCCTTTTTTATGGCAAAAAGTTATGCATTCTTCTTTTTTTCGGGCAAAAAGGCAGAAATTCCTTGTATTTTGGAGCAAAATTGCTGAAATTTTCCTAATTGTGGGGCGAAAAGGCCGAAATTCCCTATATGTTTGGGCAAAAAGACAGAATTTCTACTTATTTTTGGGTCAAAACTCAGAAATTCCTCTTATTTTGGGGCAAAATTCCAGAAATTTCACTTATTTTGGGGCAAAATTGCAGAAATTTCACTTATTTTGGGGCAAAATTGCAGAAATTTCACTTATTTCAGAAAAAAAAGCAGAAATTTTTATATTTGGAAGCAAAAAGGCAGAAATTTCTTTTATTTTGGTACAAAATTGCAGAAATTTTTCTTATTTTGGGGCAAAAAGGCAGAAATTTCCCATATTTTGGGGCAAAAATCAAAATTTCCCCTTATTTTGAGGTAAAAAGGATGAAATTCCCCTTATTTGGGGGCAAAATGCAGACATTTCCCTTATTTTGGGGCAAAATTGAAGAAATTTCAATTATTTCAGGGAAAAAAGGCAGAAATTTTCATATTTTGTGGCAAAAATGCAGAAATTCCTAATCTTTTGTGGCAAAAATGCAGAAATTCCTTTTATTTTGAGGTAAAAAGTCTGAAATTCTCCTTATTTGGGGGCAAAAGTTCAGAAAATTCCCTTATTTTGGGGCAAAATTGCAGAAATTTCACTTATGTCAGTGTAATAAGTCAGAAATTTTTTTTTATTTAGGGGCAAAAAAGACAGAAATTCCCTTTGTTTTGGGGAAAAAGACAGAAATTCCACTAATTTAGAGGCAAAAAAATCAGAAATTCCCCTTATTTTGGAGCAAAAATGAAGAAATTTCCATTTTTATGGCAAAAACGTATGCATTCGTCTTATTTTGGGGCAAAAAGGCAGAAATTTCTCGTATTTTGGAGCAAAATTGCAGAAATTCCTCTAATTGTGGGGCAAAAAAGAAGAAATTCCCTATATGTTGGGGCATAAAGACAGAAATTCTCCTTATTTTGAGACAGAACTCAGAAATTCCAATTATTTTGCGACAAAATTCCAGAAATTTCTCTTATTTTCGGGCAAAATTGCAGAAATTTCACTTATTTTGGGGAAAATTGCAGAAATTTCACTTATTTAAGGGAATAAAAGCAAAAATTTTCTTATTTTGGGGTAAAAAGGCAGAAATTTCTTTTATTTTGGTACAAAATTGCAGAAATTTTTTTTATTTTGGGCAAAAGCAGAAATTTCCCATATTTTGGGGCAAAAATGCAGAAATTTCACTTATTTCAGGAAAATATAGCAGAAATTTTCCTTATTTTGGGGCAAAAAAGAGAGAAATTTCCTTTGTTTTGGTGGAAAAAGACAGAAATTCTACTTATTTAGATGCAAAACAGCAGAAATTCCACTTATTTTGGAGCAAAAATGAAGAAATATCCTTTTTATATGGCAAAAAGCTATGCATTCTTCTTATTTTCGGGCAAAAAGGCAGAAATTCCCCATATTTTGGAGCAAAATTGCAGAAATTCCCCTAATTGTGGGGCAAAAAGGCAGAAATTCCCTATATGTTGGGGCAAAAAGACAGAAATTCTCATTATTTTGGGGCAAAACTCAGAAATTCCAGTTATTTTGGAGCAAAATTCCAGAAATTTCAATTATTTTAGGGCAAAATTGCAGAAATTTCACTTATTTCGGGGCAAAATTGCAGAAATTTCACTTATTTCAAAAAAAAGCAGAAATTTTCTTATTTTGGGGCAAAAAGGCAGAAATTTCTTTTATTTTGGTACAAAATAGCAGAAATTTTTCTTATTTTGGAGCAAAGAGGCGGAAAATTCACATATTTTTGGGCAAAAATGCAGAAAATCCTTTTATTTTGAGGAAAAAGTCTGAAATTCCCTTTAATTGGGGGCAATAAGGCAGAAATTTCCTTATTTTGAGGCAAAATTGCAAAAATTTAACTTATTTCAGGGAAATAAGTCAGAAATTTTTCTTATTTTGGGGCAAAAAGACAGAAATTCCCTTTGTTTTTGAGAAAAAAAAGACAGAAATTCCACTTTTTTAGAGGCAAAAAAGTAGAAATTCCTTTTATTTTGGAGCAAAAATGAAGAAATTTCCCTTTTTTGTGACAAAAAGTATACATTCCCTTTATTTTCAGGCTAAAAAGCAGAAATTCCCCGTATTTTGGAGCAAAATTGCAGAAATTTCCCTAATTGTGGGGCAAAAAGGCAGAAATTCCCAATATGTTAGGGCAAAAAACAGAAATTCTCCTTATTGTGGGGAAAAACTCACAAATTCCACTTATTTTGGGGCAAAATTCCAGAAATTTCCCTTATTTTGGGACAAAATTGCAGAAATTTCACCTATTTTGGGGCAAAATTGCAGAAATTTCACTTATTTCAGTGAAAAAATGCAGAAATTTTCCTTATTTTGGGGCAAAAAGGCAGAAATTCCTAATATTTTGTGGCAAAACTGCAGAAATCCCCCTTATTTTGAGGTAAAAATGCTGAAATTCACCTTATTTTGAAGGCAAAAAGGCAGAAATTTCCCTTCTTTTTGGGCAAAATTGCAGAAATTTCACTTATTTCAGAAAAAAAGCAGAAATTTTTATATTTGGAAGCAAAAAAACAGAAATTTCTTATATTTTGGTACAAAATTGCAGAAATTTTCCTTATTTTGGGGCAAAAAGGCAAAAATTTCCCATATTTTGGGGCAAAAATGCAGAAATTCCCCTTTTTTTGAGGTAAAAAGGATGAAATTCTCCTTATTTGGGGGCAAAAAGGCAGACATTTCCCTTATTTTGGGGTAAAATTGCAGAAATTTAACTTATTTCAGGAAAAAAAGGCAGAAATTTTCTTTATTTTGGTGCAAAAAAGCTGAAATTCCTAATCTTTTGTGGCAAAAATGCAGAAATTCCCTTTATTTTGAGGTAAAAAGGCTGAAATTCCCCTTATTTGGGGGCAAAAATGCAGAAATTTCCCTTATTTTCGGGCAAAATTGCAGAAATTTTACTTATGTCAGTGTAATAAGTCAGAAATTTTTTTTATTTAGGGGCAAAGAAGAACAGAAATTCCCTTTGTTTTGGGGGAAAAAGACAGAAATTCCACTAATTTAGAGGCAAAAAAAGCAGAAATTCCCCTTATTTTGGAGCAAAAATGAAGAAATTTTCATTTTTATGGCAAAAAGGTATGCATTATTCTTATTTTGGGGCAAAAAAACAGAAATTTCCCGTATTTTGGAGCAAAATTGCAGAAATTCCTCTAATAGTGGGGCAAAAAGGCAGAAATTCCCTATATGTTGGGGCATAAAGACAGAAATTCTCTTTAGTTTTGGGCAAAACTCAGAAAATCCAATTATTTTGCGGCAAAATTCCAGAAATTTCTCTTATTTTGGGGCAAAATTGCAGAAATTTTACTTATTTTGGGGAAAATTGCAGAAATTTCACTTATTTAAGGGAAAAAAAGCAGAAATTTTCATATTTTGGGGCAAAAAGCCAGAAATTTCTTTTATTTTGGTACAAAATTGCAGAAATTTTTTTGTATTTTGGGCAAAAAGGCAGAAATTTCCCATATTTTGGGGCAAAAATGCTGAAATTTCACTTATTTCAAGAAAAAAATGCAGAAATTTTCTTTATTTTGGGGCAGAAAAGACAGAAATTCCCTTTGTTTTGGGGGAAAAAGACAGAAATTGCACTTATTTAGATGCAAAAAAGCAGAAATTCCCCTTATTTTGGAGCAAAAATGAAGAAATTTCCTTTTTCTATGGCAAAAAGCTATGCATTCTTCTTATTTTCGGGCAAAAAGGCATAAATTCCCCATATTTTGGAGCAAAATTGCAGAAATTCCCCTAATTGTGGGGCAAAAAGGCAGAAATTCCCTATAATTTGGGGCAAAAAGACAGAAATTCTCCTTATTTTGGGTCAAAACTCAGAATTTCCACTTATTTTGGGGCAAAATTCCAGAAATTTCACTTATTTTGGGGTAAAATTGCAGATATTTCACTTATTTTGGGGCAAAATTGCAGAAATTTCACTTATTTCAGAAAAAAAAGCAGAAATTTTTATATTTGGAAGCAAAAAAACAGAAATTTCTTTTATTTTGGTACAAAATTGCAGAAATTTTTCTTATTTTGGGGCAAAAAGGCAGAAATTTCCCATATTGTGGGGCAAAAATGCAGAAATTCCCCTTTTTTTGAGGTGAAAAGGATGAAATTCCCCTTATTTGGGGGCAAAAAGGAAGACATTTCCCTTATTTTGGGGCAAAATTGCAGAAATTTCACTTATTTCAGGAAAAAAAGGCAGAAATTTTCTTTATTTTGGGGCAAAAAAGCTGAAATTCCTAATCTTTTGAGGCAAAAATGCAGAAATTCCCTTTATTTTGAGGTAAAAAGGCTGAAATTCCCTTTATTTGGGGGCAAAAATGCAGAAATTTTCCTTATTTTCGGGCAAAATTGCAGAAATTTCACTTATGTCAGTGTAATAAGTCAGAAATTTTTTTTTTATTTAGGGGCAAAAAAGAACAGAAATTCCCTTTGTTTTGGGGGGAAAAGACAGAAATTCCACTAATTTAGAGGCAAAAAAAGCAGAAATTCCCCTTATTTTGGAGCAAAAATGAAGAAATTTCCATTTTTATGGCAAAAAGGTATGCATTATTCTTATTTTGGGGCAAAAAGGCAGAAATTTCCCGTATTTTGGAGCAAAATTGCAGAAATTCCTCTAATAGTAGGGCAAAAAGGCAGAAATTCCCTATATGTTGGGGCATAAAGACAGAAATTCTCTTTATTTTTTTGCAAAACTCAGAAATTCCAATTATTTTGCGGCAAAATTCCAAAAATTTCTCTTATTTTGGGGCAAAATTGCAGAAATTTTACTTATTTTGGGGAAAATTGCAGAAATTTCACTTATTTAAGGGAAAAAAAGCAAAATTTTTCTTATTTTGGGGCCAAAAGCCAGAAATTTCTTTTATTTTGGTACAAAATTGGAGAAATTTTTTGTATTTTGGGCAAAAAGGCAGAAATTTCCCATATTTTGTTGAAAAAATGCTGAAATTTCACTTATTTCAGGAAAAAAATGCAGAAATTTTCCTTATTTTGGGGCAAAAAATACAGAAATTCCATTTGTTTTGGGGGAAAAAGACAGAAATTCCACTTATTTAGATGCAAAAAAGCAGAAATTCCCCTTATTTTGGAGCAAAAATGAAGAAATTTCCTTTTTCTATGGCAAAAAGCTATGCATTCTTCTTATTTTCGGGCAAAAAGGCATAAATTCCCCATATTTTGGAGCAAAATTGCAGAAATTCCCCTAATTGTGGGGCAAAAAGGCAGAAATTCCCTATAATTTGGGGCAAAAAGACAGAAATTCTTCTTATTTTGGGTCAAAACTCAGAAATTCTACTTATTTTGTTGCAAAATTCCAGAAATTTCACTTATATTGGGGCAAAATTGCAGAAATTTCACTTATTTTGGGGCAAAATTGCAGAAATTTCACTTATTTCAGAAAAAAAAACAGAAATTTTTATATTTGGAAGCAAAAAAACAGAAATTTCTTTTATTTTGGTACAAAATTGCAGAAATTTTTCCTATTTTGGGGCAAAAAGGCAGAAATTTCCCACATTTTGGGGCAAAAATGCAGAAATTCCCCTTTTTTTGAGGTAAAAAGGATGAAATTCCCCTTATTTGGGGGCAAAAAGGCAGACATTTCCTTTATTTTGGGGCAAAATTGCAGAAATTTCACTTATTTCAGGAAAAAAAGCAGAAATTTTCTTTATTTTGGGGCAAAAAAGCTGAAATTCCTAATCTTTTGTGGCAAAAATGCAGAAATTTCCCTTATTTTCGGGCAAAATTGCAGAAATTTCACTTATGTCAGTGTAATAAGTCAGAAATTTTTTTTTATTTAGGGGCAAAAAAGAACAGAAATTCCCTTTGTTTTGGGGAGAAAAGACAGAAATTCCACTAATTTAGAGGCAAAAAAAGCAGAAATTCCCCTTATTGTGGAGCAAAAATGAAGAAATTTCCATTTTTATGGCAAAAAGGTATGCATTATTCTTATTTTGGGGCAAAAAGGCAGAAATTTCCCGTATTTTGGAGCAAAATTGCAGAAATTCCTCTAATAGTGGGACAAAAAGGCAGAAATTCCCTATATGTTGGGGCATAAAGACAGAAATTCTTTTTATTTTTGGGCAAAACTCAGAAATTCCAATTATTTTGCGGCAAAATTCCAGAAATTTCTCTTATTTTGGGGCAAAATTGCAGAAATTTTACTTATTTTGGGGAAAATTGCAGAAATTTCACTTATTTAAGGGAAAAAAAGCAGAAATTTTCTTATTTTGGGGCAAAAAGCCAGAAATTTCTTTTATTTTGGTACAAAATTGGAGAAATTTTTTGTATTTTGGGCAAAAAGGCAGAAATTTCCCATATTTTGGGGCAAAAATGCTGAAATTTCACTTATTTCAGGAAAAAAAATGCAGAAATTTTCCTTATTTTGGGGCAAAAAAGACAGAAATTCCATTTGTTTTGGGGGAAAAAGACAGAAATTCCACTTATTTAGATGCAAAAAAGCAGAAATTCCCCTTATTTTGGAGCAAAAATGAAGAAATTTCCTTTTTCTATGGCAAAAAGCTATGCATTCTTCTTATTTTCGGGCAAAAAGGCAGTAATTCCCCATAATTTGGAGCAAAATTGCAGAAATTCCCCTAATTGTGGGGCAAAAAGGCATAAATTCCCTATAATTTGGGGCAAAAAGACAGAAATTCTCCTTATTTTGGGTCAAAACTCAGAATTTCCACTTATTTTGGGGCAAAATTCCAGAAATTTCACTTATTTTGGGGTAAAATTGCAGATATTTCACTTATTTTGGGGCAAAATTGCAGAAATTTCACTTATTTCAGAAAAAAAAGCAGAAATTTTTATATTTGGAAGCAAAAAAACAGAAATTTCTTTTATTTTGGTACAAAATTGCAGAAATTTTTCTTATTTTGGGGCAAAAAGGCAGAAATTTCCCATATTGTGGGGCAAAAATGCAGAAATTCCCCTTTTTTTGAGGTGAAAAGGATGAAATTCCCCTTATTTGGGGGCAAAAAGGAAGACATTTCCCTTATTTTGGGGCAAAATTGCAGAAATTTCACTTATTTCAGGAAAAAAAGGCAGAAATTTTCTTTATTTTGGGGCAAAAAAGCTGAAATTCCTAATCTTTTGAGGCAAAAATGCAGAAATTCCCTTTATTTTGAGGTAAAAAGGCTGAAATTCCCTTTATTTGGGGGCAAAAATGCAGAAATTTTCCTTATTTTCGGGCAAAATTGCAGAAATTTCACTTATGTCAGTGTAATAAGTCAGAAATTTTTTTTTTATTTAGGGGCAAAAAAGAACAGAAATTCCCTTTGTTTTGGGGGGAAAAGACAGAAATTCCACTAATTTAGAGGCAAAAAAAGCAGAAATTCCCCTTATTTTGGAGCAAAAATGAAGAAATTTCCATTTTTATGGCAAAAAGGTATGCATTATTCTTATTTTGGGGCAAAAAGGCAGAAATTTCCCGTATTTTGGAGCAAAATTGCAGAAATTCCTCTAATAGTAGGGCAAAAAGGCAGAAATTCCCTATATGTTGGGGCATAAAGACAGAAATTCTCTTTATTTTTTTGCAAAACTCAGAAATTCCAATTATTTTGCGGCAAAATTCCAAAAATTTCTCTTATTTTGGGGCAAAATTGCAGAAATTTTACTTATTTTGGGGAAAATTGCAGAAATTTCACTTATTTAAGGGAAAAAAAGCAAAATTTTTCTTATTTTGGGGCCAAAAGCCAGAAATTTCTTTTATTTTGGTACAAAATTGGAGAAATTTTTTGTATTTTGGGCAAAAAGGCAGAAATTTCCCATATTTTGTTGAAAAAATGCTGAAATTTCACTTATTTCAGGAAAAAAATGCAGAAATTTTCCTTATTTTGGGGCAAAAAATACAGAAATTCCATTTGTTTTGGGGGAAAAAGACAGAAATTCCACTTATTTAGATGCAAAAAAGCAGAAATTCCCCTTATTTTGGAGCAAAAATGAAGAAATTTCCTTTTTCTATGGCAAAAAGCTATGCATTCTTCTTATTTTCGGGCAAAAAGGCATAAATTCCCCATATTTTGGAGCAAAATTGCAGAAATTCCCCTAATTGTGGGGCAAAAAGGCAGAAATTCCCTATAATTTGGGGCAAAAAGACAGAAATTCTTCTTATTTTGGGTCAAAACTCAGAAATTCTACTTATTTTGTTGCAAAATTCCAGAAATTTCACTTATATTGGGGCAAAATTGCAGAAATTTCACTTATTTTGGGGCAAAATTGCAGAAATTTCACTTATTTCAGAAAAAAAAACAGAAATTTTTATATTTGGAAGCAAAAAAACAGAAATTTCTTTTATTTTGGTACAAAATTGCAGAAATTTTTCCTATTTTGGGGCAAAAAGGCAGAAATTTCCCACATTTTGGGGCAAAAATGCAGAAATTCCCCTTTTTTTGAGGTAAAAAGGATGAAATTCCCCTTATTTGGGGGCAAAAAGGCAGACATTTCCTTTATTTTGGGGCAAAATTGCAGAAATTTCACTTATTTCAGGAAAAAAAGCAGAAATTTTCTTTATTTTGGGGCAAAAAAGCTGAAATTCCTAATCCTTTGTGGCAAAAATGCAGAAATTTCCCTTATTTTCGGGCAAAATTGCAGAAATTTCACTTATGTCAGTGTAATAAGTCAGAAATTTTTTTTTATTTAGGGGCAAAAAAGAACAGAAATTCCCTTTGTTTTGGGGAGAAAAGACAGAAATTCCACTAATTTAGAGGCAAAAAAAGCAGAAATTCCCCTTATTGTGGAGCAAAAATGAAGAAATTTCCATTTTTATGGCAAAAAGGTATGCATTATTCTTATTTTGGGGCAAAAAGGCAGAAATTTCCCGTATTTTGGAGCAAAATTGCAGAAATTCCTCTAATAGTGGGACAAAAAGGCAGAAATTCCCTATATGTTGGGGCATAAAGACAGAAATTCTTTTTATTTTTGGGCAAAACTCAGAAATTCCAATTATTTTGCGGCAAAATTCCAGAAATTTCTCTTATTTTGGGGCAAAATTGCAGAAATTTTACTTATTTTGGGGAAAATTGCAGAAATTTCACTTATTTAAGGGAAAAAAAGCAGAAATTTTCTTATTTTGGGGCAAAAAGCCAGAAATTTCTTTTATTTTGGTACAAAATTGGAGAAATTTTTTGTATTTTGGGCAAAAAGGCAGAAATTTCCCATATTTTGGGGCAAAAATGCTGAAATTTCACTTATTTCAGGAAAAAAAATGCAGAAATTTTCCTTATTTTGGGGCAAAAAAGACAGAAATTCCATTTGTTTTGGGGGAAAAAGACAGAAATTCCACTTATTTAGATGCAAAAAAGCAGAAATTCCCCTTATTTTGGAGCAAAAATGAAGAAATTTCCTTTTTCTATGGCAAAAAGCTATGCATTCTTCTTATTTTCGGGCAAAAAGGCAGTAATTCCCCATAATTTGGAGCAAAATTGCAGAAATTCCCCTAATTGTGGGGCAAAAAGGCATAAATTCCCTATATGTTGTGGCAAAAAGACAGAAATTCTCATTATTTTGGGGCAAAACTCAGAAATTCCACTTATTTTGGAGCAAAATTCCAGAAATTTCACTTATTTTAGGGCAAAATTGCAGAAATTTCACTTATTTTGGGGCAAAATTGCAGAAATTTCACTTATTTCAAAAAAAAGCAGAAATTTTCTTATTTTGGGGCAAAAAGGCAGAAATTTTATTTATTTTGGTACAAAATTGCAGAATTTTTTTTATTTTGGAGCAAAGAGGCGGAAAATTCCCATATTTTGGGGCAAAAATGCAGAAATTCCCCTTATTTTGAGGAAAAAGGCCGAAATTCACCTTAATTGGGGGCAATAAGGCAGAAATTTCCTTATTTTGAGGCAAAATTGCAAAAATTTAACTAATTCAGGGTAATAAGTCAGAAATTTTCCTTATTTTGGGGTAAAAGACAGAAATTCCCTTTGTTTTTGGGGAAAAAGACAGAAATTCCACTTTTTTAGAGGCAAAAAAGCAGAAATTCCTTTAATTTGGAGCAAAAATGAAGAAATTTCCCTTTTTTGTGGCAAAAGGTATACATTCCCCTTATTTTGAGGCTAAAACGCAGAAATTCCTCCTATTTTGGAGCACAATTGCAGAAATTCCTCTAATTGTGGGGCAAAAAGGCAGAAATTCCCTATATGTTAGGGCAAAAAACAGAAATACTCCTTATTTTGGTGCAAAACTCAGAAATTCCACTTATTTGGGGCAAAATTCCAGAAATTTCCCTTATTTTGGCGCAAAATTGCAGAAATTTCACTTATTATGGGGCAAAATTGCAGAAATTTCACTTATTGCAGTGAAAAAAGGCAAAAATTTTCCTTATTTTAGGGCAAAAAGGCAGAAATACCTAATATTTTGTGGCAAAAATGCAGAAATTCTTCTTATTTTGAGGTAAAAAGGCTGAAATTCCCCTTATTTGGCTGCAAAAAAGCAGAAATTTCCCTTCTTTTGCGGCAAAAGTGCAGAAATTTCACTTATATCAGGGTAATAAGTCAGAAATTTTCCTTATTTTGGGCAAAAAAAGACAGAAATTCCCTTTGTTTTGAGGGAAAAAGACAGAAATTCCACTTATTTAGAGGCAAAAAAACAGAAATTCCCCTTATTTTGGAGCAAAAATGAAGAAATTTCCCTTTTTTTGGCAAAAACGTATGCATTCTTCTTATTTTCGGGCAAAAAGGCAGAAATTCCCCGTATTTTGGAGCAAAATTTCAGAAATTCCCCTAATTGTGGGGCAAAAAGTCAAAAATTCCCTATATTTTGGGGCAAAAAGACAGAAATTCTTCTTATTTTGGGTTAAAACTCAGAAATTCCACTTATTTTGAGGCAAAATTCCAGAAATTTCACTTATTTTGGGGCAAAATTGCAGAAATTTCACTTATTTTGGGGCAAAATTGCAGAAATTTCACTTATTTCAAAAAAAAAGCAGAAATTTTTATATTTGGAAGCAAAAAGGCAGAAATTTTTTTTATTTTGGTACAAAATTGCAGAAATTTTTCTTATTTTGGGGCAAAAAGTCAGAAATTTCCCATATTTTGGGGCAAAAATGCAGAAATTCCACTTTTTTGAGGTAAAAGGATGAAATTCCCCTTATTTGGGGGCAAAAAGGCAGACATTTCCCTTATTTTGGAGCAAAATTGCAGAAATTTCACTTATTTCAGAGAAAAAAGACAGAAATTTTTTTTATTTTGGGGCAAAAAGGCAGAAATTCCTAATCTTTTGTGGCAAAAATGCAGAAATTCCCCTTATTTTGAGGTAAAAAGTCTGAAATTCCCCTTATTTGGGGGCAAAAATGCAGAAATTTCCCTTATTTTGGGGCAAAATTGCAGAAATTTCACTTATGTCAGTGTAATAAGTCAGAAATTTTTTTTATTTTGGGGCAAAAAAGACAGAAATTCCCTTTGTTTTGGGGGAAAAAGACAGAAATTCCACTTATTTAGAGGCAAAAAAAAGCAGAAATTCCCCTATTTTGTAGCAAAAATGAAGAAATTTCTCTTTTTTATGGCAAAAAGGTGTGCATTCTTCTTATTTTGAGGAAAAAAGGCAGAAATTTCCCGTATTTTGGAGCAAAATTGCAGAAATTCCTCTAATTGTGGGGCAAAAAGGCAGAAATTCCCTATATGTTGGGGCATAAAGACAGAAATTCTCTTTATTTTTGGGCAAAACTCAGAAATTCCACTAATTTTGCGGCAAAATTTCAGAAATTTTGCTTATTTTGGGGCAAAATTGCAGAAATTTCACTAATTTTGGGGCAAAATTGCAGAAATTTCACTTATTTAAGGGAAAAAAAGCAGAAATTTTCTTATTTTGGGGCAAAAAAGCAGAAATTTCTTTTAGTTTGGTACAAAATTGCAGAAATTTCCTTTATTTTGGGGCAAAATTGCAGAAATTTCACTTCTTTTGGGGCAAAATTGCAGAAATTCCACTTATTTCAGGGAAAAAAGGCAGAAATTTCTCTTCTTTTGAGGCAAAATTGCAGAAATTCCCCTAATTGTGAGGCAAAAAGGCAGAAATTCCCTATATGTTGGGGCAAAAAAAACAGAAATTCTCCTTATTTTGGGTCAAAACTCAAAAATTCCACTTATTTTTGGGCAAAATTCCAGAAATTTCACTTATTTTGGGGCAAAATTGTAGAAATTTCACTTATTTTGGGGCAAAATTGCAGAAATTTCACATATTTCAAAAAAAATTTTTTTCTTATTTGAAAGCAAAAAGGCAGAAATTTCTTTTATTTTAGTACAAAATTGCAGAAATTTCCCATATTTTGGGGCAAAATTGCAGAAATTTTACTTATTTTGGGGCAAAACTGCAGAAATTTCACTTATTTCAGGGAAAAAAGGCTGAAATTTTCCTTATTATAGGGCAAAAATGCAGAAATTCCTAATATTTTGTGGCAAAAATACAGAAATTTCCTTTATTTTGAGGTAAAAGGGTGAAATTACCCTTATTTGGGGGCAAAAAGGCAGTAATTTCCCCTATTTTTGGACAAAATTGCAGAAATTTCACTTATTTCAGGGTAATAAGTCAGAAAATTTCCTTATTTTGGTGCAAATAAGACAGAAATTCCCTTTGTTTTGGGGGAAAAAGACAGAAATTCTACATATTTAGAGGCAAAAAAGCAGAAATTCCCCTTATTTTGGAGCAAAATTACAGAAATTTCCTTTTTTTATGGCAAAAAGGTATGAATTCTTCTTATTTTCGGGCAAAAATGCAGAAATTCCCCGTATTTTGGAGCAAAATTGCAGAAATTTCCCTACTTGTGGGGCAAAAAGGCAGAAATTCCCTATATTTTGGGCAAAAAGACAGAAATTCTCCTTATTTTGGGGCAAAACTCAGAAATTCCACTTATTATTGGGCAAAATTCCAGAAATTTCCCTTATTTTGGGCAAAATTGCAGAAATTTAATTTATTTTGGGGCAAAATTGGAGAAATTTCACTTATTTCAGGGAAAAAAAGCAAAATTTTTTTATTTTGGGGCAAATAGGCAGAAATTTCCCATATTTTGCAACAAAATTGCTGAAATTTTTCTTATTATGGGCAAAAAGGCAGAAATTTCCCATATTTTGGGGTAAAAATGCAGAAATTCCCTTTATTTTGAGGTAAAAAGGCTGAAATTCCCATTATTTGGGGGTAAAAAGGCAAAAATTTCCATTATTTTGGGGCAAAAGTGCAGAAATTTCACTATTTCAGGGTAATAAGTAAGAAATTTTCTTTATTTTGGGGCAAAAAAGACATAAATTCCCTTTGTTTTATGGGAAAAAGTCAGAAATTCCACTTATTTAGAGGCATAAAAGCAGAAATTCCCCTCATTTTGGAGCAAAAATGAAGAAATTTGCCTTTTTTATGGCAAAAAGTTATGCAATCTTATTATTTTCGGACAAATAATGCAGAAATTCCCCGTATTTTGGAGCAAAATTGCAGAAATTCCCCTAATTGTGGGGGAAAAAGGCAGAAATTCCCTATATGTTGGGGCAAAATACAGAAATTCTCCTTATTTTAGGGCAAAACTCAGAAATTTAACTTATTTTGGGGCAAAATTGCAGAAATTTCACTTATTTCAGAAAAAAAAGCAGAAATTTTCTTCTGTTGGGGCCAAAAGTCAGAAATTTCTTTAATTTTGTTACAAAATTGCTGAATTTTTTCTTATTTTGGGGCAAAAAGGCAGAAATTTCTCTTATTTTGGGGCAAAATTGCAGAAATTTCACTTATTTCAGGGTAATAAGTCAGAAATATTTCTTATTTTGGGGCCAAAATACAGAAATTTCCTTTGCTTTGGGGGAAAAGGAGAAATTCCACTTTTTTAGAGGCAAAAAAGCAGAAATTCTTCTTATTTTGGAGCAAAAATGAAGAAATTTCACTTTTTAAGGGCAAAAAGGTATGCATTCTCCTTATTTTTGGGCAAAAAGGCAGAAATTCCCCTTATTTTGGAGCAAAATTGCAGAAATTCCCCAAATTTTGGAGCAAAAAGGCAGAAATTCCCTATGTGTTGGGGCAAAAAGACAGAAATTCTCCTTATTTTGCGGCAAATCTCAAATATTCCACTTATTTTGGGGCAAAATTCCAGAAATTTCACTGATTTTGGGGCAAAATTGTAGAAATTTCACTTATTTTTCGGCAAAATTTAAGAAATTTCACATATTTCAGAAGAAAAATAAGAAATTTTCTTATTTGGAAGCAAAAAGGCAGAAATTTCTTTATTTTGGTACAAAATTGCAGAAATTTCCCATATTTTGGGACAAATTGCAGAAATTTTACTTATTTTGGGGCAAAACTGCAGAAATTTCACTTATTTCAGGGAAAAAAAACAGAAATTTTCCTTATTTTGGGGCAAAAATGCAGAAATTCCCAATATTTTGTAGCAAAAATGCAGAAATTCCCTTTATTTTGAGGTAAAAGGGTGAAATTCCCCTTATTTGGGGGCAAAAAGGCATAAATTTCCCTTATTTTGGGACAAAATTGCAGAAATTTCACTTATTTAAGGGTAATAAGTCAGAAAATTTCCTTATTTTGGTGCAAAAAAGACAGAAATTCCCTTTGTTTTGGGGGAAAAAGACAGAAATTCCACTTATTTAGAGGCAAAAAAAGCAGAAATTCCCCTATTTTGTAGCAAAAATGAAGAAATTTCTCTTTTTTATGGCAAAAAGGTGTGCATTCTTCTTATTTTGAGGAAAAAAGGCAGAAATTTCCCGTATTTTGGAGCAAAATTGCAGAAATTCCTCTAATTGTGGGGCAAAAAGGCAGAAATTCCCTATATGTTGGGGCATAAAGACAGAAATTCTCTTTATTTTTGGGCAAAACTCAGAAATTCCACTAGTTTTGCGGCAAAATTTCAGAAATTTTGCTTATTTTGGGGCAAAATTGCAGAAATTTCACTAATTTTGGGGCAAAATTGCAGAAATTTCACTTATTTAAGGGAAAAAAAGCAGAAATTTTCTTATTTTGGGGCAAAAAAGCAGAAATTTCTTTTAGTTTGGTACAAAATTGCAGAAATTTCCTTTATTTTGGGGCAAAATTGCAGAAATTTCACTTCTTTTGGGGCAAAATTGCAGAAATTCCACTTATTTCAGGGAAAAAAGGCAGAAATTTCTCTTCTTTTGAGGCAAAATTGCAGAAATTCCCCTAATTGTGAGGCAAAAAGGCAGAAATTCCCTATATGTTGGGGCAAAAAAACAGAAATTCTCCTTATTTTGGGTCAAAACTCAAAAATTCCACTTATTTTTGGGCAAAATTCCAGAAATTTCACTTATTTTGGGGCAAAATTGTAGAAATTTCACTTATTTTGGGGCAAAATTGCAGAAATTTCACTTATTTCAGGGTAATAAGTCAGAAATATTTCTTATTTTGGGGCCAAAATACAGAAATTTCCTTTGCTTTGGGGGAAAAGGAGAAATTCCACTTTTTTAGAGGCAAAAAAGCAGAAATTCTTCTTATTTTGGAGCAAAAATGAAGAAATTTCACTTTTTAAGGGCAAAAAGGTATGCATTCTCCTTATTTTTGGGCAAAAAGGCAGAAATTCCCCTTATTTTGGAGCAAAATTGCAGAAATTCCCCAAATTTTGGAGCAAAAAGGCAGAAATTCCCTATGTGTTGGGGCAAAAAGACAGAAATTCTCCTTATTTTGCGGCAAATCTCAAATATTCCACTTATTTTGGGGCAAAATTCCAGAAATTTCACTGATTTTGGGGCAAAATTGTAGAAATTTCACTTATTTTTGGGCAAAATTTAAGAAATTTCACATATTTCAGAAAAAAAATAAGAAATTTTCTTATTTGGAAGCAAAAAGGCAGAAATTTCTTTATTTTGGTACAAAATTGCAGAAATTTCCCATATTTTGGGACAAATTGCAGAAATTTTACTTATTTTGGGGCAAAACTGCAGAAATTTCACTTATTTCAGGGAAAAAAAACAGAAATTTTCCTTATTTTGGGGCAAAAATGCAGAAATTCCCAATATTTTGTAGCAAAAATGCAGAAATTCCCTTTATTTTGAGGTAAAAGGGTGAAATTCCCCTTATTTGGGGGCAAAAAGGCATAAATTTCCCTTATTTTGGGACAAAATTGCAGAAATTTCACTTATTTAAGGGTAATAAGTCAGAAAATTTCCTTATTTTGGTGCAAAAAAGACAGAAATTCCCTTTGTTTTGGGGGAAAAAGACAGAAATTCCACTTATTTAGAGGCAAAAAAAGCAGAAATTCCCCTATTTTGTAGCAAAAATGAAGAAATTTCTCTTTTTTATGGCAAAAAGGTGTGCATTCTTCTTATTTTGAGGAAAAAAGGCAGAAATTTCCCGTATTTTGGAGCAAAATTGCAGAAATTCCTCTAATTGTGGGGCAAAAAGGCAGAAATTCCCTATATGTTGGGGCATAAAGACAGAAATTCTCTTTATTTTTGGGCAAAACTCAGAAATTCCACTAGTTTTGCGGCAAAATTTCAGAAATTTTGCTTATTTTGGGGCAAAATTGCAGAAATTTCACTAATTTTGGGGCAAAATTGCAGAAATTTCACTTATTTAAGGGAAAAAAAGCAGAAATTTTCTTATTTTGGGGCAAAAAAGCAGAAATTTCTTTTAGTTTGGTACAAAATTGCAGAAATTTCCTTTATTTTGGGGCAAAATTGCAGAAATTTCACTTCTTTTGGGGCAAAATTGCAGAAATTCCACTTATTTCAGGGAAAAAAGGCAGAAATTTCTCTTCTTTTGAGGCAAAATTGCAGAAATTCCCCTAATTGTGAGGCAAAAAGGCAGAAATTCCCTATATGTTGGGGCAAAAAAACAGAAATTCTCCTTATTTTGGGTCAAAACTCAAAAATTCCACTTATTTTTGGGCAAAATTCCAGAAATTTCACTTATTTTGGGGCAAAATTGTAGAAATTTCACTTATTTTGGGGCAAAATTGCAGAAATTTCACATATTTCAAAAAAATTTTTTTTCTTATTTGAAAGCAAAAAGGCAGAAATTTCTTTTATTTTAGTACAAAATTGCAGAAATTTCCCATATTTTGGGGCAAAATTGCAGAAATTTTACTTATTTTGGGGCAAAACTGCAGAAATTTCACTTATTTCAGGGAAAAAAGGCTGAAATTTTCCTTATTATAGGGCAAAAATGCAGAAATTCCTAATATTTTGTGGCAAAAATACAGAAATTTCCTTTATTTTGAGGTAAAAGGGTGAAATTACCCTTATTTGGGGGCAAAAAGGCAGTAATTTCCCCTATTTTTGGACAAAATTGCAGAAATTTCACTTATTTCAGGGTAATAAGTCAGAAAATTTCCTTATTTTGGTGCAAATAAGACAGAAATTCCCTTTGTTTTGGGGGAAAAAGACAGAAATTCCACATATTTAGAGGCAAAAAAGCAGAAATTCCCCTTATTTTGGAGCAAAATTACAGAAATTTCCTTTTTTTATGGCAAAAAGGTATGAATTCTTCTTATTTTCGGGCAAAAATGCAGAAATTCCCCGTATTTTGGAGCAAAATTGCAGAAATTTCCCTACTTGTGGGGCAAAAAGGCAGAAATTCCCTATATTTTGGGCAAAAAGACAGAAATTCTCCTTATTTTGGGGCAAAACTCAGAAATTCCACTTATTATTGGGCAAAATTCCAGAAATTTCCCTTATTTTGGGCAAAATTGCAGAAATTTAATTTATTTTGGGGCAAAATTGGAGAAATTTCACTTATTTCAGGGAAAAAAAGCAAAATTTTTTTATTTTGGGGCAAATAGGCAGAAATTTCCCATATTTTGCAACAAAATTGCTGAAATTTTTCTTATTATGGGCAAAAAGGCAGAAATTTCCCATATTTTGGGGTAAAAATGCAGAAATTCCCTTTATTTTGAGGTAAAAAGGCTGAAATTCCCATTATTTGGGGGTAAAAAGGCAGAAATTTCCATTATTTTGGGGCAAAAGTGCAGAAATTTCACTATTTCAGGGTAATAAGTAAGAAATTTTCTTTATTTTGGGGCAAAAAAGACATAAATTCCCTTTGTTTTATGGGAAAAAGACAGAAATTCCACTTATTTAGAGGCATAAAAGCAGAAATTCCCCTCATTTGGAGCAAAAATGAAGAAATTTGCCTTTTTTATGGCAAAAAGTTATGCAATCTTATTATTTTCGGACAAATAATGCAGAAATTCCCCGTATTTTGGAGCAAAATTGCAGAAATTTCCCTACTTGTGGGGCAAAAAGGCAGAAATTCCCTATATTTTGGGCAAAAAGACAGAAATTCTCCTTATTTTGGGGCAAAACTCAGAAATTCCACTTATTATTGGGCAAAATTCCAGAAATTTCCCTTATTTTGGGCAAAATTGCAGAAATTTAATTTATTTTGGGGCAAAATTGGAGAAATTTCACTTATTTCAGGGAAAAAAAGCAAAATTTTTTTATTTTGGGGCAAATAGGCAGAAATTTCCCATATTTTGCAACAAAATTGCTGAAATTTTTCTTATTATGGGCAAAAAGGCAGAAATTTCCCATATTTTGGGGTAAAAATGCAGAAATTCCCTTTATTTTGAGGTAAAAAGGCTGAAATTCCCATTATTTGGGGGTAAAAAGGCAGAAATTTCCATTATTTTGGGGCAAAAGTGCAGAAATTTCACTATTTCAGGGTAATAAGTAAGAAATTTTCTTTATTTTGGGGCAAAAAAGACATAAATTCCCTTTGTTTTATGGGAAAAAGACAGAAATTCCACTTATTTAGAGGCATAAAAGCAGAAATTGCCCTCATTTTGGAGCAAAAATGAAGAAATTTGCCTTTTTTATGGCAAAAAGTTATGCAATCTTATTATTTTCGGACAAATAATGCAGAAATTCCCCGTATTTTGGAGCAAAATTGCAGAAATTCCCCTAATTGTGGGGGAAAAAGGCAGAAATTCCCTATATGTTGGGGCAAAATACAGAAATTCTTCTTATTTTAGGGCAAAACACAGAAATTTAACTTATTTTGGGGCAAAATTGCAGAAATTTCACTTATTTCAGAAAAAAAAGCAGAAATTTTCATCTGTTGGGGCCAAAAGTCAGAAATTTCTTTAATTTTGTTACAAAATTGCTGAATTTTTTCTTATTTTGGGGCAAAAAGGCAGAAATTTCTCTTATTTTGGGGCAAAATTGCAGAAATTTCACTTATTTCAGGGTAATAAGTCAGAAATATTTCTTATTTTGGGTCCAAAATACAGAAATTTCCTTTGCTTTGGGGGAAAAGGAGAAATTCCACTTTTTTAGAGGCAAAAAAGCAGAAATTCTTCTTATTTTGGAGCAAAAATGAAGAAATTTCACTTTTTAAGGGCAAAAAGGTATGCATTCTCCTTATTTTTGGGCAAAAAGGCAGAAATTCCCCTTATTTTGGAGCAAAATTGCAGAAATTCCCCAAATTTTGGAGCAAAAAGGCAGAAATTCCCTATGTGTTGGGGCAAAAAGACAGAAATTCTCCTTATTTTGCGGCAAATCTCAAATATTCCACTTATTTTGGGGCAAAATTCCAGAAATTTCACTGATTTTGGGGCAAAATTGTAGAAATTTCACTTATTTTTGGGCAAAATTTAAGAAATTTCACATATTTCAGAAAAAAAATAAGAAATTTTCTTATTTGGAAGCAAAAAGGCAGAAATTTCTTTATTTTGGTACAAAATTGCAGAAATTTCCCATATTTTGGGACAAATTGCAGAAATTTTACTTATTTTGGGGCAAAACTGCAGAAATTTCACTTATTTCAGGGAAAAAAAACAGAAATTTTCCTTATTTTGGGGCAAAAATGCAGAAATTCCCAATATTTTGTAGCAAAAATGCAGAAATTCCCTTTATTTTGAGGTAAAAGGGTGAAATTCCCCTTATTTGGGGGCAAAAAGGCATAAATTTCCCTTATTTTGGGACAAAATTGCAGAAATTTCACTTATTTAAGGGTAATAAGTCAGAAAATTTCCTTATTTTGGTGCAAATAAGACAGAAATTCCCTTTGTTTTGGGGGAAAAAGACAGAATTTCCACATATTTAGAGGCAAAAAAGCAGAAATTCCCCTTATTTTGGAGCAAAATTACAGAAATATCCCTTTTTTATGGAAAAAGGTATGCATTCTTCTTATTTTCGGGCAAAAAGGCAGAAATTCCCCGTATTTTGGAGCAAAATTGCAGAAATTAACCTACTTGTGGGGCAAAAAGGCAGAAATTTCCTATATGTTGGGGCAAAAAGACAGAAATTCTCCTTATTTTGGGGCAAAACTCAGAAATTCCACATATTTTGGGGCAAAATTCCAGAAATTTCCCTTATTTTGGGGCAAAATTGCAGAAATATCACTTATTTTGGGGCAAAATTGCAGAAATTTCACTTATTTCAGTGAAAAAAGGAAGAAATTTTCCTTATTTTGGGGCAAAAAGGCAGAAATTCTTAATATTTTGTGGCAAAAATGCAGAAATTCCCCTTATTTTGAGGTAAAAAGGCTGAAATTCACCTTATTTGGGGGCAAAAATGCAGAAATTTTCCTTATTTTTGGGCAAAATTGCAGAAATTTCACTTATGTCAGTGTAATAAGTCAGAAATTTTTTTTATTTAGGGGCAAAAAAGAACAGAAATTCCCTTTGTTTTGGGGGAAAAAGACAGAAATTCCACTAATTTAGAGGCAAAAAAAGCAGAAATTCCCCTTATTTTGGAGCAAAAATGAAGAAATTTCCATTTTTATGGCAAAAAGGTATGCATTATTCTTATTTTGGGGCAAAAAGGCATAAATTTCCCTTATTTTGGGACAAAATTGCAGAAATTTCACTTATTTAAGGGTAATAAGTCAGAAAATTTCCTTATTTTGGTGCAAATAAGGCAGAAATTTCCTTTGTTTTGGGGGAAAAAGACAGAATTTCCACATATTTAGAGGCAAAAAAGCAGAAATTCCCCACATTTTGGAGCAAAAATGAAGAAATTTGCCTTTTTTATGGCAAAAAGTTATGCAATCTTATTATTTTCGGACAAATAATGCAGAAATTCCCCGTATTTTGGAGCAAAATTGCAGAAATTCCCCTAATTGTGGGGAAAAAAGGCAGAAATTCCCTATATGTTGGGGCAAAATACAGAAATTCTCCTTATTTTAGGGCAAAACTCAGAAATTTAACTTATTTTGGGGCAAAATTGCAGAAATTTCACTTATTTCAGAAAAAAAAGCAGAAATTTTCATCTGTTGGGGCCAAAAGGCAGAAATTTCTTTAATTTTGTTACAAAATTGCTGAATTTTTTCTTATTTTGGGGCAAAAAGGCAGAAATTTCTCTTATTTTGAGGCAAAATTGCAGAAATTTCACTTATTTCAGGGTAATAAGTCAGAAATATTTCTTATTTTGGGGCCAAAATACAGAAATTTCCTTTGCTTTGGGGGAAAAGGAGAAATTCCACTTTTTTAGAGGCAAAAAAGCAGAAATTCTTCTTATTTTGGAGCAAAAATGAAGAAATTTCACTTTTTAAGGGCAAAAAGGTATGCATTCTCCTTATTTTGGGGCAAAAAGGCAGAAATTCCCCTTATTTTGGAGCAAAATTGCAGAAATTCCCCAAATTTTGGAGCAAAAAGGCAGAAATTCCCTATGTGTTGGGGCAAAAAGACAGAAATTCTCCTTATTTTGCAGCAAATCTCAAATATTCCACTTATTTTGGCGCAAAATTCCAGAAATTTCACTGATTTTGGGGCAAAATTGTAGAAATTTCACTTATTTTTGGGCAAAATTTAAGAAATTTCACATATTTCAGGAAAAAAATAAGAAATTTTCTTATTTGGAAGCAAAAAGGCAGAAATTTCTTTATTTTGGTACAAAATTGCAGAAATTTCCCATATTTTGGGACAAATTGCAGAAATTTTACTTATTTTGGGGCAAAACTGCAGAAATTTCACTTATTTCAGGGAAAAAAAACAGAAATTTTCCTTATTTTGGGGCAAAAATGCAGAAATTCCCAATATTTTGTAGCAAAAATGCAGAAATTCCCTTTATTTTGAGGTAAAAGGGTGAAATTCCCCTTATTTGGGGGCAAAAAGGCATAAATTTCCCTTATTTTGGGACAAAATTGCAGAAATTTCACTTATTTAAGGGTAATAAGTCAGAAAATTTCCTTATTTTGGTGCAAATAAGACAGAAATTCCCTTTGTTTTGGGGGAAAAAGACAGAATTTCCACATATTTAGAGGCAAAAAAGCAGAAATTCCCCTTATTTTGGAGCAAAATTACAGAAATATCCCTTTTTTATGGAAAAAGGTATGCATTCTTCTTATTTTCGGGCAAAAAGGCAGAAATTCCCCGTATTTATGAGCAAAATTGCAGAAATTAACCTACTTGTGGGGCAAAAAGGCAGAAATTTCCTATATGTTGGGGCAAAAAGACAGAAATTCTCCTTATTTTGGGGCAAAACTCAGAAATTCCACATATTTTGGGGCAAAATTCCAGAAATTTCCCTTATTTTGGGGCAAAATTGCAGAAATTTCACTTATTTTGGGGCAAAATTGCAGAAATTTCACTTATTTCAGTGAAAAAAGGAAGAAATTTTCCTTATTTTGGGGCAAAAATGCAGAAATTCTTAATATTTTGTGGCAAAAATGCAGAAATTCCCCTTATTTTGAGGTAAAAAGGCTGAAATTCACCTTATTTGGGGGCAAAAATGCAGAAATTTCCCTTATTTTCGGGCAAACTTGCAGAAATTTCACTTATATCAGTGTAATAAGTCAGAAATTTTTTTTATTTAGGGGCAAAAAAGAACAGAAATTCCCTTTGTTTTGGGGGAAAAAGACAGAAATTCCACTAATTTAGAGGCAAAAAAAGCAGAAATTCCCCTTATTTTGGAGCAAAAATGAAGAAATTTCCATTTTTATGGCAAAAAGGAATGCATTATTCTTATTTTGGGGCAAAAAGGCAGAAATTTCCCGTATTTTGGAGCAAAATTGCAGAAATTCCTTTAATTGTGGGGCAAAAAGGCAGAAATTCCCTATATGTTGGGGCATAAAGACAGAAATTCTCTTTATTTTTGGGCAAAACTCAGAAATTCCAATTATTTTGCGGCAAAATTCCAGAAATTTCTCTTATTTTGGGGCAAAATTGCAGAAATTTTACTTATTTTGAGGAAAATTGCAGAAATTTCACTTATTTAAGGGAAAAAAAGCAAAAATTTTCTTATTTTGGGGCAAAAAGGCAGAAATTTCTTTTATTTTGGTACAAAATTGCAGAAATTTTTCTTATTTTGGGCAAAATTGCAGAAATTTCACTTATTTTGGGGCAAAATTGCAGATATTCCACTTATTTCAGGAAAAAAAGGCAGAAATTTCCCTTATATTGGGGCAACATTGCAATAATTCCCCTAATTGTGAGGCAAAAAGGCAGAAATTCCCTATATGTTGGGGCAAAAAACAGAAATTCTCCTTATTTTGGGTCAAAACTCAAAAATTCCACTTATTTTGTGGCAAAATTCCAGAAATTTCACTTATTTTGGGGTAAAATTGTAGAAAGTTCACTTATTTAGGGCAAAAACAGAAATTCTCCTTATTTTGGTTCAAAACTCAAAACTTCCACTTATTTTGTGGCAAAATTCCAGAAATTTCACTTATTTTGGGGCAAAATTGTAGAAATTTCACTTATTTTGTGGCAAAATTGCAGAAATTTTACTTATTTTGGGGCAAAACTGCAGAAATTTAACTTATTTCAGGGAAAAAAGGCAGAAATTTTCCTTATTTTGTGGCAAAAATGCAGAAATTCCCTTTATTTTGAGGTAAAAGGGTGAAATTCCCCTTATTTGGGGGCAAAAATGCAGAAATTTCCCTTATTTTGGGACAAAATTGCAGAAAATTCACTTATTTCAGGGTAATAAGTCAGAAAATTTCTTTATTTTGGTGCAAATAAGACAGAAATTCCCTTTGTTTTGGGGGAAAAAGACAGAAATTCCACATATTTAGAGGCAAAAAAGCAGAAATTCCTCTTATTTTGGAGCAAAATTACAGAAATTTCCCTTTTTTATGGCAAAAAGTTATGAATTCTTCTTATTTTCGGGCAAAAAGGCAGAAATTCCCCATATTTTGGAGCAAAATTGCAGAAATTCCCCTAATTGTGGGGCAAAAAGGAAGAAATTCCCTATATGTTGGGGCAAAAAGACAGAAATTCTCATTATTTTGGGGCAAAACTCAGAAATTCCACTTATTTTGGGGCAAAATTCCAGAAATTTCCCTTATTTTGGGGCAAAATTGCAGAAATTTCACTTATTTTGGGGCAAAATTGGAGAAATTTCACTTATTTCAGGGAAAAAAAGCAAAATTTTCTTATTTTGGGGCAAAAAGGCAGAAATTTCCCATATTTTGGTACAAAATTGCTGAAATTTTTCTTATTTTGGGCAAAAAGGCCGAAATTTCCCATATTTTGGGGTAAAAATGCAGAAATTCCCCTTATTTTGAGGTAAAAAGGCTGAAATTCCCATTATTTAGGGGTAAAAAGGCAGAAATTTCCATTATTTCGGGGCAATAGTGCAGAAATTTCACTTATTTCAGGGTAATAAGTCAGAAATTTTTTTTATTTTGAGGCAAAAAAGACAGAAATTCCCTTTGTTTTGGGGGAAAAATACAGAAATTCCACTTATTTAGAGGCATAAAAGCAGAAATTCCCCTCATTTTGGAGCAAAAATGAAGAAATTTCCTTTTATTATGGCAAAAAGTTATGCAATCTTATTATTTTCGGACAAAAAAGGCAGAAATTCCCCGTATTTTGGAGCAAAATTGCAGAAATTCCCCTAATTGTGGGGCAAAAAGGCAGAAATTCCCTATATGTTGGGGCAAAAAGACAGAAATTCTCCTTATTTTAGGGCAAAACTCAGAAATTTAACTTATTTTGGGGCAAAATTGCAGAAATTTCACTTATGTCAGGAAAAAAAGCAGAAATTTTCTTATTTTGGGGCCAAAAGGCAGAAATTTCCAATATTTGGGGGCAAAAATGCAGAAATTTCACTTATTTTGAGGTAAAAGTCTGAAATTCTCCTTATTTGAACCAAAAAGGCAGAAATTTCTCTTATTTTGGGGCAAAATTACAGAAATTTCACTTATTTCAGGGTAATAAGTCAGAAATTTTCCTTATTTTGGGCCCAAAAACAGAAATTCCCTTTGTTTTGGGGGAAAAAGGCAGAAATTCCACATTTTAGAGGCAAAACGCAGAAATTTCCCATATTTTGGAGCAAAAATGAAGAAATTTCACTTTTTAAGGGCAAAAACTTATGTATTCTTATTAATTTTGGGCAAAAAGGCAGAAATTCCCATTATTTTGGAGCAAAATTGCAGAAATTCCCGAAATTGTGGGGCAAAAAGGCAGAAATTCCCTATATGTTGGGGCAAGAAGACAGAAATTCTCCTTATTTTGGGGCAAAACTCAGATATTCCACTTATTTTGGGGCAAAATTCCAGAAATTTCTCTTATTTTGGCGGAAAATTGCAGAAATTTCACTTATTTTGGGGCAAAATTGCAGAAATTTAACTTATTTCAGGAAAAAAAAGCAGAAATTTTCTAATTTCGGGGCAAAATTGAAGAAATTTCACTTATTTTGGGGCAAAATTGCAGAAATTTCTCTTATTTCAGGGAAAAAATGCAGAAATTTTCTTATTTTGGGGCAATAAGGCAGAAATTTTTCTTATTTTGAGGTAAAATGCAGAAATTCCCCTTATTTTGAGGTAAAAAGGCTGAAATTCCCCTTATTTGGGGACAAAAAGGCAGAAATTTCCCTTAGTTTGTGGCTAAATTGCAGAAATTTCATTTATTTCAGGGTAGTAAGTCAGAAATTTTCCTTATTTTGGGGCAAAAAAACAGAAATTACTTTTTTTGGGAGGGAAAAATACAGAAATTCCACTTATTTAGAGGCAAAAAAGCAGAAATTCCCCTTATTTTGGAGCAAAAATGAAGAAATTTCCCTTTTTTATGGCACAAAGGTATGCATTTTTCTTATTTTCGGACAAAAAGGCAGAAATTACCCGTATTTTGGAGCAAAACTGCAGAAATTCTCCTAATTGTGGGGCAAAAAGGCAGAAATTCCCTATATGTTGGGGCAAAAAGACAGAAATTCTCATTATTTTGGGGCAAAACTCAGAAATTCCACTTATTTTGGGGCAAAATTCCAGAAATTTCCCTTATTTTGAGACAAAATTGCAGAAATTTCACTTATTTTGGGGCAAAATTGGAGAAATTTAACTTATTTCAGGAAAAAAAAGCAGAAAATTTCTAATTTCGGGGCAAAATTGAAGAAATTTCACTTATTTTGGGGCAAAATTGCAGAAATTTCGCTTATTTCAGGGAAAAAATGCAAAAACTTTCTTATTTTGGGCAATAAGGCAGAAATTTTCTTATTTGGGGGTAAAATGCAGAAATTCCCCTTATTTTGAGGTAAAAAGGCTGAAATTCCCCTTATTTGGGGACAAAAAGGCAGAAATTTCCCTTAATTTGTGGCTAAATTGCAGAAATTTCACTTATTTCAGGGTAATAAGTCAGAAATTTTCCTTATTTTGGGGCAAAAAAACAGAAATTACCTTTTTTGGGGGGGGAAATACAGAAATTCCACTTATTTAGAGGCAAAAAAGCAGAAATTCCCCTTATTTTGGAGCAAAAATGAAGAAATTTGCCTTTTTTATGGCAAAAAGTTATGCAATCTTATTATTTTCGGACAAATAATGCAGAAATTCCCCGTATTTTGGAGCAAAATTGCAGAAATTTCCCTACTTGTGGGGCAAAAAGGCAGAAATTCCCTATATTTTGGGCAAAAAGACAGAAATTCTCCTTATTTTGGGGCAAAACTCAGAAATTCCACTTATTATTGGGCAAAATTCCAGAAATTTCCCTTATTTTGGGCAAAATTGCAGAAATTTAATTTATTTTGGGGCAAAATTGGAGAAATTTCACTTATTTCAGGGAAAAAAAGCAAAATTTTTTTATTTTGGGGCAAATAGGCAGAAATTTCCCATATTTTGCAACAAAATTGCTGAAATTTTTCTTATTATGGGCAAAAAGGCAGAAATTTCCCATATTTTGGGGTAAAAATGCAGAAATTCCCTTTATTTTGAGGTAAAAAGGCTGAAATTCCCATTATTTGGGGGTAAAAAGGCAGAAATTTCCATTATTTTGGGGCAAAAGTGCAGAAATTTCACTATTTCAGGGTAATAAGTAAGAAATTTTCTTTATTTTGGGGCAAAAAAGACATAAATTCCCTTTGTTTTATGGGAAAAAGACAGAAATTCCACTTATTTAGAGGCATAAAAGCAGAAATTGCCCTCATTTTGGAGCAAAAATGAAGAAATTTGCCTTTTTTATGGCAAAAAGTTATGCAATCTTATTATTTTCGGACAAATAATGCAGAAATTCCCCGTATTTTGGAGCAAAATTGCAGAAATTCCCCTAATTGTGGGGGAAAAAGGCAGAAATTCCCTATATGTTGGGGCAAAATACAGAAATTCTTCTTATTTTAGGGCAAAACACAGAAATTTAACTTATTTTGGGGCAAAATTGCAGAAATTTCACTTATTTCAGAAAAAAAAGCAGAAATTTTCATCTGTTGGGGCCAAAAGTCAGAAATTTCTTTAATTTTGTTACAAAATTGCTGAATTTTTTCTTATTTTGGGGCAAAAAGGCAGAAATTTCTCTTATTTTGGGGCAAAATTGCAGAAATTTCACTTATTTCAGGGTAATAAGTCAGAAATATTTCTTATTTTGGGTCCAAAATACAGAAATTTCCTTTGCTTTGGGGGAAAAGGAGAAATTCCACTTTTTTAGAGGCAAAAAAGCAGAAATTCTTCTTATTTTGGAGCAAAAATGAAGAAATTTCACTTTTTAAGGGCAAAAAGGTATGCATTCTCCTTATTTTTGGGCAAAAAGGCAGAAATTCCCCTTATTTTGGAGCAAAATTGCAGAAATTCCCCAAATTTTGGAGCAAAAAGGCAGAAATTCCCTATGTGTTGGGGCAAAAAGACAGAAATTCTCCTTATTTTGCGGCAAATCTCAAATATTCCACTTATTTTGGGGCAAAATTCCAGAAATTTCACTGATTTTGGGGCAAAATTGTAGAAATTTCACTTATTTTTGGGCAAAATTTAAGAAATTTCACATATTTCAGAAAAAAAATAAGAAATTTTCTTATTTGGAAGCAAAAAGGCAGAAATTTCTTTATTTTGGTACAAAATTGCAGAAATTTCCCATATTTTGGGACAAATTGCAGAAATTTTACTTATTTTGGGGCAAAACTGCAGAAATTTCACTTATTTCAGGGAAAAAAAACAGAAATTTTCCTTATTTTGGGGCAAAAATGCAGAAATTCCCAATATTTTGTAGCAAAAATGCAGAAATTCCCTTTATTTTGAGGTAAAAGGGTGAAATTCCCCTTATTTGGGGGCAAAAAGGCATAAATTTCCCTTATTTTGGGACAAAATTGCAGAAATTTCACTTATTTAAGGGTAATAAGTCAGAAAATTTCCTTATTTTGGTGCAAATAAGACAGAAATTCCCTTTGTTTTGGGGGAAAAAGACAGAATTTCCACATATTTAGAGGCAAAAAAGCAGAAATTCCCCTTATTTTGGAGCAAAATTACAGAAATATCCCTTTTTTATGGAAAAAGGTATGCATTCTTCTTATTTTCGGGCAAAAAGGCAGAAATTCCCCGTATTTTGGAGCAAAATTGCAGAAATTAACCTACTTGTGGGGCAAAAAGGCAGAAATTTCCTATATGTTGGGGCAAAAAGACAGAAATTCTCCTTATTTTGGGGCAAAACTCAGAAATTCCACATATTTTGGGGCAAAATTCCAGAAATTTCCCTTATTTTGGGGCAAAATTGCAGAAATATCACTTATTTTGGGGCAAAATTGCAGAAATTTCACTTATTTCAGTGAAAAAAGGAAGAAATTTTCCTTATTTTGGGGCAAAAAGGCAGAAATTCTTAATATTTTGTGGCAAAAATGCAGAAATTCCCCTTATTTTGAGGTAAAAAGGCTGAAATTCACCTTATTTGGGGGCAAAAATGCAGAA
Organism: Micromys minutus; assembly: GCF_963924665.1. NCBI lineage: Eukaryota > Metazoa > Chordata > Mammalia > Rodentia > Muridae > Micromys > Micromys minutus. The sequence goes on from NW_027667302.1 coordinate 1,860,075, forward strand.
ATTTTCCTTATTTTTGGGCAAAATTGCAGAAATTTCACTTATGTCAGTGTAATAAGTCAGAAATTTTTTTTATTTAGGGGCAAAAAAGAACAGAAATTCCCTTTGTTTTGGGGGAAAAAGACAGAAATTCCACTAATTTAGAGGCAAAAAAAGCAGAAATTCCCCTTATTTTGGAGCAAAAATGAAGAAATTTCCATTTTTATGGCAAAAAGGTATGCATTATTCTTATTTTGGGGCAAAAAGGCATAAATTTCCCTTATTTTGGGACAAAATTGCAGAAATTTCACTTATTTAAGGGTAATAAGTCAGAAAATTTCCTTATTTTGGTGCAAATAAGGCAGAAATTTCCTTTGTTTTGGGGGAAAAAGACAGAATTTCCACATATTTAGAGGCAAAAAAGCAGAAATTCCCCACATTTTGGAGCAAAAATGAAGAAATTTGCCTTTTTTATGGCAAAAAGTTATGCAATCTTATTATTTTCGGACAAATAATGCAGAAATTCCCCGTATTTTGGAGCAAAATTGCAGAAATTCCCCTAATTGTGGGGAAAAAAGGCAGAAATTCCCTATATGTTGGGGCAAAATACAGAAATTCTCCTTATTTTAGGGCAAAACTCAGAAATTTAACTTATTTTGGGGCAAAATTGCAGAAATTTCACTTATTTCAGAAAAAAAAGCAGAAATTTTCATCTGTTGGGGCCAAAAGGCAGAAATTTCTTTAATTTTGTTACAAAATTGCTGAATTTTTTCTTATTTTGGGGCAAAAAGGCAGAAATTTCTCTTATTTTGAGGCAAAATTGCAGAAATTTCACTTATTTCAGGGTAATAAGTCAGAAATATTTCTTATTTTGGGGCCAAAATACAGAAATTTCCTTTGCTTTGGGGGAAAAGGAGAAATTCCACTTTTTTAGAGGCAAAAAAGCAGAAATTCTTCTTATTTTGGAGCAAAAATGAAGAAATTTCACTTTTTAAGGGCAAAAAGGTATGCATTCTCCTTATTTTGGGGCAAAAAGGCAGAAATTCCCCTTATTTTGGAGCAAAATTGCAGAAATTCCCCAAATTTTGGAGCAAAAAGGCAGAAATTCCCTATGTGTTGGGGCAAAAAGACAGAAATTCTCCTTATTTTGCGGCAAATCTCAAATATTCCACTTATTTTGGCGCAAAATTCCAGAAATTTCACTGATTTTGGGGCAAAATTGTAGAAATTTCACTTATTTTTGGGCAAAATTTAAGAAATTTCACATATTTCAGGAAAAAAATAAGAAATTTTCTTATTTGGAAGCAAAAAGGCAGAAATTTCTTTATTTTGGTACAAAATTGCAGAAATTTCCCATATTTTGGGACAAATTGCAGAAATTTTACTTATTTTGGGGCAAAACTGCAGAAATTTCACTTATTTCAGGGAAAAAAAACAGAAATTTTCTTTATTTTGGGGCAAAAATGCAGAAATTCCCAATATTTTGTAGCAAAAATGCAGAAATTCCCTTTATTTTGAGGTAAAAGGGTGAAATTCCCCTTATTTGGGGGCAAAAAGGCATAAATTTCCCTTATTTTGGGACAAAATTGCAGAAATTTCACTTATTTAAGGGTAATAAGTCAGAAAATTTCCTTATTTTGGTGCAAATAAGACAGAAATTCCCTTTGTTTTGGGGGAAAAAGACAGAATTTCCACATATTTAGAGGCAAAAAAGCAGAAATTCCCCTTATTTTGGAGCAAAATTACAGAAATATCCCTTTTTTATGGAAAAAGGTATGCATTCTTCTTATTTTCGGGCAAAAAGGCAGAAATTCCCCGTATTTATGAGCAAAATTGCAGAAATTAACCTACTTGTGGGGCAAAAAGGCAGAAATTTCCTATATGTTGGGGCAAAAAGACAGAAATTCTCCTTATTTTGGGGCAAAACTCAGAAATTCCACATATTTTGGGGCAAAATTCCAGAAATTTCCCTTATTTTGGGGCAAAATTGCAGAAATTTCACTTATTTTGGGGCAAAATTGCAGAAATTTCACTTATTTCAGTGAAAAAAGGAAGAAATTTTCCTTATTTTGGGGCAAAAATGCAGAAATTCTTAATATTTTGTGGCAAAAATGCAGAAATTCCCCTTATTTTGAGGTAAAAAGGCTGAAATTCACCTTATTTGGGGGCAAAAATGCAGAAATTTCCCTTATTTTCGGGCAAACTTGCAGAAATTTCACTTATATCAGTGTAATAAGTCAGAAATTTTTTTTATTTAGGGGCAAAAAAGAACAGAAATTCCCTTTGTTTTGGGGGAAAAAGACAGAAATTCCACTAATTTAGAGGCAAAAAAAGCAGAAATTCCCCTTATTTTGGAGCAAAAATGAAGAAATTTCCATTTTTATGGCAAAAAGGAATGCATTATTCTTATTTTGGGGCAAAAAGGCAGAAATTTCCCGTATTTTGGAGCAAAATTGCAGAAATTCCTTTAATTGTGGGGCAAAAAGGCAGAAATTCCCTATATGTTGGGGCATAAAGACAGAAATTCTCTTTATTTTTGGGCAAAACTCAGAAATTCCAATTATTTTGCGGCAAAATTCCAGAAATTTCTCTTATTTTGGGGCAAAATTGCAGAAATTTTACTTATTTTGAGGAAAATTGCAGAAATTTCACTTATTTAAGGGAAAAAAAGCAAAAATTTTCTTATTTTGGGGCAAAAAGGCAGAAATTTCTTTTATTTTGGTACAAAATTGCAGAAATTTTTCTTATTTTGGGCAAAATTGCAGAAATTTCACTTATTTTGGGGCAAAATTGCAGATATTCCACTTATTTCAGGAAAAAAAGGCAGAAATTTCCCTTATATTGGGGCAACATTGCAATAATTCCCCTAATTGTGAGGCAAAAAGGCAGAAATTCCCTATATGTTGGGGCAAAAAACAGAAATTCTCCTTATTTTGGGTCAAAACTCAAAAATTCCACTTATTTTGTGGCAAAATTCCAGAAATTTCACTTATTTTGGGGTAAAATTGTAGAAAGTTCACTTATTTAGGGCAAAAACAGAAATTCTCCTTATTTTGGTTCAAAACTCAAAACTTCCACTTATTTTGTGGCAAAATTCCAGAAATTTCACTTATTTTGGGGCAAAATTGTAGAAATTTCACTTATTTTGTGGCAAAATTGCAGAAATTTTACTTATTTTGGGGCAAAACTGCAGAAATTTAACTTATTTCAGGGAAAAAAGGCAGAAATTTTCCTTATTTTGTGGCAAAAATGCAGAAATTCCCTTTATTTTGAGGTAAAAGGGTGAAATTCCCCTTATTTGGGGGCAAAAATGCAGAAATTTCCCTTATTTTGGGACAAAATTGCAGAAAATTCACTTATTTCAGGGTAATAAGTCAGAAAATTTCTTTATTTTGGTGCAAATAAGACAGAAATTCCCTTTGTTTTGGGGGAAAAAGACAGAAATTCCACATATTTAGAGGCAAAAAAGCAGAAATTCCTCTTATTTTGGAGCAAAATTACAGAAATTTCCCTTTTTTATGGCAAAAAGTTATGAATTCTTCTTATTTTCGGGCAAAAAGGCAGAAATTCCCCATATTTTGGAGCAAAATTGCAGAAATTCCCCTAATTGTGGGGCAAAAAGGAAGAAATTCCCTATATGTTGGGGCAAAAAGACAGAAATTCTCATTATTTTGGGGCAAAACTCAGAAATTCCACTTATTTTGGGGCAAAATTCCAGAAATTTCCCTTATTTTGGGGCAAAATTGCAGAAATTTCACTTATTTTGGGGCAAAATTGGAGAAATTTCACTTATTTCAGGGAAAAAAAGCAAAATTTTCTTATTTTGGGGCAAAAAGGCAGAAATTTCCCATATTTTGGTACAAAATTGCTGAAATTTTTCTTATTTTGGGCAAAAAGGCCGAAATTTCCCATATTTTGGGGTAAAAATGCAGAAATTCCCCTTATTTTGAGGTAAAAAGGCTGAAATTCCCATTATTTAGGGGTAAAAAGGCAGAAATTTCCATTATTTCGGGGCAATAGTGCAGAAATTTCACTTATTTCAGGGTAATAAGTCAGAAATTTTTTTTATTTTGAGGCAAAAAAGACAGAAATTCCCTTTGTTTTGGGGGAAAAATACAGAAATTCCACTTATTTAGAGGCATAAAAGCAGAAATTCCCCTCATTTTGGAGCAAAAATGAAGAAATTTCCTTTTATTATGGCAAAAAGTTATGCAATCTTATTATTTTCGGACAAAAAAGGCAGAAATTCCCCGTATTTTGGAGCAAAATTGCAGAAATTCCCCTAATTGTGGGGCAAAAAGGCAGAAATTCCCTATATGTTGGGGCAAAAAGACAGAAATTCTCCTTATTTTAGGGCAAAACTCAGAAATTTAACTTATTTTGGGGCAAAATTGCAGAAATTTCACTTATGTCAGGAAAAAAAGCAGAAATTTTCTTATTTTGGGGCCAAAAGGCAGAAATTTCCAATATTTGGGGGCAAAAATGCAGAAATTTCACTTATTTTGAGGTAAAAGTCTGAAATTCTCCTTATTTGAACCAAAAAGGCAGAAATTTCTCTTATTTTGGGGCAAAATTACAGAAATTTCACTTATTTCAGGGTAATAAGTCAGAAATTTTCCTTATTTTGGGCCCAAAAACAGAAATTCCCTTTGTTTTGGGGGAAAAAGGCAGAAATTCCACATTTTAGAGGCAAAACGCAGAAATTTCCCATATTTTGGAGCAAAAATGAAGAAATTTCACTTTTTAAGGGCAAAAACTTATGTATTCTTATTAATTTTGGGCAAAAAGGCAGAAATTCCCATTATTTTGGAGCAAAATTGCAGAAATTCCCGAAATTGTGGGGCAAAAAGGCAGAAATTCCCTATATGTTGGGGCAAGAAGACAGAAATTCTCCTTATTTTGGGGCAAAACTCAGATATTCCACTTATTTTGGGGCAAAATTCCAGAAATTTCTCTTATTTTGGCGGAAAATTGCAGAAATTTCACTTATTTTGGGGCAAAATTGCAGAAATTTAACTTATTTCAGGAAAAAAAAGCAGAAATTTTCTAATTTCGGGGCAAAATTGAAGAAATTTCACTTATTTTGGGGCAAAATTGCAGAAATTTCGCTTATTTCAGGGAAAAAATGCAGAAATTTTCTTATTTTGGGGCAATAAGGCAGAAATTTTTCTTATTTTGAGGTAAAATGCAGAAATTCCCCTTATTTTGAGGTAAAAAGGCTGAAATTCCCCTTATTTGGGGACAAAAAGGCAGAAATTTCCCTTAGTTTGTGGCTAAATTGCAGAAATTTCATTTATTTCAGGGTAGTAAGTCAGAAATTTTCCTTATTTTGGGGCAAAAAAACAGAAATTACTTTTTTTGGGAGGGAAAAATACAGAAATTCCACTTATTTAGAGGCAAAAAAGCAGAAATTCCCCTTATTTTGGAGCAAAAATGAAGAAATTTCCCTTTTTTATGGCACAAAGGTATGCATTTTTCTTATTTTCGGACAAAAAGGCAGAAATTACCCGTATTTTGGAGCAAAACTGCAGAAATTCTCCTAATTGTGGGGCAAAAAGGCAGAAATTCCCTATATGTTGGGGCAAAAAGACAGAAATTCTCATTATTTTGGGGCAAAACTCAGAAATTCCACTTATTTTGGGGCAAAATTCCAGAAATTTCCCTTATTTTGAGACAAAATTGCAGAAATTTCACTTATTTTGGGGCAAAATTGGAGAAATTTAACTTATTTCAGGAAAAAAAAGCAGAAAATTTCTAATTTCGGGGCAAAATTGAAGAAATTTCACTTATTTTGGGGCAAAATTGCAGAAATTTCGCTTATTTCAGGGAAAAAATGCAAAAACTTTCTTATTTTGGGCAATAAGGCAGAAATTTTCTTATTTGGGGGTAAAATGCAGAAATTCCCCTTATTTTGAGGTAAAAAGGCTGAAATTCCCCTTATTTGGGGACAAAAAGGCAGAAATTTCCCTTAATTTGTGGCTAAATTGCAGAAATTTCACTTATTTCAGGGTAATAAGTCAGAAATTTTCCTTATTTTGGGGCAAAAAAACAGAAATTACCTTTTTTGGGGGGGGAAATACAGAAATTCCACTTATTTAGAGGCAAAAAAGCAGAAATTCCCCTTATTTTGGAGCAAAAATGAAGAAATTTTTCTTTTTTGTGGCAAAAGGTATACATTCCCCTTATTTTCGGGCTAAAAAGCAGAAATTCCCCATATTTTGCAGCAAAATTGCAGAAATTCCCCTAATTGTGGGGCAAAAAGGCAGAAATTTCCTATATGTTGGGGCAAAAAGACAGAAATTCTCCTTATTTTGGGGCAAAATTCAGAAATTCCACTTATTTTGGGGCAAAATTCCAGAAATTTCCCTTATTTGGGGCAAAATTACAGAAATTTAACTTTTTTTGGGGCAAAATTGCAGAAATTTCACTTATTTCAGGGAAAAAAGGCAGAAATTTTCCTTATTTTGTGGATAAAAGGCAGAAATTCCTAATATTTTTGGCAAAAATGCAGAAATTCCCCTTATTTTGAGGTAAAAAGACTGAAATTCCTTTTATTTGGCAGCAAAAAGGCAGAAATTTCTCTTATTTTGGGGCAAAATTGCAGAAATTTCACTTATTTCAGGGAAATAAGTCAGAAATTTTCCTTATTTTGGGGCAAAAAAGACTGAAATTCCCTTTGTTTTGGGGGAAAAAGACAGAAATTCCACATATTTAGAGGCAAAAAAGCAGAAATTCCTCTTATTTTGGAGCAAAAATGAAGAAATTTCCCTTTTTTATGGAAAAAAGGTATGCATTCTTCTTATTTTCGTGCAAAAAGGCAGAAGTTCCCCGTATTTTAAAGCAAAATTGCAGAAATTCCTATAATTGTAAGGCAAAAAGGCAGAAATTCCCAATATGTTGGGGAAAAAAGACAGAAATTCTCCTTATTTTGGGGCAAAACTCAGAAATTCCACTTATTTTGGTGCAAAATTCCAGAAATTTTCCATATTTTGGGGTAAAATTGCAGAAATTTCACTTATTTTGGGGCAAAATTGCAGAAATTTTAATTATTTCAGGGATAAAAAGCAGAAATTTTCTTATTTTGGGGCAAAAAAAAGAAATTTCTTTCATTTTGGTGCAAAATTGCTGACATTTTTCTTATTTTGGGCAAAAAGGCAGAAATTTCCCATATTTTGGGTCAAAAATGCAGAAATTCCCCTTATTTTGTGGTAAAAAGGCTGAAATTCCCCTTATTTGGGGGCAAAAATAAGAAATTCCCTTTTTTGGGGCAAAAAGCAGACATTTCCCTTATTTTGGGAAAAAATTTTAGAAATTTAACTTATTTCAGAGCAAAAAGTCAGAATTTTTTTTTTATTTTGGGGCAAAAAGCAGATATTCCTAATATTTTGTGGCAAAAATGCAGAAATTCCTTTTTTTGAGATAAAAAGGCTGAAATTCCCCTTATTTGGGGGCAAAATGCAGAAATTTCCCTTATTTTGGGGTAAAATTGCAGAAATTTCACTTACTTCAGGGTAATAAGTAAGAAATTTTTCTTATTTTGTGGCAAAAAAGACAGAAATTCCCTTTGTTTTGGGGGAGAAAGACAGAAATTCCACTTATTTAGAGGCAAAAAGCAGAAATTCCCCTTATTTTGGAGAAAAATGAAGAAATTTCCCTTTTGTATGGCAAAAAGGTATGCAGTCTTCTTATTTTGGACAAAAAAACAGAAAATCCCTGTATTTTGGAGCAAAATTACAGAAATTCCCCTAATTGTGGGGTAAAAAGGCAGAAATTCCCTATATGTTGGGGCAAAAAGACAGAAATTCTCCTTATTTTGGGGTAAAACTCAGAAATTCCACTTAATTTGGGGCAAAATTTTAGAAATTTCCCTTATTTTGGGGCAAAATTGCAGAAATTTCACTTATTTTGTGGCAAAATTGCAGAAATTTCACTTATGTCAGAAAAAAAAGCAGAAATTTTCTTATTTTGTTGCAAAAAGGCAGAAATTTATTTTATTTTGGTATAAAATTGCAGTAATTTTTCTTATTTTGAGACAAAAAGGCAGAAATTTTCCATATTTTGGGGCAAAAATGCAGAAATTCCCATTATTTTGAGGTAAAGAGACTGAAATTCCCCTTATTTGAGGGCAAAAAGGCAGAAATTTCCCTTATTTTGAGGCAAAATTGCAGAAATTTCACTTATTTCAGGGTAATAAGTCAGAAATTTTCTTTATTTTGGGGCAAAAAGACAGAAATTCTCTTTGTTTTGGGGGAAAAAGACAGAAATTCCACTTATTTAGAGGCAAAAAAGCAGAAATTCCCCTTATTTTGGAGCAAAAATGAAGAAATTTTTCTTTTTTGTGGCAAAAAGTATACATTCCCCTTATTTTCGGGCTAAAAAGCAGAAATTCCCCGTATTTTGCAGCAAAATTGCAGAAATTCCCCTAATTGTGAGGCAATAAGTCAGAAATTCCCTACATGTTGGGGCAAAAAGACAGAAATTCTCCTTATTTTGGGGCAAAACTCAGAAATTCCACTTATTTTGGGGCAAAATTCCAGAAATTTCCCTTATTTGGGGCAAAATTACAGAAATTTAACTTTTTTTGGGGCAAAATTGCAGAAATTTCACTTATTTCAAGGAAAAAAGGCAGAAATTTTCCTTATTTTGTGGATAAAAGGCAGAAATTCCTAATATTTTTGGCAAAAATGCAGAAATTCCTTTTATTTTGAGGTAAAAAGGCTGAAATTCCCCTTATTTGGAGGCAAAAAGGCAGAAATTTTCCTTATTATGGGTCAAAATTGCAGAAATTTCACTTATTTCAGGGTAATAAGTCAGAAATTTTCCTTATTTTGGGGCAAAAAGTACAGAAATTCCCTTTGTTTTGGGGGAAAAAGACAGAAATTCCACTTATTTAGAGGCAAAAAAGAAGAAATTCCCCTTATTTTGGAGCAAAATTGCAGAAATTTTCCTTTTTTATGGCAAAAAGGTATGCATTCTTCTTATTTTCGGGCAATAAGGCAGAAATTCCCTGTATTTTGCAGCAAAATTTCAGAAATTTCCCTAATTGTGGGGCAAAAAGCAGAAATTCCCTATATGTTGTGGCAAAAAGACAGAAATTCTCTTTATTTTGTGTCAAAACTCAGAAATTCCACTTATTTTGGGGGAAAATTCCAGAAATTTCCCTTATTTTGGGGCAAACTTGCAGAAATTTCACTCATTTTGGGGCAAAATTGCAGAAATTTCAATTATTTCAGGGAAAAAAAGAAGAAATTTTCTTATTTTGGGGCGAAAAACAGAAATTTCTGTTATTATGGTACAAAATAGCAGAAATTTTTCTTATTTTGGGCAAAAAGGCAGAAATTTCCCATATTTTGGGTCAAAAATGCAGAAATTACCCTTATTTTGAGGTAAAAAGGCTGAAATTCCTATTATTTGGGGGCAAAAAGTAAGAAATTCCCTTTATTTTGGAACAAAAAGCAGACATTTACATTATTTTGGGGAAAAAATTTAGAAATTTAACTTATTTCAGGGCAAAAAGTCAGAAATTTTCCTTATTTTGAAGCAAAAAGGCAGAAATTCTTAATATTTTGTGGCAAAAATACAGAAATTCCTATTATTTTGAGGTAAAAAGGCTGAAATTCTTCATATTTGGGTGCCAAAAGGCAGAAATTTCCCTTATTTTGGGGCAAAATTGCACAAATTTCACTTATTTCAGAAAAAAAGCAGAAATTTTCTTATTTTGGGGCAAAAAGGCAGAAATTTATTTTATTTTGTACAAAATTGCAGAAATATTTCTTATTTTGGGACAAAAATGCAGAAATTCCCATTATTTTGAGGTAAAGAGACTGAAATTCCCCTTATTTGAGGGCAAAAAGGCAGAAATTTCCCTTATTTTGAGGCAAAATTGCAGAAATTTCACATATTTCAGGGTATTAAGTCAGAAATTTTCCTTATTTTGGGGCAAAAAAGACAGAAATTCCCTTTGTTTTGGGGGAAAAAGACAGAAATTCCACTTATTTAGGGGTAAAAAGCAGAAATTCCCCTTATTTTGGAGCAAAAATGAAGAAATTTCCATTTTTTGTAGCAAAAGGTATACATTCCCGTTATTTTCGGGCTAAAAAGCAGAAATTCACTGTATTTTGGAGCAAAATTGCAGAAATTTCCCTAATTGTAGGGCAAAAAGGCAGAAATTCCTTATATGTTAGGGCAAAATACAGAAATTCTTCTTATTTTGAGGCAAAACTAAGAAATTCCATTTATTTTGGGGCATAATTCCAGAAATTTTCCTTATTTTGGGGCAAAATTGCAGAAATTTTACTTATAATGGGGCAAAATTGCAGAAATTTCACATATTTCAGAGACAAAAGGCAGAAATTTTCTTTATTTTGGGGCAAAAAGGCAGAAATTCCCCTTATTTTGAGGTAAAAAAGCTGAAATTCCCCTTATTTGGGGGCAAAAAGGCTGAAATTTCTCTTATTTTGGGGCAAAATTGCAAAAATTTCACATATTTCAGGGTAATAAGTCAGAAATTTTCCTTATTTTGGGGCAAAAAAAACAGAAATTTCCTTTGTTTTGGGGGAAAAAGACAGAAATTCCACTTATTTAGAGGCAAAAAAGCAGAAATCCTCCTTATTTTGGAGCAAAATTGCAGATTGTTCCTTTTTTATGGCAAAAAGGTATGCATTCTTCTTATTTTCGGGCAAAAAGGAAGAAATTTCCTGTATTTTGGAGCAAAATTTCAGAAATTCCCCTAATTGTGGGGAAAAAGGCAGAAATTCCCTATATTTTTTGGCAAAAAGACAGAAATTCTCCTTATTTTGGGGCAAAACTCGAAAATTCCTCTTATTTTGTGGCAAAATTCCAGAAATTTCTTTTATTTTGGGGCAAAATTGCAGAAATTTCACTTATTTTGTGGCAAATTGCAGAAATTTCACTTATTTCAGAAAAAAAAAGCAGAAATTTTCTTATTTTGTGGCAAAAAGGCAGAAATTTATTTTATTTTGATACAAAATTGCAGAAAATTTTCTTATTTTGGGACAAAAAGGCAGAAATTTCCCATATTGTGGTGCAAAATGCAGAAATTCCCCTTATTTTGAGTTAAAAAGACTGAAATTCCCCTTATTTGGGGGCAAAAAGGCAGAAATTTCCCTTATTTTGAGGCTAAATTGCAGAAATTTCACTTATTTCATGGTAATACGTCAGAAATTTTCCTTATTTTGGGGCAAAAAAAGACAGAAATTCCCTTTGTTTTGGGGGAAAAAAGAGAAATTCCACTTATTTAGAGGCAAAAAAGCAGAAATTCCCCTTATTTCAGAGCAAAAATGAAGAAATTTCCATTTTTTTGTGGCAAAAGGTATACATTCCCCTTATTTTCGGGCTAAAAAGCAGAAATTCCCCGTATTTTGGAGCAAAATTGCAGAAAATCCCCTAATTGTGGGGCAAAAAGGCAGAAATTCCTTATATGTTAGGGCAAAAAGACAGAAATTCTTTTTATTTTGAGGCAAAACTCAGAAATTCCACTTATTTTGGGGCAAAATTCCAGAAATTTCCCTTATTTGGGGCAAAATTACAGAAATTTAACTTTTTTGGGGGCAAAATTGCAGAAATTTCACTTATTTCAGGGAAAAAAAAGCAGAAATTTTTCATATTTTGTGGCAAAAAGGCAGAAATTCCTAATATTTTTGGCAAAAATGCAGAAATTCCTTTTATTTTGAGGTAAAAAGGCAGAAATTCCCCTTATTTGGGGGCAAAAAGGCAGAAATTTTCCTTATTATGGGTCAAAATTGCAGAAATTTCACTTATTTCAGGGTAATAAGTCAAAATTTTTCCTTATTTTGGAGCAAAAGTACAGAAATTCCCTTTGTTTTGGGGGAAAAAGACAGAAATTCCACTTATTTAGAGGCAAAAAAGCAGAAATTCCCTTTATTTTGGAGCAAAATTGCAGAAATTTCCCTTTTTTATGGCAAAAAGGTATGCATTCTTCTTATTTACGTGCAAAAAGGCAGAAATTCTTTGTATTTTGCAGCAAAATTGCAGAAATTTCCCTAATTGTGGGGCAAAAAGGCAGAAATTCCCTCTATGTTGGGGCAAAAAGACAGAAATTCTCCTTATTTTAGGTCAAAACTCAGAAATTCCACTCATTTTGGGGGAAAATTCCAGAAATTTCCCTTATTTTGGGGCAAAATTGCAGGAATTTCACTCATTTTGGGGCAAAATTGCAGAAATTTCAATTATTTCAGGGAAAAAATAAGAAATTTTCTTATTTTGCGGCGAAAAAACAGAAATTTTTTTTATTATGGTACAAAATAGCAAAAATTTTTCTTATTTTGGGAAAAAAGGCAGAAATTTCCCATATTTTGGGTCAAAAATGCAGAAATTCCCATTATTTTGAGGTAAAAAGGCTGAAATTTTTTTTATTTGGGGGCAAAAAGTAAGAAATTCCCCTTATTTTGGAACAAAAAGCAGACATTTACATTATTTGGGGGAAAAATTTAGAAATTTAACTTATTTCAGGGCAAAAAGTCAGAAATTTTCCTTATTTTGGCTCAAAAAGGCAGAAATTCTTAATATTTTGTGGCAAAAATACAGAAATTCCTATTATTTTGAGGTAAAGAGGCTGAAATTCTTCATATTTGGGTGCCAAAAGGCAGAAATTTCCCTTATTTTGGGGCAAAATTGCAGAAATTTCACTTATTTTGGGGCAAAATTGCACAAACTTCACTTATTTCAAAAAAAAGCAGAAATTTTCTTATTTTGGGGCAAAAAGGCAGAAATTTCTTTTATTTTGTACAAAATTGCAGAAATATTTCTTATTTTGGGACAAAAGGCAGAAATTCCCCTTATTTGGGGGCAAAAAGGCAGAAATTTCCCTTATTTTGAGTCAAAATTGCAGAAATTTCACTTATTTCAGGGTATTAAGTCAGAAATTTTCTTTATTTTGGGGCAAAAAAGACAGAAATTCCCTTTGTTTTGGGGAAAAAAGACAGAAATTCCACTTATTTAGGGGCAAAAAACAGAAATTCCCCTTATTTTGGAGCAAAAATGAAGAAATTTTTCTTTTTTTGTGGCAAAAGATATACATTCCCCTTATTTTCGGGCTAAAAAGCAGAAATTCCCTGGATTTTGGAGCAAAATTGCAGAAATTCCCCTAATTGTGGGGCAAAAAGGCAGAAATTCCTTATATGTTAGGGCAAAAAGACAGAAATTCTTCTTATTTTGAGGCAAAACTCAAAAATTCCATTTATTTTGGGGCATAATTCCAGAAATTTCCCTTATTTTGGGGCAAAATTGCAGAAATTTCACTTATTATGCGGCAAAATTGCAGAAATTTCACTCATTTTGGGGCAAAATTGCAGAAATTTCAATTATTTCAGAAAAAAAAAGCAGAAATTTTCTTATTTTGGGGCAAATACAGAAATTTCTTTTATTATGGTACAAAATAGCAGAATTTTTTCTTATTTTGAACAAAAAGGCAGAAATTTCCCATATTTTGGGTCAAAAATGCAGAAATTCCCCTTATTTTGAGGTAAAAAGGTAGAAATTCCTTTTATTTGGGGGCAAAAAGTAAGAAATTCCCTTTATTTTGGAACAAAAAGCAGACATTTCCATTATTTTGGGGAAAAAATTAAGAAATATAACTTATTTCAGGGCAAAAAGTCAGAAATTTTCCTTATATTCGGGCAAAAAGGGAGAAATTCTTAATCGTTTGTGGCAAAAATACAGAAATTCCTATTATTTTGAGGTAAAAAGCCTGAAATTCCCTTATTTGGGGGCCAAAAGGCAGAAATTTCCCTTACTTTGGGGCAAAATTGCAGAAATTTCACTTACTTCAGGGTAATAAGTCAGAAATTTTCCTTATTTTGGGGCAAAAAAGACAGAAAATCCCTTTGTTTGGGGGAAAAAACAGAAATTCCACTTATTTAGAGGCAAAACAGCAGAAATCCTCCTTATTTTGGAGCAAAATTGCAGATTCTTCCCTTTTTTATGGCAAAAAGGTATGCATTCTTCTTATTTTCGGGCAAAAAGGAAGAAATTTCCTGTATTTTGGAGCAAAATTGCAGAAATTCCCCTAATTTTTGGGCAAAAAGGCAGAAATTCCCTATATTTTTTGGCAAAAAGACAGAAATTCTCCTTATTTTGGGGCAAAACTCGAAAATTCCTCTTATTTTGGGGCAAAATTCCAGAAATTTCTTTTATTTTGGGGCAAAAATTGCAGAAATTTCACTTATTTTGTGGCAAATTGCAGAAATTTCACTTATTTAAAAAAAAAGCAGAAATTTTCTTATTTTGTGGCAAAAAGGCAGAAATTTATTTTATTTTGATACAAAATTGCAGAAAAATTTCTTATTTTGGGACAAAAAGGCAGAAATTTCCCATATTTTGGGGCAAAAATGCAGAAATTCCTCTTATTTTGAGTTAAAAAGACTGAAATTCGCCTTATTTGGGGGCAAAAAGGCAGAAATTTTCCTTATTTTGAGGCTAAATTGCAGAAATTTCACTTATTTCAGGGTAATAAGTCAGAAATTTTCCTTATTTTGGGGCAAAAAAAGACAGAAATTCCCTTTGTTTTGGGGGAAAAAAAGAGAAATTCCACTTATTTAGAGGCAAAAAAGCAGAAATTCCCCTTATTTCGGAGCAAAAATGAAGAAATTTCCATTTTTTGTGGCAAAAGGTATACATTCCCCTTATTTTCGGGCTAAAAAGCAGAAATTCCCCGTATTTTGGAGCAAAATTGCAGAAATTCCCCTAATTGTGGAGCAAAAGGGCAGAAATTCTTTATATGTTAGGGCAAAAAGAAAGAAATTCTCCTTATTTTGAGGCAAAACTCAGAAATTCCACTTATTTTGAGGCAAAATTCCAGAAATTTCCCTTATTTTGGGGCAAAATTGCAGAAATTTCACTTATTTTGGGGAAAAATTGCAGAAATTTCACTTATTTCATGGAAAAAAGCAGAAATTTCCTTATTTTGGGCCAAAACTTAGAAATTTCCAATATCTTGGAGCAAAATTGCAAAAATTCCCTTTATTTTGAGGTAAAAAGGCTGAAATTCCCCGTATTTGGTGGCAAAAAGGCAGAAATTTCCCTTATTTTGGAGCAAAATTGCAGAAATTTTACTTATGTCAGGGTAATAAGTCAGAAATTTTCCTTATTTTGGGGCAAAAAAGACAGAAATACCCTTTGTTTTGGGGAAAAAAGACAGAAATTCCACTTATTTAAAGGCAAAAATGCAGAAATTCCATTTATTTTGGAGCAAAAATGAAGAAATTTCCTTTATTTATGGCAAAAAGGTATGCATTCTTCTTATTTTCGTACAAAAAAAAAAGAAAACCCCCGTATTTTGGAGCAAAATTGCAAAATTCCCCTAATTGTTGGGCAAAAAAGCAGAAATTCCCTATATGTTGGGGCAAAAAGACAGAAATTCTCCTTATTTTGGGGCAAAACTCAGAAATTCCACTTATTTTGAAGCAAAATTCCAGAAATTTCCCTCATTTTGAGGCAAAATTGCAATAATGTCAATTATTTTGGAGCAAAATTGAAGAAATTTCACTTATTTCAGAAGAAAAAAGCAGAAATTTTCTTATTTTGTGGCAAAAAGGCAGAAATTTCTTTTATTTTGGTACAAAATTGCAGAAATTTTTCTTATTTTGGGGCAAAAAGGCAGAAATTTCCCATATTTTGGGGCAAAAATGCAGAAATTCCCCTTATTTTGAGGTAAAAAGGCTGAAATTCCCCTTATTTGGGGGCAAAACTTAAGAAATTCCCATTATTTTGGGGCAAAAAGCAAACATTTCTCTTATTTTGGGAAAAAATTTTAGAAATTTAACTTATTTCAGGGCAAAAATTTAGAAATTTTCTTTATTTTGGGGCGAAAACGCAGAAATTCCTAATATTTTGGCAAAAATGCAGAAATTCCCTTTATTTAGAGGTAAAAAGGCTGAAATTCCCCTTATTTGGGGGCAAAAAAGCAGAAATTTCCCTTATTTTGCGGCAAAATTGCACAAATTTCACTTACTTCAGGGTAATAAGTCAGAAATTTTCCTTACTTTGGGGCAAAAAAGACAGAAATTCCCTTTGTTTTGGGGGAGAAAGACAGAAATTCCACTTATTTAAAGGCAAAAAAGCAGAAATTCTCCCTATTTTGGAGCATAAATGGAGAAATTTCCCTTTTTATGACATAAAGGTATGCATTCTTCTTATTTTCAGGCAAAAAGGCAGAAATTCCCAGTATTTTGCAGCAAAAATGCAGAAATTTCCCTAATTGTCGGGCAAAAAGGCAGAAATTCCGTATATCTTGGGCCAAATAGACAGAAATTCTCCTTATTTTGGGGCAAAAATCAAAAATTCCACTTATTTTGGAGCAACTTTCAGAAATTTCCCTTATTTTGGGGCTAAATTACAGAAATTTAACTTATTTTGGGGCAAAAATTGCAGAAATTTCACTTATTTCAGAGAAAAAAAAGCAGAAATTTTCCTTATTTTGTGGCAAAAAGGCAGAAATTCCTAATATTTTGGCAAAATTGCAAAAATTCCCCTTATTTTGAGGTAAAAATGTTTAAATTTCTCTTATTTGGGAGCAAAAAGGCAGAAATTTCCCTTATTTTGGGGCAAAATTGCAGAAATTTCACTTATTTCAGGGTAATAAGTCAGAAATTTTCCTTATTTTGGGGCAAAAAATACAGAAATTCCCTTTGTTTTGGGGGAAAAAACAGAAATTCCACTTATTTAGAGGCAAAACAGCAGAAATTCCCCTTATTTTGGAGCAAAATTGCAGAAATTTCCCATTTTTATAGCAAAAAGATATGCATTCTTCTTTTTTTCGGGCAAAAAAACAGAAATTCCTCGTATTTTGGAGCAAAATTGCAGAAATTCCCCTAATTGTGGGGCAAAAAGGCAGAAATTCCCTATATGTTGGGGCAAAAAGACAGAAGTTCTCCTTATTTTAGGGCAAAACACAGAAATGCCACTTATTTTGGGGGAAAATTCCAGAAATTTCCCTTATTTTGGGGCAAAATTGCAGAAATTTCACTCATTTTGGGGCAAAATTGCAGAAATTTCAATTATTTCAGGGAAAAAAAGCAGAAATTTACTTATTTTGGGGCAAATACAGAAATTTCTTTTATTATGGTACAAAATAGCAGAATTTTTTCTTATTTTGAACAAAAAGGCAGAAATTTCCCATATTTTGGGTCAAAAATACAGAAATTCCCCTTATTTTGATGTAAAAAGGTAGAAATTCCTTTTATTTGGGGGCAAAAAGTAAGAAATTCCCTTTATTTTGGAACAAAAAGCAGACATTTCCATTATTTTGGGGAAAAAATTAAGAAATATAACTTATTTCAGGGCAAAAAGTCAGAAATTTTCCTTATTTTCGGGCAAAAAGGCAGAAATTCTTAATTGTTTGTGGCAAAAATACAGAAATTCCTATTATTTTGAGGTAAAAAGCCTGAAATTCCCTTAATTGGGGTCCAAAAGGCAGAAATTTCCCTTACTTTGGGGCAAAATTGCAGAAATTTCACTTACTTCAGGGTAATAAGTCAGAAATTTTCCTTATTTTGGGGCAAAAAAGACAGAAATTCCCTTTGTTTTGGGGGAAAAAGACAGAAATTCCACTTATTTATAGGCAAAAAAGCAGAAATTCCCCTTATTTTGGAGCAAAAATGAAGAAATTTTCCTTTTCTGTGGCAAAAGTTATACATTCCACTTTTTTTTCAAGCTAAAAAGCAGAAATTCCCCGTATTTTGGAGCAAAATTGCAGAAATTCCCCTAATTGTGGGGCAAAAAGGCAGAAATTCCTTATATGTTAGGGCAAAAAGACAGAAATTCTCCTTATTTTGGGGCAAAACTCAGAAATTCCACTTATTTTGGGGCAAAATTCCAGAAAATTCCCTTATTTTCGGGCAAAATTGCAGAAATTTCACTTATTTCAGAAAAAAAAGCAGAAATTTTCTTATTTTGGGGCAAAAAGGCAGAAATTTCTTTTATTTTGGTACAAAATTTCAGAAATTTTTCATCTTTTGGGACAAAAAGGCAGAAATTTTCCTTATTTTGGGGCAAAAATGCAGAAATTCCCATTATTTTGAGCTAAAAAGACTGAAATTCCCCTTATTTGGCAGCAAAAAGGCAGAAATTTCTCTTATTTTAGGGCAAAATTGCAGAAATTTCACTTATTTCAGGGAAATAAATCAGAAATTTTCCTTATTTTGGGGCTAAAAAGACTGAAATTCCCTTTGTTTTGGGGGAAAAAGACAGAAATTCCACATATTTAGAGGCAAAAAAGCAGAAATTCCTATTATTTTGGAGCAAAAATGAAGAAATTTCCCTTTTTTATGGAAAAAAGGTATGCATTCTTCTTATTTTCGTGCAAAAAGGCAGAAATTCCCCGTATTTTAAAGCAAAATTGCAGAAATTCCTATAATTGTGAGGCAAAAAGGCAGAAATTCCCAATATGTTGGGGAAAAAAGACAGAAATTCTCCTTATTTTGGGGCAAAACTCAGAAATTCCACTTATTTTGGTTCAAAATTCCAGAAATTTTCCATATTTTGGCGTAAAATTGCAGAAATTTCACTTATTTTGGGGCAAAATTGCAGAAATTTTAATTATTCCAGAGATAAAAAGCAGAAATTTTCTTATTTTGGGGCAAAAAGTACAGAAATTCCCTTTGTTTTGGGGGAAAAAGACAGAAATTCCACTTATTTAGAGGCAAAAAAGCAGAAATTCCCCTTATTTTGGAGCAAAATTGCAGAAATTTCCCTTTTTTGTGGCAAAAAGGTATGCATTCTTCTTATTTTCGGGCAAAAAGGCAGAAATTCCCTGTATTTTGCAGCAAAATTGCAGAAATTTCCCTAATTGTGGGGCAAAAAGGCAGAAATTCCCTATATGTTTGGGCAAAAAGACAGAAATTCTTCTTATTTTGGGTCAAAACTCAGAAATTCCACTTATTTTGGGGGAAAATTCAAGAAATTTCCCTTATTTTGGGGCAAAATTGCAGAAATTTCACTCATTTTGGGGCAAAATTGCAGAAATTTCAATTATTTCAGGGAAAAAAAGAAGAAATTTTCTTATTTTGGGGCGAAAAAACAGAAATTTCTTTTATTATGTTACAAAATAACAGAAATTTTTCTTATTTTGGGCAAAAAGGCAGAAATTTTCCATATTTTGGTTCAAAATGCAGAAATTCCCCTTATTTTGAGGTAAAAAGGCTGAAATTCCTTTTATTTGGGGGCAAAAAGTATGAAATTCCCTTTATTTTGGAACAAAAAGCAGACATTTACATTATTTTGGGGAAAAAATTTAGAAATTTAACTTATTTCAGGGCAAAAAGTCAGAAATTTTCCTTATTTTGGGGCAAAAAGCAAAAATTCTTAATATTTTGTGGCAAAAATAAAGAAATTCCTATTATTTTGAGGTAAAAAGGCTGAAATTCTTCATATTTGGGTGCCAAAAGGCAGAT
Source organism: Micromys minutus (assembly GCF_963924665.1). Lineage (NCBI taxonomy): Eukaryota > Metazoa > Chordata > Mammalia > Rodentia > Muridae > Micromys > Micromys minutus. Next base: position 1,879,481 of record NW_027667302.1, read on the forward strand.
ATTTCCCTTATTTTGGGGCAAAATTGCAGAAATTTCACTTATTTTAGGGCAAAATTGCACAAATTTCACTTATTTCAGAAAAAAGGCAGAAATTTTCTTATTTTGGGGCAAAAAGGCAGAAATTTCTTTTATTTTGTACAAAATTGCAGAAATATTTCTTATTTTGGGACAAAAAGGCAGAAATTCCCCTTATTTGGGGGCAAAAAGGCAGAAATTTCCCTTATTTTGAGGCAAAATTGCAGAAATTTCACTTATTTCAGGGTATTAAGTCAGAAATTTTCCTTATTTTGGGGCAAAAAAGACAGAAATTCCCTTTGTTTTGGGGGAAAAAGACAGAAATTCCACTTATTTAGGGGTAAAAAGCAGAAATTCCCCTTATTTTGGAGCAAAAATGAAGAAATTTCCATTTTTTTGTGGCAAAAGGTATACATTCCCCTCATTTTCGGGCTAAAAAGCAGAAATTCCCTGTATTTTGGAGCAAAATTGCAGAAATTCCCCTAATTGTGGGGCAAAAAGGCAGAAATTCCTTTTATGTTAGGGCAAAAAGACAGAAATTCTTCTTATTTTGAGGCAAAACTCAGAAATTCCATTTATTTTGGGGCATAATTCCAGAAATTTCCCTTATTTTGGGGCAAAATTGCAGAAATTTCACTTATTATGGACCAAAATTGCAGAAATTTCACATATTTCAGAGACAAAAGGCAGAAATTTTCTTTATTTTGGGGCAAAAACGCAGAAATTCCCCATAGTTTAAGGTAAAAAAGCTGAAATTCCTCTTATTTGGGGGCAAAAAGGCTGAAATTTCTCTTATTTTGGGGCAAAATTGCAGAAATTTAACATATTTCAGGGTAATATGTCAGAAATTTTCCTTATTTTGGGGCAAAAAAGACAGAAATTCCCTTTGTTTTGGGGGAAAAATAGAAATTCCACTTATTTAGAGGCAAAAAAGCAGAAAACCTCCTTATTTTGGAGCAAAATTGCAGATTGTTCCCTTTTTTATGGCAAAAAGGTATGCATTCTTCTTATTTTCGGGCAAAAAGGAAGAAATTTCCTGTATTTTGGAGCAAAATTGCAGAAATTCTTCTAATTGTGGGGCAAAAAGGCAGAAATTCCCTATATTTTTTGGCAAAAAGACAGAAATTCTCCTTATTTTGGGGAAAAACTCAAAAATTCCTCTTATTTTGGGGCAAAATTCCAGAAATTTCTTTTATTTTGGGGCAAAATTGCAAAAATTTTACTTATTTTGTGGCAAATTGCAGAAATTTCACTTATTTCAGAAAAAAAAAGCAGAAATTGTCTTATTTTGTGGCAAAAAGGCAGAAATTTATTTTATTTTGATACAAAATTGCAGAAAATTTTCTTATTTTGGGCAAAAAGGCAGAAATTTCTCAAATTTTGGGGCAAAAATGCAGAAATTCCCCTTATTTTGAGTTAAATAGACTGAAATTCCCCTTATTTGGGAGCAAAAAGGCAGAAATTTCCCTTATTTTGATGCTAAATTGCAGAAATTTCACTTATTTCAGGGTAATAAATCAGAAATTTTCCTTATTTTCGGGCAAAAAACACAGAAATTCCCTTTGTTTTGGGGGAAAAAAAGATAAATTCCACTTATTTAGAGGCAAAAAAGCAGAAATTCTCCTTATTTCGGAGCAAAAATAAAGAAATTTCCCTTTTTTGTGGCAAAAGGTATACATTCCCCTTATTTTCGGGCTAAAAAGAAGAAATTCCTTGTATTTTGGAGCAAAACTGCAGAAATTCTCCTAATTGTGGGGCAAAAAGGCAGAAATTCCCTATATGTTGGGGCAAAAAGACAGAAATTCTCCTTATTTTGGGGCAAAACTCAGAAATTCCACTTATTTTGGGGCAAAATTCCAGAAATTTCCCTTATTTTGAGGCAAAATTGCAGAAATTTCACTTATTTTGGGGCAAAATTGCAGAAATTTAACTTATTTCAGGAAAAAAAAAGCAGAAAATTTCTAATTTCGGGGCAAAATTGAAGAAATTTCACTTATTTTGGGGCAAAATTGCAGAAATTTCGCTTATTTCAGGGAAAAAATGCAGAAATTTTCTTATTTTGGGGCAATAAGGCAGAAATTTTTCTTATTTGGGGGTAAAATGCAGAAATTCCCCTTATTTTGAGGTAAAAAGGCTGAAATTCCCCTTATTTGGGGACAAAAAGGCAGAAATTTCCCTTAATTTGTGGCTAAATTGCAGAAATTTCACTTATTTCAGGGTAATAAGTCAGAAATTTTCCTTATTTTGGGGCAAAAAAACAGAAATTACCTTTTTTTGGGGGGGGGAAATACAGAAATTCCACTTATTTAGAGGCAAAAAAGCAGAAATTCCCCTTATTTTGGAGCAAAAATGAAGAAATTTCCCTTTTTTATGGCAAAAAGGTATGCATTCTTCTTAATTTCGGACAAAAAGGCAGAAATTCCCCGTATTTTGGAGCAAACCTGCAGAAATTCCCCTAATTGTTGGGCAAAAAGGCAGAAATTCCCTATATGTTGGGGCAAAAAGACAGAAATTCTCCTTATTTTGGGGCAAAACTCAGAAATTCCACTTATTTTGGGGCAAAATTCCAGAAATTTCCCTTATTTTGAGGCAAAATTGCAGAAATTTCACTTATTTTGGGGCAAAATTGCAGAAATTTCACTTATTTCAGGGAAAAAAGCAGAAATTTTCTTATTTTGGGGCAAAAAGGCAGAAATTTCTCATATTTTGTGGCAAAAATGCAGAAATTCCCCTTATTTTGAGGTAAAAAGGCTGAAATTCACCTTATTTGGGGGCAAAAAGACAGAAATTTCCCTTATTTTGAGACAAAATTGTAGAAATTTCACTTATTTCATGGTAATAAGTCAGAAATTTTCCTTATTTTGGGTAAGAAAGACAGAAATTACCTTTGTTTTGGGGAAAAAAGACAGAAATTCCACTTATTTAGAGGCAAAAAGCAGAAATTCCCCTTTATTTTTAAGCAAAAATTAAGAAATTGCTTTTTTTGTGGCAAAAGGTATACATTCCTTTCCTTTTCGGGCTAAAAAGCAGAAATTCCCCGTGTTTTGGAGCAAAATTGCAGAAATTCCCCTAATTTTTGGGCAATAAAGCAGAAATTCCCTATATGTTAGGGGAAGAAGGAAGAAATTCTTTTTATTTTGGGACAAAACTCAGAAATTCCACTTATTTTGGGGCAAAATTCCAGAAATTTCCCTTATTTTGGGGCAAAATCGCAGAAATTTCACTTGTTTTGGGGCAAAATTGCAGAAATTTCAATTATTTCAGGAAAAAAAGGCAGGAATTTTCCTTATTTTGGGGCAAAAAGGCAGAAATTCCTAAATTTGTGGCAAAAATGCAGAAATTCTCCTTATTTTGAGGTAAAAAGGCTGAAATTCCCCTTATGTGGGGGCAAAAATGTAGAAATTCCCTTATTTTGGGGCAAAATTGCAGAAATTTCACTTATGTCAGGGTAATAATTCAGAATGTTTTTTTATTTTGGGGCAAAAAAGACAGAAATTCCCTTTGTTTTGGGGGAAAAAGACAGAAATTCCACTTATTTAGAGGCAAAAAAAGCAGAAATTCCCCTTATTTTGGAGCAAAAATGAAGAAATTTCCCTTTTTTATGGCAAAAAGGTATGCATTCTTCTTATTTTGGGGCAAAAAGGCAGAAATTTCTCGTATTTTGGAGCAAAATTGCAGAAATTCCTCTAATTGTGGGGCAAAAAAGCAGAAATTCCCTATATGTTGGGGCATAAAGACAGAAATTCTCCTTATTTTGGGGCAAAACTCAGAAATTCCACTATTTTTGCAGCAAAATTCCAGAAATTTCGCTTATTTTGGGGCAAAATTCAGAAAATCACTTATTTTGGGGCAAAATTGCAGAAATTTCACTTATTTAAGAGAAAAAAAGCAGAAATTTTCTTATTTTGGGGCAAAAAAGCAGAAATTTCTTTTATTTTGGTACAAAATTGCAGAAATTTCCCATATTTTGGGGCAAAATTGCAGAAATTTCACTTATTTTGGGGTAAAATTGCCGAAATTCCAATTATTTCAGGGAAAAAAGGCAGAAATTTCTCTTCTTTTGAGGCAAAGTTGCAGAAATTCTCCTAATTGTGAGGCAAAAAGGCAGAAATTCCCTATATGTTGGGACAAAAAAACAGAAATTCTCATTATTTTGGGTCAAAACTCAGAAATTCCACTTATTTTGGGGCAAAATTTCAGCAATTTCACATATTTCAGAAAAAAAAAGAAGAAATTTTCTTATTTGGAAGCAAAAAGGCAGAAATTTCTTTTATTTTGGTACAAAATTGCAGCAATTTCCCTTATTTGGGGGCAAAATTGCAGAAATTTCACTTATTTTGGGGCAAAATTGCAGAAATTTCACTTATTTCAGGGAAAAAAGGCAGAAATTTTCCTTATTATGGGGCAAAAATGCAGAAATTCCTAATATTTTGTGGCAAAAATGCAGAAATTCCCTTTATTTTGAGGTAAAAGGGTGAAATTACCCTTATTTGGGGGAAAAAAGGCAGAAATTTCCCCTATTTTTGGACAAAATTGCAGAAATTTCACTTATTTCAGGGTAATAAGTCAGAAAATTTCCTTATTTTGGTGCAAATAAGACAGAAATTCCTTTTGTTTTGGGGGAAAAAGACAGAAATTCCACATATTTAAAGGCAAAAAAGCAGAAATTCCCCTTATTTTGGAGCAAAATAACAGAAATTTCCTTTTTTTATGGCAAAAATTTATGAATTCTTCTTATTTTCGGGCAAAAAGGCAGAAATTCCCCGTATTTTGGAGCAAAATTGCAGAAATTCCCCTAATTGTGGGGCAAAAAGGCAGAACTTCCTAATATGTTGGGGCAAAAAGACAGAAATTCTCCTTATTTTAGGGCAAAACTCAGAAATTTAACTTATTTTGGGGCAAGATTGCAGAAATTTCACTTATGTCAGGAAAAAAAGCAGAAATTTTCTTATTTTGGGGCCAAAAGGCAGAAATTTCCTTAATTTTGTTACAAAATTGCAGAATTTTTTCTTATTTTGGGGCAAAAAGGCAGAAATTTCCAATATTTTGGGGCAAAAATGCAGAAATTTCACTTATTTTGAGGTAAAAGGCTGAAATTCTCCTTATTTGGGAGCAAAAAGGCAGAAATTTCTCTTATTTTGGGGCAAAATTGCAGAAATTTCACTTATTTCAGGGTAATAAGTCAGAAATTTTCCTTATTTTGGGCCCAAAAACAGAAATTCCCTTTGTTTTGTGGGAAAAAGGCAGAAATTCCACTTATTTAGAGGCATAAAAGCAGAAATTTCCCTCATTTTGGAGCAAAAATGAAGAAATTTCCCTTTTTTATGGCAAAAAGTTATGCAATCTTATTATTTTCGGACAAAAAAGGCAGAAATTCCCCGTTTTGGAGCAAAATTGCAGAAATTCCCATAATTGTGGGGAAAAAAGGCAGAAATTCCCTATATGTTGGGGCAAAAAGACAGAAATTCTCGTTATTTTAGGGCAAAACTCAGAAATTTAACTTATTTTGGGGCAAAATTGCAGAAATTTCACTTATTTCAAAAAAAAAGCAGAAATTTTCTTCTTTTGGGGCCAAAAGGCAGAAATTTCTTTAATTTTGTTACAAAATTGCTGAATTTTTTCTTATTTTGGGGCAAAAAAGCAGAAATTTCCCATATTTTGGGGCAAAAATGCAGAAATTTCACTTATTTTGAGGTAAAAGGCTGAAATTCCCCTTATTTGGGGGCAAAAAGGCAGAAATTTCTCTTATTTTGGGGCAAAATTGCAGAAATTTCACTTATTTCAGGGTAATAAGTCAGAAATATTTCTTATTTTGGGGCCAAAATACAGAAATTCCCTTTGTTTTGGGGGAAATAGGGAGAAATTCCACTTTTTTAGAGGCAAAAAAGCAGAAATTCCCCTTATTTTGGAGCAAAAATGAAGAAATTTCACTTTTTAAGGGCAAAAAGGTATGCATTCTTCTTATTTTTGGGCAAAAAGGCAGAAATTCCCCTTATTTTGGAGCAAAATTGCAGAAATTCCCCAAATTTGGGGGCAAAAAGGCAGAAATTCCCTATGTGTTGGGGCAAAAAGACAGAAATTCTCCTTATTTTGGGGCAAATCTCAAATATTCCACTTATTTTGGGGCAAAATTCCAGAAATTTCACTGATTTTAGGGCAAAATTGTAGAAATTTCACTTATTTTTGGGCAAAATTGTAGAAATTTCACACATTTCAGAAAAAAAAGAAGAAATTTTCTTATTTGGAAGCAAAAAGGCAGAAATTTCTTTTATTTTGGTACAAAATTGCAGAAATTTCCCATATTTTGGGACAAATTGCAGAAATTTTACTTATTTTGGTGCAAAACTGCAGAAATTTCACTTATTTCAGGGAAAAAAGGCAGAAATTTTCCTTATTTTGGGGCAAAAATGCAGAAATTCCTAATATTTTGTAGCAAAAATGCAGAAATTCCCTTTATTTTGAGGTAAAAGGGTGAAATTCCCCTTATTTGGGGGCAAAAAGGCATAAATTTCCCTTATTTTGGGACAAAATTGCAGAAATTTCACTTATTTAAGGTTAATAAGTCAGAAAATTTCCTTATTTTGGTGCAAATAAGACAGAAATTCCCTTTGCTTTGGGGGAAAAAGACAGAATTTCCTCATATTTAGAGGCAAAAAAGCAGAAATTCCCCTTATTTTGGAGCAAAATAACAGAAATTTCCCTTTTTTATGGCAAAAAGGTATGAATTCTTCTTATTTTCGGGCAAAAAGGCAGAAATTCCCCTTTATTTTGGAGCAAAATTGCAGAAATTAACCTACTTGTGGGACAAAAAGGCAGAAATTTCCTATATGTTGGGCAAAAAGACAGAAATTCTCCTTATTTTGGGGCAAAACTCAGAAATTCCACATATTTTGGAACAAAATTCCAGAAATTTCCCTTATTTTGGGGCAAAATTGCAGAAATTTCACTTATTTTGGGGCAAAATTGCAGAAATTTCAATTATTTCAGTGAAAAAAGGAAGAAATTTTCCTTATTTTGGGGCAAAAAGGCAGAAATTCTTAATATTTTGTGGCAAAAATGCAGAAATTCCCCTTATTTTGAGGTAAAAAGGCTGAAATTCACCATATTTGGGGGCAAAAATGCAGAAATTTCCCTTATTTTCGGGCAAAATTGCAGAAATTTCACTTATGTCAATGTAATAAGTCAGAAATTTTTTTTATTTAGGGGCAAAAAAGAACAGAAATTCCCTTTGTTTTGGGGGAAAAAGACAGAAATTCCACTAATTTAGAGGCAAAAAAAGCAGAAATTCCTCTTATTTTGGAGCAAAAATGAAGAAATTTCCATTTTTATGGCAAAAAGGTATGCATTATTCTTATTTTGAGGCAAAAAGGCATAATTTTCCCTTATTTTGGGACAAAATTGCAGAAATTTCACTTATTTAAGGGTAATAAGTCAGAAAATTTCCTTATTTTGGTGCAAATAAGACAGAAATTCCCTTTGTTTTGGGGGAAAAAGACAGAATTTCCACATATTTAGAGGCAAAAAAGCAGAAATTCCCCTTATTTTGGAGCAAAATAACAGAAATTTCTCTTTTTTATGGCAAAAAGGTATTAATTCTTCTTATTTTCGGGCAAAAAGGCAGAAATTCCCCGTATTTTGGAGCAAAATTGCAGAAATTAACCTACTTGTGGGGCAAAAAGGCAGAAATTTCCTATATGTTGGGCAAAAAGACAGAAATTCTCCTTATTTTGGGGCAAAACTCAGAAATTCCACATATTTTGGAACAAAATTCCAGAAATTTCCCTTATTTTGGGGCAAAATTGCAGAAATTTCACTTATTTTGGGGCAAAATTGCAGAAATTTCACTTATTTCAGTGAAAAAAAAAAGAAATTTTCCTTATTTTGGGGCAAAAAGGCAGAAATTCTTAATATTTTGTGACAAAAATGCAGAAATTCCCCTTATTTTGAGGTAAAAAGGCTGAAATTCACCTTATTTGGGGGCAAAAATGCAGAAATTTCCCTTATTTTCGGGCAAAATTGCAGAAATTTCACTTATGTCAGTGTAATAAGTCAGAAATTTTTTTTATTTAGGGGCAAAAAAGAACAGAAATTCCCTTTGTTTTGGGGGAAAAAGACAGAAATTCCACTAATTTAGAGGCAAAAAAAGCAGAAATTCCCCTTATTTTGGAGCAAAAATGAAGAAATTTCCATTTTTATGGCAAAAAGGTATGCATTATTCTTATTTTGGGGCAAAAAGGCAGAAATTTTCCGTATTTTGGAGCAAAATTGCAGAAATTCCTGCAATTGTGGGGCAAAAAGGCAGAAATTCCCTATATGTTGGGGCATAAAGACAGAAATTCTCTTTATTTTTGGGCAAAACTCAGAAATTCCAATTATTTTGCGGCAAAATTCCAGAAATTTCTCTTATTTTGGGGCAAAATTGCAGAAATTTTACTTATTTTGAGGAAAATTGCTGAAATTTCACATATTTAAGGGAAAAAAAGCAAAAATTTTCTTATTTTGGGGCAAAAAGGCAGAAATTTCTTTTATTTTGGTACAAAATTGCAGAAATTTTTCTTATTTTGGGCAAAATTGCAGAAATTTCACTTATTTTGGGGCAAAATTGCAGATATTCCACTTATTTCAGGAAAAAAAGGCAGAAATTTCCCTTCTATTGGGGCAAAATTGCAATAATTCCCCTAATTGTGAGGCAAAAAGGAAGAAATTCCCTATATGTTGGGGCAAAAAACAGAAATTCTCCTTATTTTGGGTCAAAACTCAAAAATTCCACTTATTTTGTGGCAAAATTCCAGAAATTTCACTTATTTTGGGGCAAAATTGTAGAAATTTCACTTATTTTGTGGCAAAATTTCAGAAATTTCACATATTTCAGAAAAAAAAGAAGAAATTTTCTTATTTGGAAGCAAAAAGGCAGAAATTTCTTTTATTTTGGTACAAAATTGCAGAAATTTCTCATATTTTGGGGCAAAATTGCAGAAATTTTACTTATTTTGGGGCAAAACTGCAGAAATTTAACTTATTTCAGGGAAAACAGGCAGAAATTTTCCTTATTTTGTGGCAAAAATGCAGAAATTCCCTTTATTTTGAGGTAAAAGGGTGAAATTCCCCTTATTTGGGGGCAAAAGGCAGAAATTTCCCTTATTTTGGGACAAAATTGCAGAAATTTCACTTATTTCAGGGTAATAAGTCAGAAAATTTCTTTATTTTGGTGCAAATAAGACAGAAATTCCCTTTGTTTTGGGGGAAAAAGACAAAAATTCCACATATTTAGAGGCAAAAAAGCAGAAATTCCTCTTATTTTGGAGCAAAATTACAGAAATTTCCCTTTTTTATGGCAAAAAGGTATGAATTCTTCTTATTTTCGGGCAAAAATGCAGAAATTCCCCATATTTTGGAGCAAAATTGCAGAAATTAACCTACTTGTAGGGCAAAAAGGCAGAAATTCCCTATATGTTGGGGCAAAAAGTCAGAAATTCTCATTATTTTGGGGCAAAACTCAGAAATTCCACTTATTTTGGGGCAAAATTCCAGAAATTTCCCTTATTTTGGGGCAAAATTGCAGAAATTTCACTTATTTTGGGGCAAAATTGGAGAAATTTCACTTATTTCAGGGAAAAAAAGCAAAATTTTCTTATTTTGGGGCAAAAAGGCAGAAATTTCCCATATTTTGGTACAAAATTGCTGAAATTTTTCTTATTTTGGGCAAAAAGGCAGAAATTTCCCATATTTTGGGGTAAAAATGCAGAAATTCCCCTTATTTTGAGGTAAAAAGGCTAAAATTCCCATTATTTAGGGGTAAAAAGGCAGAAATTTCCATTATTTTGGGGCAATAGTGCAGAAATTTCACTTATTTCAGGGTAATAAGTCAGAAATTTTCTTTATTTTGGGGCAAAAAAGACAGAAATTCCCTTTGTTTTGGGGGAAAAAGACAGAAATTCCACTTATTTAGAGGCATAAAAGCAGAAATTCCCCTCATTTTGGAGCAAAAATGAAGGAATTTCCCTTTTTTATGGCAAAAAGTTATGCAATCTTATTATTTTCGGACAAAAAAGGCAGAAATTCCCCGTATTTTGGAGCAAAATTGCAGAAATTCTCCTAATTGTGGGGCAAAAAGGCAGAAATTCCCTATATGTTGGGGCAAAAAGACAGAAATTCTCCTTATTTTAGGGCAAAACTCAGAAATTTAACTTATTTTGGGGCAAAATTGCAGAAATTTCACTTATGTCAGGAAAAAAAGCAGAAATTTTCTTATTTTGGGGCCAAAAGGCAGAAATTTCCTTAATTGTGTTACAAAATTGCAGAATTTTTTCTTATTTTGGGGCAAAAAGGCAGAAATTTCCAATATTTTGGGGCAAAAATGCAGAAATTTCACTTATTTTGAGGTAAAAGGCTGAAATTCTCCTTATTTGGGAGCAAAAAGGCAGAAATTTCTCTTATTTTGGGGCAAAATTGCAGAAATTTCACTTATTTCAGGGTAATAAGTCAGAAATTTTCCTTATTTTGGGCCCAAAAACAGAAATTCCCTTTGTTTTGTGGGAAAAAGGCAGAAATTCCACTTATTTAGAGGCATAAAAGCAGAAATTTCCCTCATTTTGGAGCAAAAATGAAGAAATTTCCCTTTTTTATGGCAAAAAGTTATGCAATCTTATTATTTTCGGACAAAAAAGGCAGAAATTCCCCGTTTTGGAGCAAAATTGCAGAAATTCCCATAATTGTGGGGAAAAAAGGCAGAAATTCCCTATATGTTGGGGCAAAAAGACAGAAATTCTCGTTATTTTAGGGCAAAACTCAGAAATTTAACTTATTTTGGGGCAAAATTGCAGAAATTTCACTTATTTCAAAAAAAAAGCAGAAATTTTCTTCTTTTGGGGCCAAAAGGCAGAAATTTCTTTAATTTTGTTACAAAATTGCTGAATTTTTTCTTATTTTGGGGCAAAAAAGCAGAAATTTCCCATATTTTGGGGCAAAAATGCAGAAATTTCACTTATTTTGAGGTAAAAGGCTGAAATTCCCCTTATTTGGGGGCAAAAAAGCAGAAATTTCTCTTATTTTGGGGCAAAATTGCAGAAATTTCACTTATTTCAGGGTAATAAGTCAGAAATATTTCTTATTTTGGGGCCAAAATACAGAAATTCCCTTTGTTTTGGGGGATAAAGGGAGAAATTCCACTTTTTTAGAGGCAAAAAAGCAGAAATTCCCCTTATTTTGGAGCAAAATTGAAGAAATTTCACTTTCTAAGGGCAAAAAGGTATGCATTCTTCTTATTTTTGGGCAAAAAGGCAGAAATTCCCCTTATTTTGGAGCAAAATATCAGAAATTCCCCAAATTTTGGGGCAAAAAGGCCGAAATTCCCTATGTGTTGGGGCAAAAAGACAGAAATTCTCCTTATTTTGGGGCAAATCTCAAATATTCCACTTATTTTGGGGCAATATTCCAGAAATTTCACTGATTTTAGGGCAAAATTGTAGAAATTTCACTTATTTTTGTGCAAAATTTCAGAAATTTCACATATTTCAGAAAAAAAAGAAGAAATTTTCTTATTTGGAAGCAAAAAGGCAGAAATTTCTTTTATTTTGGTATAAAATTGCAGAAATTTCCCATATTTTGGGACAAATTGCAGAAATTTTACTTATTTTGGTGCAAAACTGCAGAAATTTCACTTATTTCAGGGAAAAAAGGCAGAAATTTTCCTTATTTTGGGGCAAAAATGCAGAAATTCCTAATATTTTGTGGCAAAAATGCAGAAATTCCCTTTATTTTGAGGTAAAAGGGTGAAATTCCCCTTATTTGGGGGCAAAAAGGCATAAATTTCCCTTATTTTGGGACAAAATTGCAGAAATTTCACTTATTTAAGGGTAATAAGTCAGAAAATTTCCTTATTTTGGTGCAAATAAGACAGAAATTCCCTTTGTTTTGGGGGAAAAAGACAGAATTTCCACATATTTAGAGGCAAAAAAGCAGAAATTCCCCTTATTTTGGAGCAAAATTACAGAAATTTCCCTTTTTTATGGCAAAAAGGTATGAATTCTTCTTATTTTCGGGCAAAAAGGCAGAAATTCCCCGTATTTTGGAGCAAAATTGCAGAAATTAACCTACTTGTGGGGCAAAAAGGCAGAAATTTCCTATATGTTGGGCAAAAAGACAGAAATTCTCCTTATTTTGGGGCAAAACTCAGAAATTCCACATATTTTGGAACAAAATTCCAGAAATTTCCCTTATTTTGGGGCAAAATTGCAGAAATTTCACTTATTTTGGGGCAAAATTGAAGAAATTTCACTTATTTCAGTGAAAAAAAAAGAAATTTTCCTTATTTTGGGGCAAAAAGGCAGAAATTCTTAATATTTTGTGGCAAAAATGCAGAAATTCCCCTTATTTTGAGGTAAAAAGGCTGAAATTCACCATATTTGGGGGCAAAAATGCAGAAATTTCCCTTATTTTCGGGCAAAATTGCAGAAATTTCACTTATGTCAGTGTAATAAGTCAGAAATTTTTTTTATTTAGGGGCAAAAAAGAATAGAAATTCCCTTTGTTTTGGGGGAAAAAGACAGAAATTCCACTAATTTAGAGGCAAAAAAAGCAGAAATTCCCCTTATTTTGGAGCAAAAATGAAGAAATTTCCATTTTTATGGCAAAAAGGTATGCATTATTCTTATTTTGGGGCAAAAAGGCAGAAATTTCCCGTATTTTGGAGCAAAATTGCAGAAATTCCTTTAATTGTGGGGCAAAAAGGCAGAAATTCCCTATATGTTGGGGCATAAAGACAGAAATTCTCTTTATTTTTGGGCAAAACTCAGAAATTCCAATTATTTTGCGGCAAAATTCCAGAAATTTCTCTTATTTTGGGGCAAAATTGCAGAAATTTTACTTATTTTGAGGAAAATTGCAGAAATTTCACTTATTTAAGGGAAAAAAAGCAAAAATTTTCTTATTTTGGGGCAAAAAGGCAGAAATTTCTTTTATTTTGGTACAAAATTGCAGAAATTTTTCTTATTTTGGGCAAAATTGCAGAAATTTCACTTATTTTGGGGCAAAATTGCAGATATTCCACTTATTTCAGGAAAAAAAAAGCAGAAATTTCCCTTCTATTGGGGCAAAATTGCAATAATTCCCCTAATTGTGAGGCAAAAAGGCAGAAATTCCCTATATGTTGGGGCAAAAAACAGAAATTCTCCTTATTTTGGGTCAAAACTCAAAATTCAACTTATTTTGTGGCAAAATTCCAGAAATTTCACTTATTTTGGGGCAAAATTTCAGAAATTTCACATATTTCAGGAAAAAAAAGAAGAAATTTTCTTATTTGGAAGCAAAAAGGCAGAAATTTCTTATATTTTGGTACAAAATTGCAGAAATTTCTTATATTTTGGGGCAAAATTGCAGAAATTTTAATTATTTTGGGGCAAAACTGCAGAAATTTAACTTATTTCAGGGAAAAAAGGCAGAAATTGTCCTTATTTTGTGGCAGAAATGCAGAAATTACATTTATTTTGAGGTAAAAGGGTGAAATTCCCCTTATTTGGGGGCAAAAGGCAGAAATTTCCCTTATTTTGGGACAAAATTGCAGAAATTTCACTTATTTCAGGGTAATAAGTCAGAAAATTTCTTTATTTTGGTGCAAATAAGACAGAAATTCCCTTTTTTTGGGGGGAAAAAGACAAAAATTCCACATATTTAGAGGCAAAAAAGCAGAAATTCCTCTTATTTTGGAGCAAAATTACAGAAATTTCCCTTTTTTATGGCAAAAAGGTATGAAGTCTTCTTATTTTCGGGCAAAAAGGCAGAAATTCCCCATATTTTGGAGCAAAATTGCAGAAATTAACCTACTTGTAGGGCAATAAGGCAGAAATTCCCTATATGTTGGGGCAAAAAGATAGAAATTCTCATTATTTTGGGGCAAAACTCAGAATTTCCACTTATTTTGGGGCAAAATTCCAGAAATTTCCCTTATTTTGGGGCAAAATTGCAGAAATTTCACTTATTTTGGGGCAAAATTGGAGAAATTTCACTTATTTCAGGGAAAAAAAGCAAAATTTTCTTATTTTGGGGCAAAAGGCAGAAATTTCCCATATTTTGGTACAAAATTGCTGAAATTTTTCTTATTTTGGGCAAAAAGGCAGAAATTTCCCATATTTTGGGGTAAAAATGCAGAAATTCCCCTTATTTTGAGGTAAAAAGGCTGAAATTCCCATTATTTAGGGGTAAAAAGGCAGAAATTTCCATTATTTTGGGGCAATAGTGCAGAAATTTCACTTATTTCAGGGTAATAAGTCAGAAATTTTCTTTATTTTGGGGCAAAAAGACAGAAATTCCCTTTGTTTTGGGGGAAAAAGACAGAAATTCCACTTATTTAGAGGCATAAAAGCAGAAATTCTCCTCATTTTGGAGCAAAATGAAGGAATTTCCCTTTTTTATGGCAAAAAGTTATGCAATCTTATTATTTTCGGACAAAAAAGGCAGAAATTCCCCGTATTTTGGAGCAAAATTGCAGAAATTCCCCTAATTGTGGGGCAAAAAGGCAGAAATTCCCTATATGTTGGGGCAAAAAGACAGAAATTCTCCTTATTTTAGGGCAAAACTCAGAAATTTAACTTATTTTGGGGCAAAATTGCAGAAATTTCACTTATGTCAGGAAAAAAAGCAGAAATTTTCTTATTTTGGGGCCAAAAGGCAGAAATTTCTTTAATTTTGTTACAAAATTGCAGAATTTTTTCTTATTTTGGGGCAAAAAGGCAGAAATTTCCAATATTTTGGGGCAAAAATGCAGAAATTTCACTTATTTTGAGGTAAAAGGCTGAAATTCTCCTTATTTGGGAGCAAAAAGGCAGAAATTTCTCTTATTTTGGGGCAAAATTGCAGAAATTTCACTTATTTCAGGGTAATAAGTCAGAAATTTTCCTTATTTTGGGCCCAAAAACAGAAATTCCCTTTGTTTTGAGGGAAAAAGGCAGAAATTCCACTTTTTTAGAGGCAAAACGCAGAAATTTCCCTTATTTTGGAGCAAAAATGAAGAAATTTCACTTTTTAAGTGCAAAAAGGTATGTATACTTCTTATTTTTGGGCAAAAAGGCAGAAATTCCCCTTATTTTGGAGCAAAATTGCAGAAATTCCCCAAATTGTGTTGCAGAAAGACAGAAATTCCCTATATGTTGGGGCAAAAAGACAGAAATTCTTCTTATTTTGGGGCAAAACTCAGATATTCCACTTATTTTGGGGCAAAAATCCAGAAATTTCCCTTATTTTGGGGCAAAATTGCAGAAATTTCACTTATTTTGGGGCAAAATTGCAGAAATTTCACATATTTCAGGCAAAAAAAAGCAGAATTTTTTTTTATTTTGGGGCCAAAAAGCAGAAATTACCTATATTTTGGTACTAAATTGCAGAAATTTTTCTTATTTTAGGCAAAAAGTCAGAAATTTCACATATTTTGTGGCAAAAATGCAGAAACTCCCCTAATTTTTAGGTAAAAAGGCTGAAATTCCCATTATCTGGGGGCAAAAAGGCAGAAATTTCCCTTATTTTGGGGAAAAATTGCAGTAATTTCACTGATTTCAGGGTAATAAGTCAGAAATTTTCCTTATTTTGGGGCAAAAAGACAGTAATTCCCTTTGTTTTGGGGGGAAAAGACAGAAATTCCACTTATTTAGAGGCAAAAAAGCAGAAATTCCCCTTATTTTGGAGCAAAAATGAAGAAATTTCCCTTTTTAATGGCAAAAAGGTATGCATTCTTCTTATTTTCGGGCAAAAAAGCAGAAATTCCCCGTATTTTGGAGCAAAATTGCAGAAATTCCCCTAATTGTGGGGCAAAAAGGCAGAAATTCCCTATATGTTGGGGCAAAAAGACAGAAATTCTCCTTATTTTAGGGCAAAACTCAGAAATTTAACTTATTTTGGGGCAAAATTGCAGAAATTTCACTTATGTCAGGAAAAAAAGCAGAAATTTTCTTATTTTGGGGCCAAAAGGCAGAAATTTCTTTAATTTTGTTACAAAATTGCAGAATTTTTTCTTATTTTGGGGCAAAAAGGCAGAAATTTCCAATATTTTGGGGCAAAAATGCAGAAATTTCACTTATTTTGAGGTAAAAGGCTGAAATTCTCATTATTTGGGAGCAAAAAGGCAGAAATTTCTCTTATTTTGGGGCAAAATTGCAGAAATTTCACTTATTTCAGGGTAATAAGTCAGAAATTTTCCTTATTTTGGGCCCAAAAACAGAAATTCCCTTTGTTTTGAGGGAAAAAGGCAGAAATTCCACTTTTTTAGAGGCAAAACGCAGAAATTTCCCTTATTTTGGAGCAAAAATGAAGAAATTTCACTTTTTAAGTGCAAAAAGGTATGTATACTTCTTATTTTTGGGCAAAAAGGCAGAAATTCCCCTTATTTTGGAGCAAAATTGCAGAAATTCCCCAAATTGTGTTGCAGAAAGACAGAAATTCCCTATATGTTGGGGCAAAAAGACAGAAATTCTTCTTATTTTGGGGCAAAACTCAGATATTCCACTTATTTTGGGGCAAAAATCCAGAAATTTCCCTTATTTTGGGGCAAAATTGCAGAAATTTCACTTATTTTGGGGCAAAATTGCAGAAATTTCACATATTTCAGGCAAAAAAAAAGCAGAATTTTATTTTATTTTGGGGCCAAAAAGCAGAAATTACCTATATTTTGGTACTAAATTGCAGAAATTTTTCTTATTTTAGGCAAAAAGTCAGAAATTTCACATATTTTGTGGCAAAAATGCAGAAACTCCCCTAATTTTTAGGTAAAAAGGCTGAAATTCCCATTATCTGGGGGCAAAAAGGCAGAAATTTCCCTTATTTTGGGGAAAAATTGCAGTAATTTCACTGATTTCAGGGTAATAAGTCAGAAATTTTCCTTATTTTGGGGCAAAAAGACAGTAATTCCCTTTGTTTTGGGGGGAAAAGACAGAAATTCCACTTATTTAGAGGCAAAAAAGCAGAAATTCCCCTTATTTTGGAGCAAAAATGAAGAAATTTCCCTTTTTAATGGCAAAAAGGTATGCATTCTTCTTATTTTCGGGCAAAAAAGCAGAAATTCCCCGTATTTTGGAGCAAAATTGCAGAAATTCCCCTAATTGTGGGGCAAAAAGGCAAAAATTCCCTATATGTTGGGGCAAAAAGACAGAAATTCTCCTTATTTTGGGGCAAAACTCAGAAATTCCACTTATTTTGGGGCAAAATTCAAGAAGTTTCCCTTATTTTGGGGCAAAATTGCAGCAATTTCACTTATTTTGGGGCAAAATTGCAGAAATTTGACTTATTTCAGAGAAAAAAGACAGAAATTTTCCTTATTTTGGGGCAAAAGGGCAGAAATTCCTAATATTTTGTGGCAAAAATGCAGAAATTACTCTTATTTTGAGGTAAAAAGGCTGAAATTCCCCTTATTTGAAGGGAAAAAGGCAGAAATTTCCCTTACTTTGGGGCAAAATTGCAGATTTTCATTTATTTCAGGGTAAAAATTCCAAAAATTTCCCTTATTTTGGAGCAAAATTGTAGAAATTTTACTTATTTAAGGGAAAAATGCAGAAATTTTTTTATTTTGGGGCAAAAAGGCAGAAATATCTTTTATTTTGGTACAAAATTGCAAATTTTTTTTTAATTTTTGGCAAAAAGGCAGAAATTTCCCATATTTTGGGGCAAAAATGCAAAAATTCCTCTTATTTTGAGGTAAAAAGGCTCAAATTCCCCTTATTTGGGGGCAAAAAACAGAAATTTCCCTTATTTTGGGGCAAAATTGCAGAAATTACACCTATTTTGGGGCAAAATTGCAGAAATTTCACTTATTTCAGGGAAAAAAGCAGAAATTTTCTTATTTTTTGGCAAAATTTCAAAAATTTCACTTATTTTGGGGCAAAATTGCAGAAATTTCACATATTTCAGGGAAAAAAGGGAGAAATTTTTCTTATTTTGGGGCAAAAAGGCAGAAATTCCTAATATTTTGTGGCAAAAATTCAGAAATTCCTCTTATTTTGAGGTAAAAAGGCTGAAATTTTTTTTATTTGGGAACAAAAAGGCAGAAATTTCCCTTATTTTCGGGCAAAATTGCAGAAATTTCACTTATTTCAGGAACAAAAGACAGAAATTTTCTTATTTTGGGGCAAAAAGGCAGAAATTGCCCATATTTTGGGGCAAAAATGCAGAAATTCCCCTTATTTTGAGGTAAAAAGGCTGAAATTCCCCTTATTTGGGGGCAAAAATGGAGAAATTTCCCTTATTTTGGGGCAAAATTGCAGAAATTTCACTTATGTCAGGGTAATAAGTCAGAAATTTTTTTTATTTTGGGGCAAAAAAGACAGAAATTCCCTTTGTTTTGGGGGAAAAATACAGAAATTCCACTTATTTAGAGGCAAAAAAAGCAGAAATTTTCCTTATTTTGGAGCAAAAATGAAGAAATTTCCCTTTTTTATGGCAAAAAGGTATGCATTCTTCTTATTTTGGGGCAAAAAGGCAGAAATTTCCCGTATTTTGGAGCAAAATTGCAGAAATTCCTCTAATTGTGGGGCAAAAAGGGAGAAATTCCCTATATGTTGGGGCATAAAGACAGAAATTCTCCTTATTTTGGGGCAAAACACAGAAATTCCACTTATTTTGCGGCAAAATTCCAGAAATTTCGCTTATTTTGGGGCAAAATTGCAGAAAATCACTTATTTTGGGGCAAAATTGCAGAAATTTCACTTATTTAAGGGAAAAAAAGCAGAAATTTTCTTATTTTGGGGCAAAAATGCAGAAATTTCTTTTATTTTGGTACAAAATTGCAGATATTTTTCTTATTTTGGGGCAAAATTGCAGAAATTTCACTTATTTTGGGGCAAAATTGCAGAAATTCCACTTATTTCAGGGAAAAAAGGCAGAAATTTCTATTCTTTTGAGGCAAAATTGCAGAAATTCCCCTAATTGTAAGGCAAAAAGGCAGAAATTCCCTATATGTTGGGGCAAAAAATCAGAAATTCTCCTTATTTTGGGTCAAAACTCAGAAATTCAACTTATTTTGGGGCAAAATTCCAGAAATTTCACTTATTTTGGGGCAAAATTGTAGAAATTTCACTTATTTTGGGGCAAAATTTCAGAAATTTCACATATTTCAGAAAAAAAAAGAAGAAATTTTCTTATTTGGAAGCAAAAAGGCAGAAATTTTTTTTATTTTGGTACAAAATTGCAGAAATTTCCCTTATTTTGGGGCAAAATTGCAGAAATTTCACTTTCTTTTGGGGCAAAATTGCAGAAATTTCACTTATTTCAAGGAAAAAAGGCAGAAATTTTCCTTATTTTGGGGCAAAATGCAGAAATTCCTAATATTTTTTGGCAAAAATGCAGAAAATCCCTTTATTTTGAGGTAAAAGGGTGAAATTCCTCTTATTTGGGGGCAAAAAGGAAGAAATTTCCCTTATTTTGGGACAAAATTTCAGAAATTTCACTTATTTTAGGGTAATAAGTCAGAAAATTTCCTTATTTTGGTGCAAATAAAACAGAAATTCCCTTTGTATTGGGGGGAAAAGACAGAAATTCCAAATATTTAGAGGCAAAAAAGCAGAAATTCCCCTTATTTTGGAGCAAAATTACAGGAATTTCCCCTTTTTATGGCAAAAAGGTATGAATTCTTATTTTCGGGCAAACAGGCAGAAATTCCTTGTATTTTGGAGCAAAATTGCAGAAATTAACCTACTTGTAGGGCAAAAAGGCAGAAATTCCCTATATATTGGGGCTAAAAGACAGAAATTCTCCTTATTTTGGGACAAAACTCAGA
Source organism: Micromys minutus (assembly GCF_963924665.1). Lineage (NCBI taxonomy): Eukaryota > Metazoa > Chordata > Mammalia > Rodentia > Muridae > Micromys > Micromys minutus. Next base: position 1,899,249 of record NW_027667302.1, read on the forward strand.
AATTCCACTTATTTTGGGGCAAAATTGCAGAAATTTCACTTGTTTTGGGGCAACATTGCAGAAATTTCACTTATTTCATGGAAAAAAGGCAGAAATTTTCCTTATTTTGGGGCAAAAAGGCAGAAATTCCTAATATTTTGTGGCAAAAATGCAAAATTCCCCTTATTTTGAGGTAAAAGGCTAAAATTCACCTTATTTGGGGGCAAAAAGGCAGAAATTTCCTTTATTTTGGGGCAAAATTGCAGAAATTTCACTGATTTCAGGGTAATAAGTAAGAAATTATCTTTATATTGGGGCAAAAAGACAGAAATTCTCTTTGTTTTGGGGTAAAAAGACAGAAATTCTACTTATTTAGAGGCAAAAAAGCAGAAATTTCCTTTATTTTGGAGCAAAATTGCAGTAATTTCCCTTTTTTATGGCAAAAAGGTGTGCTTTCTTCTTATTTTCGGGCAAAAAGGCAGAATTTCCCCATATTTTGGAGCAAAATTGCAGAAATTAACCTAATTGTGGGGCAAAAAGGCAGAAATTCCCTATATGTTGGGGCAAAAAGACATAAATTCTCCTTATTTTGGGGAAAAACTCAGAAATTCCACTTATTTTGGGGAAAAATCCAGAAATTTCCCTTATTTTGGGGCAAAATTGCAGAAATTTCACTTATTTTGGGGCAAAATTGCAGAAATTTCACATATTTCAGGCAAAAAAAAGCAGAAATTTTTTTATTTTGGGGCCAAAAAGCAGAAATTACCTATATTTTGGTACTAAATTGCAGAAATTTTTCTTATTTTAGGCAAAAAGTCAGAAATTTCACATATTTTGTGGCAAAAATGCAGAACCTCCCCTAATTTTTAGGTTAAAAAGCTGAAATTCCCATTATTTGGGGCAAAAAGGCAGAAAATTTCCTTATTTTGGGGCAAAATTGCAGTAATTTCACTGATTTCAGTGTAATAAGTCAGAAATTTTTCTTATTTTGGGGCAAAAAGACAGAAATTCCCTTTGTTTTGGGGGAAAAAGACAGAAATTCCACTTATTTAGAGGCAAAAAAGCAGACATTTCCCTTATTTTGGAGCAAAAATGAAGAAATTTCTCTTTTTATGGCAAAAAGGTATGCATTCTTCTTATTTTCAGACAAAAACGCAGAAATTCCCCGTATTTTGGAGCAAAATTGCAGAAATTCCCCTAATTGTGGCGCAAAAAGGCAGAAATTCCCTATATGTTGGGGCAAAAAGACAGAAATTCTCCTTATTTTGGGGCAAAACTCAGAATTTCCACTTATTTTGGGGCAAAATTCAAGTAGTTTCCCATATTTTGGGGCAAAATTGCAGCAATTTCACTTATTTTGGGGCAAAATTGCAGAAATTTGACTTATTTCAGAAAAAAAGACAGTAATTTTCCTTATTTTGGGGCAAAAGGGCAGAAATTCCTAATATTTTGTGGCAAAAATGCAGAAATTACTCTTATTTTGGGGCAAAATTGCATATATTTCACTTACTTCAGGGTGAAAATTCCAGAAATTTCCCTTATTTTGGGGCAAAATTGTAGAAATTTTACTTATTTAAAGGAAAAATGCAGAAATTTTTTTATTTTTGGGCAAAAAGGCACAAATTTCTTCTATTTTGGTACAAAATTGCAAAATTATTTTTTTTGGGCAAAAAGGCAGAAATTTCCCATATTTTGGGGCAAAAATGCAAAAATTCCCCTTATTTTGAGGTAAAAAGGCTGAAATTCCCCTTATTTGGGGGCAAAAAGCAGAAATTTCCTTATTTTGGGGCAAAATTGCAGAAATTTCACCTATTTTGGGGCAAAATTGCAGAAATTTCACTCATTTCAGGGAAAAAAGCAGAAATTTTCTTATTTTGTGGCAAAATTGCAAAATTTCACTTATTTTGGGGCAAAATTGCAGAAATATCACATATTTCAGGGAAAAAAGGTAGAAATTTTTCTTATTTTGGGGCAAAAAGGCAGAAATTTCCCATATTTTGGTACAAAATTGCTGAAATTTTTCTTATTTTGGGCAAAAAGGCAGAAATTTCCCATATTTTGGGGTAAAAATGCAGAAATTCCCCTTATTTTGAGGTAAAAAGGCTGAAATTCCCATTATTTAGGGGTAAAAAGGCAGAAATTTCCATTATTTTGGGGACATAGTGCAGAAATTTCACTTATTTCAGGGTAATAAGTCAGAAATTTTCTTTATTTTGGGGCAAAAAAGACAGAAATTCCCTTTGTTTTGGGGGAAAAAGACAGAAATTCCACTTATTTAGAGGCATAAAAGCAGAAATTCCCCTCATTTTGGAGCAAAAATGAAGGAATTTCCCTTTTTTATGGCAAAAAGTTATGCAATCTTATTATTTTCAGACAAAAAAGGCAGAAATTCCCCGTATTTTGGAGCAAAATTGCAGAAATTCCCCTAATTGTGGGGCAAAAAGGCAGAAATTCCCTATATGTTGGGGTAAAAAGACAGAAATTCTCCTTATTTTAGGGCAAAACTCAGAAATTTAACTTATTTTGGGGCAAAATTGCAGAAATTTCACTTATGTCAGGAAAAAAAGCAGAAATTTTCTTATTTTGGGGCCAAAAGGCAGAAATTTCTCTAATTTTGTTACAAAATTGCAGAATTTTTTCTTATTTTGGGGCAAAAAGGCAGAAATTTCCAATATTTTGGGGCAAAAATGCAGAAATTTCACTTATTTTGAGGTAAAAGGCTGAAATTCTCCTTATTTGAGAGCAAAAAGGCAGAAATTTCTCTTATTTTGGGGCAAAATTGCAGAAATTTCACTTATTTCAGGGTAATAAGTCAGAAATTTTCCATATTTTGGGCCCAAAAACAGACATTCCCTTTGTTTTGTGGGAAAAAGCAGAAATTCCAGTTTTTTAGAGGCAAAACGCAGAAATTTCCCTTATTTTGGAGCAAAAATGAAGAAATTTCACTTTTTAAGTTCAAAAAGGTATGTATTCTTCTTATTTTTGGGCAAAAAGGCAGAAATTCCCCTTATTTTGAAGCAAAATTGCAGAAATTCCCCAAATTGTGGGGCAAAAAGGCAGAAATTTCCTATATGTTGGGGCAAAAAGACAGAAATTCTTCTTATTTTGGGGCAAAACTCAGATATTCCACTTATTTTGGGGCAAAATTCCAGAAATTTCTTTTATTTTGTGGCAAAATTGCAGAAATTTCACTTATTTCAGGGTAATAAGTCAGAAATTTTCCTTATTTTGGGGCAAAAAAACAGAAATTACCTTTTTTGGGGGGGAAAAATACAGAAATATCACTTATTTAGAGGCATAAAAGCAGAAATTCCCCTCATTTTGGAGCAAAAATGAAGAAATTTCCCTTTTTTATGGCAAAAAGGTATGCATTCTTATTATTTTCGAACAAAAAGGCAGAAATTCCCCGTATTTTGGAGCAAAACTGCAGAAATTCTCCTAATTGTGGGGCAAAAAGGCAGAAATTCCCTATATGTTGGGGCAAAAAGACAGAAATTCTCCTTATTTTGGGGAAAAACTCAGAAATTCCACTTATTTTGGGGCAAAATTCCAGAAATTTCCCTTATTTTGAGGCAAAATTGCAGAAATTTCACTTATTTTGGGGCAAAATTGCAGAAATTTAACTTATTTCAGGAAAAAAAAGCAGAAATTTTCTAATTTCGGGGCAAAATTGAAGAAATTTCACTTATTTTGGGGCAAAATTGCAGAAATTTCGCTTATTTCAGGGAAAAAATGCAATAATTTTTTTATTTTGGGGCAAAAAGGCAGAAATTTTTCTTATTTAGGGGTAAAATGCAGAAATTCCCCTTATTTTGAGGTAAAAAGGCTGAAATTCCCCTTATTAGAAGACAAAAAGGCAGAAATTTCCCTTAATTTGTGGCTAAATTGCAGAAATTTCACTTATTTCAGGGTAATAAGTCAGAAATTTTCCTTATTTTGGGGCAAAAAAACAGAAATTACATTTTTTGGGGGGGGGGGAAATACAGAAATTCCACTTATTTAGAGGCAAAAAAGCAGAAATTCCCCTTATTTTGGAGCAAAAATGAAGAAATTTCCCTTTTTTATGGCAAAAAGGTATGCATTCTTCTTATTTTCGGACAAAAAGGCAGAAATTCCCCGTATTTTGGAGCAAAACTGCAGAAATTCCCCTAATTGTGGGGCAAAAAGGCAGAAATTCCCTATATGTTGGGGCAAAAAGACAGAAATTCTCCTTATTTTGGGGAAAAACTCAGAAATTCCACTTATTTTGGGGCAAAATTCCAGAAATTTCCCTTATTTTGAGGCAAAATTGCAGAAATTTCACTTATTTTGGGGCAAAATTGCAGAAATTTCACTTATTTCAGGGAAAAAAGCAGAAATTTTCTTATTTTGGGGCAAAAAGGCAGAAATTTCTCATATTTTGTGGCAAAAATGCAGAAATTCCCCTTATTTTGAGGTAAAAAGGCTGAAATTCACCTTATTTGGGGGCAAAAAGGCAGAAATTTCCCTTATTTTGAGACAAAATTGTAGAAATTTCACTTATTTCATGGTAATAAGTCAGAAATTTTCCTTATTTTGGGTAAGAAAGACAGAAATTCCCTTTGTTTTGGGGAAAAAATACAGAAATTCCACTTATTTAGAGGCAAAAAGCAGAAATTCCCCTTTATTTTTAAGCAAAAATTAAGAAATTGCTTTTTTTGTGGCAAAAGGTATACATTCCTTTCTGTTTCGGGCTAAAAAGCAGAAATTCCCCGTGTTTTGGAGCAAAATTGCAGAAATTCCCCTAATTTTGGGGCAATAAAGCAGAAATTCCCTATATGTTAGGGGAAGAAGAAAGAAATTCTCCTTATTTTTGGACAAAACTCAGAAATTCCACTTATTTTGGGGCAAAATTCCAGAAATTTCCCTTATTTTGGGGCAAAATCGCAGAAATTTCACTTGTTTTGGGGCAAAATTGCAGAAATTTCAATTATTTCAGGAAAAAAAGGCAGAAATTTTCCTTATTTTGGGGCAAAAAGGCAGAAATTTCTAATATTTTGTGGAAAAAATGCAGAAATTCTCCTTATTTTGAGGTAAAAAGGCTGAAATTCCCCTTATGTGGGGGCAAAAATGTAGAAATTTCCCTTATTTTGGGGCAAAATTGCAGAAATTTCACTTATGTCAGGGTAATAATTCAGAATTTTTTTTATTTTGGGGCAGAAAAGACAGAAATTCCCTTTGTTTTTGGGGAAAAAGACAGAAATTCCACTTATTTAGAGGCAAAAAAGCAGAAATTCCCCTTATTTTGGAGCAAAAATGAAGAAATTTCCCTTTTTTATAGCAAAAAGGTATGCATTCTTCTTATTTTGGGGCAAAAAGGCAGAAATTTCTCGTATTTTGCAGCAAAATTGCAGAAATTCCTCTAATTGTAGGGCAAAAAAGCAGAAATTCCCTATATGTTGGGGCATAAAGACAGAAATTCTCCTTATTTTGGGGCAAAACTCAGAAATTCCACTAGTTTTGCGGCAAAATTCCAGAAATTTCGCTTATTTTGGGGCAAAATTGCAGAAAATCACTTATTTTGGGGCAAAATTGCAGAAAATTCACTTATTTAAGAGAGAAAAAGCAGAAATTTTCTTATTTTGGGGCAAAAAAGCAGAAATTTCTTTTATTTTGGTACAAAATTTCAGAAATTTTTCTTATTTTGGGGCAAAATTGCAGAAATTTCACTTATTTTGGGGCAAAATTGCAGAAATTTCACTTATTTTAGGGTAATAAGTCAGAAAATTTCCTTATTTTGGTGCAAATAAGACAGAAATTCCCTTTGCTTTGGTGGGAAAAGACTGAAATTCCACATATTTAGAGGCAAAAAGCAGAAATTCCCCTTATTTTGGAGCAAAATTACAGGAATTTCCCTTTTTATGGCAAAAAGGTATTAATTCTTCTTATTTTCGGGCAAAAAGACAGAAATTCCCTGTATTTTGGAGCAAAATTGCAGAAATTAACCAACTTGTGGGGCAAAAAGGCAGAAATTCCCTATATGTTGGGGCTAAAAGACAGAAATTCTCCTTATTTTGGGACAAAACTCAGAAATTCCACTTATTTTGGGGCAAAATACCTGAAATTTCCCTTATTTTGGGGCAAAATTGCAGAAATTTCACTTGTTTTGGGGCAACATTTCAGAAATTTCACTTATTTCATGGAAATAAGGCAGAAATTTTCCTTATTTTGGGGCAAAAAGGCAGAAATTCCTAATATTTTGTGGCAAAAATGCAGAAATTCCCCTTATTTTGAGGTAAAAGGCTAAAATTCCCCTTATTTGGGGGCAAAAAGACAGAAATTTCCTTTATTTTGGGGCAAAATTGCAGAAATTTCATTAATTTCAGGGTAATAAGTCAGAAATTTTCCTTATTTTGGGGCAAAAAGACAGAAATTCTCTTTGTTTTAGGGAAAAAAGACAGAAATTCTACTTATTTTGAGGCAAAAAAGCAGAAATTCCCTTTATTTTGGAGCAAAATTGCAGTAATTTCCCTTTTTTATGGCAAAAAGGTATGCATTCTTCTTATTTTCGGGCAAAAAGGCAGAAATTCCCCGTATTTTGGAGCAAAATTGCAGAAATTCCTTCAAATGTGGGGCAAAAAGGCAGAAATTCCCTATATGTTGGGGCAAAAAGACAGAAATTCTCCTTATTTTGGGGCAAAACTCAGAAATTTCACTTATTTTGGGGCAAAAATCCAGAAATTTCCCTTATTTTGGGGCAAAATTGCAGAAATTTGACTTATTTTGGGGCAACATTGCAGAAATTTCACTTATTTCAGGGTAATAAGTCAGAAATTTTCCTTATTTTGGGGCAAAAAAAAACAGAAATTCTCTTTGTTTTGTGGGAAAAAGACAGAAATTCCACTTATTTAGAGGCAAAAAAGCAGAAATTCGCCTTTTTTTGGAGCAAAACTGCAGAAATTCCCTTAATTGTGGGGCAGAAAGGCAGAAATTCTCTATATCTTGGGGCAAAAAGACAGAAATTCTCCTTATTTTGGGGCAAAATTCAGAAATTTCACTTAATTTTGGGCAAAATTCCAGAAATTTCACTTATTTTAGGGCAAAATTGCAGAAATTTCACTTATTTTGCGGCAAAATTGCAGAAATTTCACTTATTTCAGGGAAAAAAAGTGAAATTTTTTTATTTTTGGGCAAAAAGGCAGAAATTCCTAATATTTTGTGGCAAAAATGCCAAAATTCCCCTTATGTTGAGGTAAAAATGCTGAAATTCCACATATTTGGGGGCAAAAATGCAGAAATTTTCCTTATTTTGTGGCAAAATTGCACAAATTACACTTATTTCAGGGTAATAAGTCACAAATTTTTCTTATTTTGGGGCAAAAAAGACAGAAATTCTCTTTGTTTTGGGGGAAAAAGACAGAAATTCCACGTATTTAGAGGCAAAAAAGCAGAAATTCCCCTTATTTTTGAGCAAAAATGAAGAAATTTCCTTTTTCTATGGCAAAAATATATGCATTCTTCTTATTTTCGGGCAAAAAGGCAGAAATTCCCTGTATTTTGCAGCAAAATTGCAGAAATTCCTTTAATTTTGGAGAAAATGCAAAAATTCCCTATATGTTAGGGCAAAAAGACAGAAATTCTACTTATTTTGGGGCAGAACTCAGAAATTCTACTTATTTTGGGGCAAAATTCCAGAAATTTCTCTTATTTTGGGGAAAAATTGCACAAATTTTACGTATTTTGTGGCAAAATTGCAGAAATTTCACTTATTTCAGTGAAAAAAAGGCAGAAATTTTCCTTATTTTGGGGAAAAAAGGAAGAAATTCCTAATATTTTGTGGCAAAAATGCAGAAATTTCCCTTATTTTGAGGTAAAAAGTCTGAAATTCCCCTTATTTGGTTGCAAAAAGGCAGAAATTTACCTTATTTTGTGGCAAAATTGCAGAAATTTCACTTATTTCAGGGTAATAAGTCAGAAATTTTCCTTAATTTGGGGCAAAAGAGACAGAAATTCCCTTTGTTTTCGGGGAAAAAGACAGAAATTCCACTTATTTAGAGGCAAAAGAGCAGAAATACCCCTAATTTGGGGCAAAAATGAAGAAATTTCCCTTTTTTATGGCAAAAAGCTATGCATTCTTCTTATTTTCGGGCAAAAAGGCAGAAATTTCCCGGATTTTTGAGCAATATTGCAGAAATTCCCCTAATTGTGGGGCAAAGAGGCAGAAATTCCCTATATGTTGGGGCAAAAAGACAGAAATTCTCCTTATTTTGGGGAGAAACTCAGAAATTCCACTTATTTTGAGGCAAAATATCAGAAATTTCCCTTATTTTGGGGGCAAAATTGGAGAAATTTGACTTATTTTGGGGCAAAATTGCAGACATTTTTCTTATTTCAGAAAAAAAGCAGAAATTTTCTTATTTTGGGGCAAAAAGGCAGAAATTTCTTTTATTTTGGTACAAAATTGCAGAAATTTTTCGTATTTTGGGGCAAAAAGACAGAAATTTCCCATATTTTGGGGCAAAAATGCAGAAATTCCCCTTATTCTATGTAAAAAAGCTGAAATTTCCCTTATTTGGACGCAAAAGGCAGAAATTTCCCTTATTTTGGGGCAAAATTGCAGAAATTTCACTTATTTCAGGGTACTAAGTCAGAAATTTTCCTTATTTTGGGGCAAATAAGACAGAAATTTCCTTTGTTTTAGGGGAAAAAGTCTGAATTTCCACTTATTTAGAGGCAAAAAACCAGAAATTCCCCTTATTTAGGAGTAAAAATGAAAAAATTTCCTTTTTTGTGGCAAAAAGGTATGCATTCTTCTTATTTTTCGGGAAAAAAGGCAGAAATTCCCTGTATTTTGGAGCAAAATTGCAGAAATTCCCATAATTGTGAGGCAAAAAGGCAGAAATTCCCTATATGTTGAGGCAAAAAAACAGAAATTCTCCTTATTTTAGGGCAAAACTCAGAAATTCCACTTATTTTGGGGCAAAATTCCAGAAATTTCCCTAATTTTGTGGAAAAATTGCAGAAATTTGACTTACTTTGAGGCAAAATTGCAGAAATTTCACTTATTTCAGAAAAAATGCAGAAATTTTCTTATTTTGGGGCAAAAAGGCAGATATTTCTTTTATTTTGGTATAAAATTGCAGAAATTTTTTGTATTTTGGGGCAAAAGGCAGAAATTGCCCATATTTTGGGGCAAAAATGCAGAAATTCCCCTTATTTTGAGGTAAAAAAGCTGAAATTCCCCTTATGTGGGGGCAAAAACGCAGAAATTTTCCTTATTTTGGGGCAAAATTGCAGAAATGTCACTTATTTCAGGGTAATAAGTCAGAAATTTTCCTTATTTTGGGGCAAAAAAGACAGAAATTCCCTTTGTTTTGGGGGAAAAAGACTTAATTTCCACTTATTTAGAGGCAAAAATGCAGAAGTTGCCCTTATTTTGGTGCAAAAATGAAGAAATTTCCTTTTTTTGTATCAAAAACTTATGCATTCTTATTTTTGGCAAAAAGGCAAAAATTCCCCGAATTTTGTAGCAAAATTGCAGTAATTCCCCTAATTGTGGGGCAAAAAGGCAGAAATTCCCTATATGTTGGGGCAATAAGACAGAAATTCTCCTTATTTTAGCGCAAAACTCAGAAATTCCACTTATTTTAGGGCGAAATTTCAGAAATTTTCCTTAATTTGGGGCAAAATTGCAGAAAATTCACTTACTTTGGGGCAAAATTGCAGAAATTTCACTTATTTCAGAAAAAAAGCAGAAATTTTCTTATTTTGGGGAAAAAAGGCAGAAATTTCTTTTATTTTGGTATAAAATTGCAGAAATTTTTTGTATTTTGGGGCAAAAAGGCAGAAATTTCCCATATTGTGTTGCAAAAATGCAGAAATACCCCTTATTTAGAGGTATAAATACTGAAATTCCCCTTATTGGGGGGAAAAAGGCAGAAATTTCCCTTATTTTGGGGCAAAATTGCAGAAATTTCACTTATTTCAGGGTAATAAGTCAGAAATTTTCATTATTTTGGAGCAAAAAAGACAGAAATTCCCTTTGTTTTGCGGGAAAAAGACTGAATTTCCACTTACTTAGAGGAAAAAAAGCAGAAATTCTCTTTATTTTGGAGCAAAAATGAAGAAATTTCTTTTTTTTGTGGCAAAAAGGTATGCATTCTTCTTATTTTCGGGCAAAAAGGCAGAAATATTCCGTATTTTGGAGCAAAATTGCAGAATTTTACCTAATTGTGGGGCAAAAAGGCAGAAATTCCTTATATGTTGGGTAAAAAAGTCAGAAATTCTCCTTATTTTGGGGCAAACCTCAGAAATTTCACTTATTTTGGGGAAAAATTGAAGAAATTTCACTTATTTCAGAAAAAAAAATTTTCTTATTTTGTGGCAAAAAGGCAGAAATTTCTTTTATTTTGGTACAAAATTGCAGAAATTTTTCTTATTTTGGGGGAAAAAGGCAGAAATTTCCCTTATTTTGGAGCAAAAAGGCAGAAATTTCCCTTATTTTGGGGCAAAATGGCAGAAATTTCACTTATTTCAGGGTAATAAGTCAGAAATTTTTCTTATTTTGGGGCAAGAAAGACAGAAATTCCCTTTTTTTTCGGGAAAAAGATAGAAATTCCACATATTTAGAGGCAAAAAAGCTGAAATTCCCCTTATTTTGGAGCAAAACTGCAGAAATTCTCCTAATTGTGGGGCAAAAAAGCAGAAATTTCCAATATGTTGGGGCAAATAAACAGAGATTTTCCTTATTTTGGGGCAAAACTCAGAAATTCCACTTATTTTGGGTCAAAATTCCAGAAATTTCACTTATTTTGGGGCAAAATTGCAAAAATTTCACTTATTTTGGGGCAAAATTGCAGAAATTTCACTTATTTCAGGGAAAAAAAGCAAAATTTTTTTTTATTTTGGGACAAAAAGGCAGAAATTCTTAATATTTTGTGGCAAAAATGCCGAAATTCCCCTTATTGTGAGGTAAAAAGGCTGAAATTGCCCTTATTTATGGGCAAAAAGGCAGAAATTTCCCTTATTTTGCGGCAAAAATTGCACAAATTTCACTTATTTCAGGGTAATAAGTCAGAAATTTTCATTATTTTGGGGCAAAAAAGAAAGGAATTCCTTTTGTTTTGGGGGAAAAAGACAGAAATTCCACAAATTTAGAGGCAAAAAAGCAGAAATTCCCCTTATTTTGGAGCAAAAATGAAGAAATTTCCCTTTTTTATGGAAAAAAATATGCATTCTGCTTATTTTTGCGCGAAAAGGCAGAAATTCCCCGTATTTTGGAGCAAAATTGCAGAACTTCCCCTAATTTTGGGCAAAAAGGCAGAAATTCCCTATATGTTAGGGCAAAAAGACACAAATTCTCATTATTTTGGGGCAAAACTCAGAAATTCCACTTTTTTGGGGCAAAATTCCAGAAATTTCCCTTATTTTGGGGCAAAATTGCAGAAATTTCACTTATTTTGGTGCAAAATTGCAGAAATTTCACTTATTTCAGGTAAAAAAGGCATAAATTTTCCTTATTTTGAGGCAAAAAGGCAGAAATTCCTAATATTTTGTGGCAAAAATGCAGAAATTCCCCTTATTTTGTGGTTAAAAGCTGAAATTCCCCGTATTTGGGTGCAAAAAGGCAGAAATTTTCCTTATTTTGGGGCAAAATTGCAGAAATTTCACATATTTAAGGGTAATAAGTAAGAAATTTTCCTTATTTTTGTGCAAAAAAGACAGAAATTTGCTTTGTTTTGGGGAAAAAAAACAGAAATTCCACTTTTAGAGGCAAAAGAGCAGAAATTCTCCTTATTTTGAAGTAAATATGAAGAAATTTCCCTTTTTCATGGCAATAAGTTATGCATTCTTCTCATTTTTGGGCAAAAAGGCAGAAATTCCCCGTATTTTAGAGCAAAATTGCAGAAATTCCCCTAATTGTTTGGAAAAAGGCAAAAATTCCCTATATGTTGGGGCAAAAAGACAGAAATTCTCATTATTTTTGGGCAAAACTCAGAAATTCCAATTATTTTGGGGCAAATTACCAGAAATTTCCCTTATTTAGGTGCAAAATTGCAGAAATTTGACTTATTTTGGGGCAAAATTGCAGAAATTTCACTTATTTCAGAAAAAAAAGCAGAAAATTTTCTTATTTTGGTGTAAAAAAGCAGAAATTTCTTTTATTTTAGTACAAAATTGCAGAAATTTTTTTTATTTTGTTGAAAAAAGGCAGAAATATCCCTTATTTTGTGGCAAAAATTCATAAATTCCCCTTATTTTGAGGTAAAAAGGCTGAAATTCTACTTATTTGGTTGCAAAAAGGCAGAAATTTCCCTTATTTTGGGGCAAAATTGCAGAAATTTCACTTATTTCAGGGTAATAAGTCAGAAATTTTCCTTATTTTGGGGCAAAAAAGACAGAAATTCCCTTTGTTTTGGGGGAAAAAGACTTAATTTCCACTTATTTAGAGGCAAAAAAGCAGAAGTTACTCTTATTTTAGAGCAAAAATGAAGAAATTTCCTTTTTTTTGTGGCAAAAAGGTATGCATTCTTCTTATTTTCGGGCAAAAAGGCAGAAATTTCCTGTATTTTGGAGCAAAATTGCAGAAATTCTCCTAATTGTGGGGCAAAAAGGCAGAAAGTCCTTATATGTTGGGGCAAAAAGACAGAAATTCTCCTTATTTTGGGGCAAAACTCAGAAATTTCACTTATTTTGGGGCAAAATTGCAGAAATTTCACTTATTTCAGAAAAAAAATTTTCTTATTTTGGGGAAAAATGCAGAAATTTCTTTTATTTTGGTACAAAATTGCAGAAATATTTCTTATTTTGGGTGAAAAAGGCAGAAATTTTCCTTATTTTGGGGCAAAAGGCAGAAATTTCCCTTATTTTGGGGCAAAATTGCAGAAATTTCACTTATTTCAGTGTAATAAGTCAGAAATTTTCCTTATTTTGGGGCAAAAAAGGCAGAAATTCCCTTTGTTTTCGGAGAAAAAGATAGAAATTCCACTAATTTAGAGGCAAAAAAGCAGAAATTCCCCTTATTTTGGAGCAAAACTGCAGAAATTCCCCTAATTGTAGGGCAAAAAAGCAGAAATTCCCTATATGTTGGGGCAAAAAGACAGAAATTCTCCTTATTTTGGGGCAAAACTCAGAAATTACACTTATTTTGGGGCAAAATTCCAGAAATTTTACTTATTTTCGGGCAAAATTGCAGAAATTTCACTTATTTTTCGGGCAAAATTGCAGAAATTTCACTTATTTCAGGAAAAAAAAGCAAAAATTTTCCTTATTTTGGAACAAAAAGGCAGGAATTCCTAATATTTTGTAGCAAAAATGCCGAAATTACCCTTATTTTGAGGTAAAAGGCTGAAATTGCCCTTATTTCGGGGCAAAAAGGCAGAAATTTCCCATATATTGCGGCAAAATTGCACAAATTTCACTTATTTCAGGGTAATAAGTCAAAAATTTTCATTATTTTGGGGCATAAAAGACAGGAATTCCCTTTGTTTTGGGGGAAAAAGACAGAAATTCCACTTATTTAGAGGCAAAAAAGCAGAAATTCCCCTTATTTTGGAGCAAAAATGAAGAAATTTCCCTTTTTTATAAAAAAAAAGTATGCATTCTTCTTATTTTCGAGCAAAAAGGCAGAAATTCCCCGTATTTTGGAGCAAAATTGCAGAACTTCACCTAATTTTGGGCAAAAACGCAGAAATTCCCTATATGTTAGGGCAAAAAGACAGAATTTCTACTTATTTTGGGGCAAAACTCAGAAATTCCACTTATTTTGGGGCAAAATTCCAGAAATTTATTTTATTTTGGGGCAAAATTGCAGAAATTTCACTTATTTTGGGGCAAAATTGCAGAAATTTTACTTATTTCAAGGAAAAAAGGCAGAAATTTTCCTTATTTTGGGGCAAAAAGGCAGAAATTCCCCTTATTTTGAGGTAAAAAGGCTGAAATTCCCCGTATTTGGGGGCAAAAAGGCAGAAATTTTCCTTATTTTGGGGCAAAATTGCAGAAATTTCACTTATTTCAGGGTAATAAGTAAGAAATATTCCTTATTTTGGGGCAAAAAAGACAGAAATTCCCTTTGTTTTGGGAAAAAAAGACAGAAATTCCACTTTTAGAGGCAAAAAAGCAGAAATTCTCCTTATTTTAGAGTAAAAATGAAGAAATTTCCGTTTTTTATGGCAAAAAGTTATGCATTCTTCTCATTTTTGGGCAAAAAGGCAGAAATTCTTGTATTTTGGAGCAAAATTGCAGAAATCCCCCTAATTGTTGGGCAAAAAGGGAGAAATTCCCTATATGTTGGGGCAAAAAGACAGAAATTCTCCTTATTTTTGGGCAAAACTCAGAAATTCCACTTATTTTGGGGCAAAATTCCAGAAATTTCCCTTATTTAGTGGAAAATTGCAGAAATTTGACTTATTTTGGGGCAAAATTGCAGAAATTTCACTTATTTCAGAAAAACAAAGCAGAAATTTTCTTATTTTGGGGCAAAAAAGCAGAAATTTCTTTTATTTTGGTACAAAATTGCAGAAATTTTTCTTATTTTGGGGAAAAAAGGCAGAAATTTCCCTTATTTTTGGGGCAAAAATGCATAAATTCCCCTTATTTTGAGGTAAAAAGTTTGAAACTATCCTTATTTGGGTGCAAAAAGGCAGAAATTTCCTTTATTTTGAGGCAAAATTGCAGAAATTTCAATTATTTCAGGGTTAATAGCAGAAATTTTCCTTATTTTGGGGCAAAAAAGACAGAAATTCCCTTTGTTTTGTGGGAAAAAGAAAGAAATTCCACTTATTTAGAGGCAAAACAGCAGAAATTCCCATTATTTTGGAGCAAAACTGCAGAAAGTCCCCTAATTGTGGGGCAAAAAGGCAGTAATTCCCTATATGGTGGGGGTAAAAGACAGAAATTCTTTTTATTTTGTGGCAAAACTCAGAAATTCCACTTATTTTGGGGCAAAATTCCAGAAATTTCACATATATTGGGGCAAAATTGCAAAAATTTCACTTATTTTGGGGCAAAATTGCAGAAACTTCACTTATTTCAGGGAAAAAAGGCAGAAATTTTCCTTATTTTGGGGCAAAAGGCAGAAAATCCTAATATTTTGTGGCAAAAATTCAGAAATTCCCCTACTTTTAAGGTAAAAAGGCTGAAATTTCTTTATTTGGGGGCAAAAAAGCAGAAATTTCACTTATTTTGGGCAAAACTCAGAAATTTCACTTATTTTTGGGCAAAATTTCAGAAATTTCACTTATTTCAGAAAAAAAAGCAGAAATTTTTTTATTTTGGGGCAAAAAGGCAGAAATTTCTTTAGTATTGGTACAAAATTACAGAAATTTTTCTAATTTTGGGGGAAAAAGGCAGATATTTCCCGAATTGTGGGGCAAAAAGGCAGAAATTCCCTATATGTTAGGGCAAAAAGACAGAAATTATTCTTATTTTGGGGCAAAGCTCAGATATTTCACTTATTTTGGGGCACTATTGCAGAAATTTCACTTATTCTGTGGCAAAATTGCAGAAATTTCACTTATTTCGAGGAAAAAAGTCAGAAATTTTCCCTATTTTGGGGCAAAAAAGACAGAAATTCCCTTTGTTTTGGGGGAAAAAGACAGAAATTCCACTTATTTAGAGGCAAAAAAGCAGAAAATCCCCTTATTTTGGAGCAAAAATGAAGAAATTTCCCTTTTTTATAGAAAAAAGGTATGCATTCTTATTATTTTTGGGCAAAAAGGCAGAAATTCCCCGAATTGTGGGGCAAAAAGGCAGAAATTCCCTATATGTTGGGGCAAAAAGAAAGAAATTCTCCTTATTTTGGGGCAAAACTCAGAAATTTCACATATTTTGGGGCAATATTGCAGAAATTTCACTTATTTCAGAAAAAAAGCAGAAATTTCCTTATTTTGAAGCAAAAAGGCAGAAACTTCTTTTATTTTGGTACAAAATTGCAGAATTTTTTTTATTTTGGGGCAAAAATGCTGAAATTTCCCATATTTTGTGGCAAAAATGCAGAAATTCCCCTTATTTTGAGGTAAAAAGGCTGAAATTCCCCTTATTTGGGGGCAAAAAGGCAGAAATTTCTCTTATTTGTGGCAAAATTGCAGAAATTTCACTTATTTCAGGGTAATAAGTCAGAAATTTTCTCTGTTTTGGGGCAAAAAATACAGAAATTCCCTTTGTTTTGGGGGAAAAAGTCAGAAATTTCACTTATTTATAGGCAAAAAAGAAGAAATTCCCCTTATTTTAAAACAAAAATGAAGAAATTTCCCTTTTTATGGCAAAAATGTATGCATTCTTCTTATTTTTGGGCAAAAAAGCAGAAATTCCCCGTATTTTAGAGCAAAATTGCAGAAATTCCCCTAATTGTGGGGCAAAAAGGCAGAAATTCCCTATATGTTAGGGCAAAAACACAGAAATTCTCTTTATTTTGGGGCAAAACTCAGAAATTCCACTTATTTTGGGGCAAAATTCCAGAAATTTCACATATTTTGGCGCAAAATTGCAGAAATTTCACTTATTTCAGGGAAAAATTCAGAAATTTTCCTTATTTTGGGGCAAAAAAGACAGAAATTCCCTTTGTTTTGTGGGAAAAAGACAGAAATTCCACGTATTTAGAGGCAAAAAAGCAGAAATTCCCCTTATTTTGGAGCATAAATGAAGAAATTTCCCTTTTTTTATGGAAAAAACATATGCATTCTTATTATTTTTGGGCAAAAAGGCAGAAATTCCCCGTATTTTGGAGAAAAATTGCAGAAATTCCCCTAATTGTGGAGCAAAAAGGCAGAAATTCCCTATATGTTGGGGCAAAAAGACAGAAATTCTCCTTATTTTCGGTCAAAACTCAGAAATTCCACTTATTTTGGGGCAATATTGCAGAAATTTCACTTATTTAAGAAAAAAAAGCAGAAATTTCCTTATTTTGAGGCAAAAAGGCAGAAATTTCTTTTATTTTGGTACAAAATTGCAGAAATTTTTTTTATTTTGGGGCAAAAAGGCAGAAATTTCCCATATTTTGTGGCAAAAATGCAGAAATTCCCCTTATTTGAGGTAAAAAGGCTGAAATTTCCCTTATTTGGGGGCAAAAAGGCAGAAATTTCTCTTATTTCGAGCAAAATTGCAGAAATTTCACTTATTTCAGTGTAATAAATCAGAAATTTTCTTTATTTTGTTTCAAAAAATACAGAAATTCCCTTTGTTTTGGGGAAAAAAAAAGACAGAAATTCCACTCATTTATAGGCAAAAAAGCAGAAATTCCCCTTATTTTAAAGCAAAAATGAAGGAATTTCCCTTTTTTATGGCAAAAAGGTATGCATTCTTCTTATTTTCGGGCAAAAAGGCAGAAATTACTCGTATTTTGGAGCAAAATTGTAGAAATTCCCCTAATTGTGGGGCAAAAAGGCAGAAATTCCCTATATGTTGGGGCAAAAATACAGAAATTCTCCTTATTTTGGGCCAAAACTCAGAAATTCCACTTATTTTGGGGCAAAATTCCAGAAATTTCCCTTATTTTGGGGCAAAATTCCAGAAATTTCCCTTATTTTGGGGCAAAATTGCAAAAATTTAACTTATTTTGGGGCAAAATTGCAGAAATTTCACTTATTTCATGGAAAAAATGCAGAAATTTTCTTTATTTTGGGGCAAAAAGGCAGAAATTCCTAATATTTTGTGGCAAAAATGCAGAAATTCCCTTTATTTTGAGGTAAAAATGCTGAAATACCCGTATTTGGGGGCAAAAAGACAGAAATTTCCATTATTTTGGGGCAAAATTGCAGAAATTTCACTTATTTCAGGGTAATAAGTCAGAAATTTTTCTTATTTTGGAGCAAAAAAGACAGAAATTCCCTTTGTTTTGGGGGAAAAAGACAGAAATTCCACTTATTTAGAGGCAAAAAAGAAATTCTCCTTATTTTGGAGCAAAACTGCAGAAATTTCCCTAATTGTGGGGCAAAAAGGCAGAAATTCCCTATATGTTGGGGCAAAAAGACAGAAATTCTCCTTATTTTGGGGCAAAACTCAAAAATTCCACTTATTTTGGGGCAAACTTCCAGAAATTTCACTTATTTTGAGGCAAAATTGCAGAACTTTCACTTATTTTGGGGGCAAAATTGCAGAAATTTCATTTATTTCAGAAAAAAAGCAGAAATTTTCTTTTTTGGGGGCAAAAAGGCAGAAATTTTTTTTATTTTGGTACAAAATTGCAGAAATTTTTCTTACTTTGGTACAAAAAGGCAGAAATATCCCATATTTTGTAGCAAAATGCAAACATTCCCCTTTTTTTGAGGTTAAAGGCTGAAATTCCCTTATTTGAGGGCAAAAAAGCAGAAATTTCACTTATTTTGGGGCAAAATTGCAGAAATTTCACTTATTTCAGGGAAAAAAGTCAGAATTTTTTTTTATTTTGGGGCAAAAAAGACAGAAATTCCCTTTGTTTTGTGTGGATAAAGACAGAAATTCCACATATTTAGAGGCCAAAAGCAGAAATTCCCCTTATTTTGGAGCAAAAATGAAGAAATTACCCTTTTTTATGGCAAAAAAGGTATGCATTCTTCTTATTTTCGGGCAAAAAGGCAGAAATTCCCCGTATTTTGGAGCAAAATTGCAGAAATTCCCCTTATTGGGGGGCAAAAAGGCAGAAATTCCCTATATGTTGGTGCAAAAAGACAGAAATTCTTCTTATATTGGGGCAAAACTCAGAAATTTCACTTATTTTGGGGCAAAATTGCAGAAATTTCACTGATTTCAGAAAAAAAGCAGAAATTTTTTTATTTTGGGGCAAAAAGGCAGAAATTTCTTTAGTATTGGTACAAAATTACAGAAATTTTTCTAATTTTGGGGGAAAAAGGCAGATATTTCCCGAATTGTGGGGCAAAAAGGCAGAAATTCCCTATATGTTAGGGCAAAAAGACAGAAATTATTCTTATTTTGGGGCAAAGCTCAGATATTTCACTTATTTTGGGGCACTATTGCAGAAATTTCACTTATTCTGTGGCAAAATTGCAGAAATTTCACTTATTTCGAGGAAAAAAGTCAGAAATTTTCCCTATTTTGGGGCAAAAAAGACAGAAATTCCCTTTGTTTTGGGGGAAAAAGACAGAAATTCCACTTATTTAGAGGCAAAAAAGCAGAAAATCCCCTTATTTTGGAGCAAAAATGAAGAAATTTCCCTTTTTTATAGAAAAAAGGTATGCATTCTTATTATTTTTGGGCAAAAAGGCAGAAATTCCCCGAATTGTGTGGCAAAAAGGCAGAAATTCCCTATATGTTGGGGCAAAAAGAAAGAAATTCTCCTTATTTTGGGGCAAAACTCAGAAATTTCACTTATTTTGGGGCAATATTGCAGAAATTTCACTTATTTCAGAAAAAAAGCAGAAATTTCCTTATTTTGAAGCAAAAAGGCAGAAACTTCTTTTATTTTGGTACAAAATTGCAGAATTTTTTTTTATTTTGGGGCAAAAATGCTGAAATTTCCCATATTTTGTGGCAAAAATGCAGAAATTCCCCTTATTTTGAGGTATAAAGGCTGAAATTCCCCTTATTTGGGGGCAAAAAGGCAGAAATTTCTCTTATTTGTGGCAAAATTGCAGAAATTTCACTTATTTCAGGGTAATAAGTCAGAAATTTTCTCTGTTTTGGGGCAAAAAATACAGAAATTCCCTTTGTTTTGGGGGAAAAAGTCAGAAATTTCACTTATTTATAGGCAAAAAAGAAGAAATTCCCCTTATTTTAAAACAAAAATGAAGAAATTTCCCTTTTTATGGCAAAAATGTATGCATTCTTCTTATTTTTGGGCAAAAAAGCAGAAATTCCCCGTATTTTAGAGCAAAATTGCAGAAATTCCCCTAATTGTGGGGCAAAAAGGCAGAAATTCCCTATATGTTAGGGCAAAAACACAGAAATTCTCTTTATTTTGGGGCAAAACTCAGAAATTCCACTTATTTTGGGGCAAAATTCCAGAAATTTCACATATTTTGGCGCAAAATTGCAGAAATTTCACTTATTTCAGGGAAAAATTCAGAAATTTTCCTTATTTTGGGGCAAAAAAGACAGAAATTCCCTTTGTTTTGTGGGAAAAAGACAGAAATTCCACGTATTTAGAGGCAAAAAAGCAGAAATTCCCCTTATTTTGGAGCATAAATGAAGAAATTTCCCTTTTTTTATGGAAAAAAGATATGCATTCTTATTATTTTTGGGCAAAAAGGCAGAAATTCCCCGTATTTTGGAGAAAAATTGCAGAAATTCCCCTAATTGTGGAGCAAAAAGGCAGAAATTCCTTATATGTTGGGGCAAAAAGACAGAAATTCTCCTTATTTTCGGTCAAAACTCAGAAATTCCACTTATTTTGGGGCAATATTGCAGAAATTTCACTTATTTAAGAAAAAAAAGCAGAAATTTCCTTATTTTGAGGCAAAAAGGCAGAAATTTCTTTTATTTTGGTACAAAATTGCAGAAATTTTTTTTATTTTGGGGCAAAAAGGCAGAAATTTCCCATATTTTGTGGCAAAAATGCAGAAATTCCCCTTATTTGAGGTAAAAAGGCTGAAATTTCCCTTATTTGGGGGCAAAAAGGCAGAAATTTCTCTTATTTCGAGCAAAATTGCAGAAATTTCACTTATTTCAGTGTAATAAATCAGAAATTTTCTTTATTTTGTTTCAAAAAATACAGAAATTCCCTTTGTTTTGGGGAAAAAAAAAAGACAGAAATTTCACTCATTTATAGGCAAAAAAGCAGAAATTCCCCTTATTTTAAAGCAAAAATGAAGGAATTTCCCTTTTTTATGGCAAAAAGGTATGCATTCTTCTTATTTTCGGGCAAAAAGGCAGAAATTACTCGTATTTTGGAGCAAAATTGTAGAAATTCCCCTAATTGTGGGGCAAAAAGGCAGAAATTCCCTATATGTTGGGGCAAAAATACAGAAATTCTCCTTATTTTGGGCCAAAACTCAGAAATTCCACTTATTTTGGGGCAAAATTCCAGAAATTTCCCTTATTTTGGGGCAAAATTCCAGAAATTTCCCTTATTTTGGGGCAAAATTGCAAAAATTTAACTTATTTTGGGGCAAAATTGCAGAAATTTCACTTATTTCATGGAAAAAATGCAGAAATTTTCTTTATTTTGGGGCAAAAAGGCAGAAATTCCTAATATTTTGTGGCAAAAGTGCAGAAATTCCCCTTATTTTGAGGTAAAAATGCTGAAATACCCGTATTTGGGGGCAAAAAGATAGAAATTTCCATTATTTTGGGGCAAAATTGCAGAAATTTCACTTATTTCAGGGTAATAAGTCAGAAATTTTTCTTATTTTGGAGCAAAAAAGACAGAAATTCCCTTTGTTTTGGGGGAAAAAGACAGAAATTCCACTTATTTAGAGGCAAAAAAGAAATTCTCCTTATTTTGGAGCAAAACTGCAGAAATTTCCCTAATTGTGGGGCAAAAAGGCAGAAATTCCCTATATGTTGGGGCAAAAAGACAGAAATTCTCCTTATTTTGGGGCAAAACTCAGAAATTCCACTTATTTTGGGGCAAACTTCCAGAAATTTCACTTATTTTGAGGCAAAATTGCAGAACTTTCACTTATTTTGGGGGCAAAATTGCAGAAATTTCATTTATTTCAGAAAAAAAGCAGAAATTTTCTTTTTTGGGGGCAAAAAGGCAGAAATTTTTTTTATTTTGGTACAAAATTGCAGAAATTTTTCTTACTTTGGTACAAAAAGGCAGAAATATCCCATATTTTGTAGCAAAATGCAAACATTCCCCTTTTTTTGAGGTTAAAGGCTGAAATTCCCTTATTTGAGGGCAAAAAAGCAGAAATTTCACTTATTTTGGGGCAAAATTGCAGAAATTTCACTTATTTCAGGGAAAAAAGTCAGAATTTTTTTTTATTTTGGGGCAAAAAAGACAGAAATTCCCTTTGTTTTCAGGGAAAAAGACAGAAATTCCACTTATTTAGAGGCAAAAAGCAGAAATTCCCCTTATTTTGAAGCAAAAATGAAGAAATTTCCCTTTTTTATGGCAAAAAGGTATGCATTCTGCTTATTTTCGGGCAAAAAGGCAGAAATTCCTCGTATTTTTGAGCAAAATTGCAGAAATTCCCCTAATTGGGGGGCAAAAATGCAGAAATTCCCTATATGTTGGGGCAAAAAGAGAGAAATTCTCCTTATTTTGGGGCAAAACTCAGAAATTTCACTTATTTTGGGGCAAAATTGCAGAAATTTCACTTATTTTAAGGCAAAATTGCAGAAATTTCATTTATTTCAGAAAAAAAGGAGAAACTTTCTTTTTTGGGGGCAAAAAGGCAGAAATTTTTTTATTTTGGTACAAAATTGCAGAAATTTTTCTTATTTTGGGGCAAAAATTCAGAAATATCCCATATTTTGGGGCAAAATGCAGACATTCCTTTTATTTTGAGGTAAAAAGGCTGAAATTCCCTTATTTGGGGGCAAAAAAGCAGAAATTTCACTTATTTTGGGGCAAAATTGCAGAAATTTCACTTATTTCAAGGAAAAAATCAGAAATTTTTTTTATTTTGGGGCAAAAATAACAGAAATTCCCTTTGTTTTGGGGGAAAACGACAGAAATTCCACTTATTTAGAGGCAAAAAGCAGAAATTCCCCTTATTTTGAAGCAAAAATGAAGAAATTTCCCTTTTTTATGGCAAAAAGGTATGCATTCTGCTTATTTTCGGGCAAAAAGGCAGAAATTCCTCGTATTTTTGAGCAAAATAGCAGAAATTCTCCTAATTGGGGGGCAAAAATGCAGAAATTCCCTATATGTTGGGGCAAAAAGAGAGAAATTCTCCTTATTTTGGGGCAAAACTCAGAAATTCCACTTATTTTGGGGCAAAATTCCAGAAATTTCCCTTATTTTGGGGCAAAATTGCAGAAATTTAACTTATTTCAGGGAAAAAACTCAGAAATTTTCCTTATTTTGGGGCAAAAAGGCAGAAATTCCTAATATTTTGTGACAAAAATGCAGAAATTCCTCTCATTTTGAGGTAAAAAAGCTGAAATTCCCTTTTGTTGAAGGCAAAAAGGCAGAAATTTTTCTTATTTTGGGGCCAAATTGCAGAAATTTCACTTATTTCAGGGTAATAAGTCAGAAATTTTCCTTATTTTGGGGCAAAAAAGACAGAAATTCCTTTTGTTTTGGGGGAAAAAGACTGAAATTTCACTTATTTAGAGGCAAAAAAGCAGAAATTCAACTTATTTTGGAGCAAAAATGAGGGAATTTCCCTTTTTTATGGCAAAAAGGTATGCATTCTTCTTATTTTCAGGCAAAAAGGCAATAATTCCCCGTATTTTGGAGCAAAATTGCAGAAATTCTCCGTATTTTGGGGCAAAACTCAGAAATTCCACTTATTTTGGGGCAAATTTCCAGAAATTTCACTTATTTTGGGGCAAAATTGTAGAAATTTCACTTATTTTGGGGCAAAATTGCAGAAATTTCATTTTTTTCAGAAAAAAAGCAGAAATTTCTTTATTTTGAGGCAAAAAGGCAGAAATTTCTTTTATTTTGGTACAAAATTGCAGAATTTTTTTTTATTTTGGGGCAAAAAAGCAGAAATTTTCCATATTTTGGGGCAAACATGCAGAAATTCCTATTATTTTGAGGTAAAAAGGCTGAAATTCCCCTGATTTGGGGGCAAAAACAGAAATTTCTCTTATTTGGGGCAAAATTGCAGAAATTTCACTTATTTCAGGGTAATAAGGCAGAAATTTTCCTTATTTTGGGTCAAAAAATAAAGAAATTCCCTTTGTTTTGGGGGAAAAAATACAAAAATTTCACTTATTTAGAGCTAAAAAAGCAGAAATTCCCCTTCTTTTGGAGTAAAAATAAAGAAATTTCTTTTTTTATGGCAAAAAGGTATGCATTCTTATTATTTTCGGGCAAAAAGGCAGAAATTCCCTGTATTTTGGAGCAAAATTGCAGAAATTCCCCTAATTGTGGGGCAAAAAGGCAGAAATTCCCTATATGTTAGGGCAAAAAGACAGAAAGTCTCCTTATTTTGGGCAAAACATATT
This sequence comes from Micromys minutus, assembly GCF_963924665.1. Taxonomy (NCBI): domain Eukaryota; kingdom Metazoa; phylum Chordata; class Mammalia; order Rodentia; family Muridae; genus Micromys; species Micromys minutus. The sequence continues at coordinate 1,923,186 of NW_027667302.1, forward strand.
AATTCCACTTATTTTGGGGCAAAATTCCAGAAATTTCCCTTATTTTGGGGCAAAATTCCAGAAATTTCCCTTATTTTGGGGCAAAATTGCAGAAATTTCACTAATTTTGGGGCAAAATTGCAGAAATTTCACTTATTTCAGGGAAAAAAGGCAGAAATTTTCCTTATTTTGGGCAAAAATTCAGAAATTCCTAATATTTTGTGGCACAAATGCAGAAATTCCCCTTATTTTGAGGTAAAGAAGCTGAAATTCCCTTTTTTGGGGGCAAAAAGTCAGAAATTTTCCTTATTTTGGGGCAAAATTGCAGAAATTTCACTTATTTCAGGATAATAAGTCAGAAATTTTCCTTATTTTGGGGCAAAAAAAGACAGAAATGCCTTTTGTTTTGGGAGAAAGAAACTGAAATTTCATTTATTTAGAGGCAAAAAAGCAGAAATTCTCCTTATTTTGGAGCAAAAATGAAGAAATTTTTCTTTTTTATGGCAAAAAGGTATGCATTCTTCTTATTTTCGGGCAAAAAGGCAGAAATTCCCCGTATTTTGGAGCAAAATTGCAGAAGCTTTTTGTATTTTGGGGCAAAACTCAGAAATTCCACTTATTTTGGAGCAAAATTCCAGAAATTTCCCTTATTTTGGGACAAAATTCCGGAAAAATCCCTTATTTTGGGACAAAATTGCAAAAATTTCATTTATTTTGGGGCAAAATTGCAGAAATTTCACTTACTTCAGGGAAAAAAGGCATAAATTTTCTTTATTTTGGGGCAAAAAGGCAGAAATATCTAATATTTTGTGGCAAAAATGCAGAAATTCCCCTTATTTTGAGGTAAAAAGTCCGAAATTTCCCGTATTTTGGGATAAAAAGGCAGAAATTTTCCTTATTTTGGGGCAAAATTGCAGAAATTTCACTCATTTCAGGGTAGTAAGTCAGAAATTTTCCTTATTTTTGAGAAAAAAGACAGAAATTCCCATTTTTTGGGGGGAAAAACAGAAATTCCACTTATTTAGAGGCAAAAAAGCAGAAATTCTCCTTATTTTGGAGCAAAACTGCAGAAATTTTTCTAATTGGGGGGCAAAAAGGCAGAAATTCCCTATATGTTAGGGCAAAAAGACAGAAATTCTCCTTATTTTGGGGCAAAACTCAGAAATTCCACTTATTTTGGGGCAAAATTCCAGAAATTTCACTTATTTTGGGGCAAAATTGCAGAAATTTCACTTATTTTGGGGCAAAATTGCAGAAATTTCATTTATTTCAGAGAAAAAAGCACATTTTCTTATTTGGAGGCAAAAAGGCAGAAATTTCTTTTATTTTGGTACAAAATTTCAGAAATTTTTTTTATTTTGGGGCAAAAAGGCAGAAATTTCCCATATTTTGGGGCAAAATGCAGAAATTCTTCTTATTTTGAAGTAAAAAGGCTGAAATTCCCGTATTTGGGGGCAAAAAAGCAGAAATTTCACTTATTTTGGGGCAAAATTGCAGAAATTTCACTTATTTCAGGGTAATAAGTCAGAAATTTTCTTTATGTTGGGGCAAAAAAGACAGAAATTCCCTTTGTTTTGTGTGGATAAAGACAGAAATTCCACATATTTAGAGGCCAAAAGCAGAAATTCCCCTTATTTTGGAGCAAAAATGAAGAAATTACCCTTTTTTATGGCAAAAAAGGTATGCATTCTTCTTATTTTCGGGCAAAAAGGCAGAAATTCCCCGTATTTTGGAGCAAAATTGCAGAAATTCCCCTAATTGGGGGGCAAAAAGGCAGAAATTCCCTATATATTGGGGCAAAAAGACAGAAATTCTTCTTATATTGGGGCAAAACTCAGAAATTTCACTTATTTTGGGGCAAAATTGCAGAAATTTCACTTATTTCAGAAAAAAAAGCAGAAATTTCCTTATTTTGAGTCAAAAAGGCAGAAATTTCTTTTTTTTTGGTACAAAATTGCAGAATTTTTTTTTATTTTGGGGCAAAAAGGCAGAAATTTCCCATATTTTGGGGCAAAAATGCAGAAATTCCCCTTATTTTGAGGTAAAAAGGCTGAAATTCTCCTTATTTGGGGGCAAAAAGGCAGAAATTTCTTTTATTTGGGGAAAAAGTGCAGAAATTTCACTTATTTCAGGGTAATAAGTCAGAAATTTTCCTTATTTGGGGCAAAAAAGACAGAAATTCCCTTTGTTTTGGGGATAAAATACAGAAATTTCACTTATTTAGAGGCAAAAAAGCAGAAATTCCCCTTATTTTGAAGCAAAAATGAAGAAATTTCCCCTTTTTATGGCAAAAAGGTATACATTCTTCTTATTTTCGGGCAAAAAGGCAGAAATTCCCCGTATTTTGAAGCAAAATTGTAGAAATTCCTCTAATTGTGGGGCAAAAATTCAGAAATTCCCTATATGTTGTAGCAAAAAGACAGAAATTCTTCTTAATTTGGGGCAAAACTCAGAAATTCCACTTAATTTAGGGCAAAATTCCAGAAATTTCCCTTATTTTGGGGCAAAATTTCAGAAATTTCACTTATTTCAGGGAAAAAAGGCAGAAATTTTCCTTATTTTGGGGCAAAAAGGCAGAAATTCCTAATATTTTGTGGCAAAAATGCAGAAATTCCCCTTATTTTGAGGTAAAAAAGCTGAAATTCCCCTTATTAGGGGTCAAAAAGTCAGAAATTTTCTTTATTTTGGAGCAAAATTGCAGAAATTTCACTTATTTCAGGGTAATAAGTCAGAAATTTTCCTTATTTTGGGGCAAAAAAGACAGAAATTTCCTTTGTTTAAGGATAAAAAGACTGAAATTTCACTTATTTAGAGGCAAAAAAGCAGAAATTCCCCTTATTTTGGAACAAAACTGCAGAAATTTCCCTAATCGTGGGGCAAAAAGGCAGAAATTCCCTATATTTTGGGGCAAAAGGACAGAAATTCTCCTTATTTTGGGGCAAAACTCAGAAATTCCACTTATTTTGGGGCAAAATTGAGGAAATTTCACTTATTTTGGGGCAAAATTGCAAAAATTTCACTTATTTTGAGGCAAAATTGTAGAAATTTCATTTATTTCAGAAAAAAAGCAGAAATTTGCTTATTTGTAGGACAAAAAGGCAGAAATTACTTTTATTTTGGTACAAAATTGAAGAAATTTTTCTTATTTTGGGGCAAAAAAGCAGAATTTCCCCTTATTTTGAGGTTAAAAGGCAGAAATTTCCCATATTTTAAGACAAAAATGCAGAAATTCTCTTTATTTTGAGGTAAAAAGGCTGAAATTCCCCTTATTTGGGGGCAAAAAGGCAGAAATTTCCTTTATTTTGGGGCAAAATTGCAGAAATTTCACTTATTTCAGGGTAATAAGTCAGAAATTTTCCTTATTTTTGGACAAAAAAGACAGAAATTCCCTGTGTTTTGAAGGAAAAAACAGAAATTCCACTTATTTAGAGGCAAAAAAGCAGAAATTCCCCTTATTTTGGAGCAAAACTGCAGAAATTTCTCTAATTGTGGGGCAAAATACCAGAAATTTCACTTATTTTGGGGCAAAATTGCAGAAATTTTACTTATTTTGGGGCAAAATTGCAGAAATTTCATTTATTTCAGAAAAATAGCAGATTTTCTTATTTGGGGGCAAAAAGGCAGAAATTTCTTTTATTTTGGTACAAAATTGCAGAAATTTTTCTTATTTTGGGGCAAAAAGGCAGAAATTTCCCATATTTTGGGGCAAAATGCAGAAATTCCCCTTATTTTGAGGTAAAAAGGCTGAAATTCCCTTATTTGGGGGCAAAAAAGCAGAAATTTCACTTATTTTGGGGCAAAATTGCAGAAATTTTACTTAGTTCAGGGAAAAAAGTCAGAAATTTTCCTTATGTTGGGGCAAAAAAGACAGAAATTCCCTTTGTTTTGGGGGAAAAAAAACAGAAATTCCACTTATTTAGAGGCAAAAGGCAGAAATTCCCTTTAATTTGGAGCAAAAATGAAGAAATTTCCCTTTTTTATGGCAAAAAAGGTATGCATTCTTCTTAATTTTTGGGAAAAAAGGCAGAAATTCCCCGTATTTTGGAGCAAAATTGCAGAAATTCCCCTATTGGGGGACAAAAAGCCCGAAATTCCCTATATGTTGGGGCAAAAAGACAGAAATTCTTCTTATTTTGGGGCAAAACTCAGAAATTTCACTTATTTGGGGCAAAATTGCAGAAATTTCACTTATTTCAGAAAAAAAAAGCAGAAATTTCTTTTATTTTGGTACAAAATTGCAGAAATTTTTTTTATTTTGGGGCAAAAAGAAAGAAATTTCCCATATTTTGGGGGAAAATGCAGAAATTTCCCTTATTTTGAGGTAAAAAGGCTGAAATGCTCCATATTTGGGGGCAAAAAGGCAGAAATTTCTCTTATTTGGGGCAAAATTGCCGAAATTTCACTTATTTCAGGGTAATAAGTCAGAAATTTTCCTTATTTTGGGGCAAAAAAGACAGAAATTCCCTTTGTTTTGGGGATAAAATACAGAAATTTCACCTATTTAGAGGCAAAAAAGCAGAAATTCCCCTTATTTTGGAGCAAAAATGAAGAAATTTCCCTTTATTATGGCAAAAAGGTATACATTCTTCTTATTTTCGGGCGAAAAGGCAGAAATTCCCCGTATTTTCGAGCAAAATTGTAGAAATTCCCCTAATTGTGGGGCAAAAAGGCAGAAATTCCCTATATGTTGGAGCAAAAAGACAGAAATTCTTCTTATTTTGGGGCAAAACTCAGAAATTCCACTTAATTTGGGGCAAAATTCCAAAAATTTCCCTTATTTTGGGGCAAAATTGCATAAATTTCACTTATTTTTGGGCAAAATTTCAGAAATTTCACTTATTTTGGGGCAAAATTTTAGAAATTTCACTTATTTCAGAAAAAAAAGGCAGATATTTTCCTTATTTTGGGGCAAAAAGGCAGAAATTCCTAATATTTTGTGGCAAAAATTCAGAAATTCCCCTTATTTTGAGGTAAAAAAGCTGAAATTCCCCTTATTTGGGGGCAAAAAGGCAAAAATTTTCCTTATTTTGGGGCAAAATTGCAGACATTTCACTTATTTCAGGGTAATAAGTCAGAAATTTTCCTTATTTTGGGGCAAAAAAGACAGAAATTCCCTTTGATTTGGGGGAAAAAGACTGAAATTTCACTTATTTAGAGGCAAAAAAGCAGAAATTCCCCTTATTTTGAAACAAAACTGCAGAAATTTCCCATTTCGTGGGGCAAAAAGGCAGAAATTCCCTATATGTTAAGGCAAAAGGACAGAAATTCTTTTTATTTTGGGGCAAATCTCAGAAATTCCACATATTTTGGGGCAACATTACAGAAATTACCCTTATTTTGGGGCAATATTGCAGAAATTTCACTTATTTTGGGGCAAAATTGCTGAAATTTTTCTTATTTTGAACAAAAAGGCAGAAATTTCCCATATTTTGGGTCAAAAATGCAGAAATTCCCCTTATTTTGAGGTAAAAAGGCTGAAATTCCCCTTATTTGGGAACAAAAATTAAGAAATTCCCCTTATTTTGGGGCAAAAAGCAGACATTTCTTTTATTTTGGGGAAAAATTTTAGAAATTTAACTTATTTCAGGGCAAAAGTCAGAAATTTTCTTTATTTTGGGGCAAAAACGCAGAAATTCCTAATATTTTGTTGCAAAAATGCAGAAATTCTCCTTCTTTTGAGGTAAAAAGACTGAAATTCCCCTTATTTGGGGGCAAAAAAGCAGAAATTTCCCTTATTTTGGGGCAAAATTGCAGAAATTTCACTTATTTCAGGGTAATAAATCAGAAATTTTCCTTATTTTGGGGCAAAAAAAAAAAGAAATTCCCTTTATTTGGGGGAAAAATACAGAAATTCCATTTATTTAGAGGAAAAAAATCAGATATTCCCCTTATTTTGTGGCAAAAAGCAGACATTTCCCTTATTTTGGAAAAAAATTTAGAAATTTAACTTATTTCTGGGCAAAAGGTCAGAAATTTTTTTTATTTTGGGCAAAAAGGCAGAAATTCCTAATATTTTGTGGCAAAAATGCAGAAATTCCCCTTATTTTAAGGTAAAAAGCTGAAATTCCACTTATTTGGGGGCAAAAAGGCAGAAATTTCCCTTATTTTGGGGCAAAATTGTAGAAATTTCACTTATTTCAGAATAATAAATCAGAAATTTTCCTTATTTTGGGGCAAAAAAGACAGAAATTTTTTTTGTTTGGGGGAAAAAGACAGATATTCCACTTATTTAGAGGCCAAAAATCAGAAATTCCTCTTATTTTGGAAAAAAATTGCAGAAATTTCCCTTTTTTATGGCAAAAAGGTATGAATTCTTCTTATTTTCGGGCAAAAAGGCAGAAATTCCCCGTATTTTGGAGCAAAATTGCAGAAATTCCCCTAATTGTGGGGCAAAAAGGTAGAAATTCCCTATATGTTGGAGCAAAAATACAGAAATTCTCTTTATTTTGGGGCAAAACTCGAACATTCCACTTATTTTGGGGCAAAATTTTAGAAATTTCCCTTATTTTGGGGCAAAATTGCAGAAATTTCACTTATTTCAGGGAAAAAAACAGAAATTTTCTTATTTTGGGGCAAAAAGGCAGAAATTTTCCTTATTTTGAGGTAAAAAGTCTGTAATTCCCCTTATTTTGGGGCAAAAAGGCAGAAATTTCCCTTATTTTGGGGCAAAATTGCAGAAATTTACTTATTTCAAGGTAATAAGTCAGAAATTTTCCTTATTTTGGGGCAAAAAAAACAGAAATTCCCTTTGTTTTGGGGGAAAATGACAGAAATTCCACTTATTTAGAGGCAAAAAAGCAGAAATTCCCCTTATTTTGGAGCAAAAATGAAGAAAATTTCCATTTTATGGCAAAAAGTTATGCATTCTTCTTATTTTCGGACAAAAAGGCAGAAATTCGCCGTATTTTGGAGCAAAATTGCAGAAATTTCCCAAATTGTGGGGCAAAAAGGCAGAAATTCCCTATATGTTGGGGCAAAAAGACAGAAATTCTCCTTATTTTGGGGCAAAACTCAGAAATTACACTTATTTTGGGGCAAAATTACAGAAATTTCCCTTATTTTGAGGCAAAATTGCAGAAATTTCACTTATTCTGGGGCAAAGTTGCAGAAATTTCACTTATTTCAGGGAAAAAAACAGAAATTTTCTTATTTTGAGGCAAAAAGGCAGAAATTTTTTATTTTGGTACAAAATTGCAGAAATTTTTCTTATTTTGAAGCAAAAAGGCAGAAATTTCCCATATTTTGGGGCAAAAATCCAGAAATTCTTCTTATTTGAGGTAAAAAGGCTGTAATTCCCCTTATTTGGAAGCAAAAAGGCAGAAATTTCTTTTATTTTGGGGAAAAATTGCAGAAATTAAACTTATTTCAGGGAAAAAAGCAGAAATTTTCTTATTTTGGGGCAAAAAGGCAGACATTTCTTTTATTTTTGTACAAAATTGCAGAAATTTTTTTTATTTTGGGCAAAAAGGCAGAAATTTCCCATATTTTGGGTCAAAAATGCAGAAATTTCCCTTATTTTGAGGTAAAAAGGCTGAAATTCCCCTTATTTGGGGGCAAAAATTAAGAAATTCCCTTTATTTGGGGGAAAAAAGCAGACAATTCTCTTATTTTGGGGAAAAATTTTAGAAATTTAACTTATTTCACGGCAAAAAGTCAGAAATTTTTTTTATTTGGACAAAAAGGCAGAAATTCCTAATATTTTGTGGCAAAAAAGCAGAAATTCCCCTTATTTTGGGGTAAAAACCTGAAATTCCTTTTATTTGGGGGAAAAAGGCAGAAATTTCCCTTATTTTGAGGCAAAATTGCAGAAATTTCACTTATTTCAGGGTAATAAGTCAGAAATTTTCCTTATTTTGGGGCAAAAAAGACAGAAATTCCCTTTGTTTTGGGGGAAAAAGACAGAAATTCCACTTATTTAGAGGCAAAAAGCAGAAATACTTCTTATTATGAAGCAAAAATGAAGAAATTTCCCTTTTTATGGCAAAAAGGTATGCATTCTTCTTATTTTCGGGCAAAAAGGCAGAAATTCCCCGTATTTTGGAGCAAAATTGCAGAAATTCCCCTAATTGTGGGGCAAAAAGGTAGAAATTCCCTATATGTTGGAGCAAAAATACAGAAATTCTCTTTATTTTGGGGCAAAACTCGAACATTCCACTTATTTTGGGGCAAAATTTTAGAAATTTCCCTTATTTTGGGGCAAAATTGCAGAAATTTCACTTATTTCAGGGAAAAAAAACAGAAATTTTCTTATTTTGGGGCAAAAAGGCCGAAATTTTCCTTATTTTGAGGTAAAAAGTCTGTAATTCCCCTTATTTTGGGGCAAAAAGGCAGAAATTTCCCTTATTTTGGGGCAAAATTGCAGAAATTTCACTTATTTCAATGTAATAAGTCAGAAATTTTCCTTATTTTGGGGCAAAAAAAACAGAAATTCCCTTTGTTTTGGGGGAAAAAGACAGAAATTCCACTTATTTAAAGGCAAAAAAGCAGAAATTCCCCTAATTTTGGAGCAACAATGAAGAAATTTTCATTTTATGGCAAAAAGTTATGCATTCTTCTTATTTTCGGACAAAAAGGCAGAAATTCGCCGTATTTTGGAGCAAAATTGCAGAAATTCCCCAAATTGTGGGGCAAAAAGGCAGAAATTCCCTATATGTTGGGGCAAAAAGACAGAAATCCTCCTTATTTTGGGGCAAAACTCAGAAATTACACTTATTTTGGGGCAAAATTACAGAAATTTCCCTTATTTTGAGGCAAAATTGCAGAAATTTCACTTATTCTGGGGCAAAGTTGCAGAAATTTCACTTATTTCTGGGAAAAAAACAGAAATTTTCTTATTTTGAGGCAAAAAGGCAGAAATTTTTTATTTTGGTACAAAATTGCAGAAATTTTTCTTATTTTGAAGCAAAAAGGCAGAAATTTCTCATATTTTGGGGCAAAAATCCAGAAATTCTTCTTATTTTGAGGTAAAAAGGCTGTAATTCCCCTTATTTGGGGGCAAAAAGGCAGAAATTTCTTTTATTTTGGGGCAAAATTGCAGAAATTTAACTTATTTCAGGGAAAAAAGCAGAAATTTTCTTATTTTGGGGCAAAAAGGCAGACATTTCTTTTATTTTTGTACAAAATTGCAGAAATTTTTCTTATTTTGGGCAAAAGGCAGAAATTTCCCATATTTTGGGTCAAAAATGCAGAAATTCCTCTTATTTTGAGGTAAAAAGGCTGAAATTCCCCTTATTTGGGGGCAAAAAGGCAGAAATTTCCCATATTTTGGAGCAAAAATCCAGAAATTCCCCTTATTTTGAGGTAAAAAGGCTGAAATTCCCCTTATTTGGGGGCAAAAAGGCGGAAATTTCTCTTATTTTGGGGCAAAATTGCAGAAATTTAACTTATTTCAGGGAAAAAAAGCAGAAATTTTCTTATTTTGGGGCAAAAAGGCAGAAATTTCTTTTATTTTGGTACAAAATTGCAGAAATTTTTCTTATTTTGGGCAAAAAGTCAGAAATTTTTCATATTTTGGGTCAAAAATGCAGAAATTACCCTTATTTTGAGGTAAAAAGGCTGAAATTTCCCTTATTTGGTGGCAAAAAGTAAGAAATTCCCCTTATTTGGGCCAAAAAGCAGACATTTCCCTTATTTTGGGGAAAAATTTTAGAAATTTTTCTTATTATGGGCAAAAAGGCAGAAATTCCTAATATTTTGTGGCAAAAATGCAGAAATTCTCCTTATTTTGAGGTAAAAAGCTGAAATTCCCCTTATTTGGAGGCAAAAAGGCAGAAATTTCCCTTATTTTGGGGCAAAATTGTAGAAATTTCACTTATTTCAGAATAATAAATCAGAAATTTTCCTTATTTTGGGGCAAAAAAGACAGATATTTTTTTTTGTTTGGGGGAAAAAGACAGATATTCCACTTATTTAGAGGCCAAAAATCAGAAATTCCCCTTATTTTGGAGCATAATTGCAGAAATTTCCCTTTTTTATGGCAAAAAGGTATGAATTCTTCTTATTTTCGGGCAAAAAGGCAGAAATTCCCCGTATTTTGGAGCAAAATTGCAGAAATTCCCCTAATTGTGGGGCAAAAAGGTAGAAATTCCCTATATGTTGGAGCAAAAATACAGAAATTCTCTTTATTTTGGGGCAAAACTCGAACATTCGACTTATTTTGGGGCAAAATTCCAGAAATTTCCCTTATTTTGGGGCAAAATTGCAGAAATTTCACTTATTTCAGGGAAAAAAACAGAAATTTTCTTATTTTGGGGCAAAAAGGCAGAAATTTTCCTTATTTTGAGGTAAAAAGTCTGTAATTCCCCTTATTTTGGGGCAAAAAGGCAGAAATTTCCCTTATTTTGGGGCAAAATTGCAGAAATTTCACTTATTTCAAGGTAATAAGTCAGAAATTTTCCTTATTTTGGGGCAAAAAAAACAGAAATTCACTTTGTTTTGGGGGAAAAAGACAGAAATTCCACTTATTTAGAGGCAAAAAAGCAGAAATTCCCCTTATTTTGGAGCAAAAATGAAGAAATTTCCATTTTATGGCAAAAAGTTATGCATTCTTCTTATTTTTGGACAAAAAGGCAGAAATTCGCCGTATTTTGGAGCAAAATTGCAGAAATTCCCCAAATTGTGGGGCAAAAAGGCAGAAATTCCCTATATGTTGGGGCAAAAAGACAGAAATTCTCCTTATTTTGGGGCAAAACTCAGAAATTACACTTATTTTGGGGCAAAATTACAGAAATTTCCCTTATTTTGAGGCAAAATTGCAGAAATTTCACTTATTCTGGGGCAAAGTTGCAGAAATTTCACTTATTTCTGGGAAAAAAACAGAAATTTTCTTATTTTGAGGCAAAAAGGCAGAAATTTTTTATTTTGGTACAAAATTGCAGAAATTTTTCTTATTTTGAAGCAAAAAGGCAGAAATTTCTCATATTTTGGGGCAAAAATCCAGAAATTCTTCTTATTTTGAGGTAAAAAGGCTGTAATTCCCCTTATTTGGGGGCAAAAAGGCAGAAATTTCTTTTATTTTGGGGCAAAATTGCAGAAATTTAACTTATTTCAGGGAAAAAAGCAGAAATTTTCTTATTTTGGGCAAAAAGTCAGAAATTTTCCATATTTTGGGTCAAAAATGCAGAAATTCCCCTTATTTTGAGGTAAAAAGGCTGAAATTTCCCTTATTTGGTGGCAAAAAGTAAGAAATTCCCCTTATTTGGGCCAAAAAGCAGACATTTCCCTTATTTTGGGGAAAAATTTTAGAAATTTTCCTTATTTTGGGCAAAAAGGCAGAAATTCCTAATATTTTGTGGCAAAAATTCAGAAATTCCCCTTATTTTGAGGTAAAAAGCTGAAATTCCCCTTATTTGGGGGCAAAAAGGCAGAAATTTCCCTTATTTTGGGGCAAAATTGTAGAAATTTCACTTATTTCACAATAATAAATCAGAAATTTTCCTTATTTTGGGGCAAAAAAGACAGAAATTTTTTTTGTTTGGGGGAAAAAGACAGATATTCCACTTATTTAGAGGCCAAAAATCAGAAATTCCCCTTATTTTGGAGCAAAATTGCAGAAATTTCCCTTTTTTATGGCAAAAAGTTATGAATTCTTCTTATTTTCGGGCAAAAAGGCAGAAATTCCCCGTATTTTGGAGCAAAATTGCAGAAATTCCCCTAATTGTGGGGCAAAAAAGTAGAAATTCCCTATATGTTGGAGCAAAAATACAGAAATTCTCTTTATTTTGGGGCAAAACTCGAACATTCCACTTATTTTGGGGCAAAATTCCAGAAATTTCCCTTATTTTGGGGCAAAATTGCAGAAATTTCACTTATTTCAGAAAAAAAAACAGAAATTTTCTTATTTTGGGGCAAAAAGGCAGAAATTTTCCTTATTTTGTGGTAAAAAGTCTGTAATTCCCCTTATTTTGGCGCAAAAAGGCAGAAATTTCCCTTATTTTGGGGCAAAATTGCAGAAATTTCACTTATTTCAAGGTAATAAGTCAGAAATTTTCCTTATTTTGGGGCAAAAAAAACAGAAATTCCCTTTATTTTGAGGTAAAAAGGCTGAAATTCCCCTTATTTGGGGGCAAAAAGGCAGAAATTTCTCTTATTTTGGGGCAAAATTGCAGAAATTTAACTTATTTCAGGGAAAAAAAGCAGAAATTTTCTTATTTTGGGGCAAAAAGGCAGAAATTTCTTTTATTTTGTTACAAAATTGCAGAAATTTTTCTTATTTTGGGCAAAAATTTAGAAATTTCCCATCTTTTGGGTCAAAAATGAAGAAATTCCCCTTATTTTGAGGTAAAAAGGCTGAAATTTCCCTTATTTGGTGGCAAAAAGTAAGAAATTCTCCTTATTTGGGCCAAAAAGCAGACATTTCACTTATTTTGGGGAAAAATTTTAGAAATTTAACTTATTTCAGGGCAAAAAGGCAGAAATTCCTAATATTTTGTGGCAAAAATGCAGAAAATTCCCTTATTTTGAGGTAAAAAACTGAAATTCCCCTTATTTGGGGGCAAAAAGGCAGAAATTTCCCTTATTTTGGGGCAAAATTGCAGAAATTTCACTTATTTCAGGGTAATAAGTCAGAAATTTTCCTTATTTTGGGGCAAAAAAGACAGAAATTCCTTTTGATTTGGGGGAAAAAGACAGAAATTCCACTTATTTAGTGGCAAAAAAGCAGAAATTCTCCTTATTTTGGAGCAAAAATGAAGAAAATTCCGTTTTTATGGCAAAAAGGTATGAATTCTTCTTATTTTCGGCAAAAAGGCAGATATTCCCCGTATTTTGGAGCAAAATTGCTGAAATTCCCCTAATTGTGTGGCAAAAAGGAAGAAATTCCCTATATGTTGAGGCAAAAATACAGAAATTCTCTTTATTTTGGGGCAAAACTCAGAAATTCCACTAAGTTTGGGGCAAAATTTCAGAAATTTCACTTACTTCAGGGAAAAAAGGCAGAAATTATCCTTAATTTGGGGGAAAAAGGCAGAAATACCTAATATTTTGTGGCAAAAATGCAGAAATTCCCCTTATTTTGAGGTAAAAAAGGTGAAATTCCCCTTATTTGTGGACAAAAATGCAAAAATTTTCCTTATTTTTGTGCAAAATTGCAGAAATTTCACTTATTTCAGGGTAATAAGTCAGAAATTTTTCTTATTTTGGTGCAAAAAAGACAGAAAATCCCTTTGTTTTGGGGGAAAAAGACAGAAATTCCACTTATTTAGTGGCAAAAAGCAGAAATTCCCCTTATTTTGAAGCAAAAATGAAGAAATTTCCCCTTTTTAAGGCAAAAAGGTATGCATTCTTCTTATTTTCGGGCAAAAAGGCAGAAAATCCCCGTATTTTAAAGCAAAATTGCAAAAATTCCCCTAATTGTGGGGGAAAAATGCAGAAATTCCCTATATGTTGGGGCAAAAAAACAGAAATTCACCTTATTTTGGGGCAAAATTCAGAAATTCCACTTATTTTGGGGCAACATTCCAGAAATTTCCCTTATTCTGGGGATAAATTGCAGAAATTTCACTTCTTTTGGGCAAAATTGAAGAAATTTCACTTATTTCAGGGAAAAAAAAAGAAATTTTGTTATTTTGTGGCAAAAAGGCAGAAATTCCCCTTATTTTGAGGTAAAAATGCTGAAATTCCCCTTATTTGGGGGCAAAAAGGCAGAAATATCCCTTATTTTAGGGCAAAATTGCAGAAATTTCACTTATTTCAGGGTAATAAGTCAGAAAATCCCCTTAATTTGGGGCAAAAAAGACAGAAAGTCCCTTTGTTTTTGGGGAAAAAGACAGAAATTTCACATATTTAGATGCAAAAAGGCAGATATTTCCTTTATTTTGGAGCAACAAAGATGAAATTTCCCTTTTTATGGCAAAAAGGTATGCATTCCCATTATTTTCGGGCAAAAAGGCAGAAATTCCCCGTATTTCGGAGCAAAATTGCAGAAATTCCCCTAAATTTGGGGAAAAAGGCAGAAGTTCCCTTTATTTTGGGGCAAAAATCATAAATTCCTCTTATTTTGGGGCAAAATTCAAGAAATTTCCTTTATTTTGGGGCAAAATTGCAGGAATTTACCTTATTTGGGGCAAAATTGCAGAAATTTTTCTTATTTGGGGCAAAATTGCAGAAATTTCACTTATTTTCAGGTAAAAAGGCTGAAATTTCCTTTATTTTGGGGCAAAAAGAGAGAAATTCCCCTTATTTTGGGGCAAAATTGCAGAAATTTCCCTTATTATTGGGAAAAATTGCAGAAATTTTCTTTATTTTAGGGCAAAATTGCAGAAATTTCACTTATTTCAGAGAAAAAAAGCAAAAATTTTTCTTATTTGGGGCAAAAAGGTGGAAATTCCCATTATTTTGGGGCAAAAAGGCAGAAATTCACCTTATTTTGGGGTAAAATTGCAGAAATTTCACATATTTCTGGGCAAAAAGGCGAAAATTTCCCTTATTTTGGGGCAAAATTGCAGAAATTTCACTTTTTTTGGGGCAAAATTGCAGAAATTTCACTTATTTCAGGGAAAAAAGGCAGAAATTATCTTTATTTTGGGGCAAAAAGGCAAAAATTCCTAATATTTTGTGGCAAAAATGCAGAAATTCTCCTTATTTTGAGGTAAAAAAGCTGAAATTCCCCTTATTTTGGGGCAAAAATGCAGAAATTTTCCTTATTTTGGGGCAAAATTGCAGAAATTTCACTTATATCAGGGTAATAAGTCAGAAATTTTCTTTATTTTGGGGCAAAAAAGGCAGAAAATTCCTTTTTTTTTTGGGGGGAAAAAGACAGAAATTCCAATTATTTAGAGGCAAAAAAAGCAGAAATTCCCTTTATTTTGGAGCAAAAATGAAGAAATTTCCTCTTTTTAAGGCAAAAAGTTATGCATTCCTCTTATTTTCGGGCAAAAATGCAGAAATTCCTCGTATTTTGGAGCAAAATTGCAGAAATTCTCCTAATTCTGGGGCAAAAATGCAGAAATTCCATATATGTTGGGGCAAAAAGGCAGAAATTCTACTTATTTTGGGGAAAAACTAAGATATTCCATTTATTTTGGGGCAAAATTCCAGAAATTTCCCTTATTCTGGGGCAAAATTGCTGAAATTTCACTTATTTTGGGGCAAAATTGCAGAAATTTTAATTATTTCAGGGAAAAAAGGCAGAAATTTTTCTTATTTTTAGGCAAAAAGGCAGAAATTCCCTTTATTTTGAGGTAAAAATGCTGAAATTCCCTTTATTTGGGGGAAAAAAGGCAGAAATTTCCTTTATTTTGGGGCAAAATTGCAGAAATTTCACTTATTTTAGGGTAATAAGTCAAAAATTCCTCTTATTTTGGGGCAAAAAAGACAGAAATTCCCTTTGTTTTGGAGGAAAAAGACAAAAATTCCACTTATTTAGAGGCGAAAAGGCAGAAATTCCCCTTATTTTGGAGCAAAAATGAAGATATTTACCTTTTTATGGCAAAAAGGTATGCATACCCCTTACTTCGGGATAAAAAACAGAAAATCCCCGTATTTTGAAGCAAAATTGCAGAAATTCTGATAATTTTCAGGCAAAAAGGCAGAAATTCTTCTTATTTTGGGGCAAAAAAAGAAAGTCTCCTTTTTTTGGGAACAAACAGTCAGAAATTCCCTTTATTTTGGGGCAAGATTGCAGAAATTTCCTTTACATTGGGGCAAAATTGCAGAAATTTCCCTTATTTTGGGGCAAATTTGCAGAAATTTCACTTATTTCAGGGTAATAAGTCAGAAATTTCCCTTATTTTAGGGCAAAAAACTGAGAAATTCCCTTTGTTTTGAGGGAAAAAGACAGAAATTCCACTTATTTAGAGGCAAAAAGGCAGAAATTCCCCTTATTTTGGAGCAAAAATGAAGAAATTTCTTTTTTTATAGCAAAAAGGTATGCATTCCCATTATTTTCGGGCAAAAAGGCAGAAATTCCTCGTATTTTGGAGCATAATTTGAGAAATTCTTCTAATTTTAGGGCAAAAGGCAGAAATTCCCTTTATTTTGGGGCAAAAATCAGAAATTCCCCTTCTTTTGGGGCAAAATTCAGAAATTTTTTTTTATTTTGGGGCAAAATTGCAGGAATTTACTTTTTTTGGGGCAAAATTGAAGTAATTTCCCTTATTTGGGGCAAAATTGCAGAAATTTCACTTATTTTCAGGTAAAAAAGCTGAAATTTCCTTTATTTTGGGGCAAAAAGAGAGAAATTTCCCTTATTTTGGGGCAAAATTGCAGAAATTTTCCTTATTATGGGGAAAATTTGCAGAAATTTCCCTTATTTTAGGACAAAAAGGCAGAAATTCCCCTTATTTTGGAGCAAAATTGCAGAAATTCCCCTAGTTGTGGGGCAAAAGGAAAGAAATTCCCTATATGTTGGGGCAAAAAGACAGAAATTCTTCTTATTTTGGGGCAAAACTTAGAAATTCCACTTATTTTGGGGCAAAATTCCAGAAATTTCCCTTATTTCAGGGCAAAAAGGCAGAAATTTCGCTTATTTTGGGGCAAAATTGCAGAAATTTCCCTTATTTCAGGGTAATAAGTCAAAAATTCCCCCTTATTTTGGGGCAAAAAATACAGAAATTCCCGTTGTTTTGGGGGAAAAAGATAGAAATTCCACTTATTTAGAGGCAAAAAAGAAGAAATTCCCCTTATTTTGGAGCAAAAATGAAGAAATTTCCCTTTTTTATGGCAAAAAGTTATGCATTTCCCTTATTTTTGGGAAAAAAGGCAGAAATTCCCCGTATTTTGGAGCAAAATTGCAGAAATTCCCCTAATTGTGGGGCAAAAGGCAGAAATTCCCTATATGTTGGGGCAAAAAGACAGAAATTCTCCTTATTTTGGGGCAAAACTCAGAACTTCCACTTCTTTTGGGGCAAAATTCCAGAAATTTCCCTTATTTTGGGGCAACATTGCAGAAATTTCACTTATTTTGGGGCAAAATTGCAGAAATTTTACTTATTTCAGGGAAAAAAGTCAGAAATTTTCCTTATTTTAAGGCAAAAAAACAGAAATTCCTAATATTTTGTGGCAAAAATGCAGAAATTCCTCTTATTTTGAGGTAAAAAGGCTGAATTACCCTTATTTGAGGGCAAAAAGGCAGAAATTTCCCTATTTTGGAGCAAAATTGCAGAAATTTCACTTATTTCATGGTAATGAGTCAGAAATTCCCCTTATTTTGGGGCAAAAAAGAGAGAAATTCCCTTTGTTTTGTGGGGAAAAGACAGAAATTCCACTTATTTAGAGGCAAAAAGGCAGAAATTCCCCTTATTTTGGAGCAAAAATGAAGAAATTTCATTTTTTATGGCAAAAAGGTATGCATTCCTATTATTTTCGAGCAAAAAGGCAGAAATTCCCCGTATTTTGGAGCAAAATTGCAGAAAATCCCCTAATTTTGGGGCAAAAATCAGAAAATCTCTTTATTTTGGGGCAAAATTCAAGAATTTTCCTTTATTTTGGGGCAAAATTGGAGGAATTTACCTTATTTTTGGGCAAAATTGCAGAAATTTCACTTATTTGGGGCAAAATTGCAGAAATTTCACTTATTTTCAGAAAAAAGGGCTGATATTTCCTTTATTTGGGGCTAAAAGAGAGAAATTCCTCTTATTTTCGGGCAAAATTGCAGAAATTTCTATTATTATGGGGAAAAATTGCAGAAATTTTCCTTATTTTAGTGCAAAATTGGAGAAATTTCACTTATTTCAAAGAAAAAAAGCAAAAATTTTTCTCATTTTGGGGCAAAAAGGCAGAAATTCCCATTATTATGGGGCAAAAACGCAGAAATTCGACTTATTTTGGGGTAAAATTGCAGAAATTCCCCTAATTTTGGGGGAAAAGGCAGAAATTCCCTTTATTTTGGGGCAAAAATCATAAATTCCCCTTATTTTGGGGCAAAATTCAAGAAATGTCCATTAATTTGTGGCAAAAAGGCAGAAATTCACCTTATTTTGGGGAAAAATTGCAGAAATTTCACATATTTCAGGGCAAAAAGGCAGAAATTTCCCTTATTTTGGGGCAAAATTGCAGAAATTTTACATATTTCAGTGTAATAAGTCAGAAATTCCCCTTATTTTGAGGCAAAAAATACAGAAATTCCCTTTGTTTTGAGGGAAAAAGACAGAAATTCCACTTATTTAGAGGCAAAAAGGCAGAAATTTTCTTTATTTTGGAGCAAAAATGAAAATTTCCCTCTTTTATGGCAAAAAGTTATGCATTCCCTTTATTTTCGGGAAAAAGGCAGAAATTCCCCGTATTTTGGAGCATAATTGAAGAAATTCTTCTAGTTGTGGTGCATAAAGAAAGAAATTCCCTATATGTTGTGGGAAAAGACAGAAATTCTCCTTATTTTGGGGCAAAACTCAGAATTTCCACTTATTTTGGGGCAAAATTCCAGAAATTTCCCTTTTTTGGGGCAAAATTGCAGAAATTTCACTTATTTTGGGGCGAAATTGCAGCAATTTCACTTATTTCTGGGAAAAAGGGCAGAAATTTTTCCTTATTTTGGGGCAAAAAGGCAGAAATTTCTAATAATTTGTGGCAAAAATGCAGAAATTCCCCTTATTTTGAGGTAAAAAGGCTGCAATTCCCATTATTTGGGGGCAAAAAGGCAGAAATTTCCCTTATTTTGGGGCAAAATTGCAGAAATTTCACTTATTTAGAGGCAAAAAGACAGAAATTCTTCTTATTTCGGGGCAAAACTTAGAAATTCCACTTATTTTTGGGCAAAATTCCAGAAATTTCCCTTATTTTGGGGCAAAATTGCAGAAATTTCACTTATTTTGGGGCAAAATTGCAGCAATTTCACTTATTTCACGGAAAAAAGGCACAAATTTTCCTTATTTTGGGGCAAAAAGGCAGAAATTCCTAATATTTTGTGGCAAAAATGCAGAAATTCCCCTTATTTTGAGGTAAAAAGGCTGAAATTCCCCTTATTTGGGGGCTAAGAGGCAGAAATTTCCCTTATTTTGGGGCAAAATTGCAGAAATTTTACTTATTTCAGGGAAAAAAGTTAGAAATTTTCCTTATTTTGGGTCAAAAACGCAGGAATTCCCCTTATTTTGAGGTAAAAATGCTGAAATTCCCCTTATTTGAAGGCAAAGAGGCAGAAATTTCTTTTATTTTGGGGCAAAATTGCAGAAATTTCACTTATTTTAGGGTAATAAGTCAGAAATTCCCCTTATTTTGGGGCAAAAAAGACAGAAATTCCCTTTGTTTTGGAGGAAAAGAAAGAAATTCCACTTATTTAGAGGCAAAAAGGCAGAAATTTCCCTTATTTTGGAGCAAAAATGAAGAAATTTACCTTTTTATGGCAAAAAGGTATGCATTCCCCTTACTTTCGGGATAAAAAGCAGAAATTCCCCGTATTTTGAAGCAAAAGTGCAGAAATTCTCATAATTTTCGGGCAAAAAGGCAGAAATTCTCCTTATTTTGGGGCAAAAAGACAGAAAATCTCCTTTTTTCGGGAGCTCACAGTCAGAAATTTTCCTTATTTTGGGGCAAAATTACAGAAATTTCCTTTACATTGGGGCAAAATTGCAGAAATTTCTCTTATTTTGGGGCAAAATTGCAGAAATTTCACTTATTTCAGGGTAATAAGTCAGAAATTCCCGTTATTTTGGAACAAAAAAAGACAGAAATTCCCTTTGTTTTGGAGGAAAAGACAGAAATTCCACTTATTTAGACGCAAAAAGGCAGAAATTTCACTTATTTTGGAGCAAAAATGAAGAAATTTACCTTTTTATGGCAAAAAGGTATGCATTCCCCTTACTTTCGGGATAAAAAGCAGAAATTCCCCGTATTTTGAAGCAAAATTGCAGAAATTCTCATAATTTTCGGGCAAAAAGGCAGAAATTCTCCTTATTTTGGGGCAAAAAGACAGAAAATCTCCTTTTTTCGGGAGCTCACAGTCAGAAATTTTCCTTATTTTGGGGCAAAATTACAGAAATTTCCTTTACATTGGGGCAAAATTGCAGAAATTTCTCTTATTTTGGGGCAAAATTGCAGAAATTTCACTTATTTCAGGGTAATAAGTCAGAAATTCCCGTTATTTTGGAACAAAAAAAGACAGAAATTCCCTTTGTTTTGGAGGAAAAGACAGAAATTCCACTTATTTAGACGCAAAAAGGCAGAAATTTCACTTATTTTGGAGCAAAAATGAAGAAATTTACCTTTTTATGGCAAAAAGGTATGCATCCCCCTTACTTTCGGGATAAAAAGCAGAAATTCCCCGTATTTTGAAGCAAAATTGCAGAAATTCTCATAATTTTCAGGCAAAAAGGCAGAAATTCTTATTTTGGAGAAAAGACAGAAAATTTCCTTTTTCGGGAGCAAACAGTCAGAAATTTCCCTTATTTTGGAGGAAAATTGCTAAAATTTCTTTTACATTGGGGCAAAATTGCAGAAATTTTTTTTAATTTGGAGCAAAATTGCAGAAATTCCCCTTTTTGTGGGGCAAAAAGGCAGAAATTCCCTATATGTTGGGGAAAAAAGACAGAAATTCTCCTTATTTTGGGGCAAAACTCAGAAATTCCACTTATTTTTGGGCAAAATTCCAGAAACTTCCCTTATTTTGGGGAAAAATTGCAGAAATTTCACTTATTTTAGGGCAAAATTGGAGAAATTTCACTTATTTCAGGGAAAAAAGGCAGAAATTTTCCTTATTTTGGGGCAAAAATGCAGAAATTCCTAATATTTTGTGGCAAAAATGTAGAAATTCCCTTTATTTTGAGGTAAAAAGGCTGAAATTCTTTTTATTTGGGGGCAAAAAGGCAGAAATTTCTCTTATTTTGGGGCAAAAAGACAGAAATTCCTTTTATTTTGTGGCAAAAAGGCAGAAATTTCATTTATTTTGGGGCAAAATTGCAGAAATTTCACTTATTTCAGGGCATAATTCAAAAATTCCTTTTATTTTGGGGCAAAAAGACAGAAATTCCATTTATTTTTTGGTACAAAGGCAGAAATTTCACTTACTTTGAAGTAAAAAGGCAGAAATTCCTCTTATTTTGGGGCAAAAATGAAGAAATTTCTTTTTTTGTGGTAAAAGGTATACATTCCCCTTACATTCGGGATAAAAAGCAGAAATTCCCCGTATTTAGAAGCAAAATTGCAGAAATTCTCATAATTTTTGGGCAAAAAGAGAGAAATTCCCTAATTTTGGGGCAAAAGGCAGAAATTTCTTTTATTTTGGGGCCAAAATCAGAAATTCTTCTTCTTTTGGGGCAAAATTCAAGAAATTTCCTTTATTTTAGGACAAAATTACAGGAATTTACCTTATATGGGGCAAAATTGAAGAAATTTCCCTTATTTGGGGCAAAATTGCAGAAATTTCACTTATTTTCAGGTAAAAAAGCTGAAATTTCCTATATTTTGGGGCAAAAAGGGAGAAATTCCCCTTATTTTGGGGAAAAATTGCAGAAATTTTCCTTATTATTGAGAAAAATTGCAGAAATTTTCCTTATTTTAGGGCAAAATTGCAGAAATTTCACTTATTTCAGAGAAAAAAAGCAAAAATTTTTCTTATTTTGGGGCAAAAAGGCAGAAATTCTCATTAATTTGTGGCAAAAGGGCAGAAATTCACCTTATTTTGGGGTAAAATTGCAGAAATTTCATATATTTCAGGACAAAAAGCAGAAATTTCCCTTATTTTGGGGCAAAATTGCAAAAATTTCACTTATTTCAGTGTAATAAGTCAGAAATTCCCCTTATTTTGAGGCAAAAGAGACAGAAATTTCCTTTGTTTTGAGGAAAAAAGACAGAAATTCCACTTATTTAGAGGCAAAAAGGCAGAAATTTCTCTTATTTTGGAGCAAAAATGAAGAAATTTCCCTTTTTTATGGCAAAAAGTTATGCATTCCCCTTATTTTCGAACAAAAAGGCAGAAATTCCTCGGATTTTGGAGCATAATTGCAGAAATTCCCCTAGTTGTGGTGCAGAAAGACAGAAATTCCCTATATGTTGGAGAAAAAAGACAGAAATTCTCTTTATTTTGGGGCAAAACTCAGAAATTCCACTTATTTTGAAGCAAAATTCTAGAAATTTCCCTTTTTTTGGAACAAAATTGCAGAAATTTCCTTTATTTTGGGGCAAAATTGCAGAAATTTCACTTATTTTGGGGCAAAATTGCAGAAATTTCACTTATTTCAGGGGAAAAAGGCAGAAATTTTCTTTATTTTGGGGCAAAAAGGCAGAAATTCCTAATATTTTCTGGCAAAAATGCAGAAATTCCCCTTATTTAGAGGTAAAAAGGCTGAAATTCTTCTTATTTGAGGGCAAAAAGGCAGAAATTTCCCTTATTTTGGTGCAAAATTGCAGAAATTTCAATTATTTAGAGGCAAAAAGACAGAAATTCTCCTTATTTTGGGGCAAAACTTAGAAATTCCACTTATTTTGGGGCAAAATTCCAGAAATTTCCCTCATTTTGGGCCAAAATGGCAGAAATTTCACTTATTTTGGGGCAAAATTGCAGAAATTTAAATTATTTCACAGAAAAACGTCACAAATTTTCCTTATTTTGGGGCAAAAAGTCAGAAATTCCTAATATTTTGTGGCAAAAATGCAGAAATTCTTCCTTTTTTGAGGTAAAAGGGCTGAAATTCCCCTTATTTGGGGGCAAAGAGGCAGAAATTTCCCTTATTTTGGGGCAAAATTAGAGAAATTTCACTTATTTCAGGGTAATAATTTAGAAATTCCCCTTATTTTGGGGCAAAAAATACAGAAATTCACTTTGTTTTGGGGGAAAAAGACAGAAATTCCACTTATTTAAAGGCAAAAAGGCAGAAATTCCCCTTATTTTGGAGCAAAAATGAAGAAATTTACCTTTTTATGGCAAAAAGGTATGCATTCCCCTTACTTTCGGAATAAAAAGCAGAAATTCCCCGTATTTTGAAGCAAAATTGCAGAAATTCTCATAATTTTCGGGCAAAATGGCAGAAATTCTCCTTATTTTGGGGCAAAAAGACAGAAGATCTCCTTTTTTCGGGAGCAAACATTCAGAAATTCCCCTTATTTTGGGGCAAAATTGCAGAAATTACCTTTACATTGGGGCAAAATTGCAGAAAGTTCCCTTATTTTGGGGCAAAATTGCAGAAATTTCACTTACTTCAGGGTAATAAGTCAGAAATTCCCCTTATTTTGGGGCAAAAAAGACAGAAATTCTTTTTGTTTTAGGGGAAAAAGACAGAAATTCCACTTATTTAGAGGCAAAAAGGCAGAAATTCCCTTTATTTTGGAGCAAAAATGAAGAAATTTCCTTTTTTATGGCCAAAAGTTATACATTCCCATTATTTTCAGGCAAAAAAGCAGAAATTCTCGTATTTTGGAGCAAAATTGCAGAAATTCCCCTAATTTTGGGACAAAAGGCAGAAATTCCCTTTATTTTGGGGCAAAAATCAGAAATTCCTCTTATTTTGGGGAAAAATTCCAGAAATTTCCTTTATTTTGGGGCAAAATTGCAGGAATTTACCTTATTTTGGGGCACAATTGCAGAAATTTCCCTTATTTGGGGCAAAATTTCAGAAATTTCACTTATTTTCAGGTAAAAGGGCTGAAATTTCCTTTGTTATGGGGCACAAAGGAAGAAATTCCCCTTATTTTGGGACAAAATTGCAGAAATCTCCCTTATTATGGGAAAAAATTGCAAAAATTTCCCTTATTTTAGGGGAAAATTGCAGAAATTTCACTTATTTCAGAGAAAAAAAGCAAAAATTTTTCTTATTTTGGTCAAAAAGGCAGAAATTCCCATTATTTTTGGGCAAAAAACCAGAAATTCACCTTATTTAGGGGTAAAATTGCAGAAATTTCACATATTTCAGGGCAAAAAGGCAGAAATTCCTTGTATTTTGGAGCAAAATTGCAGAAATTCCCCTAGTTGTGAGGCAAAAAGACAGAAATTCCCTATATGTTGGCGCAAAAAGACAGAAATTCTTCTTCTTTTGGGGCAAAATTTAGAAATTCCACTTATTTTGGGGCAAAATTCCAGAAATTTTCCTTATTTTGGGGCAAAATTGCAAAATTTCAGTTATTTTGGGGCAATATTGCAGAAATTTCACTTATTTTAGGGATAAAAGGCAGAAATTTTCCTTATTTTGGGGCAAAAAGTCAGAAATTCCTAATAATTTGTGGCAAAAATGCAGAAATTCTCCTTATTTTGAGGTATAAAGGCTGAAATTCCCATTATTTCAGGGCAAAATTGCAGAAATTCCCCTAGTTGTGGGACAAAAAGTCAGAAATTCCCTATATGTTGGGGCAAAAAGACAGAAATTCTCCTTATTTTGGGGCAAAACTCAGAAATTCCACTTATTTTGGGGCAAAATTGCAGAAATTTCACTTATCAGGGAAAAAAAAAAACAGAATTTTTTTTTTATTTTGTGGCAAAAAGGCAGAAATTCCTAATATTTTGTGGCAAAAATGCAGAAATTCCCCTTATTTTGAGGTAAAAAGGGTGAAATTCCCTTTATTTGTGGGCAGAAAGGCAAAAATTTCCCTTATTTTGGGGCAAAATTGCAGAAATTTCACTTATTTTAGGGTAATAAGTCAGAAATTTCCCTTATTTTGGGGCAAAAAAGACAGAAATTCCCTTTGTTGTGGGGGAAAAAGACAGAAATTCCACTTATTGATTAGCAAAAAGGCAGAAATTCCACTTATTTTGGAGCAAAAATGAAGAAATTTCCCCTTTTATGGCAAAAAGGTATGCATTCCCATTATTTTCAGGCAAAAAGGCAGAAATTCCCCGTATTTTGGAGCAAAATTGCAGAAATTCCCCTAATTTTGGGGCAAAATTGCAGAAATTTCACTTATTTTGTGGCAAAATTGCAGAAATTTTACTTATTTCAGGGAAAAAAGTTAAATTTTCCTTATTTTGGGTCAAAAAGGCAGGAAATCCCCTTATTTTGAGGTAAAAAAGCTGAAATTCCACTTATTTGAGGGCAAAGAGGCAGAAATTTCCCTTATTTTGGGGCAAAATTGCAGAAATTTCACTTATTTCAGGGTAATAAGTCAGAAATTCCCCTTATTTTTGGGGCAAAAAAGACAGAAATTCCCTTTATTTTTGAGGAAAAGACAGAAATTCCACTTATTTAGAGGCAAAAAGGCAGAAATTTCTCTGATTCTGGAAATTTCCCTTATTTTGGGGCAAAATTGCAGAAATTTCACTTATTTTGGGGCAAAATTGCAGCAATTTCACTTATTTCACGGAAAAAAGGCACAAATTTTCCTTATTTTGGGGCAAAAAGTCAGAAATTCCTAATATTTTGTGGCAAAAATGCAGAAATCCCCTTTATTTTGAGGTAAAAAGGCTGAAATTCCCCTTATTTGGGGGCAAAGAGGCAGAAATTTCCCTTATTTTGGGGCAAAATTGGAGAAATTTCACTTATTTCAGGGTAATAATTCAGAAATTCCCCTTATTTTAAGGCAAAAAAACAGAAATTCTTTTTGTTTTGGGGGAAAGAGACAGAAATTCCACTTATTTAGAGGCAAAAAGGCAGAAATTCTCCGTATTTTGGAGCAAAAATGATGAAATTTACCTTTTTATGGCGAAAAGGTATGCATTCCCCTTACTTTCGGGATAAAAAGCAGAAATTCCCCGTAATTTGAAGCAAAATTGCAGAAATTCTCATAATTTTTGGGCCAAAAGGCAGAAATTCTTTTTATTTTGGGAAAAAAAGACAGAAAATCTTTTTTCGGGAGCAAACAGTCAGAAATTTCCCTTATTTTGGGGCAAAATTGCAGAAATTTCACTTATTTCAGGGTAATAAGTCAGAAATTCCCCTTATTTTGTGGCAAAAAAGACAGAAATTCCCTTTGTTTTGGGGGAAAAAGACAGAAATTCCACTTATTTAGAGGCACAAAGGCAGAAATTCCCCTTATTTTGAAGCAAAAATGAAGAAATTTCCCTTTTTTATGGCAAAAAGTTATGCATTCCCTTTATTTTTGGAAAAGGGAAGAAATTCCCTGTATTTTGGAGCAAAATTGCAGAAATTCCCCTAATTGTGGGGCAAAAAGGCAGAAATTCCCTATATGTTGGGGAAAAAAGACAGAAATTCTCCTTACTTTGGGGAAAAACTCAGAAATTCCACATATTTTTGGGCAAAATTCCAGAAATTTCCCTTATTTTGGGGAAAAATTGCAGAAATTTCACTTATTTTAGGGCAAAATTAGAGAAATTTCACTTACTTCAGGGAAAAAAGGCAGAAATTTTCCTTATTTTTGGGCAAAAATGCAGAAATTCTTAATATTTTGTAGCAAAAATTTAGAAATTTCCCTTATTTTGAGGTAAAAAGGCTGAAATTCCTTTTATTTGGGGGCAAAAAGGCAGAAATTTCTTTTATTTTTGGGGAAAATTGCAGAAATTTCACTTATTTAGAGGCAAAAATACAGCAATTCTCCTTATTTTGGGGCAAAACTTAGAAATTCCACTTATTTTGGGGCAAAATTCCAGAAATTTCCATTATTTTGGGGCATAATTGCAGAAATTTCACATATTTTGGGGCAAAATTGCAGAAATTTCACTTATTTCAAGGAAAAATGGCACAAATTTTCCTTATTTTGGGGGCAAAAAGTCAGAAATTCCTAATATTTTGTGGCAAAAATGCAGAAATTCCCCTTATTTTGAGGTAAAAAGGCTAAAATTCCCATTATTTGGGGGCAAAGAGGCAGAAATTTCCCTTATTTTGGGGCAAAATTGGAGAAATTTCACTTAATTCAGGTTAATAATTCAGAAATTCCCCTTATTTTGGGGCAAAAAAGACAGAAAATCCCTTTGTTTTGGGGGAAAAAGACAGAAGATCTCCTTTTTTCGGGAGCAAACTGTCAGCAATTCCCCTTATTTTTGGGCAAATTTGCAGAAATTTCCTTTACATTGGGGCAAAATTGCAGAAATTTCCCATATTTTGGAGCAAAATTGCAGAAATTCCCCTAGTTGTGGGGCAAAAAGACAGAAATTCCCTATATGTTGGGGCAAAAATACAGAAATTCTCCTAATTTTGGGGCAAAACATAGAAATTCCACTTATTTTGGGGCAAAATTCCAGAAATTTTCCTTATTTTGGGGCAAAATTGCAGAAATTTCACTTATTATGGGGCAAAATTGCAGAAATTTCACTTATTTCAGACACAAAAGGCAGAAATTTTCTTTATTTTGAGGCAAAAAGTCATAAATTCCTAATATTTTGTGGCAAAAAATGCAGAAATTCCCCTTAATTTGAGGTATAAAGGCTGAAATTCCTCTTATTTCAGGGCAAAAAGGCAGAAATTTTCCTTATTATGGGGCAAAATTGCAGAAATTTCACTTATTTTAGGGTAATAAGTCAGAAATTCCCCTTATTTTGGGGCAAAAAAGACAGAAATTCCCTTTGTTTTGGGGGGAAAAGACAGAAATTCCACTTATTGAGAAGCAAAAAGGCAGAAATTCCACTTATTTTAGAGCAAAAATGAAGAAATTTCTCTTTTTATGGCAAAAAGGTATGCATTCCCATAATTTTCAGGCAAAAAGGCAGAAATTCCCCTTATTTTGGAGCAAAATTACAGAAATTCCCCTAATTTTGGCGCAAAAGGCAGAAATTCCCTTTATTTTAAAGCAAAAATCAGAAATTCCCCTTATTTTGGGGCAAAATTCCAGAAATTTTATATATTTTGCGGCAAAATTGCAGGAATTTACCTTATTTTGGGGCAAAATTGCAGAAATTTCCCTTATTTGGGGCAAAATTTCAGAAATTTCACTTATTTTCAGGTAAAAAGTCTGAAATTTTCTTTGTTTTGGGGTAAAAAGAAAGAAATTCCCCTTAATTTGGGATAAAATTGCAGAAATCTCCCTTATTATGGGAAAAAATTGCAAAAATTTCCCTTATTTTAGGGGAAAATTGCAGAAATTTCACTTATTTCAGAGATAAAAAGCAAGAATTTTTCTTATTTTGGGGCAAAAAGGCAGAAATTCCCATTATTTTGGGGCAAAAAAGCAGAAATTCACCTTATTTAGGGGTAAAATTGCAGAAATTTCACATATTTCAGGGCAAAAAGGCAGAAATTCCCCGTCTTTTGGAGCAAAATTGTAGAAATTCTCCTAGTTGTGGGGCAAAAAGACAGAAATTGCCTATATGTTTGGGCAAAAAGACAGAAATTCTTCTTATTTTGGGGCAAAACTTAGAAATTCCACTTATTTTGGGGCAAAATTCCAGAAATTTTCCTTATTTTGGGGCAAAATTGCAGAAATTTCACTTATTTCAGGGAAAAAAGGCAGAAATTTTGCTTATTTTGGGGCAAAAATCAGAAATTCCTAATATTTTGTGGCAAAAATGCAGAAATTCCTAATATTTTGTGGCAAAAATGCAGAAATTCCCCTTATTTTGAGGTATAAAGGCTGAAATTCCTCTTATTTCAGGGCAAAAAGGCAGAAATTTCCCTTCTTTTGGGGCAAAATTGCAGAAATTTCACTTATTATAAAGTAATAAGTCAAAAATTCCCCTTATTTTGGGGCAAAAAGAAAGAAATTCCCTAAGTTTTGGGGGAAAAAGACAGAAATTCCACTTATTGAGAAGCAAAAAGGCAGAAATTCCCCGTATTTTGGAGCAAAATTGCAGAAATTCCCCTAATTATGGTGCAAAAAGGCAGAAATTTTCTATATGTTGGGGCAAAAAGACAGAAATTCTCCTTATTTTGGGGCAAAACTCAGAAATTCCACTTATTTTGGGGCAAAATTGCAGAAATTTCCCTTATTTCAGGGAAAAAAGGCAGAAATATTCTTTATTTTGGGGCAAAAATGCAGAAATTCCTAATATTTTGTGGCAAAAATGCAGAAATTCCACTTATTTTTATGTAAAAAGGCTGAAATTCACCTTATTTGTGGGCAGAAAGGCAAAAATTTCCCTTATTTTGGGGCAAAATTGCAGAAATTTCACTTATTTCAGGGTAATAAGTCAGAAATTTTTTTTATTTTGGGGCAAAAAGGACAGAAAATCCCTATGTTTTGGGGGGAAAAGACAGAAATTCCACTTATTTAGAGGCAAAAAAGCAGAAATTCCCCTTATTTTGAAGCAAAAATGAAGAAATTTCCCTTTTTTAAGGCAAAAAGGTATGCATTCTTCTTATTTTCGAGCAAAAAGGCAGAAATTCCCTGTATTTTGGAGCAAAATTGCAAAAATTCCCCTAATTGTGGGGCAAAAATGCAGAAATTCCCTATATGTTGGGGCAAAAAGACAGAAATTCTCCTTATTTTGGGGCAAAACTCAGAAATTCCACTTATTTTGGGGCAAAATTCCAGAAATTTCCCCTATTTTGGGGCAAAATTGCAGAAATTTCACTTATTTTGGGCAAAATTGCAGAAATTTTTCTTATTTCATGGGAAAAAAATTGTTATTTTGGGGCAAAGAGGCAGAAATTCCTCTTATTTTGAGGTAAAAAGGCTGAAATTCCCTTTATTTGGGGGCAAAAAGGAAGAAATTTCTCTTATTTTGGGGGAAAATTGCAGAAATTTCACTTATTTCAGGGTAATAAGTCAGAAATTTTCCTTATTTTGGGGCAAAAAAGACAGAAAATCCCTTTGTTTTGTTGGAAAAAGACAGAAATTCCACTTATTTAGAGGCAAAAAGGCAGAAATTTCCCTTATTTTGGAGCAAAAATGAAGAAATTTACCTTTTTTCTGGCAAAAAGTTATGCATTCCCCTTATTTTCTGGCAAAAAGGCAGAAATTCCCCGTATTTTGGAGCAAAATTGCAGAAATTCCCCTAATTGTGGGGCAAAAATGCAGAAATTCCTTATATGTTGGGGCAAAAAGACAGGAATTCTCCTTATTTTGGGGCAAAACTCAGAAATTCCACTTATTTTGGTGGAAAATTCCAGCAATTTTCCTTATCCTGGGGCAAAATTGCAGAAATTTCACTTATTTTTGGGCAAAATTGCAGAAATTTTACTTATTTCAGGGAAAAAAGTTAGAAATTTTCCTTATTATGGGCCAAAAAGACAGAAATTCCCTTTGTTTTGGAGGAAAAGACAGAAATTCCACTTATTTAGAGGCAAAAAGGCAGAAATTTCCCTTATTTTGGAGCAAAAATGAAGAAATTTACCTTTTTTCTGGCAAAAAGTTATGCATTCCCCTTATTTTCTGGCAAAAAGGCAGAAATTCCCCGTATTTTGGAGCAAAATTGCAGAAATTCCTCTAATTGTGGTGCAAAAATGCAGAAATTCCCTATATGTTGGGGCAGAAAGACAGAAATTCTCCTTATTTTGGGGCAAAACTCAGAAATTCCACTTATTTTGGGGCAAAATTGCAGAAATTTCACTTATTTCAGGGAAAAAAGGCAGAAATATTCTATATTTTGGGGCAAAAAGGCAGAAATTCCTAATATTTTGTGGCAAAAACGCAGAAATTCCACTTATTTTGGGGTAAAAAGGCTGAAATTCCCCTTATTTGTGGGCAGAAAGGCAAAAATTTTCCTTATTTTGGGGAAAAATTGCAGAAATTTCACTTATTTCAGGGTAATAAATCAGAAATTTTTTTTATTTTGTGGCAAAAAAGACAGAAAATCCCTTTGTTTTGGGGGGAAAAGACAGAAATTCCACTTATTTAGAGGCAAAAAAGCAGAAATTCCTCTTATTTTGAAGCAAAAATGAAGAAATTTCCCTTTTTTAAGGCAAAAATGTATGCATTCTTCTTATTTTCGGGCAAAAAGGCAGAAATTCCCCGTATTTTGGAGCAAAATTTCAAAAATTCCCCTAATTGTGGGGCAAAAATGCAGAAATTCCTAATATGTTGGGGCAAAAAGACAGAAATTCTCCTTATTTTGGGGCAAAACTCAGAAATTCCACTTATTTTGGGGCAAAATTCCAGAAATTTTACTCATTCTGGGGCAAAATTGCAGAAATTTCACTTATTTTGGGCAAAATTGAAGAAATTTCCCTTATTTTGGAGCAAAAATGAAGAAATTTCCATTTTTTATGGCAAAAAGATATGCATTCCCCTTATTTTCGGGGAAAAAGACAGAAATTCCCTGTATTTTGGAGCATAATTGCAGAAATTCCCCTAGTTGTTGTGCAGAAAGACAGAAATTCCCTATATGTTGGGGCAAAAAGACAGAAATTCTCCTTATTTTGGGGCAAAACTCAGAAATTCCACTTATTTTGGGGCAAAATTGTAGAAATTTCACTTATTTCAGGGAAAAAAGGCAGAAATTTTCTTTATTTTGGGGCAAAAAGGCAGAAATTCCTAATATTTTCTGGCAAAAATGCAGAAATTCCCCTTATTTTGAGGTAAAAAGGCTGAAATTCCCCTTATTTGGGGGCAAAAATGCAGAAATTTCCCTTATTTTGGGGCAAAATTGCAGAAATTTCACTTATTTAGAGGCAAAAAGACAGAAATTCTCCTTATTTTGGGGCAAAACTTAGAAATTCCACTTATTTTGGGGCAAATTCCAGAAATTTCCCTTATTTTGGGGCAAAATTGCAGAAATTTCACTTATTTTGTGGCAAAATTGCAGAAATTTCACTTATTTCAGGAAAAAAATGCACAAATTTTCCTTATTTTTGGGGCAAAAAGTCAGAAATTACTAATATTTTGTGGCAAAAATGCAGAAATTCCCCTTATTTGGGGGCAAAGAGGCAGAAATTTCCTTTATTTTGGGACAAAATTGCAGAAATCTCCCTTATTATGGGAAAAAATTGCAAAAATTTCCCTTATTTTAGGGGAAAATTGCAGAAATTTCACTTATTTCAGAGAAAAAAAGCAAAAATTTTTCTCATTTTGGGGCAAAAAGGCAGAAATTCCCATTATTTTGGGGCAAAAAAGCAGAAATTCACCTTATTTAGGGGTAAAATTGCAGAAATTTAACATATTTCAGGGCAAAAAGGCAGAAATTCCCCGTATTTTGGAGCAAAATTGCAGAAATTCCCCTAGTTGTGGGGCAAAAAGACAGAAATTCCCTATATGTTGGGGCAAAAAGACAGAAATTCTCCTTATTTTGGGGCAAAACTTAGAAATTCCACTTATTTTGGGGGAAAATTCCAGAAATTTTCCTTGTTTTGGGGCAAAATTGCAGAAATTTCACTTATTTTGGGGCAAAATTGCAGAAATTTCACTTATTTTAGGGTAATAATTCAAAAATTCCCCTTATTTTGGGGCAAAAAGACAGAAATTCCCTTAGTTTTGGGGGAAAAAGACAGAAATTCCACTTATTGAGAAGCAAAAAGGCAGAAATTCTCCTTATTTTGGAGCAAAAATGAAGAAATTTTCCTTTTTTATGGCAAAAAGTTATGCATTCCCCTTATTTTCGGGCAAAAAGGCAGAAATTCCCCTATTTTGGAGCAAAATTTCAGAAATTCCCCTAATTGTGGTGCAAAAAGGCAGAAATTCCCGATATGTTGGGGCAAAAAGACAGAAATTCTCTTTATTTTGGGGCAAAACTCAGAAATTCCACTTATTCTGGGGCAAAATTGCAGAAATTTCACTTATTTCAGGGAAAAAAAAACAGAAATTTTCTTTATTTTGGTGCAACAAGGCAGAAATTCCTAATATTTTGTGGCAAAAATGCAGAAATTTCTCTTATTTTGAGGTAAAAAGGCTGAAATTCCCCTTATTTGTGGGCAGAAAGGCAAAGATTTCTCTTATTTTGGGGCAAAATTGCAGAAATTTCATTATTTCAGGGTAATAAGTGAGAAATTTTTCTTATTTTGGGGCAAAAAAGACAGAAAATCCCTTTGTTTTGGGGGGAAAAGACAGAAATTCAATTTATTTAGAGGCAAAAAAACAGAAATTCCCCTTATTTTGGAGCAAAAATGAAGAAATTTCCCTTTTTTAAGGCAAAAAGGTATGCATTCTTTTTATTTACGGGCAAAACGGCAGAAAATTCCCATATTTTGGAGCAAAATTGCAGAAATTCCTCTAATTGTGGGGCAAAAATGCAGAAATTACCTATATGTTGCGGCAAAAAGACAGAAATTCTCCTTATTTTGGGGCAAAACTCAGAAATTCCACTTATTTTGGGGACAAATTCCAGAAATTTTCCTTATTTTGGGGCAAAATTGCAAAATTTCAGTTATTTTGGGGCAAAATTGCAGAAATTTCACTTATTTTGGGCAAAATTGCAGAAATTTCCCTTATTTCATGGAAAAAAATATTTTGTTATTTTGGGGCAAAAATGCAGAAATTCCCCTTATTTTGAGGTAAAAAGGCTGAAATTTCCCTTATTTGGGGGCAAAAAGGCAGAAATTTCCCTTATTTTGGGGCAAAATTGCAGAAATTTCACTTATTTCAGGGTAATAAGTCAGAAATTTTCCTTATTTTGGGGCAAAAAAGACAGAAAATCCCTTTGTTTTGGGGGAAAAAGACAGAAATTCCACTTATTTAGAGGCAAAAAAGCAGAAATTCCCTTTATTTTGGAGCAAAAATGAAGAAATTTCTCTTTTTTAATGCAAAAAGTTATGCATTGTTCTTATTTTCGGGCAAAAAGGCAGAAATTCCTCGTATGTTGGAGCAAAATTGCAGAAATTCCCCTAATTGTGGGGCAAAAATGC
Source organism: Micromys minutus (assembly GCF_963924665.1). Classification (NCBI taxonomy): domain Eukaryota; kingdom Metazoa; phylum Chordata; class Mammalia; order Rodentia; family Muridae; genus Micromys; species Micromys minutus. The sequence goes on from NW_027667302.1 coordinate 1,956,626, forward strand.
AGAAATTTCTTATATGTTGGGGCAAAAAACAGAAATTCTCCTTATTTTGGGGCAAAACTCAGAAATTCCACTTATTTTGGTGCAAAATTCCAGAAATTTTCCTTATTCTGGGGCAAAATTGCAGAAATTTCACTTATTTTGTGGCAAAATTGCAGAAATTTTACTTATTTCAGGAAAAAAATGCACAAATTTTCCTTATTTTTGGGGCAAAAAGTCAGAAATTACTAATATTTTGTGGCAAAAATGCAGAAATTCCCCTTATTTGGGGGCAAAGAGGCAGAAATTTCCTTTATTTTGGGACAAAATTGCAGAAATCTCCCTTATTATGGGAAAAAATTGCAAAAATTTCCCTTATTTTAGGGGAAAATTGCAGAAATTTCACTTATTTCAGAGAAAAAAAGCAAAAATTTTTCTCATTTTGGGGCAAAAAGGCAGAAATTCCCATTATTTTGGGGCAAAAAAGCAGAAATTCACCTTATTTAGGGGTAAAATTGCAGAAATTTAACATATTTCAGGGCAAAAAGGCAGAAATTCCCCGTATTTTGGAGCAAAATTGCAGAAATTCCCCTAGTTGTGGGGCAAAAAGACAGAAATTCCCTATATGTTGGGGCAAAAAGACAGAAATTCTCCTTATTTTGGGGCAAAACTTAGAAATTCCACTTATTTTGGGGGAAAATTCCAGAAATTTTCCTTGTTTTGGGGCAAAATTGCAGAAATTTCACTTATTTTGGGGCAAAATTGCAGAAATTTCACTTATTTTAGGGTAATAATTCAAAAATTCCCCTTATTTTGGGGCAAAAAGACAGAAATTCCCTTAGTTTTGGGGGAAAAAGACAGAAATTCCACTTATTGAGAAGCAAAAAGGCAGAAATTCTCCTTATTTTGGAGCAAAAATGAAGAAATTTTCCTTTTTTATGGCAAAAAGTTATGCATTCCCCTTATTTTCGGGCAAAAAGGCAGAAATTCCCCTATTTTGGAGCAAAATTTCAGAAATTCCCCTAATTGTGGTGCAAAAAGGCAGAAATTCCCGATATGTTGGGGCAAAAAGACAGAAATTCTCTTTATTTTGGGGCAAAACTCAGAAATTCCACTTATTCTGGGGCAAAATTGCAGAAATTTCACTTATTTCAGGGAAAAAAAACAGAAATTTTCTTTATTTTGGTGCAACAAGGCAGAAATTCCTAATATTTTGTGGCAAAAATGCAGAAATTTCTCTTATTTTGAGGTAAAAAGGCTGAAATTCCCCTTATTTGTGGGCAGAAAGGCAAAGATTTCTCTTATTTTGGGGCAAAATTGCAGAAATTTCATTATTTCAGGGTAATAAGTGAGAAATTTTTCTTATTTTGGGGCAAAAAAGACAGAAAATCCCTTTGTTTTGGGGGGAAAAGACAGAAATTCAATTTATTTAGAGGCAAAAAAACAGAAATTCCCCTTATTTTGGAGCAAAAATGAAGAAATTTCCCTTTTTTAAGGCAAAAAGGTATGCATTCTTTTTATTTACGGGCAAAACGGCAGAAAATTCCCATATTTTGGAGCAAAATTGCAGAAATTCCTCTAATTGTGGGGCAAAAATGCAGAAATTACCTATATGTTGCGGCAAAAAGACAGAAATTCTCCTTATTTTGGGGCAAAACTCAGAAATTCCACTTATTTTGGGGACAAATTCCAGAAATTTTCCTTATTTTGGGGCAAAATTGCAAAATTTCAGTTATTTTGGGGCAAAATTGCAGAAATTTCACTTATTTTGGGCAAAATTGCAGAAATTTCCCTTATTTCATGGAAAAAAATATTTTGTTATTTTGGGGCAAAAATGCAGAAATTCCCCTTATTTTGAGGTAAAAAGGCTGAAATTTCCCTTATTTGGGGGCAAAAAGGCAGAAATTTCCCTTATTTTGGGGCAAAATTGCAGAAATTTCACTTATTTCAGGGTAATAAGTCAGAAATTTTCCTTATTTTGGGGCAAAAAAGACAGAAAATCCCTTTGTTTTGGGGGAAAAAGACAGAAATTCCACTTATTTAGAGGCAAAAAAGCAGAAATTCCCTTTATTTTGGAGCAAAAATGAAGAAATTTCTCTTTTTTAATGCAAAAAGTTATGCATTGTTCTTATTTTCGGGCAAAAAGGCAGAAATTCCTCGTATGTTGGAGCAAAATTGCAGAAATTCCCCTAATTGTGGGGCAAAAATGCAGAAATTTCTTATATGTTGGGGCAAAAAACAGAAATTCTCCTTATTTTGGGGCAAAACTCAGAAATTCCACTTATTTTGGTGCAAAATTCCAGAAATTTTCCTTATTCTGGGGCAAAATTGCAGAAATTTCACTTATTTTGTGGCAAAATTGCAGAAATTTTACTTATTTCAGGAAAAAAATGCACAAATTTTCCTTATTTTTGGGGCAAAAAGTCAGAAATTACTAATATTTTGTGGCAAAAATGCAGAAATTCCCCTTATTTGGGGGCAAAGAGGCAGAAATTTCCTTTATTTTGGGACAAAATTGCAGAAATCTCCCTTATTATGGGAAAAAATTGCAAAAATTTCCCTTATTTTAGGGGAAAATTGCAGTAATTTCACTTATTTCAGAGAAAAAAAGCAAAAATTTTTCTCATTTTGGGGCAAAAAGGCAGAAATTCCCATTATTTTGGGGCAAAAAAGCAGAAATTCACCTTATTTAGGGGTAAAATTGCAGAAATTTAACATATTTCAGGGCAAAAAGGCAGAAATTCCCCGTATTTTGGAGCAAAATTGCAGAAATTCCCCTAGTTGTGGGGCAAAAAGACAGAAATTCCCTATATGTTGGGGCAAAAAGACAGAAATTCTCCTTATTTTGGGGCAAAACTTAGAAATTCCACTTATTTTGGGGGAAAATTCCAGAAATTTTCCTTGTTTTGGGGCAAAATTGCAGAAATTTCACTTATTTTGGGGCAAAATTGCAGAAATTTCACTTATTTTAGGGTAATAATTCAAAAATTCCCCTTATTTTGGGGCAAAAAGACAGAAATTCCCTTAGTTTTGGGGGAAAAAGACAGAAATTCCACTTATTGAGAAGCAAAAAGGCAGAAATTCTCCTTATTTTGGAGCAAAAATGAAGAAATTTTCCTTTTTTATGGCAAAAAGTTATGCATTCCCCTTATTTTCGGGCAAAAAGGCAGAAATTCCCCTATTTTGGAGCAAAATTTCAGAAATTCCCCTAATTGTGGTGCAAAAAGGCAGAAATTCCCGATATGTTGGGGCAAAAAGACAGAAATTCTCTTTATTTTGGGGCAAAACTCAGAAATTCCACTTATTCTGGGGCAAAATTGCAGAAATTTCACTTATTTCAGGGAAAAAAAACAGAAATTTTCTTCATTTTGGTGCAACAAGGCAGAAATTCCTAATATTTTGTGGCAAAAATGCAGAAATTTCTCTTATTTTGAGGTAAAAAGGCTGAAATTCCCCTTATTTGTGGGCAGAAAGGCAAAGATTTCTCTTATTTTGGGGCAAAATTGCAGAAATTTCATTATTTCAGGGTAATAAGTGAGAAATTTTTCTTATTTTGGGGCAAAAAAGACAGAAAATCCCTTTGTTTTGGGGGGAAAAGACAGAAATTCAATTTATTTAGAGGCAAAAAAACAGAAATTCCCCTTATTTTGGAGCAAAAATGAAGAAATTTCCCTTTTTTAAGGCAAAAAGGTATGCATTCTTTTTATTTACGGGCAAAACGGCAGAAAATTCCCATATTTTGGAGCAAAATTGCAGAAATTCCTCTAATTGTGGGGCAAAAATGCAGAAATTACCTATATGTTGCGGCAAAAAGACAGAAATTCTCCTTATTTTGGGGCAAAACTCAGAAATTCCACTTATTTTGGGGACAAATTCCAGAAATTTTCCTTATTTTGGGGCAAAATTGCAAAATTTCAGTTATTTTGGGGCAAAATTGCAGAAATTTCACTTATTTTGGGCAAAATTGCAGAAATTTCCCTTATTTCATGGAAAAAAATATTTTGTTATTTTGGGGCAAAAATGCAGAAATTCCCCTTATTTTGAGGTAAAAAGGCTGAAATTTCCCTTATTTGGGGGCAAAAAGGCAGAAATTTCCCTTATTTTGGGGCAAAATTGCAGAAATTTCACTTATTTCAGGGTAATAAGTCAGAAATTTTCCTTATTTTGGGGCAAAAAAGACAGAAAATCCCTTTGTTTTGGGGGAAAAAGACAGAAATTCCACTTATTTAGAGGCAAAAAAGCAGAAATTCCCTTTATTTTGGAGCAAAAATGAAGAAATTTCTCTTTTTTAATGCAAAAAGTTATGCATTGTTCTTATTTTCGGGCAAAAAGGCAGAAATTCCTCGTATGTTGGAGCAAAATTGCAGAAATTCCCCTAATTGTGGGGCAAAAATGCAGAAATTTCTTATATGTTGGGGCAAAAAACAGAAATTCTCCTTATTTTGGGGCAAAACTCAGAAATTCCACTTATTTTGGTGCAAAATTCCAGAAATTTTCCTTATTCTGGGGCAAAATTGCAGAAATTTCACTTATTTTGTGGCAAAATTGCAGAAATTTTACTTATTTCAGGAAAAAAATTTAGAAATTTTCCTTATTTTGGGTCAAAAAGGCAGGAATTTTCCTTATTTTGAGGTAAAAAGGCTGAAATTCCCCTTATTTGAGGGCAAAGAGGCAGAAATTTCCCTTATTTTGGGGCAAAATTGCAGAAATTTCACTTATTTCAGGGTAATAAGTCAGAAATTCCCCTTATCTTGGAGCAAAAAAGACAGAAATTCCCTTTGTTTTGGAGGAAAAGACAGAAATTCCACTTTTTTAAAGGCAAATAGGCAGAACTTTCCCTTATTTTGGAGCAAAAATGAAGAAATTTACCTTTTTATGGCAAAAAGGTATGCATTCCCCTTACTTTCGGGATAAAAAGCAGAAATTCCCCGTATTTTGAAGCAAAATTGCAGAAATTCTCATAATTTTCGGGCAAAAAGGCAGAAATTCTCCTTATTTTGGGGCAAAAAGACAGAAAATATCCTATTTTCGGGAGCCAACTGTCAGAAATTTCCCTTATTTTGGGGCAAAATTGCAGAAATTTCCTTTACATTGGGGCAAAATTGCAGAAATTTCCTTTTTTTGTGGCAAAATTGCAGAAATTTCACTTAATTCAGGGTAATAAGTCAGAAATTCCCATTATTTTGGGGCAAAAAAGACAGAAATTCCCTTTGTTTTGGGGAAAAAAGACAGAAATTCTACCTATTTATAGGCAAAAAGGCAGAAATTCCCCTTATTTTGGAGCAAAAATGAAGAAATTTCATTTTTTATGGCAAAAAGTTATGCATTCCCTTTATTTTTGGGAAAAGGCAGAAATTCCCCGTATATTGGAGCAAAATTGCAGAAATTCCCCTAATTGTGGGGCAAAAAGGCAGAAATTCCCTATATGTTGGGGAAAAAAGACAGAAATTCTACTTATTTTGGCACAAAACTCAGAAATTCCACTTATTTTTGGGCAAAATTCCAGAAATTTTCCTTATTTTATGAAAAAATTGCAGAAATTTCACTTATTTTAGGGCAAAATTGGAGAAATTTCACTTATTTCAGGGAAAAAAGGCAGAAATTTTCCTTATTTTGGGGCAAAAAGGCAGAAATTTTTAATATTTGGTGTCAAAAATGTAGAAATTCCCCTTATTTTGAGGTAAAAAGGCTGTAATTCCTTTTATTTGGGGGCAAAAAGGCAGAAATTTCCCTTATTTTGGGACAAAAAGGCAGAAATTCCTTTTATTTTGTGGCAAAAAGGCAGAAATTTCATTTATTTTGGGGCAAAATTGCAGAAATTTCACTTATTTCAGGGCATAATTCAAAAATTCCTTTTATTTTGGGGCAAAAAGACAGAAATTCCATTTATTTTTTGGTACAAAGGCAGAAATTTCACTTACTTTGAAGTAAAAAGGCAGAAATTCCTCTTATTTTGGGGCAAAAATGAAGAAATTTCCTTTTTTGTGGTAAAAGGTATACATTCCCCTTACATTCGTGATAAAAAGCAGAAATTCCCCGTATTTTGAAGCAAAATTGCAGAAATTCTCATAATTTTCGGGCAAAAAGGGAGAAATTCCCTAATTTTGGAGCAAAAGGCAGAAATTCCTTTTATTTTGGGGCAAAAATCAGAAATTCCCCTTCTTTTGGGGCAAAATTCAAGAAATTTCCTTTATTTTGGGGCAAAATTACAGAAATTTACATTATTTTGCAGCAAAATTGAAGAAATTTCCCTTATTTGGGGCAAAATTGCAGAAATTTCACTTATTTACAGGTAAAAAGGCTGAAATTTCCTTTATTTTGGGGCAAAAAGGGAGAAATTCCACTTATTTTGAAGCAAAATTGCAGAAATTTCCCTTATTATGGGGAAATATTGCAGAAATTTCCCTTAATTTAAGGCAAAATTGCAGAAATTTCACTTATTTTAGAGAAAAAAAGCAAAAATTTTTCTTATTTTGGGGCAAAAAGGCAGAAATTCCCATTATTTTGGGGAAAAAAAGACAGAAATTCTTTTTGTTTTGGGGGAAAAAGACAGAAATTCCACTTATTTAGAGGCAAAAACGCAGAAATTCTTCTTATTTTGGAGCAAAAATGAAGAAATTTACCTTTTTATGGCAAAAAGGTATGCATTCCCCTTACTTTCGGGATAAAAACAGAAATTTCCCGTATTTTGAAGCACAATTGCAGAAATTCTCATAATTTTCCGGCAAAAAGGCAGAAATTCTCTTTATTTGGGGGCAAAAAGACAGAAAATCTCCTTTTTTTTGGGAACAAACAGTCAGAAATTTCCTATATTTTGGGGCAAAATTGCAGAAATGTCACTTATTTCAGGGTAATAAGTCAGAAATTCCCCTTATTTTGGGGCAAAAAAGACAGAAATTCCCTTTGTTTTGGGGGAAAAAGACAGAAATTCCACTTATTTAGAGGTAAAAAGGCAGAAATTCCCTTTATTTTGGAGATAAATTGAAGAAATTTTCCTTTTTATGGAAAAAAAGGTATGCATTTCCATTATTTTTGGGCAAAAAGGCAGAAATTCCCCGTATTTTTGATCAAAATTGCAGAAATTCCACTAATTTTGTGGCAAAATTCTAGAAATTTCCTTTATTTAGAGGCAAAATTCCAGAAATTTCCTTTATTTTGGGGCAAAATTGCAGGATTTTACCTTATTTTGGGGCAAAATTGCAGAAATTTCCCTTATTTGGGTCAAAATTGCAGACATTTCAGTTATTTTCAGGTAAAAAGACTGAAATTTCTTTTATTTTGGGGCAAAAAGGGAGAAATTCCCCTTATTTTGAGGCAAAATTGCAGAAATTTTCCTTATTATGGGGAAATATTGCAGAAATTTTTCTCAATTTAAGGCAAAATTGCAGAAATTTCACTTATTTTACAGAAAAAAAAGCAAAAATTTCTCTTATTTTGAGGCAAAAAGGCAGAAATTCCCATTATTTTGGGGCAAAAAGGCAGAAATTCACCTTATTTTGGGGTAAAATTGCAGAAATTTCACATATTTCAGGCCAAAAAGGCAGAAATTTCCCTTAATTTGGGGCAAAAAAGACAGAAATTTTCTTTGTTTTGGGGGAAAAAGACAGAAATTCCACTTATTTAGAGACAAAAAGGCAAAAATTCCTCTTATTTTGGAGCAAAAATGAAGAAATTTCCCTTTTTTTATGGCAAAAAGTTATGCATTCCCCTTATTTTCGGGCAAAAAGGCAGAAATTCCTTGTATTTTAGAGCAAAATTGCAGAAATTCCCCTAATTGTGAGGCAAAAATGCAGAAATTCCCTACATGTTGGGGCAAAAAGACAGAAATTCTCCTTATTTTGGGGCGAAACTCAGAAATTCCACATATTTTGGGGCAAAATTTAAAAAATTCCCCTTATTTTGGGGCAAAATTGCAGAAATTTGATTTATTTTAGGGCAAAATAGCAGAAATTTCACTTATTTCAGGAAAAAAAGGCAGAAATTTTCCTTATTTTGGAGCAAAAAGTCAGAAATTCCTAATATTTTGTGGCAAAAATGCAGAAATTCCTCTTATTTTGAGGTGAAAAGGCTGAAATTCCCCTTATTTGGGGGCAAAAAGGCAGAAATTTCCCTTATTCTGGGGCAAAATTGCAATCAGAAATTTTCTTGATTTTGGGGCAAAAAAGACAGAAAATCTTTTTGTTTTGGAGGAAAAAACAGAAATTCCACTTATTTAGAGTCAAAAAAGCAGAAATTCCCCTTATTTTGGAGTAAAAATGTAGAAATTTCCCCTTTTTAAGGCAAAAAGGTATGCATTCCTTTTATTTTCGGGCAAAAAGGCAGAAATTCCTCGTATTTTGGAGCAAAATTGCAGAAATTCCCCTAATTTTGGGGCAAAAATGCAGAAATACCCTATATGTTGAGGAAAAAAGGCAAAAATTCTCCTTATTATGGGGCAAAACTCAAAAACTCCACTTATTTTGGGCCAAAATTCCAGAAATTTCCTTTATTCTGGTGCAAAATTGCAGAAATTTCACTTATTTTCAGGTAAAAATGCTGAAATTTTTTTTATTTAGGGCAAAAAGGGAGAAATTCCCCTTATTTTGCGGCAAAAAGGCAGAAATTTTCCTTATTTTGAGGTAAAAAGCCTGAAATTCCCCTTATTTGGGGGCAAAGAGGCAGAAATTTTCTTTATTTTGGGCCAAAATTGCAGAAATTTTACTTATTTCATAGTAATTAGTCCGAAATTCCCCTTATTTTGGGGCAAAAATGACAGAAATTCCTTTTGTTTTGTGGGAAAAAGACAGAAATTCCACTTATTTAGAGGCAAAAAGCAGAAATTCCCCTTATTTCGGAGCAAAAATGAAGAAATTCACCTTTTTATGCCAAAAAGGTATGCATTCCCCTTACTTTCGGGATAAAAGCAGAAATTACCCGTATTTTGAAGCAAAATTGCAGAAATTCTCATAATTTTCGGGCAAAAAGACAGAAATTCTCCTTATTTTGGGGCAAAAAGAAGAAAAATTCCTTTTTTTGGGAACAAACAGTCAGAAATTCCTCTTACTTTGGGGCATAATTGCATAAATTTCCTTTACATTGGGGCATAATTGCAGAAATTTTCCTTATTTTGGGGCAAAATTACAGAAATTTTACTTATTTCAGGGTAATATGTCAGAAATTACCCTTATTTTGGGGCAAAAAAGACAGAAATTCCCTTTGTTTTGGGGGAAAAAAACAGAAATTCCACTTATTTGGAGGCAAAAAGGCAGAAATTCCCTTTATTTTGGAGCAAAAATGAAGAAATTTCCCTTTTCATGGCAAAAAGGTATGCATTCCCATTATTTTCAGGCAAAAAGGCAGAAATTCCCTGTATTTTGTAGAAAAATTGCAGAAATTCCCCTAATTTTGGGGCAAAAGGCAAAAATTCTTTTTATTTTGGGGCAAAATTTCAGAAATTTCCTGTATTTTGGGGAAAAATTGCAATAATTTACCTTATTTTGGGGCACAATTTCAGAAATTTCCATTATTTGGGGCAAATTGCAGAAATTTCAGTTATTTTCAGGTAAAAAGTGTGAAATTTCCTTTATTTTGGGGCAAAAAGGGAGAAATTCCCCTTATTTTGGGGCAAAATTGCAGATATTTCCCTTATTATGGGGAAAAATTGCAGAAATTTCCCTTATTTTAGGCCAAAATTGCAGAAATTTCACTTATTTCAAAGGAAAAAAGCAAAAATTTTTCTTATTTTGGGGCAAAAAGGCAGAAATTCCCATTATTTTGTGGCAAAAAAGCAGAAAATCACCTTTTTTGGGGGTAAAATTGCTGAAATTTCACATATTTCAGGGCAAAAAGGCAGAAATTTCCCTTATTTTGGGGCAAAAAAGACAGAAATTCCCTTTGTTTTGGGGGAAAAAGACAGAAATTCTACTTATTTAGAGGCAAAAAGGCAGAAATTCCCCTTATTTTGGAGCAAAAATAAAGAAATTTCCCTTTTTTATGGCAAAAAGTTATGCATTCCGCTTATTGTCGGGCAAAAATGCAGAAATTCCCCGTATTTTGGAGCAAAATTGCAGAAATTCCCCTAATTGTGGGGCAAAAATGCAGAAATTCCCTATAAGTTGGGGCAAAAAGACAGAAATTCTCCTTATTTTGTGGCAAAACTCAGAAATTCCACTTATTTTGGGGCAAATTTCCAGAAATTTTACTCATTCTGGGGCAAAATTGCAGAAATTTCACTTATTTCAGGGAAAAAAAGCAGGAATTTTTTTTATTTTGGGGCAAAAAGGCAGAAATTCCTAATATTTTGTGGCAAAAATGCAGAAATTCCCCTTATTTTGAGGTGAAAAAGCTGAAATTCCCCTCTTTGTGGGCAAAATGGCAGAAATTTCCCTTATTTTGGGGCAAAATTGCAGAAATTTTACTTATTTCAGGGTAATAAGTCAGAAATTTTCTTGATTTTGGGGCAAAAAAGACATAAAATCTCTTTTTTTTGGAAAAAAACCAGAAATTCCACATATTTAGAGGAAAAAAAACAAATTCCCCTTATTTTGAGGCAAAATGAAGAAATTTCCCTTTTTTAAGGCAAAAAGGTATGCATTCTTCCTATTTTCGGGCAAAAAGGCAGTAATTCCCTGTATTTTGGAGCAAAATTGCAGAAATTCCCATAATTGTGGGGCAAAAATGAAGAAATTCCCTCTATGTTGGGGCAAAGAGACAGAAATTCTCCTTATTTTGGGGCAAAACTCAGAAATTCCACATATTTTGGGGCAAAATTCCAGAAATTTCCTATATTCTGGGGCAAAATTGCAGAAATTTCACTTATTTGGGGGCAAAATTGCAGAAATTTCACTTATTTTCAGGTAAAAAGGCTAAAACTTCCTTTTTTTGGGGCAAAAAGGGAGAAATACCCCTTATTATGGGTCAAAATTGCAGAAATTTCCCTTATTATGTTGAAATATTGCAGAAATTTCCCTTAATTTAAAGCAAAATTGCAGAAATTTCACTTATTTCAGAGAAAAAAAGCAAAAACTTCTCTTATTTTGGGGCAAAAAGGCAGAAATTCCCATTATTTTGGGGCAAAATGCAGAAATTGACCTTATTTTAAGGTAAAATTGCAGAATTTTCACTTATTTTGGGGCAAAATTGCCGAAATTTCACTTATTTCAGGGAAAAAAGGCAGAAATTTCACTTATTTCAGGGAAAAAAGGCAGAAATTTTCGATATTCTGGGGCAAAAATGCAGAAATTCCCCTTATTTTGAGGTAAAATGGCTGAAATTCTTTTTATTTGGGGGCAAAAAGGCAAAAATTTCCCTTATTTTGGGGCAAAATTGCAGAAATTTCACTTATTTCAGGGTAATGAGTCAGAAATTCCCCTTATTTTGGGTCAAAAAAGAGAGAAATTCCCTGTGTTTTGTGAGAAAAAGACAGAAATTGCACTTATTTAGAGGCAAAAAGGCAGAAATTCCCCTTATTTTGGAGCAAAAATGAAGAAATTTCATTTTTTATGGCAAAAAGGTGTGCATTCCCATTATTTTCGGGCAAAAAGGCAGAAATTTCCGTAATTTTGGAGCAAAATTGCAGAAATTCCCCTAATTTTAGGGCAAAAGGCAAAAATTCCCTTTATTTTGGGGCAAAAATCAGAAAATCCCTTTATTTTGGGGCAAAATTCAAGAAATTTCCTTTATTTTGGGGCAAAATTGGAGGAATTTACCTTATTTTAAGGCAAAATTGCAGAAATTTCCCTTATTTGGGGCAAAATTGCAGAAATTTAACTTATTTTCAAAAAAAAGGCTGAAATTTCCTTTATTTTGGGGCAAAAAGGGAGAAATTTCCCTTATTTTGGGGCAACATTGCAGAAATTTCACTTATTTTTGGGAAAAAAGGCAGAAATTTTCCTTATTTTGGGGCAAAAATGCAGAAATTCTTAATATTTTGTGGCAAAAATGCAGAAATTCCCTTTATTTTGAGGGAAAAAGGCTGAAATTCCCCTTATTTGGGGGCAAAAAGGCAGAAATTTCCCTTACTTTGGGGCAAAAAGACAGTAATTCCTTTTATTTTGTGGCAAAAAGTCAGAAATTTCTTTTATTTTGGGGCAAAATTGCAGAAATATCACTTATTTCAGGGCCTAATTCAAAAATTCCTTTTATTTTGGGGCAAAAAGACAGAAATTCCATTTATTTTTGGTTAAAAAGGGAGAAATTTCACTTATTTTGAGGTAAAAAGCAGAAATTCCTCTTATTTTGGGGCAAAAATGAAGAAATTTCCTTTTTTGTGGCAAAAAATATACATTCCCCTTACCTTCGGGATAAAAAGCAGAAATTCCCCGTATTTTGAAGCAAAATTGCAGAAATTTTCATAATTTTCGGGCAAAAAAGCAGAAATTCTCTTTATTTTAGGGCAAAAAGACAGAAAATCTCCTTTTTTCGGAAGCAAACAGTCAGAAATTCCCCTTATTTTGGGGCAAAATTGCAGAAATTTCCTTTATATTGGGGCAAAATTTCAGAAATTTCCCTTATTTTGGGGTTAAATTGCAGAAATTTCACTTATTTCAGGGTAATAAGTCAGAAATTCCCCTTATTTTGGGGCAAAAAAGACAGAAATTCCCTTTGTTTTGGGGGAAAAAACAGAAATTCCACTTAGTTAGAGGCAAAAATGCAGAAATTCCCCTTATTTTGGAGCAAAAATGAAGAAATTTTCCTTTTTATGGCAAAAAGGTATGCATTCCCATTATTTTCGTGCAAAAAGGCAGAAATTCTCCGTATTTTGGAGCAAAATTGCAGAAATTCCCCTAATTTTGGGTCAAAAGGCAGAAATTCCCTTTATTTTGGGGCAAAAATCAGAAATTCCCCTTATTTGGGGGCAAAATTCAAGAAATTTCCTTTATTTTGGGGCAAAATTGCAGGAATTTACCTTATTTTGGGGCAAAATTGCAGAATTTTCCTTTATTTGGGGCAAAATTGCATAAAATTCACTTATTTTCAGGTAAAAAGGCTGAAATTTCCTTTATTTTGGGGCAAAAAAAGAGAAATTCCCCTTATTTTGGGGCAAAATTGCAGAAATTTCCCTTGTTATGGGAAAAAATTGCAGAAATTTCCCTTATTTTAGGGCAAAATTGAAGAAATTTCACTTATTTTAGAGAAATAAAGCAAAAAAGTTTCTTATTTTGGGGCAAAAAGGCAGAAAATCCCATTATTTCAGGGCAAAAAGGCAGAAATTCACCTATTTTGGGGTAAAATTGCAGAAATTTCACATATTTCAGGGCAAAATGGCAGAAATTTCTTTTATTTTGGGGCAAAATTTCAGAAATTTCACTTATTTCAGGGTAATAAGTCAGAAATTCCACCTTATTTTGGGGCAAAAAATACAGAAATTCCTTTTGTTTTGGAGGAAAAAGACAGAAATTCCACTTATTTAGAGGCAAAAAGGCAGAAATTCCCCTTATTTTGGAGCAAAAATGAAGAAATTTCCCTTTTTTATGGCAAAAAGATATGCATTTCTTTTATTTTTGGGAAGAAAGGCATAAATTCCCCGTATTTTGGAGAAAAATTGCAGAAATTCCCCTAATTGTTGGGCAAAAGGCAGAAATTCCCTTTATTTTGGGGCAAAAATCAGAAAATCCCTTTATTTTGTGGCAAAATTCAAGAAATTTCCTTTATTTTGGGGCAAAATTGGAGGAATTTACCTTATTTTGGGGCAAAATTGCAGAAATTTCTTTTATTTGGGGCAAAATTGCAGAAATTTAACTTATTTTCAGAAAAAAAGCCTGAAATTTACTTTATTTTGGGGCAAAAAGGGAGAAATTCCCCTTATTTTGGGGCTAAATTGCAGAAATTTCCCTTATTATGTGGAAAAATTGCAGAAATTTTCCTTACTTTAGAGCAAAATTGCAGAAATTTCACTTATTTCAGAGAAAAAAAGCAAAAATTTTTCTTATTTTGGGACAAAAATTCAGAAATTCCCATTATTTTGGGGCAAAAAGGCAGAAATTCGACTTAATTTGTGGTAAAATTGCAGAAATTTCACATATTTCAGGGCAAAAAGGCAGAAATTTCCCTTATTTTGGGGCAAAATTGCAGAAATTTCACTTATTTCATGGTAATACATCAGAAATTCCCCATATTTTGGGACAAAAAAGACAAAAATTCCCTTTGTTTTGGGGAAAAAGACAGAAATTCCACTTATTTAGAGGCAAAAAGGCAGAAATTCTCATTATTTTGGAGCAAAAATAAAGAAATTTCCCTTTTTTATGGCAAAAAGTTATGCATTCCCCTTATTTTCGGGCAAAAAGGCAGCAATTCCCCGTATTTTGAAGTAAAATTGCAGAAATACCCCTAATTGTGGGGCAAAAATGCATAAATTCCCAATATGTTGGGGCAAAAAGACAGAAATTCTCCTTTTTTTTGGGCATAACACAGAAATTCCACTTATTTTGTGGAAAAATTCCAAAATTTTTCTTTTTTTGGGGCAAAATTGCAGAAATTCTTAATATTTTGTGGCAAAAATGCAGAAATTCCCTTTATTTTGAGGGAAAAAGGCTGAAATTCCCCTTATTTGGGGGCAAAAAGGCAGAAATTTTCCTTAATTTAGGGCAAAAAGACAGTAATTCTCCTTATTTTGTGGCAAAAAGTCAGAAATTTCTTTTATTTTGGGGCAAAATTGCAGAAATATCACTTATTTCAGGTCCTAATTCAAAAATTCCTTTTATTTTGGGGCAAAAAGACAGAAATTCCATTTATTTTTGGTTAAACAGGGAGAAATTTCACTTATTTTGAGGTAAAAAGCAGAAATTCCTCTTATTTTGGGTCAAAAATGAAGAAATTTCCCTTTTTTGTGGCAAAAGGTATACATTCCCCTTACTTTCGGGATAAAAAGCCGAAATTTCCCGTATTTTGAAGCAAAATTGCAGAAATTTTCATAATTTTCGGGCAAAAAAGCAGAAATTCTCCTTATTTTAAAGCAATAAGTCAGAAAATCTCCTTTTTTCGAGAGCAAACAGTCAGAAATTCCCCTTATTTTGGGGCAAAATTGCAGAAATTTCCTTTACATTGGGGCAAAATTGCAGAAATTTCACTTATTTCAGGGTAATAAGTCAGAAATTCCCCTTATTTTGGGGCAAAAAAGACAGAAATTTCCTTTGTTTTGGGGGAAAAAGACAGAAATTCCACTTAGTTAGAGGCAAAAATGCAGAAATTCCCCTTATTTTGGAGCAAAAATGAAGTAATTTTCCTTTTTATGGCAAAAAGGTATGCATTCCCATTATTTTCGTGCAAAAGGCAGAAATTCCCCGTATTTTGAAGCAAAATTGCAGAAATTCCCCTAATTTTTGGTCAAAAGGCAGAAATTCCCTTTATTTTTGGGCAAAAATCAGAAATTACTTTATTTTGGGGCAAAATTCAAGAAATTTCCATTTTTTGGGGCAAAATTGCAGGAATTTACCTTATTTTGGGGCAAAATTGCAGAAATTTCTTTTATTTGGGGCAAAATTGAATAAAATTCACTTATTTTCAGGTAAAAAGGCTGAAATTTCCTTTATTTTGGGGCAAAAAAAGAGAAATTCCTTTTATTTTGGGGCAAAATTGCAGAAATTTCTCTTGTTATGGGAAAAAATTGCAGAAATTTCCCTTATTTTAGGGCAAAATTGCAGAAATTTCACTTATTTCAGAGAAATAAAGCTAAAATGTTTCTTATTTTGGGGCAAAAAGGCAAAAATTCCCATTATTTTAGGGCAAAAAGGCAGAAATTCACCTTATTTTGGGGTAAAATTGCAGAAATTTTACATATTTCAGGGCAAAAAGGCAGAAATTTTTTTATTTTGGGGCAAAATTGCAGAAATTTCACTTATTTCAGTGTAATAAGTCAGAAATTCCCCCTTATTTTGGGGCAAAAAATACAGAAATTCCCGTTGTTTTGGG
Source organism: Micromys minutus (assembly GCF_963924665.1). Taxonomy (NCBI): domain Eukaryota; kingdom Metazoa; phylum Chordata; class Mammalia; order Rodentia; family Muridae; genus Micromys; species Micromys minutus. The sequence continues at coordinate 1,972,490 of NW_027667302.1, forward strand.
CGAAAAAGACAGAAATTCCACTTATTTAGAGGCAATAAGGCAGAAATTCCCTTTATTTTGCAGCAAAAATTAAGAAATTTCCCTTTTTTATGGCAAAAATATATGCATTTCCCTTATTTTGGGAAAAAAGGCAGAAATTCCCCGTATTTTGGAGCAAAATTGCAGAAATTCCCCTAATTGTGGGGCAAAAGGCAGAAATTCCCTATATGTTGGGGCAAAAAGACAGAAATTCTCCTTATTTTTGGGCAAAACTCAGAAATTCCACTTCTTTTGGGGCAAAATTCCAGAAATTTCTCTTATTTTGGGGCAAAATTGCAGAAATTTCACTTATTTTGGGGCACAATTGCAGAAATTTCACTTATTTCTTAGAAAAAAGTCAGAATTTTTTTTATTTTGGGGCAAAACACAGAAATTCCTAATATTTTGTGGCAAAAATGCAGAAATTCCTCTTATTTTGAGGTAAAAAGGCTGAATTACCCTAATTTGGGGGCAATAAGACAGAAATTTCCCTTATTTTGGAGCAAAATTGCAGAAATTTCACTTATTTCAGGGTAATGAGTCAGAAATTCCCCTTATTTTGGGGCAAAAAAGAGAGAAATTCCCTTGTTTTGTGGGAAAGAGACAGAAATTCCACTTATTTAGAAGCAAAAATACAGAAATTCCCCTTATTTTGGAGCAAAAATGAAGAAATTTCATTTTTATGGCAAAAAGGTATGCATTCCCATTATTTTCGGGCAAAAAGGCAGAAATTCCCTGTATTTTGGAGCAAAATTGCAGAAATTCCCCTAATTTTGGGGCAAAAGGCAGAAATTCCCTTTATTTTGGGGCAAAAATCAAAAAATCTCTTTATTTTGGGGCAAAATTCAAGAAATTTCCTTTATTTTGGGGCAAAATTGGAGGAATTTACCTTATTTTTGGGCAAAATTGCAGAAATTTCCCTTATTTGGGACAAAATTGCAGAAATTTCACTTATGTTCAGGAAAAAGGGCTGATATTTCTTTTATTTTGGGGCAAAAAGAAAGAAATTCCTCATATTTTGGGGCAAAATTGCAGAAATTTCTCTTATTATGGGGAAAAATTTCAGAAATTTTACTTATTTAAGGGCAAAATTGCAGAAATTTCACTTATTTCAGAGAAAAAAAGCAAAAATTTTTCTTATTTTGAGGCAAAAAGGCAGAAATTCCCATTATTTTGGGGCAAAAAGGCAGAAATTTGACTTATTTTGGGGTAAAATTGCAGAAATTACCCTAATTTTGGGGCAAAAGGCAGAAATTCCCTTTATTTTGGGGTAAAAATCATAAATTCCCATTATTTTGGGGCAAAATTCAAGAAATTTCCTTTAATTTGGGGCAAAATTGCAGAAATTTACATTATTTTGGGGCAAAATTGCAGAAATTTTCCTTATTTTAGGGCAAAATTGCAGAAAGTTCACTTATTTCAGAGAAAAAAAGCAAAAATTTTTCTTATTTTTGGGCAAAAAGGCAGAAATTCCCATTAATTTGTGGCAAAAAGGCAGAAATTCACCTTATTTTGGGGTATAATTGCAGAAATTTCACATATTTCAGGGCAAAAAGGCAGAAATTTCCCTTATTTTGGGGCAAAATTGCAGAAATTTCACTTATTTCAGTGTAATAAGTCAGAAATTCCCCTTATTTTGAGGCAAAAAAGACAGAAATTCCCTTTGTTTTGAGGGAAAAAGACTGAAATTCCAATATTTAGAGACAAAAAGGCAGAAATTTCCCTTCTTTTGGAGCAAAAATGAAGAAATTTCCCTTTTTTATGGCAAAAAGGTATGCATTCACCTTATTTTCGGGCAAAAAGGCAGAAATTGCCCGTATTTTGTAGAATAATTGCAGAAATTCTCCTAGTTGTGGTGCAGAAAGACAGAAATTCCCTATATGTTGGGGCAAAAAGACAGAAATTCTCCTTATTTTGGGGCAAAACTCAGAAATTCCACTTATTTTGGGGCAAAATTCCAGAAATTTCCCTTATTTTGGGGCAAAATTGCAGAAATTTCACTTATTTTGGGGCAAAATTGCAGAAATTTCACTTATTTCAGGGAAAAAAGGCAGAATTTTTCTTTATTTTGGGGCAAAAAGGCAGAAATTCCTAATATTTTCTGGCAAGAATTTAGAAATTCCCCTTATTTTGAGGTAAAAAGGCTGAAATTCCCAGTATTTGGAGGCAAAAAGGCAGAAATTTCCCTTATTTTGGGGCAAAATTGCAGAAATTTCACTTATTTAGAAGCAAAAAGACAGAAATTCTCCTTATTTTGGGGCAAAACTTAGAAATTCCACTTATTTTGGGGCAAAAATCCAGAAATTTCCCTTATTTTGGGGCAAAATTGCAGAAATTTCACTTATTTTGGGGCAAAATTGCAGAAATTTCACTTATTTCAGGGTAATGAGTCAGAAATTCCCCTTATTTTGGGGCAAAAAAGAGAGAAATTCCCTTGTTTTGTGGGAAATAGACAGAAATTCCACTTATTTAGAGGCAAAAAGGAAGAAATTCCCCTTATTTTGGAGCAAAAATGAAGAAATTTCATTTTTTATGGCAAAAAGGTATGCATGCCCATTATTTTCGGTCAAAAAGGCAGAAATTCCCCGTATTTTGGAGCAAAATTGCAGAAATTCCTCTAATTTTGGGGCAAAAGGCAGAAATTCCCTTTATTTTGGGGCAAAAATCAGAAAATCTGTTTATTTTGGGGCTAAATTCAAGAAATTTCCTTTATTTTGGGGCAAAATTGGAGGAATTTACCTTATTTTTGGGCCAAATTGCAGAAATTTCCCTTATTTGGGGCAAAATTGCAGAAATTTCACTTATTTTCAGGAAAAAGGGCTGATATTTCCTTTATTTTGGGGCAAAAAGGGAGAAATTCCTCTTATTTTGGGGCAAAATTGCAGAGATTTCTCTTATTATGGGGAAAAATTGCACAAATTTTCCTTATTTAAGGGCAAAATTGCAGAAATTTCACCTATTTCAGAGAAAAAAAGCAAAAATTTTTCTTGTTTTGGGGCAAAAAGGCAGAAATTCCCATTATTTTGGGGCAAAAATGCAGAAATTTGACATATTTTGTGGTAAAATTGCAGAAATTCCCCTAATTTTGGGGCAAAAGGACGAAATTCCCTTTATTTTGGGGCAAAAATCATAAATTCCCCTTATTTTGGGGCAAAATTCAAGAAATTTCCTTTAATTTGGGGCAAAAGTGCAGGTATTTACCTTATTTTGGGGCAAAATTGCAGAAATTTTTCTTATTTGGGGCAAAATTGCAGAAACTTCAATTATTTTCAGGTAAAAAGGCTGAAATTTCCTTTATTTTCGGGCAAAAACGGAGAAATTCCCCTTATTTTGGGGCAAAATTGAAGAAATTTCCTTTATTATTGGGAAAAATTGCAGAAATTTTTCTTATTTTAGGGCAAAATTGCAGAAATTTCACTTATTTCAGAGAAAAAACGCAATAAATTTTCTTATTCTGGGGCAAAAAGGCAGAAATTCCCATTAATTTGTAGAAAAAAGGCAGAAATTCACCTTATTTTGGGGTAAAATTTCAGAAAATTTACATATTTCAAGGCAAAAAGGAAGAAATTTCCCTTATTTTGGAGCAAAAATGAAGAAATTTCCCTTTTTTATGGCTAAAAGTTATGCATTCCCCTTATTTTCGGGCAAAAAGGCAGAAATTCCCCGTATTTGGAGCATAATTGCAGAAATTTCACTAGTTGTGGTGCAGAAAGAAAGAAATTCCCTATATGTTAGTGCAAAAAGACAGAAATTCTTTTTATTTTGGGGCAAAACTCAGAAATTCCACTAATTTTGGGGCAAAATCCCAGAAATTTCCCTTATTTTGGGGCAAAATTGCAAAAATTTCACTATTTTGGGGCAAAATTGCAGAAATTTCAATTATTTCAGGGAAAAAAGGCAGAAATTTTCTTTATTTTGGGGCAAAAATGCAGAAATTCCTAATATTTTGTGGCAAAAATGCAGAAATTCCCCTTATTTTGAGGTAAAAAGGCTGAAATTCATTTATTTGGGGGCAAAAAGGCAGAAATTTCCCTTATTTTGTGGGAACATTGCAGAAATATCAATTATTTAGAGGCAAAAAGACAGAAATTCTCCTTATTATGGGGCAAAACTTAGAAATTCCACATATTTTAAGGCAAAATTCCAGAAATTTCCCTTATTTTGGGGCAAAATTGCAGAAATTTCACTTATTTTAGGGCAAAATTGTAGAAATTTCACTTATTTTGGGGCAAAATTGCAGAAATTTCACTTATTTCAGAGAAAAAAGGCACAAATTTTCTTTATTTTGGGGCAAAAAGTCAGAAATTCCTAATATTTTGTGGCAAAAATGCAGAAATTCCCTTTATTTTGAGGTAAAAAGGCTGAAATTCCCCTTATTTGGGGGCAAAGAGGCAGAAATTTCCCTTATTTTTTGGCAAAATTGGAGAAATTTCACTTATTTGAGGGTAATAATTCAGAAATTCCCATTATTTTGGGGCAAAAAAGACCGAATGTCCCTTTGTTTTGGGGGAAAAAGACAGAAATTCCACTTATTTAGAGGCAAAAAGGCAGGAATTCTCGGTATTTTGGAGCAAAATTGCAGAAATTTGCCTTATTTTAGGGCAAAATTGCAGAAATTTCAATTATTTCAGAGAAAAAAAGCAAAAATTTCTCTTATTTTGGGGCAAAAAGGCAGAAATTCCCATTATTTGTGGCAAAAAGGCAGAAATTCACCTTATTTTGGGGTATAATTGCAGAAATTTAACATATTTCAGGGCAATAAGGCAGAAATTTCCCTTATTTTCGGGCAAAATTGCAGAAATTTCACTTATTTCAGTGTAATAAGTCAGAAATTCCCCTTATTTTGAGGCAGAAAAGAGAGAAATTTCCTTTGTTTTGAGGAAAAAAGACAGAAATTCCACTTATTTAGAGGCAAAAAGGCAGAAATTTCCCTTCTTTTGGAGCAAAAATGAAGAAATTTCCATTTTTTATGGCAAAAAGGTATGCATTCCCCTTATTTTCGGGCTATAAGGGAGAAATTCCCCGTATTTTGGAGCATAATTGCAGAAATTCCCCTAGTTGTGGTGCAGAAAGACAGAAATTCCCTATATGTTGGGGCAAAAAGACAGAAATTCTTCTTATTTTGGGGCAAAACTCAGAAATTCCACTTATTTTGGGGCAAAATTGCAGAAATTTCCTTTATTTTGGGGCAAAATTGGAGAAATTTCACTTATTTTGGGGCAAAATTGCAGAAATTTCACTTATTTCAGGGAAAAAAGGCAGAAATTTTCTTTATTTTGGGGCAAAAAGGGAGAAATTCCTAATATTTTCTGGCAAAAATGCAGAAATTCCTCTTATTTTGAGGTAAAAAGGCTGAAATTCCCCTTATTTGGGGGAAAAAAGCAGAAATTTCTCTTATTTTGGGGCAAAATTGCAGAAATTTCACTTATTTTGGGGCAAAATTGCAAAGATTTCACTTATTTCATGGAAAAAAGGCACAAATTTTCCTTATTTTGGGGCAAAAAGTCAGAAATTCCTAATATTTTGTGGCAAAAATGCAGAAATCCCCTTTATTTTGAGGTAAAAAGGCTGAAATTCCCCTTATTTGGGGGCAAAGAGGCAGAAATTTCCCTTATTTTGGGGCAAAATTGGAGAAATTTCACTTATTTCAGGGTAATAATTCAGAAATTCCCCTTATTTTAAGGCAAAAAAACAGAAATTCTTTTTGTTTTGGGGGAAAGAGACAGAAATTCCACTTATTTAGAGGCAAAAAGGCAGAAATTCTCCGTATTTTGGAGCAAAAATGAAGAAATTTACCTTTTTATGGCAAAAAGGTATGCATTCCCCTTACTTTCGGGATAAAAAGCAGAAATTCCCCGTATTTTGAAGCAAAATTGCAGAAATTCTCATAATTATCGGGCAAAAAGGCTGAAATTCTCCTCATTTTGCGGCAAAAAGACAGAAGATCTCCTTTTTTCGGGAGCAAACTGTCAGAAATTCCCTTTATTTTTGGGCAAAATTGCAGAAATTTCCTTTACATTGGGACAAAATTGCAGAAATTTTCCTTATTTTGGGGCAAAATTGCAGAAATTTCACTTACTTCAGAGTAATAAGTCAGAAATTCCCCTTATTTTGGGACGAAAAAGACAGAAATTCTCTTTGTTTTGGGGGAAAAAGACAGAAATTCCACTTATTTAGAGGCAAAAAGGCAGAAATTCCCCTTATTTTGGAGCAAAAATGAAGAAATTTCCCTTTTTATGGCAAAAAGGTATGCATTCCCATTATTTTCAGGCAAAAAGGCAGAAATTCCCCGTATTTTGGAGCAAAATTGCAGAAATTCCCCTAATTTTGGGGCAAAAGGCAGAAATTCCCTTTATTTTGGGGCAAAAATCAGAAATTCCCCATATTTTAGGGCAAAATTCCAGAAATTTCCTATTTTTGGGGCAAAATTGCAGGAATTTACTATATTTTGAGGCTAAATTGCAGAAATTTCCCTTATATGGGGCAAAATTTCAGAAATTTCACTTATTTTCAGGTAAATAGGCTGAAATTTCCTTTGTTTTGGGGCAAAAAGGAAGAAATTCTTCTTATTTTGGGGCAATATTGCAGGAATCTCTCTTATTATGGGAAAAAATTGCAAAAATTTCCATTATTTTAGGGGAAAATTGCAGAAATTTCACTTATTTCAGAGAAAAAAAGCAAATTTTTTTTTATTTTGGGGCAAAAGGCAGAAATTCCCATTATTTTGGGGCAAAAAAGCAGCAATTCACCTTATTTAAGGGTAAAATTGCAGAAATTTCACATATTTCAGGGCAAAAAGGCAGAAATTCCCCGTATTTTGGAGCAAAATTGGAGAAATTCCCCTAGTTGCGGGGCAAAGAGACAGAAATTTCCTATATGTTGGGGCAAAAAGACAGAAATTCTCCTTATTTTGGGGCAAAACTTAGAAATTCCACATATTTTGGGACAAAATTCCAGAAATTTTCCTTATTTTGGGGCAAAATTGCAGAAATTTCACTTATTTTAGGGTAATAAGTAAGAATTCCCCATATTTTGGGGCAAAACACAGAAAATCTTCTTTTTTCGGGAGCAAACAGTCAGAAATTTCCCTCATTTTGGGGCAAAATTGCAGAAATTTCATTTAAATTGGGGCAAAATTCCAGAAATTTCCCTTATTTTGGGGCAAAATTGCAGAAATTTCACATATTTCAGGGTAATAAGTTAGAAATTCCTGTTATTTTGGGGCAAAAAAGACAGAAATTCCCTTTGTTTTGGGGGAAAAAGACAGAAATTCCACTTATTTAGAGGCAAAAAAGCAGAAATTCCCCTTATTTTGGAGCAAAAATGAAGAAATTTCTTTTTTTATGGCCAAAAGTTATTTATTTTCTTTATTTTTGGGAAAAGGCAGAAATTCCTTGTATTTTGGAGCAAAATTGCAGAAATTCCCCTAATTTGGGGCAAAAAGGCAGAAATTCCCTATATGTTGGGGAAAAAAGACAGAAATTATCCTTATTTTGGGGCAAAACTCAGAAATTCTACTTATTTTTGGGCAAAATTCCAGAAATTTCCCTTATTTTGGAGAAAAATTGCAGAAATTTCACTTATTGTAGGGCAAAATTGGAGAAATTTCACTTATTTCAAGGAATAAAGGCAGAAATTTTCCTTATTTTGGGGTAAAAATGCAGAAATTCTTAATATTTTGTAGCAAAAATGTAGAAATTCCCCTTATTTTGAGGTAAAAAGGCTGAAATTCCATTTATAAGGGGGCAAAAAGCAGAAATTTCCCTTATTTTGGGGCAAAAGACAGAAATTCCTTTTATTTTGTGACAAAAGGCAGACATTTCTTTTATTTTGGGGCAAAATTGCAGAAATTTCACTTATTTCAGGGCATAATTCAAAAATTCCTTTTATTTGGGGGAAAAAGACAGAAATTCCATTTATTTTTTGGTACAAAGGCAGAAATTTCACTTACTTTGAATTAAAATGCAGAAATTACGCTTATTTTGGGGCAAAAATGAGGAAATTTCCTTTTTTGTGGTAAAAGGTATACATTCCCCTTCCATTCGGGATAAAAAGCAGAAATTCCCCGTATTTTGAAGCAAAATTGCAGAAATTCTAATAATTTTCGGGCAAAAAGGGAGAAAATCCCTAATTTTGGGGCAAAAGGCAGAAATTCCTTTTATTGTGGGACAAAAATAAGAAATTCCCCTTCTTTTGGGGCAAAATTCAAGAAATTTCCTTTATTTTGTGGCGAAATTACAGGAATTTACCTTATTTTGGGGCAAAACGAAGAAATTTCCCTTATTTGGGGCAAAATTGCAGAAATTTCACTTATTTTCAGGTAAAAAGGCTGAAATTTCCTTCATTTTAGGGCAAAAAGGGAGAAATTCCCCTTATTTTGGGGCAAAATTGCAGAAATTTCCCTTATTATTGGGAAAAATTGCAGAAATTTTCCTTATTTTAGGGCAAAATTGCAGAAATGTCACTTATTTCAGAGAAAAAAAGCAAAAATTTTTCTTATTTTGGGGCAAAAAGGCAGAAATTCCCATTAATTTGTGGCAAAAAGGCAGAAATTCACATTATTTTGGGGTAAAATTGCAGAAATTTCACATATTTCTGGGCAAAAAGGCAGAAATTTCCCTTATTTTGGGCCAAAATTGCAGAAATTTCACTTATTTCAGTGTAATAAGTCAGAAATTCCCCTTATTTTGAGGCAAAAAAGACAGAAATTCCCTTTGTTTTGAGGGAAAAAGACAGAAATTCCACTCATGTAGAGGCAAAAATGCAGAAATTTCCCTTATTTTGGAGAAAAATGAAGAAATTTCCCTTTTTTATGGCAAAAAGTTATGCACTCCCCTTATTTTCGCGCAAAAAGTCAGAAATTCCCCGTATTTTGGAGCATAATTGCAGAAATTCCCCTAGTTGTTGTGCAGAAAGACAGAAATTCCTTATATGTTGGGGCAAAAAGACAGAAATTCTTATTTTGGGGCAAAACTTAGAAATTCCACTTATTTTGGGGCAAAATTCCAGAAATTTCCCTTATTTTGAGGCAAAATTGCAGAAATTTCACTTATTTTGGGGCAAAATTGCAGAAATTTCACTTATTTTAGGGAAAAAGGCACAAATTTTCTTTATTTTGGGGCAAAGATTCAGAAATTCCTAATATTTTCTGGCAAAAATGCAGAAATTCCCCTTATTTTGAGGTAAAACGGCTAAAATTTCCCTTATGTGGGGGCAAAAAGGCAAAAATTTCCCTTATTTTGGGGAAAAATTGCTGAAATTTCACTTATTTAGAGGCAAAAAGACAGCAATTCTCCTTATTTTGGGGCAAAACTTAGAAATTCCACTTATTTTGGGGCAAAATTCCAGAAATTTCCCTTATTTTGGGGCAAAATTGCAGAAATTTCACTTATTTTGGGGCAAAATTGCAGAAATTTCACTTATTTTAGGGAAAAAAGGCACAAATTTTCCTTATTTTGGGGCAAAGATTCAGAAATTCCTAATATTTTCTGGCAAAAATGCAGAAATTCCCTTTATTTTGAGGTAAAATGCTGAAATTCCCCTTATTTGGGAGCAAAGAGGCAGAAATTTCCCTTATTTTGGGGCAAAATTGGAGAAATTTCACTTATTTCAGGGTAATAATTCAGAAATTCCCCTTATTTTGGGGCAAAAAAGACAGAAATTCCCTTTGTTTTGGGGGAAAAATACAGAAATTCCACTTATTTAGAGGCAAAAGGCAGAAATTCCCTTTATTTTAGAGCAAAAATGAAGAAATTTACCTTTTTATGGCTAAAAGGTATGCATTCCCCTTACTTTCGGGATAAAAAGCAGAAATTCCCCGTATTTTGAAGCAAAATTGCAGAAATTTTCATAATGTTCGGGCAAAAAGGCAGAAATTCTCCTTATTTTGGGGCAAAAATACAGAAGATCTCCTTTTTTCGGGAGCAAACATTCAGAAATTCCCCTTATTTTGCGGCAAAATTGCAGCAATTTCCTTTACATTGGGGCAAAACTAAAGAAATTTCCCTTATTGTGGGGCAAAATTGCAGAAATTTCACTTACTTCAGGGTAATAAGTCAGAAATTCCCCTTATTTTCGGGCAAAAAAGACAGAAATTCTTTTTTTGGGGGGGAGAAAAAGACAGAAATTTTACTTATTTAGAGGAAAATAGGCAGAAATTCCATTTATTTTGGAGCAAAAATGAAGAAATGTCCCTTTTTATGGCAAAAAAAAAAAAATGCATTCCCATTATTTTCAGGCAAAAAGGCAGAAATTCCCCATATTTTGGAGCAAAATTGCAGAAATTCCCCTAATTTTGGGGCAAAATGCAAAAATTCCCTTTATTTTGGGGCAAAAATTAGAAATTCCCCTTATTTTGGGGGCAAAATTGCAGATATTTCACTTATTTCAGGTAATAAGTCAGAAATTCCCCTTATTTTGAGGCAAAAAAGACAGAAATTCCCTTTGTTTTGAGGGAAAAAGACAGAAATTCCACTTATTTAGAGGCAAAAATGCAGAAATTTCCCTTATTTTGGAGCAAAAATGAAGAAATTTTTCTTTTTTATGGCAAAAAGTTATGCATTCCCCTTATTTTCTGGCAAAAAGGCAGAAATTCCCCGTATTTTGGAGCATAATTGCAGAAATTCCCCTAGTTGTGGTGCAGAAAGACAGAAATTCCCCATATGTTGGGGCAAAAAGACAGAAATTCTCCTTATTTTTGGGCAAAACTCAGATATTCCACATATTTTTGGGCAAAATTCCAGAAATTTCCCTTATTTTGGGGCAAAATTGCAGAAATTTCACTTATTTTGGGGCAAAATTGCAGAAATTTCACTTATTTCAGAGAAAAAAAGGCAGAAATTTTCTTTATTTTGGGGCAAAAAAGAAGAAATTCCTAATATTTTCTGGCAAAAATGCAGAAATTCCTCTTATTTTGAGGTAAAAAGGCTGAAATTCCATTTATAAGGGGACAAAAAGGCAGAAATTTCCCTTATTTTGGGGCAAAATTGGAGAAATTTAACTTATTTAGAGGGAAAAATACAGAAATTCTCCTTATTTTGGGGCAAAACTTAGAAATTCCACTTATTTTGGGGCAAAATTCCAGAAATTTCCCTTATTTTGGGGAAAAATTGCAGAAATTTCACTTATTTTGGGGCAAAATTGCAGAAATTTCACATATTTCAGGGCAAAAATGCAGAAATTTTCCTTATTTTGGAACAAAATTGCAGAAATTTCACTTATTTCAGTGTAACAAGTCAGAAATTCCCCTTATTTTGAGGCAAAAAAGACAGAAATGCCTTTTGTTTTGAGGGAAAAAGACAGAAATTCCACTTATTTAGAGGCAAAAATGCAGAAATTTCGCTTACATTGGAGCAAAAATGAAGAAATTTCCTTTTTTTATGGCAAAAAGTTATGCATTCCCCTTATTTTCAGGCAAAAAGGCAGAAATTCCCCGTATTTTGGAGCATAATTGCAGAAATTCCCCTAGTTGTGGTGCAGAAAGACAGAAATTCCCTATATGTTGGGGCAAAATACAGAAATTCTCCTTATTTTGGGGCAAAACTCAGAAATTCCACTTATTTTGGGGCAAAATTCCAGAAATTTCCCTTATTTTGGGGCAAAATTGCAGAAATTTCAATTATTTTGAGGCAAAATTGCAGAAATTTCACTTATTTCAGGGAAAAAAGGCAGAAATTTTCTTTATTTTGGGGAAAAAGGCAGAAATTCCTAATATTTTCTGGCAAAAATGCAGAATTTCCCCTTATTTTGAAGTAAAAAGGCTGAAATTCCCCTTATTTGGGGGCAAAAAGGCAGAAATTTCCCTTATTTTGCGGCAAAATTGCAGAAATTTCACTTATTTAGAGGCAAAAAGACAGCAATTCTCCTTATTTTGGGGCAAAACTTAGAAATTCCACTTATTTTGGAGCAAAATTCCAGAAATTTCCCTTATTTTGGGGCAAAAAGTCAGAAATTCCTAATATTTTGTGGCAAAAATGCAGAAATTCCCCTTATTTTGAGGTAAAAAGGCTGAAATTCCCCTTATTTGGGGGCAAAGAGGCAGAAATTTCCCTTATTTTGGGGCAAAATTGGAGAAATTTCACTTATTTCAGGGTAATAATTCAGAAATTCCCCTTATTTTGGGGCAAAAAAGACAGAAATTCCCTTTGTTTTGGGGGAAAAAAACAGAAATTCCACTTATTTAGAGGCAAAAAGGCAGAAATTCCCCTTATTTTGGAGCAAAAATGAAGAAATTTACCTTTTTATGGCAAAAAGGTATGCATTGCCCTTACTTTCGGGATATAAAGCAGAAATTCCATGTATTTTGAAGCAAAATTGCAGAAATTCTCATAATTTTTGGGCAAAAAGTCAAAAATTCTCATTATTTTGGGGCAAAAAGACAGAAGATCTCCTTTTTTCGGGAGCAAACATTCAGAAATTCCCTTTTTTTGGGGCAAAATTGCAGAAATTTTATTTACATTGGGGTAAAATTGAAGAAATTTCCCTTATTTTGGGGCAAAATTGCAGAAATTTCACTTACTTTAGGGTAATAAGTAAGAAATTCCCCTTATTTTGGGGCAAAAAAGACAGAAATTCTCTTTGTTTTGGGGGAAAAAGACAGAAATTCCACTTATTTAGAGGCAAAAAGGCAGAAATTCCCTTTATTTTGGAGCAAAAATGAAGAAATGTTTCTTTTTTAAGGGCAAAAAGGTATGCATACCCATTATTTTCAGGCAAAAAGGCAGAAATTCATCGTATTTTGGAGCAAAATTGCAGAAATTCCCCTAATTTTGGGGCAAAAGGCAGAAATTCCCTTTATTTTGGGGAAAAATCAGAAATTTCCCGTGTTTTGGTGAAAAATTCCAGAAATTTCCATTATTTTGGGGCAAAAATGCAGGAATTTACCTTATTTTGGGGCAAAATTTCAGAAATTTCCCTTATTTGGGGCAAAATTTCAGAAATTTCACTTATTTTCAGGTAAAAAGGCTGAAATTTCCTTTGTTTTGGGGCAAAAAGTAAGAAACTCCCCTTATTTTGGGGCAAAATTGCAGAAATCTCCCTTATAATGAGAAAAAATTGCAAAAATTTCCCTTATTTTAGGGGAAAATTGCAGAAATTTCACTTATTTCAGAGAAAAAAAGCAAAAATTTTTCTTATTTTGGGGCAAAAATGCAGAAATTCCCATTATTTTGGGGCAAAAAAACAGAAATTCACCTTATTTAGGGGTAAAATTGCAGAAATTTCACATATTTCAGGGCAAAAAGGCAGAAATTCCCCGTATTTTGGAGCAAAATTGCAGAAATTCCCCTTGTTGTGGGGCAAAAAGACAGAAATTCCCTACAGGTTGGGGCAAAAAACAGAAATTCTCATTATTTTGCGGCCAAACTTAGAAATTCCACTTATTTTAGGGCAAAATTCCAGAAATTTTCCTTATTTTGGGGCAAAATTGCCAAATTTCACTTATTTTGGGGCAAAATTGCAGAAATTTCAATTATTTCAGGGAAAAAAGGCAGAAATTTTCCTTATTTTAGAGCAAAAAGTCAGAAATTCCTAATATTTTGTGGCAAAATGCAGATATTCCCCTTATTTTGAGGTATAAAGGCTGAAATTCCCCTTATTTGGGGGCAAAGAGGCAGAAATTTCCCTTCTTTTGGGGCAAAATTGCAGAAATTTCACTTATTTTAGAGTAATAAGTCAGAAATTCCCCTTATTTTGGGGCAAAAAAAAAGAAATTCCCTTTGTTTTGGGGGGAAAAGACAGATATTCCACTTATTGAGAAGCAAAAAGGCAGAAATTCCCCTTATTTTGGAGCAAAAATGAAGAAATTTCCCTTTTTTATGGCAAAAAGTTATGCATTCCCCTTATTTTCGGGCAAAAAGGCAAAAATTCCATGTATTTCGGAGCAAAATTGCAGAAATTCCTCTAATTGTGGTGCAAAAAGGCAGAAATTTTCTTTATGTTGTGGCAAAAAGACAGAAATTCTCCTTATTTTGGGACAAAACTCAGAAACTCCACTTATTTTGGGGCAAAATTGCAGAAATTTCACTTATTTCGGGGAAAAAGGCAGAAATTTTCTTTATTTTGGGGCAAAAATGCAGAAATTCCTAATATTTTGTGGCAAAAATGCAGGAATTCCCCTCGTTTTGAGGTAAAAAGGCTGAAATTCCCCTAATTTGTGGGCAGAAAGGCAAAAATTTTCCCTTATTTTTGGGCAAAATTGCAGAAATTTCATTTATTTCAGGGTAATAAGTCAGAAATTTTTCTTATTTTGGGGCAAAAAAGACAGAAAATCCCTTTGTTTTGAAGGAAAATCCTAAATTCCACTTATTTAGAGGCAAAAAAGCAGAAATTCCCCTTATGTGAAGCAAAAATGAAGAAATTTCCCTTTTTTAAGGCAAAAAGGTATGCATTCTTCTTATTTTCGGGCAAAAAGGCAGAAATTCCCCGTATTTTGGAGCAAAATTGCAAAAATTCCTTTAATTGTGGGGCAAAAATGCAGAAATTCCCTATATGTTGGGGCAAAAAGACAGAAATTCTCCTTATTTTGGGGCAAAACTCAGAAATTCCACTTATTTTGGGGCAAAATTCCAGAAATTTCCCTTATTCTGGGGCAGAATTGCAGAAATTTCACTTATTTTCGGCAAAATTACAGAAATTTCCCTTATTTCATGGAAAAAAAAGAAATTTTGTTATTTTGGAGCAAAAAGGCAGAAATTCCCCTTATTTTGGAGCAAAAATGAAGAAATTTACCTTTTTATGGCAAAAAGGTATGCATTCCCCTTACTTTCGGGATAAAAGCAGAAATTCCCCGTATTTTGAAGCAAAATTGCAGAAATTCTCATAATTTTCGGGCAAAAAGGCAGAAATTCTCCTTATTTGGGGGCAAAAAGACAGAAAATCTAATTTTTTTGGGAACAAACAGTCAGAAATTTCCATTATTTTGGGGCAAAATTGCAGAAATTTCATTTACATTGGGGCAAAATTTCAGAAATTTCCCTTATTTTGGTGCAAAATTGCAGAAATTTCACTTATTTCAGGGTAATAAGTCAGAAATTCTACTTATTTTGGGGCAAAACTCAGAAATTCCACTATTTTGGGGCAAAATTCCAGAAATTTCCGTTATTTTGGGGCAAAATTGCAGAAATTTCACTTATTTCAGAGAAAAAAAGCAAAAATTTTTCTTATTTTGGGGCAAAAAGGCAGAAATTCCCATTATTTTGGGGCAAAAAGGCAGAAATTCACCTTATTTTGCGGTAAAATTGCAGAAATTTCACATATTTCATGGCAAAAAGGCAGAAATTTCCCTTAATTTGGGGCAAAAAAGACAGAAATTCCCTTTGTTTTGGGGGAAAAGACAGAAATTCCACTTATTTAGAGGCAAAAAGGCAAAAATTCCCCTTATTTTGAGCAAAAATGAAGAAATTTCCATTTTTTATGGCAAAAAGTTATGCATTCCCCTTTTTTTCGGGCAAAAAGGCAGCAATTCCCCGTATTTTGGAGTAAAATTGCAGAAATTCCCCTAATTGTGGGGCAAAAATGCAGAAATTCCCTATATGTTGGGGCAAAAAGACAGAAATTCTCCTTATTTTGGGGCAAAACTCAGAAGTTCCACTTATTTTGGGGAAAAATTCCAGAAATTCCCCTATATTTTGGGGCAAAATTGCAGAAATTTCACTTATTTTAGGGCAAAATTGCAGAAATTTCACTTATTTCAGAGAAAAAAGGCAGAAATTTTCCTTATTTTGGAGCAAAAAGGCAGAAATTCCTAATATTTTGTTGCAAAAATGCAGAAATTTCTTTTATTTTGAGGTAAAAAAGCTGAAATTCTTCTTATTTGGGGGCAAAAAAGGCAGAAATTTCCCTTATTTTGGGGCAAAATTGAAGAAATTTCACTTATTTCAGGGTAATAAGTCAGAAATTTTCTTGATTTTGGGGCCAAAAAACAGAAAATCCCTTTGTTTTGGAGGAAAAAGCAGAAATTCCACTTAGTTAGAGGCAAAAAAGCAGAAATTTCCCTTATTTTGGAGCAAAAATGAAGAAATTTCCCTTTTTTAAGGCAAAAAGTATGCATTCCCCTTATTTTCGGTCAAAAAGGCAGAAATTCCTCGTATTTTGGAGCAAAATTGCAGAAATTCCCCTAATTGTGGGGCAAAAATGCAGAAATTCCCTATATGTTGGGGCAAAAAGACAGAAATTCTCCTTATTTTGGGGCAAAACTCAGAAATTCCACTTATTTTGGGGCAAAATTCCCGAAATTTCCTTTATTCTGGGGCAAAATTGCAGAAATTTCACTAATTTTGGGGCAAAATTGCAAAAATTTCACTTATTTCAGGGAAAAAAGGCAGAAATTTTCCTTATTTTCGGGCAAAAAGGCAGAAATTCCCCTTATTTTGAGGTAAAAAGGCTGAAATTCCCTTATTTGAGGGCAAAGAGGCAGAAATTTTCCTTATTTTGGGGCAAAATTGCAGAAATTTCACTTATTTCAGGGTAATAAGTCAGAAATTCCCCTTATTTTAAGGCAAAAAAAAGAAATTTCCTTTGTTTTGGAGGAAAAGACAGAAATTCCACTTATTTAGAGGCAAAAAGGCAGAAATTTCCCTTATTTTGGAGCAAAAATGAAGAAATTTACCTTTTTATGGCAAAAAGGTATGCATTCCCCTTTACTTTCGGGATAAAAAGCAGAAATTCCCCGTATTTTGAAGCAAAATTGCAGAAATTATCATAATTTTCGGGCAAAAAGGCAGAAATTCTCCTTATTTTGGGGCAAAAAGACAGAAAATCTCCTTTTTGCGGGAGCAAAGAGTCAGAAATTTCCCTTATTTTGGGGCAAAATTGCAGAAATTTCCTTTACAATGGGGCAAAATTGCAGAAATTTCCCTATTTTCGGGCAAAATTACAGAAATTTCACTTATTTCAAGGTAATAAGTCAGAAATTCCCGTTATTTTGGGGCAAAATAGACAGAAATTCCCTTTGTTTTGGGGGAAAACACAGAAATTCCACTTATTTAGAGGTAAAAAGGCAGAAATTCTCCTTATTTTGGAGCAAAAATGAAGAAATTTCCCTTTTTTATGGCAAAAAGTTATGCATTCCCTTTATTTTTGGGAAAAGGCAGAAATTCCCGTATTTTGGAGCAAAATTGCAGAAATTCTCCTAATTGTGGGGCAAAAAGGCAGAAATTCCCTATATGTTGGGGAAAAAGACAGAAATTCTCCTTATTTTGTGCAAAACTCAGAAATTCCACTTATTTTTTGGGCAAAATTCCAGAAATTTCCCTTATTTTGGGAAAAAATTGCAGAAATTTCACTTATTTTAGGGCAAAATTGGAGAAAATTCACTTATTTCAGGGAAAAAAGGCAGAAATTTTCCTTATTTTGTGGCAAAAATGCAGAAATTCTTAATATTTTGTGGCAAAAATATAGAAATTCCCCTTATTTTGAGGTAAAAAGGCTGAAATTCCTTTTATTTGGGGGCAAAAAGGCAGAAATTTCCCTTATTTTGGGGCAAAAAGACAGAAATTCCTTCTATTTTGTGGCAAAAAGGCAGAAATTTCATTTATTTTGGGGCAAAATTGCAGAAATTTCACTTATCTCAGGGCATAATTCAAAAATTCCTTTTATTTTGGGGCAAAAAGACAGAAATTCCATTTATTTTTTTGTACAAAGGCAGAAATTTCACTTACTTTGAAGTAAAAAGGCAGAAATTCCTCTTAATTTGGAGAAAAAATGAAGAAATTTCCTTTTTTGTGGTAAAGGGTATACATTCCTCTTACATTCGGGATAAAAAGCAGAAATTCCTCGTATTTTGAAGCAAAATTGCAGAAATTCTCATAATTTTTGGGCAAAAAGGGAGAAATTCCCTAAATTTGGGGCAAAAGGCAGAAATTCCTATTATTGTGCGGCAAAAATCAGAAATTCCCCTTCCTTTGGGGCAAAATTCAAGGAATTTCCTTTTTTTGGGGCATAATTACAGGAATCTACCTTATTTTAGGGCAAAATTGAAGAAATTTCCCTTATTTGGGGCAAAATTGCAGAAATTTCACTTATTTTCAGGTAAAAATGCTGAAATTTCCTTTATTTTGTGGCAAAAAGGGAGAAATTCGTCTTATTTTGGAGCAAAATTGCAGAAATTTCCCTTATTATGGGGAAATATTGCAGAAATTTCCCTTAATTTAAGGCAAAATTGCAGAAATTTCACTTATTTCAGAGAAAAAAAGAAAAAAATTTTCTTATTTTGGGGCAAAAAGGCAGAAATTCCCATTATTTTGGGGCAAAAAAGACAGAAATTCACTTTGTTTTGGGGGAAAAAGACAGAAATTCCACTTATTTAGAGGCAAAAAGGAAGAAATTCCCCTTATTTTGGAGCAAAAATGAAGAAATTTCCCTTTTTATGGCAAAAAGGTATGCATTCCCCTTACTATTGGGATAAAAGCAGAAATTCCCCGTATTTTGAAGCAAAATTGCAGAAATTCTCATAATTTTCGGGCAAAAAGGCAGAAATTCTCCTTATTTGAGGGCAAAAAGACAGAAAATCTTTTTTTTTTTTGGGAACAAACTGTCAGAAATTTCCCTTATTTTGGGACAAAATTGCAGAAATTTCTTTTACATTGGGGCAAAATTTCAGAAATTTCCCTTATTTTTGGGCAAAATTGCAGAAATTTCACTTATTTCAGGATAATAAGTCAGAAATTCCCCTTATTTTGGGGCAAAAAAGACAGAAATTCCCTTTGTTTTGGGGGAAAAAGAGAAATTCCACTTATTTAGAGGCAAAAAGGCAGAAATTCCCTTTATTTTAAAGCAAAAATGAAGAAATTTCCCTTTTTATGGAAAAAAAAATATGCATTCCCATTATTTTCGGGCAAAAAGGCAGAAATTCCCCGTATTTTGGAGCAAATTGCAGAAATTCCCCTAATTTTGGGGCAAAAGGCAAAAATTCCCTTTATTTTGGGGCAAAAATCAGAAATTCCCCTTATTTTGGGGCAAAATTCTAGAAATTTCCCTTATTTTTGGAAAAAATTGCAGAAATTTCACTTATTTTAGGGCAAAATTGGAGAAATTTCACTTATTTCAGGAAAAAAATGCAGAAATTTTACTTATTTTGTGGCAAAAATGCAGAAATTCTTAATATTTTGTGGCAAAAATATAGAAATTCCTTTTATTTTGAGGTAAAAAGGCTGAAATTCCTTTTATTTGGGGGCAAAAAGGCAGAAATTCCTTTTATTTGGGGGCAAAAAGACAGAAATTCCTTCTATTTTGTGGCAAAAAGGCAGAAATTTCATTTATTTTGGGGCAAAATTGCAGAAATTTCACTTATTTCAGGGCATAATTCAAAAATTCCTTTTATTTTGGGGCAAAAAGACAGAAATTCCATTTATTTTTTTGTACAAAGGCAGAAATTTCGCTTACTTTGAAGTAAAAAGGCGGAAATTCCTCTTAATTTGGAGCAAAAATGAAGAAATTTTCTTTTTTGTGGTAAAGGGTATACATTCCTCTTACATTCGGGATAAAAAGCAGAAATTCCCCGTATTTTGAAGCAAAATTGCAGAAATTCTCATAATTTGCGGGCAAAAAGGGAGAAATTCCCTAATTTTGGGGCAAAAGTCAGAAATTCCTTTTATTGTGGGGCAAAAATCAGAAATTCCCCTTCTTTTGGGGCAAAATTCAAGAAATTTCCTTTCTTTGGGGCAAAATTACAGGAATCTACCTTATTTTAGGGCAAAATTGAAGAAATTTCCCTTATTTGGGGCAAAATTGCAGAAATTTCACATATTTTCAGGTAAAAATGCTGAAATTTCCTTTATTTTGTGGCAAAAAGGGAGAAATTCCTTTTATTTTGGAGCAAAATTGCAGAAATTTCCCTTTTTATGGGGAAATATTGCAGAAATTTCCCTTAATTTAAGGCAAAATTGCAGAAATTTCACTTATTTCAGAGAAAAAAAGAAAAAAATTTTTTTATTTTGGGGCACAAAGGCAGAAATTCCCATTATTTTGGGGCAAAAAAGACAGAAATTCACTTTGTTTTGGGGGAAAAAGACAGAAATTCCACTTATTTTGAGGCAAAAAGGCAGAAATTCCCCTTATTTTGGAGCAAAAATGAAGAAATTTACCTTTTTATGGCAAAAAGGTTTGCATTCTCCTTACTTTCGGGATAAAAGCTGAAATTCCCCGTATTTGGAAGCAAAATTGCAGAAATTCTCATAATTTTCGGGCAAAAGGGCAGAAATTCTCCTTATTTGGGGGCAAAAAGACAGAAAATCTTTTTTTTTTTGGGAACAAACAGTCAGAAATTTCCCTTATTTTGGGGCAAAATTGCAGAAATTTCTTTTACATTGGGGCAAAATTTCAGAAATTTCCCTTATTTTGGGGCAAAATTGCAGAAATTTCACTTATTTCAGGGTAATAAGTCAGAAATTCCCCTTATTTTGGGGCAAAAAAGACAGAAATTCTTTTTGTTCTGGGGGAAAAAGACAGAAATTCCACTTATTTAGAGGCAAAAAGGCAGAAATCCCCTTTATTTTAAAGCAAAAATGAAGAAATTTCCCTTTTTATGGAAAAAAGGTATGCATTCCCATTATTTTCGGGCAAAAAGGCAGAAATTCCCCGTATTTTGGAGCAAAATTGCAGAAATTCCTCTAATTTTGGGGCAAAAGGCAAAAATTCCCTTTATTTTGGGACAAAATTCAAGAAATTTCCTTTATTTTGGGGCAAAATTGCAGGAATTTACCTTATATTGGAGCAAAATTGCAGAAATTTCCCTTATATGGGGAAAAATTGCAGAAATTTCACTTATTTTCCTGTAAAAAGGCTGAAATTTCCTTTATTTTGGGGCAAAAAGGGAGAAATTCCCCTTATTATGGGGCAAAATTGAAGAAATTTCCCTTATTATAGGGAAATATTGCAGAAATTTCTCTTAATTTAAAGCAAAATTGCAGAAATTTCACTTATTTCAGAAAAAAAAAGCAGAAATTTTTCTTATTTTGGGGCAAAAAGGCAGAAATTCCCATTATTTTGGGGCAAAATGAAGAAATTCACCTTATTTTGGGGGAAAATTGCAGAATTTTCACATATTTCAGGGCAAAAAGGCAGACATTTCCCTTATTTTGGGGCAAAAAAGACAGAAATTCCTTTTGTTTTGGGGGAAAAAGGCAGAAATTCCACTTATTTAGAGGCAAAAATGCAGAAATTCCTCTTATTTTGGAGCAAAAATGAAGAAATTTCCCTTTTTTATGGCAAAAAATTATGCATTTCCCTTATTTTTTAGAAAAAAGGCAGAAATTTCCCGTATTTTGGAGCAAAATTGCAGACATTTCCCTTATAATGGGGAAATATTGCAGAAATTTCTCTTAATTTAAAGCAAAATTGCAGAAATTCCACTTATTTAGACGCAAAAAGACAGAAATTCCCCTTATTTTGGAGCTAAAATGAAGAAATTTCATTTTTTATGGCAAAAAGTTATGCATTCCCATTATTTTCGGGCAAAAACGCAGAAGTTCCTTGTATTTTGGAGCAAAATTGCAGAAATTTCACTTATTTCAGGGTAATAAATCAGAAATTTTCCTTATTTTGGGGCAAAAAAGACAGAAATTCTCTTTGTTTTGGGAAAAAAGATAGAAATTCCATTTATTTAGAGGTAAAAACGCAGAAATTACCCTTATTTTGGAGCAAAAATGAAGAAATTTCCCTTTTTTATGGCAAAAGGTTATGCATTCCCTTTATTTTCGGGCATAAAGGCAGAAATTCCCTCTATTTTGGAGCAAAATTGCAGAAATTTCCCTAATCGTGGTACAAAAAGGCAGAAATTTCCTATATGTTGGGGCAAAAAGACAGAAATTCTCCTTATTTGGGGCAAAACTCAGAAATTCCACTTATTTTGGGGCAAAATTGCAGAAATTTCCAATATTTTGGGGCAAAATTGCAGAAATTTCACTTATTTCAGGGAAAAAAGGCAGAAATTTTCCTTATTTTGGGGAAAAAGGCAGAAATTCCTAATATTTTGTGGCAAAAATGCAGAAATTCCCTTTATTTTGAGGTAAAAATGCTGAAATTCCCCTTATTTGGGGGCAAAAAGGCAGAAATTTCCCTTATTTTGCGGCAAAATTGCAGAAATTTCACTTATTTCAGGGTAATAAGTCAGAAATTTTTCTTATTTTGGGGCAAAAAGACAGAAAATCCCTTTGTTTTGGGGTAAAAAGACAGATATTCCACTTATTTAGAGGCAAAAAGGCAGAAATTCCCCTTTTTTTGAGCAAAAATGAAGAAATTTCCCTTTTTATGGCAAAAAAGTATGCATTCCCATTATTTTTGGGCAAAAAGGCAGAAATTTACAGTATTTTGGATAAATATTGCAGAAATTCCCTTAATTTTGGGGCAAAAGGCAGAAATTCCCTTTATTTTGAGGCCAAAATCAGAAATTCTCCATATTTTGGGGCAAAATTCAAGAAATTTCCTTTATTTTGGGGTAAAATTGCAGGAATTTACCTTATTTTGGAGCAAAGTTGCAGAAATTTCCCTTATATGGGGCAAAATTGAAGAAATTTCACTTATTTTCAGGTAAAAAGGCTGAAATTCCTTTTATTTGG
Organism: Micromys minutus; assembly: GCF_963924665.1. Lineage (NCBI taxonomy): Eukaryota > Metazoa > Chordata > Mammalia > Rodentia > Muridae > Micromys > Micromys minutus. The sequence goes on from NW_027667302.1 coordinate 1,995,061, forward strand.
GGGCAAAAAGGCAGAAATTTTCCTTATTTTGGGGCAAAAAGACAGAAATTCTTCTTATTGTGTGGCAAAAAGGCAGAAATTTCTTTTATTTTGAGGCCAAATTGCAGAAATTTCACTTATTTCAGGGCATAATTCAAAAATTCCTTTTATTTTGGGGCAAAAAGACAGAAAATCCGTTTATTTTTGGGTAAAAAGGCAGAAATTTCACTTATTTTGAGGTAAAAAGGCAGAAATTCCTCTTATTTTGGGGCAAAAATGAAGAAATTTCCCTTTTTTGTGGCAAAAGGTATACATTCCCCATACTTTCGGGATAAAAAGCAGAAATTCCCCGTATTTTGAAGCAAAATTGCAGAAATTCTCCTAATTTTCAGGCAAAAAGACAGAAATTCTCCTTATTTTGTGGCAAAAAGACAGAAAATCTTCTTTTTTCGGGAGCAAACTGTCAGAAATTCCCCTTATTTTTGGGCAAAATTGCAGAAATTTTCCTTATTTTAGGGCAAAATTGCAAAAAATTCACTTATTTCAGGGTAATGAGTAAGAAATTCCCCTTATTTTGGGGCAAAAAACACATAAATTCCCTTTGTTTTTGGGGAAAAAGACCGAAATTCCACTTATTTAGGGGCAAAAAGGAAGAAATTCCCCTTATTTTGAAGCAAAAATGAAGAAATTTTTTTTTATGGCAAAAAGATACACATTCCCATTATTTTCAGGCAAAAAGGCAGAAATTCCCTGTATTTTGGAGCAAAATTGCAGAAATTCCCCTAATTTGGGGGCAAAAGGCAGAAATTCCCTTTATTTAGAGGCAAAAATCAGAAATTCTTCGTGTTTTGGGGCAAAATTCTAGAAATTTCCTATTTTGGGGGCAAAATTACAGGAATTTACCTTATTTTGGGGCAAAATTGCAGAAATTTCCCTTATTTGGGGCAAAATTGCATAAATTTCACTAATTTTCAGGTAAAAAGGCTGAAATTTCCTTTATTTTGGGGCAAAAAGAAAGAAATTCCCTTTATTTTGGGGGAAAAAGGCAGAAATTCACCGTATTTTGGGGTAAAATTGCAGAAATTTCACATATTTCAGGGCAAAAGGGCAGAAATTTCCCTTATTTTGGGGCAAAATTGCAGAAATTTCACTTATTTTAGGGTAATAAGTCAGAAATTCCCCTTATTTTGGAACAAAACAGACAGAAATTCCCTTTGTTTTGGGGGAAAAAGACAGAAATTCCACTTATTTAGAGGCAAAAAGGCAGAAATTCCCCTTATTTTGGAGCAAAAATGAAGAAATTTCCCTTTTTATGGCAAAAAGGTATGCATTCCCCTTACTTTTGGGATAAAAGCAGAAATTCCCTGTATTTTGAAGCAAAATTGCAGAAATTCTCATATTTTTCGGGCAAAAAGAAAGAAATTCTCCTTATTTTGTGGCAAAAAGGCAGAAATTTCTTTTAATTTGGGGCCAAATTGCAGAAATTTCACTTATTTCAGGGCATAATTCAAAAATTCCTTATATTTTGGGGCAAAAAGACAGAAAATCCGTTTATTTTTGGGTAAAAAGGCAGAAATTTCACTTATTTTAAGGTAAAAAGGCAGAAATTCTTTTTATTTTGGGGCAAAAATAAAGAAATTTCCCTTTTTTGTGGCAAAAGGTAAACATTCCCCTTACTTTCGGGATATAAAGCAGAAATTCCCTGTATTTTGAAGCAAAATTGCAGTAATTCTCCTAATTTTCGGGCAAAAAGACAGAAATTCTCCTTATTTTGAGGCAAAAAGACAGAAAATCTTCTTTTTTCGGGAGCAAACTGTCAGAAACTTCCCTTATTTTTGGGCAAAATTGCAGAAATTTCCTTTACATTGGGGCAAAATTGCAGAAATTTCCCTTATTTTAGGGCAAAATTGCAAAAATTTTACTTATTTCAGGGTAATAAGTAAGAAATTCCCCTTATTTTGGGCCAAAAAACACATAAATTCCCTTTGTTTTTGGGGAAAAAAGACAGAAATTCCACTTATTTAGAGGCAAAAAGGCAGAAATTCCCCTTATTTTGAAGCAAAAATGAAGAAATTTCTCTTTTTATGGCAAAAAGGTATGCATTCCCATTATTTTCAGGCAAAAAGGCAGAAATTCCCCGTATTTTGGAGCAAAATTGCAGAAATTCCCCTAATTTTGGGGCAAAAGGCAGAAATTCCCTTTATTTTGAGGCAAGAATCATAAATTCTTCGTGTTTTGGGTCAAAATTCTAGAAATTTCCTTTTTTGGGGGCAAAATTACAGGAATTTACCTTAATTTGGGGCAAAATTGCAGAAATTTCCCTTATTTTGGGCAAAATTGCAAAAATTTCACTTATTTTCAGGTAAAAAGGCTGAAATTTCCTTTATTTTAAGGGAAAAAGGGAGAAATTCCCTTTATTTTGGGGGAAAAAGGCAGAAATTCACAGTATTTTGGGATAAAATTGCAGAAATTTCACATATTTCAGGGCAAAAAAGCAGAAATTTCCCTTATTTTGGGGCAAAATTGCAGAAATTTCACTTATTTAATGGTAACAAGTCAGAAATTCCACTTATTTTGGGGCAAAAAAGACAGAAATTCCTTTTGTTTTGGAGGAAAAAGACAGAAATTCCACTTATTTAGAGGCAAAAAGGCAGAAATTCCCCTTATTTTGGAGCAAAAATGAAGAAATTTCCCTTTTTATGGCAAAAAGGTATGCATTCCCTTACTATTGGGATAAAAGCAGAAATTCCCCGTATTTTGAAGCAAAATTGCAGAAATTCTCATAATTTTTGGGCAAAAAGGCAGAAATTCTCTTTATTTTGTGGCAAAAGGCAGAAATTTCTTTTATTTTGGGGCCAAATTGCAGAAATTTCACTTATTTCAGGGCATAATTCAAAAATTCCTTTTATTTTGGGGCAAAAAGACAGAAAATCCGTTTATTTTTGGGTAAAAAGGCAGAAATTTCATTTATTGTGAGGTAAAAAGGCAGAAATTTCTCTTATTTTGGGGCAAAAATGAAGAAATTTCCCTTTTTTGCGGCAAAAGGTATACATTCCCCTTACTTTCGGGATAAAAAGCAGAATTTCCCCATATTTTGAAGCAAAATTGCAGAAATTCTCCTAATTTTCGGGCAAAAAGACAGAAATTCTCCTTATTTTGGGGCAAAAAGACAGAAAATCTTTTTTTTTCGGGGGCAAACTGTCAGAAATTCCCCTTATTTTTGGGCAAAATTGCAGAAATTTCTTTTACATTGGGGCAAAATTGCAGAAATTTCCCTTATTTTAGGGCAAAATTGCAAAAATTTCACTTATTTCAGTGTAATAAGTAAGAAATTCCCCTTATTTTGGGGCAAAAAATACAGAAATTCTCTTTGTTTTTGGGGAAAAAGACAGAAATTCCACTTATTTACAGGCAAAAAGGCAGAAATTCCCCTTATTTTGAAGCAAAAATGAAGAAATTTCCCTTTTTATGGCAAAAAGGTATGCATTCCCCTTACTATTGGGATAAAAGCAGAAATTCCCCGTATTTTGAAGCAAAATTGCAGAAATTCTCATAATTTTTGGGGAAAAAGACAGAAATTCTCCTTATTTTGGGGCTAAAAGACAGAAAATCTTCTTATTTCGGGGGCAACCTGTCAGAAATTCTCCTTATTTTTGGGCAAAATTGCAGAAATTTCCTTTACATTGGGGCAAAATTGCAGAAATTTCCTTTATTTTAGGCCAAATTGCAAAAATTTCACTTATTTCAGGGTAATAAGTCATAAATTCCCCTTATTTTGGGGCAAAAAAGACAGAAATTCCTTTTGTTTTTGGGGAAAAAGACAGAAATTCCACTTATTTAGAGGCAAAAAGGCAGAAATTCCTCTTATTTTGAAGCAAAAATGAAGAAATTTCTCTTTTTATGGCAAAAAGGTATGCATTCCCATTATTTTCAGGCAAAAAGGCAGAAATTCCCCGTATTTTGGAGCAAAATTGCAGAAATTCCCCTATTTTTGGGGCAAAAGGCAGAAATTCCCTTTATTTTGGGGCAAAAATCAGAAATTCCCCGTGTTTTATGGCAAAATTCTAGAAATTTCCTTTTTTGGGGGGCAAAATTACAGGAATTTACCTTATTTTGGGGCAAAATTTCAGAAATTTTCCTTATTTGGGGCAAAATTGCAGAAATTTCAGTTATTTTCAGGTAAAAAGACTGAAATTTCCTTTATTTTGGTGCAAAAAGGGAGAAATTCCCTTTCTTTTGGGGGAAAAAGGCAGAAATTCACCGTATTTTGGGGTAAAATTTCAGAAATTTCACATATTTCAGGGCAACAATGCAGAAATTTCCCTTATTTTGGGGGAAAATTGCAGAAATTTGCTTTACATTGGGGCAAAATTGCAGAAATTTCCCTTATTTTGGGGAAAAATTGCAGAAATTTCACTTATTTCAGGGTAATAAGTCAGAAATTAATCTTATTTTGGGGCAAAAAAGACAGAAATTCCCTTTGTTTTGAAGGAAAAAGACAGAAATTCCACTCATTTAGAGGCAAAAAGGCAGAAATTCCCCTTATTTTGGAGCAAAAATGAAGAAATTTTATTTTTATGGCAAAAAGGTATGCATTCCCATTAATTTCGGAAAAAAAGGCAGAAATTCCCCGTATTTTGGAGCAAAATTGCAGAAATTTCCCTAATTTTGGGGCAAAAGGCAGAAATTCCTTTTATTTTGGGGCAAAAATCAGAAAATCCCTTCATTTTGGGGCAAAATTCAAAAAATTTCCTTTATTTTGGGGCAAAATTAAAGAAATTTACCTTATTTTGGGGCAAAATTGCAGAAATTTCACTTATTTTCAGGAAAAAAGGCTGAAATTTCCTTTATTTTGGGGCAAAAAGGGAGAAATTTCTCTAATTTTGAGGCAAAATTGCAGAAATTTCCCTTATTGTGGGGAAAAATTGCAGAAATTTTCCTTATTTTAGGGCAAAATTGCAAAATTTCACTTATTTCAGAGAAAAAAAGCAAAAATTTTTCTTATTTTGGGGCAAAAAGGCAGAAATTCGACTTATTTTGGGGTAAAATTGCAGAAATTTCACATATTTCAAGGTAAAAATGCAGAAATTTCCCTTATTTTGAGGCAAAATTGCAGAAATTTCACTTATTTCATGGTAATAAGTCAGAAATTCCCCTTATTTTGGGGAAAAAAAGACAGAAATTCCCTTTGTTTTGGGGGAAAAAAACAGAAATTCCACTTATTTAGAGGCAAATTGCAGAAATTCCCCTTATTTTGGAGCAAAAATGAAGAAATTTTCCTTTTTATGGCAAAAAGGTATGCATTCCCATTATTTTCGGGCAAAAAACAGAAATTCCCCGTATTTTGGAGCCAAATTGCAGAAATACACAAATTTTGGGGCAATAGGCATAAATTCCCTTTATTTTGGGGCAAAAATCAGAAATTCCCCTTATTTTGGGGCAAAATTCAAGAAATTTACTTTCTTTTGGGGCAAAATTTCAGGAATTTTCCTTATTTTGGTGCAAAATTGCACAAATTTCCCTTATTTGGGGCAAAATTGCAGAAAATTCAGATATTTTCAGGTAAAAAGTCTGAACTTTTCTTTATTTTGGGGCAAAAAGGGAGAAAATCCCCTTATTTTGGGGCAAAATTGCAGAAATTTCCCTTGTTATAGGAAAAAATTGCAGAAATTTACCTTATATTAGGGCAAAATTGCAGAAATTTCAATTATTTCGGAGAAATAAAGCAAAAATGTTTCTTATTTTGAAGCAAAAAGACAGAAATTCCCATTATTTTAGTGCAAAAAGGCAGAAATTCACCTTATTTTGGGGTAAAATTGCAGAAATTTCACATATTTCAGGGCAAAAAGGCAGAAATTTCCATTGTTTTGGGGCAAAATTGCAGAAATTTCACTTATTTCAGAGTAATAAGTCAGAAATTCCCCTTATTTTGGGGCAAAAAAGACAGAAATTCCCGTTGTTTTGGGGGAAAAGACAGAAATTCTACTTATTTAGAGGCAAAAAGGCAGAAATTCCCCTTATTTTAAAGAAGAAATGAAGAAATTTTCCTTTTTTATGGCAAAAAGTTATGCATTTCCCTTATTTTTGGGAAAAAAGGCAGAAATTCCCCGTATTTTGGAGCAAAATTGAAGAAATTCCCCTAATTGTGGGGCAAAAAGGCAGAAATTCACTATATGTTTTGGCCAAAGACAGAAATTCTCCTTATTTTGGGGCAAAACTCAGAAATTCCACTTCTTTTGGGGCAAAATTCCAGAAATTTCCCTTATTTTGGGGCAAGATTGCAGAAATTTCTCTTATTTAGGGGCAAAATTGCAGAAATTTGACTTATTTCAGGGGAAAAAGGCAGAAATTTTTTTTATTTTGTGGTAAAAAAACAGAAATTTCTAATATTTTGTGGCAAAAATGCAGAAATTCCTCTTATTTTGAGGTAAAAAAGCTGAATTCCCCTTATTTGGGGGCAAAAAGGCAGAAATTTCCCTTATTTTGGGGTAAAATTGCAGAAATTTCACTTATTTCAGGGTAATAAGTCAGAAAATTTCCTTATTTTGGGACAAAATAGACAGAAAATCCCTTTGTTTTGGTGGAAAAAGACAGAAATTCCACTTATTTAGAGGCAAAAAAGCAGAAATTCTCCTTATTTTGGAGCAAAAATGAAGAAATTTTTTTTAAGGCAAAAAGTTATCTATTCTTTTTATTTATGGGCAAAAATAAAGAAATTTCCCGTATTTTGGGGCAAAATTCCAGAAATTTCCCTTATTATTGGGCAGAATTGCAGAAATTTCACTTATTTTAGGGCAAAATTGCAGAAATTTCACTTATTTCAGTGAAAAAAGGCAGAAATTTCCCTTATTTTGGGGCAAAACGGCAGAAATTCTCCTTATTTTGAGGTAAAAAGGCTGAAATTCCCCTTATTTGAGGGCAAAAAGACAGAAATTTCCCTTATATTGGGGCAAAATTGCAGAAATTTCACATATTTCAGGGTAATAAGTCAGAAATTCCCCTTATTTTGGGGCAAAAAAGACAGAAATTTCCTTTGTTTTGGGGGAAATGGCAGAAATTCCACATATTTAGAGGCAAAAAGGCAAAAATTTCTCTTATTTTGGAGCAAAAATGAAGAAATTTACCTTTTTATGGCAAAAAGGTATGCATTCCCATTATTTTCGGGCAAAAAGGCAGAAATTCTCTGTATTTTGGAGCAAAATTGCAGAAATTTTCCTAATTTTTGGGCAAAAGCCAGAAATTCTTTTTATTTTGGGGCAAAAATCAGAAATTCCTCTTATTTTGGCGTAATTCCAGAAATTTCCTCTATTTTGGGGCAAAATTGCAGGAATTTACCTTATTTTGGGGCAAAATTGCAGAAATTTCCTTTTTTTGGGGCAAAATTGCAGAAATTTCACTTATTTTCAGGTGAAAAGGCTGAAATTTCCTTTATTTTGGGGCAAAAAAGAGAAATTCTCTTTATTTTGGGGCAAAATTGCAGACATTTCCCTTATTATAGAAAATAATTGCAGAAATTTCCATTATTTTAGGGCAAAATTGCAGAAATTTCACTTATTTCAGAGAAAAAAAGCAAAATTTTTTCTTATTTTGGAGCAAAAAGGCAGAAATTCTCATTATTTTGGAGGAAAAAGGAGGAAATTCACCGTATTTTGGGGTAAAATTGCAGAAATTTCACATATTTTAGGGCAAAAAGGCAGAAATGTCCCTTATTTTGGGGCAAAATTGCAGTAATTTCACTTATTTTAGGGTAATAAATCAGAAATTCCCTTTATTTTGGGGCAAAAAAGACAGAAATTCCCTTTGTTTTGGGGGAAAAAGACAGAAATTCCACTTATTTAGAGGCAAAAAGGCAGAAATTCCCCTTATTTTGGAGCAAAAATGAAGAAATTTCCCATTTTTATGGCAAAAAGTTATGCATTCCCTTTATTTTCGGGCAAAAAGACAGAAATTCCTCGTATTTTGGATTAAAATTGCAGAAATTCCCCTAATTGTGGGGCAAAAGGCAGAAATTCCCTATATGTTTGGGCAAAAAGACGGAAATTCTCCTTATTTTGGGGCAAAACTCAGAAATTCCATTTATTTTGGGGCAAAATTCAAAAAATTTCACTTATTTTGGGGCAAAATTGCAGAAATTTCACTCATTTTGGGGCAAAATTTCAGAAATTTCACTTATTTCTGAGAAAATGCAAAAATTTTTCTTATTTTTTGGGCAAAAGGCAGAAATTCCCATTATTTTGCGGCAAAAAGGCAGAAATTCACCTTATTTTGGGGTAAAATTGCAGAAATTTCACATATTTCAAGGCAAAAAGCAGAAATTTCCCTTATTTTGGGGCAAAAATGCAGAAATTCTTAATATTTTGTGGAAAAAATGCAGAAATTTTCCTTATTTTGAGGTAAAAAGGCTGAAATTCCTCTTATTTGGGAGCAAAAAGGCAGAAATGCCCTTATTTTCGGGCAAGAAGACAGTAATTCCCCTTATTTTGTGGCAAAAAGGCAAAAATTTCTTTTATTTTGGGGCAAAATTGCAGATATATCACTTATTTCAGGGAATAATTCAAAAATTCCTTTTTTTGGGGCAAAAAGACATAAATTCCATTTATTTTTGGGTAAAAAGGGAGAAATTTCTCTTATTTTGAGGTAAAAAGGCAGAAATTCCTCTTATTTTGGGGCAAAAATGAAGAAATTTCCCTTTTTTGTGGTAAAAGTTATACATTCCCCTTACTTTCGGGATAAAAAGCAGAAATTCCTCGTATTTTGAAGCAAAATTGCAGAAATTCTCATAATTTTCGGGCAAAAAGGCAGAAATTTCCCTAATTTTGGGGCAAAAGAAGAAATTCCCTTTATTTTGAGGCAAAAATCAGAAATTCCCTTTCTTTTGGGGCAAAATTCAAGAAATTTCCTTTATTTTGGTGCAAAATTGCAAGAATTTACCTTATTTTGGGGCAAAATTGCAGAAATTTCCATTATTTGGGGCAAAATTGCAGAACTTTCATTTATTTTCAGGTAAAAAGGCTGAAATTACCTTAATTTTCGGGCAAAAAGTGAGAAATTCCCCTTATTTTGGGGCAAAATTGCAGAAATTTCCCTTATTATGGGAAATATTGCAGAAATTTTTCTTAATTTAAGGCAAAATTGCAGAAATTTCACTTATTTCAGAGAAAAAAAGCAAAAATTTTTCTTATTTTGGGGCAAAAAGGCAGAAATTCCCATTATTTTGGGGCAAAAAGGCAGAAATTTCCTTTTTTTGGGGCAAAATTGCAGAAATTTCACTTATTTTCAGGTGAAAAGGCTGAAATTTCCTTTATTTTGGGGCAAAAAAGAGAAATTCTCATTATTTTGGGGCAAAATTGCAGACATTTCCCTTATTATAGAAAATAATTGCAGAAATTTCTCTTATTTTAGGGCAAAATTGCAGAAATTTCACTTAGTTCAGAGAAAAAAAGCAAAAATTTTTCTTATTTTGGGGCAAAAAGGAAGAAATTCCCATTATTTTGGGGGAAAAAGGAGGAAATTCACCGTATTTTGGGGTAAAATTGCAGAAATTTCACATATTTCAGGGCAAAAAGGCAGAAATTTCCCTTATTTGGGGGCAAAATTGCAGAAATTTCACTTATTTCAGGGTAATAAGTCAGAAAATTTCCTTATTTTGGGGCAAAAAAGACAGAAAATCCCTTCGTTTTGGTGGAAAAAGACAGAAATTCCACTTATTTAGAGGCAAAAAAGCAGAAATTCTCCTTATTTTGGAGCAAAAATGAAGAAATTTCATTTTTTTAAGGCAAAAAGTTATCCATTCTTTTTATTTATGGGCGAAAATAAAGAAATTTCCCGTATTTTGGGGCAAAATTCCAGAAATTTCCCTTATTCTTGGGCAAAATTGCAGAAATTTTACTTATTTTAGGGCAAAATTGCAGAAATTTCACTTATTTCAGTGAAAAAAGGCAAAAATTCCCCTTATTTTGAGGTGAAAAGGCTGAAATTACCCTTATTATGGGGCAAAAAGGCAGACATTTCCCTTATTTGGGGACAAAATTGCAGAAATTTCACTTATTTCAGGGTAATAAGTCAGAAAATTTCCTCATTTTGTGGCAAAAAAGACAGAAAATCCCTCTGTTTTGGAGGAAAAAGACAGAAATTCAACTTATTTAGAGGCAAAAAAGCAGAAATTCCCCTTATTTTGGAGAAAAAATGAAGAAATTTCCCTTTTTTAAGGCAAAAAGGTATGCATTCTTTTTATTTACGGGCAAAACGGCAGAAATTTCCAATATTTTGGAGCAAAATTGCAGAAATTCCCCTAATTGTGGGGCAAAAATGCAGAAATTCCCTATATGTTGAGGCAAAAATACAGAAATTCTCCTTATTTTGGGGCAAAACTCAGAAATTCCACTTATTTTGGGGCAAAATTCCAGAAATTTCCCTTATTCTTTGGCAAAATTGCTGAAATTCCCCGTATTTTGGAGCAAAATTGCAGAAATTCCCCTAATTGTGGGGCAAAAATGCAGAAATTCCCTATATGTTGTGGCAAAAACACAGAAATTCTCCTTATTTTGGGGCAAAACTCAGAAATTCCACTTATTTTGGGGCAAAATTCCAGAAATTTCCTTTATTTCGGTGCAAAATTGCAGAAATTCCTGTTATTTAGGGGCAAAATTGCAGAAATTTTACTTATTTCAGGAAAAAAAGACAGAAATATTCCTTATTTTGGGGCAAAAAGGCAGAAATTCGTAATATTTTGTGGCAAAAATGCAGAAATTTCCCTTATTTTGAGGTGAAAAGGCTGAAATTCCCCTTATTTGAGGGCAAAAAGGCAGAAATTTCCCTTATTTTGGGACAAAATTGCAGAAATTTCACTTATTTCAGGGTAATAAGTCAGAAAATTTCCTTATTTTGGGGCAAAAAAGACAGAAAATCCCTTTGTTTTGGTGGAAAAAGACAGAAATTCCACTTATTTAGAGGCAAAAAAGCAGAAATTCCCCTTATTTTGGAGCAAAAATGAAGAAATTTCCCTTTTTTAAGGCAAAAAGGTATGCATTCTTTTTATTTACGGGCAAAACGGCAGAAATTTCCCATATTTTGGAGCAAAATTGCAGAAATTCCCCTAATTGTGGGGCAAAAATGCAGAAATTCCCTATATGTTGCGGCAAAAAGACAGAAATTCTCCTTATTTTGGGGCAAAACTCAGAAATTCCACTTATTTTGGGGCAAAATTCCAGAAATTTCCCTTATTCTTTGGCAAAATGCTGAAATTCCCCGTATTTTGGAGCAAAATTGCAGAAATTCCCCTAATTGTGGGGCAAAAATGCAGAAATTCCCTATATGTTGTGGCAAAAACACAGAAATTCTCCTTATTTTGGGGCAAAACTCAGAAATTCCACTTATTTTGGGGCAAAATTCCAGAAATTTCCTTTATTTCGGTGCAAAATTGCAGAAATTTCTCTTATTTAGGGGCAAAATTGCAGAAATTTTACTTATTTCAGGAAAAAAAGACAGAAATATTCCTTATTTTGGGGCAAAAAGGCAGAAATTCGTAATATTTTGTTGCAAAAATGCAGAAATTTCCCTTATTTTGAGGTGAAAAGGCTGAAATTTCCCTTATTTGAGGGCAAAAAGGCAGAAATTTCCCTTATTTTGGGACAAAATTGCAGAAATTTCACTTATTTCAGGGTAATAAGTCAGAAAATTTCCTTATTTGGGGGCAAAAAAGACAGAAAATCCCTTTGTTTTGGTGGAAAAAGACAGAAATTCCACTTATTTAGAGGCAAAAAAGCAGAAATTCCCCTTATTTTGGAGCAAAAATGAAGAAATTTCCCTTTTTTAAGGCAAAAAGGTATGCATTCTTTTTATTTACGGGCAAAACGGCAGAAATTTCCCATATTTTGGAGCAAAATTGCAGAAATTCCCCTAATTGTGGGGCAAAAATGCAGAAATTCCCTATATGTTGCGGCAAAAAGACAGAAATTCTCCTTATTTTGCGGCAAAACTCAGAAATTCCACTTATTTTGGGGCAAAATTCCAGAAATTTCCCTTATTCTTGGGCAAAATTGCAGAAATTCCCAATTTTTGGGGCAAAAGGCATAAATTCCCTTTATTTTGTGGCAAAAAATCAGAAATTCCCCTTATTTTGGGGCAAAATTCAAGAAATTGACTTTCTTTTGGGGCAAAATTGCAGGAATTTTCCTTATTTTGGTGCAAAATTGCACAAATTTCCCTTATTTGGGGCAAAATTGCAGAAAATTCAGATATTTTCAGGTAAAAAGGCTGAAATTTTCTTTATTTTGGGGCAAAAAGGGAGAAAATCCCCTTATTTTGGGGCAAAATTGCAGAAATTTCCCTTGTTATGGGAAAAAATTGCAGAAATTTACCTTATATTAGGGCAAAATTGCAGAAATTTCAATTATTTCGGAGAAATAAAGCAAAAATGTTTCTTATTTTGAAGCAAAAAGACAGAAATTCTCATTATTTTAGTGCAAAAAGGCAGAAATTCACCTTATTTTGGGGTAAAATTGAAGAAATTTCACATATTTCAGGGCAAAAAGGCAGAAATTTCCATTGTTTTGGGGCAAAATTGCAGAAATATCACTTATTTCAGAGTAATAAGTCAGAAATTCCCCTTATTTTGGGGCAAAAAAGACAGAAATTTCCGTTGTTTTGGGGGAAAAAGACAGAAATTCTACTTATTTAGAGGCAAAAAGGCAGAAATTCCCCTTATTTTAAAAAAAAAATGAAGAAATTTTCCTTTTTTATGGCAAAAAGTTATGCATTTCCCTTATTTTTGGGAAAAAAGGCAGAAATTCCCCGTATTTTGGAGCAAAATTGAAGAAATTCCCCTAATTGTGGGGCTAAAAGGCAGAAATTCACTATATGTTTTGGCAAAAGACAGAAATTCTCCTTATTTTGGGGCAAAACTCAGAAATTCCACTTCTTTTGGGGCAAAATTCCAGAAATTTCTCTTATTTTGGGGCAAAATTGCAGAAATTTCTCTTATTTAGGGGCAAAATTGCAGAAATTTGACTTATTTCAGGGAAAAAAGGCAGAAATTTTTTTTATTTTGTGGTAAAAAAAAAACAGAAATTCCTAATATTTTGTGGCAAAAATGCAGAAATTCCTCTTATTTTGAGGTAAAAAGGCTGAATTCCCCTTATTTGGGGGCAAAAAGGCAGAAATTTCCCTTATATTGGGGCAAAATTGCAGAAATTTCACATATTTCAGGGTAATAAGTCAGAAATTCCCCTTATTTTGGGGCAAAAAAGACAGAAATTTCCTTTGTTTTGGGGGAAATGGCAGAAATTCCACATGTTTAGAGGCAAAAAGGCAAAAATTTCTCTTATTTTGGAGCAAAAATGAAGAAATTTACCTTTTTATGGCAAAAAGGTATGCATTCCCATTATTTTCGGGCAAAAAGGCAGAAATTCCCCTTATTTTGGAGCCAAATTGCAGAAATTCCTCTAATTTTGGGGCAAAAGCCAGAAATTCCCTTTATTTTAGGGCAAAAATCAGAAATTCCCATTATTTTGGGGCAAAATTCCAGAAATTTCCTTTATTTTGGGGCAAAATTGCAGGAATTTACTTTATTTTGGGGCAAAATTGCAGAAATTTTCTTTATTTGGGGCAAAATTGCAAAAATTTCACATATTTTCAGGTAAAAAGGCTGAAATTTCCTTTATTTTGAGGCAAAAAGAGAGGAATTCCCCTTATTTTGGGGCAAAATTGCAGAAATTTCCCTTATTATGCGATAAAATTGCAGAAATTTCACTTATTTTAGGGTAAAATTGCAGAAATTTCACTTATTTCAGAGAAAAAAAGCAAAAATTTTTCTTATTTTGGGGCAAAAATGCAGAAATTCCCATTATTTTGTGACAAAAAGGCAGAAATTCACCTTAATTTGGTGTAAAATTGCAGAAATTTCATATATTTCAGGGCAAAAAGGCAGAAATTTCCCTTATTTTGGGGCAAAATTGCAGAAATTTCACTTATTTCAGGGTAATAAGTCAGAAATTCCCCTTATTTTGGGTCAAAAAAGACAGAAATTCCCTTTGTTTTGGGGGAAATGATAGAAATTCCACTTATTTAGAGGCAAAAAGGCAGAAATTCCCCTTATTTTGGAGCAAAAATGAAGAAATTTCCCTTTTTTATGGCAACAAGTTATGCATTCCACTTATTTTCGGGCAAAAGGGCATAAATTCCCCGTATTTTGGAGCAAAATTGAAGAAATTCCCCTAATTGTGGGGCAAAAAGGCAGAAATTCCCTATATGTTGGGGCAAAAAGATAAAAATTCTCCTTATTTTGGGACAAAACTCAGAAATTCAAATTTTGGTACATATTCCAGAAATTTCTTTTATTTTGGGGCAAAATTGCAGAAATTTCACTTATTTTGGGGCAAAATTGCAGAAATTTAACTTATTTCAGGGTAAAAAGGCAGAAATTTTTTTTATTTTGGGGCAAAAAGGCAGAAATTCCTAATATTTTGTGCCAAAATTCAAAAATTCCCCTTATTTTGAGGTAAAAATGCTAAAATTCCCCTTATTTGGGGGCAAAAAAGAAGAAATTTCCCTTATTTTTGGGCAAAATTGCAGAAATTTCACTTATTTCAGGGTAATAAGTCAGAAATTCCCCTTATTTTGGGGCAAAAATGACAGAAATTCCCTTTGTTTTGGGGGAAATGACAGAAATTCCACTTATTTAGAGGCAAAAAGGCAGAAATTTCCCTTATTTTGGAGCAAAAATGAAGAAATTTACATTTTTATGGCAAAAAGGTATGCATTCCCATTATTTTCAGGCAAAAAGGCAGAAATTCCCCGTATATTTGAGCAAAATTGCAATAATTCCCTTAATTTTGTGGCAAAAGCCAGAAATTCTCTTTATTTTGGGGCAAAAATCAGAAATTCCCCTTATTTTGGGGCAAAATTCAAAAAATTTCCTTTATCTTTGGGCAAAATTGCAGGAATTTACCTTATTTGTGGGAAAATTTCAGAAATTTCCTTTATTTGGGGCAAAATTGCAGAAATTTTACTTATTTTCTGGTAAAAAGGCTGAAATTTTCATTATTTTGTGGAAAAAAGGGAGAAATTCCCCTTATTTTGGGGCAAAATTGCAGAAATTTCACTTATTTCAGGATAATGAGTCAGAAATTCCTTTTATTTTGGGGCAAAAAATAGAGAAATTCCCTTCGTTTTTTGGGAAAAAGACAGAAATTCCACTTTTTAGGGGTAAAAAGGCAGAAATTCCCCTTATTTTGGAGCAAAAATGAAGAAATTTCCCTTTTTGTGGCAAAAAAATATACATTACCCTTACACTCGGGATAAAAAGCAGAAATTCCCCGTATTTTGAAGCAAAATTGCAGAAATTCTCATAATTTTCGGGCAAAAAGCCGAAATTCTCCTTATTTTGGGGCAAAAAGACAGAAAATCTTTTTTATTGGGAGCAAACAGTGAGAAATTCTCCTTATTTTGGGGCAAAATTGCAGAAATTTCCTTTACATTGGGGCAAAATTGCAGAAATTTGACTTATTTCAGGGAAAAAAGACAGAAATTTTCCTTATTTTGGGGCAAAAAGGCAGAAATTCCTAATATTTTGTGGCAAAAATGCAGAAATTCCCCTTATTTTGAGGTGAAAAGGCTGAAATTCCCCTTATTTTGGGGCAAAAAAGCAGAAATTTCCCTTATTTTGGGACAAAATTGCAGAAATTTCACTTATTTCAGGTTATAAGTCAGAAAATTTCCTTATTTTGGGGCAAAAAAGACCGAAAATCCCTTTGTTTTGGAGGAAAAAGACAGAAATTCCACTTATTTAGAGGCAAAAAAGCAGAAATTCCTCTTATTTTGGAGCAAAAATGAAGAAATTTCCTTTTTTAAACCAAAAAGGTATGCATTCTTTTTATTTACGGGCAAAAAGGCAGAAATTTTCCGTATTTTGGAGCAAAATTGCAGAATTTCCCCTAATTATGTGGCAAAAATGCAGAAATTCCCTAGATGTTGGGGCAAAAAGACTGAAATTCTCTTTATTTTGGGGCAAAACTCAGAAATTCCACTTATTTTGGGGCAAAATTCCAGAAATTTCCCTTATTTTTGGGCAAAATTGCAGAAATTTCACTTATTTTAGGGCAAAATTGCAGAAATTTCACTTATTTCAGTGAAAAAAGGCAGAAATTTCCCTTATTTTGGGGCAAAACGGCAGAAATTCTCCTTATTTTGAGGTAAAAAGGCTGAAATTCCCCTTATTTGGGGGCAAAAAGGCAGAAATTTCTTTTATATTGGGGCAAAATTGCAAAAATTTCACATATTTCAGGGTAATAAGTCAGAAATTCCCCTTATTTTGGGGCACAAAAGACAGAAATTTCCTTTGTTTTGGGGGAAATGGCAGAAATTCCACATGTTTAGAGGCAAAAAGGCAAAAATTTCTCTTATTTTGGAGCAAAAATGAAGAAATTTACCTTTTTATGGCAAAAAGGTATGCATTCCCATTATTTTCGGGCAAAAAGGCAGAAATTCCCCTTATTTTGGAGCCAAATTGCAGAAATTCCTCTAATTTTGGGGCAAAAGCCAGAAATTCCCTTTATTTTAGGGCAAAAATCAGAAATTCCCACTATTTTGGGGCAAAATTCCAGAAATTTCTTTTATTTTGGGGCAAAATTGCAGGAATTTACTTTATTTTGGGGCAAAATTGCAGAAATTTTCTTTATTTGGGGCAAAATTGCAGAAATTTCACATATTTTCAGGTAAAAAGCTAAAATTTCCTTTATTTTGGGGTAAAAAGGGAGAAATTCCCCTTATTTTGGGGCAAAATTGCAGAAATTTCCCTTATTATGCGATAAAATTGCAGAAATTTCACTTATTTTAGGGTAAAATTGCAGAAATTTTACTTATTTCAGAGAAAAAAAGCAAAAATTTTTCTTATTTTGGGGCAAAAAGGCAGAAATTCCCATTAGTTTGTGACAAAAAGGCAGAAATTCACCTTAATTTGGTGTAAAATTGCAGAAATTTCACATATTTCAGGGCAAAAAGGCAGAGATTTCCTTTATTTTGGGGCAAAATTGCAGAAATTTCACTGATTTCAGGGTAATAAGTCAGAAATTCCCTTTATTTTGGGGCAAAAAAGACAGAAATTCCCTTTGTTTTGGCGGAAAAAGACAGAAATTCCACTTATTTAGAGGCAAAAAGGCAGAAATTCCCCTTATTTTGGAGCAAAAATTAAGAAATTTCCCTTTTTTATGGCAACAAGTTATGCATTCCCCTTATTTTCGGGCAAAAAGACAGAAATTCCCCGTAATTTGGAGCAAAATTGCAGAAATTCCCCTAATTGTGGGTCAAAAAGGCAGAAATTCCCTATATGTTGGGGCAAAAAGACAAAAATTCTTCTTATTTTGGAGCAAAACTCAGAAATTCCAAATTTTGGTGCAAAATTCCAGAAATTTCCCTTATTTTGGGGCAAAATTGCAGAAATTTTACTTATTTCAGAGTAATGAGTCAGAAATTCCTTTTATTTTCGGGCAAAAAAGAAAGAAATTCCCTTTGATTTTTGGGAAAAAGACAGAAATTCCACTTATTTAGAGGCAAAAAGGCAGAAATTCCCCTTATTTTGGAGCAAAAATGAAGAAATTTCTTTTTTTGTGGCAAAAAATATATATTCCCCTTACTTTCGGGATAAAAAGCAGAAATTCCCCGTATTTTGAAGCAAAATTGCAGAAATTCTCATAATTTTCGGAAAATAAGGCAGAAATTCTCTTTATTTTGGGGCAAAAAGACAGAAAATCTTCTTTTTTCGGGAGCAAACTGTCAGAAATTTTCCTCATTTTGGGGCAAAATTGCAGAAATTTCCTTTACATTGGAGCAAAATTGCAGAAATTTCCCTTATTAAGGGAAAAAATTGCAGAAATTTCCCTTATTTTAGGGCAAAATTGCAGAAATTTCACTTATTTCAGAGAAAAAAGCAAAAATTTTTCTTATTTTGGGGTAAAAAGGCAGAAATTCCCATTATTTTGGGGCAAAAAGGCAGAAATTCACCTTATTTTGGGGTAAAATTGCAGAAATTTCACATATTTCAGGGCAAAAAGGCAGAAATTTCCCTTATTTTGGGGCAAAATTGCAGAAATTTCACTTATTTCAGGGTAATAAGTCAGAAATTCCCCTTATTTTGGGTCAAAAAAGACAGAAATTCCCTTTGTTTTGGGGGAAATGACAGAAATTCCACATATTTAGAGGCAAAAAGGCAGAAATTCCCATTAGTTTGTGACAAAAAGGCAGAAATTCACCTTAATTTGGTGTAAAATTGCAGAAATTTCACATATTTCAGGGCAAAAAGGCAGAGATTTCCTTTATTTTGGGGCAAAATTGCAGAAATTTCACTGATTTCAGGGTAATAAGTCAGAAATTCCCTTTATTTTGGGGCAAAAAAGACAGAAATTCCCTTTGTTTTGGCGGAAAAAGACAGAAATTCCACTTATTTAGAGGCAAAAAGGCAGAAATTCCCCTTATTTTGGAGCAAAAATTAAGAAATTTCCCTTTTTTATGGCAACAAGTTATGCATTCCCCTTATTTTCGGGCAAAAAGACAGAAATTCCCCGTAATTTGGAGCAAAATTGCAGAAATTCCCCTAATTGTGGGTCAAAAAGGCAGAAATTCCCTATATGTTGGGGCAAAAAGACAAAAATTCTTCTTATTTTGGAGCAAAACTCAGAAATTCCAAATTTTGGTGCAAAATTCCAGAAATTTCCCTTATTTTGGGGCAAAATTGCAGAAATTTTACTTATTTCAGAGTAATGAGTCAGAAATTCCTTTTATTTTCGGGCAAAAAAGAAAGAAATTCCCTTTGATTTTTGGGAAAAAGACAGAAATTCCACTTATTTAGAGGCAAAAAGGCAGAAATTCCCCTTATTTTGGAGCAAAAATGAAGAAATTTCTTTTTTTGTGGCAAAAAATATATATTCCCCTTACTTTCGGGATAAAAAGCAGAAATTCCCCGTATTTTGAAGCAAAATTGCAGAAATTCTCATAATTTTCGGAAAATAAGGCAGAAATTCTCTTTATTTTGGGGCAAAAAGACAGAAAATCTTCTTTTTTCGGGAGCAAACTGTCAGAAATTTTCCTCATTTTGGGGCAAAATTGCAGAAATTTCCTTTACATTGGAGCAAAATTGCAGAAATTTCCCTTATTAAGGGAAAAAATTGCAGAAATTTCCCTTATTTTAGGGCAAAATTGCAGAAATTTCACTTATTTCAGAGAAAAAAGCAAAAATTTTTCTTATTTTGGGGTAAAAAGGCAGAAATTCCCATTATTTTGGGGCAAAAAGGCAGAAATTCACCTTATTTTGGGGTAAAATTGCAGAAATTTCACATATTTCAGGGCAAAAAGGCAGAAATTTCCCTTATTTTGGGGCAAAATTGCAGAAATTTCACTTATTTCAGGGTAATAAGTCAGAAATTCCCCTTATTTTGGGTCAAAAAAGACAGAAATTCCCTTTGTTTTGGGGGAAATGACAGAAATTCCACATATTTAGAGGCAAAAAGGCAGAAATTCCCCTTATTTTGGAGCAAAAATGAAGAAATTTGCCTTTTTTATGGCAACAAGTTATGCATTCCCCTTATTTTCGGGCAAAAGGGCATAAATTCTCCGTATTTTGGAGCAAAATTGTAGAAATTCCCCTAATTGTGGGGCAAAAAGGCAGAAATTCCCTATATGTTGGGGCAAAAAGATAAAAATTCTCCTTATTTTTGGACAAAACTCAGAAATTCAAATTTTGGTGCAAATTCCAGAAATTTCTTTTATTTTGGGGCAAAATTGAAGAAATTTCACTTATTTGGGGGCAAAATTGCAGAAATTTAACTTATTTCAGTGTAAAAAGGCAGAATTTTATTTATTTTGGGGCAAAAAGGCAGAAATTCCTAATAATTTGTGCCAAAATTCAAAAATTCCCCTTATTTTGAGGTAAAAATGCTAAAATTCCCCTTATTTGGGGGCCCAAAAGAAGAAATTTCCCTTATTTTTGGGCAAAATTGCAGAAATTTCACTTATTTCAGGGTAATAAGTCAGAAATTCCCCTTATTTTGGGGCAAAAATGACAGAAATTCCCTTTGTTTTGGGGGAAATGACAGAAATTCCACTTATTTAGAGGCAAAAAGGCAGAAATTTCCCTTATTTTGGAGCAAAAATGAAGAAATTTACCTTTTTATGGCAAAAAGGTATGCATTCCCATTATTTTCAGGCAAAAAGGCAGAAATTCCCCGTATATTGGAGCAAAATTGCAATAATTCCCTTAATTTTGTGGCAAAAGCCAGAAATTCCCTTTATTTTGGGGCAAAAATCAGAAATTCCCCTTATTTTGGGGCAAAATTCAAAAAATTTCCTTTATTTTTGGGCAAAATTGCAGGAATTTACCTTATTTTGGGGCAAAATTGCAGAAATTTCCTTTATTTGGGGCAAAATTGCAGAAATTTCACATATTTTCAGGTAAAAAGGCTGAAATTTCCTTTATTTTGGGGCAAAAAGGGAGAAATTCCCCTTATTTTGGGGCAAAATTGCAGAAATTTCCCTTATTATGCAATAAAATTGCAGAAATTTCACTTATTTTAGGGCAAAATTGCAAAAATTTCACTTATTTCAGAGAAAAAAAGCAAAAATTTTTTTTATGTTGGGGCAAAAAGGCAGAAATTCCCATTATTTTGGGGCAAAAAGGCAGAAATTCACCTTATTTTGGGGTAAAATTGCAGAAATTTCACATATTTCAGGGCAAAAAGGCAGAAATTTCCCTTATTTTGGGGCAAAATTGCAGAGTTTTCACTTATTTCAGGGTAATAAGTCAGAAATTCTTCTTATTTTTGGGCAATAAGACAGAAATTCCCATTGTTTTGGAGTAAAAAGACAGAAATTCCACTTATTTAGAGGCAAAAAGGCAGAAATTACCCTTATTTTGGAGAAAAAATGAAGAAATTTCCCTTTTTTATGGCAACAAGTTATGCATTCCCCTTATTTTCGGGCAAAATGACAGAAATTCCCCGTATTTTTGAGCAAAATTGCAGAAATTCCCCAAATTGTGGGGCAAAAAGGCAGAAATTCCCTATATGTTGGGGCAAAAAGACAAAAATTCTCCTTATTTTGGGGCAAAACTCAGAAATTCCAAATTTTGGTGCAAAATTCCAGAAATTACCCTTATTTTGGGGCAAAATTGCAGAAATTGCACTTATTTTGGGGCAAAATTGCAGAAATTTCACTTATTTCAGGGGAAAAAGGCAGAAATTTTTCTTATTTTGGGGCAAAAAGGCAGAAATTCCTAATATTTTATGCCAAAATTAAAAAATTCCCCTCAATTTGAGGTAAAATGCTAAAATTCCCCTTATTTGCGAGCAAAAAGTCAGAAATTTCCCTTATTTTTGGGCAAAATTGCAGAAATTTCACTTATTTCAGGGTAATGAGTCAGAAATTCCTCTTATTTTGGGGCAAAAAATAGAGAAATTCCCTTCGTTTTTTGGGAAAAAGACAGAAATTCCACTTATTAGGGGTAAAAAGCAGAAATTCCCCTTATTTTAGAGCAAAAATAAAGAAATTTCCCTTTTTGTGGCAAAAAAATATACATTACCCTTACACTCGGGATAAAAAGCAGAAATTCCCCGTATTTTGAAGCAAAATTGCAGAAATTCTCATAATTTTCGGGCTAAAAGGCCGAAATTCTCCTTATTTTGGGGCAAAAAGACAGAAAATCTTTTTTTTCGGGAGCAAACAGTGAGAAATTCTCCTTACTTTGGGGCAAAATTGCAGAAATTTCCTTTACATTGGGGCAAAATTGCAGAAATTTGACTTATTTCAGGGAAAAAAGACAGAAATTTTCCTTATTTTGGGGCAAAAAGGCAGAAATTCCTAATATTTTTTGGCAAAAATGCAGAAATTCCCCTTATTTTGAGGTGAAAAGGCTGAAATTCCCCTTATTTTGGGGCAAAAAAGCAGAAATTTCCCTTATTTTGGGACAAAATTGCAGAAATTTCACTTATTTCAGGTTATAAGTCGGAAAATTTCCTTATTTTGGGGCAAAAAAGACCGAAAATCCCTTTGTTTTGGAGGAAAAAGACAGAAATTCCACTTATTTGAAGGCAAAAAAGCAGAAATTTCCCTTATTTTGGAGCAAAAATGAAGAAATTTCCTCTTTTAAACCAAAAAGGTATGCATTCTTTTTATTTACGGGCAAAAAGGCAGAAATTTTCCGTATTTTGGAGCAAAATTGCAGATATTCCCCTAATTATGGGGCAAAAATGCAGAAATTCCCTAGATGTTGGGGCAAAAAGACTGAAATTCATTTTATTTTGGGGCAAAACTCAGAAATTCCACTTATTTTGGGGCAAAATTCCAGAAATTTCCCATATTCTTGGGCAAAATTGCAGAAATTTCACTTATTTCAGGGCAAAATTGCAGAAATTTCACTTATTTCAGTGAAAAAAGGCAGAAATTTCCCTTATTTTGGGGCAAAACGGCAGAAATTCTTCTTATTTTGAGGTAAAAAGGCTGAAATTCTCCTTATTTGCGGGCAAAAAGACAGAAATTTCTATTATATTGGGGCAAAATTGCAGAAATTTCACATATTTCAGGGTAATAAGTCAGAAATTCCCCTTATTTTGGGGCAAAAAAGACAGAAATTTCCTTTGTTTTGGGGGAAATGGCAGAAATTCCACATATTTAGAGGCAAAAAGGCAAAAATTTCTCTTATTTTGGAGCAAAAATGAAGAAATTTACCTTTTATGGCAAAAAGGTATGCATTCCCATTATTTTCGGGCAAAAAGGCAGAAATTCCCCTTATTTTGGAGCCAAATTGCAGAAATTCCTCTAATTTTGGGGCAAAAGCCAGAAATTCCCTTTATTTTAGGGCAGAAATCAGAAATTCCCATTATTTTGGGGCAAAATTCCAGAAATTTCCTTTATTTTGGGGCAAAATTGCAGGAATTTACCTTATTTTGGGGCAAAATTGAAGAAATTTTCTTTATTTGGGGCAAAATTGCAGAAATTTCACATATTTTCAGGTAAAAAGGCTGAAATTTCCTTTATTTTGGGGCAAAAAGGGAGAAATTCCCCTTATTTTGGGGCAAAATTGCAGAAATTTCCCTTATTATGCGATAAAATTGCAGAAATTTCACTCATTTTAGGGTAAAATTGCAGAAATTTCACTTATTTCAGAGAAAAAAAGCAAACATTTTTCTTATTTTGGGGCAAAAAGGCAGAAATTTTCATTATTTTGTGACAAAAAGGCAGAAATTCACCTTAATTTGGTGTAAAATTGCAGAAATTTCACATATTTCAGGGCAAAAAGGCAGAGATTTCCTTTATTTTGGGGCAAAATTGCAGAAATTTCACTGATTTCAGGGTAATAAGTCAGAAATTCCCTTTATTTTGTGGGAAAAAGACAGAAATTCCCTTTGTTTTGGCGGAAAAAGACAGAAATTCCACTTATTTAGAGGCAAAAAGGCAGAAATTCCCTTTATTTTGGAGCAAAAATTAAGAAATTTCCCTTTTTTATGGCAACAAGTTATGCATTCCCCTTATTTTCGGGCAAAAAGACAGAAATTCCCCGTAATTTGGAGCAAAATTGCAGAAATTCCCCTAATTGTGGGGCAAAAAGGCAGAAATTCCCTATATGTTGGGGCAAAAAGACAAAAATTCTTCTTATTTTGGAGCAAAACTCAGAAATTCCAAATTTTGGTGCAAAATTCCAGAAATTTCCCTTATTTTGGGTCAAAATTGCAGAAATTTTACTTATTTCAGGGTAATGAGTCAGAAATTCCTTGTATTTTGGGGCAAAAAAGAAAGAAATTCCCTTTGATTTTTGGGAAAAAGACAGAAATTCCACTTATTTAGAGGCAAAAAGGCAGAAATTCCCCTTACTTTGGAGCAAAAATGAAGAAATTTCTTTTTTTTTGTGGCAAAAAATATATATTCCCCTTACTTTCGGGATAAAAAGCAGAAATTCCCCGTATTTTGAAGCAAAATTGCAGAAATTCTCATAATTTTTGGAAAAAAAGGCAGAAATTCTCTTTATTTTGGGGCAAAAAGACAGAAAATCTCCTTTTTTCGGGAGCAAACAGTCAGAAATTTTCCTCATTTTGGGGAAAAATTGCAGAAATTTCCTTTACATTGGAGCAAAATTGCAGAAATTTCCCTTATTAGGGGAAAAAAATTGCAGAAATTTCCCTTATTTTAGGGCAAAATTGCAGAAATTTTACTTATTTCAGAAAAAAAAAACAAAAATTTTTGTTTTTTGGGGGCAAAAATGCAGAAATTCACCTTATTTTGGGGTAAAATAACAGAAATTTCACATATTTCAGGGCAAAAAGGAAGAAATTTTCCTTATTCTGAGGAAAAATTGAAGAAATTTAACTTATTTCAGGGTAATAAGTCAGAAATTCCCCTTATTTTGGGGCAAAAAAACAGAAATTCCCTTTGTTTTCGGGGAAAACGACAGAAATTCCATTATCTAGAGAAAAAAAGGCAGAAATTCCCCTTATTTTGGAGCAAAAATAAAGAAATTTCCCTTTTTATGGCAAAAAGGTATGCATTCCCATTATTTTCAGGCAAAAAGGCAGAAATTACCCGTATTTTGGAGCAAAATTGAAGAAATTCCCCTAATTTTGGGGCAAAAGGCAGAAATTCCTTTTATTTTGAGGCAAAAATCAGAAATTCCCCTCATTTTGGGGCAAAATTCTAGAAATTTCTTTTTTGGGGGGCAAAATTGCAGGAATTTACCTTATTTTTGGGCAAAATTGCAGAAATTTCTCTTATTTGGGGCAAAAATGCAGAAATTTCACTTATTTTCAGGTAAAAAGACAGAAATTTCCTTTATTTTGGCGCAAAAAGGGAGAAATTCCCTTTATTTTGGGGTAAAATTGCAGACATTTTCCTTATTATGAAGAAAAATTGCAGAAATTTCCCTTATTTTAAGGCAAAATTGAAGAAATTTCACTTATTTCAGAGAAAAAAAGCAAAAATTTTTCTTATTTTTGGGCAAAAAGGCAGAAATTCTCATTATTTTGGGGCAAAAAGGCAGAAATTCACCTTATATTAAGGTAAAATTGCAGAAATTTCACATATTTCAGGGCAAAAATGCAGAAATTTCTCTTATTTTGGGGCAAAATTGCAGAAATTTTCCTTATTTTGGGGCAAAAATTCAAGAAATTTCACTTATTTCAGGGTAATGAGTCAGAAATTCCTCTTATTTTGGGGCAAAAAAGAAAGAAATTCCCTTTGTTTTTTGAAAAAAAAAAAACAGAAATTCCAGTTATTTAGAGGCAAAAAGCACAAATTCCCCTTATTTTGGAGCAAAAATGAAGAAATTTCACTTTTTTGTGGCAAAAAATATACATTCCCCTTACTTTCAGGATAAAAAGCAGAAATTCCCCGTATTTTGAAGCAAAATTGCAGAAATTCTCATAATTTTCGGGCAAAAAGGCAGAAATTCTCATTATTTTGGGGCAAAACGACAGAAAATCTCCTTTTTTTCGGGAGCAAACAGTCAGAAATTCTACTTATTTTGGGGCAAAATTGCAGAAATTTCCTTTACATTGGGGCAAAATTGCAGAAATTTCCCTTATTATGGGAAAAAATTGCAGAATTTCCCTTATTTTAGGGTATAATTGCAGAAATTTTACTTATTTCAGAAAAAAAAAGCAAAAATGTTTCTTATTTTGGGGCAAAAAGGCAGAAATTCCCATTATTTTGGGGCAAAAAAACAGATATTCACCTTATTTTGGGGTAAAATTGCAGAAATTTCACATATTTCAGGGCAAAAAGGCAGAAATTTACCTTATCCTGTGGCATAATTGCAGAAATTTCACTTATTTCTGGGTAATAAGTCAGAAATTCCTCTTATTTTGGGGCAAAAAGGACAGAAATTCCCTTTGTTTTCGGGGAAAAACACAGAAATTCCACGTATCTAGAGGCAAAAATGCAGAAATTCCCCTTATTTTGGAGCAACAATGAAAAAATTTCCCTATTTATTGCAAAAAGGTATGCATTCCCATTATTTTCAGGAAAAAAGGCAGAAATTCCCCGTATTTTGGAGCAAAATTGAAGAAATTCCCCTAATTTTGGGGCAAAAGGCAGAAATTCCCTTTATTTTGGGGCAAAATTCTAGAAATTTCCTTTTTTTGCGGGCAAAATTGCAGGAATTTACCTTATTTTGGGGCAAAATTACAGAAATTTCACTTATTTCAGAGAAAAAAAGCAAAAATTTTTCTTATTTTGGGGCAAAAAGGCAGAAATTCTCATTATTTTGGGGCAAAAAGGCAGAAATTCACCTTATTTTGGGGTAAAATTGCAGAAATTTCACATATTTCAGGGTAAAAACGCAGAAATTTCCCTTATCCTGGGGCAAAATTGCAGAAATTTCACTTATTTTAGGGTAATAAGTCAGAAAATCCCCTTATTTTGTTGCAAAAAAGACAGAAATTCCTTATGTTTTGGGGGAAAAAGACAGAAATTCCACTTATTTAGAGGCAAAAACCCAGAAATTCTCCTTATTTTGGAGCAAAAATTAAGAAATTTCCCTTTTTTATGGCAACAAGTTATGCATTCCCCTTATTTTCAGGCAAAAAGACAGAAATTTCCTGTATTTTGGAGCAAAATTGCAGAAATTCCTCTTATTGTGGGGCAAAAAGGCAGAAATTCCCTATATGTTGGGGCAAAAAGACAAAAATTCTCCTTATTTTGGGGCAAAACTCAGAAATTCCACTTTTTTAGTGCCAAATTCTAGAAATTTCCCTTATTTTGGGGCAAAATTGGAGAAATTTCACTTATTTTGGGGCAAAATTGCAGAAATTTCACTTATTTCAGAGAAAAAAGGCAGAAATTTTACTTATTTTGGAGCAAAAATGTAGAAATTCCTAATATTTTGTGCCAAAATTCATAAAATCCCTTTATTTTGAGGTAAAAATGCTGAAATTCCCCTTATTTGGGGGCAAAAAAGCAGAAATTTCTCTTATTTTGGGGCAAATTTGCAGAAATTTCACTTATTTCAGGGTAATGAGTCAGAAATTCCTTTTATTTTGAGGCAAAAAAGAGAGAAATTCCCTTTGATTTTTGGGAAAAAGACAGAAATTCCACTTATTTAGAGGCAAAAAAGCAGAAATTCCCCTTATTTTGGAGCAAAAATGAAGAAATTTCCCTTTTTTGTGGCAAAAAATATACATTCCCCTTACTTTCGGGATAAAAAGCAGAAATTCCCCGTATTTTGAAGCAAAATTGCAGAAATTCTCCCAATTTTCGGGCAAAAAGGCAGAAATTCTCCTTATTTTGGGGCAAAAATACAGAAAATCTCCTTTTTTCGGGAGCAAACAGTAAGAAATTCTCCTTATTTGTGGGCAAAATTGAAGAAATTTCCTTTACATTGGGGCAAAATTACAGAAATTTCCCTTATTAAGGGAAAAAATTGCAGAAATTTCCCTTATTTTAGGGCAAAATTGCAGAAATTTTACTTATATCAGAGAAAAAAGCAAAAATTTTTCTTTTTGGGGCAAAAAGGCAGAAATTTCCATTATTTTGGGGCAAAAAAACAGAAATTCACTTTATTTTGGGTAAAATTGCAGAAATTTCACATATTTCAGGGCAAAGAGGCAGAAATTTTCCTTATTTTGGGGCAAAATTGCAGAAATTTCTCTTATTTCAGGGTAATAAGTCAGAAATTCCCCTTATTTTGGGGCAAAAAAGACAGAAATTCCCTTTGTTTTGGGGAAAAAGACAGAAATTCCACTTATCTAGAGGCAAAAAGGCAGAAATTCCCTTTATTTTGGAGCAAAAATGAAGAAATTTCCCTTTTTATGGCAAAAAGGTATGCATTCCCATTATTTTCAGGAAAAAAGGCAGAAATTCCCCGTATTTTGGAGCAAAATTGAAGAAATTCCCCTAATTTGGGGGCAAAAGGCAGAAATTCCTTTTATTTTGAGGCAAAAATCAGAAATTCCCCTTATTTTGTGGCAAAATTCTAGAAATTTCCTTTTTGGGGGGCAAAATTGCAAGAATTTACCTTATTTTTGGGCAAAATTGCAGAAATTTCCCTTATTTTGGGGCAAAATTGCAGAAATTTCACTTATTTCAGGGTAATGAGTCAGAAATTCCTTTTATTTTGAGGCACAAAAGGGAGAAATTCCCTTTCGTTTTTGGAAAGAAGACAGAAATTCCAGTTATTTAGAGGCAAAAAGCGGAAATTCTCCTTATTTTGGAACAATAATGAAGAAATTTCCCTTTATTGTGGCAAAAAATATACATTTTCCTTACTTTCGGTATAAAAAGCAGAAATTCCCTGTATTTTGAAGCAAAATTGCAGAAATTCTCATAATTTTCGGGCAAAAAGGCAGAAATTCTACTTATTTTGGGGCAAAAAGACAGAAAATCTCCTTCTTTCGGGAGCAAATAGTCAGAAATTCTCAATATTTTGGGGCAAAATTGCAGAAATTTCCTTTACATTGGGGCAAAATTGCAGAAATTTCCATTATTATGGGAAAAATTGCAGAAATTTCCCTTATTTTAGGGCAAAATTGCAGAAATTTTACTTATTTCAGAGAAAAAAAGCAAAAATTTTTCTTATTTTGGGGCAAAAAGGCAGAAATTCCCATTATTTTGGGGCAAAAAAACAGAAATTCACCTTATTTTGGGGTAAAATTGCAGAAATTTCACATATTTCAAGGCAAAAATGCAGAAATTTTCTTTATGCTGGGGCAAAATTGCAGAAATTTCACTTATTTCATGGTAATAAGTCAGAAATTCCCCTTATTTTGTGGCAAAAAAGACAGAAATTTTCTTTGTTTTTGGGGGAAAAAGACAGAAATTCCACTTATTTAGAGGCAAAAGGCAGAAATTCCCCTTATTTTGGAGCAAAAATGAAGAAATTTCCCTTTTTTATGGCAACAAGTTATGCATTCCCCTTATTTTCGGGCAAAAAGAGAGAAATTCCATGTATTTTGGAGCAAAATTGCAGAAATTCCCCTAATTGTGGGGCAAAAAGGCAGAAATTTCCTATATGTTTGGGCAAAAAGACAAAAATTCTCCTAATTTTGGGGCAAAACTCAGAAATTCCAAATTTTTGTGCAAAATTCCAGAAATTTCCCTTATTTTGGGGCATAATTGCAGAAATTTCAATTATTTTGGGGCAAAATTGCAGAAATTTCACTTATTTCAGGGAAAAAAGGCAGAAATTTTATTTATTTTGGGTCAAAAAGACAGAAATTCCTAATATTTTTTGCCAAAATTCAGAAATTCCCCTTATTTTGAGGTAAAAATGCTGAAATTCCCCTTATTTGAGGGCAAAATGCAGAAATTTCCCTTACTTTGGGGCAAAATTGCAGAAATTTCACTTATTTCAGGGTATTGAGTCAGAAATTCCTTTTATTTTAAGGCAAAAAAGAGAGAAATTCCTTTTGATTTTTGGGAAAAGACAGAAATTCCACTTATTTAGAGGCAAAAAGACAGAAATTCCCCTTATTTTGGAGCAAAAATGAAGAAATTTCCCTTTTTTGTGGCAAAAAATATACATTCACCTTACTTTCGGGATAAAAAGCAGAAATTCCCCGTATTTTGAAGCAAAATTGCAGAAATTCTCATAATTTTCGGGCAAAAAGGCAGAAATTCTCCTTATTTTGGTGCAAAAAGGCAGAAAATCTCCTTTTTTCGGGAGCAAACAGTCAGAAATTCTACTTATTTTGGGGCAAAATTGCAGAAATTTCCTTTACATTGGGGCAAAATTGCAGAAATTTTACTTATTTCAGAGAAAAAAAGCAAAAATTTTTCTTATTTTGTGGCAAAAAGGCAGAAATTCTCATTATTTTGGGGCAAAAAAAAGAAATTCACCTTATTTTAGGGTATAATTGCAGAAATTTCACATATTTCAGGGCAAAAAGGCAGAAATTTACCTTATCCTGGGGCAAAATTGCAGAAATTTCACTTATTTCAGGGTAATAAGTCAGAAATTCCCTTTATTTTGGGGCAAAAAAGACAAAAATTCCCTTTGTTTTCAGGGAAAAAGACAGAAATTCCACTTATCTAGAGGCACAAAGGCAGAAATTCCCCTTATTTTGGAGCAACAATGAAGAAATTTCCCTTTTTATTGCAAAAACCTATGCATTCCCATTATTTTCAGGCAAAAAGGCAGAAATTCCCCGTATTTTGGAGCAAAATTGCAGAAATTCCCCTAATTTTTGGGCAAAAGGCAGAAATTCCCTTTATTTTGTGGCAAAAATCAGAAATTCCCCTTATTTTGGGGCAAAATTCTAGAAATTTCTTTTTTTGGGGAGCAAAATTGCAGGAATTTACCTTATTTTGGGGCAAAATTGCAGAAATTTCCTTTATTTGGGGCAAAATTGCAGAAATTTCACTTATTTTAAGGTAAAAAGGAAGAAATTTCCTTTATTTTGGGGCAAAAAGGGAGAAATTCCCTTTATTTTTTGGCAAAATTGCAGACATTTTCCTTATTATGTGGAAAAATTGCAGAAATTTCCCTTATTTAGGGCAAAATTGCAGAAATTTCACTTATTTCAGAGAAAAAAAGCAAAATTTTTTTTTATTTTGGGGCAAAAAGGCAGAAATTCTCATTATTTTGGGGCAAAAAGGCAGAAATTCACCTTATTTTAAGGTAAAATTGCAGAAATTTCACATATTTCAGGGCAAAAAGGCAGAAATTTCCCTTATCCTGGGGCAAAATTGCAGAAATTTTCCTTATTTTGGGGCAAAAATTCAAGAAATTTCACTTATTTCAGGGTAATGAGTCAGAAATTCCTCTTATTTTGGGGCAAAAAAGAAAGAAATTCCCTTTGTTTGTTGAAAAAAAAAACAGAAATTCCAGTTATTTAGAGGCAAAAAGCAGAAATTCCCCTTATTTTGGAGCAAAAATGAAGAAATTTCCCTTTTTTGTGGCAAAAAAAATACATTCCCCATACTTTCGGGATAAAAAGCAGAAATTCCCCGTATTTTGAAGCAAAATTGCAGAAATTCTCATAATTTTCGGGCAAAAAGGCAGAAATTCTCCTTATTTTGGGGCAAAACGACAGAAAATCTCCTTTTTTTCGGGAGCAAACAGTCAGAAATTCTACTTATTTTGGGGCAAAATTGCAGAAATTTCCTTTACATTGGGGCAAAATTGCAGAAATTTCCCTTATTATGGGAAAAAATTGCAGAAGTTCCCTTATTTTAGGGTATAATTGCAGAAATTTTACTTATTTCAGAAAAAAAAAGCAAAAATGTTTCTTATTTTGGGGCAAAAAGGCAGAAATTCCCATTATTTTGGGGCAAAAAAACAGATATTCACCTTATTTTGGGGTAAAATTGCAGAAATTTCACATATTTCAGGGCAAAAAGGCAGAAATTTACCTTATCCTGTGGCAAAATTGCAGAAATTTCACTTATTTCTGGGTAATAAGTCAGAAATTCCTCTTATTTTGGGGCAAAAAGGACAGAAATTCCCTTTGTTTTCGGGGAAAAACACAGAAATTCCACGTATCTAGAGGCAAAAATGCAGAAATTCCCCTTATTTTGGAGCAACAATGAAGAAATTTCTTTTTTTATTGCAAAAAGGTATGCGTTCCCATTATTTTCAGGCAAAAAGGCAGAAATTTCCCGTATTTTGGAGCAAAATTGAAGAAATTCCCCTAATTTTGGGGCAAAAGGCAGAAATTCCCTTTATTTTGGGGCAAAATTCTAGAAATTTCCTTTTTTTGCGGGCAAAATTGCAGGAATTTACCTTATTTTGGTGCAAAATTGCAGAAATTTCACTTATTTCAGAGAAAAAAAGCAAAAATTTTTCTTATTTTGGGGCAAAAAGGCAGAAATTCTCATTATTTTGGGGCAAAAAGGCAGAAATTCACCTTATTTTGGGGTAAAATTGCAGAAATTTCACATATTTCAGGGTAAAAACGCAGAAATTTCCCTTATTTTTGGGCAAAATTGCAGAAATTTCACTTATTTTAGGGTAATAAGTCAGAAAATCCCCTTATTTTGGGGCAAAAAAGACAGAAATTCCTTATGTTTTGGGGGAAAAAGACAGAAATTCCACTTATTTAGAGGCAAAAACCCAGAAATTCTCCTTATTTTGGAGCAAAAATTAAGAAATTTCCCTTTTTTATGGCAACAAGTTATGCATTCCCCTTATTTTCAGGCAAAAAGACAGAAATTTCCTGTATTTTGGAGCAAAATTGCAGAAATTCCTCTTATTGTGGGGCAAAAAGGCAGAAATTCCCTATATGTTGGGGCAAAAAGACAAAAATTCTCCTTATTTTGGGGCAAAACTCAGAAATTCCACTTTTTTTAGTGCCAAATTCTAGAAATTTCCCTTATTTTGGGGCAAAATTGGAGAAATTTCACTTATTTTGGGGCAAAATTGCAGAAATTTCACTTATTTCAGAGAAAAAAGGCAGAAATTTTACTTATTTTGGAGCAAAAATGCAGAAATTCCTAATATTTTGTGCCAAAATTCATAAATTCCCTTTATTTTGAGGTAAAAATGCTGAAATTCCCCTTATTTGGGGGCAAAAAGGCAGAAATTTCCCTTATTTTGGGGCAAAATTGCAGAAATTTCACTTATTTCAGGGTAATGAGTCAGAAATTCCTTTTATTTTGAGGCAAAAAAGAGAGAAATTCCCTTTGATTTTTGGGAAAAATACAGAAATTCCACTTATTTAGAGGCAAAAAAGCAGAAATTCCCCTTATTTTGGAGCAAAAATGAAGAAATTTCCCTTTTTTGTGGCAAAAAATATACATTCCCCTTACTTTCGGGATAAAAAGCAGAAATTCCCCGTATTTTGAAGCAAAATAGCAGAAATTCTCCCAATTTTCGGGCAAAAAGGCAGAAATTCTCCTTATTTTGGGGCAAAAATACAGAAAATCTCCTTTTTTCGGGAGCAAACAGTAAGAAATTCTCATTATTTTGGGGCAAAATTGAAGAAATTTCCTTTACATTGGGGCAAAATTACAGAAATTTCCCTTATTAAGGGAAAAAATTGCAGAAATTTCCCTTATTTTAGGGCAAAATTGCAGAAATTTTACTTATATCAGAGAAAAAAGCAAAAATTTTTCTTATTTTGGGGCAAAAAGGCAAAAATTTCCATTATTTTGGGGCAAAAAAACAGAAATTCACTTTATTTTGGGTAAAATTGCAGAAATTTCACATATTTCAGGGCAAAGAGGCAGAAATTTTCATTATTCTGGGGCAAAATTGCAGAAATTTCTCTTATTTCAGGGTAATAAGTCAGAAATTCCCCCTATTTTGGGGCAAAAAAGACAGAAATTCCCTTTGTTTTGGGGGAAAAAGACAGAAATTCCACTTATCTAGAGGCAAAAAGGCAGAAATTCCCTTTATTTTGGAGCAAAAATGAAGAAATTTCCCTTTTTATGGCAAAAAGGTATGCATTCCCATTATTTTCAGGAAAAAAGGCAGAAATTCCCCGTATTTTGGAGCAAAATTGAAGAAATTCCCCTAATTTTGGGGCAAAAGGCAGAAATTCCTTTTATTTTGGGGCAAAAATCAGAAATTCCCCTTATTTTGTGGCAAAATTCTAGAAATTTCTTTTTTGGGGGGCAAAATTGTAAGAATTTACCTTATTTTTGGGCAAAATTGCAGAAATTTCCCTTATTTTAGGGCAAAATTGCAGAAATTTCACTTATTTCAGAGAAAAAAAGCAAAAATTTTTTTTATTTTGGGGCAAAAAGGCAGAAATTCTCATTATTTTGTTGCAAAAAGGTAGAAATTCACCTTATTTGGGGGTAAAATTGCAGAAATTTCACATATTTCAGGACAAAAAGCAGAAATTACCCTTATTTTGGGGCAAAATTGCAGAAATTTCTTTTATTTTGGGGCAAAATTGCAGAAATTTCACTTATTTCAGGGTAATGATTCAGAAATTCCTTTTATTTTGGGGCACAAAAGGGAGAAATTCCCTTTCTTTTTTAGAAAGAAGACAGAAATTTCAGTTATTTAGAGGCAAAAAGCAAAAATTCTCCTTATTTTGGAACAATAATGAAGAAATTTCCCTTTATTGTGGCAAAAAATATACATTCCCCTTACTTTCGGTATAAAAAGCAGAAATTCCCCGTATTTTGAAGCAAAATTGCAGAAACTCTCAAAATTTTCGGGCAAAAATGCAGAAATTCTACTTATTTTGGGGCAAAAAGACAGAAAATCTCCTTCTTTCGGGAGCAAATAGTCAGAAATTCTCCTTATTTTGTGGCAAAATTGCAGAAATTTCTTTTACATTGGTGCAAAATTGCAGAAATTTCTATTATTATGGGAAAAAATTGCAGAAATTTCCCTTATTTTAGGGCAAAATTGAAGAAATTTTACTTATTTCAGAGAAAAAAAGCAAAAATTTTTCTTATTTTGGGGCAAAAAGGCAGAAATTCCCATTATTTTGGGGCAAAAAAACAGAAATTCACCTTATTTTGGGGTAAAATTGCAGAAATTTCACATATTTCAAGGCAAAAATGCAGAAATTTTCTTTATTCTGGGGCAAAATTGCAGAAATTTCACTTATTTCAGGGTAATAAGTCAGAAATTCCCCTTATTTTGGGTCAAAAAAGACAGAAATTCCCTTTGTTTTGGGGGGAAAAAGACAGAAATTCCACTTATTTAGAGGCAAAAAGGCAGAAATTCCCCTTATTTTGTAGCAAAAATGAAGAAATTTCCCTTTTTTGTGGCAACAAGTTATGCATTCCCCTTATTTTCGGGCAAAAAGAGAGAAATTCCATGTATTTTGGAGCAAAATTGCAGAAATTCCCCTAATTGAGGGGCAAAAAGGCAGAAATTTCCTATATGTTGGGGCAAAAAGACAAAAATTCTCCTAATTTTGGGGCAATACTCAGAAATTCCAAATTTTTGTGCAAAATTCAAAAATTCCCCTTATTTTGGGGCATAATGGCAGAAATTTCAATTATTTTGGGGCAAAATTGCAGAAATTTCACTTATTTCAGGGAAAAAAGGCAGAAATTTTACTTATTTTGGGTCAAAAAGACAGAAATTCCTAATATTTTGTGCCAAAATTCAGAAATTCCCCTTATTTTTAGGTGAAAATGCTTAAATTCCCATTATTTGGGGGCAAAAAGGCAGAAATTTCCTTTATTTTGGGGCAAAATATCAGAAATTTCACGTATTTCAGGGTATTGAGTCAGAAATTTTTTTTATTTGGGGCAAAAAAAGAGAGAAATTCCGTTTGATTTTTGGGAAAAAGACAGAAATTCCACTTATTTAAAGGCAAAAAGACAGAAATTCCCCTTATTTTGGAGCAAAAATGAAGAAATTTCTCTTTTTTGTGGCAAAAAATATACATTCACCTTACTTTCGGGATAAAAAGCAGAAATTCCCCGTATTTTGAAGCAAAATTGCAGAAATTCTCATAATTTTCGGGCAAAAAGGCAGAAATTCTCCTTATTTTGGTGCAAAAGACAGAAAATCTCCTTTTTTTCGGGAGCAAACAGTCAGAAATTCTACTTATTTTGGGGCAAAATTGCAGAAATTTCCTTTACATTGGGGCAAAATTGCAGAAATTTTACTTATTTCAGAAAAGAAAGCAAAAATTTTTCTTATTTTGGGGCAAAAAGGCAGAAATTCTTATTATTTTGGGGCAAAAAAAAAGAAATTCACCTTATTTTGGGGTAAAATTGCAGAAATTTCACATATTTCAGGGAAAAAAGGGAGAAATTTACCTTATCCTGGGGCAAAATTGCAGAAATTTCACTTATTTCAGGGTAATAAGTCAAAAATTCCCCTTATTTTGGGCCAAAAAAGACAGAAATTCCCTTTGTTTTCAGGGAAAAAGACAGAAATTCCACTTATCTAGAAGCACAAAGGCAGAAATTTCCCTTATTTTGGAGCAACAATGAAAAAATTTCCGTTTTTATTGCAAAAAGGTATGCATTCCCATTATTTTCAGGCAAAAAGGCAGAAATTCCCCGTATTTTGGAGCAAAATTGAAGAAATTCCCCTAATTTTGGGGCAAAAGGCAGAAATTCCCTTTATTTTGGGGCAAAAATCAGAAATTCCCCTTATTTTGAGGCAAAATTCTAGAAATTTCTCCTTTTGGGGAGCAATATTGCAGGAATTTACCTTATTTTGGGGCAAAATTGCAGAAATTTCCTTTATTTGGGGCAAAATTGGAGAAATTTCACTTATTTTCAGGTAAAAAGACTGAAATTTACTTTATTTTGGGGCAAAAAGGGAGATATTCCCTTTATTTTTTGGCAAAATTGCAGACATTTTCCTTATTATGTGGAAAAATTGCAGAAATTTCCCTTATTTAGGGCAAAATTGCAGAAATTTCACTTATTTCAGAGAAAAAAAGCAAAAATTTTTCTTATTTTGGGGCAAAAAGGCAGAAATTCTCATTATTTTGGGGCAAAAAGGCAGAAATTCACCTTATTTTGGGGTAAAATTGCAGAAATTTCACATATTTCAGGGCAAAAAGGCAGAAATTTCCCTTATTATGGGGCAAAATTGCAGAAATTTCACTTATTTTAGGGTAATAAGTCAGAAAATCCCCTTATTTTGGGGCAAAAAAGACAGAAATTCCCTTTGTTTTGGGAGAAAAAGACAGAAATTCCACTTATTTAGAGGCAAAAAGGCAGAAATTCTCCTTATTTTGGAGCAAAAATGAAGAAATTTCCCTTTTTTTTGGCAACAAGTTATTTATTCCCCTTATTTTCGGGCAAAAAGACAGAAATTTCCCGTATTTTGGAGCAAAATTGCAAAAATTCCCCTAATTGTGGGGCAAAAAGGCAGAAATTCCCTATATGTTGGGGCAAAAAGACAAAAATTCTCCTTATTTTGGGGCAAAACTCAGAAATTCCACTTATTTTGGTGCAAAATTCCAGAAATTTCCCTTATTTTGGGGCAAAATTGCAGATATTTCACTTATTTTGGGGCAAAATTGCAGAAATTTCACTAATTTAGGGAAAAAGGCAGAAATTTTACTTATTTTGGGGCAAAAATGCAGAAATTCCTACTATTTTGTGCTAAAATTCAGAAATTCCCTTTATTTTGAGGTTAAAATTCTGAAATACCCATTATTTGGGGGCAAAAAGGCAGAAATTTCCCTTATTTTGGGGCAAAATTGCAGAAATTTCACTTATTTCAGAGTAATGAGTCAGAAATTCCTTTTATTTTAGGGCAAAAAAGAGAGAAATTCCCTTTGATTTTTAGGAAAAAGACAGAAATTTCACTTATTTAGAGGCAAAAAGGCAGAAATTCCCCTTATTTTGGAGCAAAAATGAAGAAATTTTCCTTTTTTGTGGCAAAAAATATACATTCCCCTTACTGTCGGGATAAAAAGCAGAAATTCCCCGTATTTTGAAGCAAAATTGCAGAAATTCTCATAATTTTCGGGCAAAAAGGCAGAAATTCTCCTTATTTTGGGGCAAAACGACAGAAAATCTCCTTTTTTTCGGGAGCAAACAGTCAGAAATTCTACTTATTTTGGGGCAAAATTGCAGAAATTTCCTTTACATTGGGGCAAAATTGCAGAAATTTCCCTTATTATGGGAAAAAATTGCAGAATTTCCCTTATTTTAGGGTATAATTGCAGAAATTTTACTTATTTCAGAAAAAAAAAGCAAAAATGTTTCTTATTTTGGGGCAAAAAGGCAGAAATTCCCATTATTTTGGGGCAAAAAAACAGATATTCACCTTATTTTGGGGTAAAATTGCAGAAATTTCACATATTTCAGGGCAAAAAGGCAGAAATTTACCTTATCCTGTGGCAAAATTGCAGAAATTTCACTTATTTCTGGGTAATAAGTCAGAAATTCCTCTTATTTTGGGGCAAAAAGGACAGAAATTCCCTTTGTTTTCGGGGAAAAACACAGAAATTCCACGTATCTAGAGGCAAAAATGCAGAAATTCCCCTTATTTTGGAGCAACAATGAAGAAATTTCTTTTTTTATTGCAAAAAGGTATGCATTCCCATTATTTTCAGGCAAAAAGGCAGAAATTTCCCGTATTTTGGAGCAAAATTGAAGAAATTCCCCTAATTTTGGGGCAAAAGGCAGAAATTCCCTTTATTTTGGGGCAAAATTCTAGAAATTTCCTTTTTTTGCGGGCAAAATTGCAGGAATTTACCTTATTTTGGTGCAAAATTGCAGAAATTTCACTTATTTCAGAGAAAAAAAGCAAAAATTTTTCTTATTTTGGGGCAAAAAGGCAGAAATTCTCATTATTTTGGGGCAAAAAGGCAGAAATTCACCTTATTTTGGGGTAAAATTGCAGAAATTTCACATATTTCAGGGTAAAAACGCAGAAATTTCCCTTATTTTTGGGCAAAATTGCAGAAATTTCACTTATTTTAGGGTAATAAGTCAGAAAATCCCCTTATTTTGGGGCAAAAAAGACAGAAATTCCTTATGTTTTGGGGGAAAAAGACAGAAATTCCACTTATTTAGAGGCAAAAACCCAGAAATTCTCCTTATTTTGGAGCAAAAATTAAGAAATTTCCCTTTTTTATGGCAACAAGTTATGCATTCCCCTTATTTTCAGGCAAAAAGACAGAAATTTCCTGTATTTTGGAGCAAAATTGCAGAAATTCCTCTTATTGTGGGGCAAAAAGGCAGAAAATCCCTATATGTTGGGGCAAAAAGACAAAAATTCTCCTTATTTTGGGGCAAAACTCAGAAATT
Source organism: Micromys minutus (assembly GCF_963924665.1). Classification (NCBI taxonomy): domain Eukaryota; kingdom Metazoa; phylum Chordata; class Mammalia; order Rodentia; family Muridae; genus Micromys; species Micromys minutus. The sequence continues at coordinate 2,033,644 of NW_027667302.1, forward strand.
CCACTTTTTTTAGTGCCAAATTCTAGAAATTTCCCTTATTTTGGGGCAAAATTGGAGAAATTTCACTTATTTTGGGGCAAAATTGCAGAAATTTCACTTATTTCAGAGAAAAAAGGCAGAAATTTTACTTATTTTGGAGCAAAAATGCAGAAATTCCTAATATTTTGTGCCAAAATTCATAAATTCCCTTTATTTTGAGGTAAAAATGCTGAAATTCCCCTTATTTGGGGGCAAAAAGGCAGAAATTTCCCTTATTTTGGGGCAAAATTGCAGAAATTTCACTTATTTCAGGGTAATGAGTCAGAAATTCCTTTTATTTTGAGGCAAAAAAGAGAGAAATTCCCTTTGATTTTTGGGAAAAAGACAGAAATTCCACTTATTTAGAGGCAAAAAAGCAGAAATTCCCCTTATTTTGGAGCAAAAATGAAGAAATTTCCCTTTTTTGTGGCAAAAAATATACATTCCCCTTACTTTCGGGATAAAAAGCAGAAATTCCCCGTATTTTGAAGCAAAATAGCAGAAATTCTCCCAATTTTCGGGCAAAAAGGCAGAAATTCTCCTTATTTTGGGGCAAAAATACAGAAAATCTCCTTTTTTCGGGAGCAAACAGTAAGAAATTCTCATTATTTTGGGGCAAAATTGAAGAAATTTCCTTTACATTGGGGCAAAATTACAGAAATTTCCCTTATTAAGGGAAAAAATTGCAGAAATTTCCCTTATTTTAGGGCAAAATTGCAGAAATTTTACTTATATCAGAGAAAAAAGCAAAAATTTTTCTTATTTTGGGGCAAAAAGGCAAAAATTTCCATTATTTTGGGGCAAAAAAACAGAAATTCACTTTATTTTGGGTAAAATTGCAGAAATTTCACATATTTCAGGGCAAAGAGGCAGAAATTTTCATTATTCTGGGGCAAAATTGCAGAAATTTCTCTTATTTCAGGGTAATAAGTCAGAAATTCCCCCTATTTTGGGGCAAAAAAGACAGAAATTCCCTTTGTTTTGGGGGAAAAAGACAGAAATTCCACTTATCTAGAGGCAAAAAGGCAGAAATTCCCTTTATTTTGGAGCAAAAATGAAGAAATTTCCCTTTTTATGGCAAAAAGGTATGCATTCCCATTATTTTCAGGAAAAAAGGCAGAAATTCCCCGTATTTTGGAGCAAAATTGAAGAAATTCCCCTAATTTTGGGGCAAAAGGCAGAAATTCCTTTTATTTTGGGGCAAAAATCAGAAATTCCCCTTATTTTGTGGCAAAATTCTAGAAATTTCTTTTTTGGGGGGCAAAATTGTAAGAATTTACCTTATTTTTGGGCAAAATTGCAGAAATTTCCCTTATTTTAGGGCAAAATTGCAGAAATTTCACTTATTTCAGAGAAAAAAAGCAAAAATTTTTTTTATTTTGGGGCAAAAAGGCAGAAATTCTCATTATTTTGTTGCAAAAAGGTAGAAATTCACCTTATTTGGGGGTAAAATTGCAGAAATTTCACATATTTCAGGACAAAAAGCAGAAATTACCCTTATTTTGGGGCAAAATTGCAGAAATTTCTTTTATTTTGGGGCAAAATTGCAGAAATTTCACTTATTTCAGGGTAATGATTCAGAAATTCCTTTTATTTTGGGGCACAAAAGGGAGAAATTCCCTTTCTTTTTTAGAAAGAAGACAGAAATTTCAGTTATTTAGAGGCAAAAAGCAAAAATTCTCCTTATTTTGGAACAATAATGAAGAAATTTCCCTTTATTGTGGCAAAAAATATACATTCCCCTTACTTTCGGTATAAAAAGCAGAAATTCCCCGTATTTTGAAGCAAAATTGCAGAAACTCTCAAAATTTTCGGGCAAAAATGCAGAAATTCTACTTATTTTGGGGCAAAAAGACAGAAAATCTCCTTCTTTCGGGAGCAAATAGTCAGAAATTCTCCTTATTTTGTGGCAAAATTGCAGAAATTTCTTTTACATTGGTGCAAAATTGCAGAAATTTCTATTATTATGGGAAAAAATTGCAGAAATTTCCCTTATTTTAGGGCAAAATTGAAGAAATTTTACTTATTTCAGAGAAAAAAAGCAAAAATTTTTCTTATTTTGGGGCAAAAAGGCAGAAATTCCCATTATTTTGGGGCAAAAAAACAGAAATTCACCTTATTTTGGGGTAAAATTGCAGAAATTTCACATATTTCAAGGCAAAAATGCAGAAATTTTCTTTATTCTGGGGCAAAATTGCAGAAATTTCACTTATTTCAGGGTAATAAGTCAGAAATTCCCCTTATTTTGGGTCAAAAAAGACAGAAATTCCCTTTGTTTTGGGGGGAAAAAGACAGAAATTCCACTTATTTAGAGGCAAAAAGGCAGAAATTCCCCTTATTTTGTAGCAAAAATGAAGAAATTTCCCTTTTTTGTGGCAACAAGTTATGCATTCCCCTTATTTTCGGGCAAAAAGAGAGAAATTCCATGTATTTTGGAGCAAAATTGCAGAAATTCCCCTAATTGAGGGGCAAAAAGGCAGAAATTTCCTATATGTTGGGGCAAAAAGACAAAAATTCTCCTAATTTTGGGGCAATACTCAGAAATTCCAAATTTTTGTGCAAAATTCCAAAATTCCCCTTATTTTGGGGCATAATGGCAGAAATTTCAATTATTTTGGGGCAAAATTGCAGAAATTTCACTTATTTCAGGGAAAAAAGGCAGAAATTTTACTTATTTTGGGTCAAAAAGACAGAAATTCCTAATATTTTGTGCCAAAATTCAGAAATTCCCCTTATTTTTAGGTGAAAATGCTTAAATTCCCATTATTTGGGGGCAAAAAGGCAGAAATTTCCTTTATTTTGGGGCAAAATATCAGAAATTTCACTTATTTCAGGGTATTGAGTCAGAAATTTTTTTTATTTGGGGCAAAAAAGAGAGAAATTCCGTTTGATTTTTGGGAAAAAGACAGAAATTCCACTTATTTAAAGGCAAAAAGACAGAAATTCCCCTTATTTTGGAGCAAAAATGAAGAAATTTCTCTTTTTTGTGGCAAAAAATATACATTCACCTTACTTTCGGGATAAAAAGCAGAAATTCCCCGTATTTTGAAGCAAAATTGCAGAAATTCTCATAATTTTCGGGCAAAAAGGCAGAAATTCTCCTTATTTTGGTGCAAAAGACAGAAAATCTCCTTTTTTTCGGGAGCAAACAGTCAGAAATTCTACTTATTTTGGGGCAAAATTGCAGAAATTTCCTTTACATTGGGGCAAAATTGCAGAAATTTTACTTATTTCAGAAAAGAAAGCAAAAATTTTTCTTATTTTGGGGCAAAAAGGCAGAAATTCTTATTATTTTGGGGCAAAAAAAAGAAATTCACCTTATTTTGGGGTAAAATTGCAGAAATTTCACATATTTCAGGGAAAAAAGGGAGAAATTTACCTTATCCTGGGGCAAAATTGCAGAAATTTCACTTATTTCAGGGTAATAAGTCAAAAATTCCCCTTATTTTGGGCCAAAAAAGACAGAAATTCCCTTTGTTTTCAGGGAAAAAGACAGAAATTCCACTTATCTAGAAGCACAAAGGCAGAAATTTCCCTTATTTTGGAGCAACAATGAAAAAATTTCCGTTTTTATTGCAAAAAGGTATGCATTCCCATTATTTTCAGGCAAAAAGGCAGAAATTCCCCGTATTTTGGAGCAAAATTGAAGAAATTCCCCTAATTTTGGGGCAAAAGGCAGAAATTCCCTTTATTTTGGGGCAAAAATCAGAAATTCCCCTTATTTTGAGGCAAAATTCTAGAAATTTCTCCTTTTGGGGAGCAATATTGCAGGAATTTACCTTATTTTGGGGCAAAATTGCAGAAATTTCCTTTATTTGGGGCAAAATTGGAGAAATTTCACTTATTTTCAGGTAAAAAGACTGAAATTTACTTTATTTTGGGGCAAAAAGGGAGATATTCCCTTTATTTTTTGGCAAAATTGCAGACATTTTCCTTATTATGTGGAAAAATTGCAGAAATTTCCCTTATTTAGGGCAAAATTGCAGAAATTTCACTTATTTCAGAGAAAAAAAGCAAAAATTTTTCTTATTTTGGGGCAAAAAGGCAGAAATTCTCATTATTTTGGGGCAAAAAGGCAGAAATTCACCTTATTTTGGGGTAAAATTGCAGAAATTTCACATATTTCAGGGCAAAAAGGCAGAAATTTCCCTTATTTTGGGTCAAAATTGCAGAAATTTCACTCATTTTAGGGTAAAAAGTCAGTAAAACCCTATTATTTTGGGGCAAAAAAAAAATTCCCTTTGTTTTGGAGGAAAAAGACAGAAATTCCACTTATTTAGAGGCAAAAAGGCAGAAATTCTCCTTATTTTGGAGCAAAAATGAAGAAATTTCCCTTTTTTTTTGCAACAAGTTATTTATTCCCCTTATTTTCGGGCAAAAAGACAGAAATTTCCCGTATTTTGGAGCAAAATTGCAGAAATTCCCCTAATTGTGGGGCAAAAAGGCAGAAATTCCCTATATGTTGGGGCAAAAAGACAAAAATTCTCCTTATTTTGGGGCAAAACTCAGAAATTCCACTTATTTTGGGGCAAAATTCGAGAAATTTCCATTATTTTGGGGCAAAATTGCAGAAATTTCACTTATTTTGGGGCAAAATTGCAGAAATTTCACTTATTTCAGGGAAAAAAGGCAGAAATTTTACTTATTTTGGGGCAAAAATGAAGAAATTCCTAATATTTTGTGCCAAAATTCAGAAATTCCCTTTATTTTGAGGTTAAAATTCTGAAATTCCCATTATTTGGGGGCAAAAAGGCAGAAATTTCCCTTATTTTGGGGCAAAATTGCAGAAATTCCCATTATTTTGGGGCAAAAAAACAGAAATTCACCTTATTTTGGGGTAAAGTTGCAGAAATTTCACATATTTCAGGGCAAAATACAGAAATTTTCCTTAATTTGGGGCAAAATTGCAGAAATTTCTCTTATTTCAGGGTAATAAGTCAGAAATTCCCTTTATTTTGGGGCAAAAAAGACAGAAATTCCCTTTGTTTTCGGGGAAATAGACAGAAATTCCACTTATCTAGAGGCACAAAGGCAGAAATTCCCCTTAATTTGGAGCAACAATGAAGAAATTTCCTTTTTTATTGCAAAAAGGTATGCATTCCCATTATTTTCAGGCAAAAAGGCAGAAATTCCCCATATTTTGGAGCAAAATTGAAGAAATTCCCCTAATTTTGGGGCAAAAGGCAGAAATTCCCTTTATTTTGGGGCAAAAATCAGAAATTCCCCTTATTTTGGGGCAAAATTCTAGAAATTTCTTTTTTTGGGGGGCAAAATTGCAGGAATTTACCTTATTTTGGGGCAAAATTGCAGAAATTTCCCTTATTTGGGGCAAAATTGCAGAAATTTCACATATTTCAGGGCAAAAAGGCAGAAATTTCCCTTATTCTGGGGCAAAATTGCAGAAATTTCACTTATTTTAGGGTAATAAGTCAGAAAATCTCCTTATTTTGGGGCAAAAAAGACAGAAATTCCCTTTGTTTTGGAGGAAAAAGACAGAAATGCCACTTATTTAGAGGCAAAAAGGCAGAAATTCTCCTTATTTTGGAGCAAAAATGAAGAAATTTCCCTTTTTTATGGCAACAAGTTATGAATTCCCCTTATTTTCGGGCAAAAAGACAGAAATTTCCCGTATTTTGGAGCAAAATTGCAGAAATTCTTCTAATTGTGAGGCAAAAATGGCAGAAATTCCCTATATATTGGGGCAAAAAGACAAAAATTCTCCTTATTTTGGGCCAAAACTCAGAAATTCCACATATTTTGGTGCAAAATTCCAGAAATTTCCCTTATTTTGGGGCAAAATTGCAGAAATTTCACTTATTTTGGGGCAAAATTGCAGAAATTTCACTTATTTCAGGGAAAAAAGGCAGAAATTTTACTTATTTTGGGGCAAAAATGCAGAAATTCCTAATATTTTGTGCCAAAATTCAGAAATTCCCTTTATTTTGAGGTAAAAATTCTGAAATTCCCATTATTTGGGGGCAAAAAGGCAGAAATTTCCCTTATTTGGGGGCAAACTTGCAGAAATTTCACTTATTTCAGGGTAATGATTCAGAAATTCCTTTTATTTTGGGGCAAAAAAGAGAGAAATTCCCTTTGATTTTTGAGAAAAAGACAGAAATTCCACTTATTTAGAGGCAAAAAGGCAGAAATTCCCCTTATTTTGGAGCAAAAATGAAGAAATTTCCCTTTTTTGTGGCAAAAAATATACATTCCCCTTACTTTCGGGATAAAAAGCAGAAATTCCTCGTATTTTGAAGCAAAATTGCAGAAATTCTCATAATTTTCGGGCAAAAAGGCAGAAATTCTCCTTATTTTGGGGCAAAAAGACAGAAAATCTCCTTTTTTCGGGAGCAAACAGTCAGAAATTCTCCTTATTTTGGAGCAAAATTGCAGAAATTTCCTTTACATTGGGGCAAAATTGCAGAAATTTCCCTTATTAAGTGAAAAAATTGCAGAAATTTCCCTTATTTTAGGGCAAAATTGCAGAAATTTTACTTATTTCAGAGAAAAAAAGCAAAAATTTTTCTTATTTTGGGGCAAAACGGAAGAAATTCCCATTAGTTTGGGGCAAAAAAACAGAAATTCACCTTATTTTGGGGTAAAATTGCAGAAATTTCACATATTTCAGGGCAAAAAGGCAGAAATTTTCCTTATTCTGGGGCAAAATTGCAGAAATTTCACTTATTTCAGGGTAATAAGTCAGAAATTCCCCTTATTTTGGGGCAAAAAAGACATAAATTCCCTTTGTTTTTGGGAAAAAGACAAAATTCCACTTATCTAGAGGCAAAAAGGCAGAAATTCCCCTTATTTTGGAGCAAAAATGAAGAAATTTCCCTTTTTATGGCAAAAAGGTATGCATTCCCATTATTTTAAGGCAAAAAGTCAGAAATTCCCCGTATTTTGGAGCAAAATTAAAGAAATTCCCCTAATTTTGGGGCAAAAGGCAGAAATTCCTCTTATTTTGGGGCAAAAATCAGAAATTCCCCTTATTTTGGGGCAAAATTCTAGAAATTTCCTTTTTTGGGGGGCAAAATTGCAGGAATTTACCTTATTTTTGGGCAAAATTGCAGAAATTTCTCTTATTTGGGGCAAAATTGCAGAAATTTCATTTACTTTCAGGTAAAAAGACTGAAATTTCCTTTATTTTGGGGCAAAAAGGGAGAAATTCCCTTTATTTTGGGGTTAAATTGCAGACATTTTCCTTATTATGGGAAAAAATTGCAGAAATTTCTTTTATTTTAGGGCAAAATTGCAGAAATTTCACTTATTTCAGAGAAAAAAAGCAAAATTTTTTTTTTATTTTGGGGCAAAAAGGCAGAAATTCTCATTATTTTGTGGCAAAAAGGCAGAAATTCACCTTATTTTGGAGTAAAATTGCAGAAATTTCACATATTTTAGGGCAAAAAGGCAGAAATTTCCCTTATTTTGGGGCAAAATTGCAGAAATTTCACTTATTTTAGGGTAATAAGTCAGAAAATCCTCTTATTTGGGGGCAAAAAAAGACAGAAATTTCCTTTGTTTTGGGGGAAAAAGACAGAAATTCCACTTATTTAGAGGCAAAATGGCAGAAATTCCCCTTATTTTGGAGCAAAAATGAAGAAATTTCTCTTTTTTATGGCAACAAGTTATGCATTCCCCTTATTTTCGGGCAAAAAGACAGACATTTCCCATATTTTGGAGCAAAATTGCAGAAATTCCCCTAATTGTGGGGCAAAAATGCAGAAATTCCCTATATGTTGTGGCAAAAAGACAAAAATTCTCCTTATTTTGGGGCAAAACTCAGAAATTCCACTTATTTTGGTGCAAAATTCCAGAAATTTCCCTAATTTTGGGGCAAAATTGCCGAAATATCCTTTATTTTCGGGCAAAATTGCAGAAATTACACTTATTATAGAGAAAAAAAGCAAAAATTTTTCTTTTTTTAGGGGAAAAAAAGCAGAAATTTCCATTATTTTGGGGCAAAATTGCAGAAATTTCACTTATTTTGGGGCAAAATTGCAGAAATTTCACTTATTTCAGGGAAAAAAGGCAGAAATTTTACTTATTTGGGGGCAAAAATGAAGAAATTCCTAATATTTTGTGCCAAAATTCAGAAATTCCCTTTATTTTGAGGTTAAAATTCTGAAATTCCCATTATTTGGGGGCAAAAAGGCAGAAATTTCCCTTATTTTGGGGCAAAATTGCAGAAATTCCCATTATTTTGGGGCAAAAAAACAGAAATTCACCTTATTTTGGGGTAAAGTTGCAGAAATTTCACATATTTCAGGGCAAAATACAGAAATTTTCCTTAATTTGGGGCAAAATTGCAGAAATTTCTCTTATTTCAGGGTAATAAGTCAGAAATTCCCTTTATTTTGGGGCAAAAAAGACAGAAATTCCCTTTGTTTTCGGGGAAATAGACAGAAATTCCACTTATCTAGAGGCACAAAGGCAGAAATTCCCCTTAATTTGGAGCAACAATGAAGAAATTTCCTTTTTTATTGCAAAAAGGTATGCATTCCCATTATTTTCAGGCAAAAAGGCAGAAATTCCCCATATTTTGGAGCAAAATTGAAGAAATTCCCCTAATTTTGGGGCAAAAGGCAGAAATTCCCTTTATTTTGGGGCAAAAATCAGAAATTCCCCTTATTTTGGGGCAAAATTCTAGAAATTTCTTTTTTTGGGGGGCAAAATTGCAGGAATTTACCTTATTTTGGGGCAAAATTGCAGAAATTTCCCTTATTTGGGGCAAAATTGCAGAAATTTCACATATTTCAGGGCAAAAAGGCAGAAATTTCCCTTATTCTGGGGCAAAATTGCAGAAATTTCACTTATTTTAGGGTAATAAGTCAGAAAATCTCCTTATTTTGGGGCAAAAAAGACAGAAATTCCCTTTGTTTTGGAGGAAAAAGACAGAAATGCCACTTATTTAGAGGCAAAAAGGCAGAAATTCTCCTTATTTTGGAGCAAAAATGAAGAAATTTCCCTTTTTTATGGCAACAAGTTATGAATTCCCCTTATTTTCGGGCAAAAAGACAGAAATTTCCCGTATTTTGGAGCAAAATTGCAGAAATTCTTCTAATTGTGAGGCAAAAATGGCAGAAATTCCCTATATATTGGGGCAAAAAGACAAAAATTCTCCTTATTTTGGGCCAAAACTCAGAAATTCCACATATTTTGGTGCAAAATTCCAGAAATTTCCCTTATTTTGGGGCAAAATTGCAGAAATTTCACTTATTTTGGGGCAAAATTGCAGAAATTTCACTTATTTCAGGGAAAAAAGGCAGAAATTTTACTTATTTTGGGGCAAAAATGCAGAAATTCCTAATATTTTGTGCCAAAATTCAGAAATTCCCTTTATTTTGAGGTAAAAATTCTGAAATTCCCATTATTTGGGGGCAAAAAGGCAGAAATTTCCCTTATTTGGGGGCAAACTTGCAGAAATTTCACTTATTTCAGGGTAATGATTCAGAAATTCCTTTTATTTTGGGGCAAAAAAGAGAGAAATTCCCTTTGATTTTTGAGAAAAAGACAGAAATTCCACTTATTTAGAGGCAAAAAGGCAGAAATTCCCCTTATTTTGGAGCAAAAATGAAGAAATTTCCCTTTTTTGTGGCAAAAAATATACATTCCCCTTACTTTCGGGATAAAAAGCAGAAATTCCTCGTATTTTGAAGCAAAATTGCAGAAATTCTCATAATTTTCGGGCAAAAAGGCAGAAATTCTCCTTATTTTGGGGCAAAAAGACAGAAAATCTCCTTTTTTCGGGAGCAAACAGTCAGAAATTCTCCTTATTTTGGAGCAAAATTGCAGAAATTTCCTTTACATTGGGGCAAAATTGCAGAAATTTCCCTTATTAAGTGAAAAAATTGCAGAAATTTCCCTTATTTTAGGGCAAAATTGCAGAAATTTTACTTATTTCAGAGAAAAAAAGCAAAAATTTTTCTTATTTTGGGGCAAAACGGAAGAAATTCCCATTAGTTTGGGGCAAAAAAACAGAAATTCACCTTATTTTGGGGTAAAATTGCAGAAATTTCACATATTTCAGGGCAAAAAGGCAGAAATTTTCCTTATTCTGGGGCAAAATTGCAGAAATTTCACTTATTTCAGGGTAATAAGTCAGAAATTCCCCTTATTTTGGGGCAAAAAAGACATAAATTCCCTTTGTTTTTGGGAAAAAGACAAAATTCCACTTATCTAGAGGCAAAAAGGCAGAAATTCCCCTTATTTTGGAGCAAAAATGAAGAAATTTCCCTTTTTATGGCAAAAAGGTATGCATTCCCATTATTTTAAGGCAAAAAGTCAGAAATTCCCCGTATTTTGGAGCAAAATTAAAGAAATTCCCCTAATTTTGGGGCAAAAGGCAGAAATTCCTCTTATTTTGGGGCAAAAATCAGAAATTCCCCTTATTTTGGGGCAAAATTCTAGAAATTTCCTTTTTTGGGGGGCAAAATTGCAGGAATTTACCTTATTTTTGGGCAAAATTGCAGAAATTTCTCTTATTTGGGGCAAAATTGCAGAAATTTCATTTACTTTCAGGTAAAAAGACTGAAATTTCCTTTATTTTGGGGCAAAAAGGGAGAAATTCCCTTTATTTTGGGGTTAAATTGCAGACATTTTCCTTATTATGGGAAAAAATTGCAGAAATTTCTTTTATTTTAGGGCAAAATTGCAGAAATTTCACTTATTTCAGAGAAAAAAAGCAAAATTTTTTTTTTATTTTGGGGCAAAAAGGCAGAAATTCTCATTATTTTGTGGCAAAAAGGCAGAAATTCACCTTATTTTGGAGTAAAATTGCAGAAATTTCACATATTTTAGGGCAAAAAGGCAGAAATTTCCCTTATTTTGGGGCAAAATTGCAGAAATTTCACTTATTTTAGGGTAATAAGTCAGAAAATCCTCTTATTTGGGGGCAAAAAAAGACAGAAATTTCCTTTGTTTTGGGGGAAAAAGACAGAAATTCCACTTATTTAGAGGCAAAATGGCAGAAATTCCCCTTATTTTGGAGCAAAAATGAAGAAATTTCTCTTTTTTATGGCAACAAGTTATGCATTCCCCTTATTTTCGGGCAAAAAGACAGACATTTCCCATATTTTGGAGCAAAATTGCAGAAATTCCCCTAATTGTGGGGCAAAAATGCAGAAATTCCCTATATGTTGTGGCAAAAAGACAAAAATTCTCCTTATTTTGGGGCAAAACTCAGAAATTCCACTTATTTTGGTGCAAAATTCCAGAAATTTCCCTAATTTTGGGGCAAAATTGCCGAAATATCCTTTATTTTCGGGCAAAATTGCAGAAATTACACTTATTATAGAGAAAAAAAGCAAAAATTTTTCTTTTTTTAGGGGAAAAAAAGCAGAAATTCCCATTATTTTGGGGCAAAAATCCAGAAATTCACTTTTTTTGGGGTAAAATTGCAGAAATTTCACATATTTCAGGGCAAAAAGGCAGAAATTTCTTTTATTTTCGGGCAAAATTGCAGAAATTTCACTTATTTCAGGAAAAAGGCAGAAATTTTCTTTATTTTGGGGCAAAAATGCAGAAATTCCCCTTACTTTGAGGTAAAAAGCCTGAAATTTCCCTTATTTGGGGGCAAAAAGGCAGAAATTTCCCTAATTTTGGGGCAAAAAGACAGAAATTCCCCTTATTTTGTGGCAAAAAGGCAGAAATTTCTTTTATTTTGGGGCAAAATTTCAGAAATATCACTTATTTTAGGGCATAATTCAAAATTTTTTTTTATTTTGGGGCAAAAAGACAAATATTCCATTTATTTTTGGGTAAAAAGGGAGAAATTTCACTTATTTTGAGGTAAAAGGCAGAAATTCCTCTTATTTTGGGGCAAAAATGAAGAGATTTCCCTTTTCTGTTGCAAAAGGTATACATTCCCCTTACTTTCGTGATTAAAAGCAGAAATTCCCCGTATTTTGAAGCAATATTGCAGAAATTCTCATTATTTTCAGGCAAAAAAGCAGAAATTCTACTTATTTTGGGGCAAAAAGACAGAAAATCTCCTTTTTTTGAGAGCAAACAGTCAAAAATTCCCATTATTTTGGGTCAAAATTGCAGAAATTTCCTTTACATTGGGGCAAAATTGCAGAAATTTCCTTTATTTTGGGACAAAAATGCAGAAATTTCATTCATTTCAGGGTAATAAGTCAGAAATTCCTTCTATTTGGGGCAAAAAAACAGAAATTCCCTTTGTTTTGGGAGAAAAAGACAGAAATTCCACTTATTTAGAGGCAAAAAGGCAGAAATTCCCTTTATTTTGGAGCAAAAATGAAGAAATTTCTCTTTTTATGGCAAAAAGGTATGCATTCCATTATTTTTGGGCAAAAAGGCAGAAATTCCCCGTATTATGGAGCAAAATTGCAGAAATTCCCCTAATTTTGGGGCAAAAGGAAGAAATTCCCTTTATTTTGGAGAAAAATCAGAAATTCCCCTTATTTTGGGGCAAAATTCAAGAAATTTCCTTTATTTTGGGGCAAAATTGCAGGAATTTACCTTTTTTTGGGGCAAAATTGCAGAACTATCACTTATTTTCAGGTAAAAAGGCTGAAATTTCCTTTATTTTGAGGCAAAAAGAGAGAAATTCCATTTATTTTGGGGCAAAATTGCAGACATTTCCCTTATTATAGAAAAAATTGCAGAAATTTCTCTTATTTTAGGGAAAAATTGCAGAAATTTCACTTATTTCAGAGAAAAAAAGCAAAAATTTTTTTATTTTGGGGCAAAAAAGCAGAAATTCCCATTATTTTGGGGCAAAAAGGCAGAAATTCACCTTATTTTGGGGTAAAATTGCAGAAATTTCACATATTTCAGGGCAAAAAGGCAGAAATTTCCCTATTTTGGGGCAGAAAAGACAGAAATTCCCTGTGTTTGGGGGAAAAAGTCAGAAATTCCACTAATTTAGAGGCAAAAAGGCTGAAATTCCCCTTATTTTAGAGCAAAAATGAAAAAATTTCCCTTTTTTATGGCAAAAAGTTATGCATTCCACTGATTTTCGGGAAACAAGACAGAAATTCTTTGCATTTTGGAGCAAAATTGCAGAAATTCCCCTAATTGTGGGGCAACAATGCAGAAATTCCCTATATGTTGGGGCAAAAAGACAAAAATTCTCCTTCTTTTTGGGCAAAACTCAGAAATTCCACGTATTTTGGGGCAAAATTCCAGAAATTTCCCTTATTTTGGGGAAAAATTGCAGAAATTTCCCTTATTTTAGGGCAAAATTGCAGAAATTTCACTTATTTCAGGGAAAAAAGGCAGAAATTTTCCTTATTTTGGGGAAAAATTAAGAAATTCTTAATATTTTGTGGCAAAAATGCAGAAATTCCCCTTATTTTGAGGTAAAAAGGCTGAAATTCCCCTTATTTTGAGGTAAAAAGGCTGAAATTCCTCTTATTTGGGGGCAAAAAGGAAGAAATTTCTCTTATTTTGGGGCAAAAAGACAGAAATTCCCCTTATTTTGTGGCAAAAAGGCAGAAATTTCTTTTATTTTGGGGCAAAATTGCAGAAATATCACTTATTTCAGGGTATAATTAAAAAATTCCTTTTATTTTGTTGCAAAAAGACAGAAATTCCATTTATTTTTGGATAAAAAAGGAGAAATTTCACTTATTTTGAGGTAAAAAGGCAGAAATTCCTCTTATTTTGGGGCAAAAATTAAGAAATTTCCCTTTTTTGTGGAAGAAGGTATACATTCCCCTAACTTTCGCGATAAAAAGTAGAAATTCCCCGGATTTTGAAGCATAATTGCAGAAATTCTTATAATTTTCGGGCAAAAAAGCAGAAATTCTCCTTATTTTGGAGCAAAAATACAGAAAATCTCCTTTTTTCGGGAGCAAACAGTCAGAAATTCCCCTTATTTGGGGCAAAATTGCAGAAATTTTACTTATTTCTGGGAAAAAAAGCAAAAATTTTTCTTATTTTGGGGCAAAAAAACCAGAAATTCCCATTATTTTGGGGCAATAAGGCAGAAATTCACCTTATTTTGTGGTAAAATTGCAGAAATTTCACATATTTCAGGGCAAAAAGGCAGAAATTTCTCTTATTTTAGGGCAAAATTGCAGTAATTTCATTTATTTCAGAGAAAAAAAGCAAAATTTTTTTTATTTTGGGGCAAAAAGGCAGAAATTCCCATTATTTTGGGGGAAAAAGGCAGAAATTCACCTTATTTTGGAGTAAAATTACAGAAATTTCACATATTTCAGGGCAAAATGGCAGGAATTTCCCTTATTTTGGGGCAAAATTGCAGATATTTCACTTATTTTAGGGTAATAAGTCAGAAATTCCCCTTATTTTGGGTTAAAAAAGACAGAAATTCCCTTTGTTTGGGAGAAAAAGACAGAAATTCCAATTATTTAGAGGCAAAAAGACTGAAATTCCCCTTATTTTGGAGCAAAAATAAAGAAATTTCCCTTTTTTATGGCAAAGAGTTATGCATTCCACTTATTTTCGGGCAACAAGACAGAAATTCCTTGCATTTTGGAGCAAAATTGCAGAAATTCCCCTAAATGTGGGGCAAAAAGGCAGAAATCCCTATATGTTGGGGCAAAAAGACAGAAATTCTCATTATTTTGGGGCAAAATTCAGAAATTCCACGTATTTTGGGGCAAAATTCCAGAAATTTCCCTTATTTTGGGGCAAAATTGCAGAAATTTTCCTTATTTTAGGGCAAAATTGCAGAAATTTCACTTATTTCAGAGAAAAAAAGCAAAAATTTTCCCTATTTTGGGGCTAAAATGCAGAAATTCCACTTCTTTTGCGGCAAAAAGGCAGAAATTCACCTTATTTCAGGGTAAATTGGAGCAATTTAATATATTTCAGGGCAAAAGGCAGAAATTTCCCTCATTTTGGGGCAAAATTGCAGAAATTTCACTTATTTTGGTGCAAAATTGCAGAAATTTCACTTATTTCAGAAAAAAAAGCAGAAATTTTCCTTATTTTGGAGAAAAAATTAAAAAATTCTTAATATTTTGTGGCAAAAATGCAGAAATTTTCTTTATTTTGAGGTAAAAATGCTGAAATTCCCCTTATTTTGAGGTAAAAAGGCTGAAATTCCCCTTAATTGGGTGCAAAAATGCAGAAATTTCTCTTATTTTAGGGCAAAAAGACAGAAATTCCACTTATTTTGTAGAAAAAGGCAAAAATTTCTTTTATTTTGGGGCAAAATTGCAGAAATATCACTTATTTCAGGGTATAATTCAAAAATTCCTTATATTTTGTTGCAAAAAGACAGAAATTTCATTTATTTTTGGGTAAAAAAGAAGAAATTTCACTTATTTTGAGGTAAAAAGGCAGAAATTCCTCTTATTTTGGGGCAAAAATTAAGAAATTTCCCTTTTTTAAAAAAAAGGTATACTTTCCCCTTACTTTTGGGATAAAAAGCAAAAATTCCCTGTATTTTGAAGCATAATTGCAGAATTTCTCACAATTTTCGGGCAAAAAAGCAGAAATTCTCCTTATTTTGGAGCAAAAATACAGAAAATCTTCTTTTTTTCGGAAGCAAATAGTCAGAAATTCCCATTATTTTGGGGCAAAATTGCAGAAATTTCTTTTACATTGGGGCAAAATTGCAGAAATTTCTTTTATTTTGGGGCAAAATTGCAGAAATTCCCCTTATTTTTGGGCAAAAAGGCAGAAATTCCCTATATGTTGGGGCAAAAAGACAGAAATTCTCCTTCTTTTGGGGCAAAACTCAGAAATTCCATGTATTTTGGGGCAAAATTCCAGAAATTTCCCTTATTTTGGGGCAAAATTGCAGAAATTTCCCTTATTTTAGAAAAAAAATTGCAGAAATTTCACTTATTTCAGGGAAAAAAGGCAGAAATTTTCCTTATTTTGGGGAAAAAATTAACAAATTCTTAATATTTTGTGGGAAAAATGCAGAAATTCCCCTTATTTTGAGGTAAAAAGGCTGAAATTACCCTTATTTTGAGGTAAAAAGGCTGAAATTCCCCTTATTTGGGGGCAAAAAGGCAGAAATTTCTCTTATTTTGGGGCAAAAAGACAGAAATTCCCCTTATTTTGTTGCAAAAAGGCAGAAATTTCTTTTATTTTGGGGCAAAATTGCAGAAATAGCACTTATTTCAGGGTATAATTCAAAAATTCCTTTTATTTTGTTGCAAAAAGACAGAAATTCCATTTAATTTTGGGTAAAAAAGGAGAAATTTCACTTATTTTGAGGTAAAAATGCAGAAATTCCTCTTATTTTGGGGCAAAAATTAAGAAATTTCCGTTTTTGTGGAAAAAGGTATACATTCCCCTAACTTTCGGGATAAAAAGTAGAAATTCCCCGTATTTTGAAGCATAATTGCAGAAATTCTTATAATTTTCGGGCAAAAAAGCAGAAATTCTCCTTATTTTGGAGCAAAAATACAGAAAATCTCCTTTTTTCGGGAGCAAACAGTCAGAAATTCCCCTTATTTTGGGGCAAAATTGCAGAAATTTTACTTATTTCAGGGAAAAAAAGCAAAAATTTTTCTTATTTTGGGGCTAAAAAACCAGAAATTCCCATTATTTTGGGGCAATAAGGCAGAAATTCACCTTATTTTGTGGTAAAATTGCAGAAATTTCACATATTTCAGGGCAAAAAGGCAGAAATTTCTCTTATTTTATAGCAAAATTGCAGTAATTTCATTTATTTCAGAGAAAAAAAGCAAAAATTTTTTTTATTTTGGGGCAAAAAGGCAGAAATTCCCATTATTTTGGGGGAAAAAGGCAGAAATTCACCTTATTTTGGAGTAAAATTACAGAAATTTCACATATTTCAGGGCAAAATGGCAGAAATTTCCCTTATTTTGGGGCAAAATTGCAGATATTTCACTTATTTTAGGGTAATAAGTCAGAAATTCCCCTTATTTTGGGTTAAAAAAGACAGAAATTCCCTTTGTTTGGGGGGAAAAAGACAGAAATTCCAATTATTTAGAGGCAAAAAGACTGAAATTCCCCTTATTTTGGAGCAAAAATAAAGAAATTTCCCTTTTTTATGGCAAAAAGTTATGCATTCCACTTATTTTCGGGCAACAAGACAGAAATTCCTTGCATTTTGGAGCAAAATTTCAGAAATTCCCCTAAATGTGGGGCAAAAAGGCAGAAATTCCCTATATGTTGGGGCAAAAAGACAGAAATTCTCATTATTTTGGGGCAAAATTCAGAAATTCCACGTATTTTGGGGCAAAATTTCAGAAATTTCCCTTATATTGGGGCAAAATTGCAGAAATTTTTCTTATTTTAGGGCAAATTTGCAGAAATTTCCCTTATTTTGGGGCAAAATTGCAGAAATTCTCCTAATTGATGGGCAAAAAGGCAGAAATTCCCTATATGTTTGGGCAAAAAGACAGAAATTCTCCTTATTTTGGGGCAAAACTCAGAAATTCGACGTATTTTGGGGCAAAATTCCAGAAATTTCCCTTATTTTGGGGCAAAATTGCAGAAATTTTCATTATTTTAGGGCAAAATTGCAGAAATTTCACTTATTTCAGAGAAAAAAAGCAAAAATTTTTCCTATTTTGGGGCTAAAATGCAGATATTTTACTTATTTTGGGGCATAAAGGCAGAAATTCACCTTATTTTAGGGTAAAATTGCAGCAATTTCACATATTTCAGTGCAAAAAGGCAGAAATTTCCCTCATTTTGGGGCAAAATTGCAAAAATTTCACTTATTTTGGGGCAAAATTGCAGAAATTTCACTTATTTCAGGGAAAAAAGGCAGAAAATTTCCTTATTTTGGAGAAAAAATTAAGAAATTCTTAAAATTTTGTGGCAAAAATGCAGAATTTTTTTTAATTTTGAGGTAAAAATGCTGAAATTCCCCTTATTTTGACGTAAAAATGCTGAAATTCCCCTTAATTGGGTGCAAAAATGCAGAAATTTCTCTTAATTTGGGGCAAAGAGACAGAAATTCCCCTTATTTTGTAGCAAAAAGGCAAAAATTTCTTTTATTTTGGGGCAAAATTGCAGAAATATCACTTATTTCAGGGTATAATTCAAAAATTCCTTTTATTTTGTTGCAAAAAGACAGAAATTCCATTTATTTTTGGGTAAAAAGGAGAAATTTCACTTATTGTGAGGTAAAAAGGCAGAAATTCCTCTTATTTTGGGGCAAAAATTAAGAAATTTCCCTTTTTTTTAAAAAAGGTATACATTCCCCTTACTTTTGGGATAAGAAGCAAAAATTCCCTATATTTTGAAGCATAATTGCAGAAATTCTCATAATTTTCGGGCAAAAAAGCAGAAATTCTCCTTATTTTGGAGCAAAAATACAGAAAATCTTCTTTTTTCGGAAGCAAATAGTCAGAAATTCCCATTATTTTGGGGCAAAATTGCAGAAATTTCTTTTACATTGGGACAAAATTGCAGAAATTTCCCTTATTTTGGGGCAAAATTGCAGAAATTCCCCTAATTGTTGGGCAAAAAGGCAGAAATTCCCTATATGTTGGGGCAAAAAGACAGAAATTCTCCTTATTTTGAGGCAAAACTCAGAAATTCCACTTATTTTGGGGCAAAATTCCAGAAATTTCCCTTATTTTGGGGCAAAATTGCAGAAATTTCTCTTATTTTAGGGCAAAATTGCAGAAATTTCACTTATTTCAGGGAAAAAAGGCAGAAATTTTCCTTATTTTGGGGAAAAAATTAAGAAATTCTTAATATTTTGTGGCAAAAATGCAGAAATTCCCCTTATTTTGAGGTAAAAAGGCTGAAATTCCCCTTATTTTGAGGTAAAAAGGCTGAAATTCCTCTTATTTGGGGGCAAAAAGGCAGAAATTTCTTTTATTTTGGGGCAAAATTGCAGAAATATCACTTATTTCTGGGTATAATTCAAAAATTCCTTTTATTTTGTTGCAAAAAGACAGAAATTCCATTTATTTTTGGGTAAAAAAAGAGAAATTTCACTTATTTTGAGGTAAAAAGGCAGAAATTCCTCTTATTTTGGGGCAAAAATTAAGAAATTTCCCTTTTTTGTGGAAAAAGGTATACATTCCCATTACTTTCGGGATAAAAAGTAGAAATTCCCCGTATTTTGAAGCATAATTGCAGAAATTCTTATAATTTTCGGGCAAAAAAGCAGAAATTCTCCTTATTTTGGAGCAAAAATACAGAAAATCTCCTTTTTTCGGGAGCAAACAGTCAGAAATTCCCCTTATTTTGGGGCAAAATTGCAGAAATTTTCCTAATTGTTGGGCAAAAAGGCAGGAATTCCCTATATGTTGGGGCAAAAAGACAGAAATTCTCATTATTTTGGGGCAAAACTCAGAAATTCCACGTATTTTGGGGCAAAGTTCCAGAAATTTTCCTTATTTTGGGGCAAAATTGCAGAAATTTCCTTTATTTTGGGGCAAAATTGCAGAAATTTTACTTATTTCAGGGAAAAAAATCAAAAATTTTTCTTATTTTGGGGCATAAAAACAGAAATTTCCATTATTTTGGGGCAATAAGGCAGAAATTCACCTTATTTTGGGGTAAAATTGCAGTAATTTCACTTATTTCAGAGAAAAAAAGCAAAAATTTTTTTATTTTGGGGCAAAAAGGCAGAAATTCCCATTATTTTGGGGGAAAAAGGCAGAAATACACCTTATTTCAGGGTAAATTGGAGCAATTTAATATATTTCAGGGCAAAAAGGCAGAAATTTCCCTCATTTTGGGGCAAAATTGCAGAAATTTCACTTATTTTGGTGCAAAATTGCAGAAATTTCACTTATTTCAGAAAAAAAGTCAGAAATTTTCCTTATTTTGGGAAAAAATTAAAGAATTCTTAATATTTTGTGGCAAAAATGCAGAAATTTTCTTATTTGGGGGTAAAAATGCTGAAATTC
The DNA here is from genome assembly GCF_963924665.1 of Micromys minutus. Taxonomy (NCBI): domain Eukaryota; kingdom Metazoa; phylum Chordata; class Mammalia; order Rodentia; family Muridae; genus Micromys; species Micromys minutus. Next base: position 2,053,452 of record NW_027667302.1, read on the forward strand.
CCCTTATTTTAAGGTAAAAAGGCTGAAATTCCCCTTAATTGGGTGCAAAAATGCAGAAATTTCTCTTATTTTGGGGCAAAAAGACAGAAATTTCCCTTATTTTGTAGCAAAAAGGCAAAAATTTCTTTTATTTTGGGGCAAAATTGCAGAAATATCACTTATTTCAGGGTATAATTCAAAAATTCCTTTTATTTTGTTGCAAAAAGACAGAAATTCCATTTATTTTTGGGTAAAAGAGGAGAAATTTCACTTATTTTGAGGTAAAAAGGCAGAAATTCCTCTTATTTTGGGGCAAAAATTAGGAAATTTCCCTTTTTTTAAAAAAAGGTATACATTCCCTTTACTTTTGGGATAAAAAGCAAAAATTCCCTGTATTTTGAAGCATAATTGCAGAAATTCTCACAATTTTCGGGCAAAAAAGCAGAAATTCTCCTTATTTTGGAGAAAAAATACAGAAAATCTTCTTTTTTCGGAAGCAAATAGTCAGAAATTCCCATTATTTTGGGACAAAATTGCAAAAATTTCTTTTACATTGGGGCAAAATTGCAGAAATTTCCCTTATTTTGGGGCAAAATTGCAGAAATTCCCCTAATTGTTGGGCAAAAAGGCAGAAATTCCCTATATGTTGGGGCAAAAAGACAGAAATTCTCCTTCTTTTGGGGCAAAACTCAGAAATTCCATGTATTTTGGGGCAAAATTCCAGAAATTTCCCTTATTTTCGGGCAAAATTGCAGAAATTTCCCTTATTTTAGAAAAAAATTGCAGAAATTTCACTTATTTCAGGGAAAAAAGGCAGAAATTTTCCTTATTTTGGGGAAAAAATTAAGAAATTCTTAATATTTTGTGGCAAAAATGCAGAAATTCCCCTTATTTTGAGGTAAAAAGGCTGAAATTCCCCTTATTTTGAGGTAAAAAGGCTGAAATTCCTCTTATTTGGGGGCAAAAAGGCAGAAATTTCTTTTATTTTGGGGCAAAATTGCAGAAATATCACTTATTTCAGGGTATAATTCAAAAATTCCTTTTATTTTGTTGCAAAAAGACAGAAATTCCATTTATTTTTGGGTAATAAAAGAGAAATTTCGCTTATTTTGAGGTAAAAAGGCAGAAATTCCTCTTATTTGGGGGCAAAAATGCAGAAATTTCTCTTATTTTAGGGCAAAAAGACAGAAATTCCCCTTATTTTGTGGCAAAAAGGCAGAAATTTCTTTTATTTTGGGGCAAAATTGCAGAAATATCACTTATTTCAGGGTATAATTCAAAAATTTCTTTTATTTTGTTGCAAAAAGACAGAAATTCCATTTAATTTTGGGTAAAAAAGGATAAATTTCACTTATTTTGAGGTAAAAATGCAGAAATTCCTCTTATTCTTGGGCAAAAATTAAGAAATTTCCGTTTTTGTGGAAAAAGGTATACATTCCCCTAACTTTCGGGATAAAAAGTAGAAATTCCCCGTATTTTGAAGCATAATTGCAGAAATTCTTATAATTTTCGGGCAAAAAAGCAGAAATTCTCCTTATTTTGGAGCAAAAATACAGAAAATCTCCTTTTTTCGGGAGCAAACAGTCAGAAATTCCCCTTATTTTGGGGCAAAATTACAGAAATTTTACTTATTTCAGGGAAAAAAAGCAAAAAATTTTCTTATTTTGGGGCAAAAAAACAGAAATTCCCATTATTTTGGGGCAATAAGGCAGAAATTCACCTTATTTTGTGGTAAAATTGCAGAAATTTCACATATTTCAGGGCAAAAAGGCAGAAATTTCTCTTATTTTAGGGCAAAATTTCAGTAATTTCATTTATTTCAGAGAAAAAAAGCAAAAATTTTTTTATTTTGGGGCAAAAAGGCAGAAATTCCCATTATTTTGGGGGAAAAAGGCAGAAATTCACCTTATTTTGGGGTAAAATTACAGAAATTTCATATATTTCAGGGCAAAATGGCAGAAATTTCCCTTATTTTGGGGCAAAATTGCAGATATTTCACTTATTTTAGGGTAATAAGTCAGAAATTCCCCTTATTTTGGGTTAAAAAAGACAGAAATTCCCTTTGTTTGGGGGAAAAAGACAGAAATTCCACTTATTTAGAGGCAAAAAGACTGAAATTCCCCTTATTTTGGAGCAAAAATAAAGAAATTTTTCTTTTTTATGGCAAAAAGTTATGCATTCCACTTATTTTCGGGCAACAAGACAGAAATTCCTTGCATTTTGGAGCAAAATTGCAGAAATTCCCCTAAATGTGGGGCAAAAAGGCAGAAATTCCCTATATGTTGGGGCAAAAAGACAGAAATTCTCATTATTTTGGGGCAAAATTCAGAAATTCCACGTATTTTGGGACAAAATTCCAGAAATTTCCCTTATTTTGGGGCAAAATTGCAGAAATTTTCCTTATTTTAGGGCAAATTTGCAGAAATTTTTCTTATTTTGGGGCAAAATTTCAGAAATTCTCCTAATTGTTGGGCAAAAAGGCAGAAATTCTCTATATGTTGGGGCAAAAAGACAGAAATTCTCCTTATTTTGGGGCAAAACTCAGAAATTCCACGTATTTTGGGGCAAAATTCCAGAAATTTCCTTATTTTGGGGCAAAATTGCAGAAATTTTCATTATTTAAGGCAAAATTGCAGAAATTTCACTTATTTCAGAGAAAAAAGCAAAAATTTTTCCTATTTTGGGGCTAAAATGCAGATATTTTACTTATTTTGGGGCAAAAAGGCAGAAATTCACCTTATTTTAGGGTAAAATTGCAGCAATTTCACATATTTCAGGGCAAAAAGGCAGAAATTTCCCTCATTTTGGGGCAAAATTGCAAAAATTTCACTTATTTTGGGGCAAAATTGCAGAAATTTCACTTATTTCAGGGAAAAAAGGCAGAAAATTTCCTTATTTTGGAGAAAAAATTAAGAAATTCTTAAAATTTTGTGGCAAAAATGCAGAATTTTTTTTAATTTTGAGGTAAAAATGTAGAAATTCCCCTTATTTTGACGTAAAAATGCTGAAATTCCCCTTAATTGGGTGCAAAAATGCAGAAATTTCTCTTAATTTGGGGCAAAAAGACAGAAATTCCCCTTATTTTGTAGCAAAAAGGCAAAAATTTCTTTTATTTTGGGGCAAAATTGCAGAAATATCACTTATTTCAGGGTATAATTCAAAAATTCCTTTTATTTTGTTGCAAAAAGACAGAAATTCCATTTATTTTTGGGTAAAAAAAGAGAAATTTCGCTTATTTTGAGGTAAAAAGGCAGAAATTCCTCTTATTTGGGGGCAAAAATGCAGAAATTTCTCTTATTTTGGGGCAAAAAGACAGAAATTCCCCTTATTTTGTGGCAAAAAGGCAGAAATTTCTTTTATTTTGGGGCAAAATTGCAGAAATATCACTTATTTCAGGGTATAATTCAAAAATTTCTTTTATTTTGTTGCAAAAAGACAGAAATTCCATTTAATTTTGGGTAAAAAAGGATAAATTTCACTTATTTTGAGGTAAAAAGGCAGAAATTCCTCTTATTCTTGGGCAAAAATTAAGAAATTTCCGTTTTTGTGGAAAAAGGTATACATTCCCCTAACTTTCGGGATAAAAAGTAGAAATTCCCCGTATTTTGAAGCATAATTGCAGAAATTCTTATAATTTTCGGGCAAAAAAGCAGAAATTCTCCTTATTTTGGAGCAAAAATACAGAAAATCTCCTTTTTTCGGGAGCAAACAGTCAGAAATTCCCCTTATTTTGGGGCAAAATTACAGAAATTTTACTTATTTCAGGGAAAAAAAGCAAAAAATTTTCTTATTTTGGGGCAAAAAAACAGAAATTCCCATTATTTTGGGGCAATAAGGCAGAAATTCACCTTATTTTGTGGTAAAATTGCAGAAATTTCACATATTTCAGGGCAAAAAGGCAGAAATTTCTCTTATTTTAGGGCAAAATTTCAGTAATTTCATTTATTTCAGAGAAAAAAAGCAAAAATTTTTTTATTTTGGGGCAAAAAGGCAGAAATTCCCATTATTTTGGGGGAAAAAGGCAGAAATTCACCTTATTTTGGGGTAAAATTACAGAAATTTCTTATATTTCAGGGCAAAATGGCAGAAATTTCCCTTATTTTGGGGCAAAATTGCAGATATTTCACTTATTTTAGGGTAATAAGTCAGAAATTCCCCTTATTTTGGGTTAAAAAAGACAGAAATTCCCTTTGTTTGGGGGAAAAAGACAGAAATTCCACTTATTTAGAGGCAAAAAGACTGAAATTCCCCTTATTTTGGAGCAAAAATAAAGAAATTTTTCTTTTTTATGGCAAAAAGTTATGCATTCCACTTATTTTCGGGCAACAAGACAGAAATTCCTTGCATTTTGGAGCAAAATTGCAGAAATTCCCCTAAATGTGGGGCAAAAAGGCAGAAATTCCCTATATGTTGGGGCAAAAAGACAGAAATTCTCATTATTTTGGGGCAAAATTCAGAAATTCCACGTATTTTGGGACAAAATTCCAGAAATTTCCCTTATTTTGGGGCAAAATTGCAGAAATTTTCCTTATTTTAGGGCAAATTTGCAGAAATTTTTCTTATTTTGGGGCAAAATTTCAGAAATTCTCCTAATTGTTGGGCAAAAAGGCAGAAATTCCCTATATGTTGGGGCAAAAAGACAGAAATTCTCCTTATTTTGGGGCAAAACTCAGAAATTCCACGTATTTTGGGGCAAAATTCCAGAAATTTCCTTATTTTGGGGCAAAATTGCAGAAATTTTCATTATTTAAGGCAAAATTGCAGAAATTTCACTTATTTCAGAGAAAAAAGCAAAAATTTTTCCTATTTTGGGGCTAAAATGCAGATAATTTACTTATTTTGGGGCAAAAAGGCAGAAATTCACCTTACTTTAGGGTAAAATTGCAGCAATTTCACATATTTCAGGGCAAAAAGGCAGAAATTTCCCTCATTTTGGGGCAAAATTGCAAAAATTTCACTTATTTTGGGGCAAAATTGCAGAAATTTCACTTATTTCAGGGAAAAAAGGCAGAAAATTTCCTTATTTTGGAGAAAAAATTAAGAAATTCTTAAAATTTTGTGGCAAAAATGCAGAATTTTTTTTAATTTTGAGGTAAAAATGCTGAAATTCCCCTTATTTTGACGTAAAAATGCTGAAATTCCCCTTAATTGGGTGCAAAAATGCAGAAATTTCTCTTAATTTGGGGCAAAAAGACAGAAATTCCCCTTATTTTGTAGCAAAAAGGCAAAAATTTCTTTTATTTTGGGGCAAAATTGCAGAAATATCACTTATTTCAGGGTATAATTCAAAAATTCCTTTTATTTTGTTGCAAAAAGACAGAAATTCCATTTATTTTTGGGTAAAAAGGAGAAATTTCACTTATTTTGAGGTAAAAAGGCAGAAATTCCTCTTATTTTGGGGCAAAAATTAAGAAATTTCCCTTTTTTTTAAAAAAGGTATACATTCCCCTTACTTTTGGGATAAGAAGCAAAAATTCCCTATATTTTGAAGCATAATTGCAGAAATTCTCATAATTTTCGGGCAAAAAAGCAGAAATTCTCCTTATTTTGGAGCAAAAATAGAGAAAATCTTTTTTTTTTCGGAAGCAGTCAGAAATTCCCCTTATTTTGGGGCAAAATTGCAGAAATTTCTTTTACATTGGGACAAAATTGCAGAAATTTCCCTTATTTTGGGGCAAAATTGCAGAAATTCCCCTAATTGTTGGGCAAAAAGGCAGAAATTTCCCTCATTTTGGGGCAAAATTGCAAAAATTTCACTTATTTTGGGGCAAAATTGCAGAAATTTCACTTATTTCAGGGAAAAAAGGCAGAAATTTTCCTTATTTTGGCGAAAAAATTAAGAAATTCTTAATATTTTGTGGCAAAAATGCAGAAATTCCCCTTATTTTGAGGTAAAAAGGCTGAAATTCCCCTTATTTTGAGGTAAAAAGGCTGAAATTCCTCTTATTTGGGGGCAAAAAGGCAGAAATTTCTTTTATTTTGGGGCAAATTTGCAGAAATATCACTTATTTCAGGGTATAATTCAAAAATTCCTTTTATTTTGTTGCAAAAAGACAGAAATTCCATTTATTTTTGGGTAAAAAAAGAGAAATTTCACTTATTTTGAGGTAAAAAGGCAGAAATTCCTCTTATTTTGGGGCAAAAATTAAGAAATTTCCCTTTTTTGTGGAAAAAGGTATACATTCCCATTACTTTCGGGATAAAAAGTAGAAATTCCCCGTATTTTGAATCATAATTGCAGAAATTCTTATAATTTTCGGGCAAAAAAGCAGAAATTCTCCTTATTTTGGAGCAAAAATACAGAAAATCTCCTTTTTTCGGGAGCAAACAGTCAGAAATTCCCCTTATTTTGGGGCAAAATTGCAGAAATTTTCCTAATTGTTGGGCAAAAAGGCAGGAATTCCCTATATGTTGGGGCAAAAAGACAGAAATTCTCCTTATTTTGGGGCAAAACTCAGAAATTCCACGTATTTTGGGGCAAAGTTCCAGAAATTTTCCTTATTTTGGGGCAAAATTGCAGAAATTTCCTTTATTTTGGGGCAAAATTGCAGAAATTTTACTTATTTCAGGGAAAAAAATCAAAAATTTTTCTTATTTTGGGGCATAAAAACAGAAATTTCCATTATTTTGGGGCAATAAGGCAGAAATTCACCTTATTTTGGGGTAAAATTGCAGAAATTTCACATATTTCAGGGCAAAAAGGCAGAAATTTCTCTTATTTTAGGGCAAAATTGCAATAATTTCACTTATTTCAGAGAAAAAAAGCAAAAATTTTTTTATTTTGGGGCAAAAAGGCAGAAATTCCCATTATTTTGGGGGAAAAAGGCAGAAATTCACCTTATTTCAGGGTAAATTGGAGCAATTTAATATATTTCAGGGCAAAAAGGCAGAAATTTCCCTCATTTTGGGGCAAAATTGCAGAAATTTCACTTATTTTGGTGCAAAATTGCAGAAATTTCACTTATTTCAGAAAAAAAGGCAGAAATTTTCCTTATTTTGGGGAAAAAATTAAAGAATTCTTAATATTTTGTGGCAAAAATGCAGAAATTTTCTTATTTTGAGGTAAAAATGCTGAAATTCCCCTTATTTTGAGGTAAAAAGGCTGAAATTCCCCTTAATTGGGTGCAAAAATGCAGAAATTTCTCTTATTTTGGGGCAAAAAGACAGAAATTTCCCTTATTTTGTAGCAAAAAGGCAAAAATTTCTTTTATTTTGGGGCAAAATTGCAGAAATATCACTTATTTCAGGGTATAATTCAAAAATTCCTTTTATTTTGTTGCAAAAAGACAGAAATTCCATTTATTTTTGGGTAAAAAAGGAGAAATTTCACTTATTTTGAGGTAAAAAGGCAGAAATTCCTCTTATTTTGGGGCAAAAATTAGGAAATTTCCCTTTTTTTAAAAAAAGGTATATATTCCCCTTACTTTTGGGATAAAAAGCAAAAATTCCCTGTATTTTGAAGCATAATTGCAGAAATTCTCACAATTTTCGGGCAAAAAAGCAGAAATTCTCCTTATTTTGGAGAAAAAATACAGAAAATCTTCTTTTTTCGGAAGCAAATAGTCAGAAATTCCCATTATTTTGGGACAAAATTGCAGAAATTTCTTTTACATTGGGACAAAATTGCAGAAATTTCACTTATTTTGGGGCAAAATTGCAGAAATTCCCCTAATTGTTGGGCAAAAAGGCAGAAATTCCCTATATGTTGGGGCAAAAAGACAGAAATTCTCCTTCTTTTGGGGCAAAACTCAGAAATTCCATGTATTTTGGGGCAAAATTCCAGAAATTTCCCTTATTTTGGGGCAAAATTGCAGAAATTTCCCTTATTTTAGAAAAAAATTGCAGAAATTTCACTTATTTCAGGGAAAAAAGGCAGAAATTTTCCTTATTTTGGGGAAAAAATTAACAAATTCTTAATATTTTGTGGGAAAAATGCAGAAATTCCCCTTATTTTGAGGTAAAAAGGCTGAAATTCCCCTTATTTTGAGGTAGAAAGGCTGAAATTCCTCTTATTTGGGGGCAAAAATGCAGAAATTTCTCTTATTTTGGGGCAAAAAGACAGAAATTCCCCTTATTTTGTGGCAAAAAGGCAGAAATTTCTTTTATTTTGGGGCAAAATTGCAGAAATATCACTTATTTCAGGGTATAATTCAAAAATTTCTTTTATTTTGTTGCAAAAAGACAGAAATTTCATTTAATTTTGGGTAAAAAAGGATAAATTTCACTTATTTTGAGGTAAAAATGCAGAAATTCCTCTTATTCTTGGGTAAAAATTAAGAAATTTCCGTTTTTGTGGAAAAAGGTATACATTCCCCTAACTTTCGGGATAAAAAGTAGAAATTCCCCGTATTTTGAAGCATAATTGCAGAAATTCTTATAATTTTCGGGCAAAAAAGCAGAAATTCTCCTTATTTTGGAGCAAAAATACAGAAAATCTCCTTTTTTCGGGAGCAAACAGTCAGAAATTCCCCTTATTTTGGGGCAAAATTACAGAAATTTTACTTATTTCAGGGAAAAAAAGCAAAAAATTTTCTTATTTTGGGGCAAAAAAACAGAAATTCCCATTATTTTGGGGCAATAAGGCAGAAATTCACCTTATTTTGTGGTAAAATTGCAGAAATTTCACATATTTCAGGGCAAAAAGGCAGAAATTTCTCTTATTTTAGGGCAAAATTGCAGAAATTTCACTTATTTCAGGGAAAAAAGGCAGAAATTTTCCTTATTTTGGGGAAAAAATTAAGAAATTCTTAATATTTTGTGGCAAAAATGCAGAAATTCCCCTTATTTTGAGGTAAAAAGGCTGAAATTCCCCTTATTTTGAGGTAAAAATGCTGAAATTCCTCTTATTTGGGGGCAAAAAGGCAGAAATTTCTTTTATTTTGGGGCAAAATTGCAGAAATATCACTTATTTCAGGGTATAATTCAAAAATTCCTTTTATTTTGTTGCAAAAAGACAGAAATTCCATTTATTTTTGGGTAAGAAAAGAGAAATTTCACTTATTTTGAGGTAAAAAGGCAGAAATTCCTCTTATTTTGGGGCAAAAATTAAGAAATTTCCCTTTTTTGTGGAAAAAGGTATACATTCCCATTACTTTCGGGATAAAAAGTAGAAATTCCCCGTATTTTGAAGCATAATTGCAGAAATTCTTATAATTTTCGGGCAAAAAAGCAGAAATTCTCCTTATTTTGGAGCAAAAATACAGAAAATCTCCTTTTTTCGGGAGCAAACAGTCAGAAATTCCCCTTATTTTGGGGCAAAATTGCAGAAATTTCTTTTACATTCGGGCAAATTTGCAGAAATTTCCCTTATTTTGGGGCAAAATTGCAGAAATTTTCCTAATTGTTGGGCAAAAAGGCAGGAATTCCCTATATGTTGGGGCAAAAAGACAGAAATTCTCCTTATTTTGGGGCAAAACTCAGAAATTCCACGTATTTTGGGGCAAAGTTCCAGAAATTTTCCTTATTTTGGGGCAAAATTGCAGAAATTTCCTTTATTTTGGGGCAAAATTGCAGAAATTTTACTTATTTCAGGGAAAAAAATCAAAAATTTTTCTTATTTTGGGGCATAAAAACAGAAATTTCCATTATTTTGGGGCAATAAGGCAGAAATTCACCTTATTTTGGGGTAAAATTGCAGAAATTTCACATATTTCAGGGCAAAAAGGCAGAAATTTCTCTTATTTTAGGGCAAAATTGCAGTAATTTCACTTATTTCAGAGAAAAAAAGCAAAAATTTTTTTATTTTGGGGCAAAAAGGCAGAAATTCCCATTATTTTGGGGGAAAAAAGCAGAAATTCACCTTCTTTTGGGGTAAAATTACAGAAATTTCACATATTTCAGGGCAAAATGGCAGAAATTTCCCTTATTTTGGGGCTAAATTGCAGATATTTCACTTATTTTAGGGTAATAAGTCAGAAATTCCCCTTATTTTGGGTTAAAAAGACAGAAATTCCCTTTGTTTGGGGGAAAAAGACAGAAATTCCACTTATTTAGAGGCAAAATGCTGAAATTCCCCTTATTTTGGAGCAAAAATAAAGAAATTTCCCTTTTTTATGGCAAAAAGTTATGCATTCTACTTATTTTCAGGCAACAAGACAGAAATTCCTTGCATTTTGGAGCAAAATTGCAGAAATTCCCCTAATTGTGGAGCAAAAAGACAGAAATTCCCTATATGTTGGGGAAAAAGACAGAAATTCTCCTTCTTTTGGGGCAAAACTCAGAAATTCCATGTATTTTGGGGCAAAATTCCAGAAATTTCCCTTATTTTGGGGCAAAATTGCAGAAATTTTCCTTATTTTAGGGCAAAATTGCAGAAATTTCACTTATTTCAGAGAAAAAAAGCAAAAATTTTTCCTATTTTGGGGCTAAAATGCAGAAATTCCACTTATTTTGGGGCAAAAAGGCAGAAATTCACCTTATTTCAGGGTAAAATTGCAGCAATTTAATATATTTCAGGGCAAAAAGGCAGAAATTTCCCTCATTTTGGGGCAAAATTGCAGAAATTTCACTTATTTTGGTGCAAAATTGCAGAAATTTCACTTATTTCAGAAAAAAAAGGCAGAAATTTTCCTTATTTTGGGAAAAAAATTAAAAAATTCTTAATATTTTGTGGCAAAAATGCAGAAATTTTCCTTATTTTGAGGTAAAAATGCTGAAATTCCCATTATTTTGAGGTAAAAAGGCTGAAATTCCCCTTAATTGGGTGTAAAAATGCAGAAATTTCTCTTATTTTGGGGCAAAAAGACAGAAATCCCCCTTATTTTGTAGCAAAAAGGCAAAAATTTCTTTTATTTTGGGGCAAAATTGCAGAAATATCACTTATTTCAGGGTATAATTCAAAAATTCCTTTTATTTTGTTGCAAAAAGACAGAAATTCCATTTATTTTTGGGTAAAAAAGGAGAAATTTCACTTATTTTGAGGTAAAAAGGCAGAAATTCCTCTTATTTTGGGGCAAAAATTAAGAAATTTCCCTTTTTTTAAAAAAAGGTATACATTCCCCTTACTTTTGGGATAAAAAGCAAAAATTCCCTGTATTTTGAAGCATAATTGCAGAAATTCTCACAATTTTCAGGCAAAAAAGCAGAAATTCTCCTTATTTTGGAGCAAAAATACAGAAAATCTTCTTTTTTCGGAAGCAAATAGTCAGAAATTCCCATTATTTTGGGGCAAAATTGCAGAAATTTCTTTTACATTGCGGCAAAATTGCAGAAATTTCCCTTATTTTGGGGCAAAATTGCAGAAATTTCCCTAATTGTTGGGCAAAAAGGCAGAAATTCCCTATATGTTGGGGCAAAAAGACAGAAATTCTCCTTCTTTTGGGGCAAAACTCAGAAATTCCATGTATTTTGGGGCAAAATTCCAGAAATTTCCCTTATTTTGGGGCAAAATTGCAGAAATTTCCCTTATTTTAGAAAAAAATTGCAGAAATTTCACTTATTTCAGGGAAAAAAGGCAGAAATTTTCCTTATTTTGGGGAAAAAATTAAGAAATTCTTAATATTTTGTGGCAAAAATGCAGAAATTCCCCTTATTTTGAGGTAAAAAGGCTGAAATTCCCCTTATTTTGAGGTAAAAAGGCTGAAATTCCTCTTATTTGGGGGCAAAAAGGCAGAAATTTCTTTTATTTTGGGGCAAAATTGCAGAAATATCACTTATTTCAGGGTATAATTCAAAAATTCCTTTTATTTTGTTGCAAAAAGACAGAAATTCCATTTATTTTTGGGTAAAAAAAGAGAAATTTCGCTTATTTTGAGGTAAAAAGGCAGAAATTCCTCTTATTTTGGGGCAAAAATTAAGAAATTTCCCTTTTTTGTGGAAAAAGGTATACATTCCCATTACTTTCGGGATAAAAAGTAGAAATTCCCCGTATTTTGAAGCATAATTGCAGAAATTCTTATAATTTTCGGGCAAAAAAGCAGAAATTCTCCTTATTTTGGAGCAAAAATACAGAAAATCTCCTTTTTTCGGGAGCAAACAGTCAGAAATTCCCCTTATTTTGGGGCAAAATTGCAGAAATTTCTTTTACATTCGGGCAAATTTGCAGAAATTTCCCTTATTTTGGGGCAAAATTGCCGAAATTTTCCTAATTGTTGGGCAAAAAGGCAGGAATTCCCTATATGTTGGGGCAAAAAGACAGAAATTCTCCTTATTTTGGGGCAAAACTCAGAAATTCCACGTATTTTGGGGCAAAGTTCCAGAAATTTTCCTTATTTTGGGGCAAAATTGCAGAAATTTCCTTTATTTTGGGGCAAAATTGCAGAAATTTTACTTATTTCAGGGAAAAAAATCAAAAATTTTTCTTATTTTGGGGCATAAAAACAGAAATTTCCATTATTTTGGGGCAATAAGGCAGAAATTCACCTTATTTTGGGGTAAAATTGCAGAAATTTCACATATTTCAGGACAAAAAGGCAGAAATTTCTCTTATTTTAGGGCAAAATTGCAGTAATTTCACTTATTTCAGAAAAAAAAAGCAAAAATTTTTTTATTTTGGGGCAAAAAGGCAGAAATTCCCATTATTTTGGGGGAAAAAAGCAGAAATTCACCTTCTTTTGGGGTAAAATTACAGAAATTTCACATATTTCAGGGCAAAATGGCAGAAATTTCCCTTATTTTGGGGCTAAATTGCAGATATTTCACTTATTTTAGGGTAATAAGTCAGAAATTCCCCTTATTTTGGGTTAAAAAGACAGAAATTCCCTTTGTTTGGGGGAAAAAGACAGAAATTCCACTTATTTAGAGGCAAAATGCTGAAATTCCCCTTATTTTGGAGCAAAAATAAAGAAATTTTCCTTTTTTATGGCAAAAAGTTATGCATTCTACTTATTTTCAGGCAACAAGACAGAAATTCCTTGCATTTTGGAGCAAAATTGCAGAAATTCCCCTAATTGTGGCGCAAAAAGACAGAAATTCCCTATATGTTGGGGAAAAAGACAGAAATTCTCCTTCTTTTGGGGCAAAACTCAGAAATTCCATGTATTTTGGGGCAAAATTCCAGAAATTTCCCTTATTTTGGGGCAAAATTGCAGAAATTTTCCTTATTTTAGGGCAAAATTGCAGAAATTTCACTTATTTCAGAGAAAAAAAGCAAAAATTTTTCCTATTTTGGGGCTAAAATGCAGAAATTCCACTTATTTTGGGGCAAAAAGGCAGAAATTCACCTTATTTCAGGGTAAAATTGCAGCAATTTAATATATTTCAGGGCAAAAAGGCAGAAATTTCCCTCATTTTGGGGCAAAATTGCAGAAATTTCACTTATTTTGGTGCAAAATTGCAGAAATTTCACTTATTTCAGAAAAAAAGGCAGAAATTTTCCTTATTTTGGGGAAAAAATTAAAGAATTCTTAATATTTTGTGGCAAAAATGCAGAAATTTTCTTATTTTGAGGTAAAAATGCTGAAATTCCCCTTATTTTGAGGTAAAAAGGCTGAAATTCCCCTTAATTGGGTGCAAAAATGCAGAAATTTCTCTTATTTTGGGGCAAAAAGACAGAAATTTCCCTTATTTTGTAGCAAAAAGGCAAAAATTTCTTTTATTTTGGGGCAAAATTGCAGAAATATCACTTATTTCAGGGTATAATTCAAAAATTCCTTTTATTTTGTTGCAAAAAGACAGAAATTCCATTTATTTTTGGGTAAAAAAGGAGAAATTTCACTTATTTTGAGGTAAAAAGGCAGAAATTCCTCTTATTTTGGGGCAAAAATTAGGAAATTTCCCTTTTTTTAAAAAAAGGTATATATTCCCCTTACTTTTGGGATAAAAAGCAAAAATTCCCTGTATTTTGAAGCATAATTGCAGAAATTCTCACAATTTTCGGGCAAAAAAGCAGAAATTCTCCTTATTTTGGAGAAAAAATACAGAAAATCTTCTTTTTTCGGAAGCAAATAGTCAGAAATTCCCATTATTTTGGGACAAAATTGCAGAAATTTCTTTTACATTGGGACAAAATTGCAGAAATTTCACTTATTTTGGGGCAAAATTGCAGAAATTCCCCTAATTGTTGGGCAAAAAGGCAGAAATTCCCTATATGTTGGGGCAAAAAGACAGAAATTCTCCTTCTTTTGGGGCAAAACTCAGAAATTCCATGTATTTTGGGGCAAAATTCCAGAAATTTCCCTTATTTTGGGGCAAAATTGCAGGAATTTCCCTTATTTTAGAAAAAAATTGCAGAAATTTCACTTATTTCAGGGAAAAAAGGCAGAAATTTTCCTTATTTTGGGGAAAAAATTAAGAAATTCTTAATATTTTGTGGGAAAAATGCAGAAATTCCCCTTATTTTGAGGTAAAAAGGCTGAAATTCCCCTTATTTTGAGGTAGAAAGGCTGAAATTCCTCTTATTTGGGGGCAAAAATGCAGAAATTTCTCTTATTTTGGGGCAAAAAGACAGAAATTCCCCTTATTTTGTGGCAAAAAGGCAGAAATTTCTTTTATTTTGGGGCAAAATTGCAGAAATATCACTTATTTCAGGGTATAATTCAAAAATTCCTTTTATTTTGTTGCAAAAAGACAGAAATTCCATTTATTTTTGGGTAAAAAAGGAGAAATTTCACTTATTTTGAGGTAAAAAGGCAGAAATTCCTCTTATTTTGGGGCAAAAATTAAGAAATTTCCCTTTTTTTTTAAAAAAGGTATACATTCCCCTTACTTTTGGGATAAAAAGCAAAAATTCCCTGTATTTTGAAGCATAATTGCAGAAATTCTCACAATTTTCAGGCAAAAAAGCAGAAATTCTCCTTATTTTGGAGCAAAAATACAGAAAATCTTCTTTTTTCGGAAGCAAATAGTCAGAAATTCCCATTATTTTGGGGCAAAATTGCAGAAATTTCTTTTACATTGCGGCAAAATTGCAGAAATTTCCCTTATTTTGGGGCAAAATTGCAGAAATTTCCCTAATTGTTGGGCAAAAAGGCAGAAATTCCCTATATGTTGGGGCAAAAAGACAGAAATTCTCCTTCTTTTGGGGCAAAACTCAGAAATTCCATGTATTTTGGGGCAAAATTCCAGAAATTTCCCTTATTTTGGGGCAAAATTGCAGAAATTTCCCTTATTTTAGAAAAAAATTGCAGAAATTTCACTTATTTCAGGGAAAAAAGGCAGAAATTTTCCTTATTTTGGGGAAAAAATTAAGAAATTCTTAATATTTTGTGGCAAAAATGCAGAAATTCCCCTTATTTTGAGGTAAAAAGGCTGAAATTCCCCTTATTTTGATGTAAAAAGGCTGAAATTCCCCTTATTTGGGGGCAAAAAGGCAGAAATTTCTCTTATTTTGGGGCAAAAAGACAGATATTCCCCTTATTTTGTGGCAAAAAGGCAGAAATTTCATTTATTTTGGGGCAAAATTGCAGAAATATCACTTATTTCAGGGTATAATTCAAAATTTCTTTTATTTTGTTGCAAAAAGACAGAAATTCCATTTAATTTTGGGTAAAAAAGGAGAAATTTCACTTATTTTGAGGTAAAAAGGCAGAAATTCCTCTTATTTTGGTGCAAAAATTAAGAAATTTCCCTTTTTTTAAAAAAAGGTATACATTCCCCTTACTTTTGGGATAAAAAGCAAAAATTCCCTGTATTTTGAAGCATAATTGCAGAAATTCTCACAATTTTCGGGCAAAAAAGCAGAAATTCTCCTTATTTTGGAGCAAAAATACAGGAAATCTCCTTTTTTCGGGAGCAAACAGTCAGAAATTCCCCTTATTTTGGGGCAAAATTGCAGAAATTTTACTTATTTCAGGGAAAAAAAATCAAAAATTTTTCTTATTTTGGGGCAAAAAAACAGAAATTCCCATTATTTTGGGGCAATAAGGCAGAAATTCACCTTATTTTGTGGTAAAATTGCTGAAATTTCACATATTTCAGGGCAAAAAGGCAGAAATTTCTCTTATTTTAGGGCAAAATTGCAGTAATTTCACTTATTTCAGAGAAAAAAAGCAAAAATTTTTTTTATTTTGGGGCAAAAAGGCAGAAATTCCCATTATTTTGGGGGGAAAAGGCAGAAATTCACCTTAATTTGTGGTAAAATTACAGAAATTTCACATATTTCAGGGCAAAATGGCACAAATTTCCCTTATTTTGGGGCAAAATTGCAGATATTTCACTTATTTTAGGGTAATAAGTCAGAAATTCCCCTTATTTTGGGTTAAAAAAGACAGAAATTCCACTTATTTAGAGGCAAAAAGACTGAAGTTCTCCTTATTTTGGAGCAAAAATAAAGAAATTTCCCTTTTTTATGGCAAAAAGGTATGCATTCCACTTATTTTCGGGCAACAAGACAGAAATTCCTTGCATTTTGGAGCAAAATTGCAGAAATTACCCTAAATGTGGGGCAAAAAGGCAGAAATCCCTATATGTTGGGGCAAAAAGACAGAAATTCTCATTATTTTGGGGCAAAATTCAGAAATTCCACGTATTTTGGGACAAAATTCCAGAAATTTCCCTTATTTTGGGGCAAAATTGCAGAAATTTTCCTTATTTATGCAAATTTGCAGAAATTTCCCTTATTTTGGGGCAAAATTGCAGAAATTCTCCTAATTGTTGGGCAAAAAGGCAGAAATTCCCTATATGTTGGGGCAAAAAGACAGAAATTCTCCTTATTTTGGGGCAAAACTCAGAAATTCCACGTATTTTGGGGCAAAATTCCAGAAATTTCCTTATTTTGGGGCAAAATTGCAGAAATTTTCCTTATTTTAGGGCAAAATTGCAGAAATTTCACTTATTTCAGAGAAAAAAAGCAAAAAATTTTCCTATTTTGGGGCTGAAATGCAGAAATTCTACTTGTTTTGGCGCAAAAAGGCAGAAATTCACCTTATTTTAGGGTAAAATTGCAGCAATTTCACATATTTCAGGGCAAAAAGGCAGAAATAACCCTCATTTTGGGGCAAAATTGCAGAAATTTCACTTATTTTGGGGAAAAATTGCAGAAATTTCACTTATATCAGGGAAAAAAGGCAGAAAATTTCCTTATTTTGGACAAAAAATTAAGAAATTCTTAAAATTTTGTGGCAAAAATGCAGAAATTTTCCTTATTTTGAGGTAAAAATGCTGAAATTCCCCTTATTTTGAGGTAAAAAGGCTGAAATTCCCCTTAATTGGGTGCAAAAAGGCAGAAATTTCTTTTATTTTGGGGCAAAAAGACAGAAATTCCCTTTATTTTGTAGCAAAAAGTTCTTTTTTTCTGGGGCAAAATTGCAGAAATATCACTTATTTCAGGGTATAATTCAAAAATTCCTTTTATTTTGTTGCAAAAATCAGAAATTCCATTTATTTTTGGGTAAAAAAGGAGAAATTTCACTTATTTTGAGGTAAAAAGGCAGAAATTCCTCTTATTTTGGGGCAAAAATTAAGAAATTTCCCTTTTTTTTAAAAAAGGTATACATTCCCCTTACTTTGGGGATAAAAAGCAAAAATTCCCCGTATTTTGAAGCATAATTGCAGAAATTCTCATAATTTTCGGGCAAAAAAGCAGAAATTCTCTTTATTTTGGAGCAAAAATACAGAAAATCTTCTTTTTTCGGAAGCAGTCAGAAATTCCCCTTATTTTGGGGCAAAATTGCAGAAATTTCTTTTACATTGGGGCAAAATTGCAGAAATTTCCCTTATTTTGGAGCAAAATTCCAGAAATTCCCCTAATTGTTGGGCAAAAAGGCAGAAATTCCCTATATGTTGGGGCAAAAAGACAGAAATTCTCCTTCTTTTGAGGCAAAACTCAGAAATTCCACGTATTTTGGGGCAAAGTTCCAGAAATTTCCCTTATTTTGGGGCAAAATTGCAGAAATTTCCCTTATTTTAGGGCAAAATTGCAGAAATTTCACTTATTTCAGGGAAAAAAGGCAGAAATTTCCCTTATTTTGGGGAAAAAATTAAGAAATTCTTAATATTTTGTGGCAAAAATGCAGAAATTCCCCTTATTTTGAGGTAAAAAGGCTGAAATTCCCCTTATTTTGAGGTAAAAAGGCTGAAATTCCCCTTATTTGGGGGCAAAAAGGCATTAATTTCTCTTATTTTGGGGCAAAAAGACAGAAATTCCCTTTATTTTGTGGCAAAAAAGGCAGAAATTTCTTTATTTTGGGGCAAAATTGCAGAAATATCACTTATTTCAGGGTATAATTCAAAAATTTCTTTTATTTTGTTGCAAAAAGACAGAAATTCCATTTATTTTTGGGTAAAAAAAAAGAAATTTCACTTATTTTGAGGTAAAAATGCAGAAATTCCTCTTATTTTGGGGCAAAAATTAAGAAATTTCCCTTTTTTTTAAAAAAGGTATACATTCCCTTTACTTTTGGGATAAAAAGCAAAAATTCCCCATATTTTGAAGCACAATTTCAGAAATTCTCATAATTTTCGGGCAAAAAAGCAGAAATTCTCCTTATTTTGGAGCAAAAATACAGAAAATCTTTTTTTTTCGGAAGCAGTCAGAAATTCCCCTTATTTTGGGGCAAAATTGCAGAAATTTCTTTTACATTGGGGCAAAATTGCAGAAATTTCCCTTATTTTGGGGCAAAATTGCAGAAATTCCCCTAATTGTTGGGCAAAAAGTTAGAAATTCCCTATATGTTGGGGCAAAAAGACAGAAATTCTCCTTATTTTGAGGCAAAACTCAGAAATTCCACGTATTTTGGGGCAAAATTCCAGAAATTTCCTTTATTTTGGGGCAAAATTGCAGAAATTTCCCTTATTTTAGGGCAAAATTGCAGAAATTTCACTTATTTCAGGGAAAAAAGGCAGAAATTTTCCTTATTTTGGGGAAAAAATTAAGAAATTCTTAATATTTTGTGGCAAAAATGCAGAAATTCCCCTTATTTTGAGGTAAAAAGGCTGAAATTCCCCTTATTTTGAGGTAAAAAGGCTGAAATTCCTCTTATTTGGGGGCAAAAAGGCAGAAATTTCTTTTATTTTGGGGCAAAATTGCAGAAATATCACTTATTTCAGGGTATAATTCAAAAATTCCTTTTATTTTGTTGCAAAAAGACAGAAATTCCAATTATTTTTAAGTAAAAAAAGAGAAATTTCACTTATTTTGAGGTAAAAAGGCAGAAATTCCTCTTATTTTGGGGCAAAAATTAAGAAATTTCCCTTTTTTGTGGAAAAAGGTATACATTCCCATTACTTTCGGGATAAAAAGTAGAAATTCCCCGTATTTTGAAGCATAATTGCAGAAATTCTTATAATTTTCGGGCAAAAAAGCAGAAATTCTCCTAATTTTGGAACAAAAATACAGAAAATCTCCTTTTTTCGGGAGCAAACAGTCAAAAATTCCCCTTATTTTGGGGCAAAATTGCAAAAATTTCTTTTACATTCGGGCAAATTTGCAGAAATTTCGCTTATTTTGGGGCAAAATTGCAGAAATTCTCATAATTGTTGGGCAAAAAGGCAGAAATTCCCTATATGTTGGGGCAAAAAGACCGAAATTCTCTTTATTTTGGGGCAAAACTCAGAAATTCCACGTATTTTGGGCTAAAGTTCCAGAAATTTTCCTTATTTTGGGACAAAATTGCAGAAATTTCCCTTATTTTGGGGCAAAATTGCAGAAATTTTACATATTTCAGGGAAAAAAATCAAAAATTTTTCTTATTTTGGGGCAAAAAAACAGAAATTTTCATTATTTTGGGGCAATAAGGCAGAAATTCACCTTATTTTGGGGTAAAATTGCAGAAATTTCACATATTTCAGGGCAAAAAGGCAGAAATTTCTCTTATTTTAGGGCAAAATTGCAGTAATTTCACTTATTTCAGAGAAAAAAAGCAAAAATTTTTTTATTTTGGGGCAAAAAGGCAGAAATTCCCATTATTTTGGGGGAAAAAGGCAGAAATTCACCTTATTTTGGGGTAAAATTACAGAAATTTCACATATTTCAGGGCAAAATGGCAGAAATTTCCCTTATTTTGGGGCAAAATTGCAGATAATTCCCCTTATTTTGGGTTAAAAAAGACAGAAATTCCCTTTGTTTGGGGGAAAAAGACAGAAATTCCACTTATTTAGAGGCAAAATGCTGAAATTCCCCTTATTTTGGAGCAAAAATAAAGAAATTTCCATTTTTTATGGCAAAAAGTTATGCATTCCACTTATTTTCGGGCAACAAGACAGAAATTCCTTGCATTTTGGAGCAAAATTGCAGAAATTCCTCTAATTGTGGGGCAAAAAGACAGAAATTCCCTATATGTTGGAGCAAAAAACAGAAATTCTCCTTCTTTTGGGGCAAAATTCAGAAATTCCACGTATTTTGGGGCAAAATTCCAGAAATTTCCCTTATTTTGGGGCAAAATTGCAGAAATTTCCCTTATTTTAGGGCAAAATTGCAGAAATTTCACTTATTTCAGGGAAAAAAGGCAGAAATTTTCCTTATTTTGGGGAAAAAATTAAGAAATTCTTAATATTTTGTGGCAAAAATGCAGAAATTCCCCTTATTTTGAGGTAAAAAGGCTGAAATTCCCCTTATTTTGATGTAAAAAGGCTGAAATTCCCCTTATTTGGGGGCAAAAAGGCAGAAATTTCTCTTATTTTGGGGCAAAAAGACAGAAATTCCCTTTATTTTGTGGCAAAAAGGCAGAAATTTCATTTATTTTGGGGCAAAATTGCAGAAATATCACTTATTTCAGGGTATAATTCAAAATTTCTTTTATTTTGTTGCAAAAAGACAGAAATTCCATTTAATTTTGGGTAAAAAAGGAGAAATTTCACTTATTTTGAGGTAAAAAGGCAGAAATTCCTCTTATTTTGGTGCAAAAATTAAGAAATTGCCCTTTTTTTAAAAAAAGGTATACATTCCCCTTACTTTTGGGATAAAAAGCAAAAATTCCCTGTATTTTGAAGCATAATTGCAGAAATTCTCACAATTTTCGGGCAAAAAAGCAGAAATTCTCCTTATTTTGGAGCAAAAATACAGAAAATCTCCTTTTTTCGGGAGCAAACAGTCAGAAATTCCCCTTATTTTGGGGCAAAATTGCAGAAATTTTACTTATTTCAGGAAAAAAAAAATCAAAAATTTTTCTTATTTTGGGGCAAAAAAACAGAAATTCCCATTATTTTGGGGCAATAAGGCAGAAATTCACCTTATTTTGTGGTAAAATTGCTGAAATTTCACATATTTCAGGGCAAAAAGGCAGAAATTTCTCTTATTTTAGGGCAAAATTGCAGTAATTTCACTTATTTCAGAGAAAAAAAGCAAAATTTTTTTTTATTTTGGGGCAAAAAGGCAGAAATTCCCATTATATTGGGGGAAAAAGGCAGAAATTCACCTTATTTTGGGGTAAAATTACAGAAATTTCACATATTTCAGGGCAAAATGTCACAAATTTCCCTTATTTTGGGGCAAAATTGCAGATATTTCACTTATTTTAGGGTAATAAGTCAGAAATTCCCCTTATTTTGGATTAAAAAAGACAAAAATTCCACTTATTTAGAGGCAAAAAGACTGAAGTTCTCCTTATTTTGGAGCAAAAATAAAGAAATTTCCCTTTTTTATGGCAAAAAGTTATGCATTCCACTTATTTTCGGGCAACAAGACAGAAATTCCTTGCATTTTGGAGCAAAATTGCAGAAATTCCCCTAAATGTGGGGCAAAAAGGCAGAAATCCCTATATGTTGGGGCAAAAAGACAGAAATTCTCATTATTTTGGGGCAAAATTCAGAAATTCCACGTATTTTGGGACAAAATTCCAGAAATTTCCCTTATTTTGGGGCAAAATTGCAGAAATTTTCCTTATTTATGCAAATTTGCAGAAATTTCCCTTATTTTGGGGCAAAATTGCAGAAATTCTCCTAATTGTTGGGCAAAAAGGCAGAAATTCCCTATATGTTGGGGCAAAAAGACAGAAATTCTCCTTATTTTGGGGCAAAACTCAGAAATTCCACGTATTTTGGGGCAAAATTCCAGAAATTTCCTTATTTTGGGGCAAAATTGCAGAAATTTTCCTTATTTTAGGGCAAAATTGCAGAAATTTCACTTATTTCAGAGAAAAAAAGCAAAAATTTTTCCTATTTTGGGGCTGAAATGCAGAAATTCTACTTGTTTTGGGGCAAAAAGGCAGAAATTCACCTTATTTTAGGGTAAAATTGCAGCAATTTCCCATATTTCAGGGCAAAAAGGCAGAAATAACCCTCATTTTGGGGCAAAATTGCAGAAATTTCACTTATTTTGGGGCAAAATTGCAGAAATTTCACTTATTTCAGGGAAAAAAGGCAGAAAATTTCCTTATTTTGGACAAAAAATTAAGAAATTCTTAAAATTTTGTGGCAAAAATGCAGAAATTTTCCTTATTTTGAGGTAAAAATGCTGAAATTCCCCTTATTTTGAGGTAAAAAGGCTGAAATTCCCCTTAATTGGGTGCAAAAAGGCAGAAATTTCTTTTATTTTGGGGCAAAAAGACAGAAATTCCCTTTATTTTGTAGCAAAAAGGCAAAAATTTCTTTTATGTTGGGGCAAAATTGCAGAAATATCACTTATTTCAGGGTATAATTCAAAAATTCCTTTTATTTTGTTGCAAAAATCAGAAATTCCATTTATTTTTGGGTAAAAAAGGAGAAATTTCACTTATTTTGAGGTAAAAAGGCAGAAATTCCTCTTATTTTGGGGCAAAAATTAAGAAATTTCCCTTTTTTTTAAAAAAGGTATACATTCCCCTTACTTTGGGGATAAAAAGCAAAAATTCCCCGTATTTTGAAGCATAATTGCAGAAATTCTCATAATTTTCGGGCAAAAAAGCAGAAATTCTCTTTATTTTGGAGCAAAAATACAGAAAATCTTCTTTTTTCGGAAGCAGTCAGAAATTCCCCTTATTTTGGGGCAAAATTGCAGAAATTTCTTTTACATTGCGGCAAAATTGCAGAAATTTCCCTTATTTTGGAGCAAAATTCCAGAAATTCCCCTAATTGTTGGGCAAAAAGGCAGAAATTCCCTATATGTTGGGGCAAAAAGACAGAAATTCTCCTTCTTTTGAGGCAAAACTCAGAAATTCCACGTATTTTGGGGCAAAGTTCCAGAAATTTCCCTTATTTTGGGGCAAAATTGCAGAAATTTCCCTTATTTTAGGGCAAAATTGCAGAAATTTCACTTATTTCAGGGGAAAAAGGCAGAAATTTCCCTTATTTTGGGGAAAAAATTAAGAAATTCTTAATATTTTGTGGCAAAAATGCAGAAATTCCCCTTATTTTGAGGTAAAAAGGCTGAAATTCCCCTTATTTTGAGGTAAAAAGGCTGAAATTCCCCTTATTTGGGGGAAAAATGCATTAATTTCTCTTATTTTGGGGCAAAAAGACAGAAATTCCCTTTATTTTGTGGCAAAAAAGGCAGAAATTTCTTTATTTTGGGGCAAAATTGCAGAAATATCACTTATTTCAGGGTATAATTCAAAAATTTCTTTTATTTTGTTGCAAAAAGACAGAAATTTCATTTATTTTTGGGTAAAAAAAAAGAAATTTCACTTATTTTGAGGTAAAAATGCAGAAATTCCTCTTATTTTGGGGCAAAAATTAAGAAATTTCCCTTTTTTTTAAAAAAGGTATACATTCCCTTTACTTTTGGGATAAAAAGCAAAAATTCCCCATATTTTGAAGCACAATTTCAGAAATTCTCATAATTTTCGGGCAAAAAAGCAGAAATTCTCCTTATTTTGGAGCAAAAATACAGAAAATCTTTTTTTTTCGAAAGCAGTCAGAAATTCCCCTTATTTTGGGGCAAAATTGCAGAAATTTCTTTTACATTGGGGCAAAATTGCAGAAATTTCTCTTATTTTGGGGCAAAATTGCAGAAATTCCCCTAATTGTTGGGCAAAAAGTTAGAAATTCCCTATATGTTGGGGCAAAAAGACAGAAATTCTCCTTATTTTGAGGCAAAACTCAGAAATTCCACGTATTTTGGGGCAAAATTCCAGAAATTTCCTTTATTTTGGGGCAAAATTGCAGAAATTTCCCTTATTTTAGGGCAAAATTGCAGAAATTTCACTTATTTCAGGGAAAAAAGGCAGAAATTTTTCTTATTTTGGGGAAAAAATTAAGAAATTCTTAATATTTTGTGGCAAAAATGCAGAAATTCACCTTATTTTGAGGTAAAAAGGCTGAAATTCCCCTTATTTTGAGGTAAAAAGGCTGAAATTCCTCTTATTTGGGGGCAAAAAGGCAGAAATTTCTTTTATTTTGGGGCAAAATTGCAGAAATATCACTTATTTCAGGGTATAATTCAAAAATTCCTTTTATTTTGTTGCAAAAAGACAGAAATTCCAATTATTTTTAAGTAAAAAAAGAGAAATTTCACTTATTTTGAGGTAAAAAGGCAGAAATTCCTCTTATTTTGGGGCAAAAATTAAGAAATTTCCCTTTTTTGTGGAAAAAGGTATACATTCCCATTACTTTCGGGATAAAAAGTAGAAATTCCCCGTATTTTGAAGCATAATTGCAGAAATTCTTATAATTTTCGGGCAAAAAAGCAGAAATTCTCCTAATTTTGGAACAAAAATACAGAAAATCTCCTTTTTTGGGGAGCAAACAGTCAAAAATTCCCCTTATTTTGGGGCAAAATTGCAGAAATTTCTTTTACATTCGGGCAAATTTGCAGAAATTTCGCTTATTTTGGGGCAAAATTGCAGAAATTCTCCTAATTGTTGGGCAAAAAGGCAGAAATTCCCTATATGTTGGGGCAAAAAGACCGAAATTCTCTTTATTTTGGGGCAAAACTCAGAAATTCCACGTATTTTGGGCTAAAGTTCCAGAAATTTTCCTTATTTTGGGACAAAATTGCAGAAATTTCCCTTATTTTGGGGCAAAATTGCAGAAATTTTACATATTTCAGGGAAAAAAATCAAAAATTTTTCTTTTTTTGGGGCAAAAAAACAGAAATTTTCATTATTTTGGGGCAATAAGGCAGAAATTCACCTTATTTTGGGGTAAAATTGCAGAAATTTCACATATTTCAGGGCAAAAAGGCAGAAATTTCTCTTATTTTAGGGCAAAATTGCAGTAATTTCACTTATTTCAGAGAAAAAAAGCAAAAATTTTTTTATTTTGGGGCAAAAAGGCAGAAATTCCCATTATTTTGGGGGAAAAGGGCAGAAATTCACCTTATTTTGGGGTAAAATTACAGAAATTTCACATATTTCAGGGCAAAATGGCAGAAATTTCCCTTATTTTGGGGCAAAATTGCAGATAATTCCCCTTATTTTGGGTTAAAAAAGACAGAAATTCCCTTTGTTTGGGGGAAAAAGACAGAAATTTCACTTATTTAGAGGCAAAATGCTGAAATTCCCTTTATTTTGGAGCAAAAATAAAGAAATTTCCATTTTTTATGGCAAAAAGTTATGCATTCCACTTACTTTCGAGCAACAAGACAGAAATTCCTTGCATTTTGGAGCAAAATTGCAGAAATTCCTCTAATTGTGGGGCAAAAAGACAGAAATTCCCTATATGTTGGAGCAAAAAACAGAAATTCTCCTTCTTTTGGGGCAAAATTCAGAAATTCCACGTATTTTGGGGCAAAATTCCAGAAATTTCCCTTATTTTGGGGCAAAATTGCAGAAATTTCCCTTATTTTAGGGCAAAATTGCAGAAATTTCACATATTTCAGAGAAAAAAAGCAAAAATTTTTTCTATTTTGGGGCTAAAATGCAGAAATTCCACTTATTTTGGGGCAAAAAGGCAGAAATTCACCTTATTTTAGGGTAAAATTGGACCAATTTAATATATTTCAGGGCAAAAAGGCAGAAATTTTCCTCATTTGGGGGCAAAATTGCAGAAATTTCACTTATTTTGGTGCAAAATTGCAGAAATTTCACTTATTTCAGAAAAAAAAGGCAGAAATTTTCCTTATTTTGGAGAAAAAATTAAGAAATTCTTAATATTTTGTGGCAAAAATGCAGAAATTCCCCTTATTTTGAGGTAAAAAGGCTGAAATTCCCCTTATTTTGAGGTAAAAAGGCTGAAATTCCCCTTATTTGGGGGCAAAAAGGCAGAAATTTCTCTTATTTTTGGGCAAAAACACAGAAATTCCCCTTATTTTGTGGCAAAAAGGAAGAAATTTCTTTTATTTTGGGGCAAAATTGCAGAAATATCACTTATTTCAGGGTATAATTAAAAAATTCCTTTTATTTTGTTGCAAAAAAACAGAAATTCCATTTATTTTTGGGTAAAAAAGGAGAAATTTCACTTATTTTGAGGTAAAAAGGCAGAAATTCCTCTTATTTTGGGGCAAAAATTAAGAAATTTCCCTTTTTTTGTGGAAAAAGGTATACATTCCCCTTACTTTTGGGATAAAAAGTAGAATTTCCCCGTATTTTGAAGCATAATTGCAGAAATTCTTATAATTTTCGGGCAAAAAAGCAGAAATTCTCCTTATTTTGGAGCAAAAATACAGAAAATCTCCTTTTTTCGGGAGCAAACAGTCAGAAATTCCCCTTATTTTGGGGCAAAATTGCAGAAATTTCTTTTACATTCGGGCAAATTTGCAGAAATTTCCCTTATTTTGGGGCAAAATTGCAGAAATTTCCCTAATTGTTGGGCAAAAAGGCAGAAATTCCCTATATGTTAAGGCAAAAAGACAGAAATTCTCTTTATTTTGGGGCAAAACTCAGAAATTCCACGTATTTTGGGGCAAAATTCCAGAAATTTTCCTTATTATGGGGCAAAATTGCAGAAATTTCCCTTATTTGGGGGCAAAATTGCAGAAATTTTACTTATTTCAGAAAAAAAAAGCAAAAATTTTTCTTATTTTGGGGCAAAAATAACAGAAATTCCTATTATTTTGGGGCAATAAGGCAGAAATTCATTTTATTTTGTGGTAAAATTGCAGAAATTTCACATATTTCAGGGCAAAAAGGCAGAAATTTCTCTTATTTTAGGGCAAAATTGCAGTAATTTCACTTATTTCAGAGAAAAAAAGCAAAAATTTTTTTATTTTGGGGCAAAAAGGCAGAAATTCCCATTATTTTGGGGGAAAAAGGCAGAAATTCACCTTATTTTGGGGTAAAATTACAGAAATTTCACATATTTCAGGGCTAAATGGCAGAAATTTCCCTTATTTGGGGGCAAAATTGCAGATATTTCACTTATTTTAGGGTAATAAGTCAAAAATTCCCCTTATTTTGCGTTAAAAAGACAGAAATTCCCTTTGTTTGGGGGAAAAAGACAGAAATTCCACTTATTTAGAGGCAAAAAGACTGAAATTCCCCTTATTTTGGAGCAAAAATAAAGAAATTTCCCCTTTTTATGACAAAAAGTTATGCATTCCACTTATTTTCGGGCAACAAGACAGAAATTCCTTGCATTTTGGAGCAAAATTGCAGAAATTCCCCTAATTGTGGGGCAAAAAGGCAGAAATTCCCTATATGTTGGGGCAAAAAGACAGAAATTCTCCTTCTTTTGGGGCAAAACTCAGAAATTCCACGTATTTTGGGGCAAAATTCCAGAAATTTCCCTTATTTTGGGGCAAAATTGCAGAAATTTTCCTTATTATAGGGCAAAATTGCAGAAATTTCACTTATTTCAGAGAAAAAAAGCAAAAATTTTTCCTATTTTAGGGCTAAAATGCAGAAATTCCATTTATTTTGGGGCAAAAAGGCAGAAATTCACCTTATTTTTGGGTAAAATTGCAGCAATTTCACATATTTCAGGGCAAAAAGGCAGAAATTTCCCTCATTTTGGGGCAAAATTGCAGAAATTTCACTTATTTCAGAAAAAAATGCAGAAATTTTCTTTATTTTGAGGTAAAAATACTGAAATTCCCCTTATTTTGAGGTAAAAAGGCTGAAATTCCCCTTAAATGGGTGCAAAAAGGCAGAAATTCCTCTTATTTTGGGGCAAAAATTAAGAAGTTTCCCTTTTTTTTAAAAAAGGTATACATTCCCCTTACTTTTGAGATAAAAAGCAGAAATTCCCCGTATTTTGAAGCATAATTGCAGAAATTCTCATAATTTTCTGGCAAAAAAGCAGAAATTCTCCTTATTTTGGAGCAAAAATACAGAAAATCTTTTTTCGGAAGCAAACAGTCTGAAACTGCCCTTATTTTGGGGCAAAATTGCAGAAATTTCTTTTACATTGGGGCAAAATTGCAGAAATTTCCCTTATTTTGGGGCAAAATTGCAGAAATTCCCCTAATTGTTGGGCAAAAAGGCAGAAATTCCCAATATGTTGGGGTCAAAAGACAGAAATTCTGCTTCTTTTGGGGCAAAACTCAGAAATTCCACTTATTTTGGGGCAAAATTCCAGAAATTTCCCTTATTTTGGGGCAAAATTGCAGAAATTTCCCTTATTTTAGGGCAAAATTGCAGAAATTTCACTTATTTCAGGGAAAAAAGGCAGAAATTTTCCTTATTTTGGGGAAAAAATTAAGAAATTCTTAATATTTTGTGGCAAAAATGCAGAAATTCCCCTTATTTTGAGGTAAAAAGGCTGAAATTCCCCTTATTTTGAGTTAAAAAGGCTGAAATTCCCCTTATTTGGGGGCAAAAAGGCATTAATTTCTCTTATTTTGGGGCAAAAAGACAGAAATTCCCTTTATTTTGTGGCAAAAAAGGCAGAAATTTCTTTATTTTGGGGCAAAATTGCAGAAATATCACTTATTTCAGGGTATAATTCAAAAATTTCTTTTATTTTGTTGCAAAAAGTCAGAAATTCCATTTATTTTTAAGTAAAAAAGGAGAAATTTCACTTATTTTGAGGTAAAAATGCAGAAATTCCTCATATTTTGGGGCAAAAATTAAGAAATTTCCCTTTTTCGTGGAAAAAGGTATACATTCCACTTACTTTCGGGATAAAAAGTAGAAATTCCCTGTATTTTGAAGCATAATTGCAGAAATTCTTATAATTTTCGGGCAAAAAAGCAGAAATTCTCCTTATTTTGGAGCAAAAATACAGAAAATCTCCTTTTTTCAGGAGCAAACAGTCAGAAATTCCCCTTATTTTGGGGCAAAATTGCAGAAATTTTACTTATTTCAGGGAAAAAAAGCAAAAATTTTTCTTATTTTGGGGCAAAAAAACAGAAATTCCCATTATTTTGGGGCAATAAGGCAGAAATTCACCTTATTTTGGGGTAAAATTGCAGAAATTTCACATATTTCAGGGCAAAAAGGCAGAAATTTCTCTTATTTTAGGGCAAAATTGCAGTAATTTCACTTATTTCAGAGAAAAAAGGCAAAAATTTTCCTTATTTTGGGGCAAAAAGGCAGAAATTCCCATTATTTTGTGGGAAAAAGGCAGAAATTCACCTTATTTTGGGGTAAAATTACAGAAATTTCACATATTTCAGGACAAAATGGCAGAAATTTCCCTTATTTTGGGGAAAAATTGCAGATATTTCACTTATTTTAGGGTAATAAATCAGAAATTCCCCTTATTTTGGGTTAAAAAAGAAAGAAATTCCCTTTGTTTGGGGGAAAAAGACAGAAATTCCACTTATTTAGAGGCAAAAATGCTGAAATTCCCCTTATTTTGGAGCGAAAATAAAGAAATTTCTTATTTTTATGGCAAAAAGGTATGCATTCCCATTATTTTCGGGCAAAAAGGCAGAAATTCCCTGTATTTTGGAGCAAAATTGCAGAAATTCCCCTAATTTTGGGGCAAAAGGCAGAAATTTCTTTTATTTTGGGGCAAAATTGCAGAAATTTTACTTATTTCGGGGCATAATTCAAAAATTCCTTTTATTTTGGGGCAAAAAGACAGAAATTCCGTTTATTTTTGGTTAAAAAGGCAGAAATTTCAATCATTTTGAGGTAAAAAGGCAGAAATTCTTTTTATTTTGGGGCAAAAATGAAGAAATTTCCCTTTTTTGTGGCAAAAAATATACATTCCCCTTACTTTTGGGATAAAAAGCAGAAATTCCCTGTATTTTGAAGCAAAATTGCAGAAATTCTCATAATTTTCGGGCAAAAAGGCAGAAATTCTCCTTAATTTGAGGCAAAAAGACAGAAAATCTCCTTCTTTCGGGAGCAAACAGTCAGAAATTCCCCTTATTTTGGGGCAAAATTGCAGAAATTTCTTTTACATTGGGGCAAAATTGCAGAAATTTCCTTTATTTTGGGCTAAAATTGCAGAAATTTCAATTATTTCAGGGTAATAAGTCAGAAATTCCCCTTATTTTGGGGCAAATAAGACAGAAATTCTCTTTGTTTTGGAGGAAAAAGACAGAAATTCCACTTATCTAGAGGCGAAAAGGCAGAAATTCTCCTTATTTTGTAGCAAAAATGAAGAAATTTTTCTTTTTATGGCAAAAAAGTATGCATTCCCATTATTTTCAGGCAAAAAGGCAGAAATTCCCCGTATTTTGGAGCAAAATTGCAGAAATTCCCCTAATTTTGGGGCAAAAGGCAGAAATTCCTTTTATTTTGGGGCAAAAATCAGAAATTCCCCTTATTTTGGGGCAAAATTCTAGAAATTTTCTTTTTTGTGGGCAAAATTGCAGGAATTTACCTTATTTTGGGGCAAAATTGCAGAAATTTCCTTTATTTGGGGCAAAATTGCAGAAATTTCACTTATTTTCAGGTAAAAAGGAAGAAATTTCCTTTATTTTGGGGCAAAAAGGGAGAAATTCCCTTTATTTTGGGGCAAAATTGCAGCCATTTTACTTATTATGGGGCAAAATTGCAAAAATTTCCCTTATTTTAGGGCAAAATTGCAGAAATTTCACTTATTACAGAGAAAAAAAGCAGAAATTTTTCTTACTTTGGTGCAAAAAGGAAGAAATTCCCATTATTTTGGGGCAAAAAGGCAGAAATTCACATTATTTTAGGGTAAAATTGCAGAAATTTCACATATTTCAGGGCAAAAAGGCAGAAATTTCCCTTATTTTGGGGCAAAATTGCAGAAATTTCACTTATTTTAGGGTAATAAATCAGAAATTCCCCTTATTTTGGGGCAAAAAAGACAGAAATTCCCTTTGTTTTGGGGGAAAAAGACAGAAATTCCACTTATTTAGAGGCAAAATGGAAGAAATTCCACTTATTTTGGAGTAAAAATGAAGAAATTTCCCTTTTTATGGCAACAAGTTATGCATTCCCCTTGTTTTCGGGCAAAAAGACAGAAATTCCCCGTATTTTGGACAAAAATTGCAGAAATTCCCCTAATTGTGGGGCAAAAAGGCAGAAATTCCCTACATGTTTGGGCAAAAAGACAGAAATTCTCCTTATTTTGGGGCAAAAAGACAGAAATTCTTCTTATTTTGGGGCAAAACTCAGAAATTCCACTTATTTTGGGGAAAAATTCCAGAAATTTCCCTTATTTTGGGGCAAAATTGCAGATATTTCCCTTATTTTGGGGCAAAATTATAGAAATTTCACTTATTTCAGAGAAAAAATGCAAAAATTTTCTTTATTTTGGGGCAAAAATGCAGAAATTCACCTTATTTTGGGGTAAAATTGCAGAAATTTCACATATTTCAGGGCAAAAAAGCAGAAATTTACCTTATTTTGGGGCAAAATTGCAGAAATTTCACTTATTTTGAGGCAAAATTGCAGAAATTTCACTTATTTCATGGAAAAAAGGCAGAAATTTTCTTTATTTTGGGGCAAAAATGCCGAAATTCTTAATATTTTGTGGCAAAAATGCAGAAATTCCCCCCATTTTGAGGTAAAAAGGATGAAATTCTGCTTATTTGGGGGCAAAAAGGCAGAAATTTCCCTCATTTTGGGGCAAAAAGACAGAAATTCCCCTTTTTTGTGGCAAAAAGGCAGAAATTTCTTTTATTTTAGGGCAAAATTGCAAATATATCACTTATTTCACGGCATAAATCAAAAATTCCTTTTATTTTGGGGCAAAAAGACAGAAATTCCATTTATTTTTGGGTAAAAATGGAGAAATTTCACTTATTTTGAGGTAAAAATGCAGAAATTCCCCTTATTTTGTAGCAAAAATGAAGAAATTTCCCTTTTTTATGGCAACAAGTTATGCATTCCCCTTATTTTCAGGCAAAAAGACAGAAATTTCCTGTATTTTGGAGCAAAATTGCAGAAATTCCTTTTATTGTGGGGCAAAAAGGCAGAAATTCTTCTTATTTAGGGGCAAAACTCAGAAATTTCACTTATTTTGGAGCAAAAATGAAGAAATGTTTCTTTTTTAAGGGCAAAAAGGTATGCATTCCCATTATTTTCAGGCAAAAAGGCAGAAATTCTCCGTATTTTGGAGCAAAATTGCAGAAATTCCCCTAATTTTGGGGCAAAAGGCAGAAATTCCCTGTATTTTGGGGCAAAAATAAGAAATTCCCCTTATTTTGGGCAAAATTCTAGAAATTTCCTTTTTTTGGAAGGCAAAATTGCAGGAATTTACATTATATTGTGGCATAATTGCAGAAATTTCCCTTATTTGGGGCAAAATTGCAGAAATTTCACTTATTTTCAGGTAAAAAGGCTGAAATTTCCTTTATTTTGGGGCAAAAAGGATGAAATTCTCTTTATTTTGGGGCAAAATTGCAGACATTTCCCTTATTATGGGGAAAAATTGCAGATATTTATCTTATTTTAGGGCAAAATTGCAGAAATTTCACTTATTTCAGAGAAAAAAAGCAAAAATTTTTCTTATTTTGGGGCAATAAGGCAGAAATTCCCATTATTGTGGGGCAAAAATGCAGAAATTCACCTTTTTTGGGGTAAAATTGAAGAAATTTCACATATTTCAGGGCATAAAGGCAGAGAATTCCCTAATTTGGGGGCAAAATTGCAGAAATTTCACATATTTTAGGGTAATAAGTCAGAAAATCCCCTTATTTTGGGGCAAAAAGACAGAAATTCCCTTTGTTTTGGGAGAAAAAGACAGAAATTCCACTTATTTAGAGGCAAAAAGGCAGAAATTTCCTCTTATTTTGGAGCTCAAATGATGAAATTTCCCTTTTTTATGGCAAAAAGTTATGCATTCCCCTTATTTTCGGGATAAAAAGCAGAAATTCCCCGTATTTTGAAGCAAAATTGCAGAAATTCTCATAATTTTCGGGCAAAAAGGCAGAAATTCTCCTTATTTTGGGGCAAAAAGACAGAAAATCTCCTTTTTTCGGCAGCAAACAGTCAGAAATTCCTTTTATTTTGGGGCAAAACTGCAGAAATTTCCTTTACATTGGTGGAAAATTGCAGAAATTTCCTTTATTTTGGGGCCAAATTGCAGAAATTTCACTTATTTCAGGGATATGAGTTAGAAATCCCCTTTATTTTGGGGCAAAAAGACAGAAATTCTCTTTTTTTGGGCTAAAAAGACAGAAATTCCACTTATTTAGAGGCAAAAAGGCAGAAATTCCCATTATTTTGGGGCAAAAAGGCAGAAATTCACCTTATTTTGGGGTAAAATTGCAGAAATTTCACATATTTCAGAGCAAACAGTCAGAAATTTCCATTATTTTGGGGAAAATTGCAGAAATTTCACTTATTTCAGGGTAATAAGTCAGAAATTCCCCTTATTTTGGGGCAAAAATAACAGAAATTCCCTTTGTTTTGGGGGAAAATTGCAAAAATTCCACTTATTTAGAGGTAAAAAGGCAGAAATTCACCTTATTTTGGAGCAAAAATGAAGAAATTTCCTTTTTTTATGGCAAAAATTATGCATTCCCCTTATTTTCGGGTAAAAAGGCAGAAATTCCCCGTATTTTGGAGCAAAATTGCAGAAATTCCTTTAATTGTGGTGCAAAAGGGCAGAAATTCCCTATATTGTGGGGCAAAAAGACAGAAATTCCACTTATTTTGGGGCAAAACTCGGAAATTCCACTTATTTTGGGGCAAAATTCCAGAAATTTCCCTTATTTTGGAGCAAAATTGAGAAATTTCACTTATTTTGCGGCAAAATTGCAGAAATTTCACTTATTTCAGGGAAAAATAGCAGAAATTTTCCTTATTTTTGGGCAAAAATGCAGAAATTCTTAATATTTTTTGGCATAAATGCAGGAATTCCCTTTATTTTGAGGTAAAAAGGCTGAAATTTCTTTTATTTGGGGGCAAAAAGGCAGAAATTTCCCTTATTTTGGGGCAAAGAGACAAAAATTCCCCTAATTTTGTGGCAAAAAGGCAGAAATTTCTTTTATTTTGGGGCAAAATTGCAGAAATATCACTTTTTTCAGGGCATAACTCAAAAATTCCTTTTATTTTGGGGCAAAAAGACAGAAATTCCATTTATTTTTGGGTAAAAAGGAAGAAATTTCACTTATTTTTAGGTTAAAAGACAGAAATTCCTCTTATTCTGGGGCAAAAATGAAGAAATTTCCCTTTTTTGTGGCAAAAGGTATACTTTTCCCTTACTTTCGGGATAAAAAGCAGAAATTCCCCGTATTTTGAAGCAAAATTGCAGAAATTCTCATAATTTTCGGGCAAAAAGACAGAAATTCTCCTTATTTTGGGGCAAAAAGACAGAAAATCTCCTTTTTTCGGCAGCAAACAGTCAGAAATTCCCCTTATTTTGGGGCAAAATTGCAGAAATTTCCTTTACATTGGTGCAAAATTGCAGAAATTTCCTTTATTTTGGGGCAAAATTGCAGAAATTTCACTTATTTCAGGGTAATAAGTTAAAAATCCCCCTTATTTTGGGGCAAAAAAGACAGAAATTCCCTTTGTTTTGGGGGAAAAAGACAGAAATTCCACTTATTTAGAGGCAAAAAGGCAGAAATTCCCATTATTTTGGGGCAAAAAGGCAGAAATTCACCTTATTTTGGGGTAAAATTGCAGAAATTTCACATATTTCAGGGCAAAAAGGCAGAAATTTCCCTTATTTTGGGGCAAAATTGCAGAAATTTCACTTATTTCAGGGTAATAAGTCAGAAATTCCCCTTATTTTGGGAAAAAAATAACAGAAATTCCCTTTATTTTGGGGGAAAATTGCAGAAATTCCACTTATTTAGAGGCAAAAAGGCAGAAATTCCCCTTATTTTGGAGCAAAAATGAAGAAATTTCCCGTTATATGGCAAAAAGTTATGCATTCCCCTTATTTTCGGGCAAAAAGGCAGAAATTCCCCGTATTTTGGAGCAAAATTTCAGAAATTCCCCTAATTGTGGGTCAAAAGGGCAGAAATTCCATATATAGTGGGGCAAAAAGACAGAAATTCTCCTTATTTTGGGGCAAAACTCAGAAATACCACTTATTTTGGGACAAAATTCCAGAAATTTCCCTTATTTTGGAGCAAAATTGCAGAAATTTCACTTATTTTGGGGCAAAATTGCAGAAATTTCACTTATTTCAGGGAAAGAAGGCAGAAATTTTCTTTATTTTGGGGCAAAAATTCAGAAATTCTTAATATTTTGTGGCAAAAATGCAGGAATTCCCTTTATTTTGAGGTAAAAAGGCTGAAATTTCTTTTATTAGGGGGCAAAAAGGCAGAAATTTCCCTTATTTTGTGGCAAAAAGGCAGAAATTTCTTTTATTTTGGAGCAAAATTGAAGAAATTTCACTTATTTCAGGGCATAATTCAAAAATTCCTTTTATTTTGAGGCAAAAAGACAGAAATTCCGTTTATTTTTGGGTCAAAAGGCAGAAATTTCACTTATTTTGAGGGAAAAAGGCAGAAATCTCTCTTATTTTGGGGCAAAAATGAAGAAATTTCCCTTTTATGTGGCAAAAGGTATACATTCCCCTTACTTTTGGGATAAAAAGCAGAAATTCCCCGTATTTTGAAGCAAAATTGCAGAAATTCTCATAATTTTGGGGCAAAAAGGCAGAAATTCTTTTATTTTGGGGCAAAAAGACAGAAAATCTTCTTTTTTCAGGAGCAAACAGTCAGAAATTCCCCTTATTTTGGGGCAAAATTGCAGAAAATTCCTTTACATTGGGGCAAAATTGCAGAAATTTCTCTTATTTGGGGGCAAAATTGCAGAAATTTCACTTACTTCAGGTAATAAGTCAGAAATTCCCCTTATTTTGGGGCAAAAAAGACAGAAATTCCCTTTGTTTTGAAGGAAAAAGACAGAAATTCCACTTATTTAGAGGCAAAAAGGCAGAAATTCTCCGTATTTTGGAGCAAAATTGCAGAAATTTCCCTAATTGTGGGGCAAAAAGGCAGAAATTCCCTATATGGTGGGGCAATAAAACAGAAATTCTCATTATTTTGGGGCAAAAAGGCCGAAATTCACCTTATTTTGGGGTAAAATTGCAGAAATTTCACATATTTAAGGGCAAAAATGCAAAAATTTCCCTTATTTTGGAGCAAAATTGCAGAAATTTCACTTATTTCAGGGAAAAAAGGCAGAAATTTTCCTTATTTTGTGGCAAAAATGCAGAAATTCCTTATATTTTGTGGCAAAAATGCAAAATTCCCCTTATTTTGTAGTAAAAAGGCTGAAATTCCCCTCATTTGTGGGCAAAAAGGCAGAAATTCACCTTATTTTGGGGCAAAATTGCAGATATTTCACTTATTTCAGAGTAATAAGTCAGAAATTCCCATTATTTGGGGGCAAAAAAGTCAGAAATTCCCTTTGTTTTGGAGGAAAAAGACAGAAATTCCACTCATTTAAGGCAAAAAAGCAGAAAATCCCCTTATTTTGGAGCAAAAACGAAGAAATTTCACTTTCTTATGGCAAAAAGTTATGCATTCCCCTTATTTTCGGGCAAACAGGCAGAAATTCCCCGTATTTTGGAGCAAAATTGCAGAAATTCCCCTAATTTTGGGGCAAAAGGCAGAAATTCCCCTTATTTTGGGGCAAAATTCCAGAAATTTCCTTTATTTTGGGGCAATATTGCAGAAATTTACCTTATTTTGGTTCAAAATTGCAGAAATTTCCCTTATTTGGGGCAAAATTGCAGTAATTTTACTTATCTTCAGGTAAAAAGGCTGAAATTTCCTTTATTTTGGGGCAAAAAAGGAGAAATTCCTCTTATTTCGGGGCAAAATTGTAGAAATTTTCCTTATTATGGGGCAAAAAGGCAGAAATTCTGTAAATTATGTGACAAAAATGCAGAAATTCTCCTTATTTTGAGGTAAAAAGGCTGAAATTCCCCTTATTTGGGGGCAAAAAGGCAGAAATTTCCCTTATTTTGGGACAAAATTGCAGAAATTTTACTTATTTCAGGGTAATATGTCAGAAATTCCCCTTATTTTTGGGCAAAAAACACAGAAATTCCTTTTGTTTTGGGGGAAAAAGACAAAAATTCCACTTATTTAGAGGCAAAAAGGCAGAAATTCTCATTATTTTGGAGCAAAAATGAAGAAATTTCCCTTTTATATGGCAAAAAGGTATGCATTCCCCTTATTTTCAGGCAAAAAAGGAGAAATTCACCGTATTTTGGAACAAAATTGCAGAAATTCCCCTATTTGTGGGGCAAAAAGGCAGAAATTCCCTATATGTTGGGGCAAAAAGTCAGAAATTCTCTTTATTTTGGGGCAATATTCAGAAATTCCACTTATTTTGGGGCAAAATTGCATAAATTTCACTTATTTCAGGGAAAAAATGCAGAAATTTCCCTTATTTTGGGGCAAAAAGGCAGAAATTCCTTATATTTTGTGGCAAAAATGCAAAAATTCCCCTTATTTTGAGGTAAAAAGGCTGAAATTCTCCGTATTTGGGGGCAAAAAAGCAGAAATTTCCTTTATTTTTGGGCAAAATTGCAGAAATTTACCTTATTTTTGGGCAAAATTTCAGATATTTCCCTTATTTGGGGCAAAATTGCAGAAATTTCACTTATTTTAAGGTAAAAAGGATGATATGTTATATATTTTGGGGCAAAAAGGGAGAAATTCCCCTTATTTGGGGCAAAATTGCAGTAATTTTTTTATTTTGGGGCAAAAAGGCAGAAATTCCATATATTTTGTGGCAAAAAGGCAGAAATTTCCCTTATTTAGAGGTAATAAGGTTGAAATTCCCCTTATTTGGGGGCAAAAAGGCTGAAATTCCCCTTATTTGGGGGCAAAAAGGCAGAAATTTCCCTTATGTTGGGGCAATATTGCAGAAATTTCTCTTAATTCAGAAAAAAAAGGCCGAAATATTCTTTATTTTGGGGCAAAAAGACAGAAATTCTCTTTGTTTTGGGAAAAAAAGACAGAAATTCCACTTATTTAGAGGCAAAAAAGAAGAAATTTCATTATTTTGGAGCAAAAATGAAGAAATTTCCCTTTTTTATGGCAAAAAGGTATGCATTCCCCTTATTTTTGGGCAAAAAGGCAGAAATTCCCCTTATTTTGGGGCAAAAAGATGAAATCCCTAATTTTTGGCTAAAATTGAAGAAATTTCACTTATTTCAGGAGAAAAAGGCAGAAATTCCAATTAATGTCGGGCAAAAAGAAAAAAATGACCCGTATTTTGGAGCAAAATAGCAGAAATTCCCCTAATATTGGTGCAAAAATGCAGAAATTCCCTTTATTTTGAAGGAAAAAGGCAGAAATTGTCCATATTTTGGTGCAAAAATCAGAAATTTCCCTTATTTTGAGGTAAAATGCTGAAATTCCCCTTATTTGGGGGCAAAATAGCAGAAATTTCCCTTATTATGGGGAAAAATTGCAGAAATTTCCCTTATTTTAGGGCAAAATTGCAGAAATTTCACTAATTGTGGGGCAAAAAGGCAGAAATTCTCCATATTTTGTGGCAAAACTCAGAAATTCCACTTATTTTAGGGCAAAATTCCAGAAATTTCCCTTATTTTGGGGCAAAATTGCAGAAATTTCACTTATTTTGGGGCAAAATTGCAGAAATTTCACTTATTTCAGGCAAAAAAGGCAGAAATTTTCCTTATTTTGAGGCAAAAACGCAGAAATTCCTAATATTTTGTGCCAAAATTCAGAAATTCATTATATTTTGAGGTAAAAAGGCTGAAATTCCCCTTATTTGGAGGCAAAAAGGTAGAAATTTCCCTTATATTGGGGCAAAATTGCAGAAATTTCACTTATTTCAAGGTAATAAGTCAGAAATTTTTCTTATTTTGGGGCAAAAAAGACAGAAATTCCCTTTGTTTTGGGGGAAAAGACAGAAATTCCACTTATTTAGAGGCAAAGAAGCAGAAATTTCGCTTATTTTGAAGCAAAAATGAAGAAATTTCCCTTTTTTATGGCAAAAAGGTATGCATTCTTCTTATTTTCGGGGAAACAGGCAGAAATTCCCCATATTGTGGGGCAAAAGGCAGAAATTCCCATTATTTTGGGGCAAAAATCACAAATTTAACTTATTTTTAGGCAAAATTGCAGAAATTTCATTTATTTCAGGGCAAAAAGTCAGAAATTCCCCTTATTTTGGGGCAAAAAGCAGAAATTTCTTTTATTATGGTACAAAATTGAAGAAATTTTCCTTATTTTGGAACAAAAAGGCAGAAATTCCCCATATTTTTGGGCAAAAGGCAGAAATTCTTCTTATTTTAAGGTAAAATGCCGAAATTCCCCTTATTTAGAGGTAAAATGCAGAAATTCCCCAAATATTGGGGGAAAATGCAGAAATTCCCTTTATTTTGGGGCTAAAAGGAAGAAATTAACCGTATTTTGAAGCAAAATTGCAGAAATTCTCATAATTTTCGGGCAAAAAGGCAGAAATTCTTATTTTGGGGCAAATAGACAGAAAATCTCCTTTTTTAGGGAGCATAAAGTCAGAAATTTCCCTAATTTTGGGGCAAAATTGCAGAAATTTACTTTACATTGGGGCAAAATTGCAGAAATTTCCCTTATTTTGAGGCAAAATTGCAGAAATTTCACTTATTTCAGAAAAAAGGGAGAAATTTTCTTATTTTGGGGCAAAAAGAGAGTAATTTCTTTTATTTTGGTACAAAATTGCAGAAATTTTTCTTATTGTGGGGCAAAAAGGCAGAAATTCCCCATATTTTGGGGCAAAAAAGAAGAAATTCCCCTTATTTTGAGGTAAAAAGGCTGAAATTCGCCTTATTTTCGGGCAAAAAGTCAGAAATTTTCCTTATTTTGGTGCAAAAAGGCAGAAATTTTGTTTATTTTTAGGGAAAAGGCAGAAATTGCACTTATTTTGAGTCAAAAAGGCAGAAAATCCCCATATTTTGGGGCAAAAATGAAGAAATTTCCCTTTTTTATGGCAAAAAGGAAAACATTTTCTTTATTTTCAGGCAAAAAGGCAGAAATTCCCCATATTTTGGAGCAAAATTGCAGAAATTCCCCTAATTTTGGGGCAAAAGCCAGAAATTCCCTTTATTTTGGGGCAAAAATCAGAAATTCCCCTTATTTTGGGGCAAAATTCCAGAAATTTTCTTTATTTTGGGGCAAAATTGCAGGAATTTACCTTTTTTTGGAACAAAATTGCAGAAATTTCTCTTATTTGGGGCAAAATTGCAGAAATTTCTCTTATTTTCAGGTTAAAAAGTCTGAAATTTCCTTTATTTTGGGCAAAAAGGGAGAAATTCCTCTTATTTTGGAGCAAAATTGCAGAAATTTTCCTTATTTTTGGGCAAAAAGGCAGAAATTCCGTATATTTTGTGGCAAAAAGGCAGAAATTTCCTTTATTTTGAAGTAATAAGGTTGAAATTTCCCTTATTTTGGGGCAAAAAAGGCAGAAATTCCCATTATTTTGGGGTAAAATTGCAGAAATTTCAAATATTTCAGGGCAAAATGGCAGAAATTCCCCTTATTTTGGGGCAAAAAAATGAAATCCCTAATTTTTGGTGAAAATTGAAGAAATTTCACTTATTTCGGGACAAAAAGCCAGAAATTCCAATTAATTTCAGGCAAAAAGGCAGAAATGACCCGTATTTTGGAGCAAAATTGCAGAAATTCCCATACTATTGGTGCAAAAATGCAGAAATTCCCTTTATTATGAGGAAAAAAGGGGGAAATTCTCCATATTTTGGTGCAAAAATCAGTAATTTCCCTTATTTTGAGGTAAAATTCTCAAATTCCCCAAATTTTAGGGCAAAAGGCAAAAATTTCCCTTATATTGGGGCAAATTTGCAGAAATTTCACTTATTTAGGGGTAATAAGTCAGAAATTTTCCTTATTTTGAGGCAAAAAAGAAAGAAATTCCCTTTGTTTTGGGGGAAAAACAGAAATTCCACTTATTTAGAGGCAAAAAGGCAAAAGTTCCCCTTATTTTGGAGCAAAAATGAAGAAATTTCCCTTTTTTATGGCAAAAAGGTATGCATTCTTTTTATTTTCGGGCAAAAAGGCAAAAATTCCCCAAATTTTGGGGCAAAAGGCTGAAATTCCCCTTATTTGGGGGCAAAAAGGCAGAAATTTCCCTTATGTTGGGGCAATATTGCAGAAATTTCTCTTAATTCAGAAAAAAAAGGCCGAAATATTCTTTATTTTGGGGCAAAAAGACAGAAATTCTCTTTGTTTTGGGAAAAAAAGACAGAAATTCCACTTATTTAGAGGCAAAAAAGAAGAAATTTCATTATTTTGGAGCAAAAATGAAGAAATTTCCCTTTTTTATGGCAAAAAGGTATGCATTCCCCTTATTTTTGGGCAAAAAGGCAGAAATTCCCCTTATTTTGGGGCAAAAAGATGAAATCCCTAATTTTTGGCTAAAATTGAAGAAATTTCACTTATTTCAGGAGAAAAAGGCAGAAATTCCAATTAATGTCGGGCAAAAAGAAAAAAATGACCCGTATTTTGGAGCAAAATAGCAGAAATTCCCCTAATATTGGTGCAAAAATGCAGAAATTCCCTTTATTTTGAAGGAAAAAGGCAGAAATTGTCCATATTTTGGTGCAAAAATCAGAAATTTCCCTTATTTTGAGGTAAAATGCTGAAATTCCCCTTATTTAGGGGCAAAATAGCAGAAATTTCCCTTATTATGGGGAAAAATTGCAGAAATTTCCCTTATTTTAGGGCAAAATTGCAGAAATTTCACTAATTGTGGGGCAAAAAGGCAGAAATTCTCCATATTTTGTGGCAAAACTCAGAAATTCCACTTATTTTAGGGCAAAATTCCAGAAATTTCCCTTATTTTGGGGCAAAATTGCAGAAATTTCACTTATTTTGGGGCAAAATTGCAGAAATTTCACTTATTTCAGGCAAAAAAGGCAGAAATTTTCCTTATTTTGAGGCAAAAACGCAGAAATTCCTAATATTTTGTGCCAAAATTCAGAAATTCATTATATTTTGAGGTAAAAAGGCTGAAATTCCCCTTATTTGGAGGCAAAAAGGTAGAAATTTCCCTTATATTGGGGCAAAATTGCAGAAATTTCACTTATTTCAAGGTAATAAGTCAGAAATTTTTCTTATTTTGGGGCAAAAAAGACAGAAATTCCCTTTGTTTTGGGGGAAAAGACAGAAATTCCACTTATTTAGAGGCAAAGAAGCAGAAATTTCGCTTATTTTGAAGCAAAAATGAAGAAATTTCCCTTTTTTATGGCAAAAAGGTATGCATTCTTCTTATTTTCGGGGAAACAGGCAGAAATTCCCCATATTGTGGGGCAAAAGGCAGAAATTCCCATTATTTTGGGGCAAAAATCACAAATTTAACTTATTTTTAGGCAAAATTGCAGAAATTTCATTTATTTCAGGGCAAAAAGTCAGAAATTCCCCTTATTTTGGGGCAAAAAGCAGAAATTTCTTTTATTATGGTACAAAATTGAAGAAATTTTCCTTATTTTGGAACAAAAAGGCAGAAATTCCCCATATTTTTGGGCAAAAGGCAGAAATTCTTCTTATTTTAAGGTAAAATGCCGAAATTCCCCTTATTTAGAGGTAAAATGCAGAAATTCCCCAAATATTGGGGGAAAATGCAGAAATTCCCTTTATTTTGGGGCTAAAAGGAAGAAATTAACCGTATTTTGAAGCAAAATTGCAGAAATTCTCATAATTTTCGGGCAAAAAGGCAGAAATTCTTATTTTGGGGCAAATAGACAGAAAATCTCCTTTTTTAGGGAGCATAAAGTCAGAAATTTCCCTAATTTTGGGGCAAAATTGCAGAAATTTACTTTACATTGGGGCAAAATTGCAGAAATTTCCCTTATTTTGAGGCAAAATTGCAGAAATTTCACTTATTTCAGAAAAAAGGGAGAAATTTTCTTATTTTGGGGCAAAAAGAGAGTAATTTCTTTTATTTTGGTACAAAATTGCAGAAATTTTTCTTATTGTGGGGCAAAAAGGCAGAAATTCCCCATATTTTGGGGCAAAAAAGAAGAAATTCCCCTTATTTTGAGGTAAAAAGGCTGAAATTCGCCTTATTTTCGGGCAAAAAGTCAGAAATTTTCCTTATTTTGGTGCAAAAAGGCAGAAATTTTGTTTATTTTTAGGGAAAAGGCAGAAATTGCACTTATTTTGAGTCAAAAAGGCAGAAAATCCCCATATTTTGGGGCAAAAATGAAGAAATTTCCCTTTTTTATGGCAAAAAGGAAAACATTTTCTTTATTTTCAGGCAAAAAGGCAGAAATTCCCCATATTTTGGAGCAAAATTGCAGAAATTCCCCTAATTTTGGGGCAAAAGCCAGAAATTCCCTTTATTTTGGGGCAAAAATCAGAAATTCCCCTTATTTTGGGGCAAAATTCCAGAAATTTTCTTTATTTTGGGGCAAAATTGCAGGAATTTACCTTTTTTTGGAACAAAATTGCAGAAATTTCTCTTATTTGGGGCAAAATTGCAGAAATTTCTCTTATTTTCAGGTTAAAAAGTCTGAAATTTCCTTTATTTTGGGCAAAAAGGGAGAAATTCCTCTTATTTTGGAGCAAAATTGCAGAAATTTTCCTTATTTTGGGCAAAAAGGCAGAAATTCCGTATATTTTGTGGCAAAAAGGCAGAAATTTCCTTTATTTTGAAGTAATAAGGTTGAAATTTCCCTTATTTTGTGGCAAAAAAGGCAGAAATTCCCATTATTTTGGGGTAAAATTGCAGAAATTTCAAATATTTCAGGGCAAAATGGCAGAAATTCCCCTTATTTTGGGGCAAAAAAATGAAATCCCTAATTTTTGGTGAAAATTGAAGAAATTTCACTTATTTCGGGACAAAAAGCCAGAAATTCCAATTAATTTCAGGCAAAAAGGCAGAAATGACCCGTATTTTGGAGCAAAATTGCAGAAATTCCCATACTATTGGTGCAAAAATGCAGAAATTCCCTTTATTATGAGGAAAAAAGGGGGAAATTCTCCATATTTTGGTGCAAAAATCAGTAATTTCCCTTATTTTGAGGTAAAATTCTCAAATTCCCCAAATTTTAGGGCAAAAGGCAAAAATTTCCCTTATATTGGGGCAAATTTGCAGAAATTTCACTTATTTAGGGGTAATAAGTCAGAAATTTTCCTTATTTTGAGGCAAAAAAGAAAGAAATTCCCTTTGTTTTGGGGGAAAAACAGAAATTCCACTTATTTAGAGGCAAAAAGGCAAAAGTTCCCCTTATTTTGGAGCAAAAATGAAGAAATTTCCCTTTTTTATGGCAAAAAGGTATGCATTCTTTTTATTTTCGGGCAAAAAGGCAAAAATTCCCCAAATT
Source organism: Micromys minutus (assembly GCF_963924665.1). Classification (NCBI taxonomy): domain Eukaryota; kingdom Metazoa; phylum Chordata; class Mammalia; order Rodentia; family Muridae; genus Micromys; species Micromys minutus. The sequence goes on from NW_027667302.1 coordinate 2,097,672, forward strand.
TTGGGGCAAAAGGCAGAAATTCCACTTATTTTGGGGCAAAATTGCAGAAATTTCCTTTATTTTGGGGCAAAATTGCAGAAATTTCACTTATTTTGGGGCAAAATTGCAGAAATTTCACTTATTTCAAAGAAAAAAGGCAGAAATTTTCCTTATTTTGGGGCAAAAATTCAGAAATTCCTAATATTTTGTGCCAAAATTTAGAAATTCCCATTATTTTGAGGTAAAAATTCTGAAATTCCCCTTATTTGGGGGCAAGAAGGCAGAAATTTCCCTTATATTGGGGCAAAATTTCAGAAATTTCACTTATTTCAGGGTAATAAGTCAGAAATTTTCCTTATATTGGGGCAAAAAAGACAGAATTTCCTTTTGTTTTGGTTGAAAAAGAAAGAAATTCCACTTATTTAGAGGCAAAAAGCAGAAATTCCCTTTATTTTGGAGCAAAAATGAAGAAATTTAACTTTTTTATGGCTAAAAGGTATGCATTCTTCTTATTTTCGGGCAAAAAGGCAGAAATTCCCCATATTTTGGGGCAAACGGCAGAAATTCCCTTTATTTTGGGGAAAAAAAGCAAACATTTCCCTTATTTTGGGGCAAAATTGCAGAAATTTCATTTATTTCAGGGCAAAAATTCAGAAATTCCCCTTATTTTGAGGCAAAAAGCAGAAATTTCTTTTATTATGGTACAAAATTGAAGAAATTTTCCTTATTTTGGAACAAAAAGGCAGAAATTCCCCATATTTTGGGGCAAAAGGCAGAAATTCTTCTTATTTTGAGGTAAAATGCAGAAATTCCCCTTATTTAGAGGTAAAATGCAGAAATTCCCCAAATATTGGGGGAAAATGCAGAAATTCCCTTAATTTTGGGGCTAAAAGGCAGAAATTAACCATATTTTAAAGCAAAATTGCAGAAATTCTCATAATTTTCGGGCAAAAAAGCAGAAATTCTCCTTATTTTGGGGCAAAAAGACAGAAAATCTCCTTTTTTCGAGAACAAACAGTCAGAAATTCCCCTTATTTTGGGGCAAAATTGCAGAAATTTCTCTTACATTAGGGCAAAATTGCAGAAATTTCACTTATTTTGGGGCAAATTTGCAGAAATTTCACTTATTTCAGGGTAATAAGTCAGAAATTCTCCTTATTTTGATGCAAAAAAGACAGAAATTCCCTTTGTTTTGGGGGAAAAAGACAGAAATTCCACTTATTTAGAGGCAAAAAGGCAGAAATTCCCCTTATTTTGGAGCAAAAATGAAGAAATTTCCCTTTTTATGGCAAAAAGGTATGCATTCCCATTATTTTCGGGCAAAAAGGCAGAAATTCCCCGTATTTTGGAGTAAAATTGCAGAAATTCCCCTAATTGTGGGGCAAAAGGCAAAAATTCCCTTTATTTTGGGGCAAAAATAAGAAATTCCCCTTATTTTGGGGTAAAATTCAAGAAACTTCCTTTATTTTGGGGCAAAATTGTAGGAATTTACCTTATTTTGCGGTAAAATTGCAGAAATTTTCCTTATTTGGGGCAAAATTGCAGAAATTTCACTTATTTTCAGGTAAAAAGGCTGAAATTTCCTTTATTTTGGGGCAAAACGGGAAAAATTGCCCTTATTTTGGGACAAAATTGCAGAAATTTCCTTTATTATGGGAAAAAATTTCAGAAATTTCCCTTATTTTAGGGCAAAATTGCAGAAATTTCACTTATTTCAGAGAAATAAAGCAAAAATTTTTCTTATTTTGGGGCAAAAAGGCAGAAATTCCCATTATTTTGGGGCAAAAAGGCAGAAATTCACCTTATTTTGGGGTAAAATTGCAGAAATTTCACATATTTCATGGCAACAAGGCAGAAATTTCCCTTATTTTCGGGCAAAATTGCAGAAATTTCATTTATTTCAGGGCAAAAATTCAGAAATTCCCCTTAATTTGGGGCAAAAAGCAGAAATTTCTTTTAGTATGGTACAAAATTGAAGAAATTTTCCTTATTTTGGAACAAAAAGGCAGAAATTCCCCATATTTTGGGGCAAAAGGCAGAAATTCTTCTTATTTTGAGGTAAAATGCAGAAATTCCCCTTATTTAGAGGTAAAATGCAGAAATTCCCCAAATATTGGGGGAAAATGCAGAAATTCCCTTTATTTTGGGGCTAAAAGGCAGAAATTAACCATATTTTAAAGCAAAATTGCAGAAATTCTCATAATTTTCGGGCAAAAAAGCAGAAATTCTCCTTATTTTGGGGCAAAAAGACAGAAAATTTCCTTTTTTCGAGTTCAAACAGTCAGAAATTCCCCTTATTTTTGGGCAAAATTGCAGAAATTTCTTTCACGTTGGGGCAAAATTGCAGAAATTTCCCTTATTTTGGGGCAAAATTGCCGAAATTTCACTTATTTCAGAGTAATAAGTCAGAAATTCTCCTTATTTTGATGCAAAAAAGACAGAAATTCCCTTTGTTTTGGGGGAAAAAGACAGAAATTCCACTTATTTAGAGGCAAAAAGGCAACAGTTCCCCTTATTTTGGAACAAAAATGAAGAAAATTTCCTTTTTTATGGCAAAAATGTATGCATTCTTCTAATTTTCGAACAAAAAGGCAGAAATTCCCCATATTTTTGGGCAAAAAACAGAAATTCCCCTTATTTTGGGGCAAAATTGATAAATTTCCCTAATTGTGGGGCAAAAAAACAGAAATTCCTATTATTTGGGGGCAAAATGGCAGAAATTTCCCTTATTATGGGGAAAAATTGCAGAAATTTTCCATATTTTAGGGCAAAATTGCAGAAATTTCACTAATTGTGGGGCAAAAAGGCAGAAATTCTCTATATTTTGGGGCAAAACTCAGAAATTCCCCTTATTTTGGGGCAAAATTCCAGAAATTTCCCTTATTTTGGGGCAAAATTGCAGAAATTTCAATTATTTTATGGCTAAATTGCAGAAATTTCACTTATTTTGGGGCAAAATTGCAGAAATTTCACTTATTTCAGTGAAAAAAGGCAGAAATTTTCCTTATTTTGGGGCAAAATGCAGAAATTCCTAATATTTTGTGCCAAAATTCAGAAATTCCTTAAATTTTGAGGTAAAAAGGCTGACATTCCCCTTATTTGGGGGCAAAAAGGTAGAAATTTCCCTTATATTGGGGCAAAATTGCAGAAATTTCACTTATTTCAAGGTAATAAGTCAAAAATTTTCCTTATTTTGGGGCAACAAAGACAGAAATTCCCTTTGTATTGGGGGAAAAAGACAGAAATTCCACTTATTTAGAGGCAAAGAAGCAGAATTTTGCTTATTTTGGAGCAAAAATGAAGAAATTTCCCTTTTTTATGGCAAAAAGTTATGCATTCTTCTTATTTTCGGGGAAACAGGCAGAAATTCCCCATATTTTGGGGCAAAAGGCAGAAATTCCCCTTATTTTGGGGCAAAAGGCACAAATTTAACTTATTTTGAACAAAATTGTAGAAATTTCATTTATTTCAAGGCAAAAAGTCAGAAATTTCACTTATTTTGGGGCAAAAAGCAGAAATTTCTTTTATTATGGTACAAAATTGAAGAAATTTTCCTTATTTCGGAACAAAAAGGCAGAAATTCTCCATATTTTGGGGCAAAAGGCAGAAATTCTCCTTATTTTGTGGTAAAATGCAGAAATTCCCCAAATATTGGGGGTAAATGCAGAAATTCCCTTTATTTTGGGGCTAAAAGGCAGAAATTAACCATATTTTAAAGCAAAATTGCAGAAATTCTCATAATTTTCGGGCAAAAAAGCAGAAATTCTCCTTATTTTGGGGCAAAAAGACAGAAAATTTCCTTTTTTCGAGTTCAAACAGTCAGAAATTCCCCTTATTTTTGGGCAAAATTGCAGAAATTTCTTTCACGTTGGGGCAAAATTGCAGAAATTTCCCTTATTTTGGGGCAAAATTGCCGAAATTTCACTTATTTCAGAGTAATAAGTCAGAAATTCTCCTTATTTTGATGCAAAAAAGACAGAAATTCCCTTTGTTTTGGGGGAAAAAGACAGAAATTCCACTTATTTAGAGGCAAAAAGGCAACAGTTCCCCTTATTTTGGAACAAAAATGAAGAAAATTTCCTTTTTTATGGCAAAAATGTATGCATTCTTCTAATTTTCGAACAAAAAGGCAGAAATTCCCCATATTTTTGGGCAAAAAACAGAAATTCCCCTTATTTTGGGGCAAAATTGATAAATTTCCCTAATTGTGGGGCAAAAAAACAGAAATTCCTATTATTTGGGGATAAATGGCAGAAATTTCCCTTATTATGGGGAAAAATTGCAGAAATTTTCCATATTTTAGGGCAAAATTGCAGAAATGTCACTAATTGTGGGGCAAAAAGGCAGAAATTCTCTATATTTTGGGGCAAAACTCAGAAATTCCCCTTATTTTGGGGCAAAATTCCAGAAATTTCCCTTATTTTGGGGCAAAATTGCAGAAATTTCACTTATTTTATGGCTAAATTGCAGAAATTTCACTTATTTTGGGGCAAAATTGCAGAAATTTCACTTATTTCAGTGAAAAAAGGCAGAAATTTTCCTTATTTTGGGGCAAAATGCAGAAATTCCTAATATTTTGTGCCAAAATTCAGAAATTCCTTAAATTTTGAGGTAAAAAGGCTGACATTCCCCTTATTTGGGGGCAAAAAGGTAGAAATTTCCCTTATATTGGGGCAAAATTGCAGAAATTTCACTTATTTCAAGGTAATAAGTCAAAAATTTTCCTTATTTTGGGGCAACAAAGACAGAAATTCCCTTTGTATTGGGGGAAAAAGACAGAAATTCCACTTATTTAGAGGCAAAGAAGCAGAATTTTGCTTATTTTGGAGCAAAAATGAAGAAATTTCCCTTTTTTATGGCAAAAAGTTATGCATTCTTCTTATTTTCGGGGAAACAGGCAGAAATTCCCCATATTTTGGGGCAAAAGGCAGAAATTCCCCTTATTTTGGGGCAAAAGGCACAAATTTAACTTATTTTGAACAAAATTGTAGAAATTTCATTTATTTCAAGGCAAAAAGTCAGAAATTTCACTTATTTTGGGGCAAAAAGCAGAAATTTCTTTTATTATGGTACAAAATTGAAGAAATTTTCCTTATTTCGGAACAAAAAGGCAGAAATTCTCCATATTTTGGGGCAAAAGGCAGAAATTCTCCTTATTTTGTGGTAAAATGCAGAAATTCCCCAAATATTGGGGGTAAATGCAGAAATTCCCTTTATTTTGGGGCTAAAAGAAAGAAATTAACCGTATTTTGAAGCAAAATTGCAGAAATTCTCATAATTTTCGGGAAAAATGCAAAAATTCTTATTTTGGGGCAAAAAGACAGAAAATCTCCTTTTTTCGGGAGCATAAAGTCAGAAATTTCTCTTATTTTGGGGCACAATTGCAGAAATTTCCTTTACATTGGGGCAAAATTGCAGAAATTTCCCTTATTTTGAGGCAAAATTGCAGAAATTTCCTTATTTCAGAAAAAAGGCAGAATTTTTCTTATTTTGGGGCAAAAAGGCAGAAATTCCCCATATTTTGGGGCAAAAAGGAAGAAATTCCCCTTATTTTGAGGTAAAAAGGCTGAAATTCCCTTTATTTTCGGGCAAAAAGTCAGAAATTCTCCTTATTTTGGTGCAAAAAGACAGAAATTTTGTTTATTTTTAGGGAAAAGGCAGAAATTGCACTTATTTTGAATCAAAAAGGCAGAAAATTCCGATATTTTGGGGCAAAAATGAGGAAATTTACCTTTTTTATGGCAAAAAGGTAAACATTCCCTTTATTTTCAGGCAAAAAGGCAGAAATTCCCCATATTTTGGAGCAAAATTGCAGAAATTCCTCAAATTTTGGGGCAAAAGGCAGAAATTCCCTTTATTTTGGGGCAAAATGGCAGAAATCCACCTTATTTTGAAGTAAAATTGCAGAAATTTCACATATTTCATGGCAACAAGGCAGAAATTTCCCTTATTTTGGGGCAAAATTGCAGAAATTTCATTTATTTCAGGGCAAAAATTCAGAAATTCCCCTTATTTTGGGGCAAAAAGCAGAAATTTCTTTTATTATGGTACAAAATTAAAGAACTTTTCTTTATTTTGGAACAAAAAGGCAGAAATTCCCCATATTTTGGGGCAAAAGGCAGAAATTCTTCTTATTTTGAGGTAAAATGCAGAAATTCCCCTTATTTAGAGGTAAAATGCAGAAATTCATTTTGGGGCAAAAAGGCAGATATTCCCTTTTTTTGACGGCAAAAATACAGAAATTCTTCTTATTTCGGGGCAAAAATCAGAAATTTCCCTTATTTTGGGGCAAAATTTTAGAAATTGCTTTTATTTTGGTACAGAATTTCAGAAATTTTTTTTATTTTGTGGCAAAAAGGCAGAAATTTGCCATAATTTGTTGCAAAAGGGCTGAAATTCCCCGTATTTTGAGGTAAAATGCTGAAATTCCAAATATTTTGGGGTTAAAAGGCAGAAATTCCCCTCATTTTGTTGCAAAAAGGCACAAATTTCCCTTATTTTCGGGCAAAATTGCAGAAATTTCATTTATTTCAGGGCAAAAAGTCAGAAATTAATTTTATTTGGGGGCAAAAAGCAGAAATTTCTTTTATTTTGGGACATAATTGAAGAAAATTTCCTTATTTTGGAACAAAAATTCAGAAATTTCCCATATTTTGGGCAAAAGGCAGAAATTCCCCTTATTTTGGGGTAAAAAGTCTGAAATTCCCATTATTTTGGGGCAAAAAGGCAGAAATTTTTTTTTACTTTGTGGCAAAAAGGCAGAAATTCCCATTAATTGGGGCAGAAAAGCAAAAATTTTCTTTATTTGGGGGCCACAAGGCAGAAATTTCTCATATTTTGTGGCAAAAAGGCAGAAATTCCCCTAATTTGAAGGTAAAATGATGAAATTCCCCTTATTTTGGCAAAAAGGCAATAATTCCCCTTATTTTGGGGCAAAATTGCAGAAATTTCACTTATTTCAGGGCAAAAAGTCAGAAATTTGCTTTAATTTGGGGCAAAAAGCAGAAATTCTCCTAATTTTGGGGCCAAAAACAGAAATTTCCCTTATTTTGGGGTAAAATTGCGAAAATTTCAAATATTTCAGGGCAAAAAGGCAGAAATTCCACTTTATTTCGGGCAATAAGGCAAAAATTCCCCGTATTTGGGAGCAAAATTTCAGAAATTCCCCTTATATTTGTGCAAAAATGCAGAAATTCCCTTTATTTTGGTGCAATAAGGCAAAAATTCCCCGTATTTTGAAGCAAAATTGCACATATTCCCCTAATTTTGAGGGAAAATGCAGAAATTCACATTATTTTGGGGCAAAAAGACAGAAATTCTCTTTATTTTGGGGGCAAAATTCCAGAAATTTCCTTTATTTTGGGGCAAAATTGCAGAAATCTCCCTAATTTGGGGTCAAAATTACAGCAATTTCACTTATTTCAGGGAAAAAAACGCAGAAATTTCTCTCATTTTGGGGTAAAACAGCAGAAATTACTTTTATTTTGGTACAAAATTGCAGAAAATTTTTTTATTTTGGGGCAAAAATACAGAAATTCCCCATATTTTAGGGCAAAAAGGAGAGATTCCCCTTATTATTAGGAAAAAGGCTGAAATTCCTTTTATTTTGGGGCAAAAAGACAGAAATTCCCCTTATTTTGTGGCAAAAAAGCAGAAATTTCCCTTATTTTGAGGCAAAATTGGAGAAATTTTATTAATTTCAGGGCAAAATTCAAAAATTCCTTTTATTTTGGGGCAAAAATACAGAAATTCCGTATATTTTTGAGTAAAAAGGCAGAAATTTCACTTATTTTGACGTAAAAAGACAGAAATTCCTCTTATTTTGGGGCAAAAATACAGAAATTCCCCTTATTTTGTGGCACAAAGGCAGAATTTTTTTTTTATTTTAGGGCAAAATTGCAGAAATTTCACTAATTTCAGGGCATAATTCAAAAATTTCTTTTATTTTGGAGAAAAAAGACAGAAATTCAGTTTATTTTCGGGTAAAAAGGCAGAAAATTCACTTATTTTGAGGTAAAAAGGCAGAAATTCCTCTTATTTTGGGGCAAAAATGAAGAAATTTCCCTTTTTTTGTGGCAAAAGGTATACATTACCCTTATTTTTAGGAAAAAATGCAGAAATTCTTCGTATTTTGGAGCAAAATTGAAGAAATTCCCCTAGTTGTGGGGTTAAAAGGCAGAAATTCTCTGTTTGTTGGGGCAAAAAGACAGAACTTCTCCTTATTTTGCGGCAAAACTCAGAAATTCCACTTATTTTGGGGCAAAATTCCAGAAATTTTCCTTATTTTGGGGCAAAATTGCAGAAATTTCACTTATTTTGGGGCAAAATTGCAGAAATTTCACTTATTTCAGGGAAAAAAGGCAGAAATTTTCCTTATTTTGTAGCAAAAATGCAGAAATTCCTAATATTTTGTGGCAAAAATGCAGAAATTCCATTTATTTTGAGGTAAAAAGGCTGAAATTCCCTTTATTTGGGGGCAAAAAGGCAGAAATTTCCCTTACTTTGGGGCAAAAAGACAGAAATTCCCCTTTTTTGTGGCAAAAATGAAGAAATTTCTTTTTTTTAGGGCAAAATTGCAGAAATTTCACAAATTTGAGGGCATAATTCAAAAATTCCTTTTATTTTGGGGCAAAAAGACAGAAATTCCGTTTATTTTGGGGTAAAAAGGCAGAAATTTCACTTACTTTGAGGTTAAAAGGAAGAAATTCCTCTTATTTTGGGGCAAAAATAAAGAAATTTCCCTTTTTTGTGGCAAAAGGTATACATTTCCCTTATTTTCGGGAAAAAAAGCAGAAATTCCCCGTATTTTGGAGCAAAATTGCAGAAATTTCTTTAATTGTGGGGCAAAAAGGCAGAAATTTCCTATATGTGGGGGCAATAAGACAGAAATTCTCCTTATTTTAGGGCAAAACTCAGAAATTCCACTTGTTTGGGGGCAAAATTCAAGAAATTTCTCTTATTTTGGGGCAAAATTGCAGAAATTTCACTTATTTTGGGGCAAAATTGCAGAAATTTTACTTATTTCAAAAAAGAAAGGCTGAAATTTTCTTTATTTTGGAGCAAAAATGCAGAAATTCCTAATATTTTGTGGCAAAAATGCAAAAATTCCCCTTATTTTGAGGTAAAAAGGCTCAAATTCCCCTTATTTGGAGGCAAAAAGCAGAAATTTCCCTTATTTTGGGGCAAAAATGCAGAAATTCTCCTTATTTTGGGGCAAAATTGCAGAAATTTCAATTATTTTGGAGAAAAATTTTTGAAATTTAACTTATTTCAGGGCAAAAAGTCGGAAATTCCCCTTATTTGGGGGCAAAAAGACAGAAATTCCATTTATTTTTGAAAAAAAGTCAGAAATTACACTTATTTTGTGTCAAAAAGGCGGAAAATCCCCTTATTTTGGGATAAAAATGAAGAAATTTCCATTTTTATGGCAAAAAGGTATACATTTTCTTTATTTACGGGCAAAAAGGCAGGAATTCTCCGTATTTTGGAGAAAAATTGCAGAAATTCCCCTAATTTTTGGGCAAAAAGGCAGAAATTCCCCTTATTTTGGGGTAAAACTGCAGAAATTTCACTTATTTCGCGGAAAAAATGGCAGAAATTCCCCTTATTTTCTGCGAAAAAGGCAGAAAATCCCCATATTTTGGAGCAAAATTTCAGAAATTCACCTTATTTTGGCGTAAAACATGCAGTAATTTTCTTTGTTTTGGGGCAAAAAGGCAGAAATTCTCCTTATTTTAGGGCAAAAGGCAGAAATTCCCCTTATTTTAGGGCAAAATTGCAGAAATTTCCCTTATTTGGGGACAAAAAACAGAAATTTCCATTATTTTGGGGCAAAATTGCAAAAAATTCCTTTATTATGGGGAAAAATTGCAGAAATTTCTTTTATTTTAAGGCAAAATTGCAGAAATTTCACATATTTCAGAGAAAAAAAGCAAAAATTTTTCATATTTTGGGGCAAAAAGGCAGAAATTCCCATTATTTTGGGGCAAAAAGGTAGAAATTCACCTTATTTTGGGGTAAAATTGCAGACATTTCACATATTTCAGGGCAAAAAGGCAGAAATTCCCGTTACTTGAGGGCATAAAGGCAGAAATTCCTTTTATTTTGGGATAAAATTGCAGAAATTTTCCTTGTTTGGGGGCAAAAAGGCAGAAAATTCCCTTAATTTAGGGCAAAAAGTCAGAAATTCCCTGTATTTTAAAGCAAAATTGCAGAAATTATCTAAATATTGGAGCAAAAATGCAGAAATTCCCTTTATTTGGGGCACATCGGCAGAAGTTCCCCTTATGTTCGGTAAAAGAGGCAGAAATTCCCTGTATTTTGAAGCAAAGTTACAGAAACTCCCCTAATTTTGGGGCAAAAAGGCAGAAATTCCCCTTTTTGGGGGGCAAAAATACAGAAATTCTCCTTATTTCGGGGCAAAAATCTGAAATTTCCCTTATTTTGGGGCAAAATTTTAGAAATTTCTTTTATTTTGGTACAGAATTGCAGAAATTTTTCTTATTTTGTGGCAAAAAGGCAGAAATTCCCCATATTTTGGTGCAAAAAGGCTGAAATTCCCCTTTTTTTGAGGTAAAATGCTGAAATTCCCCATATTTTGGGGTTAAAAGGCAGAAATTCCCCTCATTTTGTGGCAAAAAGGCACAAATTTCCCTTATTTTCGGGCAAAATTGCAGAAATTTCATTTATTTCAGGGCAAAAAGTCAGAAATTACTTTTATTTTGGGGCAAAAAGCAGAAATTTCTTTTATTATGGTACAAAATTGAAGAAATTTTCATTATTTTGGAACAAAAAGTCAGAAATTCCCCATATTTTGGGCAAAAGGCAGAAATTCCCCTTATTTTGGGGTAAAAAGGCTGAAATTCCAGTTATTTTGGGGCAAAAAGGCAGACATTCCCTTTACTTTGTGGCAAAAAGGCAGAAATTCCCATTAATTGGAGCAGAAAAGCAAAAATTTTCCTTATTTGGGGGCAATAAGGCAGAAATTCCCCATATTTTGTGGCAAAAAGGCAGAAATTCCCCTTATTTGAAGGTAAAATGCTGAAATTCCCCTTATTTTGGCAAAAAGGCAGAAATTCCCCTTATTTTGGGGCAAAATTGCAGAAATTTCACTTATTTCAGGGCAAAAAGTCAGAAATTTGCCTTAATTTGGCGCAAAAAGCAGAAATTCTCCTAATTTTGAAGCCAAAAACAGAAATTCTTCTTATTTTGGGGTAAAATTGTGGAAATTTCAAATATTTCAGGGCAAAAAGGCAGAAATTCCACTTTATTTCGGGCAATAAGGCAAAAATTCCCCGTATTTGGGAGCAAAATTTCAGAAATTCCCCTTATATTGGTGCAAAAATGCAGAAATTCCCTTTATTTTGGTGCAATAAGGCAAAAAATCCCCGTATTTTGAAGCCAAATTGCACATATTCCCCTAATTTTGAGGGAAAATGCAGAAATTCACATTATTTTGGGGCAAAAAGACAGAAATTCTCATTATTTCAGGGCAAAAAGTCAAAAATTCCCCTTATTTTGGGGCAAAATTCCAGAAATTTCCTTTATTTTGGGGCAAAATTGCAGAAATCTCCCTAATTTTGGGGCAAAATTACAGAAATTTCACTTATTTCAGGGAAAAAACGCAGAAATTTCTTTTATTTTGGGGCAAAAAGGCAGAAATTACTTTTATTTTGGTACAAAATTGCAGAAATTTTTTTTTATTTTGGGGCAAAAATACAGAAATTTCCCATATTTTAGGGCAAAAAGGAGAGATTCCCCTTATTATTAGGTAAAAAGGCTGAAATTCCTTTTATTTTGGGGCAAAAAGACAGAAATTCCCCTTATTTTGTGGCAAAAAAGCAGAAATTTCCCTTATTTTGAGGCAAAATTGGAGAAATTTCATTTATTTCAGGGCAAAATTCAAAAATTCTTTTTATTTTGGGGCAAAAATACAGAAATTCCATATATTTTTGAGTAAAAAGGCAGAAATTTCACTTATTTTGACGTAAAAATGCAGAAATTCCTCTTATTTTGGGGCAAAAATGAAGAAATTTCCCTTTTTTGTGGCAAAAGGTAAACATTCCCCTTATTTTCGGGCAAAAAAGCAGAAATTCCCTGTATTTTGGAGCATAATTGCAGAAATTCCCCTAATTGTGGGGAAAAAAGGCAGAAATTCCCTATATGTTTGGGCAAAAAGACAGAAATTCTCCTTTTTTTGGGGCAAAACTCAGAAATTTCACTTATTTTGGGGCAAAATTCCCGAAATTTTTCTTATTTTGAGATAAAATTGCAGAAATTTCAATTTTTTTGGGCCAAAATTGCAGAAATTTCACTTATTTCAGGGAAAAAAGGCAGAAATTTTTCTTATTTTGGGGCAAAAAGGCAGAAATTCCTTATATTTTGTGGCAAAAATGCAGAAATTCCCCTTCTTTTGAGGTAAAAAGGCAGAAATTTCCCTTATTTTGGGGCAAAAAAACAGAAATTCCCCTTATTTTGGGGCAAAATTACAGAAATTTCAATTATTTTAGGGAAAAATTTTTGAAATTTAACTTATTTCAGGGCAAAAATTTGGAAATTCCCCTTATTTTGGGGCAAAAAGACAGAAATTCCATTTATTTTTGGAAAAAAGTCACAAATTGCAGTTATTTTGAGTCAAAAAAGGCGGAAAATCCCCTTTATTGGGGTAAAAATGAAGAAATTTCCCTTTTTATGGCAAAAAGGTATACATTCCCTTTATTTTCGGGCAAAAAGGCAGAAATTCCCCTTATTTTGGAGCAAAATTGCAGAAATTCCCCTAATTTGGGGGCAAAAAGGCAGAAATTCCCCTTATTTTGGGGTAAAACTGCAGAAATTTCAATTATTTTGCGGCAAAAATGGCAGAAATTCCCCTTATTTTCTGCGAAAAATGCAGAATATCCCCGTATTTTGGAGCAAAATTGCAGAAATTCACCTTATTTTGGCGTAAAACATGCAGTAATTTTCTTTGTTTTGGGGCAAAAAGGCAGAAATTCTCCTTATTTTAGGGCAAAAGGCAGAAATTCCCCTTATTTTAGGGCAAAATTGCAGAAATTTCCCTTATTTGGGGACAAAAAACAGAAATTTCCTTTATTTTGGGGCAAAATTGCAAAAAAATTCCTTTATTATGGGGAAAAATTGCAGAAATTTCTTTTATTTTAAGGCAAAATTGCAGAAATTTTACATATTTCAGAGAAAAAAAGCAAAATTTTTTCATATTTTGGGGCAAAAAGGCAGAAATTCCCATTATTTTTGGGCAAAAAGGTAGAAATTCACCTTATTTTGGGGTAAAATTGCAGACATTTCACATATTTCAGGGCAAAAAGGCAGAAATTCCCGTTATTTGAGGGCATAAAGGCAGAAATTCCTGTTATCTTGGGATAAAATTGCAGAAATTTCCCTTGTTTGGGGGCAAAAAGGCAGAAATTCCCTGTATTTTAAAGCAAAATTGCAGAAATTCCCTAAATATTGGAGCAAAAATGCAGAAATTCCCTGTATTTGGGGCACATCGGCAGAAGTTCCCCTTATTTTCAGGAAAAGAGGCAGAAATTCCCTGTATTTTGAAGCAAAGTTGCAGAAACTCCCCTAATTTTGGGGCAAAAAGGCAGAAATTCCCCTTTTTTGGGGGCAAAAATACAGAAATTCTCCTTATTTCGGGGCAAAAATCTAAAATTTCCCTTATTTTGGGGCAAAATTTTAGAAATTTCTTATATTTTGATACAGAATTGCAGAAATTTTTTCTATTTTGTGGCAAAAAGGCAGAAATTCCCAATATTTTGGTGCAAAAAGGCAGAAATTCCCCTTATTTTGAGGTAAAATGCTGAAATTCCCCATATTTTGGGGTTAAAAGGCAGAAATTCCCCTCATTTTGGGGCAAAAAGGCACAAATTTCCCTTATTTTCGGGCAAAATTGCAGAAATTTCATTTATTTCAGGGCAAAAAGTCAGAAATTACTTTTATTTTGGGGCAAAAAGCAGAAATTTCTTGTATTTTGGTACAAAATTGAAGAAATTTTTCTTATTTTGGAACAAAAAGTCAGAAATTCCCCATATTTTGGGCAAAAGGCTGAAATTCCCCTCATTTTGTGATAGAAAGGCTGAAATTACCGTTATTTTGGGGCAAAAAGGCAGAAATTCCCTTTACTTTGTGGCAAAATTTTAGAAATTTCTTTTATTTTAGTACAGAATTGCAGAAATTTTTCTTATTTTGTGGCAAAAAGGCAGAAATTCCCCATATTTTGGGCAAAAGGCTGAAATTCCCCTCATTTTGTGATAGAAAGGCTGAAATTACCGTTATTTTGGGGCAAAAAGGCAGAAATTCCCTTTACTTTGTGGCAAAAAGGCAGAAATTCCCATTAATTGGGGAAGAAAAGCAAAAATTTTCTTTATTTGGGGGCAATAAGGCAGAAATTCCCCATATTTTGTGGCAAAAAGGCAGAAATTCCCCTTATTTGAAGGTAAAATGCTGAAATTCCCCTTATTTTGGCAAAAAGGCAGAAATTCCCCTTATTTTGGGGCAAAATTGCAGAAATTTCACTTATTTCAGGGCAAAAAGTCAGAAATTTGCTTTAATTTGGGGCAAAAAGCAGAAATTCTCCTAATTTTGGGGCCAAAAACAGAAATTCCCCTTATTTTGGGGTAAAATTGCGGAAATTTGAAATATTTCAGGGCAAAAAGGCAGAAATTCCACTTTATTTCGGGCAATAAGGCAAAAATTCCCCGTATTTTGGAGCAAAATTTAAGAAATTTCCTTTATATTGGTGCAAAAATACAGAAATTCCTTTTATTTTGGTGCAATAAGGCAAAAATTCCCCGTATTTTAAAGCCAAATTGCACATATTCCCCTAATTTTGAGGGAAAATGCAGAAATTCACATTATTTTGGGGCAAAAAGACAGAAATTCTCCTTATTTCAGGGCGAAAAGTCAAAAATTCCCCTTATTTTGGGGCAAAATTTCAGAAATTTCCTTTATTTTGGGGCAAAATTGCAGAAATCTCCCTAATTTTGGGGCAAAATTACAGAAATTTCACTTATTTCAGGGAAAAAACGCAGAAATTTCTCTTATTTTGGGGCAAAAAGGCAGAAATTACTTTTATTTTGGTACAAAATTGCAGAAAATTTTTTTATTTTGGGGCAAAAATACAGAAATTCCCCATATTTTAGGGCAAAAAAGAGAGATTCCCCTTATTATTAGGTAAAAAGGCTGAAATTCCTTTTATTTTGGGGCAAAAAGACAAAAATTCCCCTTATATTATGGCAAAAAAGCAGAAATTTCCCTTATTTTGAGGCAAAATTGGAGAAATTTCATTTATTTCTGGGCAAAATTCAAAAATTCCTTTTATTTTGGGGCAAAAATACAGAAATTCCGTATATTTTTGAGTAAAAAGGCAGAAATTTCACATATTTTGACGTAAAAAGACAGAAATTCCTATTATTTTGGGGCAAAAATGAAGAAATTTCCCTTTTTTGTGGCAAAAGGTAAACATTCTCCTTATTTTTGGGCAAAAAAGCAGAAATTCCCTGTATTTTGGAGCAAAATTGCAGAAATTCCCCTAATTGTGGGGCAAAAAGGCAGAAATTCCCTATATGTTGGGGCAAAAATACAGAAATTCTCCTTATTTTGGGGCAAAACTCAGAAATTCCACTTATTTTGGGGCAAAATTCCAGAAATTTCTTTTATTTTGGGAAAAAATTGCAGAAATTTCAATTTTTTTGGGCCAAAATTGCAGAAATTTCACTTATTTCAGGGAAGAAAGGCAGAAATTTTTCTTATTTTGGGGCAAAAAGGCAGAAATTCCTTATATTTTGTGGCAAAAAATGCAGAAATTCCCCTTCTTTTGAGGTAAAAAGGCAGAAATTTCCCTTATTTTGGGGCAAAAATACAGAAATTTCCCTAATTTTGGGGCAAAATTGCAGAAATTTCAATTATTTTGGGGAAAAATTTTTGAAATTTAACTTATTTCAGGGCAAAAAGTCGAAAATTCCCCTTTATTTTGGGGCAAAAAGCCAGAAATTCCATTTATTTTTGGAAAAAAGTCAGAAATTGCACTTATTTTGAGTCAAAAAGGCGGAAAATCCTTTTATTTTGGGGTAAAAATGAAGAAATTTCCCTTTTTTATAGCAAAAAGGTATACATTCCCTTTATTTTCGGGCAAAAAGGCAGAAATTCCCCGTATTTTGGAGCAAAATTGCAGAAATTCCCCTAATTTTGAGGCAAAAACGCAGAACTTCCCCTTATTTTGGGGTAAAACTGCAGA
This sequence comes from Micromys minutus, assembly GCF_963924665.1. Lineage (NCBI taxonomy): Eukaryota > Metazoa > Chordata > Mammalia > Rodentia > Muridae > Micromys > Micromys minutus. The sequence continues at coordinate 2,113,903 of NW_027667302.1, forward strand.
AATTTCACTTATTTCGCGGCAAAATGGTAGAAAATCCTTTTATTTTCGGCAAAAAAAGCAGAAAATCCCCATAATTTGGAGCAAAATTGCAGAAATTCACCTAATTTTAAGGTAAAACATGCTGTAATTTTCTTTATTTTGGGGCAAAGAGGCAGAAATTCCCCTTATTTTGGGGCAAAAGGCAGAAATTCCCCTTATTTTAGTGCAAAATTTCAGAAATTTCCCTTATTTGGGGACAAAAAAACAGAAATTCCCTTTATTTTGGGGCAAAATTGTAGAAAATTCCTTTATTATGGGGAAAAATTGCAGAAATTTCTTTTATTTTAAGGCAAAATTGCAGAAATTTCACTTATTTCAGAGAAAAAAAGCAAAAATTTTTCTTATTTTAGGGCAAAATGCAGAAATTCCCATTATTTTGGGGCAAAAAGGTAGAAATTCACCTTATTTTGGGTTAAAATTGCAGACATTTCACATATTTCAGGGCAAAAAGGCAGAAATTCCCCTTATTTAGGGGCAAAAAGGCAGAAATTCCCCTTATTTTGGGATAAAATTGCAGAAATTTCCCTTGTTTGGGGGCAAAAAGGCAGAAAATCCCTTTAATTTCGGGCAAAAAGGCAGAAATTCCCCGTATTTTAGAGCAAAATTGCAGAAATTCCTATAATATTGGGGCAAAAATGCAGAAATTCCCTTTATTTGGGGCAAATCGGCAGAAGTTTCCCTTATTTTCGGGAAAAGAGGCAGAAATTCCCTGTATTTCGAAGCAAAATTGCAGAAATTTCCCTAATTTTGGGGCAAAAAGGCAAAATTTCCCTTTATTTTGGGGCAAAAATACAGAAATTCTCGTTATTTCGGGGCAAAAATCAGAAATTTCCTTTATTTTGGGGAAAAATTTTAGAAATTTCTTTTATTTTGGTACAGAATTGCAGAAATTTTTCTTATTTTGTGGCAAAAAAGCAGAAATTTTCCATATTTTGGTGCAAAAAGGCTGAAATTCCCCTTTTTTTGAGGTAAAATGCTTATATTCCCCATATTTTGGGGCAAAAAGGCAGAAATTCCCCTCATTTTGGGGCAAAAAGGCACAAATTTCCCTTATTTTCGGGCCAAATTGCAGAAATTTCATTTATTTCAGGGCAAAAAGTCAGAAATTACTTTTATTTTTGGGTAAAAAGCAGAAATTTCTTTTATTTTGGTACAAAATTGAAGAAATTTTCCTTATTTTGGAACAAAAAGTCAGAAATTCCACATATTTTGGGCAAAAGGCAGAAATTCCCTTTATTTTGGGGTAAAAAGCCTTAAATTCCCGTTATTTTGGGCCAAAAAGGCAGAAATTCCCTATACTTTGTGGCAAAAAGGCAGAAATTTCCTTTAATTGGGGCAGAAAAGCAAACATTTTTTTTATTTGGGAGCAATATGGCAGAAATTCCCCATATTTTGTGGCAAAAGTCAAAAATTTTCCTTATTTTGGGGCAAAAAGACAGAAATTCCCCTTATTTTGTGGCAAAAAAGCAGAAATTTCCATTTTTTTTAGGCAAAATTGGAGAAATTTCATTTATTTCAGGGCAAAATTCAAAAATTCTTTTCATTTTGGGGCAAAATTACAGAAATTCCATATATTTTTGAGTAAAAAGGCAGAAATTTCATTTATTTTGACGTAAAAAGGCAGAAATTCCTCTTATTTTGGGGAAAAATGAAGAAATTACCCTTTTTTGTGGCAAAAGGTAAACATTCCCCTTATTTTCGGGCAAAAAAGCAGAAATTCCCAGTATTTTGGAGCAAAATTGCAGAAATTCCCCTAATTGTGGGGCAAAAAGGCAGAAATTTCCTATATGTTGGGGCAAAAAGACAGAAATTCTCCTTATTTTGGGGCAAAACTCAGAAATTCCACTTATTTTGGGGCAAAATTCCAGAAATTTCTCTTATTTTGGGACAAAATTGCAGAAATTTCAATTTTTTTGGGCCAAAATTGCAGAAATTTTACTTATTTCAGGGAAAAAAGGCAGAAATTTTTCTTATTTTGGGGCAAAAAGGCAGAAATTCCTTATATTTTGTGGCAAAAATGCAGAAATTCCCCTTCTTTTGAGGTAAAAAGGCAGAAATTTCCCTTATTTTGGGGCAAAAATACAGAAATTCCCCTTATTTTGGGGCAAAATTGCAGAAATTTCAATTATTTTGGGGAAAAATTTTTGAAATTTAACTTATTTCAGGGCAAAAAGTCGGAAATTCCCCTTATTTTGGGGCAAAAAGACAGAAATTCCATTTATTTTTGGAAAAATGTCAGACATTGCACTTATTTTGAGTCAAAAAGTCAGAAAATCCCCTTATTTTTGGGGTAAAAATGAAGAAATTTCCCTTTTTTTAACAAAAGGTATACATTCCCTTTATTTTCGGGCAAAAAGGCAGAAATTCCCCTTATTTTGGAGCAAAATTGCAGAAATTCCCCTAATTTTGGGGCAAAAAGGCAGAAATTCCCCTTATTTTGGGGTAAAACTGCAGAAATTTCACTTATTTCGTTGCAAAATGGCAGAAATTCCGCTTATTTTCTGCGAAAAAGGCAGAAAATCCCCATATTTTGGAGCAAAATTGCAGAAATTCACCTAATTTTGGCGTAAAACATGCAGTAATTTTCTTTGTTTTGGGGCAAAAAGGCAGAAATTCTCCTTATTTTGGGGCAAAAGGCAGAAATTTTCATTATTTTAGGGCAAAATTGCAGAAATTTCCCTTATTTGGGACAAAAAACAGAAATTCCCTTTATTTTGGGGCAAAATTGCAAAAAATTCCTTTATTATGGAGAAAAATTGCAGAAATTTCTTTTATTTTAAGGCAAAATTGCAGAAATTTCACATATTTCAAAGAAAAAAAGCAAAAATTTTTCATATTTTGGGGCAAAAAGGCAGAAATTGCCATTATTTTGGGGCAAAAAGGTAGAAATTCACCTTATTTTGGGGTAAAATTGCAGACATTTCACATATTTCAGGGCAAAAAGGCAGAAATTCCCGTTATTTGAGGGCATAAAGGCAGAAATTCCTTTTATTTTGGGATAAAATTGCAGAACTTTCCCTTGTTTGGGGGCAAAAAGGCAGAAAATCCCATTAATTTTGGGCAAAAAGGCAGAAATTCCCCGTATTTTAAAGCAAAATTGCAGAAATACCCTAAATATTGGGGCAAAAATGCAGAAATTTCCTTTATTTGGGGCAAATCGGCAGAAGTTCCCCTTATTTTCGGGAAAAGAGGCAGAAATTCCCTGTATTTTGAAGCAAAATTGCAGAAACTCCCCTAATTTTAGGGCAAAAAGGCAGAAATTCCCTTTTTTGGGGGGCAAAAATACAGAAATTCTCCTTATTTCGGGGCAAAAATCAGAAATTTCCTTTATTTTGGGGCAAAATTTTAGAAATTTCTTTTATTTTAGTACAGAATTGCAGAAATTTTTCTTATTTTGTGGCAAAAAGGCAGAAATTCCCCATATTTTGGTGCAAAAAGGCTGAAATTCCCCTTATTTTGAGGTTAAATGCTGAAATTCTCCATATTTTGTGGTTAAAAGGCAGAAATTCCCCTCATTTTGGGGCAAAAAGGCACAAATATCTTTTATTTTCAGGCCAAATTGCCGAAATTTCATTTATTTCAGGGCAAAAATTCAAAAATTACTTTTATTTTGGGGCAAAAAGCAGAAATTTCTTTTATTTTGGTACAAAATTGAAGAAATTTTCCTTATTTTGGAACAAAAAGTCAGAAATTCCCCATATTTTGGGCAAAAGGCAGAAATTCCCTTTATTTTGGGGTAAAAAGCCTTAAATTCCCGTTATTTTGGGGCAAAAAGGCAGAAATTCTCTTTACTTTGTGGCAAAAAGGCAGAAATTCCCATTAATTGAAGCAGAAAAGCTAAAATTTTCCTTATTTGGGGGCAATAAGGCAGAAATTCCCCATATTTTGTGGCAAAAAGGCAGAAATTCCCCTTATTTGAAGGTAAAATGCTGAAATTCCCCTTATTTTGGCAAAAAGGCAGAAATTCCCCTTATTTTGGGGCAAAATTGCAGAAATTTCACTTATTTCAGGGCAAAAAGTCAGAATTTGCCTTAATTTGGGGCAAAAAGCAGAAATTCTCCTAATTTTGGGGCCAAAAACAGAAATTCCCCTTATTTTGGGGTAAAATTGCAGAAAATTCAAATATTTCAGGGCAAAAAGGCAGAAATTCCACTTTATTTCGGGCAATAAGGCAAAAATTCCCTGTATTTTGGAGCAAAATTTCAGAAATTCCCGTTATATTTGTGCAAAAATGCTGAAATTCCTTTTTTTTTTGGTGCAATAAGGCAAAAATTCCCCGTATTTTGAAGCAAAATTGCACATATTCCCCTAATTTTGAGGGAAAATGCAGAAATTCACATTATTTTGGGGCAAAAAGACAGAAATTCTCCTTATTTCAGGGCAAAAAGTCAGAAATTTTCCTTATTTTGACGCAAAATTCCAGAAATTTCCTTTATTTTGGGGCAAAATTGCAGAAATCTTCCTTATTTTGGGGCAAAATTACAGAAATTTCAATTATTTCAGGGAAAAAACGCAGAAATTTCTCTTATTTTGGGGCAAAAAGGCAGAAATTACTTTTATTTTGGTACAAAATTGCAGAAAATTTTTTTATTTTGGGGCAAAAATACAGAAATTCCCCATATTTTAGGGCAAAAAGGAGAGATTCCCGTTATTATTAGGTAAAAAGGCTGAAATTCCTTTTATTTTGGGGCAAAAACACAGAAATTCCCCTTATTTTGTGGAAAAAAGGCAGAAATTTCCCTTATTTTGAGGCAAATTTGGAGAAATTTCACTTATTTCAGGGCAAAATTCAAAAATTGCATTTATTTTGGGGCAAAAATACAGAAATTCTGTATATTTTTGAATAAAAAGGCAGAAATTTCACTTAGTTTGAGGGAAAAAAGCAGAAATTCCTCTTATTTAGGGGCAAAAATGAAGAATTTTCTCTTTTTTGTGGCAAAAGGTAAACATTATCTTTATTTTCGGGCAAAAAAGCAGAAATTCCCTGTATTTTGGAGCAAAATTGCAGATATTCCCCTAATTGTGGGGCAAAAAGGGAGAAATTCTCTTTATTTTGGGGCAAAACTCAGAAATTCCACTTATTTTGGGGCAAAATTCCAGAAATTTCTTTTGTTTTGGGACAAAATTGCAGAAATTTCAATTTTTTTGGGCCAAAATTGCAAAAATTTCACTTATTTCAGGGAAAAAAGGCAGAAGTTTTTCTTATTTTGGGGTAAAAAGGCAAAAATTACTAATATTTTGTGGCAAAAATGCAAAATTCCCCTTATTTTCAGGTAAAAAGGCTGAAATTCCCATTATTTTGTGGCAAAAAGGCAGAAATTTCTTTTATTTTAGGGCAAAATTGCAAAAATTTCACTAATTTCAGGACATAATTCAAGAATTCCTTTTATTTTGGGGCAAAAAGACAGAAATTCCGTTTATTTTTGGATAAAAAGGCAGAAATTTCACTTACTTTGTGGTAAAAAAGTGAGAAATTCCTCTTATTTTGGGGCAAAAATGAAGAAATTTCCTTTTTTTGTGGCAAAAGGTATACATTCCCCTTATTTTCGGGCAAAAAAGCAGAAATTCCCCGTATTTTAGAGCAAAACTGCAGAAATTCCCCTAATTGTGGGGCAAAAAGACAGAAATTCGCCTTATTTTGGGGCAAATCTCAGAAATTCCACTTATTTTGGGGCAAAATTCCAGAAATTTCCCTTATTTTGGGCAAAATAGCAGAAATTTCACTTATTTTGGGGCAAAATTGCAGAAATTTCACTTATTTCAGGGAAAAAGGCAGAAATTTTCCTTATTTTGGGGCAAAAAGGCAGAAATTCTTAATATTTTGTGGCAAAAATGCAGAAATTCCCCTTATTTTGAGGTATAAAGGCTGAAATTCCCCTTATTTGGGGGCAAAAAGCAGAAATTCCCCTTATTTTGTGGCAAAAAGGCAGAAATTTCTGTTATTTTGGGGCAAAATTGCAGAAATTTCACTTATTTCAGGGCATAATTTAAAAATTCGTTTTATTTTAGGGCAAAAAGACAGAAATTCCGTTTATTTTTGGGTAAAAAGGCAGAAATTTCACTTATTTTGAGGTAAAAAGGCAGAAATTCCTCTTATTTTAGGGCAAAAATGAAGAAATTCCTTTTTTTTGTGGGAAAAGGTATACATTCCTCTTACTTTCAGGATAAAAAGCAGAAATTCCCCGTATTTTGAAGCAAAATTGCAGAAATTCTCATAATTTTCGGGCAAAAAGGCAGAAATTCTCCTTATTTTGGGGCAAAAAGACAGAAAATTTCCTTCTTTCGGGAGCAAACAGTCAGAAATTTCCCTTATTTTGGGGCAAAATTGCAGAAATTTCGTTTACATTGGGGCAAAATTGCAGAAATTTCCCTTATTTTGGGGCAAAATTGCAGAAATTTCACTTATTTCAGGGTAATAAGTCAGAAATTCCCCTTATTTTGGGGCAAAAAAGACAGAAATTCCCTTTGTTTTGGGGGAAAAAATACAGAAATTTTACTTATTTAGAGGCAAAAAGGCAGAAATTTTCCTTATTTTGGAGCAAAAATGAAGAAATTTCCCTTTATATGGCAAAAAGGTATGCATTCCCATTATTTTCGGGCAAAAAGGCAATAATTCCCCGTATTTTGGAGCAAAATTGCAGAAATTCCCCTAATTTTGGGGCAAAAGGCAGAAATTCCCTTTATTTTAGGGCAAAATCAGAAATTCCCCTTATTTTGGGGCAAAATTCCAGAAATTTTTTTTATTTTGAAGCAAAATTGCAGGAATTTACCATATTTTGGGGCAAAATTGCAGAAATTTCTCATATTTGAGGCAAAATTGCCGAAATTTCACTTATTTTCAGGTAAAAAGTCAGAAATTTTCTTTATTTTGGGGCAAAAAGTGAGAAAATCCTCTTATTTTGGGGCAAAATTCCAGAAATTTCCCTTATTATGGGGAAAAATGGCAGAAATTTCCCTTATTTTAGGGCAAAATTGCAGAAATTTCACTTATTTCAGAGAAAAAAAACAAAAATTTTTCTTATTTTGGGGCAAAAAGGCAGAAATTCACCTTATTTTGGGGTAAAATTGCAGAAATTTCACATATTTCAGGACAAAAAGGCAGAAATTTCCCTTATTTTGGGGCAAAATTGCAGAAATTTCACTAATTTCAGGAAAAAAAGGCAGAAATTTTTATTATTTGGGGGCAAAAAGACAGAAATTTTGGTTATTTTGTGGCAAAAATGCAGAAATTTCTTTTATTTTGGGGCAAATTTGCAGAAATTTTACTTATTTCAGGGCATAATTCAAAAATTCTTTTTATTTTTGGGCAAAAAGACAGAAATTCCGTTTATTTTGGGGTAAAAAGGAAGAAATTTCACTTATTTTGAGGTAAAAAGGCAGAAATTCCTTTTATTTTGAGGCAAAAATGAAGAAATTTCTCTTTTTTGTTGCAAAAGGTATACATTCCCCTTACTTTCGGGATAAAAAGCAGAAATTCCCCGTATTTTGGAGCAAAATTGCAGAAATTCTGCCTATTTTGGGCAAAAATACAGAAAATCTCCTTTTTCAGGAGCAAACAGTCAGAAATTCCCCATATTGTGGGGCAAAATTGCAGAAATTTTTTTTTTACATTGGGGAAATTGCAGAAATTTCCCTTATTTTAAGGCAAAATTGCAGAAATTTCACTTATTTCAGGTTAATAAGTCAGAAATTCCTCTTATATTGGGGCAAAATTGCAAAAATTTCTTTTACATTGGGGCAAAATTGCAGAAATTTCTCTTATTTTCTGTCAAAATTGCAGATATTTAACATATTTCAGGGTAATAAGTCAGAAATTCCCCTTATTTTGGGGCAATAAAGACAGAAATTCCCTTTGTTTTGGGGGAAAATACAGAAATTTACTTATTTAGAGGCAAAAATGCAGAAATTCCCCTTATTTTGAAGCAAAAATGAAGAAATTTCCCTTTTTATGGCAAAAAGGTATGCATTCCCATTATTTTCAGGCAATAAGGCAGAAATTCCCCATATTTTGGAGCAAAATTGCAGAAATTCCCTTAATTTTTGGGCAAAAAGCAGAAATTCCCTTTATGTTAGGGCAAAAATCAGAAATTCCCCTTATTTTGGGGCAAAATTCCAGAAATTTCCTTTATTTTGGGGCAAAATTGCAGAAATTCACCTTATTTTGGGGTAAAATTGCAGAAATTTCACATATTTCAGGGCAGAAAGGCAGAAATTTCCCTTATTTTGGGGCAAAATTGCAGAAATTTCACTTATTTCAGTGTATTAAGTCAGAAATTCCCCTTATTTTGGGGTAAAAAAGACAGAAATTCCCTTTGTTTTGGGGGAAATAGACAGAAATTCCACTTATTTAGAGGCAAAAAAGCCGAAATTTTTCTTATTTTGGAGCAAAAATGAAGAAATTTTCCTCTTTTATGGCAAAAACTTATGCATTTCCTCTATTTTCGGGCAAAATGCAGAAATTCCTTGTATTTTGGAGCAAAATTACAGAAATACCTTTAATTCTGGGGCAAAAAGGCAGAAATTCCCTATATGTTTGGGCAAAAAGACAGAAATTCTCCTTATTTTGTGGCAAAACTCAGAAATTCCCCTTATTTTGGGGCAGAATTCCAGAAATTTCCCTTATTTTTGGGGCAAAATTGCAGAAATTTCACTTATTTTGGGGCAAAATTGCAGAAATTTCACTTATTTCAGGGAAAAAAGGCAGAAATTTTCCTTATTTTGGGGCAAAAATGCAGAAATTCCCCTTATTTTGAGTTAAAAATGCTGAAATTCCCTTTATTTGGAGGCAAAAAGGCAGAAATTTCCCTTATTTTGTGGCAAAAAGACAGAAATTCCCCTTATTTTGTGGCAAAAACCCAGAAATTTCTTTTATTTTAGGGCAAAATTGCAAAAATTTCACTAATTTCAGGACATAATTCAAAAATTCCTTTTATTTTGGGGCAAAAAGACAGAAATTCCGTTTATTTTTGGGTAAAAAGACAGAAATTTCACTTACTTTGTTGTAAAAAGTTAGAAATTCCTCTTATTTTGGGGCAAAAATGAAGAAATTTCCCTTTTTTGTGGCAAAAGGTATACATTCCTTTTATTCTTGGGCAAAAAAGCAGAAATTCTCCGTATTTTGGAGCAAAACTGCAGAAATTCCCCTAATTGTGGGGCAAAAAGGCAGAAATTCCCTATGTGTTGGGGCAAAAAGACAGAAATTCTCCTTATTTTGGAACAAAACTCAGAAATTCCACTTATTTTGGGGCAAAATTCCAGAAATTTCCCTTATTTTGGGCAAAATAGCAGAAATTTCACTTATTTTGGGGCAAAATTGCAGAAATTTCACTTATTTCAGGGAAAAAGGCAGAAATTTTCCTTATTTTGGGGCAAAAAGGCAGAAATTCTTAATATTTTGTGGCAAAAATGCAGAAATTCCCCTTATTTTGAGGTATAAAGGCTGAAATTCCCCTTATTTGGGGGCAAAAAGGCAGAAATTCCCCTTATTTTGTGGCAAAAAGGCAGAAATTTCTTTTATTTTGGGGGCAAAATTGCAGAAGTTTCACTTATTTCAGGGCATAATTCAAAAATTCCTTTTATTTTTGGGCAAAAAGACAGAAATTCCGTTTATTTTTGGGTATAAAGGCAGAAATTTCACTTATTTTGAGGTAAAAAGGCAGAAATTCCTCATAGTTTAGGGCAAAAATGAAGAAATTCCATTTTTTTGTGGGAAAAGGTATACATTCCTCTTACTTTCGGGATAAAAAGCAGAAATTCCTCGTATTTTGAAGCAAAATTGCAGAAATTCTCATAATTTTCGGGCAAAAAGGCAGAAATTCTCCTTATTTTGGGGCAAAAAGAAAGATAATCTCCTTTTTTCGGGAGCAAACAGTCAGAAATTTTCCTTATTTTGGGGCAAAATTGCAGAAATTTCCTTTACATTGGGGCAAAATTGCAGAAATTTCCCTTATTTTCGGGCAAAATTGCAGAAATTTCACTTATTTCAGGGTAATGAGTCAGAAATTCCCCTTATTTTGGGGCAAAAAAGACAGAAATTCCCTTTGTTTTGGGGGAAAAATACAGAAATTTTACTTATTTAGAGGCAAAAAGGCAGAAATTTTCCTTATTTTGGAGCAAAAATGAAGAAATTTCCCTTTATATGGCAAAAAGGTATGCATTCCCATTATTTTCGGGCAAAAAGGCAATAATTCCCCGAATTTTGGAGCAAAATTGCAGAAATTCCCCTAATTTTGGGGCAAAAGGCAGAAATTCTCTTTATTTTGGGGCAAAATCAGAAATCCCCCTTATTTTGGGGCAAAATTCCACAAATTTCCTTTATTTTGAAGCAAAATTGCAGGAATTTACCATATTTTGGGGCAAAATTGCAGAGATTTCTCTTATTTGGGGCAAAATTGCAGAAATTTCACTTATTTTCAGGTAAAAAGTCTGCAATTTTCTTTATTTTGGGGCAAAAAGTGAGAAAATCCTCTTATTTTGGGGCAAAATTCCAGATATTTCCCTTATTATGGGGAAAAATGGCAGAAATTTCCCTTATTTTAGGGCGAAATTGCAGAAATTTCACTTATTTCAGAGAAAAAAAACAAAAATTTTTCTTATTTTGGGGCAAAAAGGCAGAAATTCACCTTATTTTGGGGTTAAATTGCAGAAATTTCACATATTTCAGGACAAAAAGGCAGAAATTTCCCTTATTTTGGGGCAAAATTGCAGAAATTTCACTTATTTTAGGGAAAAAAGGCAGAAATTTTTTTTATTTGGGGGCAAAAAGAAAGAAATTTCGCTTATTTTGTGGCAAAAATGCAGAAATTTCTTTTATTTTGGGGTAAATTTGCAGAAATTTTACTTATTTCAGGGCATAATTCAAAAATTCTTTTTATTTTGGGGCAAAAAGACAGAAATTCCGTTTATTTTGGGGTAAAAAGGCAGAAATTTCACTTATTTTGAGGTAAAAAGGCAGAAATTCCTTTTTTTGAGGCAAAAATGAAGAAATTTCTCTTTTTTGTTGCAAAAGGTATACATTCCCCTTACTTTCGGGATAAAAAGCAGAAATTCCCCGTATTTTGGAGCAAAATTGCAGAAATTCTGCTTATTTTGGGGCAAAAATACAGAAAATCTCCTTTTTCAGGAGCAAACAGTCAGAAATTCCCCATATTGTGGGGCAAAATTGCAGAAATTTTTTTTTTACATTGGGGAAATTGCAGAAATTTCCCTTATTTTAAGGCAAAATTGCAGAAATTTCACTTATTTCAGGTTAATAAGTCAGAAATTCCTCTTATATTGGGGCAAAATTGCAAAAATTTCTTTTACATTGGGGCAAAATTGCAGAAATTTCTCTTATTTTCTGTCAAAATTGCAGATATTTCACTTATTTCAGGGTAATAAGTCAGAAATTCCCATTATTTTGGGGCAAAAAAGACAGAAATTCCCTTTGTTTTGGGGGAAATAGACAGAAATTCCACTTATTTAGAGGCAAAAAAGCCGAAATTCTTCTAATTTTGGAGCAAAAATGAAGAAATTTTCCTCTTTTATGGCAAAAACTTATGCATTTCCTCTATTTTTGGGCAAAATGCAGAAATTCCCCGTATTTTGGAGCAAAATTACAGAAATTCCTTTAATTCTGGGGCAAAAAGGCAGAAATTCCCTATATGTTGGGGCAAAAAGACAGAAATTCTCCTTATTTTGTGGCAAAACTCAGAAATTCCCCTTATTTTGGGGCAGAATTCCAGAAATTTTTATTTATTTGGGGCAAAATTGCAGAAATTTCACTTATTTTGGGGCAAAATTGCAGAAATTTCACTTATTTCAGGGAAAAAAGGCAGAAATTTTCCTTATTTTGGGGCAAAAATGCAGAAATTCCCCTTATTTCGAGTTAAAAGGGCTGAAATTCCCATTATTTTGGGGCAAAAAGGCAGAAATTTCCCTTATTTTGGGGCAAAAAAACAAAAATTCTCCTTATTTTGTGGCAAAAATGCAGAAATTTCTTTTACTTTGGGGCAAAATTGCAGAAATTTCAGCTATTTCAGGGCATAATTCAAAAATTCCTTTTATTTTGGGGCAAAAAGTCAGAAATCTGTTTATTTTTGGGTAAAAAGGCAGAAATTTCACTTATTTTGAGGTAAAAAGGCAGAAATTCCTCTTATTTTGGGGCAAAAGTTAAGAAATTTCCCTTTTTTGTGGCAAAAGGTATACATTCCTTTTACTTTCAGGATAAAAAGCAGAAATTCATCGTATTTTGAAGCAAAATTGCAGAAATTCTCTCAATTTCGTGCAAAAAGAAAGAAATTCTCCTTATTTTGGGGCAAAAAACAGAAAATTCTCCTTTTTCGGGAGCAAACAGTCAGAAATTTCCCTTATTTTGGGGCAAAATTGCAGAAATTTCCTTTACATTGGGGCAAAATTGCAGAATTTTTTTTTATTTTGGGGCAAAGTTGCAAAAATTTCACTTATTTCAGGGTAATAAGTCAGAAATTCCCCTTATTTTGGGGCAAAAAAGACAGAAATTCCTTTTGTTTGGGTGAAAAAAAGACAGAAATTCCACTTATTTAGAGGCAAAGAGGCAGAAATTCCCTTTATTTTAAAGCAAAAATGAAGAAATTTCCCTTTTTTTAGCAAAAAGGTATGCAATCCTATTACTTTCGGGCAAAAAGGTAGAAATTCCCCGTATTTTAGAGCAAAATTGCAGAAATTCCCCTAATTGTTTGGCAAAAGGCAGAAATTCCCTTTATTTTGGAGCAAAAATGAAGAAGTTTCCCTTTATATAGCAAAAAGGTATGCATTCCTATTATTTTCAGGCAAAAAGGCAGAAATTCCCTATATTTTAGAGCAAAATTGCAGAAATTCCCCTAATTGTGGGGCAAAAGGCAGAAATTCCCCGTATTTTAGAGCAAAATTGCAGAAATTCCCCTAATTTTGGGGCAAAAGGCAGAAATTCCCTTTATTTTGGGGCAAAAAACAAAAATTCCTCTTATTTTGGGGCAAAATTCCATAAATTTCCTTTATTTTTGGGGCAAAATTGCAAAAATTTACCTTATTTTGAAGCAAAATTGCAGAAATTTCTCTTATTTGGGGCAAAATTAAAGAAATTTAACTTATTTTCAGATAAAAAGGCTGAATTTTTTTTTATTTTGGGATAAAAAGAGAGAAATAATCTTTATTTTGGGGCAAAATTGCAGAAATTTCCCTTATTATGGGGAAAAATTGCAGAAATTTCCCTTATTTTAGGGCAAAATTGCAGAAATTTCACATATTTCAGAGAAAAAAATCAAAAATTTTTCTTTTTTCGGGGCAAAAAGACAGAAATTCCCATTATTTTGGGGCAAAAAGGCAGAAATTCACCTTATTTTGGGGTAAAATTGCAGAAATTTCATATATTTCAGGGCAAAAAGGAAGAAATTTCCCTTATTTTGGGGCAAAATTTCAGAATTTTCACTTATTTCAGGGTAATAAGTCAGAAATTCCCCTTATTTTGGGTCAAAAGAGACAGAAATTCCCTTTGTTTTGGGGGAAAAAGACAGAAATTCCACTTATTTAGAGGCAAAAAGGCAGAAATTTCCCTTATTTTGGAGCAAAAATGAAAAAATTTCCCTTTTTATGGCAAAAAGGTATGCATTCCCATTATGTTCAGGCAAAAAGGTAGAAATTCCCCGTATTTTGGAGCAAAATTGCTGAAATTCCTCTAATTTTGGGGCAAAATGCAGAAATTCCCTTTATGCTGAGGCAAAAATCAGAAATTCCCCTTATTTTTAGGCAAAATTCCAGGAAATTCATTTATTTTGGGGCAAAATTGCAGGAATTTACCTTATTTTGGGGCAAAATTGTAGAAATTTCTCTTATTTGGTGCAAATTTGCAGAAATTTCACTTATTTTCAGGTAAAAAGGCTGAAATTTCCTTAATTTTGGGGCAAAAAGAATGAAATTCCTCTTCTTTTGAGGCAAAATTGCAGAAATTTCCCTTATTATGGGGAAAAATTGCAGAAATTTCCCTTATTTCAGAGAAAAAAATCAAAAATTTTTCTTTTTTTTTTGGGCAAACAGGCAGAAATCTCCATTATTTTTGGGCAAAAAGGCAGAAATTGACCTTATTTTGGGGTAAAATTACAGAAATTTCACATATTTCAGGGCAAAAAGGTAGAAATTTCCTTTATTTTGGGGCAAAATTGCAGAAATTTCACTTATTTCAGGGTAATAAGTCAGAAATTCCCCTTATTTTGGGGCAAAAAAGAGAGAAATTCTTTTTGTTTTAAGGGAAAAAAACAGAAATTCCACTTATTTAGAGTTAAAAATGCAGAAATTCCCGTTATTTTAGAGCAAAAATGAAGAAATTTCCCTTTTTATGGCAAAAAAAGTATGCATTCCCATTATTTCGGGCAAAAAGGCAGAAATTCCCCGTATTTCGGAGCAAAATTGCAGAAATTCCCCTTATTTTAGGGCAAAAGGCAGAAATTCCTTTTATTTTGGGGCAAAAATCAGAAAATCCCCTTATTTGGGGGCAAAATTCCAGAAATTTCCATTATTTGGGGTAAAATTGCAGAAATATCACTTATTTTCAGATAAAAAGGCTGAAATTTCCTTTATTTTGGGGCAAATAGGGAGAAATTCCTCTTATTTTGTGGCAAAATTGCAGAATTTTCCCTTATGGAGAAAAATTGCAGAAATTTCCCTTCTTTTAGGGCAAAATTGCAGAAATTTCACTTATTTCCGAGAAAAAAAGCAAAAATTTTTCTTATTTTGGGACAAAAAGGCAGAAATTCCCATTATTTTAGGGCAAAAAGGCAGAAATTCACTTTATTTTGGGGTAAAATTGCAGAAATTTCACATATTTTAGGGCAAAAAGGCAGAAATGTCCCTTATTTTGGGGCAAAATTGCAGAAATTTCACTCATTTCAGGGTAATAAGTCAGAAATTCCTCTTATTTTGGGGGAAAAAGGACAGAAATTCCCTTTGTTTTGGGGGAAAAAGACAGAAATTCCACTTATTTAGAGGAAAAAAAGCCGAAATTCTTCTTATTTTGGAACAAAAATGAAGAAATTTTCCTCTTTTATGCCAAAAACTTATGCATTTCCTCTATTTTCTGGCAAAATGCAGAAATTCCCCGTATTGTGGAGCAAAATTGCAGAAATTCCTCTAATTCTGGGGCAAAAAGGCAGAAATTCCCTATATGTTGGGGCAAAAAGACAGAAATTCTCCTTATTTTGGGGCAAAACTCAGAATTTCCCCTTATTTTGGGGCAAAATTGCAGAAATTTTTCTTTTTTGGTGCAAAATTGCAGAAATTTCACTTATTTTCAGGTAAAAAGGCTGAAATTTCCTTAATTTTGGGGCAAAAAGAATGAAATTCCTCTTCTTTTGGGGCAAAATTGAAGAAATTTCCCTTATTATGGGGAAAAATTGCAGAAATTTCACTTATTTCAGAGAAAAAATCAAAAATTTTTCTTTTTTTGGCCAAAAAGGCAGAAATTTCCATTATTTTGGGGCAAAAAGGCAGAAATTGACCTTATTTTGGGGTAAAATTGCAGAAATTTCACATATTTCAGGGCAAAAAGGTAGAAATTTCCCTTTATTTTGGGGCAAAATTGCAGAAATTTCACTTATTTCAGGGTAATAAGTCAGAAATTCCCCTTATTTTTGGGCAAAAAAGACAGAAATTCCTTTTGTTTTGAGGAAAAAAGACAGAAATTCCACTTATTTAGAGTTAAAAATGCAGAAATTTCCGTTATTTTGGAGCAAAAATGAAGAAATTTCCCTTTTTATGGCAAAAAAGTATGCATTCTCATTATTTTCGGGCAAAAAGGCAGAAATTCCCCGTATTTTGGAGCAAAATTGCAGAAATTCCGCTTATTTTAGAGTAAAAGGCAGAAATTCATTTTATTTTGGGGGAAAAAATCAGAAAATCCCCTTATTTTGGGGCAAAATTCCAGAAATTTCCATTATTTGGGGTAAAATTGCAGAAATTTCACTTATTTTCAGATAAAAAGGCTGAAATTTCCTTTATTTTGTGGCAAATAGGGAGAAATTCCTCTTATTTTGGGGCAAAATTGCAGAAATTCCCTTATGGGGAAAAATTGCAGAAATTTCCCTTCTTTTAGGGCAAAATTGCAGAAATTTAACTTATTTCCGAGAAAGAAAGCAAAAATTTTTCTTATTTTGGAACAAAAAGGCAGAAATTCCCATTATTTTGGGGTAAAAAGGCAGAAATTCACTTTATTTTGGGGTAAAATTGCAGAAATTTCACATATTTTAGGGCAAAAAGGCAGAAATTTGCCTTATTTTGGGGCAAAATTGCAGAAATTTTACTTATTTCAGGGTAATAAGTCAGAAATTCCCCTTATTTTGGGGCAAAAAAGACAGAAATTCCCTTTGTTTTGGGGGGAAAAGAAAGAAATTCCACTTATTTAGAGGCAAAAAAGCCGAAATTCTTCTTATTTTGGAGCAAAAATGAAGAAATTTTCCTCTTATATGCCAAAAACTTATGCATTTCCTCTATTTTCTTGCAAAATGCAGAAATTTTCCGTATTTTGGAGCAAAATTGCAGAAATTCCTCTAATTCGGGGGCAAAAAGGAAGAAATTCCCTATATGTTGGGGCAAAAAGACAGAAATTCTCCTTATTTGGGGGCAAAACTCAGAATTTCCCCTTATTTTGGGGCAAAATTCCAGAAATTTCCCTTATTTTGTGGCAAAATTGCAGAAATTTCACTTATTTTGGTGCAAAATTGCAGAAATTTCACTTATTTCAGGGAAAAACGCAGAAATTTTCCTTATTTTGGGGCAAAAATGCAGAAATTCCCCTTATTTTGAGGTAAAAAGGCTGAAGTTCCCCTTATTTGGGGGCAAAAAGGCAGAAATTTCCCTTATTTGGGGGCAAAAAACAGAAATTCTTATTTTGTGGCAAAAATGCAGAAATTTCTTTTCTTTTGGGGCAAAATTGCAGAAATTTCACTTATTTCAGGGCATAATTAAAAAATTCCTTTTATTTTGGGGCAAGAAGACAGAAATTCCGTTTATTTTTTGGGTAAAAAGGCAGAAATTTCACTTATTTTGAGGTAAAAAGGCAGAAATTCCTCTTATTTTGGGGCAAAAATGAAGAAATTTCCCTTTTTTTGTGGCAAAGGGTATACATTCCCCTTACTTTCGGGATAAAAAGCAGAAATTCCCCATATTTTGAATCAAAATTGCAGAAATTCTCTCAATTTTCGTGCAAAAAGGGAGAAATTCTCCTTATTTTGGGGCAAAAAGACAGATAATCTCCTTTTTCTGGAGCAAACAGTCAGAAATTCCCCTTATTTTAAGGCAAAATTGCAGAAATTTCCTTTACATAGGGGCAAAATTGAAAAAATTTCCCTTATTTTGGGGCAAAGATGCAGAAATTTCACTTATTGCAGGGGAATATGTCAAAAATTCCCCTTATTTTGGGGCAAAAAAGACAGAAATTTCCTTTGTTTTGGGGGCAAAAGACAGAAATTCCACTTATTAAGAGGCAAAAAGGCAGAAATTCCCTTTATTTTGAAGCAAAAATTAAAAAATTTCCCTTATTATGGCAAAAAGATATGCATTCCCATTATTTTTGGGCAAAAAGGCAGAAATTCCCCGTATTTTGGAGCAAAATTGCAGAAATTCCTTTAATTTGGGGGCAAAAGGCAGAAATTCCATTTATTTTGGGGCAAAAATCAGAAATTCCCCTTATTTTGGGGCAAAATTTCAGAAATTTCCTGTATTTTTGAGACAAAATTGCAGGAATTTACCTTATTTTGGGGCAAAATTGCAGAAATTTTACTAATTTTCAGGTAAAAAGGCTGAAAATTCATTTATTTTGGGGCAAAAAGGGAGAAATTCCTTTTATTTTAAGGCAAAATTACAGAAATTTCCCTTATGTTGGGAAAAATTACAGAAATTTCCTTTATTTTAGGGCAAAATTGCAGAAATTTCACATATTTCAGAGAAAAAAAACAAAAATTTTTCTTATTTTGGGGCAAAAAGGCAGAAATTCACATTATTTTGGGCAAAAAGTCAGAAATTCACCTTATTTTAGGGTAAAATTGCAGAAATTTCACATATTTCAGGGCAAAAAGGCAGAAATTTCTGTGATTTTGGGGCAAAATTGCAGAAATTTCACTTATTTTATGGTAATAAGTCAAAAATTCCCCTTATTTTCGGGCAAAAAAGACAGAAATTCCCTTTGTTTTGGGGGAAAAAGAAAGAAAATCCACTTATTTAGAGGCAAAAAAGCCGAAATTCTTCTTATTTTGGAGCAAAAATGAAGAAATTTTCCTCTTTTATGAAAAAAACTAATGCATTTCCTCTATTTTCTGGCAAAATGCAGAAATTCCCCGTATTTTGGAGCAAAATTGCAGAAATTCCTCTAATTCTCGGGCAAAAGGGCAGAAATTCCCTATATGTTGGGGCAAAAAGACAGAAATTCTCCTTATTTTGGGGCAAAACTCAGAATTTCCCCTTTTTTGGGGGCAAAATTCCAGAAATTTCCCTTATTTTGGGGCAAAATTGCACAAATTTCACTTATTTTGGGGCAAAATTGCAGAAATTTCACTTATTTCAGGGTAATAAGTCAGAAATTTTCTTTATTTTGGGGCAAATATGCAGAAATTCCCCTTATTTTGAGGTAAAAAGGCTGAAGTTCCCCTTATTTGGGGGCAAAAAGGCAGAAATTTCCCTTATTTGGGGGCAAAAAAACAGAAATTCTCCTTATTTTGTGGCAAAAATGCAGAAATTTCTTTTGTTTTGGGGCAAAATTGCAGAAATTTCACTTATTTCAGGGCATAATTAAAAAATTCCTTTTATTTTGGGGCAAGAAGACAGAAATTCCGTTTATTTTTTGGGTAAAAAGGCAGAAATTTCACTTATTTTGAGGTAAAAAGGCAGAAATTCCTCTTATTTTGGGGCAAAAATGAAGATATTTCCCTTTTTTGTGGCAAAAGGTATACATTCCCCTTACTTTCGGGATAAAAAGCAGAAATTCCCCGTATTTTGAAGCAAAATTGCAGAAATTCTCTCAATTTTCGTGCAAAAAGGCAGAAAATCTCCTTATTTTGGGGCAAAAAGACAGAAAATCTCCTTTTTGGGGAGCAAACAGTCAGAAATTCCCCTTATTTTGGGGCAATATTGCAGAAATTTCCTTTACATCAGGGCAAAATTGAAAAAATTTCCCTTATTCGGGGCAAAGTTGCAGAAATTTCACTTATTGCAGGGGAATATGTCAAAAATTCCCCTTATTTTGGGGCAAAAAAGACAGAAATTTCCTTTGTTTTGGGGGCAAAAGATAGAAATTCCACTTATTAAGAGGCAAAAAGGCAGAAATTCCCTTTATTTTGCAGTAAAAATAAAAAAATTTCCCTTTTTATGGCAAAAAGGTATGCATTCCCATTATTTTCGGGCAAAAAGGCAGAAATTCCCCGTATTTTGGAGCAAAATTGCAGAAATTCCTTTAATTTTGGGGCAAAAGGCAGAAATTCCCTTTATTTTGGGGTAAAAATCAGAAATTCCCCTTATTTTGGGGCAAAATTTCAGAAATTTCCTTTATTTTTGAGACAAAATTGCTGGAATTTACCTTATTTTGGGGCAAAATTGCAGAAATTTTACTAATTTTCAGGTAAAAAGGCTGAAATTTCCTTTATTTTGGGGCAAAAAGGGAGAAATTCCTTTTATTTTAAGGCAAAATTACAGAAATTTCCTTTATGTTGGGAAAAATTGCAGAAATTTCCTTTATTTTAGGGCAAAATTGCAGAAATTTCACTTATTTCAGTGAAAAAAACCAATAATTTTTCTTATTTTGGGGCAAAAAGGCAGAAATTCACATTATTTTTGGCAAAAAGTCAGAAATTCACCTTATTTTAGGGTAAAATTGCAGAAATTTCACATATTTCAGGGCAAAAAGGCAGAAATTTCCGTTATTTTGGGGCAAAATAGCAGGAATTTTACTTATTTCAGGGTAATAAGTCAAAAATTCCCCTTATTTTCGGGCAAAAAAGACAGAAATTCCCTTTGTTTTTGGGGAAAAAGACAGAAATTCCACTTATTAAGAGGCAAAAAAGCAGAAATTCTTCTTATTTTGGAGCAAAAATGAAGAAATTTTCCTTGTTCATTTTAAAAAATTATGCATTCCCCTTATTTTCGGGCAAAAAGGCAGAAATTCCCTGTATTTTGGAGCAAAATTGCAGAAATTCCCCTAATTGTAGGGCAAAAATGCAGAATTTCCCTATATGTTGGGGCAAAAAGAAAGAAATTCTCCTTATTTTGGGGCAAAACTCAGAAATTCCCCTTATTTTGGGGCAAAATTCCAGAAATTTCCCTTATTCTGGGGCAAAATTGCAGAAATTTCACGTATTGTGGAGCAAAATTGCAGAAATTTTACTTATTTCAGGGAAAAAAGCAGAAATTTTCCTTATTTTGAGGCAAAAATGGCAGAAATTTCTTTTATTTTGAGGTAAAAAGGCTGAAATTCCCTTTATTTGTAGGAAAAGAGGCAGAAATTTACCTTATATTGGGGCAAAATTGCAGAAATTTCACTTATTTCAGGGTAATAATTAAGAAATTCTCCTTATTTTGGGGCAAAAAAGACAGAAATTCCCTTTGTTTTGGAGGAAAAAGACAGAAATTCCACTTATTCAGAGGCAAAAAGGCAGAAATTCCCCTTATTTTGGAGCAAAAATGAAGAAATTTACCTTTTTATGGCAAAAAGGTATGCATTCCCCTTACTTTCAGGATAAAAAGCAGAAATTCCCCGTATTGTGGAGCAAAATTGCAGAAATTCTCATAATTTTCGGGCAAAAAGGCAGAAATTCTCCTTATTTTGGGGCAAAAACAGAAAATCTCTTTTTTTTGGGAACAAACAGTCAGAAATTCCCTTTATTTTGGGGCAAGATTGCAGAAATTTCCTTTACATTGGGGCAAAATTGCAGAAATTTCCCTTATTTTGGGGCAAAATTGCAGAAATTTCACTTATTTCAGGGTAATAAGTCAGAAATTACTTTTATTATGGAGCAAAAAAAAAAAGAAATTCCATTTGTTTTGGAGGAAAAAGACTGAAATTCCACTTATTTATAGACAAAAAGGCAGAAATTCCCCATATTTTGGAGCAAAAATGAAGAAATTTCCCTTTTTATGGCAAAAAGTTATGCATTCCCATTATTTTCGGGCAAAAAGGCAGAAATTCCCCGTATTTTGGAGCAAAATTGCAGAAATTCCCCTAATTTTGGGGCAAAAGGCAGAAATTCCCTTTATTTTGGGGCAAAAATCAGAAATTCCTTTTATTTTGGGTCAAAATTCAGAAATTTTTTTATTTTGGGGCAAAATTGCAGGAATTTACCTTATTTTGGGTCAAAATTCAGAAATTTTTTTATTTTGGGGCAAACTTGCAGAAATTTCCTTTATTATGGGGAAAAATTGCAGAAATTTCCCTTATTTTAGGGCAAAATTGCAGAAATTTCACATACTTCAGAGAAAAAAAGCCAAAGTTTTTCTTATTTTGGGACAAAAAGGCAGAAATTCCCATTATTTTGGGGCAAAAAGGCAGAAATTCACCTTATTTAGGTGTAAAATTGCAGAAATTTCACATATTTCAGGGCAAAAAGGAAGAAATTATCTGTATTTTGGCAAAATTGCAGAAATTCCCCTAGTTATGGGGCAAAAAGACAGAAATTCCCTATATGATGAGGCAAAAAGACAGAAATTCTCTTTATTTTGGGGCAAAACTTAGAAATTCTACTTATTTTGGGGCATAATTCCAGAAATTTCGCTTATTTGTGGGCAAAATTGCAGAAATTTCACTTATTTTGGGGCAAAATTGAATTAATTTCACTTATTTCAGAGAAAAAAGGCAGAAATTTTCCTTATTTTGGGGCAAAAAGTCAGAAATCCCTAATATTTTGTGGCAAAAATGCAGAAATTCCCCTTATTTTGAGGTAAAAAGGCTGAAATTCCCCTTATTTGGGGGCAAAGAGGCAGAAATTTCCCTAATTTTGGGGCAAAATTGAAGAAATTTCACGTATTTCAGGGTAATAATTCAGAAATTCCCCTTATTTTGGGGCAAAAAAGACAGAAATTCCCTTTGTTTTGGGGGAAAAAGACAGAAATTCCACTTATTTAGAGGCAAAAGCAGAAATTTTCCTTATTTTTGAGCAAAAATGAAGAAATTTTACTTTTTATGGCAAAAAGGTATGCATTCCTATTATTTTCGGGATAAAAAGCAGAAATTCCCCGTATTTTGAAGTAAAATTGCAGAAATTCTCATAATTTTCAGGCAAAAAAGCAGAAATTCTCCTTATGTTGGGGCAAAAAGACAGAAAATCTCCTTTTTTCGGGAGAAAACAGTCAGAAATTCCTCTTATTTTGGGGCAAAATTGCTGAAAGTTCCTGTACATTTGAGCAAAATTGCAGAAATTTCCCTTATTTTGGGGCAAAATTGCAGAAATTTCACTTACTTCAGGGTAATAAGTCAGAAATTTCCCTTATTTTGGGGCAAAAAAGACAGAAATTCTCTTTGTTTTGGTTGAAAAAGACAGAAATTCCACTTATTTAGATGCAAAAAGGCAGAAATTCCTTTTATTTTGGAGCAAAAATGAAGAAATTTCCCTTTTTATGGCAAAAAGGTATGCATTCCCATTATTTTCGTGCAAAAAGGCAGAAATTCCCCAAATTTTGGAGCAAAATTGCAGAAATTCCCTTAATTTTGGGGCAAAAGGAAGAAATTCCCTTTATTTTGGGGCAAAATTGCAGAAATTTCCCTTATTTGTGGCAAAATTTCAGAAATTTCACTTATTTTCAGGTAAAAAGTCTGAAATTTCCTTTGTTTTGGGGCAAAAAGGAAGAAATTCCCCTTATATTTTGGCAAAATTGCAGAAATCTCCCTTATTATGGGAAACAATTGCAAAAATTTCCCTTATTTTAGGGCAAAATTGAAGAAATTTCACTTATTTCAGAGAAAAAAAGCAAAAATTTTTCTTATTTTGGGGCAAAAAGGCAGAAATTCACATTATTTTGGGGCAAAAAAGCAGAAATTCACCTTATTTAGGGGTAAAATTGCAGAAATTTCACATATTTCAGGGCAAAAAGGCAGAAAATACCCGTATTTTGGAGCAAAATTGCAGAAATTCCCCTAATTGTTGTGCAAAAAGGCAGAAATTCCCTATATGTTGGGGCAAAAAGACAGAAATTCTCCTTATTTTGGGGCAAAACTCAGAAATTCCAATTATTTTGGGGCAAAATTGCAGAAATTTCACTTACTTCAGAGAAAAAAGGCAGAAATTTTTCTTATTTTGGGGCAAAAAAGCAGAAATTCTTAATATTTTGTGGCAAAAATGCAGAAATTCCCCTTATTTTGAGGTAAAAAGGGTAAAATTCCCCTTATTTGTGGGCAAAAAGGCAAAAATTTTCCTTATTTTGGGGCAAAATTGCAGAAATTTCACTTATTTCAGGGTAATAAGTCAGAAATTCTTCTAGTTTTGGGGCAAAAAAGACAGAAAATCCTTTTGTTTTTGGGTAAAAAGACAGAAATTCCACTTATTTAGAGGCAAAAAAGCAGAAATTCCCCTTATTTTGAAGCAAAAATGAAGAAATTTCCCTTTTTTAAGGCAAAAAAGAATGCATTCTTCTTATTTTCGGGCAAAAAGGCAGAAATTTCGTATTTTGGAGCAAAATTGCAAAAATTCCCCTAATTGTGGGACAAAAATGCAGAAATTCCCTATATGTTGGGGCAAAAAGACAGAAATTCTCCCTATTTTGGGGAAAAACTCAGAAATTCCACTTATTTTGGAGCAAAATTCCAGAAATTTCCCTTATTCTGGGGCAAAATTGCAGAAATTTCACTTATTTTGGGCAAAATTGCAGAAATTTCACTTATTGCAGGGGGAAAAAAATTTGTTATTTTGGGGCAAAAAGGCAGAAATTCCCCTGATTTTGAGGTAAAAAGGCTGAAATTCCTTTTATTTGGAGGCAAAAAGGCAAAAATATCCCTTATTTTGGGGCAAAATTGCAGAAATTTCACTTATTTCTGGGTAATAAGTCAGAAATTCCCCTTAATTTGGGGCAAAAAAGATAGAAATTCCCTTTGTTTTTGGGGAAAAAGACAGAAATTCCACTTATTTAGAGGTAAAAAGGCAGAAATTCCTTTTATTTTGGAGCAACAAGGAAGAAATTTCCCTTTTTATGGCAAAAAGGTATGCATTTCCATTATTTGTGGGCATAAAGGCAGAAATTCCCCGTATTTTGAAGCAAAATTGCAGAAATTCTCCTAAATTTGGGGCAAAAGGCAGAAATTCCCTTTATTTTGGGACAAAAATCATAAATTCCCCTTATTTTGGGGAAAATTCAAGAAATTTCCTTTGTTTTGGGGCAAAATTGCAAGAATTTATCTTATTTTAGGGCAAAATTTCAGAAATTTTTCTTATTTGGTGCAAAATTGGAGAAATTTCACTTATTTTCAGGTAAAAAGGCTGAAATTTCCTTTATTTTGTGGAAAAAAGGGAGAAATTCCTCTAATTTTGGGGCAAAATTGCAGAAATTTCCCTTATTATTGAAAAAAATTTCAGAAATTTTCCTTATTTTAGGGCAAAATTGCAGAAATTTCACTTATTTTAAGGTAAAAAGGCTGAAATTTCCTTTATTTTGTGGCAAAAAGGGAGAAATTCCTCTAATTTTGGGGCA
This sequence comes from Micromys minutus, assembly GCF_963924665.1. Taxonomy (NCBI): domain Eukaryota; kingdom Metazoa; phylum Chordata; class Mammalia; order Rodentia; family Muridae; genus Micromys; species Micromys minutus. The sequence goes on from NW_027667302.1 coordinate 2,138,590, forward strand.
AAATTGCAGAAATTTCCCTTATTATTGGGAAAAATTTCAGAAATTTTCCTTATTTTAGGGCAAAATTGCAGAAATTTCACTTATTTCAGAGAAAAAAAGCAAAAATTTTCTTATTTTGGGGCAAAAAGGCAGAAATTCACATTATTTTGGGGCAAAAAGGCAGAAATTCACATTATTTTGGGGTAAAATTGCAGAAATTTCACTTATTTTGGGGCAAAATTGCAGAATTTTTACTTATTTCGGGTAAAAATGCAGAAATTTTCCTTATTTTGAGGCAAAAAAGGCAAAAATTTCCCTTATTTTGAGGTAAATAGGCTGAAATTCCCTTTATTTGGGGGAAAAGAGGCAGAAATTTCCCTTATTTTGGGGCAAAATTGCAGAAATTTCACTTATTTCAGGGTAATTCGTCAGAAATTCCACTTATATTGAGGCAAAAAAGACAGAAATTCTCGTTGTTTTGGGGGAAAATGACAGAAATTCTACTTATTGAGAAGCAAAAAGGCAGAAATTCCCCTTAGTTTGGAGCAAAAATGCAGAAATTTCTTTTTTTTATGGCAAAAATTATGCATTCCCCTTATTTTTGGGCAAAAAGGCAGAAATTCCCCGTATTTTGGAGCAAAATTGCAGAAATTCCCATAATTGTGGTGCAAAAAGGCAGAAATTCCCTATATGTTGGGGCAAAAAGACAGAAAATGTCCTTATTTTGGAGCAAAACTCAGAAATTCCACTTATTTTGGGGCAAAATTGCAGAAATTTCACTTATTTCAGAGAAAAAAGGCAGAAATTTTTCTTATTTTGGGGCAAAAAAGCAAAAATTCCTAATATTTTGTGGCAAAAATGCAGAAATTCCCCTTATTTTGAGGTAAAAAGGGTGAAATTCCCCTTATTTGTGGGCAAAAAGGCAAAAATTTTCCTTATTTTGGGGCAAAATTGCAGAAATTTCACTTATTTCAGGGTAATAAGTCAGAAATTCTTCTTGTTTTGGGGCAAAAAAGAGAGAAAATCCCGTTGTTTTTGGGGAAAAAGACAGAAATTCCACTTATTTAGAGGCAAAAAAAGCAGAAATTCCCCTTATTTTGAAGCAAAAATGAAGAAATTTCCCTTTTTTAAGGCAAAAAGGAATGCATTCTTCTTATTTTCGGGCAAAAAGGCAGAAATTCCCCGTATTTTGGAGCAAAATTGCAAAAATTCCCCTAATTGTGGGGCAAAAATGCAGAAATTCCCTATATGTTGGGGCAAAAAGACAGAAATTCTCCCTATTTTGGGGAAAAACTCAGAAATTCCACTTATTTTGGAGCAAAATTCCAGAAATTTCCCTTATTCTGGGGCAAAATTGTAGAAATTTCACTTATTTTGGGCAAAATTGCAGAAATTTCACTTATTGCAGGGGAAAAAAATTTATTTTGGGGCAAAAAGGCAGAAATTCCCCTGATTTTGAGGTAAAATGGCTGAAATTCCTTTTATATGGGGGCAAAAAGGCAAAAATATCCCTTATTTTGGGGCAAAATTGCAGAAATTTCACTTATTTCAGGGTAATAAGTCAGAAATTCCCCTTAATTTGGGGCAAAAAAGATAGAAATTCCCTTTGTTTTGAGGGAAAAAGACAGAAATTCCACTTATTTAGAGGCAAAAAGGCAGAAATTCCTTTTATTTTGGAGCAACAAGGAAGAAATTTCCCTTTTTATGGCAAAAAGGTATGCATTTCCATTATTTTTGGGCATAAAGGCAGAAATTCCCCGTATTTTGAAGCAAAATTGCAGAAATTCTCCTAAATTTGGGGCAAAAGGCAGAAATTCCCTTTATTTTGGGACAAAAATCATAAATTCCCCTTATTTTGGGGTAAAATTCAAGAAATTTCCTTTGTTTTGGGGCAAAATTGCAGGAATTTATCTTATTTTAGGGCAAAATTTCAGAAATTTTTCTTATTTGGTGCAAAATTGCAGAAATTTCACTTATTTTCAGGTAAAAAGGCTGAAATTTCCTATATTTTGTGGAAAAAGGGAGAAATTCCTCTAATTTTGGGGCAAAATTGCAGAAATTTCCCTTATTATTGGGAAAAATTTCAGAAATTTTCCTTATTTTATGGCAAAATTGCAGAAATTTCACTTATTTTAAGGTAAAAAGGCTGAAATTTCCTTTATTTTGTGGCAAAAAAGGAGAAATTCCTCTAATTTTGGGGCAAAATTGCAGAATTTTCCCTTATTATTGGGAAAAATTTCAGAAATTTTCCTTATTTTAGGGCAAAATTGCAGAAATTTCACTTATTTCAGAGAAAAAAAGCAAAAATTTTTCTTATTTTGGGGCAAAAAGGCAGAAATTCACATTATTTTGGGGCAAAAAGGCAGAAATTCACATTATTTTGGGGTAAAATTGCAGAAATTTCACTTATTTTGGGGCAAAATTGCAGAAATTTTACTTATTTCGGGTAAAAAAGGCAGAAATTTTTCTTATTTTGAGGCAAAAATGGCAAAAATTTCCCTTATTTTGAGGTAAAAATGCTGAAATTCCCTTTATTTGGGGGAATAGAGGCAGAAATTTCCCTTATTTTGGGGCAAAATTCCAGAAATTTCACTTATTTTAAGGTAAAAAGGCTGAAATTTCCTTTATTTTGTGGCAAAAAGGGAGAAATTCCTCTAATTTTGGGGCAAAATTGCAGAAATTTTCCTTATTATTGGGAAAAATTTCAGAAATTTTCCTTATTTTATGGCAAAATTGCAGAAATTTCACTTATTTCAGAGAAAAAAAGCAAAAATTTTTCTTATTTTGGGGCAAAAAGGCAGAAATTCACATTATTTTGGGGCAAAAAGGCAGAAATTCACATTATTTTGGGGTAAAAATGCAGAAATTTCACTTATTTTGGGGCAAAATTGCAGAAATTTTACTCATTTCGGGTAAAAAAGGCAGAAATTTTCCTTATTTTGAGGCAAAAAAGGCAAAAATTTCCCTTATTTTGAGGTAAATAGGCTGAAATTCCCTTTATTTGGGGGAAAAGAGGCAGAAATTTCCCTTATTTTGGGGCAAAATTGCAGAAATTTCACTTATTTCAGGGTAATTCGTCAGAAATTCCACTTATATTGAGGCAAAAAAGACAGAAATTCTCTTTGTTTTGGGGGAAAATGACAGAAATTCTACTTATTGAGAAGCAAAAAGGCAGAAATTCCCCTTAGTTTGGAGCAAAAATGAAGAAATTTCTTTTTTTTTTATGGCAAAAAGTTATGCATTCCCCTTATTTTTGGGCAAAAAGGCAGAAATTCCCCGTATTTTGGAGCAAAATTGCAGAAATTCCCATAATTGTGGTGCAAAAAGGCAGAAATTCCCTATATGTTGGGGCAAAAAGACAGAAAATGTCCTTATTTTGGAGCAAAACTCAGAAATTCCACTTATTTTGGGGCAAAATTGCAGAAATTTCACTTATTTCAGAGAAAAAAGGCAGAAATTTTTCTTATTTTGGGGCAAAAAAGCAGAAATTCCTAATATTTTGTGGCAAAAATGCAGAAATTCCCCTTATTTTGAGGTAAAAAGGGTGAAATTCCCCTTATTTGTGGGCAAAAAGGCAAAAATTTTCCTTATTTTGGGGCAAAATTGCAGAAATTTCACTTATTTCAGGGTAATAAGTCAGAAATTCTTCTTGTTTTGGGGCAAAAAAGACAGAAAATCCCTTTGTTTTTGGGGAAAAAGACAGAAATTCCACTTATTTAGAGGCAAAAAAGCAGAAATTCCCCTTATTTTGAAGCAAAAATGAAGAAATTTCTCTTTTTTAAGGCAAAAAGGAATGCATTCTTCTTATTTTCGGGCAAAAAGGCAGAAATTCCCCGTATTTTGGAGCAAAATTGCAAAAATTCCCCTAATTGTGGGGCAAAAATGCAGAAATTCCCTATATGTTGGGGCAAAAAGACAGAAATTCTCCCTATTTTGGGGAAAAACTCAGAAATTCCACTTATTTTGGAGCAAAATTCCAGAAATTTCCCTTATTCTGGGGCAAAATTGCAGAAATTTCACTTATTTTGGGCAAAATTGCAGAAATTTCACTTATTTCAGGGGAAAAAAAAATTTGTTATTTTGGGGCAAAAAGGCAGAAATTCCCCTGATTTTGAGGTAAAAAGGCTGAAATTCCTTTTATTTGGGGGCAAAAAGGCAAAAATATCACTTATTTTGGGGCAAAATTGCAGAAATTTCACTTATTTCAGGGTAATAAGTCAGAAATTCCCCTTAATTTGGGGCAAAAAAGATAGAAATTCCCTTTGTTTTTGGGGAAAAAGACAGAAATTCCACTTATTTAGAGGCAAAAATGCAGAAATTCCTTTTATTTTGGAGCACCAAGGAAGAAATTTCCCTTTTTATGGCAAAAAGATATGCATTTCCATTATTTTTGGGCATAAAGGCAGAAATTCCCCGTATTTTGAAGCAAAATTGCAGAAAATCTCCTAAATTTGGGGCAAAAGGCAGAAATTCCCTTTATTTTGGGACAAAAATCATAAATTCCCCTTATTTTGGGGCAAAATTCAAGAAATTTCCTTTGTTTTGGAGCAAAATTGCAGGAATTTATCTTATTTTAGGGCAAAATTTCAGAAATTTTTCTTATTTGGTGCAAAATTGCAGAAATTTCACTTATTTTCAGGTAAAAAGGCTGAAATTTCCTTTATTTTGTGGCGAAAAGGGAGAAATTCCTCTATTTTTGGGGCAAAATTGCAGAAATTTCCCTCATTATTGGGAAAAATTTCAGAAATTTTCCTTATTTTAGGGCAAAATTGCAGAAATTTCACTTATTTCAGAGAAAAAAAGCAAAAATTTTTCTTATTTTGGGGCAAAAAGGCAGAAATTCACATTATTTTAGGGCAAAAAGGCAGAAATTCACATTATTTTGGGGTAAAATTGCAGAAATTTCACTTATTTTGGGGCAAAATTGCAGAAATTTTACTTATTTCGGGTAAAAAAGGCAGAAATTTTTCTTATTTTGAGGCAAAAAAGGCAAAAATTTCCCTTATTTTGAGGTAAAAAGGCTGAAATTCCCTTTATTTGGGGGAAAAGAGGCAGAAATTTCCCTTATTTTGGGGCAAAATTGCAGAAATTTCACTTATTTCAGGGTAATTCGTCAGAAATTCCACTTATATTGAGGCAAAAAAGACAGAAATTCTCTTTGTTTTGGGGGAAAATGACAGAAATTCTACTTATTGAGAAGCAAAAAGGCAGAAATTCCCCTTAGTTTGGAGCAAAAATGAAGAAATTTCTTTTTGTATGGCAAAAAGTTATGCATTCCCCTTATTTTTGGGCAAAAAGGCAGAAATTCCCCATATTTTGGAGCAAAATTGCAGAAATTCCCATAATTGTGTTGCAAAAAGGCAGAAATTCCCTATATGTTGGGGCAAAAAGACAGAAAATGTCCTTATTTTGGAGCAAAACTCAGAAATTCCACTTATTTTGGGGCAAAGTTGCAGAAATTTCACTTATTTCAGGGAAAAAAGGCAGAAATTTTCTTTATTTTGGGGCAAAAAAGCAGAAATTCCTAATATTTTGTGGCAAAAATGCAGAAATTCCCTTTATTTTGAGGTAAAAAGGCTGAAATTCCCCTTATTTGTTGGCAAAAAGGCAAAAATTTCCCTTAATTTGGGGGCAATATTGCAGAAATTTCACTTTTTTCAGGGTAATAAGTCAGAAATTTTTCTTATTTTGGCGCAAAAAAGACAGAAAATCCCTTTGTTTTGGGAGAAGAAAACAGAAATTCCACTTATTTAGAGGCAAAAAGCAGAAATTCCCCTTATTTTGAAGCAAAAATGAAGAAATTTCTCTTTTTTAAGGCAAAAAGGAATGCATTCTTCTTATTTTCGGGCAAAAAGGCAGAAATTCCCCGTATTTTGGAGCAAAATTGCAAAAATTCCCCTAATTGTGGGGCAAAAATGCAGAAATTCCCTATATGTTGGGGCAAAAAGACAGAAATTCTCCCTATTTTGGGGAAAAACTCAGAAATTCCACTTATTTTGGAGCAAAATTCCAGAAATTTCCCTTATTCTGGGGCAAAATTGCAGAAATTTCACTTATTTTGGGCAAAATTGCAGAAATTTCTCTTATTTCATGGAAAAAAGAAATTTTGTCATTTTGGGGCAAAAAGGCAGAAATTCCCCTTATTTTGAGGTAAAAAGGCTGAAATTCCCATTATTTGGGGGCAAAAAGGCAGAAATATCCCTTATTTTGGGGCAAAATTGCAGAAATTTCACTTATTTCAGGGTAAAAAGTCAGAAATTCCCCTCATTTTGGGGCAAAAAAGAAAGAAATTCCCTTTGTTTTGGGGGAAAAAGAAAGAAATTCCACTTATTTAGAGGCAAAAAGGCAGAAATTCCCCTTATTTTGGAGCAAAAATGAAGAAATTTCCCTTTTTATGGCAAAAAGGTATGCATTCCCATTATTTTCAGGCAAAAAGGCAGAAATTCCCCGTATTTTGGAGCAAAATTACAGAAATTGCCTTAAGTTTGGGGCAAAAGGCAGAAATTCCCTATATTTTGGGGCAAAAATCAGAAATTCCCCTTATTTTGGGGCAAAATTCCAGAAATATCCTTTATTTTGGGGCAAAATTGCAAAAATTTTTCTTATTTGGTGCAAAATTGCAGAAATTTCACTTATTTTCAGGTAAAAAGTCTGAAATTTCCTTTATTTTGGGGCAAAAAGGGAGAAATTCCCCTTATTTTGGGGCAAAATTGCAGAAATTTCCAATATTATTGGGAAAAATTGCAGAAATTTTCTTTATTTTAGAACAAAATTGCAGAAATTTCACTTATTTCATAGAAAAAAAGCAAAACTTTTTCTTATTTTGGGGCAAAATGCAGAAATTCCCATTAATTTGTGGCAAAAAGGCAGAAATTCACCTTATTTTGGGGTAAAATTGCAGAAATTTCACATATTTCAGAACAAAAAGGCAGAAATTTCCCTTATTTTGGGGCAAAATTGCAAAAATTTCACTTATTTCAGTGTAGTAAGTCAGAAATTCCCCTTATTTTGAGGCAAAAAAGACAGAAATTCCCTTTGTTTTGAGGGAAAAAGACAGAAATTCCACTTATTTAGAGGCAAAAAGGCAGAAATTCCCCTTATTTTAGAGCAAAAATTAATTAATTTCCCTTTTTATGGCAAAAAGTTACGCATTCCCATTATTTTCGGGAAAAAAGGCAGAAATTCCCTGTATTTTGGAGCAAAATTGCAGAAATTCCCCTAATTTTGGGGCAAAAGGCAGAAATTCCCTTTATTTTGAGGCAAAAATCAGAAATTCCCCTTATTTTGGGGCAAAATTCCAGAAATTTCCTTTATTTTGGGGCAAAATTGCAGGAATTTACATTATTTTGGGGCAAAATTGCGGAAATTTCCCTCATTTGGGTCAAAATTTCAGAAATTTCACTTATTTTAAGGTAAAAAGTCTGAAATTTCCTTTGTTTTGGGGCAAAAAGGAAGAAATTCCCTTTATTTTGGGCAAAATTGCAGAAATCTCCCTTATTATGGAAAAAAATTGCAAAAATTTCTCTTATTTTAGGGCAAAATTGCAGAAATTTCACTTTTTTTTGAGAAAAAAAGCAAAAATTTTTTTTTATTTTGGGGCAAAAAGGCAGAATTTCCCATTATTTTGGGGCAAAAAAGCAGAAATTCACCTTATTTAGGTGTAAAATTGCAGAAATTTCACATATTTCATGGCAAAAAGGCAGAATTCCCCGTATTTTGGAGCAAAATTGCAGAAATTCCCCTAATTTTGGGCTAAAAAGGCAGAAAATCCCTATATGTTGGGGCAAAAAGACAGAAATTTTCCTTATTTTGGGGCAAAACTTAGAAATTCCACTTATTTTGGGGCAAAATTTCAGAAATTTCCCTTATTTTGGGGCAAAATTGCAGAAATTTCACTTATTTTGAGGCAAAATTGCAGAAATTTCACTTATTTCAGGGAAAAAAGGCAGAAATTTTCCTTATTTTGCGGCAAAAAGTCAGAAATTCCTAATATTTTGTGGCAAAAATGCAGAAATTCCCCTTATTTTGAAGTAAAAAGGCTGAAATTCCCCTTATTTCAGGGCAAAAAGGCAGAAATTTCCCTTATTTTGGGGCAAAATTGCAGAAATTTCACTTATTTTAGGGTAATAAATCAGAAATTCCCCTTATTTTGGGGCAAAAAAGACAGAAATTCTCTTTGTTTTGGGGGAAATTGACAGAAATTCTACTTATTGAGAAGCAAAAAGGCAGAAATTCCCCTTAGTTTGGAGCAAAAATGAAGAAATTTCCCTTTTTTATGGCAAAAAGTTATGGATTCCCCTTATTTTTGGGCAAAAAGGCAGAAATTCCCTGTATTTTGGAGCAAAATTGCAGAAATTCCGATAATTGTGGTGCAAAAAGGCAGAAATTCCCTATATGTTGGGGCAAAAAGACAGAAAATGTCCTTATTTTGGAGCAAAACTCAGAAATTCCAATTATTTTGGGGCAAAATTGCAGAAATTTCACTTATTTCAGGGAAAAAAGGCAGAAATTTTCTTTATTTTGGGGCAAAAAAGCAGAAATTCCTAATATTTTGTGGCAAAAATGCAGAAATTCCCTTTATTTTGAGGTAAAAAGGCTGAAATTCCCCTTATTTGTTGGCAAAAAGGCAAAAATTTCCCTTAATTTGGGGCAATATTGCAGAAATTTCACTTTTTTCAGGGTAATAAGTCAGAAATTTTTCTTATTTTGGCGCAAAAAAGACAGAAAATCCCTTTGTTTTGGGAGAAGAAAAGAGAAATTCCACTTATTTAGAGGCAAAAAGCAGAAATTCCCCTTATTTTGAAGCAAAAATGAAGAAATTTCCCTTTTTTAAGGCAAAAAGGTATGCATTCTTCTAATTTTCGTGCAAAAAGGCAGAAATTCCCCGTATTTTGGAGCAAAATTGGAAAAATTCTCCTAATTGTGGGGTAAAAATGCAAAAATTCCCTATATGTTTGGGCAAAAAGACAGAAATTCTCCTTATTTTGGGGCAAAACTCAGAAATTCCACTTATTTTGGGGCAAAATTCCAGAAATTTCCCTTATTCTGGGGCAAAATTGCAGAAATTTCACTTATTTTGGGCAAAATTGCAGAAATTTCTCTTATTTCATGGAAAAATAAGAAATTTTGTTATTTTGGGGCAAAAAGGCAGAAATTCCCCTTATTTTGAGGTAAAAAGGCTGAAATTCCCCTTATTTGGGGGCAAAAAGGCAGAAATATCCCATATTTTGGGGCAAAATTGCAGAAATTTTACTTTTTTCAGGGTAATAAGTCAGAAATTCCCCTTATTTTGGGGCAAAAAAGAAAGAAATTTCCTTTGTTTTGGGGAAAAAAGAAAGAAATTCCACTTATTTAGAGGCAAAAAGGCAGAAATTCCCCTTATTTTGGAGAAAAAATGAAGAAATTTCCCTTTTTATGGCAAAAAGGTATGCATTCCCATTATTTTCAGGCAAAAAGGCAGAAATTCCCCGTATTTTGGAGCAAAATTACAGAAATTGCCATAATTTTGGGGCAAAAGGCAGAAATTCCCTATATTTTGGGGCAAAAATCAGAAATTCCCCTTATTTTGGGGCAAAATTCCAGAAATTTCTTTTATTTTGGGGCAAAATTGCAAAAATTTTTCTTATTTGGGGCAAAATTGCAGAAATTCCACTTATTTTCAGGTAAAAAGTCTGAAATTTCCTTTATTTTGGGGCAAAAAGGGAGAAATTCCCCTTATTTTGGGGCAAAATTGCAGAAATTTCACTTATTTCAGGGTAATAAGTCAGAAATTCCCCTTATTTTGGGGCAAAAAAGAAAGAAATTCCCTTTGTTTTGGGGGAAAAAGAAAGAAATTCCACTTATTTAGAGGCAAAAAGGCAGAAATTCCCCTTATTTTGGAGAAAAAATGAAGAAATTTCCCTTTTTATGGCAAAAAGGTATGCATTCCCATTATTTTCAGGCAAAAAGGCAGAAATTCCCCGTATTTTGGAGCAAAATTGGAAAAATTCTCCTAATTGTGGGGCAAAAATGCAGAAATTCCCTATATGTTTGGGCAAAAAGACAGAAATTCTCCTTATTTTGGGGCAAAACTCAGAAATTCCACTTATTTTGGGGCAAAATTCCAGAAATTTCCCTTATTCTGGGGCAAAATTGCAGAAATTTCACTTATTTTGGGGAAAATTGCAGAAATTTCTCTTATTTCATGGAAAAATAAAAAATTTTGTTATTTTGGGGCAAAAAGGCAGAAATTCCCCTTATTTTGAGGTAAAAAGGCTGAAATTCCCCTTATTTGGGGGCAAAAAGGCAGAAATATCCCTTATTTTGGGGCAAAATTGCAGAAATTTCACTTTTTTCAGGGTAATAATTCAGAAATTCCCCTTATTTTGGGGCAAAAAAGAAAGAAATTCCCTTTGTTTTGGGGGAAAAAGAAAGAAATTCCACTTATTTAGAGGCAAAAAGGCAGAAATTCCCCTTATTTTGGAGAAAAAATGAAGAAATTTCCCTTTTTGTGGCAAAAAGGTATGCATTCCCATTATTTTCAGGCAAAAAGGCAGAAATTCCCCGTATTTTGGAGCAAAATTGGAAAAATTCTCCTAATTGTGGGGCAAAAATGCAGAAATTCCCTATATGTTTGGGCAAAAAGACAGAAATTCTCATTATTTTGGGGCAAAACTCAGAAATTCTACTTATTTTGGGGCAAAATTCCAGAAATTTCCCTTATTCTGGGGCAAAATTGCAGAAATTTCACTTATTTTGGGGAAAATTGCAGAAATTTCTCTTATTTCATGGAAAAAAAAGAAATTTTGTTATTTTGGGGCAAAAAGGCAGAAATTCCCCTTATTTTGAGGTAAAAAGGCTAAAATTCCCCTTATTTGGGGGCAAAAAGGCAGAAATATCCCTTATTTTGGGGCAAAATTGCAGAAATTTCACTTTATTCAGGGTAATAATTCAGAAATTCCCCTTATTTTGGGGCAAAAAAGAAATAAATTCCCTTTGTTTTGGGGGAAAAAGAAAGAAATTCCACTTATTTAGAGGCAAAAAGGCAGAAATTCCCCTTATTTTGGAGCAAAAATGAAGAAATTTCCCTTTTTATGGCAAAAAGGTATGCATTCCCATTATTTTCAGGCAAAAAGGCAGAAATTCCCCGTATTTTGGAGCAAAATTACAGAAATTGCCCTAATTTTGGGGCAAAAGGCAGAAATTCCCTATATTTTGGGGCAAAAATCAGAAATTCCCCTTATTTTGGGGCAAAATTCCAGAAATTTCCTTTATTTTGGGGCAAAATTGCAAAAATTTTTCTTATTTGGGGCAAAATTGCAGAAATTTCACTTATTTTCAGGTAAAAAGGCTGAAATTTCCTTTATTTTGGGGCAAAAAGGGAGAAATTCCCCTTATTTTGGGGCAAAATTGCAGAAATTTCCGATATTATTGGGAAAAATTGCAGAAATTTTCTTTATTTTAGGGCAAAATTGCAGAAATTTCACTTATTTCATAGAAAAAAAAGCAAAACTTTTTCTTATTTTGGGGCAAAAAGGCAGAAATTCCCATTAATCTGTGGCAAAAAGGCAGAAATTCACCTTATTTTGGGGTAAAATTGCAGAAATTTCACATATTTCAGAACAAAAAGGCAGAAATTTCCCTTATTTTGGGGCAAAATTGCAGAAATTTCACTTATTTCAGTGTAGTAAGTCAGAAATTCCCCTTATTTTGAGGCGAAAAATACAGAAATTCCCTTTGTTTTGAGGGAAAAAGACAGAAATTCCACTTATTTAGAGGCAAAAAGGCAGAAATTCCCCTTATTTTGGAGAAAAAATGAAGAAATTTCCCTTTTTATGGCAAAAAGGTATGCATTCCCATTATTTTCAGGCAAAAAGGCAGAAATTCCTCGTATTTTGGAGCAAAATTGGAAAAATTCTCCTAATTGTGGGGCAAAAATGCAGAAATTCCCTATATGTTTGGGCAAAAAGACAGAAATTCTCCTTATTTTGGGGCAAAACTCAGAAATTCCACTTATTTTGGGGCAAAATTCCAGAAATTTCCCTTATTCTGGGGCAAAATTGCAGAAATTTCACTTATTTTGGGCAAAATTGCAGAAATTTCTCTTATTTCATGGAAAAATAAGAAATTTTGTTATTTTGGGGCAAAAAGGCAGAAATTCCCCTTATTTTGAGGTAAAAAGGCTGAAATTCCCCTTATTTGGGGGCAAAAAGGCAGAAATATCCCATATTTTGGGGCAAAATTGCAGAAATTTTACTTTTTTCAGGGTAATAAGTCAGAAATTCCCCTTATTTTGGGGCAAAAAAGAAAGAAATTTCCTTTGTTTTGGGGAAAAAAGAAAGAAATTCCACTTATTTAGAGGCAAAAAGGCAGAAATTCCCCTTATTTTGGAGAAAAAATGAAGAAATTTCCCTTTTTATGGCAAAAAGGTATGCATTCCCATTATTTTCAGGCAAAAAGGCAGAAATTCCCCGTATTTTGGAGCAAAATTACAGAAATTGCCATAATTTTGGGGCAAAAGGCAGAAATTCCCTATATTTTGGGGCAAAAATCAGAAATTCCCCTTATTTTGGGGCAAAATTCCAGAAATTTCTTTTATTTTGGGGCAAAATTGCAAAAATTTTTCTTATTTGGGGCAAAATTGCAGAAATTCCACTTATTTTCAGGTAAAAAGTCTGAAATTTCCTTTATTTTGGGGCAAAAAGGGAGAAATTCCCCTTATTTTGGGGCAAAATTGCAGAAATTTCCGATATTATTGGGAAAAATTGCAGAAATTTTCTTTATTTTAGGGCAAAATTGCAGAAATTTCACTTATTTCATAGAAAAAAAGCAAAACTTTTTCTTATTTTGGGGCAAAAAGGCAGAAATTCCCATTAATTTGTGGCAAAAAGGCAGAAATTCACCTTATTTTGGGGTAAAATTGCAGAAATTTCACATATTTCAGAACAAAAAGGCAGAAATTTCCCTTATTTTGGGGCAAAATTGCAGAAATTTCACTTATTTCAGTGTAGTAAGTCAGAAATTCCCCTTATTTTGAGGCGAAAAAGACAGAAATTCCCTTTGTTTTGAGGGAAAAAGACAGAAATTCCACTTATTTAGAGGCAAAAAGGCAGAAATTCCCCTTATTTTAGAGCAAAAATTAATTAATTTCCCTTTTTATGGCAAAAAGTTACGCATTCCCATTATTTTCGGGCAAAAAGGCAGAAATTCCCTGTATTTTGGAGCAAAATTGCAGAAATTCCCCTAATTTTGGGCGAAAAAGGCATAAAATCCCTATATGTTGGGGCAAAAAGACAGAAATTTTCATTATTTTGGGGCAAAACTTAGAAATTCCACTTATTTTGGGGCAAATTTTCAGAAATTTCCCTTATTTTGGGGCAAAATTGCAGAAATTTCACTTATTTTGAGGCAAAATTGCAGAAATTTCACTTATTTCAGGGAAAAAAGGCAGAAATTTCCTTATTTTGGGGCAAAAAGTCAGAAATTCCTAATATTTTCTGGCAAAAATGCAGAAATTTCACTTATTTTAGGGTAATAAATCAGAAATTCCCCTTATTTCAGGGCAAAAAGGCAGAAATTTCCCTTATTTTGGGGCAAAATTGCAGAAATTTCACTTATTTTAGGGTAATAAATCAGAAATTCCCCTTATTTTGGGGCAAAAAATACAGAAATTCTCTTTGTTTTGGGGGAAAATGACAGAAATTCTACTTATTGAGAAGCAAAAAGGCAGAAATTCCCCTTAGTTTGGAGCAAAAATGAAGAAATTTCCCTTTTTTAGGGCAAAAAGTTATGCATTCCCCTTTTTTTGGGCAAAAAGGCAGAAATTCCCCGTATTTTGGAGCAAAATTGCAGAAATTCCGATAATTGTGGTGCAAAAAGGCAGAAATTCCCTATATGTTGGGGCAAAAAGACAGAAAATGTCCTTATTTTGGAGCAAAACTCAGAAATTCCACTTATTTTGGGGCAAAATTGCAGAAATTTCACTTATTTCAGGGAAAAAAAGCCGAAATTTTCTTTATTTTGGGGCAAAAAAGCAGAAATTCCTAATATTTTGTGGCAAAAATGCAGAAATTCCCTTTATTTTGAGGTAAAAAGGCTGAAATTCCCCTTATTTGTTGGCAAAAAGGCAAAATTTTCCCTTAATTTGGGGCAATATTGCAGAAATTTCACTTTTTTCAGGGTAATAAGTCAGAAATTTTTCTTATTTTGGCGCAAAAAAGACAGAAAATCCCTTTGTTTTGGGAGAAGAAAACAGAAATTCCACTTATTTAGAGGCAAAAAGCAGAAATTCCCCTTATTTTGAAGCAAAAATGAAGAAATTTCCCTTTTTTAAGGCTAAAAGGTATGCATTCTTCTAATTTTCGTGCAAAAAGGCAGAAATTCCCCGTATTTTGGAGCAAAATTGGAAAAATTCTCCTAATTGTGGGGCAAAAATGCAGAAATTCCCTATATGTTTGGGCAAAAAGACAGAAATTCTCCTTATTTTGGGGCAAAACTCAGAAATTCCACTTATTTTGGGGCAATATCCAGAAATTTCCCTTATTCTGGGGCAAAATTGCAGAAATTTCACTTATTTTGGGCAAAATTGCAGAAAATTCTCTTATTTCATGGAAAAAAAAGAAATTTTGTTATTTTGGGGCAAAAAGGCAGAAATTCCCCTTATTTTGAGGTAAAAAGGCTGAAATTCCCCTTATTTGGGGGCAAAAAGGCAGAAATATCCCTTATTTTGGGGCAAAATTGCAGAAATTTCACTTATTTCAGGGTAATAAGTCAGAAATTCCCCTTATTTTGGGGCAAAAAAGAAAGAAATTCCCTTTGTTTTGGGGGAAAAAGACAGAAATTCCACTTATTTAGAGGCAACAAGGCAGAAATTCCCCTTATTTTGGAGCAAAAATGAAGAAATTTCCCTTTTTATTGCAAAAAGGTATGCATTCCCATTATTTTCAGGCAAAAAGGCAGAAATTCCCCGTATTTTGGAGCAAAATTACAGAAATTGCCCTAATTTTGGGGCAAAAGGCAGAAATTCCCTATAATTTGGGGCAAAAATCAGAAATTCTCCTTATTTTGGGGCAAAATTCCAGAAATTTCCTTTATTTTGGGGCAAAATTGCAAAAATTTTTCTTATTTGGGGCAAAATTGCAGAAATTTCACTTATTTTCAGGTAAAAAGGCTGAAAATTCCTTTATTTTGGGGCAAAAAGGGAGAAATTACCCTTATTTTGGGGCAAAATTGCAGAAATGTTTGTTATTATTGGGAAAAATTGCAGAAATTTTCCTTATTTTAGGGCAAAATTGCAGAAATTTCACTTACTTCAGAGAAAAAAATCAAAACTTTTTCTTATTTTGGGGCAAAAAGGCAGAAATTCCCATTATTTTGGGGCAAGAAGGCAGAAATTCACCTTATTTAGGGGTAAAATTGCAGAAATTTTATATATTTCAGGGCAAAAAGGAAGAAATTTTCTGTATTTTGGAGCAAAATTGCAGAAATTCCCCTAGTTGTGGGGCAAAAAGACAGAAATTCACTATATGTGGGGCAAAAAGACAGAAATTCTCTTTATTTTGTGGCAAAACTTAGAAATTCCACTTATTTTGGGGCAAAATTCCAGAAATTTCCCTTATTTTGGGGCAAAATTGCAGAAATTTCACTTATTTTGGGGCAAAATTGCCAAAATTTCACTTATTTCAGGGGAAAAAGGCAGAAATTTTCCTTATTTTGGAGCAAAAAGTCAGAAATTCCTAATATTTTGTGGCAAAAATGCAGAAATTCCCCTTATATTGAGGTAAAAAGGCTGAAATTCCCCTTATTTGGGGGCAAAGAAGCAGAAATTTCCCTTATTTTGGGGCAAAATTGGAGAAATTTCACATATTTCAGGGTAAAAATTCAGAAATTCCTTTTATTTTGGGGCAAAAAAGACAGAAATTCCCTTTGTTTTGGGGGAAAAAGACAGAAATTCCACTTATTTAGAGGCAAAAAGGCAGAAATTCCTCTTATTTTGGAGCAAAAATGAAGAAATTTACCTTTTTATGGCAAAAAGGTATGCATTCCTGTTATTTTTGGGATAAAAAGCAGAAATTCTCCATATTTAGAAGCAAAATTGCAGAAATTCTCTAATTTTCAGGCAAAAAGGCAGAAATTCTCCTTATTTTGGGGCAAAAAGACAGAAAATCTCCTTTTTTCGGGAGCAAACAGTCAGAAATTTCCCTTATTTTGGCGCAAAATTTCAGAAATTTCCTTTACATTGGGGCAAAATTGCAGAAATTTCCCTTATTTTGGGGCAAAATTGCAGAAATTTCACTTACTACAGGGTAATAAGTCAGAAATTTCCCTTATTTTGGGGCAACAAAGACAGAAATTCTCTTTGTTTTGGGGGAAAAAGACAGAAATTCCACTTATTTAGAGGCAAACAGGCAGAAATTCCCTTTATTTTAGAGCAAAAATGAAGAAATTACCCTTTTTATGGCAAAAGGGTATGCATTCCCATTATTTTCAGGCAAAAAGGCAGAAATTCACCTTATGTAGAAGAAAAATTGCAGAAATTTCACATATTTCAGGGCAAAAAGGAAGAAATTTTCTGTATTTTGGAGCAAAATTGCAGAAATTCCCCTAGTTGTGGGGCAAGAAGACAGAAATTCCCTATATGTTGGGGCAAAAAGACAGAAATTATCTTTATTTTGTGGCAAAACTTAGAAATTCCACTTATTTTGGGGCAAAATTCCAGAAATTTCCCTTATTTTGGGGCAAAATTGCAGAAATTTCACTTATTTTGGGGCAAAATTGCCGAAATTTCACTTATTTCAGGGGAAAAAGGCAGAAATTTTCCTTATTTTGGGGCAAAAAGTCAGAAATTCCTAATATTTTGTGGCAAAAATGCAGAAATTCCCCTTATATTGAGGTAAAAAGGCTGAAATTCCCCTTATTTGGGGGCAAAGAGGCAGAAATTTCCCTTATTTTCGGGCAAAATTGGAGAAATATCACGTATTTCCTGGTAATAATTCAGAAATTCCCCTTATTTTGGGGCAAACAAGACAGAAATTCCTATTGTTTTGGGGGAAAAAGACAGAAATTCCACTTATTTAGAGGCAAAAAGGCAGAAATTTCCATTATTTTGGAGCAAAAATGAAGAAATTTACCTTTTTATGGCAAAAAGGTATGCATTCCTGTTATTTTTGGGATAAAAAGCAGAAATTCCCCGTATTTAGAAGCAAAATTGCAGAAATTCTCTAATTTTCAGGCAAAAAGGCAGAAATTCTTCTTATTTTGGGGCAAAAAGACAGAAAATCTCCTTTTTTCGGGAGCAAACAGTCAGAAATTTCCCTTATTTTAAGGCAAAATTGCAGAAATTTCCTTTACATTGGGGCAAAATTGCAGAAATTTCCCTTATTTTGGGGCAAAATTGCAGAAATTTCACTTACTTCAGGGTAATAAGTCAGAAATTTCCCTTATTTTGGGGCAAAAAAGACAGAAATTATCTTTGTTTTGGAAGAAAAAGACAGAAATTCCACTTATTTAGAGGCAAACAGGCAGAAATTCCCTTTATTTTGGAGCAAAAATGAAGAAATTACCCTTTTTATAGCAAAAAGGTATGCATTCCCATTATTTTCAGGCAAAAAGGCAGAAATTCCCTGTATTTTGGAGCAAAATTGCAAAATTCCCCTAATTTTGGGGCAAAAGGCAGAAATTCCCTTTATTTTGGGGCAAAAATCAGAAATTCCCCTTATTTTGGGGCAAAATTCCTGAAATTTCCTTTATTTTGGGGTAAAATTGCAGGAATTTACCTTATTTTAGGGCAAAATTGCAGAAATTTCCCTTATTTGGGGCAAAATTTCAGAAATTTCACTTATTTTCAGGTAAAAAGGCTGAAATTTCCTTAGTTTTGGGGCAAAAACGAAGAAATTCCCCTTATTTTGGGGAAAAATTGCAGAAATTTCACTTTTTTTAGAGAAAAAAAGCAAAAATTTTTCTAATTTTAGGGCAAAAAGACAGAAATTCCCATTATTTTGGGGCAAAAAATCAGAAATTCACCTTATTTAGGGGTAAAATTGCAGAAATTTCACATATTTCAGGGCAAAAAGGCAGAAATTCCCCGTATTTTGGAGCAAAATTACAGAAATTGCCCTAATTTTGGGGCAAAAGGCAGAAATTCCCTATATTTTGGGGCAAAAATCAGAAATTCCCTTTATTTTGGGGCAAAATTCCAGAAATTTCTTTTATTTTGGGGCAAAATTGCAAAAATTTTTCTTATTTGGGGCAAAATTGCAGAAATTTCACTTATTTTCAGGTAAAAAGGCTGAAATTTCCTTTATTTTGGGGCAAAAATGAGAAATTCCCCTTATTTTGGGGCAAAATTGCAGAAATTTCCGATATTATTGGGAAAAATTGCAGAAATTTTCTTTATTTTAGGGCAAAATTGCAGAAATTTCACTTATTTCATAGAAAAAAAGCAAAACTTTTTCTTATTTTGGGGCAAAAAGGCAGAAATTCCCATTAATTTGTGGCAAAAAGGCAGAAATTCACCTTATTTTGGGGTAAAATTGCAGAAATTTCACATGTTTCAGAACAAAAAGGAAGAAATTTCCCTTATTTTGGGGCAAAATTGCAGAAATTTCACTTATTTCAGTGTAGTAAGTCAGAAATTCCCCTTATTTTTTGGCGAAAAAGACAGAAATTCCCTTTGTTTTGAGGGAAAAAGAAAGAAATTCCACTTATTTAGAGGCAAAAAGGCAGAAATTCCTCTTATTTTGGAGCAAAAATGAAGAAATTTACCTTTTTATGGCAAAAAGGTATGCATTCCTGTTATTTTTGGGATAAAAAGCAGAAATTCTCCATATTTAGAAGCAAAATTGCAGAAATTCTCTAATTTTCAGGCAAAAAGGCAGAAATTCTAATTATTTTGGGGCAAAAAGACAGAAAATCTCCTTTTTTCGGGAGCAAACAGTCAGAAATTTCCCTTATTTTGGCGCAAAATTTCAGAAATTTCCTTTACATTGGGGCAAAATTGCAGAAATTTCCCTTATTTTGGGGCAAAATTGCAGAAATTTCACTTACTTCAGGGAAATAAGTCAGAAATTTCCCTTATTTTGGGGCAACAAGACAGAAATTCTCTTTGTTTTGGGGGAAAAAGACAGAAATTCCACTTATTTAGAGGCAAACAGGCAGAAATTCCCTTTATTTTAGAGCAAAAATGAAGAAATTACCCTTTTTATGGCAAAAGGGTATGCATTCCCATTATTTTCAGGCAAAAAGGCAGAAATTCACCTTATGTAGAAGAAAAATTGCAGAAATTTCACATATTTCAGGGCAAAAAGGAAGAAATTTTCTGTATTTTGGAGCAAAATTGCAGAAATTCCCCTAGTTGTGGGGCAAGAAGACAGAAATTCCCTATATGTTGGGGCAAAAAGACAGAAATTATCTTTATTTTGTGGCAAAACTTAGAAATTCCACTTATTTTGGGGCAAAATTCCAGAAATTTCCCTTATTTTGGGGCAAAATTGCAGAAATTTCACTTATTTTGGGGCAAAATTGCCGAAATTTCACTTATTTCAGGGGAAAAAGGCAGAAATTTTGCTTATTTTGGGGCAAAAAGTCAGAAATTCCTAATATTTTGTGGCAAAAATGCAGAAATTCCCCTTATATTGAGGTAAAAAGGCTGAAATTCCCCTTATTTGGGGGCAAAGAGGCAGAAATTTCCCTTATTTTGGGGCAAAATTGGAGAAATATCACGTATTTCCTGGTAATAATTCAGAAATTCCCCTTATTTTGGGGCAAACAAGACAGAAATTCCCTTTGTTTTGGGGGAAAAAGACAGAAATTCCACTTATTTAGAGGCAAAAAGGCAGAAATTTCCATTATTTTGGAGCAAAAATGAAGAAATTTACCTTTTTATGGCAAAAAGGTATGCATTCCTGTTATTTTTGGGATAAAAAGCAGAAATTCCCCGTATTTAGAAGCAAAATTGCAGAAATTCTCTAATTTTCAGGCAAAAAGGCAGAAATTCTTCTTATTTTGGGGCAAAAAGACAGAAAATCTCCTTTTTTCGGGAGCAAACAGTCAGAAATTTCCCTTATTTTAAGGCAAAATTGCAGAAATTTCCTTTACATTGGGGCAAAATTGCAGAAATTTCCCTTATTTTGGGGCAAAATTGCAGAAATTTCACTTACTTCAGGGTAATAAGTCAGAAATTTCCCTTATTTTGGGGCAAAAAAGACAGAAATTATCTTTGTTTTGGAAGAAAAAGACAGAAATTCCACTTATTTAGAGGCAAACAGGCAGAAATTCCCTTTATTTTGGAGCAAAAATGAAGAAATTACCCTTTTTATAGCAAAAAGGTATGCATTCCCATTATTTTCAGGCAAAAAGGCAGAAATTCCCTGTATTTTGGAGCAAAATTGCAAAATTCCCCTAATTTTGGGGCAAAAGGCAGAAATTCCCTTTATTTTGGGGCAAAAATCAGAAATTCCCCTTATTTTGGGGCAAAATTCCTGAAATTTCCTTTATTTTGGGGTAAAATTGCAGGAATTTACCTTATTTTAGGGCAAAATTGCAGAAATTTCCCTTATTTGGGGCAAAATTTCAGAAATTTCACTTATTTTCAGGTAAAAAGGCTGAAATTTCCTTAGTTTTGGGGCAAAAACGAAGAAATTCCCCTTATTTTGGGGAAAAATTGCAGAAATTTCACTTTTTTTAGAGAAAAAAAGCAAAAATTTTTCTAATTTTAGGGCAAAAAGACAGAAATTCCCATTATTTTGGGGCAAAAAATCAGAAATTCACCTTATTTAGGGGTAAAATTGCAGAAATTTCACATATTTCAGGGCAAAAAGGCAGAAATTCCCCGTATTTTGGAGCAAAATTACAGAAATTGCCCTAATTTTGGGGCAAAAGGCAGAAATTCCCTATATTTTGGGGCAAAAATCAGAAATTCCCTTTATTTTGGGGCAAAATTCCAGAAATTTCTTTTATTTTGGGGCAAAATTGCAAAAATTTTTCTTATTTGGGGCAAAATTGCAGAAATTTCACTTATTTTCAGGTAAAAAGGCTGAAATTTCCTTTATTTTGGGGCAAAAATGAGAAATTCCCCTTATTTTGGGGCAAAATTGCAGAAATTTCCGATATTATTGGGAAAAATTGCAGAAATTTTCTTTATTTTAGGGCAAAATTGCAGAAATTTCACTTATTTCATAGAAAAAAAGCAAAACTTTTTCTTATTTTGGGGCAAAAAGGCAGAAATTCCCATTAATTTGTGGCAAAAAGGCAGAAATTCACCTTATTTTGGGGTAAAATTGCAGAAATTTCACATATTTCAGAACAAAAAGGAAGAAATTTCCCTTATTTTGGGGCAAAATTGCAGAAATTTCACTTATTTCAGTGTAGTAAGTCAGAAATTCCCCTTATTTTTTGGCGAAAAAGACAGAAATTCCCTTTGTTTTGAGGGAAAAAGAAAGAAATTCCACTTATTTAGAGGCAAAAAGGCAGAAATTCCTCTTATTTTGGAGCAAAAATGAAGAAATTTACCTTTTTATGGCAAAAAGGTATGCATTCCTGTTATTTTTGGGATAAAAAGCAGAAATTCTCCATATTTAGAAGCAAAATTGCAGAAATTCTCTAATTTTCAGGCAAAAAGGCAGAAATTCTAATTATTTTGGGGCAAAAAGACAGAAAATCTCCTTTTTTCGGGAGCAAACAGTCAGAAATTTCCCTTATTTTGGCGCAAAATTTCAGAAATTTCCTTTACATTGGGGCAAAATTGCAGAAATTTCCCTTATTTTGGGGCAAAATTGCAGAAATTTCACTTACTTCAGGGAAATAAGTCAGAAATTTCCCTTATTTTGGGGCAACAAGACAGAAATTCTCTTTGTTTTGGGGGAAAAAGACAGAAATTCCACTTATTTAGAGGCAAACAGGCAGAAATTCCCTTTATTTTAGAGCAAAAATGAAGAAATTACCCTTTTTATGGCAAAAGGGTATGCATTCCCATTATTTTCAGGCAAAAAGGCAGAAATTCACCTTATGTAGAAGAAAAATTGCAGAAATTTCACATATTTCAGGGCAAAAAGGAAGAAATTTTCTGTATTTTGGAGCAAAATTGCAGAAATTCCCCTAGTTGTGGGGCAAGAAGACAGAAATTCCCTATATGTTGGGGCAAAAAGACAGAAATTATCTTTATTTTGTGGCAAAACTTAGAAATTCCACTTATTTTGGGGCAAAATTCCAGAAATTTCCCTTATTTTGGGGCAAAATTGCAGAAATTTCACTTATTTTGGGGCAAAATTGCCGAAATTTCACTTATTTCAGGGGAAAAAGGCAGAAATTTTGCTTATTTTGGGGCAAAAAGTCAGAAATTCCTAATATTTTGTGGCAAAAATGCAGAAATTCCCCTTATATTGAGGTAAAAAGGCTGAAATTCCCCTTATTTGGGGGCAAAGAGGCAGAAATTTCCCTTATTTTGGGGCAAAATTGGAGAAATATCACGTATTTCCTGGTAATAATTCAGAAATTCCCCTTATTTTGGGGCAAACAAGACAGAAATTCCCTTTGTTTTGGGGGAAAAAGACAGAAATTCCACTTATTTAGAGGCAAAAAGGCAGAAATTTCCATTATTTTGGAGCAAAAATGAAGAAATTTACCTTTTTATGGCAAAAAGGTATGCATTCCTGTTATTTTTGGGATAAAAAGCAGAAATTCCCCGTATTTAGAAGCAAAATTGCAGAAATTCTCTAATTTTCAGGCAAAAAGGCAGAAATTCTTCTTATTTTGGGGCAAAAAGACAGAAAATCTCCTTTTTTCGGGAGCAAACAGTCAGAAATTTCCCTTATTTTAAGGCAAAATTGAAGAAATTTCCTTTACATTGGGGCAAAATTGCAGAAATTTCCCTTATTTTGGGGCAAAATTGCAGAAATTTCACTTACTTCAGGGTAATAAGTCAGAAATTTCCCTTATTTTGGGGCAAAAAAGACAGAAATTATCTTTGTTTTGGGGGAAAAAGACAGAAATTCCACTTATTTAGAGGCAAACAGGCAGAAATTCCCTTTATTTTGGAGCAAAAATGAAGAAATTACCCTTTTTATAGCAAAAAGGTATGCATTCCCATTATTTTCAGGCAAAAAGGCAGAAATTTCCTGTATTTTGGAGCAAAATTGCAAAATTCCCCTAATTTTGGGGCAAAAGGCAGAAATTCCCTTTATTTTGGGGCAAAAATCAGAAATTCCCCTTATTTTGGGGCAAAATTCCTGAAATTTCCTTTATTTTGTGGTAAAATTGCAGGAATTTACCTTATTTTAGGGCAAAATTGCAGAAATTTCCCTTATTTGGGGCAAAATTTCAGAAATTTCACTTATTTTCAGGTAAAAAGGCTGAAATTTCCTTAGTTTTGGGGCAAAAACGAAGAAATTCCCCTTATTTTGGGGAAAAATTGCAGAAATTTCACTACTTTTAGAGAAAAAAAGCAAAAATTTTTCTAATTTTAGGGCAAAAAGACAGAAATTCCCATTATTTTGGGGCAAAAAATCAGAAATTCACCTTATTTAGGGGTAAAATTGCAGAAATTTCACATATTTCAGGGCAAAAAGGCAGAAATTCCCCGTATTTTGGAGCAAAATTACAGAAATTGCCCTAATTTTGGGGCAAAAGGCAGAAATTCCCTATATTTTGGGGCAAAAATCAGAAATTCCCTTTATTTTGGGGCAAAATTCCAGAAATTTCTTTTATTTTGGGGCAAAATTGCAAAAATTTTTCTTATTTGGGGCAAAATTGCAGAAATTTCACTTATTTTCAGGTAAAAAGGCTGAAATTTCCTTTATTTTGGGGCAAAAAGGGAGAAATTCCCCTTATTTTGGGGCAAAATTGCAGAAATTTCCGATATTATTGGGAAAAATTGCAGAAATTTTCTTTATTTTAGGGCAAAATTGCAGAAATTTCACTTATTTCATAGAAAAAAAGCAAAACTTTTTCTTATTTTGGGGCAAAAAGGCAGAAATTCCCATTAATTTGTGGCAAAAAGGCAGAAATTCACCTTATTTTGGGGTAAAATTGCAGAAATTTCACATATTTCAGAACAAAAAGGAAGAAATTTCCCTTATTTTGGGGCAAAATTGCAGAAATTTCACTTATTTCAGTGTAGTAAGTCAGAAATTCCCCTTATTTTTTGGCGAAAAAGACAGAAATTCCCTTTGTTTTGAGGGAAAAAGACAGAAATTCCACTTATTTAGAGGCAAAAAGGCAGAAATTCCCCTTATTTTAGAGCAAAAATTAATTAATTTCCCTTTTTATGGCAAAAAGTTATGCATTCCCATTATTTTCGGGCAAAAAGGCAGAAATTCCCTGTATTTTGGAGCAAAATTGCAGAAATTCCCCTAATTTTAAGGCAAAAGGCAGAAATTCCCTTTATTTTGAGGCAAAAATCAGAAATAACCCTTATTTTGGGGCAAAATTCTAGAAATTTTATTTATTTTGGGGCAAAATTGCAGGAATTTACATTATTTTGGGGCAAAATTGCAGAAATTTCCCTCATTTGGGTCAAAATTTCAGAAATTTCACTTATTTTAAAGTAAAAAGTCTGAAATTTCCTTTGTTTAGGGGCAAAAAGGAAGAAATTCCCTTTATTTTGGGCAAAATTGCAGAAATCTCCCTTATTATGGAAAAAAAATGCAAAAATTTCTCTTATTTTAGGGCAAAATTGCAGAAATTTCACTTTTTTTGAGAAAAAAAGCAAAAATTTTTCTTATTTTGGGGCAAAAAGGCAGAATTTCCCATTATTTTGGGGCAAAAAAGCAGAAATTCACCTTATTTAGGTGTAAAATTGCAGAAATTTCACATATTTCATGGCAAAAAGGCAGAATTCCCCATATTTTGGAGCAAAATTGCAGAAATTCCCCTAATTTTGGGCTAAAAAGTCAGAAAATCCCTATATGTTGGGGCAAAAAGACAGAAATTTTCCTTATTTTGGGGCAAAACTTAGAAATTCCACTTATTTTGGGGCAAAATTTCAGAAATTTCCCTTATTTTGGGGCAAAATTGCAGAAATTTCACTTATTTTGAGGCAAAATTGCAGAAATTTCACTTATTTCAGGGAAAAAAGGCAGAAATTTTCCTTATTTTGGGGCAAAAAGTCAGAAATTCCTAATATTTTGTGGCAAAAATGCAGAAATTCCCCTTATTTTGAGGTAAAAAGGCTGAAATTCCCCTTATTTCAGGGCAAAAAGGCAGAAATTTCCCTTATTTTGGGGCAAAATTGCAGAAATTTCACTTATTTTAGGGTAATAAATCAGAAATTCCCCTTATTTTGGGGCAAAAAAGACAGAAATTCTCTTTGTTTTGGGGGAAAATGACAGAAATTTTACTTATTGAGAAGCAAAAAGGCAGAAATTCCCCTTAGTTTGGAGCAAAAATGAAGAAATTTCCCTTTTTTATGGCAAAAAGTTATGCATTCCCCTTATTTTTGGGCAAAAAGGCAGAAATTCTCCGTATTTTGGAGCAAAATTGCAGAAATTCCGATAATTGTGGTGCAAAAAGGCAGAAATTCCCTATATGTTGGGGCAAAAAGACAGAAAATGTCCTTATTTTGGAGCAAAACTCAGAAATTCCACTTATTTTGGGGCAAAATTGCAGAAATTTCACTTATTTCAGGGAAAAAAGGCAGAAATTTTCTTTATTTTGGGGCAAAAAAGCAGAAATTCCTAATATTTTGTGGCAAAAATGCAGAAATTCCCTTTATTTTGAGGTAAAAAGGCTGAAATTCCCCTTATTTGTTGGCAAAAAGGCAAAAATTTCCCTTAATTTGGGGCAATATTGCAGAAATTTCACTTTTTTCAGGGTAATAAGTCAGAAATTTTTCTTATTTTGTCGCAAAAAAGACAGAAAATCCCTTTGTTTTGGGAGAAGAAAACAGAAATTCCACTTATTTAGAGGCAAAAAGCAGAAATTCCCCTTACTTTGAAGCAAAAATGAAGAAATTTCCCTTTTTTAAGGCAAAAAGGTATGCATTCTTCTAATTTTCGTGCAAAAAGGCAGAAATTCCCGGTATTTTGGAGCAAAATTGGAAAAATTCTCCTAATTGTGGGGCAAAAATGCAGAAATTCTCTATATGTTTTGGCAAAAAGACAGAAATTCGCCTTATTTTGGGTCAAAACTCAGAAATTCCACTTATTTTGGGGCAAAATTCCAGAAATTTCCCTTATTCTGGGGCAAAATTGCAGAAATTTCACTTATTTTGGGCAAAATTGCAGAAATTTCACTTATTTCATGGAAAAAAAAGAAATTTTGTTATTTTGGGGCAAAAAGGCAGAAATTCCCCTTATTTTGAGGTAAAAAGGCTGAAATTCCCCTTATTTGGGGGCAAAAAGGCAGAAATATCCCTTATTTTGGGGCAAAATTGCAGAAATTTCACTTATTTCAGGGTAATAATTCAGAACTTCCCCTTATTTTGGGGCAAAAAAGAAAGAAATTCCCTTTGTTTTGGGGGAAAAAAGACAGAAATTCCACTTATTTAGAGGCAACAAGGCAGAAATTCCCCTTATTTTGGAGCAAAAATGAAGAAATTTCCCTTTTTATTACAAAAAGGAATGCATTCCCATTATTTTCAGGCAAAAAGGCAGAAATTCCCCGTATTTTGGAGCAAAATTACAGAAATTGCCCTAATTTTGGGGCAAAAGGCAGAAATTCCCTATAATTTGGGGCAAAAATCAGAAATTCCCCTTATTTTGGGGCAAAATTCCAGAAATTTCCTTTATTTTGGGGCAAAATTGCAAAAATTTTTCTTATTTGGGGCAAAATTGCAGAAATTTCACTTATTTTCAGGTAAAAAGGCTGAAAATTCCTTTATTTTGGGGCAAAAAGGGAGAAATTACCCTTATTTTGGGGCAAAATTGCAGAAATGTTTGTTATTATTGGGAAAAATTGCAGAAATTTTCCTTATTTTAGGGCAAAATTGCAGAAATTTCACTTACTTCAGAGAAAAAAAGCAAAACTTTTTCTTATTTTGGGGCAAAAAGGCAGAAATTGCCATTATTTTGGGGCAAAAAGGCAGAAATTCACCTTATTTAGGGGTAAAATTGCAGAAATTTCACATATTTCAGGGCAAAAAGGAAGAAATTTTCTGTATTTTGGAGCAAAATTGCAGAAATTCCCCTAGTTGTGGGGCAAAAAGACAGAAATTCACTATATGTGGGGCAAAAAGACAGAAATTCTCTTTATTTTGTGGCAAAACTTAGAAATTCCACTTATTTTGGGGCAAAATTCCAGAAATTTCCCTTATTTTGGGGCAAAATTGCAGAAATTTCACATATTTTGGGGCAAAATTGCCAAAATTTCACTTATTTCAGGGGAAAAAGGCAGAAATTTTCCTTATTTTGGGGCAAAAAGTCAGAAATTCCTAATATTTTGTGGCAAAAATGCAGAAATTCACCTTATTTTGAGGTAAAAAGGCTGAAATTCCCCTTATTTGGAGGCACAGAGGCAGAAATTTCCCTTATTTTTGGGCAAAATTGGAGAAATTTCACGTATTTCAGGGTAATAATTCAGAAATTCCCCTTATTTGGGGGCAAAAAGACAGAAATTCCCTTTGTTTTGGGGGAAAAAGACAGAAATTCCACTTATTTAGAGGCAAAAAGGCAGAAATTCCCCTTATTTTGGAGCAAAAATGAAGAAATTTACCTTTATATGGCAAAAATATATGCATTCCTGTTATTTTTGAGATAAAAAGCAGAAATTCCCCGTCTTTAGAAGCAAAATTGCAGAAATTCTCTAATTTTCAGGCAAAAAGGCAGATATTCTCCTTATTTTGTGGCAAAAAGACAGAAAATCTCCTTTTTTCGGGAGAAAAACAGTCAGAAATTTCCCTTATTTTGGCGCAAAATTGCAGAAATGTCCTTTACATTGGGGCAAAATTGCAGAAATTTCCCTTATTTTGGGGCAAAATTGCAGAAATTTCACTTACTTCAGGGTAATAAGTCAAAAATTTCCCTTATTTTGGGGCAAAAAAGACAGAAATTCTCTTTGTTTTGAGGGGAAAAGACAGAAATTCCACTTATTTAGAGGCAAACAGGCAGGAATTCCCTTTATTTTGGAGCAAAAATGAAGAAATTACCCTTTTTATGGCAAAAAGGTATGCATTCCCATTATTTTCAGGCAAAAAGGCAGAAATTCACCTTATTTGGGGTAAAATTGCAGAAATTTCACATATTTCAGGGCAAAAAGGAAGAAATTTTCTGTATTTTGGAGCAAAATTGCAGAAATTCCCCTAGTTGTGGGGCAAAAAGACAGAAATTCACTATATGTTGGGGCAAAAAGACAGAAATTCTCTTTATTTTGTGGCAAAACTTAGAAATTCCACTTAATTTGGGGCAAAATTCCAGAAATTTCCCTTATTTTGGGGCAAAATTGCAGAAATTTCATTATTTCAGAGGAAAAATCCAGAAATTTTCCTTATTTTGGAGCAAAAAGTCAGAAATTCCTAATATTTTGTGGCAAAAATGTAGAAATTCCCCTTATATTGAGGTAAAAAGGCTGAAATTCCCCTCATTTGGGGGCAAAGAAGCAGAAATTTCCCTTATTTTGGGGCAAAATTGGAGAAATTTCACATATTTCAGGGTAATAATTCAGAAATTCCCCTTATTTTGGGGAAAAAAAGACAGAAATTCCCTTTGTTTTGGGGGAAAAAGACAGAAATTCCACTTATTTAGAGGCAAAATGTAGAAATTCCTCTTATTTTGGAGCAAAAATGAAGAAATTTACGTTTTTATGGCAAAAAGGTATGCATTCCTGTTATTTTTGGGATAAAAAGCAGAAATTCCCCGTATTTAGAAGCAAAATTGCAGAAATTCTCTAATTTTCAGGCAAAAAGGCAGAAATTCTCCTTATTTTGGGGCAAAAAGACAGAAAATCTCCTTTTTACGGGAGCAAACAGTCAGAAATTTCCCTTATTTTGGCGCAAAATTTCAGAAATTTCCTTTACATTGGGGCAAAATTGCAGAAATTTCCCTTATTTTGGGGCAAAATTGCAGAAATTTCACTTACTTCAGGGTAATAAGTCAGAAATTTCCCTTATTTTGGGGCAACAAAGACAGAAATTCTCTTTGTTTTGTTGGAAAAAGACAGAAATTCCAATTATTTAGAGGCAAACAGGCAGAAATTCCCTTTATTTTGGAGCAAAAATGAAGAAATTACCCTTTTTATGGCAAAAAGGTAGGCATTCCCATTATTTTCAGGCAAAAAGGCAGAAATTCACCTTATGTAGGGGAAAAATTGCAGAAATTTCACATATTTCACGGCAAAAAGGAAGAAATTTTCTGTATTTTGGAGCAAAATTGCAGAAATTCCCCTATTTGTGGGGCAAGAAGACAGAAATTCCCTATATGTTGGGGCAAAAAGACAGAAATTATCATTATTTTGTGGCAAAACTTAGAAATTCCACTTATTTTGGGGCAATATTCCAGAAATTTCCCTTATTATGGGGCAAAATTGCAGAAATTTCACTTATTTTTGGGCAAAATTGCTGAAATTTCACTTATTTCAGAGGAAAAAGGCAGAAATTTTCCTTATTTTGGGGCAAAAATTCAGAAATTCCTAATATTTTGTGGCAAAAATGCAGAAATTCCCCTTATATTGAGGTAAAAAGGCTGAAATTCCCTTTATTTGGGGGCAAAGAGGCAGAAATTTCCCTTATTTTGGGGCAAAATTGGAGAAATTTCACGTATTTCAGGGTAATAATTCAGAAATTCCCCTTATTTTGGGGCAAAAAAAAAATTCCCTTTGGTTTGGGGGAAAAAGACAGAAATTCCACTTATTTAGAGGCAAAAAGGCAGAAATTCCCCTTATTTTGGAGCAAAAATGAAGAAATTTACCTTTATATGGCAAAAAAATATGCATTCCTGTTATTTTTGGGATAAAAAGCAGAAATTCCCCGTATTTAGAAGCAAAATTGCAGA
Source organism: Micromys minutus (assembly GCF_963924665.1). Classification (NCBI taxonomy): domain Eukaryota; kingdom Metazoa; phylum Chordata; class Mammalia; order Rodentia; family Muridae; genus Micromys; species Micromys minutus. The sequence goes on from NW_027667302.1 coordinate 2,168,463, forward strand.
AATTCTCTAATTTTCAGGCAAAAAGGCAGAAATTCTCCTTATTTTTGGGCAAAAAGACAGTTAATCTCCTTTCTTCGGGAGCAAACAGTAAGAAATTTCCCTTATTTTGGCGCAAAATTGCAGAAATTTCCTTTACATTGGGGCAAAATTGCAGAAATTTCCCTTATTTTGGGGCAAAATTGCAGAAATTTCACTTACTTCAGGGTAATAAGTCAAAAATTTCCCTTATTTTGGGGCAAAAAAGACAGAAATTCTCTTTGTTTTGAGGGAAAAAGACAGAAATTCCACTTATTTAGAGGCAAACAGGCAGAAATTCCCTTCATTTTGGAGCAAAAATGAAGAAATTATCCTTTATATGGCAAAAAGGTATGCATTCCCATTATTTTCAGGCAAAAGGCAGAAATTCACCTTATTTAGGGGTAAAATTGCAGAAATTTCACATATTTCAGGGCAAAAAAGAAGAAATTTTCTGTATTTTGGAGCAAAATTGCAGAAATTCCCCTAGTTGTGGGGCAAAAAGACAGAAATTCACTATATGTTGGGGCAAAAAGACAGAAATTCTCTTTATTTTGTGGCAAAACTTAGAAATTCCACTTAATTTGGGGCAAAATTCCAGAAATTTCCCTTATTTTGGGGCAAAATTGCAGAAATTTCATTATTTCAGAGGAAAAATCCAGAAATTTTCCTTATTTTGGAGCAAAAAGTCAGAAATTCCTAATATTTTGTGGCAAAAATGTAGAAATTCCCCTTATATTGAGGTAAAAAGGCTGAAATTCCCCTCATTTGGGGGCAAAGAAGCAGAAATTTCCCTTATTTTGGGGCAAAATTGGAGAAATTTCACATATTTCAGGGTAATAATTCAGAAATTCCCCTTATTTTGGGGAAAAAAAGACAGAAATTCCCTTTGTTTTGGGGGAAAAAGACAGAAATTCCACTTATTTAGAGGCAAAATGTAGAAATTCCTCTTATTTTGGAGCAAAAATGAAGAAATTTACGTTTTTATGGCAAAAAGGTATGCATTCCTGTTATTTTTGGGATAAAAAGCAGAAATTCCCCGTATTTAGAAGCAAAATTGCAGAAATTCTCTAATTTTCAGGCAAAAAGGCAGAAATTCTCCTTATTTTGGGGCAAAAAGACAGAAAATCTCCTTTTTACGGGAGCAAACAGTCAGAAATTTCCCTTATTTTGGCGCAAAATTTCAGAAATTTCCTTTACATTGGGGCAAAATTGCAGAAATTTCCCTTATTTTGGGGCAAAATTGCAGAAATTTCACTTACTTCAGGGTAATAAGTCAGAAATTTCCCTTATTTTGGGGCAACAAAGACAGAAATTCTCTTTGTTTTGTTGGAAAAAGACAGAAATTCCAATTATTTAGAGGCAAACAGGCAGAAATTCCCTTTATTTTGGAGCAAAAATGAAGAAATTACCCTTTTTATGGCAAAAAGGTAGGCATTCCCATTATTTTCAGGCAAAAAGGCAGAAATTCACCTTATGTAGGGGAAAAATTGCAGAAATTTCACATATTTCACGGCAAAAAGGAAGAAATTTTCTGTATTTTGGAGCAAAATTGCAGAAATTCCCCTATTTGTGGGGCAAGAAGACAGAAATTCCCTATATGTTGGGGCAAAAAGACAGAAATTATCATTATTTTGTGGCAAAACTTAGAAATTCCACTTATTTTGGGGCAAAATTCCAGAAATTTCCCTTATTATGGGGCAAAATTGCAGAAATTTCACTTATTTTTGGGCAAAATTGCTGAAATTTCACTTATTTCAGAGGAAAAAGGCAGAAATTTTCCTTATTTTGGGGCAAAAAGTCAGAAATTCCTAATATTTTGTGGCAAAAATGCAGAAATTCCCCTTATATTGAGGTAAAAAGGCTGAAATTCCCTTTATTTGGGGGCAAAGAGGCAGAAATTTCCCTTATTTTGGGGCAAAATTGGAGAAATTTCACGTATTTCAGGGTAATAATTCAGAAATTCCCCTTATTTTGGGGCAAAAAAAAAATTCCCTTTGGTTTGGGGGAAAAAGACAGAAATTCCACTTATTTAGAGGCAAAAAGGCAGAAATTCCCCTTATTTTGGAGTAAAAATGAAGAAATTTACCTTTATATGGCAAAAAAATATGCATTCCTGTTATTTTTGGGATAAAAAGCAGAAATTCCCCGTATTTAGAAGCAAAATTGCAGAAATTCTCTAATTTTCAGGCAAAAAGGCAGAAATTCTCCTTATTTTTGGGCAAAAAGACAGTTAATCTCCTTTCTTCGGGAGCAAACAGTAAGAAATTTCCCTTATTTTGGCGCAAAATTGCAGAAATTTCCTTTACATTGGGGCAAAATTGCAGAAATTTCCCTTATTTTGGGGCAAAATTGCAGAAATTTCACTTACTTCAGGGTAATAAGTCAAAAATTTCCCTTATTTTGGGGCAAAAAAGACAGAAATTCTCTTTGTTTTGAGGGAAAAAGACAGAAATTCCACTTATTTAGAGGCAAACAGGCAGAAATTCCCTTCATTTTGGAGCAAAAATGAAGAAATTATCCTTTATATGGCAAAAAGGTATGCATTCCCATTATTTTCAGGCAAAAGGCAGAAATTCACCTTATTTAGGGGTAAAATTGCAGAAATTTCACATATTTCAGGGCAAAAAGGAAGAAATTTTCTGTATTTTGGAGCAAAATTGCAGAAATTCCCCTAGTTGTGGGGCAAAAAGACAGAAATTCACTATATGTTGGGGCAAAAAGACAGAAATTCTCTTTATTTTGTGGCAAAACTTAGAAATTCCACTTATTTTGGGGCAAAATTCCAGAAATTTCCCTTATTTTGGGGCAAAATTGCAGAAATTTCACTTATTTTGGGGCAAAATTGCCGAAATTTCACTTATTTCAGGGGAAAAAGGCAGAAATTTTCCTTATTTTGGAGCAAAAAGTCAGAAATTCCTAATATTTTGTGGCAAAAATGCAGAAATTCACCTTATATTGAGGTAAAAGGGCTGAAATTCCCCTTATTTGGGGGCAAAGAAGCAGAAATTTCTATTATTTTGGGGCAAAATTGGAGAAATTTCACATATTTCAGGGTAATAATTCAGAAATTCACCTTATTTTGGGGAAAAAAAGACAGAAATTCCCTTTGTTTTGGGGGAAAAAGACAGAAATTCCACTTATTTAGAGGCAAAAAGGCAGAAATTCCTCTTATTTTGGAGCAAAAATGAAGAAATTTCCCTTTTTATGGCAAAAAGGTATGCATTTCCATTATTTTTGGGCATAAAGGCAGAAATTCCCCGTATTTTGAAGCAAAATTGCAGAAATTCTCCTAAATTTGGGGCAAAAGGCAGAAATTCCCTTTATTTTGGGAGAAAAATCATAAATTCCCCTTATTTTGGGGCAAAATTCAAGAAATTTCCTTTGTTTTGGGGCAAAATTGCAGGAATTTATCTTATTTTAGGGCAAAATTTCGGAAATTTTTCTTATTTGGTGCAAAATTGCAGAAATTTCACTTATTTTCAGGTAAAAAGGCTGAAATTTCCTTTATTTTGTGGAAAAAGGGAGAAATTCCTCTAATTTTGGGGCAAAATTGCAGAAATTTCCCTTATTATTGGGAAAAATTTCAGAAATTTTCCTTATTTTAGGGCAAAATTGCAGAAATTTCACTTATTTTAAGGTAAAAAGGCTGAAATTTCCTTTATTTTGTGGCGAAAAGGGAGAAATTCCTCTAATTTTGGGGCAAAATTGCAGAAATTTCCCTTATTATTGGGAAAAATTTCAGAAATTTTCCTTATTTTAGGGCAAAATTTCAGAAATTTCACTTATTTCAAAGAAAAAAAGCAAAAATTTTTCTTATTTTGTGGCAAAATGGCAGAAATTCACATTATTTTGGGGCAAAAAGGCAGAAATTCACATTATTTTGGGGTAAAATTGCAGAAATTTCACTTATTTTTGGGCAAAATTGCAGAAATTTTACTTATTTCGGGTAAAAAAGGCAGAAATTTTCCTTATTTTGAGGCAAAAAAGGCAAAAATTTCCCTTATTTTGAGGTAAAAAGGCTGAAATTCCCTTTATTTGGGGGAAAAGAGGCAGAAATTTCCCTTAATTTGGGGCAAAATTGCAGAAATTTCACTTATTTCAGGGTAATTCGTCAGAAATTCCACTTATATTGAGGCAAAAAAGACAGAAATTCTCTTTGTTTTGGGGGAAAATGACAGAAATTCTACTTATTGAGAAGCAAAAAGGCAGAAATTCCCCTTAGTTTGGAGCTAAAATGAAGAAATTTCTTTTTTTTATGGCAAAAAGTTATGCATTCCCCTAATTTTTGAGCAAAAATGCAGAATTTCCCCGTATTTTGGAGCAAAATTGCAGAAATTCCCATAATTGTGGTGCAAAAAGGCAGAAATTCCCTATATGTTGGGGCAAAAAGACAGAAAATGTCCTTATTTTGGAGCAAAACTCAGAAATTCCACTTATTTTGGGGCAAAATTGCAGAAATTTCACTTATTTCAGGGAAAAAAGGCAGAAATTTTCTTTATTTTGGGGCAAAAAAGCAGAAATTCCTAATATTTTGTGGCAAAAATGCAGAAATTCCCTTTATTTTGAGGTAAAAAGGCTGAAATTCCCCTTATTTGTTGGCAAAAAGGCAAAAATTTCCCTTATTTTGGGGCAAAATTGCAGAAATTTCACTTTTTTCAGGGTAATAAGTCAGAAATTTTTCTTATTTTGGCGCAAAAAAGACAGAAAATCCCTTTGTTTTGGGAGAAGAAAACAGAAATTCCACTTATTTAGAGGCAAAAAGCAGAAATTCCCCTTATTTTGAAGCAAAAATGAAGAAATTTCCCTTTTTTAAGGCAAAAAGGTATGCATTCTTCTAATTTTCGTGCAAAAAGGCAGAAATTCCCGGTATTTTGGAGCAAAATTGGAAAAATTCTCCTAATTGTGGGGCAAAAATGCAGAAATTCCCTATATGTTTGGGCAAAAAGACAGAAATTCTCCTTATTTTGGGGCAAAACTCAGAAATTCCACTTATTTTGGGGCAAAATTCCAGAAATTTCCCTTATTCTGGGGCAAAATTGCAGAAATTTCACTTATTTTGGGCAAAATTGCAGAAATTTCTCTTATTTCATGGAAAAAAAAAGAAATTTTGTTATTTTGGGGCAAAAAGGCAGAAATTCCCCTTATTTTGAGGAAAAAGGCTGAAATTCCCCTTATTTGGGGGCAAAAAGTCAGAAATATCCCTTATTTTGGGGCAAAATTGCAGAAATTTCACTTATTTCAGGGTAATAAGTCAGAAATTCTTCTTATTTTGGGGCAAAAAAGAAAGAAATTCCCTTTGTTTTGGGGGAAAAAGAAAGAAATTCCACTTATTTAGAGGCAAAAAGGCAGAAATTCCCCTTATTTTAAAGCAAAAATGAAGAAATTTCCCTTTTTATGGCAAAAAGGTATGCATTCCCATTATTTTCAGGCAAAAAGGCAGAAATTCCCCGTATTTTGGATCAAATTACAGAAATTGCCCTAATTTTGGGGCAAAAGGCAGAAATTCCCTATATTTTGGGGCAAAAATCAGAAATTCCCCTTATATAGGGGCAAAATTCCAGAAATTTCCTTTATTTTGGGGCAAAATTGCAAAAATTTTTCTTATTTGGGGCAAAATTGCAGAAATTTCACTTATTTTCTGGTAAAAAGGCTGAAATTTCCTTTATTTTGGGGCAAAAAGGGAGAAATTCCCCTTATTTTGGGGCAAAATTGCAGAAAATTTCGATATTATTGGGAAAAATTGCAGAAATTTTCTTTATTTTAGGGCAAAATTGCAGAAATTTCACTTATTTCATAGAAAAAAAGCAAAACTTTTTCTTATTTTCGGGCAAAAAGGCAGAAATTCCCATTAATTTGTGGCAAAAAGTCAGAAATTCACCTTATTTTGGGGTAAAATTGCAGAAATTTCACATATTTCAGAACAAAAAGGCAGAAATTTCCCTTGTTTTGGGGCAAAATTGCAGAAATTTCACTTATTTCAGTGTAGTAAGTCAGAAATTCCCCTTATTTTGAGGCGAAAAAGACAGAAATTCCCTTTGTTTTGAGAGAAAATACAGAAATTCCACTTATTTAGAGGCAAAAAGGCAGAAATTCCCCTTATTTTAGAGCAAAAATTAATTAATTTCCCTTTTTATGGCAAAAAGTTATGCATTCCCATTATTTTCGGGCAAAAAGGCAGAAATTCCCTGTATTTTGGAGCAAAATTGCAGAAATTCCCCTAATTTTGGGGCAAAAGGCAGAAATTCCCTTTATTTTGAGGCAAAAATCAGAAATTCCCCTTATTTTGGGGCAAAATTCCAGAAATTTCCTTTATTTTGGGGCAAAATTGCAGGAATTTACATTATTTTGGGGCAAAATTGCAGAAATTTCCCTCATTTGGGTCAAAATTTCAGAAATTTCACTTATTTTAAGGTAAAAAGTCTGAAATTTCCTTTGTTTTGGGCCAAAAAGGAAGAAATTCCATTTATTTTGGGCAAAATTGCAGAAATCTCCCTTATTATGGAAAAAAATTGCAAAAATTTTTCTTATTTAAGGCAAAATTGCAGAAATTTCACTTTTTTTTGAGAAAAAAAGCAAAAGTTTTTCTTATTTTGGGGCAAAAAGGCAGAATTTCCCATTATTTTGGGGCAAAAAAGCAGAAATTCACCTTATTTAGGTGTAAAATTGCAGAAATTTCACATATTTCATAGCAAAAAGGCAGAATTCCCCGTATTTTGGAGCAAAATTGCAGAAATTCCCCCAATATCTGGCTAAAAAGGCAGAAAATCCCTATATGTTTGGGCAAAAAGACAGAAATTTTCCTCATTTTGGGGCAAAACTTAGAAATTCCACTTATTTTGGGGCAAAATTTCAAAAATTTCCCTTACTTTGGGGCAAAATTGCAGAAATTTCACTTATTTTGAGGCAAAATTGCAGAAATTTCACTTATTTCAGGGAAAAAAGGCAGAAATTTTCCTTATTTTGGGGCAAAAAGTCAGAAATTCCTAATATTTTGTGGCAAAAATGCAGAAATTCCCCTTATTTTGAGGTAAAAAGGCTGAAATTCCCCTTATTTCAGGGCAAATAGGCAGAAATTTCCCTTATTTTGGGGCAAAATTGCAGAAATTTCACTTATTTTAATGTAATAAATCAGAAATTCCCCTTATTTTGGGGCAAAAAAGACAGAAATTCTCTTTGTTTTGGGGGAAAATGACAGAAATTCTACTTATTGAGAAGCAAAAAGGCAGAAATTCCCATTAGTTTGGAGCAAAAATGAAGAAATTTTATTTTTTTAGGGCAAAAAGTTATGCATTCCCCTTATTTTTTGGCAAAAAGGCAGAAATTCCCCGTATTTTGGAGCAAAATTGCAGAAATTCCCATAATTGTGGTGCAAAAAGGCAGAAATTCCCTATATGTTGGGGCAAAAAGACAGAAAATGTCCTTATTTTGGAGCAAAACTCAGAAATTCCACTTATTTTGGGGCAAAATTGCAGAAATTTCACTTATTTCAGGGAAAAAAGGCAGAAATTTTCTTTATTTTGGGGCAAAAAAGCAGAAATTCCTAATATTTTGTGGCAAAAATGCAGAAATTCCCTTTATTTTGAGGTAAAAAGGCTGAAATTCCCCTTATTTGTTGGCAAAAAGGCAAAAATTTCCCTTATTTTGGGGCAAAATTGCAGAAATTTCACTTTTTTCAGGGTAATAAGTCAGAAATTTTTCTTATTTTGGCGCAAAAAAGACAGAAAATCCCTTTGTTTTGGGAGAAGAAAACAGAAATTCCACTTATTTAGAGGCAAAAAGCAGAAATTCCCCTTATTTTGAAGCAAAAATGAAGAAATTTCCCTTTTTTAAGGCAAAAAGGTATGCATTCTTCTAATTTTCGTGCAAAAAGGCAGAAATTCCCGGTATTTTGGAGCAAAATTGGAAAAATTCTCCTAATTGTGGGGCAAAAATGCAGAAATTCCCTATATGTTTGGGCAAAAAGACAGAAATTCTCCTTATTTTGGGGCAAAACTCAGAAATTCCACTTATTTTGGGGCAAAATTCCAGAAATTTCCCTTATTCTGGGGCAAAATTGCAGAAATTTCACTTATTTTGGGCAAAATTGCAGAAATTTCTCTTATTTCATGGAAAAAAAAAGAAATTTTGTTATTTTGGGGCAAAAAGGCAGAAATTCCCCTTATTTTGAGGAAAAAGGCTGAAATTCCCCTTATTTGGGGGCAAAAAGGCAGAAATATCCCTTATTTTGGGGCAAAATTGCAGAAATTTTACTTATTTCAGGGTAATAAGTCAGAAATTCCCCTTATTTTGGGGCAAAAAAGAAAGAAATTCCCTTTGTTTTGGGGGAAAAAGAAAGAAATTCCACTTATTTAGAGGCAAAAAGGCAGAAATTCCCCTTATTTTGGAGCAAAAATGAAGAAATTTCCCTTTTTATGGCAAAAAGGTATGCATTCCCATTATTTTCAGGCAAAAAGGCAGAAATTCCCCGTATTTTGGATCAAATTACAGAAATTGCCCTAATTTTGGGGCAAAAGGCAGAAATTCCCTATATTTTGGGGCAAAAATCAGAAATTCCCCTTATTTTGGGGCAAAATTCCAGAAATTTCCTTTATTTTGGGGCAAAATTGCAAAAATTTTTCTTATTTGGGGCAAAATTGCAGAAATTTCACTTATTTTCTGGTAAAAAGGCTGAAATTTCCTTTATTTTGGGGCAAAAAGGGAGAAATTCCCCTTATTTTGGGGCAAAATTGCAGAAATTTCCGATATTATTGGGAAAAATTGCAGAAATTTTCTTTATTTTAGGGCAAAATTGCAGAAATTTCACTTATTTCATAGAAAAAAAGCAAAACTTTTTCTTATTTTGGGGCAAAAAGGCAGAAATTCCCATTAATTTGTGGCAAAAAGGCAGAAATTTACCTTATTTAGGGGTAAAATTGCAGAAATTTCACATATTTCAGGGCAAAAAGGAAGAAATTTTCTGTATTTTGGAGCAAAATTGCAGAAATTCCCCTAGTTGTGGGGCAAAAAGACAGAAATTCCCTATATGTTGGGCAAAAAACAGAAATTCTCCTTATCTTGTGGCAAAACTTAGAAATTCCACTTATTTTGGGGCAAAATTCCATAAATTTCCCTTATTTTGAGGCAAAATTGCAGAAATTTCACTTATTTTGGGGCAAATTTGCGGAAATTTCACTTATTTCAGGGGAAATAGGCAGAATTTTCCTTATTTTGGGGCAAAAAGTCAGAAATTCCTAATATTTTGTGGCAAAAATGCAGAAATTCCCCTTATTTTGAGGTAAAAAGGCTGAAATTCCCCTTATTTGGAGGCACAGAGGCAGAAATTTCCCTTATTTTTGGGCAAAATTGGAGAAATTTCACGTATTTCAGGGTGATAATTCAGAAATTCCCCTTATTTTGGGGCAAAAAAGACAGAAATTCCCTTTGTTTTGGGGGAAAAAGACAGAAATTCCACTTATTTAGAGGCAAAAAGGCAGAAATTTCCCTTATTTTGGAGCAAAAATGAAGAAATTTACCTTTATATGGCAAAAATATATGCATTCCTGTTATTTTTGGGATAAAAAGCAGAAATTCCCCGTATTTAGAAGCAAAATTGCAGAAATTCTCTAATTTTCAGGCAAAAAGGCAGAAATTCTCCTTATTTTGTGGCAAAAAGACAGAAAATCTCCTTTTTTCGGGAGCAAACAGTCAGAAATTTCCCTTATTTTGGCGCAAAATTGCAGAAATTTCCTTTACATTGGGGCAAAATTGCAGAAATTTCCCTTATTATGGGGCAAAATTGCAGAAATTTCACTTACTTCAGGGTAATAAGTCAAAAATTTCCCTTATTTTGGGGCAAAAAAGACAGAAATTCTCTTTGTTTTGAGGGAAAAAGACAGAAATTCCACTTATTTAGAGGCAAACAGGCAGAAATTCCCTTTATTTTGGAGCAAAAATGAAGAAATTACCCTTTTTATGGCAAAAAGGTATGCATTCCCATTATTTTCAGGCAAAAAGGCAGAAATTCACCTTATTTGGGGTAAAATTGCAGAAATTTCACATATTTCAGGGCAAAAAGGAAGAAATTTTCTGTATTTTGGAGCAAAATTGCAGAAATTCCCCTAGTTGTGGGGCAAAAAGACAGAAATTCACTATATGTTGGGGCAAAAAGACAGAAATTCTCTTTATTTTGTGGCAAAACTTAGAAATTCCACTTATTTTGGGGCAAAATTCCAGAAATTTCCCTTATTTTGGGGCAAAACTGCAGAAATTTCACTTATTTTGGGGCAAAATTGCCGAAATTTCACTTATTTCAGGGGAAAAAGGCAGAAATTTTCCTTATTTTGGAGCAAAAAGTCAGAAATTCCTAATATTTTGTGGCAAAAATGCAGAAATTTCCCTTATTTTGAGGTAAAAAGGCTGAAATTCCCCTTATTTGGAGGCACAGAGGCAGAAATTTCCCTTATTTTTGGGCAAAATTGGAGAAATTTCACGTATTTCAGGGTAATAATTCAGAAATTCCCCTTATTTTGGGGCAAAAAAGACAGAAATTCCCTTTGTTTTTGGGAAAAAAGACAGAAATTCCACTTATTTAGAGGCAAAAAGGCAGAAATTCCCCTTATTTTGGAGCAAAAATGAAGAAATTTACCTTTATATGGCAAAAAGATATGCATTCCTGTTATTTTTGGGATAAAAAGCAGAAATTCCCCGTATTTAGAAGCAAAATTGCAGAAATTCTCTAATTTTCAGGCAAAAAGGCAGAAATTCTCCTTATTTTTGGGCAAAAAGACAGAAAATCTCCTTTTTTCGGGAGCAAACAGTCAGAAATTTCCCTTATTTTGGCGCAAAATTGCAGAAATTTCCTTTACATTGGGGCAAAATTGCAGAAATTTCCCTTATTTTGGGGCAAAATTGCAGAAATTTCACTTACTTCAGGGTAATAAGTCAAAAATTTCCCTTATTTTGGGGCAAAAAAGACAGAAATTCTCTTTGTTTTGAGGGAAAAAGACAGAAATTCCACTTATTTAGAGGCAAACAAGCAGAAATTCCCTTTATTTTGGAGCAAAAATGAAGAAATTACCCTTTTTATGGCAAAAAGGAATGCATTCCCTTTATTTTCAGGCAAAAAGGCAGAAATTCACCTTATTTGTGGTAAAATTGCAGAAATTTCACATATTTCAGGGCAAAAAAAAAGAAATTTTCTGTATTTTGGAGCAAAATTGCAGAAATTCCCCTAGTTGTGGGGCAAAAAGACAGAAATTCACTATATGTTGGGGCAAAAAGACAGAAATTCTCTTTATTTTGTGGCAAAACTTAGAAATTCCACTTATTTTGGGGCAAAATTCCAGAAATTTCCCTTATTTTGGGGCAAAATTGCAGAAATTTCACTTATTTTGGGGCAAAATTGCCGAAATTTCACTTATTTCAGGGGAAAAAGGCAGAAATTTTCCTTATTTTGGAGCAAAAAGTCAGAAATTCCTAATATTTTGTGGCAAAAATGCAGAAATTCCCCTTATATTGAGGTAAAAAGGCTGAAATTCCCCTTATTTGGGGGCAAAGAAGCAGAAATTTCCCTTATTTTGGGGCAAAATTGGAGAAATTTCACATATTTCAGGGTAATAATTCAGAAATTCCCCTTATTTTGGAGAAAAAAAGACAGAAATTCCCTTTGTTTTGGGGGAAAAAGACAGAAATTCCACTTATTTAGAGGCAAAAAGGCAGAAATTCCTCTTATTTTGGAGCAAAAATGAAGAAATTTAACTTTTTATGGCAAAAAGGTATGCATTCCTGTTATTTTTGGGATAAAAAGCAGAAATTCCCCGTATTTAGAAGCAAAATTGAAGAAATTCTCTAATTTTCAGGCAAAAAGGCAGAAATTCTCCTTATTTTGGGGCAAAAAGACAGAAAATCTCCTTTTTACGGGAGCAAACAGTCAGAAATTTCCCTTATTTTGGCGCAAAATTTCAGAAATTTCCTTTACATTGGGGCAAAATTGCAGAAATTTCCCATATTTTGGGGCAAAATTGCAGAAATTTCACTTACTTCAGGGTAATAAGTCAGAAATTTCCCTTATTTTGGGGCAACAAAGACAGAAATTCTCTTTGTTTTGGGGGAAAAAGACAGAAATTCCACTTATTTAGAGGCAAACAGGCAGAAATTCCCTTTATTTTGGAGCAAAAATGAAGAAATTACCCTTTTTATGGCAAAAAGGTATGCATTCCCATTATTTTCAGGCAAAAAGGCAGAAATTCACCTTATTTAGGGGTAAAATTGCAGAAATTTCACATATTTCAGGGCAAAAAGGAAGAAATTTTCTGTATTTTGGAGCAAAATTGCAGAAATTCCCCTAGTTGTGGGGCAAAAAGACAGAAATTCATTATATGTTGGGGCAAAAAGACAGAAATTCTCTTTATTTTGTGGCAAAACTTAGAAATTCCACTTATTTTGGGGCAAAATTCCAGAAATTTCCCTTATTTTGGGGCAAAATTGCAGAAATTTCACTTATTTTGGGGCAAAATTGCCGAAATTTCACTTATTTCAGGGGAAAAAGGCAGAAATTTTCCTTATTTTGGAGCAAAAAGTCAGAAATTCCTAATATTTTGTGGCAAAAATGTAGAAATTCCCCTTATATTGAGGTAAAAAGGCTGAAATTCCCCTTATTTGGGGGCAAAGAAGCAGAAATTTCCCTTATTTTGGGGCAAAATTGGAGAAATTTCACATATTTCAGGGTAATAATTCAGAAATTCCCCTTATTTTGGGGAAAAAAAGACAGAAATTCCCTTTGTTTTGGGGGAAAAAGACAGAAATTCCACTTATTTAGAGGCAAAAAGGCAGAAATTCCTCTTATTTTGGAGCAAAAATGAAGAAATTTACCTTTATATGGCAAAAATATATGCATTCCTGTTATTTTTGGGATAAAAAGCAGAAATTCCCCGTATTTAGAAGCAAAATTGCAGAAATTCTCTAATTTTCAGGCAAAAAGGCAGAAATTCTCCTTATTTTAGGGCAAAAAGACAGAAAATCTCCTTTTTACGGGAGCAAACAGTCAGAAATTTCCCTTATTTTGGCGCAAAATTTCAGAAATTTCCTTTACATTGGGGCAAAATTGCAGAAATTTCCCTTATTTTGGGGCAAAATTGCAGAAATTTCACTTACTTCAGGGTAATAAGTCAGAAATTTCCCTTATTTTGGGGCAACAAAGACAGAAATTCTCTTTGTTTTGGGGGAAAAAGACAGAAATTCCACTTATTTAGAGGCAAACAGGCAGAAATTCCCTTTATTTTGGAGCAAAAATGAAGAAATTACCGTTTTTATGGCAAAAAAGTTTGCATTCCCATTATTTTCAGGCAAAAAGGCAGAAATTCACCTTATTTAGGGGTAAAATTGCAGAAATTTCACATATTTCAGGGCAAAAAAGAAGAAATTTTCTGTATTTTGGAGCAAAATTGCAGAAATTCCTATAGTTGTGGGGCAAGAAGGCAGAAATTCCCTATATGTTGGGGCAAAAAGACAGAAATTCTCTTTATTTTGTGGCAAAACTTAGAAATTCCACTTATTTTGGGGCAAAATTCCAGAAATTTCCCTTATTTTGGGGCAAAATTGCAGAAATTTCACTTATTTTGGGGCAAAATTGCCGAAATTTTACTTATTTCAGGGGAAAAAGGCAGAAATTTTCTTTATTTTGGGGCGAAAAGTCAGAAATTCCTAATTTTTTGTGGCAAAAATGCAGAAATTCCCCTTATATTGAGGTAAAAAGGCTGAAATTCCCCTCATTTGGGGGCAAAGAGGCAGAAATTTCTCTTATTTTGGGGCAAAATTGGAGAAATTTCACGTATTTCAGGGTAATAATTCAGAAATTCCCCTTATTTTGGGGCAAAAAAGACAGAAATTCCCTTTGCTTTGGGGGAAAAAGACAGAAATTCCACTTATTTAGAGGCAAAAAGGCAGAAATTTTCCTTATTTTGTAGAAAAAATGAAGAAATTTACCTTTTTATGGCAAAAAGGTATGCATTCCTGTTATTTTTGGGATAAAAAGCAGAAATTCCCCATATTTAGAAGCAAAATTGCAGAAATTCTCTAATTTTTAGGCAAAAAGGCAGAAATTCTCCTTATTTTGGGGCAAAAAGACAGAAAATCTCCTTTTTTCGGGAGCAAACAGTCAGAAATTTCCCTTATTTTGGGGCAAAATTGCAGAAATTTCCTTTACATTGGGGCAAAATTGCAGAAATTTCCCTTATTTTGGGCAAAATTGCAGAAATTTCACTTACTTCAGGGTAATAAGTCAGAAATTTCCCTTATTTTGGGGCAAAAAAGACAGGAATTCTCTTTGTTTTGGGGGAAAAAGACAGAAATTCCACTTATTTAGAGCCAAACAGGCAGAAATTCCCTTTATTTTGGAGCAAAAATGAAGAAATTACCCTTTTTATTGCAAAAAAGTATGCATTCCCATTATTTTCAGGCAAAAAGGCAGAAATTCCCTGTATTTTGGAGCAAAATTGCAGAAATTCCCCTAATTTGGGGGCAAAAAGGCAGAAATTCCCTATATGTTGGGCAGAAAAGACAGAAATTCTCTTTATTTTGGGGCAAAACTCAGAAATTCCATTTATTTTGGGGCAAAATTCCAGAAATTTCCCTTATTTTGGGTCAAAATTGCAGAAATTTCACTTATTTCAGGGCATAATTCAAAAATTCCTTTTATTTTGGGGCAAAAAAACAGAAATTCCATATATTTTTTGGTAAAAAGGCAATAATTTCATTTACTTTGTGGTAAAAAAGCAGAAATTCCTATTATTTTGGGGCAAAAATGAAGAAATTTCCCTTTTTTGTGGTAAACAGTATACATTCCTTTTACATTCAGGATAAAAAGCAGAAATTCCCCGTATTTTGAAGCAAAATTGCAGAAATTCTCATAATTTTTGGGCAAAAAGGCAGAAATTCCCTAATTTTGGGGCAAAAGTCAGAAATTCCCTTTATTTTGGGGCAAAAATCAGAAATTCCCCTTCTTTTGGTGCAAAATTCAAGAAATTTCCTTTATTTTGGGGCAAAATTTCAGGAATTTACCTTATTTTGGGGCAAAATTGCAGAAATTTCAGTTATTTTCAGGTAAAAAGGCTGAAATTTCCTTTGTTTTGTGGCAAAAAGGGAGAAATTCCCCTTATTTTGGAGCAAAATTGCAGAAATTTCCCTTATTATGGGGAAATATTGCAGAAATTTCCCTTAATTCACGGCG
Organism: Micromys minutus; assembly: GCF_963924665.1. NCBI lineage: Eukaryota > Metazoa > Chordata > Mammalia > Rodentia > Muridae > Micromys > Micromys minutus. Next base: position 2,183,686 of record NW_027667302.1, read on the forward strand.
AAAAGGCAGAAATTTCCCTTATTTTGGAGAAAAAATGAAGAAATTTCCCTTTTTATTGCAAAAAGGTATGCATTCCCATTATTTTCGGGCAAAAGGCAGAAATTCCCCGTATTTTGGAGCAAAATTGCAGAAATTCCCCTAATTGTGGGGCAAAAAGCAAAAATTCCTTTTATTTGCGGGCAAAAATCAGAAATTCCCCTTATTTTGGGGCAAAATTCCAGAAATTACCTTTATTTTGGGGCAAAATTGCAGAAATTTACCTTATTTTGGGGCAAAATTGCAAAAATTTCCCTTATTTGGGGCAAAATTGCAGAAATTTCAGTTATTTTCAGGTAAAAAGGCTGAAATTTTTTTTATTTTGTGGCAAAAAGGGAGAAATTCCCCTTATTTTGGGGCAATATTGCAGAAATTTCCTTTATTATGAGGAAATATTGCAGAAATTTCCCTTAATTTAAGGCAAAATTGTAGAAATTTCACTTATATCAGAGAAAAAAAGCAAAAATTTTTCTTATTTTGGGGCAAAAAGGGAGAAATTCCCATTATTTTGGGGCAAAAAGGCAGAAATTCACCTTATTTTGGGGTAAAATTGCAGAAATTTCACATATTTCAGGGCAGAAAGTCAGAAATTTCCCTTAATTTGGGGCAAAAAAGACAGAAATTTTCTTTGTTTTGGGTGAAAAAGACAGAAATTCCACTTATTTAGAGGCAAAAAGGCAAAAATTCCCCTTATTTTGGAGCAAAAATGAAGAAATTTACCTTATTTATGGCAAAAAGTTATGCATTCCCTTTATTTTCGGGCAAAATGGCAGAAATTCCTCGTATTTTGGAGCAAAATTGCAGAAATTCCCCTAATTTTGGGGCAAAAATGCAGAAATTTTCTATATGTTGGGGCAAAAAGGCAAAAATTCTCCTTATTTTGGGGCAAAACTCAGAAATTCCACTTATTTTGGGGCAAAATTTCAGAAATTTCCTTTATTCTGGGGAAAAATTGCAGAAATTTCACTTATTTTCAGGTAAAAAGGCTGAAATTTCCTTTATTTTGGGGCAAGAAGAGAGAAATTCCCCTTATTTTGGGGTAAAAATGCAGAAATTCCCCTTATTTTGAGGTAAAAAGCCTGAAATATCCCTTATTTGTGGGCAAAGAGGCAGAAATTTTCCTTATTTTGGGGCAAAATTGCAGAAATTTCACTTATTTCATAGTAAGAAGTAAGAAATTCCTCTTATTTTGGGGCAAAAATGATAGAAATTCCTTTTGTTTTGGGGGAAAAAGACAGAAATTCCAATTATTTAGAGGCAAAAAGCAGAAATTCCCCTAATTTTGGAGCAAAAATGAAGAAATTCACCTTTTTATGGCAAAAAGGTATGCATTCCCCTTACTTTCGGGATAAAAGCAGAAATTCCTCGTATTTTGAAGCAAAATTGCAGAAATTCTCATAATTTTCGGGCAAAAAGACAGAAATTCTTTTTTTGGGGGGCAAAAAGACAGAAAATCTCCTTTTTTTGGGAACAAACAGTCAGAAATTTCCCTTATTTTGGGGCAAAATTGCATAAATTTCCTTTACATTGGGGCAAAATTTAAGAAATTTCCTTTATTTTGGGGCAAAATTGCAGAAATTTCACTTATTTCAGGGTAATAAGTCAGAAATTCCCCTTATTTTGGGGCAAAAAAGACAGAAATTCCTTTTGTTTTGGGGGAAGAAGACAGAAATTCCACTTATTTAGAGGTAAAAAGGCAGAAATCACCTTTATTTTGGAGCAAAAATAAAGAAATTAACCTTTTTATGGCAAAAAGGTATGCATTCCTATTATTTTCGGGCAAAAAGGCAGAAATTCCTCGTATTTTGGAGCAAAAGTGCAGAAATTCCCCTGATTTTGGGGCAAAAGGCAAAAATTCTTTTTGTTTTGGGGCAAAATTCAGAAATTCCCATTATTTTGGGGCAAAAATTCAGAAATTTCCTTTATTTTGGGGCAAAATTGCAATAATTTACCTTATTTTGGGGCACAATTTCAGAAATTTCCCTTATTTGGGGCAAAATTGCAGAAATTTTAGTTATTTTCATGTAAAAAGGGTGAAATTTCCTTTATTTTGGGGCAAAAAGTGAGAAATTCCCCTTATTTTGGGGCAAAATTGCAGAAATTTCCCTTATTATGGGGAAAAATTGCAGAAATTTCGGTGATTTTAGGCCAAAATTGCAGAAATTTCACTTATTTCAGAGGAAAAAAGCAAAAATTTTTCTTATTTTGGGGCAAAAATGCAGAAATTCTCATTATTTTGGGGCAAAAAGTCAGAAATTCACCTTATTTTGGGGTAAAATTGCAGAAATTTCACATATTTCAGGGCAAAAAGGCAGAAATATCCCTTATTTTGAGGCAAAAAAGACAGAAATTCCCTTTGTTTTGGGGGGAAAAGACAGAAATTCCACTTATTTAGAAGCAAAAAGGCAGAAATTCCCCTTATTTTGGAGCAAAAATAAAGAAATTTCCCTTTTTTATGGCAAAAAGTTATGCATTCCCCTTATTTTCGGGAAAAAAGGCAGAAATTCCCCGTATTTTGGAGCAAAATTGCAGAAATTCCCCTAATTGTGGGGCAAAAATTCAGAAATTCCTTATATGTTGGGGCAAAAAGAAAGAAATTCTCCTTATTTGGGGGCAAAACTCAGAAATTCCACTTATTTTGGGGCAAAATTCCAGAAATTCCCCTTATTTTGGGGCAAAATTGCAAAATTTCACTTATTTTAGGTCAAAATTGCAGAAATTTCACTTATTTAAGGAAAAAAAGGCAGAAATTTTCTTTATTTTGGGGCAAAAAGGAAGAAATTCCTAATATTTTGTGGCAAAATGCAGAAATTCCTTTTATTTTGAGGTGAAAAGGCTGAAATTCCCCATATTTGTGGGCAAAAAGGCAGAAATTCTTTTTATTTTGGGGCAAAACTCTAAATTCCACTTATTTTGGGGCAAAATTCCAGAAATTTCCCTTATTCTGGGGCAAAATTGCAGAAATTTCACTTATTTTTGGGCAAAATTTCAGAAATTTCACTTATTTCAGGGAAAAAAGGGAGAAATTTTCCTTATTTTTGGGCAAAAAGGCAGAAATTCCCCTTATTTTGAGGTAAAAAGCCTGAAATTCTCTTTATTTGGGGGCAAAACGAAGGAATTTCCCTTATTTTGGGGCAAAATTGCCGAAATTTCACATATTTCAGGGTAATAATTCAGAAATTCCACTTATTTTAGGGTAAAAAAGACAGAAATTCCCTTTGTTTCTGAAAAAAAAGACAGAAATTCCACTTATTTAGAGGCAAAAAGGCCGAAATTCCCCTTATTTTGGAGCAAAAATGAAGAAATTTACCTTTTTATGGCAAAAAGGTATGCATTCCCCTTACTTTCGGGATAAAAGCAGAAATTCCCCGTATTTTGATGCAAAATTACAGAAATTTTCATAATTTTTGAGCAAAAAGGCAGAAATTTTCCTTATTTTTGGGCAACAAGGCACAAAATCTCCTATTTTTGGAAAAAACAGTCAGAAATTCCCCTTATTTTTGGGCAAAATTGCAGAAATTTCCTTTACATTGGGGCAAAATTGCAGAAATTTCGCTTTTTTGGGGCAAAATTGCAGAAATTTCACTTATGTCAGGGTAATAATTGAGAAATTCTCCTTATTTTGCGGCAAAAAAACCAGAAATTCCCTTTGTTTTGGGGGAAAAAAACAGAAATTCCACTTAATTAGAGGCAAAAATGCAGAAATTCCCCTTTTTTTGGAGCAAAAATGAAGAAATTTCCCTTTTTATGACAAAAAGGTATGCATTCCCATTATTTTCGGGCAAAAAGGCAGAAATTCCTCATATTTTGGAGCAAAATTGCAGAAATTCCCTTAATTTTGGGGCAAAAGGCAGAAATTCCCTTTATTTTGGGGCCAAAATCAGAAATTCCCATTATTTTGGGGCAAAATTCAAGAAATTTCCTCTATTTTGGGGCATAATTGCAGGAATTTACCTTATTTTGGAGCAAAATTGCAGAAATTTCTCTTATATGGGGCAAAATTACAGAAATTTCACTTATTTTCAGGTAAAAAGGCTGAAACTTCATTTATTTTGGGGCAAAAAGAAAGAAATTCCCCTTATTATGGGTCAAAATTGCAGAAATTTCCCTAAATATGTTGAAATATTGCAGAAATTTCCCTTAATTTAAAGCAAAATTACAGAAATTTCACTTATTTCAGAGAAAAAAAGCAAAAATTTTTCTTATTTTGGGGCCAGAAAGCAGAAATTCCCATTATTTTGGGGCAAAATGCCGAAATTCACCTTATTTTGGGGTAAAATTGCAGAATTTTCACATATTTCAGGGCAAAAAGGCAAATATTTCCCTTATTTTGGGGCAAAAAAGACAGAAATTCCCTTTGTTTTGGGGGAAAAAGACAGAAATTCCACTTATTTAGAGGCAAAAAGGCAGAAATTCCCCTTATTTTGGAGCAAAAATGAAGAAATTTTCCTTTTTTATGGCAAAAAGTTATGCATTCCCCTTATTTTCGGGCAAAAAGGCAGATATTTCCCATATTTTGGAGCAAAATTGCAGAAATTCCCCTAATTGTGGGGCAAAAATGCAGAAATTCCCTATATGTTTGGGCAAAAAGACAGAAATTCTTTTTATTTTGGGGCAAAATTCAGAAATTTCACTTATTTGGGGCAAAATTCAAGAAATTTCCCTTATTTTGGGGCAAAATTGCTGAAATTTCACTTATTTTGGGGCAAAATTGCAGAAATTCCCTTTATTTTGAGAGAAAAAGGCTGAAATTCCCCTTATTTGTGGTCAAAAAGGCAGAAATTTCTCTTATTTTGGGGCAAAAAGACAGTAATTTCCCTTATTTTGTGGCAAAAAGGTAGAAATTTCTTTTATTTTGGGTCAAAATTGCAGAAATATCACTTATTTCAGGGCCTAATTCAAAAATTCCTTTTATCTTGGGACAAAATAAGAGAAATTCCATTTATTTTTGGTTAAAAAGGGAGAAATTTCACTTATTTTGAGGTAAAAAGCAGAAATTCTTCTAATTTTGGGGCAAAAATGAAGAAATTTCCCTTTTTTTGTGGCAAAAGGTATACATTCCCCTTACTTTCGGGATAAAAAGCCGAAATTGCCCGTATTTTGAAGCAAAATTGCAGACATTTTCATAATTTTCAGGCAAAAAAGCAGAAATTCTTCTTATTTTAGGGCAAAAAGACAGAAAATCTCCTTTTTTCGGGAGCAAACAGTCAGAAATTCCCCTTATTTTGGGGCACAATTGCAGAAATTTCCTTTACATTGGGGCAAAATTTCAGAAATTTCCCTTATTTTGGGGCAAAATTGCAGAAATTTCACTTATTTCAGGGTAATAAGTCAGAAATTCCCCTTATTTTGGGGAATAAAAGACAGAAATTCCCTTTGTTTTGGGGGAAAAAGACAGAAATTCCACTTAGTTAGAGGCAAAAATGCAGAAATTCCCCTTATTTTGGAGCAAAAATGAAAAAATTTCCCTTTTTATGGCAAAAAGGTATGCATTCCCATTATTTTCGGGAAAAAAGGCACAAATTCCCAGTATTTTGGAGCAAAATTGCAGAAATTCCCCTTATTTTGGGGCAAAAGGCAGAAATTCCCTTTATTTTGAGGCAAAAATCAGAAATTCCCCTTATTTTGGGGCAAAACTCAAGAAATTTCTTTTACTTTTGGGCAAAATTTCAGGAATTTACCTTATTTTGGGGTAAAATTGCAGACATTTCCTTTATTTGGGGCAAAATTGCATAAAATTCACTTATTTTCAGGTAAAAAGTCTGAAATTTCCTTAATTTTAGGGCAAAAAAAGAGAAATTCCCCTTATTTTGGGGCAAAATTGCAGAAAATTCCCTTGTTATGGGATAAAATTTCAGAAATTTCCCTTATTTTAGGGCAAAATTGCAGAAATTTCACTTACTTCAGAGAAATAAAGCAAAAATGTTTCTTATTTTGGGGCAAAAAGGCAGAAATTCCCATTATTTTAGGGCAAAAAGGCAGAAATTCACCTTATTTTGGGGTAAAATTGCAGAAATTTTACTTATTTCAGGGCAAAAAGGCAGAAATTTCCCTTATTTTGGGGCAAAATTGCAGAAATTTCACTTATTTCAGGGTAATAAGTCAGAAATTCCCCCTTATTTTGGGGCAAAAAATACAGAAATTCCCGTTGTTTTGGAGAAAAAAGACAGAAATTCCACTTATTTAGAGACAAAAAGGCAGAAATTCCCCTTATTTTGGAGGAAAAATGAAGAAATTTTCCTTTTTATGGCAAAAAGGTATGCATTCCCCTTATTTTCGGGCAAAAAGGCAGAAATTCCCCGTATTTTGGAGCAAAATTGCAGAAATTCCCCTAATTGTTTGGCAAAAATGCAGAAATTCCTAATATGTTGGGGCAAAAAGACAGAAATTCTCCTTATTTAAGGGCATAATTCAGAAATTCCACTTATTTTGGGGAAAAAATCCAAAATTTCTCTTATTTTGGGGCAAAATTGCACAAATTTCACTTATTTCAGGGAATAAAGGCAGAAATTCTCCTTATTTTGGGGCAAAAATGTAGAAATTCTTAATATTTTGTGGCAAAAATGCAGAAATTCGCTTTATTTTGAGGGAAAAAGGCTGAAATTCCCCTTATTTGGGGGCAAAAAGGCAGAAATTTCCCTTATTTTGGGGCAAAAAGACAGTAATTCCCCTTATTTTGTGGCAAAAAGGTAGAAATTTCTTTTATTTTGGGGCAAAATTGGAGAAATATCACTTATTTCAGGGCCTAATTCAAAAATTCCTTTTATTTTGGGGCAAAAAAAGAGAAATTCCATTTATTTTTGGTTAAAACGGGAGAAATTTCACTTATTTTGAGGTAAAAAGCAGAAATTCCTCTTATTTTGGGGCAAAAATGAAGAAATTTCCCTTTTTTGTGGCAATAGGTATACATTCCCCTTACTTTCGGGATAAAAAGCCGAAATTCCCCGTATTTTGAAGCAAAATTGCAGGAATTTTCATAATTTTCGGGCAAAAAAGCAGAAATTCTCCTTATTTTAGGGCAAAAAGACAGAAAATCTCCTTTTTTCGGGAGCAAACAGTCAGAAATTCCCCTTATTTTGAGGCACAATTGCAGAAATTTCCTTTACATTGTGGCAAAATTGCAGAAATTTCCCTTATTTTGGGGCAAAATTGCAGAAATTTCACTTATTTCAGGGTAATAAGTCAGAAATTCCCCTTATTTTGGGGCAAAAAAGACAGAAATTCCCTTAATTTTGGGAGAAAAAGACAGAAATTCGACTTAGTTATTGGGAAAAATGCAGAAATTCCCCTTATTTTGGAGCAAAAATGAAGAAATTTTCCTTTTTATGGCAAAAAGGTATGCATTCCCATTATTTTCGTGCAAAAAGGCAGAAATTCCCCGTATTTTGGAGCAAAATTGCAGAAATTGCCCTAATTTTGGGGCAAAAGGCAGAAATTCCCTTTATTTTGCGGCAAAAATCAGAAATTCCCCTTATTTTGGGGCAAAATTCAAAAAATTTCCTTTATTTTGGGGCAAAATTGCAGGAATTTACCTTATTTTGGGGCAAAATTGCAGAAATTTCCTTTATTTGGGGCAAAATTGCATAAAATTCACTTATTTTCAAGTAAAAAGGCTGAAATTTCCTTTATTTTGGGGCAAAAAAAGAGAAATTCCCCTTATTTTGGGTCAAAATTGCAGAAATTTCCCTTATTATGGAAAAATTGCAGAAATTTCCATATTTTAGAGCAAAATTGCAGAAATTTCACTTATTTCAGGGTAATAAGTCAGAAATTCCCGCTTATTTTTGGGCAAAAAATGCAGAAATTCCCGTTGTTTTCGGGGAATAAGATAGAAATTCCACTTATTTAGAGGCAAAAATGCAGAAATTCCCCTTATTTTGGGGCAAAATTGCAGAAATTTCCTTTACATTGGGGCAAAATTGCAGAAATTTCCCTTATTTTGGGGCAAAATTGCAGAAATTTCACTTATTTCAGGGTAATAAGTCAGAAATTCCCCTTATTTGGGGGCAAAAAAGACAAATATTCTCTTTGTTTTGGGGGAAAAAGACAGAAATTCCACTTAGATAGAGGCAAAAATGCAGAAATTCCCCTTATTTTGGAGCAAAAATGAAGAAATTTTTCTTTTTATGGCAAAAAGGTATGCATTCCCATTATTTTCTTGCAAAAAAGCAGAAATTCCCCGTATTTTGGAGCAAAATTGCAGAAATTCCCCTAATTTTGGGGCAAAAGGCAGAAATTCCCTTTATTTTGGGACAAAAATCAAACATTCCCCTTATTTTGGGGCAAAATTCAAGAAATTTCCTTTATTTTGGGGTAAAATTGCAGGAATTTCCCTTATTTTGGGGCAAAATTGCAGAAATTTCCTTAATTTGGGGCAAAATTGCATAAAATTCACTTATTTTCAGGTAAAAAGGCTGAAATTTTCTTTATTTTGGGGCAAAAAAAGAGAAATTCCCCTTATTTTGGGGCAAAATTGCAGAAATTTCCCTTGTTATGGGAAAAAATTGCAGAAATTTCCCTTATTTTAGGACAAAATTGCAGAAATTTCACTTATTTCAGAGAAATAAAGCAAAAATGTTTCTTATTTTGGGGCAAAAAGGCAGAAAATCTCATTATTTTTGGGCAAAAAGGCAGAAATTCACCTTATTTTGCGGTAAAATTGCAGAAATTTCACATATTTCAGGGCAAAAAGGCAGAAATTTCCCTTTTTTGGGTGCAAAATTGCAGAAATTTCACTTATTTCAGGGTAATAAGTCAGAAATTCCCCCTTATTTTGGGGCTAAAAATACAGAAATTCCCGTTGTTTTGGGGAAAAAAGACAGAAATTCCACTTATTTGGAGTCAAAAAGGCAGAAATTCCCCTTATTTTGGAGCAAATATGAAGAAATTTCCCTTTTTTATGGCAAAAAGATATGCATTTCCCTTATTTTTGAGAAAAAAGGCAGAAATTCCCCGTATTTTGGAGCAAAATTGCAGAAATTCCCCTAATTCTGGGGCAAAAGGCAGAAATTCCCTATATGTTGGGGCAAAAAGACAGAAATTCTCCTTATTTTGGGGCAAAACTCAGAAATTCCACTTCTTTTGGGGCAAAATTCCAGAAATTTCCCTTATTTTGGGGCAAAATTGTAGAAATTTCACATATATTGGGGCAAAATTGCAGAAATTTCACTTATTTCAGGGGAAAAAGTCAGAAATTTTCCTTATTTTGGGGCAAAATAACAGAAATTCCTAATATTTTGTGGCAAAAATGCAGAAATTCCTCTTATTTTGAGGTAAAAAGGCTGAATTCCCCTTATTTGGGGGCAAAAAGGCAGAAATTTCCCTTATTTTGGGGCAAAATTGCAGAAATTTCACTTATTTCAGGGTAATGAGTCAGAAATTCCTCTTATTTTGGAGCAAAAAAGAGAGAAATTCCCTTTGTTTTTTGGGAAAAAGACAGAAATTCCACTTATTTAGAGGCAAAAAGGCAGAAATTCCCCTTATTTTGGAGCAAAAATGAAGAAATTTCATTTTTTATGGCAAAAAGGTATGCATTCCCATTATTTTCGGGCAAAAACGCAGAAATTTCCTGTATTTTGGAGCAAAAAGGCAGAAATTCCCCGTATTTTGGAGCAAAATTGCAGAAAATCCCCTAATTTTGGGGCAAAAATCAGAAACTCTCTTTATTTTGGGGCAAAATTCAAGAAATTCCCTTTATTTTGGGGCAAAATTGGAGGAATTTACCTTATTTTTGGGCAAAATTGCAGAAATTTCCCTTATTTGGGGCAAAATTGCAGAAATTTCACTTATTTTCAAGAATAAGGGCTGATATATCCTTTATTTTGGGGCAAAAAGGGAGAAATTTCTCTTATTTTGGGGCAAAATTGCAGAAATTTTTCTTATTTGGGGCAAAATTGCAGAAACTTCAATTATTTTCAGGTAAAAAGGCTGAAATTTCCTTTATTTTCGGGCAAAAAGGGAGAAATTCCCCTTATTTTGGGGCAAAATTGTAGAAATTTCCCTAGTTATTGAAAAAAATTGCAGAAATTTTCCTTATTTTAGGGCAAAATTGCAGAAATTTCACTTATTTCAGAGAAAAAACGCAAAAATTTTTCTTATTTTGGGGCAAAAAGGCAGAAATTCCCATTATTTTGGGGCAAAAAGGCAGAAATTGGACTTATTTTGGGGTAAAATTGCAAAAATTTCACATATTTCAGGGCAAAAAGGCAGAAAATTCCCTTATTTTGGGGCAAAATTGCAGAAATTTCACTTATTTCATGGTAATAAGTCAGAAATTCCTTTTATTTTGGGGCAAAAAAGACAAAAATTCCTTTTGTTTTGGGGGAAAAAGACAGAAATTCCACTTATTTAGAGGCAAAAAGGCAGAAATACCCATTATTTTGGAGCAAAAATGAAGAAATTTCCCTTTTTTATGGCAAAAAGTTATGCATTCCCCTTATTTTCTGGCAAAAAGGCAGAAATTCCCTGTATTTTGGAGAAAAATTGCAGAAATTCCCCTAATTGTTGGGCAAAAATGCAGAAATTCCTAATATGTTGGGGCAAAAAGACAGAAATTCTCCTTATTTAAGGGCATAATTCAAAAATTCCACTTATTTTGGGGAAAAAATCCAAAATTTCTCTTATTTTGGGGCAAAATTGCACAAATTTCACTTACTTCAGGGAAAAAAGGCAGAAATTTTCCTTATTTTGGGGCAAAAATGTAGAAATTCTTAATATTTTGTGGCAAAAATGCAGAAATTCGCTTTATTTTGAGGGAAAAAGGCTGAAATTCCCCTTATTTGGGGGCAAAAAGGCAGAAATTTCCCATATATTGGGGCAAAAAGACAGTAATTCCCCTTATTTTGTGGCAAAAATGTAGAAATGTCTTTTATTTCTGGGCAAAATTGCAGAAATATCACTTATTTCAGGGCCTAATTCAAAAATTCCTTTTATTTTGGGGCAAAAAGAGAGAAATTCCATTTATTTTTGGTTAAAAAGGGAGAAATTTCACTTATTTTGAGGTAAAAAGTAGAAATTCCTCTTATTTTGGGGCAAAAATAAAGAAATTTCCCTTTTTTGTGGCAAAAGGTATACATTCCCCTTACTTTCGGGATAAAAAGCCGAAATTGCCCGTATTTTGTAGCAAAATTGCAGAAATTTTCATAATTTTCGGGCAAAAAAGCAGAAATTCTCCTTATTTTAGGGCAAAAAGACAGAAAATCTCCTTTTTTCGGGAGCAAACAGTCAGAAATTCCCCTTATTTTGGGGCAAAATTGCAGAAATTTCCTTTACATTGTGGCAAAATTGCAGAAATTTCTCTTATTTTGGGGCAAAATTGCAGAATTTTCACTTATTTCAGGGTAATAAGTCAGAAATTTCCCTTATTTTGGGGCAAAAAAGACAGAAATTCCCTATGTTTTGGGGGAAAAAGACAGAAATTCCACTTAGTTAGAGGCAAAAATGCAGAAATTCCCCTTATTTTGGAGCAAAAATGAAGAAATTTTCCTTTTTATGGCAAAAAGGTATGCATTCCCATTATTTTTGTGCAAAATGGCAGAAATTCCCCGTATTTTGGAGCAAAATTGCAGAAATTGCCCTAATTTTGGGGCAAAAGGCAGAAATTCCCTTTATTTTGGGGCAAAAATCAGAAATTCCTGTTATTTTGGGGCAAAATTCAAAAAAATTCCCTTATTTTGGGGCAAAATTGCAGGAATTTACCTTATTGTGGGGCAAAATTGCAGAAATTTTCTTTATTTGGGGCAAAATTGCATAAAATTCACTTATTTTCAAGTAAAAAGGCTGAAATTTCCTTTATTTTGGGGCAAAAAAAGAGAAATTCCCCTTATTTTGGGTCAAAATTGGAGAAATTTCCCTTATTATGGAAAAATTGCAGAAATTTCCATATTTTAGGGCAAAATTGCAGAAATTTCACTTATTTCAGGGTAATAAGTCAGAAATTCCCGCTTATTTTGGGGCAAAAAATGCAGAAATTCCCGTTGTTTTGGGGGAATAAAATAGAAATTCCACTTATTTAGAGGCAAAAAGGCAGAAATTCCTCTTATTTTGGGGCAAAGTTGCAGAAATTTCCTTTACATTGGGGCAAAATTGCAGAAATTTCCCTTATTTTGGGGCAAAATTGCAGAAATTTCACTTATTTCAGGGTAATAAGTCAGAAATTCCCCTTATTTTGGGGCAAAAAAGACAAATATTCTCTTTGTTTTGGGGGAAAAAGACAGAAATTCCACTTAGTTAGAGGCAAAAATGCAGAAATTCCCCTTATTTTGGAGCAAAAATGAAAAAATTTCACTTTTTTATGGCAAAAAGTTATGCATTCCCCTTATTTTCGGGCAAAAAGGCAGAAATTCCCCGTATTTTGGAGCAAAATTGCAGAAATTCCCCTAATTGTTGGGCAAAAATGCAGAAATTCCTAATATGTTTGGGCAAAAAGACAGAAATTCTCCTTATTTAAAGGCATAATTCAGAAATTCCACTTATTTTGGGGAAAAAATCCAAAATTTCTCTTATTTTGGGGCAAAATTGCACAAATTTCACTTATTTCAGGGAAAAAAGGCAGAAATTTTCCTTATTTTGGGGCAAAAATGTAGAAATTCTTAATATTTTGTGGCAAAAATGCAGAAATTCGCTTTATTTTGAGGGAAAAAGGCTGAAATTCCCCTTATTTGGGGGCAAAAAGGCAGAAATTTCCCTTATTTTGGGGCAAAAAGACAGTAATTCCCCTTATTTTGTGTCAAAAAGGTAGAAATTTCTTTTATTTCCGGGCAAAATTGCAGAAATATCACTTATTTCAGGGCCTAATTCAAAAATTCCTTTTATTTTGGGGCAAAAAGAGAGAAATTCCATTTATTTTTGGTTAAAAAGGGAGAAATTTCACTTATTTTGAGGTAAAAATCAGAAATTCCTCTTATTTTGGGGCAAAAATGAAGAAATTTCCCTTTTTTGTGGCAAAAGGTATACATTCCCCTTACTTTCGGGATAAAAAGCCGAAATTCCCCGTATTTTGAAACAAAATTGCAGAAATTTTCATAATTTTCGGGCAAAAAAGCAGAAATTCTCCTTATTTTAGGGCAAAAAGTCAGAAAATCTCCTTTTTTCGGGAGCAAACAGTCAGAAATTCCCCTTATTTTGGGGCAAAATTGCAGAAATTTCCTTTACATTGTGGCAAAATTGCAGAAATTTCCCTTATTTTGGGGCAAAATTGCAGAAATTTTACTTATTTCAGGGTAATAAGTCAGAAATTCCCCTTATTTTGGGGCAAAAAAGACAGAAATTCCCTTTGTTTTGGGGGAAAAAGACAGAAATTCCACTTAGTTAGAGGCAAAAATGCAGAAATTCCCCTTATTTTGGAGCAAATATAAAGAAATTTTCCTTTTTATGGCAAAAAGGTGTGCATTCCCATTATTTTCGTGCAAAAAGGCAGAAATTCCCCGTATTTTGAAGCAAAATTGCATAAATTGCCCTAATTTTGGGGCAAAAAGAAGAAATTCCCTTTATTTTGGGGCAAAAATCAGAAATTCCCCTTATTTTGGGGCAAAATTCAAAAAATTTCCTTTATTTTGGGGCAAAATTGCAGGAATTTACCTTATTTTGGGGCAAAATTGCAGAAATTTCCTTTATTTGGGGCAAAATTGCATAAAATTCACTTCTTTTCAAGTAAAAAGGCTGAAATTTCCTTTATTTTGGGGCAAAAAAAGAGAAATTCCCCTTATTTTGGGGCAAAATTGCAGATATTTCCCTTATTATGGAAAAATTGCAGAAATTTCCATATTTTAGGGCAAAATTGCAGAAATTTCACTTATTTCAGGGTAATAAGTCAGAAATTCCCGCTTATTTTGGGGCAAAAAATACAGAAATTCCCGTTGTTTTGGGGGAATAAGATAGAAATTCCACTTATTTAGAGGCAAAAAGGCAGAAATTCCTCTTATTTTGGGGCAAAATTGCAGAAATTTCCTTTACATTGGGGTAAAATTGCAGAAATTTCCCTTATTTTGGGGCAAAATTGCAGAAATTTCACTTATTTCAGGGTAATAAGTCAGAAATTCCCCTTATTTTGGGGCAAAAAAGACAAATATTCTCTTTGTTTTGGGGGAAAAAGACAGAAATTCCACTTAGTTAGAGGCAAAAATGCAGAAATTCCCCTTATTTTGGAGCAAAAATGAAGAAATTTTCCTTTTTATGGCAAAAAGGTATGCATTCCCATTATTTTCTGGCAAAAGACAGAAATTCCCCGTATTTTGGAGCAAAATTGCAGAAATTCCCCTAATTTTGGGGCAAAAGGCAGAAATTCCCCTTATTTTGGGGCAAAATTCAAGAAATTTCCTTTATTTTGGGGTAAAATTGCAGGAATTTTCCTTATTTTGGGGCAAAATTGCAGAAATTTCCTTAATTTGGGGCAAAATTGCATAAAATTCACTTATTTTCAGGTAAAAAGGCTGAAATTTTCTTTATTTTGGGGCAAAAAAAGAGAAATTCCCCTTATTTTGGGGCAAAATTGCAGAAATTTCCCTTGTTATGGGAAAAAATTGCAGAAATTTCCCTTATTTTAGGACAAAATTGCAGAAATTTCACTTATTTCAGAGAAATAAAGCAAAAATGTTTCTTATTTTGGGGCAAATAGGCAGAAAATCTCATTATTTTATGGCAAAAGGCAGAAATTCACCTTATTTTGTGGTAAAATTGCAGAAATTTCACATATTTCAGGGCAAAAAGGCAGAAATTTCCCTTTTTTGGGGGCAAAATTGCAGAAATTTCAGTTATTTCATGGTAATAAGTCAGAAATTCCCCCTTATTTTGGTGCTAAAAATACAGAAATTCCCGTTGTTTGGGGAAAAAAGACAGAAATTCCACTTATTTAGAGTCAAAAAGCAGAAATTTCCCCTTGTTTTGGGGCAAATATGAAGAAATTTCCCTTTTTTATGGCAAAAAGATATGCTTTTCTCTTATTTTTGAGAAAAAAGGCAGAAATTCCCCGTATTTTGGAGCAAAATTGCAGAAATTCCCCTAATTCTGGGGCAAAAGGCAGAAATTCCCTATATGTTGGGGCAAAAAGACAGATATTCTCCTTATTTTGGGGCAAAACTCAGAAATTCCACTTTTTTGGGGCAAAATTCCAGAAATTTCCCTTATTTTGGGGCAAAAATTGTAGAAATTTCACTTATTTTGGGGCAAAATTGCAGAAATTTCACTTATTTCAGGGAAAAAAGTCAGAAATTTTCCTTATTTTGGGGCAAAATAACAGAAATTCCTAATATTTTGTGGCAAAAATGCAGAAATTCCTCTTATTTTGAGGTAAAAAGGCTGAATTCCCCTTATTTGGGGGCAAAAAGGCAGAAATTTCCCTTATTTTGGGGCAAAATTGCAGAAATTTCACTTATTTCAGGGTAATGAGTCAGAAATTCCTCTTATTTTGGAGCAAAAAAGAGAGAAATTCCCATTGTTTTGTGGGAAAAAGACAGAAATTCCACTTATTTAGAGGCAAAAAGGCAGAAATTCCCCTTATTTTGGAGCAAAAATGAAGAAATTTCATTTTTTATGGCAAAAAGGTATGCATTCCCATTATTTTCGGGCAAAAACGCAGAAATTCCCTGTATTTTGGAGCAAAAAGGCAGAAATTCCCCATATTTTGTTGCAAAATTGCAGAAAATCCCCTAATTTTGGGGCAAAAATCAGAAACTCTCTTAATTTTGGGGCAAAATTCAAGAAATTCTCTTTATTTTGGGGCAAAATTGGAGGAATTTACCTTATTTTTGGGGAAATATTGCAGAAATTTCCCTTATTTGGTTCAAAATTGCAGAAATTTCACTTATTTTCAGGAATAAGGTCTGATATATCCTTTATTTTGGGGCAAAAAGGGAGAAATTTCTCTTATTTTGGGGCAAAATTGCAGAAATTTTTCTTATTTGGGGCAAAATTGCAGAAACTTCAATTATTTTCAGGTAAAAAGGCTGAAATTTTCTTTATTTTGGGGCAAAAAGGGAAAAATTCCCCTTATTTTGGGGCAAAATTGAAGAAATTTCCCTTGTTATTGAAAAAAATTGCAGAAATTTTTCTTATTTTAGGGCAAAATTGCAGAAATTTCACTTATTTCAGAGAAAAAACGCAAAAATTTTTCTTATTTTGGGGCAAGAAGGCAGAAATTCCCATTATTTTGGGGCAAAAAGGCAGAAATTGGACTTATTTTGGGGTAAAATTGCAGAAATTTCACATATTTCAGGGCAAAAAGGCAGAAATTTCCCTTATTTTGGGGCAAAATTGCAGAAATTTCACTTATTTCATGGTAATAAATCAGAAATTCCTTTTATTTTGGGGCAAAAAAGACAAAAATTCCTTTTGTTTTGGGGAAAAAGACAGAAATTCCACTTATTTAGAGGCAAAAAGGCAGAAATACCCATTATTTTGGAGCAAAAATGAAAAAATTTCCCTTTTTGATGGCAAAAAGTTATGCATTCCCCTTATTTTCGGGCAAAAAGGCAGAAATTCCCCGTATTTTGGAGCAAAATTGCAGAAATTCCCCTAATTGTTGGGCAAAAATGCAGAAATTCCTAATATGTTTGGGCAAAAAGACAGAAATTCTCTTTATTTAAAGGCATAATTCAGAAATTCCACTTATTTTGGGGAAAAAATCCAAAATTTCTCTTATTTTGGGGCAAAATTGCACAAATTTCACTTATTTCAGGGAAAAAAGGCAGAAATTTTCCTTATTTTGGGGCAAAAATGTAGAAATTCTTAATATTTTGTGGCAAAAATGCAGAAATTCGCTTTATTTTGAGGGAAAAAGGCTGAAATTCCCCTTATTTGGGGGCAAAAAGGCAGAAATTTCCCTTATTTTGGGGCAAAAAGACAGTAATTCCCCTTATTTTGTGTCAAAAAGGTAGAAATTTCTTTTATTTCCGGGCAAAATTGCAGAAATATCACTTATTTCAGGGCCTAATTCAAAAATTCCTTTTATTTTGGGGCAAAAAGAGAGAAATTCCATTTATTTTTGGTTAAAAAGGGAGAAATTTCACTTATTTTGAGGTAAAAAGCAGAAATTCCTCTTATTTTGGGGCAAAAATGAAGAAATTTCCCTTTTTTGTGGCAAAAGGTATACATTCCCCTTACTTGCGGGATAAAAAGCCGAAATTCCCCGTATTTTGAAGCAAAATTGCAGAAATTTTCATAATTTTCAGGCAAAAAAGCAGAAATTCTCCTTATTTTAGGGCAAAAAGACAGAAAATCTCATTTTTTCGGGAGCAAACAGTCAGAAATTCCCCTTATTTTGGGGCACAATTGCAGAAATTTCCTTTACATTGTGGCAAAATTGCAGAAATTTCCCTTATTTTGGGGCAAAATTGCAGAAATTTCACTTATTTCAGGGTAATAAGTCAGAAATTCCCCTTATTTTGGGGCAAAAAAGACAGAAATTCCCTTTGTTTTGGGGGAAAAAGACAGAAATTCCACTTAGAGGCAAAAATGCAGAAATTCCCCTTATTTTGGAGCAAAAATGAAGAAATTTTCCTTTTTATGGCAAAAAGGTATGCATTCCCATTATTTTCGTGCAAAAAGGCAGAAATTCCCCGTATTTTGGAGCAAAATTGCAGAAATTGCCCTAATTTTGGGGCAAAAGGCAGAAATTCCCTTTATTTTTGGGCAAAAATCAGAAATTCCCCTTATTTTGGGGCAAAATTCAAAAAATTTCCTTTATTTTGGGGCAAAATTGCAGGAATTTACCTTATTTTGGGGCAAAATTGTTGAAATTTCCTTTCTTTGGGGCAAAATTGCATAAAATTCACTTATTTTCAAGTAAAAAGGCTGAAATTTCCTTTATTTTGGGGCAAAAAAGAGAAATTCTTCTTATTTTTTGTCAAAATTGCAGAAATTTCCCTTATTATAAAAAAATTGCAGAAATTTCCCTTAAGTTAGGGCAAAATTGCAGAAATTTCACTTATTTCAGGGTAATAAGTCAGAAATTCCCGCTTATTTTGGGGCAAAAAATACAGAAATTCCCGTTGTTTTGGGGGAATAAGATAGAAATTCCACTTATTTAGAGGCAAAAAGGCAGAAATTCCCCTTATTTTGGGGCAAAATTGCAGAAATTTCCTTTACATTGGGGCAAAATTGCAGAAATTTCCCTTATTTTGGGGCAAAATTGCAGAAATTTCACTTATTTCAGGGTAATAAGTTAGAAATTCCCCTTATTTTGGGGCAAAAAAGACAAATATTCTCTTTGTTTTGGGGGAAAAAGACAGAAATTCTACTTAGTTAGAGGCAAAAATGCAGAAATTCCCCTTATTTTGGAGCAAAATTGAAGAAATTTTCCTATTTATGGCAAAAAGGTATGCATTCCCATTATTTTCTGGCAAAAAGGCAGAAATTCCCCGTATTTTGTAGCAAAATTGCAGAAATTCCCCTAATTTTGGGGCAAAAGGCAGAAATTCCCTTTATTTTGGGACAAAATTCAGACATTCCCCTTATTTTGGGGCAAAATTCAAGAAATTTCCTTTATTTTGGGGTAAAATTGCAGGAATTTACCTTATTTTGGGGCAAAATTGCAGAAATTTGCTTAATTTGGGGCAAAATTGCATAAAATTCACTTATTTTCAGGTAAAAAGGCTGAAATTTTTTTTATTTTGGAGCAAAAAAAGAAATTCCCCTTATTTTGGGGCAAAATTGCAGAAATTTCCCTTGTTATGGGAAAAAATTGCTGAAATTTCTCTTATTTTAGGACAAAATTGCAGAAATTTCACTTATTTCAGAGAAATAAAGCAAAAATGTTTCTTATTTTGGGGCAAAAAGGTAGAAAATCTCATTATTTTAGGGCAAAAAGGCAGAAATTCACCTTATTTTGCGGTAAAATTGCAGAAATTTCACATATTTCAGGGCAAAAAGGCAGAAATTTCCCTTTTTTGGGGGCAAAATTGCAGAAATTTCACTTATTTCAGGGAAATAAGTCAGAAATTCCCCCTTATTTTGGGGCTAAAAATACAGAAATTCCCGTTGTTTTGGGGAAAAAAGACAGAAATTCCACTTATTTAGAGTCAAAAAGGCAGAAATTCCCCTTATTTTGGAGCAAATATGAAGAAATTTCCCTTTTTTATGGCAAAAAGATATGCATTTCCCTTATTTTTGGGAAAAAAGGCAGAAATTCCCCGTATTTTGGAGCAAAATTGCAGAAATTCCCCTAATTCTGGGGCAAAAGGCAGAAATTCCCTATATGTTGGGGCAAAAAGACAGAAATTCTCCTTATTTTGGGGCAAAACTCAGAAATTCCACTTCTTTTGGGGCAAAATTCCAGAAATTTCCCTTATTTTGGGGCAAAATTGTAGAAATTTCACTTATTTTGGGGCAAAATTGCAGAAATTTCACTTATTTCAGGGAAAAAAGGCAGAAATTTTCCTTATTTTGGGGCAAAATAACAGAAATTCCTAATATTTTGTGGCAAAAGTGAAGAAATTCCTCTTATTTTGAGGTAAAAAGGCTGAATTCCCCTTATTTGGGGGCAAAAAGTCAGAAATTTCCCTTATTTTGGGGCAAAATTGAAGAAATTTCACTTATTTCAGGGTAATGAGTCAGAAATTCCTCTTATTTTGGGGCAAAAAAGAGAGAAATTCTCTTTGTTTTGTGGGAAAAAGACAGAAATTCCACTTATTTAGAGGCAAAAAGGCAGAAATTCCCCTTATTTTGGAGCAAAAATGAAGAAATTTCATTTTTTATGGCAAAAAGGTATGCATTCCCATTATTTTCGGGCAAAAACGCAGAAATTCCCTGTATTTTTGAGCAAAAAGGCAGAAATTCCCCGTATTTTGGAGCAAAATTGCAGAAAATCCCCTAATTTTGGGGCAAAAATCAGAAACTCTCTTAATTTTGGGGCAAAATTCAAGAAATTCCCTTTATTTTGGGGCAAAATTGGAGGAATTTACCTTATTTTTGGGCAAAATTGCAGAAATTTCCCTTATTTGGGGCAAAATTGCAGAAATTTCACTTATTTTCAGGAATAAGGGCTGATATATCCTTTATTTTGGGGCAAAAAGGGAGAAATTTCTCTTATTTTGGGGCAAAATTGCAAAAATTTCTCTTATTATGGGGAAAAATTGCAGAAATTTTCTTTATTTTAGAACAAAATTGCAGAAATTTCACTTATTTCAGAGAAAAAAAGCAAAAATTTTTCTTATTTTGGGGCAAAAAGGCAGAAATTCCCATTATTTTGGGGCAAAAAGGCAGAAATTTGACTTATTTTGGGGTAAAATTGCAGAAATTTCCCTAATTTAGGGGCAAAAGGCAGAAATTCCCTTTATTTTGGGGCAAAAATCATAAATTCCCCTTATTTTGGGAAAAAATTCAAAAAATTTCCTTTAATTTGGGGCAAAATTGCAGGAATTTACCTTATTTTGGGGCAAAATTGCAGAAATTTTTCTTATTTGGGGCAAAATTGCAGAAACTTCAATTATTTTCAGGTAAAAAGGCTGAAATTTCTTTTATTTTGGGGCAAAAAGGGAGAAATTCCCCTTATTTTGGGGCAAAATTGAAGAAATTTCCCTTGTTATTGAAAAAAATTGCAGAAATTTTCCTTATTTTAGGGCAAAATTGCAGAAATTTCACTTATTTCAGAGAAAAAACGCAAAAATTTTTCTTATTTTGGGGCAAAAAGGCAGAAATTCCCATTATTTCGGGGCAAAAAGGCAGAAATTCGACTTATTTTGGGGTAAAATTGCAGAAATTTCACATATTTCAGGGCAAAAAGGCAGAAATTTCCCTTATTTTGGGGCAAAATTGCAGAAATTTCACTTATTTCAGGGTAATGAGTCAGAAATTCCTCTTATTTTGGGGCAAAAAAAAGAGAAATTCCCTTTGTTTTGTGGGAAAAAGACAGAAATTCCACTTATTTAGAGGCAAAGAGGCAGAAATTCCCCTTATTTTGGAGCAAAAATGAAGAAATTTCATTTTTTATGGCAAAAAGGTATGCATTCCCATTATTTTCGGGCAAAAACGCAGAAATTCCCTGTATTTTTGAGCAAAAAGGCAGAAATTCCCCATATTTTGGAGCAAAATTGCAGAAAATCCCCTAATTTTGGGGCAAAAATCAGAAACTCTCTTAATTTTGGGGCAAAATTCAAGAAATTCTCTTTATTTTGGGGCAAAATTGGAGGAATTTACCTTATTTTTGGGCAAAATTGCAGAAATTTCCCTTATTTGGGGCAAAATTGCAGAAATTTCACTTATTTTCAGGAATAAGGGCTGATATATCCTTTATTTTGGGGCAAAAAGGGAGAAATTTCTCTTATTTTGGGGCAAAATTGCAAAAATTTCTCTTATTATGGGGAAAAATTGCAGAAATTTTCTTTATTTTAGAACAAAATTGCAGAAATTTCACTTATTTCAGAGAAAAAAAGCAAAAATTTTTCTTATTTTGGGGCAAAAAGGCAGAAATTCCCATTATTTTGGGGCAAAAAGGCAGAAATTCGACTTATTTTGGGGTAAAATTGCAGAAATTTCCCTAATTTAGGGGCAAAAGGCAGAAATTCCCTTTATTTTGGGGCAAAAATCATAAATTCCCCTTATTTTGGGAAAAAATTCAAAAAATTTCCTTTAATTTGGGGCAAAATTGCAGGAATTTACCTTATTTTGGGGCAAAATTGCAGAAATTTTTCTTATTTGGGGCAAAATTGCAGAAACTTCAATTATTTTCAGGTAAAAAGGCTGAAATTTCTTTTATTTTGGGGAAAAAAGGGAGAAATTCCCCTTATTTTGGGGCAAAATTGAAGAAATTTCCCTTGTTATTGAAAAAAATTGCAGAAATTTTCCTTATTTTAGGGCAAAATTGCAGAAATTTCACTTATTTCAGAGAAAAAACGCAAAAATTTTTCTTATTTTGGGGCAAAAAGGCAGAAATTCCCATTATTTCGGGGCAAAAAGGCAGAAATTCGACTTATTTTGGGGTAAAATTGCAGAAATTTCACATATTTCAGGGCAAAAAGGCAGAAATTTCCCTTATTTTGGGGCAAAATTGCAGAAATTTCACTTATTTCAGGGTAATGAGTCAGAAATTCCTCTTATTTTGGGGCAAAAAAAAGAGAAATTCCCTTTGTTTTGTGGGAAAAAGACAGAAATTCCACTTATTTAGAGGCAAAAAGGCAGAAATTCCCCTTATTTTGGAGCAAAAATGAAGAAATTTCATTTTTTATGGCAAAAAGTTATGCATTCCCATTATTTTCGGGCAAAAACGCAGAAATTCCCTGTATTTTGGAGCAAAAAGGCAGAAATTCCCCGTATTTTGGAGCAAAATTGCAGAAAATCCCCTAATTTTGGGGCAAAAATCAGAAACTCTCTTAATTTTGGGGCAAAATTCAAGAAATTCCCTTTATTTTGGGGCAAAATTGGAGGAATTTACCTTATTTTTGGGCAAAATTGCAGAAATTTTTCTTATTTGGGGCAAAATTGCAGAAATTTCACTTATTTTCAGGAATAAGGGCTGATATATCCTTTATTTTGGGGCAAAAAGGGAGAAATTTCTCTTATTTTGGGGCAAAATTGCAAAAATTTCTCTTATTATGGGGAAAAATTGCAGAAATTTTCTTTATTTTAGAACAAAATTGCAGAAATTTCACTTATTTCAGAGAAAAAAAGCAAAAATTTTTCTTATTTTGGGGCAAAAAGGCAGAAATTCCCATTATTTTGGGGCAAAAAGGCAGAAATTCGACTTATTTTGGGGTAAAATTGCAGAAATTCCCCTAATTTAGGGGCAAAAGGCAGAAATTCCCTTTATTTTGGGGCAAAAATCATAAATTCCCCTTATTTTGGGGCAAAATTCAAGAAATTTCCTTTAATTTGGGGCAAAATTGCAGGAATTTACCTTATTTTGGGGCAAAATTGCAGAAATTTTTCTTATGTGGGGAAAAATTGCAGAAACTTCAATTATTTTCAGGTAAAAAGGCTGAAATTTCTTTTATTTTGGGGCAAAAAGGGAGAAATTCCCCTTATTTTGGGGCAAAATTGAGGAAATTTCCCTTGTTATTGAAAAAAATTGCAGAAATTTTCCTTATTTTAGGGCAAAATTGCAGAAATTTCACTTATTTCAGAGAAAAAACGCAGAAATTTTTCTTATTTTGGGCCAAAAAGGCAGAAATTCCCATTATTTCGGGGCAAAAAGGCAGAAATTCGACTTATTTTGGGGTAAAATTGCAGAAATTTCACATATTTCAGGGCAAAAAGGCAGAAATTTAAATTTCACTTATTTCAGGGTAATGAGTCAGAAATTCCTCTTATTTTGGGGCAAAAAAGAGAGAAATTCCCTTTGTTTTGTGGGAAAAAGACAGAAATTCCACTTATTTAGAGGCAAAAAGGCAGAAATTCCCCTTATTTTGGAGCAAAAATGAAGAAATTTCATTTTTTATGGCAAAAAGGTATGCATTCCCATTATTTTCGGGCAAAAACGCAGAAATTCCCTGTATTTTGGAGCAAAAAGGCAGAAATTCCCCGTATTTTGGAGCAAAATTGCAGAAAATCCCCTAATTTTAGGACAAAAATCAGAAACTCTCTTTATTTTGGGGCAAAATTCAAGAAATTCCCTTTATTTTGGGGCAAAATTGGAGGAATTTACCTTATTTTTGGGCACAATTGCAGAAATTTCCCTTATTTGGGGCAAAATTGCAGAAATTTCACTTATTTTCAGGAATAAGGGCTGATATATCCTTTATTTTGGGGCAAAAAGGGAGAAATTTCTCTTATTTTGGGGCAAAATTGCAAAAATTTCTCTTATTATGGGGAAAAATTGCAGAAATTTTCTTTATTTTAGAACAAAATTGCAGAAATTTCACTTATTTCAGAGAAAAAAAGCAAAAATTTTTCTTATTTTGGGGCAAAAAGGCAGAAATTCCCATTATTTTGGGGCAAAAAGGCAGAAATTCGACTTATTTTGGGGTAAAATTGCAGAAATTCCCCTAATTTAGGGGCAAAAGGCAGAAATTCCCTTTATTTTGGGGCAAAAATCATAAATTCCCCTTATTTTGGGACAAAATTCAAAAAATTTCCTTTAATTTGGGGCAAAATTGCAGGAATTTACCTTATTTTGGGGCAAAATTGCAGAAATTTTTCTTATTTGGGGCAAAATTGCAGAAACTTCAATTATTTTCAGGTAAAAAGGCTGAAATTTCTTTTTTTTTGGGGCAAAAAGGGAGAAATTCCCCTTATTTTGGGGCAAAATTGAAGAAATTTCCCTTGTTATTGAAAAAAATTGCAGAAATTTTCCTTATTTTAGGGCAAAATTGCAGAAATTTAACTTATTTCAGAAAAAAAATGCAAAAATTTTTCTTATTTTGGGGCAAAAAGGCAGAAATTCCCATTATTTCGGGGCAAAAAGGCAGAAATTCGACTTATTTTGGGGTAAAATTGCAGAAATTTCACATATTTTCAAGAATAAGGGCTGATATATCCTTTATTTTGGTGCAAAAAGGGAGAAATTTCTCTTATTTTGGGGCAAAATTGCAAAAAATTTTCTTATTATCGGGAAAATTGCAGAAATTTTCTTTATTTTAGAACAAAATTGCAGAAATTTCACTTATTTCAGAGAAAAAAAGCAAAAATTTTTCTTATTTTGGGCAAAAAGGCAGAAATTCCCATTATTTTGGGGCAAAAAGGCAGAAATTCGACTTATTTTGGGGTAAAATTGCAGAAATTCCCCTAATTTAGGGGCAAAAGGCAGAAATTCCCTTTATTTTGGGGCAAAAATCATGAATTCCCCTTATTTTGGGGCAAAATTCAAGAAATTTCCTTTAATTTGGGGCAAAATTGCAGGAATTTACCTTATTTTGGGGCAAAATTGCAGAAATTTTTCTTATTTGGGGCAAAATTGCAGAAACTTCAATTATTTTCAGGTAAAAAGTTTGAAATTTCTTTTATTTTGGGGAAAAAAGGGAGAAATTCCCCTTATTTTGGGGCAAAATTGAAGAAATTTCCCTTGTTATTGAAAAAAATTGCAGAAATTTTCCTTATTTTAGGGCAAAATTGCAGAAATTTCACTTATTTCAGGGTAATGAGTCAGAAATTCCTCTTATTTTGGGGCAAAAAAGAGAGAAATTCCCTTTGTTTTGTGGGAAAAAGACAGAAATTCCACTTATTTAGAGGCAAAAAGGCAGAAATTCCCCTTATTTTGGAGCAAAAATGAAGAAATTTCATTTTTTATGGCAAAAAGGTATGCATTCCCATTATTTTTGGGCAAAAACGCAGAAATTCCCTGTATTTTGGAGCAAAAAGGCAGAAATTCCCCGTATTTTGGAGCAAAATTGCAGAAAATCCCCTAATTTTGGGGCAAAAATCAGAAACTCTCTTTATTTTGGGGCAAAATTCAAGAAATTCCTTTTATTTTGGGGCAAAATTGGAGGAATTTACCTTATTTTTGGGCAAAATTGCAGAAATTTCCCTTATTTGGGGCAAAATTGCAGAAATTTCTTTTATTTTCAAAAATAAGGGCTGATATATCCTTTATTTTGGGGCAAACAGGAAGAAATTTCTCTTATTTTGGGGCAAAATTGCAAAAATTTCTGTTATTATGGAGAAAAATTGCAGAAATTTTCTTTATTTTAGAACAAAATTGCAGAAATTTCACTTATTTCAGAGAAAAAAAGCAAAAATTTTTCTTATTTTGGGGCAAAAAGGCAGAAATTCCCATTATTTTGGGGCAAAAAGGCAGAAATTCGACTTATTTTGGGGTAAAATTGCAGAAATTCCCCTAATTTAGGGGCAGAAGGCAGAAATTCCCTTTATTTTGGGGCAAAAATCAAAAATTCCCCTTATTTTGGGGCAAAATTCAAGAAATTTCCTTTAATTTGGGGCAAAAGTGCAGGAATTTACCTTATTTTGGGGCAAAATTGCAGAAATTTTTCTTATTTGGGGCAAAATTGCAGAAACTTCAATTATTTTCAGGTAAAAAGGCTGAAATTTCTTTTATTTTGGGGCAAAAAGTGAGAAATTTCCCTTATTTTGGGGCAAAATTGAAGAAATTTCCCTTGTTATTGAAAAAAATTGCAGAAATTTTCTTTATTTTAGGGCAAAATTGCAGAAATTTCACTTATTTCAGAGAAAAAACGCAAAAATTTTTCTTATTTTGGGGCAAAAAGGCAGAAATTCCCATTATTTTGGGGCAAAAAGGCAGAAATTCGACTTATTTTGGGGTAAAATTGCAGAAATTTCACATATTTCAGGGTAAAAAGGCAGAAATTTCCCTTATTTTGGGGCAAAATTGCAGAAATTTCACTTATTTCATGGTAATAAGTCAGAAATTCCTTTTATTTTCGGGCAAAAAAGACAAAAATTCCTTTTGTTTTGGGGAAAAAGACAGAAATTCCACTTATTTAGAGGCAAAAAGGCAGAAATTCCCATTATTTTGGGGCAAAAAGGCAGAAATTCGACTTATTTTGGGGTAAAATTGCAGAAATTCCCCTAATTTAGGGGCAAAAGGCAGAAATTCCCTTTATTTTGGGGCAAAAATCATGAATTCCCCTTATTTTGGGGCAAAATTCAAGAAATTTCCTTTAATTTGGGGCAAAATTGCAGGAATTTACCTTATTTTGGGGCAAAATTGCAGAAATTTTTCTTATTTGGGGCAAAATTGCAGAAACTTCAATTATTTTCAGGTAAAAAGTTTGAAATTTCTTTTATTTTGGGGAAAAAAGGGAGAAATTCCCCTTATTTTGGGGCAAAATTGAAGAAATTTCCCTTGTTATTGAAAAAAATTGCAGAAATTTTCCTTATTTTAGGGCAAAATTGCAGAAATTTCACTTATTTCAGGGTAATGAGTCAGAAATTCCTCTTATTTTGGGGCAAAAAAGAGAGAAATTCCCTTTGTTTTGTGGGAAAAAGACAGAAATTCCACTTATTTAGAGGCAAAAAGGCAGAAATTCCCCTTATTTTGGAGCAAAAATGAAGAAATTTCATTTTTTATGGCAAAAAGGTATGCATTCCCATTATTTTTGGGCAAAAACGCAGAAATTCCCTGTATTTTGGAGCAAAAAGGCAGAAATTCCCCGTATTTTGGAGCAAAATTGCAGAAAATCCCCTAATTTTGGGGCAAAAATCAGAAACTCTCTTTATTTTGGGGCAAAATTCAAGAAATTCCTTTTATTTTGGGGCAAAATTGGAGGAATTTACCTTATTTTTGGGCAAAATTGCAGAAATTTCCCTTATTTGGGGCAAAATTGCAGAAATTTCTTTTATTTTCAAAAATAAGGGCTGATATATCCTTTATTTTGGGGCAAACAGGAAGAAATTTCTCTTATTTTGGGGCAAAATTGCAAAAATTTCTGTTATTATGGAGAAAAATTGCAGAAATTTTCTTTATTTTAGAACAAAATTGCAGAAATTTCACTTATTTCAGAGAAAAAAAGCAAAAATTTTTCTTATTTTGGGGCAAAAAGGCAGAAATTCCCATTATTTTGGGGCAAAAAGGCAGAAATTCGACTTATTTTGGGGTAAAATTGCAGAAATTCCCCTAATTTAGGGGCAGAAGGCAGAAATTCCCTTTATTTTGGGGCAAAAATCAAAAATTCCCCTTATTTTGGGGCAAAATTCAAGAAATTTCCTTTAATTTGGGGCAAAAGTGCAGGAATTTACCTTATTTTGGGGCAAAATTGCAGAAATTTTTCTTATTTGGGGCAAAATTGCAGAAACTTCAATTATTTTCAGGTAAAAAGGCTGAAATTTCTTTTATTTTGGGGCAAAAAGTGAGAAATTTCCCTTATTTTGGGGCAAAATTGAAGAAATTTCCCTTGTTATTGAAAAAAATTGCAGAAATTTTCTTTATTTTAGGGCAAAATTGCAGAAATTTCACTTATTTCAGAGAAAAAACGCAAAAATTTTTCTTATTTTGGGGCAAAAAGGCAGAAATTCCCATTATTTTGGGGCAAAAAGGCAGAAATTCGACTTATTTTGGGGTAAAATTGCAGAAATTTCACATATTTCAGGGTAAAAAGGCAGAAATTTCCCTTATTTTGGGGCAAAATTGCAGAAATTTCACTTATTTCATGGTAATAAGTCAGAAATTCCTTTTATTTTCGGGCAAAAAAGACAAAAATTCCTTTTGTTTTGGGGAAAAAGACAGAAATTCCACTTATTTAGAGGCAAAAAGGCAGAAATTCCCATTATTTTGGAGCAAAAATGAAAAAATTTCCCTTTTTTTATGGCAAAAAGTTATGCATTCCCCTTATTTTCGGGCAAAAAGGCAGAAATTCCCCGTATTTTGGAGCAAAATTGCAGAAATTCCCCTAATTGTTGGGCAAAAATGCAGAAATTCCTAATATGTTTGGGCAAAAAGACTGAAATTCTCCTTATTTAAAGGCATAATTCAGAAATTCTACTTATTTTGGGGAAAAAATCCAAAATTTCTCTTATTTTGGGGCAAAATTGTACAAATTTCACTTATTTCAGGGAAAAAAGGCAGATATTTTCCTTATTTTGGGGCAAAAATGTAGAAATTCTAATATTTTGTGGCAAAAATGCAGAAATTCGCTTTATTTTGAGGGAAAAAGGCTGAAATTCCCCTTATTTGGGGGCAAAAAGGCAGAAATTCCCCTTATTTTGGGGCAAAATTGCAGAAATTTCCTTTACATTGGGGCAAAATTGCAGAAATTTCCCTTATTTTGGGGCAAAATTGCAGAAATTTCACTTATTTCAGGGTAATAAGTCAGAAATTCCCCTTATTTTGGGGCAAAAAAGACAAATATTCTCTTTGTTTTGGGGGAAAAAGACAGAAATTCCACTTAGTTAGAGGCAAAAATGCAGAAATTCCCCTTATTTTGGAGCAAAAATGAAGAAATTTTCCTATTTATGGCAAAAAGGTATGCATTCCCATTATTTTCTGGCAAAAAGGCAGAAATTCCCCGTATTTTGTAGCAAAATTGCAGAAATTCCCTTAATTTTGGGGCAAAAGGCAGAAATTCCCTTTATTTTGGGGCAAAATTCAGACATTCCCCTT
Source organism: Micromys minutus (assembly GCF_963924665.1). Lineage (NCBI taxonomy): Eukaryota > Metazoa > Chordata > Mammalia > Rodentia > Muridae > Micromys > Micromys minutus. The sequence goes on from NW_027667302.1 coordinate 2,212,661, forward strand.
ATTTTGGGGCAAAATTCAAGAAATTTCCTTTATTTTGGGGTAAAATTGCAGGAATTTACCTTATTTTGGGGCAAAATTGCAGAAATTTGCTTAATTTGGGGCAAAATTGCATAAAATTCACTTATTTTCAGGTAAAAAGGCTGAAATTTTCTTTATTTTGAGGCAAAAAAGAGAAATTCCCCTTATTTTGGGGCAAAATTGCAGAAATTTCCCTTGTTATGGGAAAAAATTGCAGAAATTTCCCTTATTTTAGGACAAAATTGCAGAAATTTCACTTATTTCAGAGAAATAATGCAAAAATGTTTCTTATTTTGGGGCAAAAAGGTAGAAAATCTCATAATTTTAGGGCAAAAAAGGCAGAAATTCACCTTATTTTGCGGTAAAATTGCATAAATTTCACATATTTCAGGGCAAAAAGGCAAAAATTTCCCTTTTTTGGGGGCAAAATTGCAGAAATTTCTCTTATTTCAGGGTAATAAGTCAGAAATTCCCCTTTATTTTGGAGCTAAAAATACAGAAATTCCCGTTGTTTTGGGGAAAAGAGACAGAAATTCCACTTATTTAGAGTCAAAAAGGCAGAAATTCCCCTTATTTTGGAGCAAATATGAAGAAATTTCCCTTTTTTATGGCAAAAAGATATGCATTTCCCTTATTTTTGAAAAAAAAGGCAGAAATTTTCCGTATTTTGGAGCAAAATTGCAGAAATTCCCCTAATTCTGGGGCAAAAGGCAGAAATTCCCTATATGTTGGGGCAAAAAGACAGAAATTCTCCTTATTTTGGGGCAAAACTCAGAAATTCCACTTCTTTTAGGGCAAAATTCCAGAAATTTCCCTTATTTTGGGGCAAAATTGTAGAAATTTCACTTATTTCGGGGCAAAATTGCAGAAATTTCACTTATTTCAGGGAAAAAAGTCAGAAATTTTCCTTATTTTGGGGCAAAATAACAGAAATTCCTAATATTTTGTGGCAAAAATGCAGAAATTCCTCTTATTTTGAGGTAAAAAGGCTGAATTCCCCTTATTTGGGGGCAAAAAGGCAGAAATTTCCCTTATTTTGGGGCAAAATTGCAGAAATTTCACTTATTTCAGGGTAATGAGTCAGAAATTCCTCTTATTTTGGGGCAAAAAAGAGAGAAATTCCCTTTGTTTTGTGGGAAAAAGACAGAAATTCCACTTATTTAGAGGCAAAAAGGCAGAAATTCCCCTTATTTTGGAGCAAAAATGAAGAAATTTTATTTTTTATGGCAAAAAGGTATGCATTCCCATTATTTTCGGGCAAAAACGCAGAAATTCTCTGTATTTTGGAGCAAAAAGTCAGAAATTCCCCGTATTTTGGAGCAAAATTGCAGAAAATCCCCTAATTTTGGGGCAAAAATCAGAAACTCTCTTTATTTTGGGGCAAAATTCAAGAAATTCCCTTTATTTTGGGGCAAAATTGGAGGAATTTACCTTATTTTTGGGCAAAATTGCAGAAATTACCCTTATTTGGGGCAAAATTGCAGAAATTTCACTTATTTTCAGGAATAAGGGCTGATATATCCTTTATTTTGGGGCAAAAAGGGAGAAATTTCTCTTATTTTGGGGCAAAATTGCAAAAATGTCTCTTATTATGGGGAAAAATTGCAGAAATTTTCTTTATTTTAGAACAAAATTGCAGAAATTTCACTTGTTTCAGAGAAAAAAAGCAAAAATTTTTCTTATTTTGGGGCAAAAAGGCAGAAATTCCCATTATTTTGGGGCAAAAAGGCAGAAATTCGACTTATTTTGGGGTAAAATTGCAGAAATTCCCCTAATTTAGAGGCAAAAGGCAGAAATTCCCTTTATTTTGGGGCAAAAATCATAAATTCCCCTTATTTTGGGGCAAAATTGCAGAAATTTTTCTTATTTGGGGCAAAATTGCAGAAACTTCAATTATTTTCAGGTAAAAAGGCTGAAATTTCTTTTATTTTGGGGCAAAAAGGGAGAAATTCCCCTTATTTTGGGGCAAAATTGAAGAAATTTCCCTTGTTATTGAAAAAAATTGCAGAAATTTTCCTTATTTTAGGGCAAAATTGCAGAAATTTCACTTATTTCAGATAAAAAACGCAAAAATTTTTCTTATTTTGGGGCAAAAAGGCAGAAATTCCCATTATTTCGGGGCAAAAAGGCAGAAATTCGACTTATTTTGGGGTAAAATTGCAGAAATTTCACATATTTCAGGGTAAATAGGCAGAAATTTCCCTTATTTTGGGGCAAAATTGCAGAAATTTCACTTATTTCATGGTAATAAGTCAGAAATTCCTTTTATTTTGGGGCAAAAAAGACAAAAATTCCTTTTGTGTTGGGGAAAAAGACAGAAATTCCACTTATTTAGAGGCAAAAAGGTAGAAATTCCCATTATTTTGGAGCAAAAATGAAAAAATTTCTCTTTTTTATGGCGAAAAGTTATGCATTCACCTTATTTTCGGGCAAAAAGGCAGAAATTCCCCATATTTTGGAGCAAAATTGCAGAAATTCCCCTAATTGTTGGGCAAAAATGCAGAAATTCCTAATATGTTTGGGCAAAAAGACAGAAATTCTCCTTATGTAAAGGCATAATTCAGAAATTCCACTTATTTTGGAGAAAAAATCCAAAATTTCTCTTATTTTGGGGCAAAATTGCACAAATTTCACTTATTTCAGGGAAAAAAGGCAGAAATTTTCTTATTTTGGGGTAAAAATGTAGAAATTCTTAATATTTTGTGGCAAAAATGCAGAAATTCGCTTTATTTTGAGGGAAAAAGGCTGAAATTCCCCTTATTTGGGGGCAAAAAGGCAGAAATTTCCCTTATTTTGGGGCAAAATTGCAGAAATTTCACTTATTTCAGGGTAATGAGTCAGAAATTCCTCTTATTTTGGGGCAAAAAAGAGAGAAATTCCCTTTGTTTTGTGGGAAAAAGACAGAAATTCCACTTATTTAGAGGCAAAAAGGCAGAAATTCCCCTTATTTTGGAGCAAAAATGAAGAAATTTCATTTTTTATGGCAAAAAGGTATGCATTCCCATTATTTTCGGGCAAAAACGCAGAAATTCTCTGTATTTTGGAGCAAAAAGTCAGAAATTCCCCGTATTTTGGAGCAAAATTGCAGAAAATCCCCTAATTTTGGGGCAAAAATCAGAAACTCTCTTTATTTTGGGGCAAAATTCAAGAAATTCCCTTTATTTTGGGGCAAAATTGGAGGAATTTACCTTATTTTTGGGCAAAATTGCAGAAATTACCCTTATTTGGGGCAAAATTGCAGAAATTTCACTTATTTTCAGGAATAAGGGCTGATATATCCTTTATTTTGGGGCAAAAAGGGAGAAATTTCTCTTATTTTGGGGCAAAATTGCAAAAATTTCTCTTATAATGGGGAAAAATTGCAGAAATTTTCTTTATTTTAGAACAAAATTGCAGAAATTTCACTTATTTCAGAGAAAAAAAGCAAAAATTTTTCTTATTTTGGGGCAAAAAGGCAGAAATTCCCATTATTTCGGGGCAAAAAGGCAGAAATTCGACTTATTTTGGGGTAAAATTGCAGAAATTCCCCTAATTTAGGGGCAAAAGGCAGAAATTCCCTTTATTTTGGGGCAAAATTGCAGAAATTTTTCTTATTTGGGGCAAAATTGCAGAAACTTCAATTATTTTCAGGTAAAAAGGCTGAAATTTCTTTTATTTTGGGGCAAAAGGGGAGAAATTCCCCTTATTTTGGGGCAAAATTGAAGAAATTTCCCTTGTTATTGAAAAAAATTGCAGAAATTTTCCTTATTTTAGGGCAAAATTGCAGAAATTTCACTTATTTCAGAGAAAAAACGCAAAAATTTTTCTTATTTTGGGGCAAAAAGGCAGAAATTCCCATTATTTCGGGGCAAAAAGGCAGAAATTCGACTTATTTTGGGGTAAAATTGCAGAAATTTCACATATTTCAGGGTAAATAGGCAGAAATTTCCCTTATTTTGGGGCAAAATTGCAGAAATTTCACTTATTTCATGGTAATAAGTCAGAAATTCCTTTTATTTTGGGGCAAAAAAGACAAAAATTCCTTTTGTTTTGGGGAAAAAGACAGAAATTCCACTTATTTAGAGGCAAAAAGGTAGAAATTCCCATTATTTTGGAGCAAAAATGAAAAAATTTCCCTTTTTTATGGCAAAAAGTTATGCATTCCCCTTATTTTCGGGCAAAAAGGCAGAAATTCCCCGTATTTTGGAGCATAATTGCAGAAATTCCCCTAATTGTTGGGCAAAAATGCAGAAATTCCTAATATGTTTGGGCAAAAAGACAGAAATTCTCCTTATGTAAAGGCATAATTCAGAAATTCCACTTATTTTGGGGAAAAAAATCCAAAATTTCTCTTATTTTGGGGCAAAATTGCACAAATTTCACTTATTTCAGGGAAAAAAGGCAGAAATTTTCCTTATTTTGGGGCAAAAATGTAGAAATTCTTAATATTTTGTTGCAAAAATGCAGAAATTCGCTTTATTTTGAGGGAAAAAGGCTGAAATTCCCCTTATTTGGGGGCAAAAAGGCAGAAATTTCCCTTATTTTGGGGCAAAAAGACAGTAATTCCCCTTATTTTGTGGCAAAAAGGTAGAAATTTCTTTTATTTCGGGGCAAAATTGCAGAAATATCACTTAATTCAGGGCCTAATTCAAAAATTCCTTTTATTTTGGGGCAAAAAGAGAGAAATTCCATTTATTTTTGGTTAAAAAGGGAGAAATTTCACTTATTTTGAGGTAAAAAGCAGAAATTCCTCTTATTTTGGGGCAAAAATGAAGAAATTTCCCTTTTTTGTGGCAATAGGTATACAGTCCCCTTATTTTCGGGATAAAAAGCCGAAATTCCCCGTATTTTGAAGCAAAATTGCAGAAATTTTCATAATTTTCGGGCAAAAAAGCAGAAACTCTCCTTATTTTAGGGCAAAAAGACAGAAAATCTCCTTTTTTCGGGAGCAAACAGTCAGAAATTTCCCTTATTTTGGGGCACAATTGCAGAAATTTCCTTTACATTGTGGCAAGATTGCAGAAATTTCCCTTATTTTGGGGCAAAATTGCAGAAATTTCACTTATTTCAGGGTAATAAGTCAGAAATTCCCCTTATTTTGGGGCAAAAAAGACAGAAATTCCCTTTGTTTTGGGGGAAAAAGACAGAAATTCCACTTAGAGGCAAAAATGCAGAAATTCCACCTTATTTTGGAGCAAAAATGAAGAAATTTTCCTTTTTATGGCAAAAAGGTATGCATTCCCATTATTTTCGTGCAAAAAGGCAGAAAGTCCCCGTATTTTGGAGCAAAATTGCAGAAATTGCCCTAATTTTGGGGCAAAAGGCAGAAATTCCCTATATTTTGGGGCAAAAATCAGATATTCCCCTTATTTTGGGGCAAAATTCAAAAAATTTCTTTATTTTGGGGCAAAATTGCAGGAATTTACCTTATTTTGGGGCAAAATTGCAGAAATTTCCTTTATTTGGGGCAAAATTGCATAAAATTCACTTATTTTCAAGTAAAAAGGCTGAAATTTCCTTTATTTTGGGGCAAAAAAAGAGAAATTCCCCTTATTTTTTGTCAAAATTGCAGAAATTTCCCTTATTATGGAAAAATTGCAGAAATTTCCCTTATTTTAGGGCAAAATTGCAGAAATTTCACTTATTTCAGGGTAATAAGTCAGAAATTCCCGCTTATTTTGGGGCAAAAAATACAGAAATTCCCGTTGTTTTGGGGGAAAAAGATAGAAATTCCACTTATTTAGAGGCAAAAAGGCAGAAATTCCCCTTATTTTGGGGCAAAATTGCAGAAATTTCCTTTACATTGGGGCAAAATTGCAGAAATTTCCCTTATTTTGGGGCAAAATTGCAGAAATTTCACTTATTTCAGGGTAATAAGTCAGAAATTCCCCTTATTTTGGGGCAAAAAAGACAAATATTCTCTTTGTTTTGGGGGAAAAAAACAGAAATTCCACTTAGTTAGAGGCAAAAATGCAGAAATTCCCCTTATTTTGGAGCAAAAATGAAGAAATTTTCCTATTTATGGCAAAAAGGTATGCATTCCCATTATTTTCTGGCAAAAAGGCAGAAATTCCCCGTATTTTGTAGCAAAATTGCAGAAATTCCCCTAATTTTGGGGCAAAAGGCAGAAATTCCCTTTATTTTGGGACAAAATTCAGACATTCCCATTATTTTGGGGCAAAATTGCAGGAATTTACCTTATTTTGGGGCAAAATTGCAGAAATTTGCTTAATTTGGGGCAAAATTGCATAAAATTCACTTATTTTCAGGTAAAAAGGCTGAAATTTTCTTTATTTTGGGGCAAAAAAAGAGAAATTCCCCTTATTTTGGGGCAAAATTGCAGAAATTTCCCTTGTTATGGGAAAAAATTGCAGAAATTTCCCTTATTTTAGGACAAAATTGCAGAAATTTCACTTATTTCAGAGAAATAAAACAAAAATGTTTCTTATTTTGGGGCAAAAAGGTAGAAAATCTCATTATTTTAGGGCAAAAAGGCAGAAATTCACCTTATTTTGCGGTAAAATTGCAGAAATTTCACATATTTCAGGGCAAAAAGGCAGAAATTTCCCTTTTTTGGGGGCAAAATTGCAGAAATTTCACTTATTTCAGGGTAATAAGTCAGAAATTCCCCCTTATTTTGGGGCTAAAAATACAGAAATTCCCATTGTTTTGGGGAAAAAAGACAGAAATTCCACTTATTTAGAGTCAAAAAGGCAGAAATTCCCCTTATTTTGGAGCAAATATGAAGAAATTTCCCTTTTTTATGGCAAAAAGATATGCATTTCCCTTTTTTTGGGAAAAAAGGCAGAAATTCCCCGTATTTTGGAGCAAAATTGCAGAAATTCCCCTAATTCTGGGGCAAAAGGCAGAAATTCCCTATATGTTGGGGCAAAAAGACAGAAATTCTCCTTATTTTGGGGCAAAACTCAGAAATTCCACTTCTTTTGGGGCAAAATTCCAGAAATTTCCCTTATTTTGGGGCAAAATTGTAGAAATTTCACTGATTTTGGGGCAAAATTGCAGAAATTTCACTTATTTCAAGGAAAAAAGTCAGAAATTTTCTTTATTTTGGGGCAAAATAACAGAAATTCCTAATATTTTGTGGCAAAAATGCAGAAATTCCTCTTATTTTGAGGTAAAAAGGCTGAATTCCCCTTATTTGGGGGCAAAAAGTCAGAAATTTCCCTTATTTTGGGGCAAAATTGCAGAAATTTCACTTTTTCAGGGTAATGAGTCAGAAATTCCTCTTATTTTGGGGCAAAAAAGAGAGAAATTCCCATTGTTTTGTGGGAAAAAGACAGAAATTCCACTTATTTAGAGGCAAAAAGGCAGAAATTCCCCTTATTTTGGAGCAAAAATGAAGAAATTTCATTTTTTATGGCAAAAAGGTATGCATTCCCATTATTTTCGGGCAAAAAGGCAGAAATTCCCCGTATTTTGGAGCAAAAACGCAGAAATCCCCCGTATTTTGGAGCAAAATTGCAGAAAATCCCCTAATTTTGGGGCAAAAATCAGAAAATCTTTTTATTTTGGGGCAAAATTCAAGAAATTTCCTTTATTTTGGGGCAAAATTGGAGGAATTTACCTTATTTTTGGGGAAAATTGCAGAATTTTCCCTTAATTGGGGCAAAATTTCAGAAATTTCACTTATTTTCAGGAAAAAGGGCTGATATTTCTTTATTTTGGGGCAAAAAGGGAGAAATTCCTCTTTTTTGGGGCAAAATTGCAGAAATTTCTCTTATTATGGGGAAAAATTGCAGAAATTTTCCTTATTTTAGGGCAAAATTGCAGAAATTTCACTTATTTCAGAGAAAAAAAGCAAAAATTTTTTTTATTTTGGGGCAAAAAGGCAGAAATTCCCATTATTTTGGGGCAAAAAGGCAGAAATTTGACTTATTTTGGCGTAAAATTGCAGAAATTCCCCTAATTTTGGGGCAAAAGGCAGAAATTCCCTTTATTTTGGGGCAAAAATCATAAATTACCCTTATTTTGGGGCAAAACTCAAGAAATTTCCTTTAATTTGGGGCAAAATTGCAGGAATTTACCTTATTTTGGGGCAAAATTGCAGAAATTTTTCTTATTTGGGGTAAAATTGCAGAAACTTCAATTATTTTCAGGTAAAAAGGCTGAAATTTCCTTTATTTTGGGGCAAAAAGGGAGAAATTCCCCTTATTTTTGGGGCAAAATTGAAGAAATTTCCCTTGTTATTGAAAATAATTGCAGAAATTTTCCTTATTTTAGGGCAAAATTGCAGAAATTTCACTTATTTCAGAGAAAAAACACAAAAATTTTTTTTATTTTGTGGCAAATAGGCAGATTTCCATTATTTTGGGGCAAAAAGGCAGAAATTCGACTTATTTTGGGGTAAAATTGCAAAAATTTCACATATTTCAGGGCAGAAAGGCAGAAATTTCCCTTATTTTGTGGCAAAATTGCAGAAATTTCACTTATTTCATGGTAATAAGTCAGAAATTCCCCTTATTTTGGTGCAAAAAAGACAAAAATTCCTTTTGTTTTGGGGGAAAAAGACAGAAATTCAACTTAATTAGAGGCCAAAAGGCAGAAATTCCCATTATTTTGGAGCAAAAATGAAGAAATTTCCCTTTTTTATCGCAAAAAGTTATGCATTCCCCTTATTTTGGGGCAAAAAGGCAGAAATTCCCCTTATTTTGGAGCAAAATTGCAGAAATTCCCCTAATTGTGGGGCAAAAATGCAGAAATTCCTAATATGTTGGGGCAAAAAGACAGAAATTCTTTTTATTTAAGGGCATAATTCAGAAATTCCACTTATTTTGGGGAAAAATTCCAAAATTCCCCTTTTTTGGGGCAAAATTGCAGAAATTTCACTTATTTCAGGGAAAAAAGGCAGAAATTTTCCTTATTTTGGGGCAAAAATGTAGAAATTCTTAATATTTTGTGGCAAAAATGCAGAAATTCCTTTTATTTTGAGGGAAAAAGGCTGAAATTCCCCTTATTTGGGGGCAAAAAGGCCGAAATTTCCCTTATTTTGGGGCAAAAAGACAGTAATTCCCCTTATTTTGTGGCAAAAAGGTAGAAATTTCTTTTATTTTGGGGCAAAATTGCAGAAATATCACTTATTTCAGAGCCTAATTCAAAAATTCCTTTTATTTTGGGGCAAAAAGAGAGAAATTCCATTTATTTTTGGTTAAAAAGGGAGAAATTTCACTTATTTTAAGGTAAAAAGCAGAAATTCCTTTTATTTTGGGGCAAAAATGAAGAAATTTTCCTTTTTTGTGGCAAAAGGTAATACATTCCCCTTACTTTCGGGATAAAAAGCCGAAATTCCCCGTTTTTTTAAGCAAAATTGCAGAAATTTTCATAATTTTCGGGCAAAAAAGCAGAAATTCTCCTTATTTTAGGGCAAAAAGACAGAAAATCTCCTTTTTTTCGGGAGCAAACAGTCAGAAATTCCCCTTATTTTGGGGCAAAATTGCAGAAATTTCCTTTACATTGGGGCCAAATTGCAGAAATTTCCCTTATTTTGGGGCAAAATTGCAGAAATTTCACTTATTTCAGGGTAATAAGTCAGAAATTCCCCTTATTTTGGGGCAAAAAAGACAGAATTTTTTTTTTGAGGAATAGACAGAAATTCCACTTATTTAGAGGCAAAAAGACAGAAATTTCCCTGATTTTGGTGCAAAAATGAAAAAATTTACCTTTTTATGGCAAAAAGGTATGCATTCCCCTTTACTTTCGGGATAAAAAGCAGAAATTCCCCGTATTTTGAAGCAAAATTGCAGAAATTCTCATAATTTTCGGGCAAAAAGGCAGAAATTCTCCTTATTTTGGGGAAAAATGACAGAAAATCTCCTTTTTTTCGGGAGCAAACAGTCAGAAATTTCCCTTGTTTTGGGGCAAAATTGCAGAAATTTCCTTTACATTGGGGCAAAATTGAGAAATTTCCCTTATTTTGGGGCAAAATTGCAGAAATTTCACTTATTTCAGGGTAATAAGTCAGAAATTCCCGTTATTTTGGAGCAAAAAAGACTTAAATTCCCTTTGTTTTGGGGGAAAAGACAGAAATTCCACTTAGTTAGAGGCAAAAATGCAGAAATTCCCCTTATTTTAGAGCAAAAATGAAGAAATTTTTCTTTTTATGGCAAAAAGTTATGCATTCCCATTATTTTCTGGCAAAAAGGCAGAAATTCCCCGTATTTTGGAGCAAAATTGCAGAAATTCCTCTAATTTTGGGGCAAAAGGCAGAAATTCCCTTTATTTTGGGGCAAAAATCAGAAATTCCCCTTATTTTTGGGGCAAAATTCAAAAAATTTCCTTAATTTTGGGGCAAAATTGCAGGAATTTACCTTATTTTGGGGCAAAATTGCAGAAATTTCCTTTATTTAAGGCAAAATTGCACAAAATTCACTTATTTTCAGGTAAAAGGGCTGAAATTTCCTTTATTTCGGGCCAAAAAAAGAGATATTCCCCTTATTTTGGGGCAAAATTGCAGAAATTTTCCTTGTTATGGGAAAAAATTGCAGAAATTTCTCTTATATTAGGGCAAAATTGCAGAAATTTCACTTATTTCAGAGAAATAAAGCAAAAATGTTTTTTATTTTGGGGCAAAAAGGCAGAAATTCCCATTATTTTAAGGCAAAAAGGCAGAAATTCACCTTATTTTGGGGTAAAATTGCATAAATTTCACATATTTTAGGGCAAAAAGGCAGAAATTTCCCTTATTTTGGGGCAAAATTGCAGAAATTTCACTTATTTCAGGGTAATAAGTCAGAAATTCCCCCTTATTTTGGGACAAAAAATACAGAAATTCCCGTTGTTTTGGGGGAAAGAGATAGAAATTCCACTTATTTAGAGGCAAAAAGGCAGAAATTCCCCTTATTTTGGAGCAAAAATGAAGAAATTTCCCTTTTTTATGGCAAAAAGGTATGCATTTCCCTCATTTTTGGGAAAAAATGCAGAAATTCCTTGTATTTTGGAGCAAAACTGCAGAAATTCCCCTAATTTTGGGGCAAATAGCAGAAATCCCTATATGTTGGGGCAAAAAGACAGAAATTCTCCTTATTTTGGGGCAAAACTCAGAAGTTCCACTTCTTTTGGGGCAAAATTCCAGAAATTTCCCTTATTTTGGGGCAAAATTGCAGAAATTTCACTTATTTTGGGGCAAAATTGCAGAAATTTCACTTATTTCAGAGAAAAAAATCAGAAATTTTCCTTACTTTGGGGCAAAAAAACAGAAATTCCTAATATTTTGTTGCAAAAATGCAGAAATTCCTCTTATTTTGAGGTAAAAAGGCTGAATTCCCCTTATTTGGGGGCAAAATAGCAGAAATTTCCCTTATTTTGGGGCAAAATTGCAGAAATTTCACTTATTTCAGGGTAATGAGTCAGAAATTTCCCTTATTTTGGGGCAAAAAAGAGAGAAATTCCCTATGTTTTGTAGGAAAAAGACAGAAATTCCACTTATTTAGAGGCAAAAAGGCAGAAATTCCCCTTATTTTGTAGCAAAAATGAAGAAATTTCATTTTTTATGGCAAAAAGGTATGCATTCCCATTATTTTCAGGCAAAAAGGCAGAAATTCCCCGTATTTTGGAGCAAAATTGCAGAAAATCCCCTAATTTTTGGGCAAAAATCAGAAATCTCTTTATTTTGGGGCAAAATTCAAGAAATTTTCTTTATTTTGGGGCAAAATTTGAGCAATTTACCTTATTTTTGGGCAAAATTGCAGAAATTTCTATTATTTGGGGCAAAATTGCAGAAATTTAACTTATTTTCAGGAAAAAGGGCTGATATTTCCTTTATTTTGAGGCAAAAAGGGAGAAATTCCTCTTATTTTGGGGCAAAATTGCAGAAATTTCTATTATTATGGGGAAAAATTGCAGAAATTTTCCTTATTTTAGGGCAAAATTGCAGAAATTTCACTTGTTTCAGAGAAAAAACGCAAAAATTTTTCTTATTTTGGGGCAAAAAGGCAGAAATTCCCATTATTTCGGGGCAAAGAGGCAGAAATTCGACTTATTTTGGGGTAAAATTGCAGAAATTTCACATATTTCAGGGTAAAAAGGCAGAAATTTCCCTTATTTTGGGGCAAAATTGCAGAAATTTCACTTATTTCATGGTAATAATTCAGAAATTCCTTTTATTTTGGGGCAAAAAAGACAAAAATTCCTTTTGTGTTGGGGAAAAAGACAGAAATTCCACTTATTTAGAGGCAAAAAGGTAGAAATTCCCATTATTTTGGAGCAAAAATGAAAAAATTTCCCTTTTTTATGGCGAAAAGTTATGCATTCCCCTTATTTTCGGGCAAAAAGGCAGAAATTCCCCGTATTTTGGAGCAAAATTGCAGAAATTCCCCTAATTGTTGGGCAAAAATGCAGAAATTCCTAATATGTTTGGGCAAAAAGACAGAAATTCTCCTTATGTAAAGGCATAATTCAGAAATTCCACTTATTTTGGGGAAAAAATCCAAAATTTCTCTTATTTTGGGGCAAAATTGCACAAATTTCACTTATTTCAGGGAAAAAAGGCAGAAATTTTCCTTATTTTGGGGCAAAAATGTAGAAATTCTTAATATTTTGTGGCAAAAATGCAGAAATTCGCTTTATTTTGAGGGAAAAAGGCTGAAATTCCCCTTATTTGGGGGCAAAAAGGCAGAAATTTCCCTTATTTTGGGGCAAAAAGACAGTAATTCCCCTTATTCTGTGGCAAAAAGGTAGAAATTTCTTTTATTTCGGGGCAAAATTGCAGAAATATCACTTAATTCAGGGCCTAATTCAAAAATTCTTTTTATTTTGGGGCAAAAAGAGAGAAATTCCATTTATTTTTGGTTAAAAAGGGAGAAATTTCACTTATTTTGAGGTAAAAAGCAGAAATTCCTCTTATTTTGGGGCAAAAATGAAGAAATTTCCCTTTTTTGTGGCAATAGGTATACAGTCCCCTTATTTTCGGGATAAAAAGCCGAAATTCCCCGTATTTTGAAGCAAAATTGCAGAAATTTTCATAATTTTCGGGCAAAAAAGCAGAAACTCTCCTTATTTTAGGGCAAAAAGACAAAAAATCTCCTTTTTTCGGGAGCAAACAGTCAGAAATTTCCCTTATTTTGGGGCACAATTGCAGAAATTTCCTTTACATTGTGGCAAGATTGCAGAAATTTCCCTTATTTTGGGGCAAAATTGCAGAAATTTCACTTATTTCAGGGTAATAAGTCAGAAATTCCCCTTATTTTGGGGCAAAAAAGACAGAAATTCCCTTTGTTTTGGGGGAAAAAGACAGAAATTCCACTTAGAGGCAAAAATGCAGAAATTCCACCTTATTTTGGAGCAAAAATGAAGAAATTTTCCTTTTTATGGCAAAAAGGTATGCATTCCCATTATTTTCGTGCAAAAAGGCAGAAATTCCCCGTATTTTGGAGCAAAATTGCAGAAATTGCCCTAATTTTGGGGCAAAAGGCAGAAATTCCCTATATTTTGGGGCAAAAATCAGATATTCCCCTTATTTTGGGGCAAAATTCAAAAAATTTCCTTTATTTTCGGGCAAAATTGCAGGAATTTACCTTATTTTGGGGCAAAATTGCAGAAATTTCCTTTATTTGGGGCAAAATTGCATAAAATTCACTTATTTTCAAGTAAAAAGGCTGAAATTTCCTTTATTTTGGGGCAGAAAAAGAGAAATTCCCCTTATTTTTTGTCAAAATTGCAGAAATTTCCCTTATTATGGAAAAATTGCAGAAATTTCCCTTATTTTAGGGCAAAATTGCAGAAATTTCACTTATTTCAGGGTAATAAGTCAGAAATTCCCGCTTATTTTGGGGCAAAAAATACAGAAATTCCCGTTGTTTTGGGGGAATAAGATAGAAATTCCACTTATTTAGAGGCAAAAAGGCAGAAATTCCCCTTATTTTGGGGCAAAATTGCAGAAATTTCCTTTACATTGGGGCAAAATTGCAGAAATTTCCCTTATTTTGGGGCAAAATTGCAGAAATTTCACTTATTTCAGGGTAATAAGTCAGAAATTCCCATTATTTTGGGGCAAAAAAGACAAATATTCTCTTTGTTTTGGGGGAAAAAGACAGAAATTCCACTTAGTTAGAGGCAAAAATGCAGAAATTCCCCTTATTTTGGAGCAAAAATGAAGAAATTTTCCTATTTATGGCAAAAAGGTATGCATTCCCATTATTTTCTGGCAAAAAGGCAGAAATTCCCCGTATTTTGTAGCAAAATTGCAGAAATTCCCCTAATTTTGGGGCAAAAGGCAGAAATTCCCTTTATTTTGGGACAAAATTCAGACATTCCCCTTATTTTGGGGCAAAATTGCAGAAATTTGCTTAATTTGGGGCAAAATTGCATAAAATTCACTTATTTTCAGGTAAAAAGGCTGAAATTTTCTTTATTTTGGGGCAAAAAAAGAGAAATTCCCCTTATTTTGGGGCAAAATTGCAGAAATTTCCCTTGTTATGGGAAAAAATTGCAGAAATTTCCCTTATTTTAGGACAAAATTGCAGAAATTTCACTTATTTCAGAGAAATAAAGCAAAAATGTTTCTTATTTTGGGGCAAAAAGGTAGAAAATCTCATTATTTTAGGGCAAAAAGGCAGAAATTCACCTTATTTTGCGGTAAAATTGCAGAAATTTCACATATTTCAGGGCAAAAAGGCAGAAATTTCCCTTTTTTGGGGGCAAAATTGCAGAAATTTCACTTATTTCAGGGTAATAAGTCAGAAATTCCCCCTTATTTTGGGGCTAAAAATACAGAAATTCCCGTTGTTTTGGGGAAAAAAGACAGAAATTCCACTTATTTAGAGTCAAAAAGGCAGAAATTCCCCTTATTTTGGAGCAAATATGAAGAAATTTCCCTTTTTTATGGCAAAAAGATATGCATTTCCCTTATTTTTGGGAAAAAAGGCAGAAATTCCCCGTATTTTGGAGCAAAATTGCAGAAATTCCCCTAATTCTGGGGCAAAAGGCAGAAATTCCCTATATGTTGGGGCAAAAAGACAGAAATTCTCCTTATTTTGGGGCAAAACTCAGAAATTCCACTTCTTTTGGGGCAAAATTCCAGAAATTTCCCTTATTTTGGGGCAAAATTGTAGAAATTTCACTGATTTTGGGGCAAAATTGCAGAAATTTCACTTATTTCAAGGAAAAAAGTCAGAAATTTTCTTTATTTTGGGGCAAAATAACAGAAATTCCTAATATTTTGTGGCAAAAATGCAGAAATTCCTCTTATTTTGAGGTAAAAAGGCTGAATTCCCCTTATTTGGGGGCAAAAAGGCAGAAATTTCCCTTATTTTGGGGCAAAATTGCAGAAATTTCACTTTTTCAGGGTAATGAGTCAGAAATTCCTCTTATTTTGGGGCAAAAAAGAGAGAAATTCCCATTGTTTTGTGGGAAAAAGACAGAAATTCCACTTATTTAGAGGCAAAAAGGCAGAAATTCCCCTAATTTTGGAGCAAAAATGAAGAAATTTCATTTTTTATGGCAAAAAGGTATGCATTCCCATTATTTTCGGGCAAAAAGGCAGAAATTCCCCGTATTTTGGAGCAAAAACGCAGAAATCCCCCGTATTTTGGAGCAAAATTGCAGAAAATCCCCTAATTTTGGGGCAAAAATCAGAAAATCTCTTTATTTTGGGGCAAAATTCAAGAAATTTCCTATATTTTGGGGCAAAATTGGAGGAATTTACCTTATTTTTGGGGAAAATTGCAGAATTTTCCCTTATTTGGGGCAAAATTTCAGAAATTTCACTTATTTTCAGGAAAAAGGGCTGATATTTCCTTTATTTTGGGGCAAAAAGGGAGAAATTCCTCTTATTTTGGGGCAAAATTGCAGAAATTTCTCTTATTATGGGGAAAAATTGCAGAAATTTTCCTTATTTTAGGGCAAAATTGCAGAAATTTCACTTATTTCAGAGAAAAAAAGCAAAAATTTTTTTTATTTTGGGGAAAAAGGCAGAAATTCCCATTATTTTGGGGCAAAAAGGCAGAATTCGACTTATTTTGCGGTAAAATTGCAGAAATTCCCCTAATTTTGGGGCAAAACGCAGAAATTCCTTTTATTTTGGGGCAAAAATCATAAATTCCCCATATTTTGGGGCAAAATTCAAAAAATTTCCTTTAATTTGGGGAAAAATTGCAGGAATTTACCTTATTTTGGGGCAAAATTGCAGAAATTTTTCTTATTTGGGGCAAAATTGCCGAAACTTCATTTATTTTCAGGTAAAAAGGCTGAAATTTCCTTTATTTTGGGGCAAAAAGGGAGAAATTCCCCTTATTTCGGGGCAAAATTTAAGAAATTTCCCTTGTTATTGAAAATAATTGCAGAAATTTTCCTTATTTTAGGGGAAAATTGCAGAAATTTCACTTATTTCAGAGAAAAAACACAAAAATTTTTCTTATTTTGGGGCAAATAGGCAGATTTCCATTATTTGAGGCAAAAAGGCAGAAATTCGACTTATTTTCGGGTAAAATTGCAAAAATTTCACATATTTCAGGGCAGAAAGGCAGAAATTTCCCTTATTTTGTGGCAAAATTGCAGAAATTTCACTTATTTCATGGTAATAAGTCAGAAATTCCCCTTATTTTGGTGCAAAAAAGACAAAAATTCCTTTTGTTTTGGGGGAAAAAGACAGAAATTCAACTTATTTAGAGGAAAAAAGGCAGAAATTCCCATTATTTTGGAGCAAAAATGAAGAAATTTTTCTTTTTTATTGCAAAAAGTTATGCATTCCCCTTATTTTCGGGCAAAAAGGAAGAAATTCCCCGTATTTTGGAGCAAAATTGCAGAAATTCCCCTAATTGTGGGGCAAAAATGCAGAAATTCCTAATATGTTGGGGCAAAAAAGACAGAAATTCTTTTTATTTAAGGGCATAATTCAGAAATTCCACTTATTTTGGTGAAAAATTCCAAAATTCCCCTTTTTTGGGGCAAAATTGCAGAAATTTCACTTATTTCAGGGAAAAAAGGCAGAAATTTTCCTTATTTTGGGGCAAAAATGTAGAAATTCTTAATATTTTGTGGCAAAAATGCAGAAATTCCTTTTATTTTGAGGGAAAAAGGCTGAAATTCCCCTTATTTGGGGGCAAAAAGGCCGAAATTTCCCTTATTTTGGGGCAAAAAGACAGTAATTCCCCTTATTTTGTGGCAAAAAGGTAGAAATTTCTTTTATTTTGGGGCAAAATTGCAGAAATATCACTTATTTCAGAGCCTAATTCAAAAATTCCTTTTATTTTGGGGCAAAAAGAGAGAAATTCCATTTATTTTTGGTTAAAAAGGGAGAAATTTCACTTATTTTAAGGTAAAAAGCAGAAATTCCTTTTATTTTGGGGCAAAAATGAAGAAATTTTCCTTTTTTGTGGCAAAAGGTATACATTCCCCTTACTTTCGGGATAAAAAGCCGAAATTCCCCGTTTTTTTAAGCAAAATTGCAGAAATTTTCATAATTTTCGGGCAAAAAAGCAGAAATTCTCCTTATTTTAGGGCAAAAAGACAGAAAATCTCCTTTTTTTCGGGAGCAAACAGTCAGAAATTCCCCTTATTTTGGGGCAAAATTGCAGAAATTTCCTTTACATTGGGGCCAAATTGCAGAAATTTCCCTTATTTTGGGGCAAAATTGCAGAAATTTCACTTATTTCAGGGTAATAAGTCAGAAATTCCCCTTATTTTGGGGCAAAAAAGACAGAAATTTTTTTTTGAGGAAAAGACAGAAATTCCACTTATTTAGAGGCAAAAAGACAGAAATTTCCCTGATTTTGGTGCAAAAATGAAGATTTACCTTTTTATGGCAAAAAGGTATGCATTCCCCTTTACTTTCGGGATAAAAAGCAGAAATTCCCCGTATTTTGAAGCAAAATTGCAGAAATTCTCATAATTTTCGGGCAAAAAGGCAGAAATTCTCCTTATTTTGGGGAAAAATGACAGAAAATTACCTTTTTTTCGGGAGCAAACAGTCAGAAATTTCCCTTGTTTTGGGGCAAAATTGCAGAAATTTCCTTTACATTGGGGCAAAATTGAGAAATTTCCCTTATTTTGGGGCAAAATTGCAGAAATTTCACTTATTTCAGGGTAATAAGTCAGAAATTCCCGTTATTTTGGAGCAAAAAAGACTTAAATTCCCTTTGTTTTGGGGGAAAAGACAGAAATTCCACTTAGTTAGAGGCAAAAATGCAGAAATTCCCCTTATTTTAGAGCAAAAATGAAGAAATTTTTCTTTTTATGGCAAAAAGTTATGCATTCCCATTATTTTCTGGCAAAAAGGCAGAAATTCCCCGTATTTTGGAGCAAAATTGCAGAAATTCCTCTAATTTTGGGGCAAAAGGCAGAAATTCCCTTTATTTTGGGGCAAAAATCAGAAATTCCCCTTATTTTTGGGGCAAAATTCAAAAAATTTCCTTAATTTTGGGGCAAAATTGCAGGAATTTACCTTATTTTGGGGCAAAATTGCAGAAATTTCCTTTATTTGGGGCAAAATTGCATAAAATTCACTTATTTTCAGGTAAAAGGGCTGAAATTTCCTTTATTTCGGGGCAAAAAAAGAGATATTCCCCTTATTTTGGGGCAAAATTGCAGAAATTTTCCTTGTTATGGGAAAAAATTGCAAAAATTTCTCTTATATTAGGGCAAAATTGCAGAAATTTCACTTATTTCAGAGAAATAAAGCAAAAATGTTTTTTATTTTGGGGCAAAAAGGCAGAAATTCCCATTATTTTAAGGCAAAAAGGCAGAAATTCACCTTATTTTGGGGTAAAATTGCATAAATTTCACATATTTTAGGGCAAAAAGGCAGAATTTTCCCTTATTTTGGGGCAAAATTGCAGAAATTTCACTTATTTCATGGTAATAAGTCAGAAATTCCCCCTTATTTTGGGACAAAAAATACAGAAATTCCCGTTGTTTTGGGGGAAAGAGATAGAAATTCCACTTATTTAGAGGCAAAAAGGCAGAAATTCCCCTTATTTTGGAGCAAAAATGAAGAAATTTCCCTTTTTTATGGCAAAAAGGTATGCATTTCCCTCATTTTTGGGAAAAATGCAGAAATTCCCCGTATTTTGGAGCAAAACTGCAGAAATTCCCCTAATTTTGGGGCAAATAGCAGAAATTCCCTATATGTTGGGGCAAAAAGACAGAATTTCTCCTTATTTTGGGGCAAAACTCAGAAGTTCCACTTCTTTTGGGGCAAAATTCCAGAAATTTCCCTTATTTTGGGGCAAAATTGCAGAAATTTAACTTATTTTGGGGCAAAATTGCAGAAATTTCACTTGTTTCAGAGAAAAAAATCAGAAATTTTCCTTACTTTGGGGCAAAAAAACAGAAATTCCTAATATTTTGTTGCAAAAATGCAGAAATTCCTCTTATTTTGAGGTAAAAAGGCTGAATTCCCCTTATTTGGGGGCAAAATAGCAGAAATTTCCCTTATTTTGGGGCAAAATTGCAGAAATTTCACTTATTTCAGGGTAATGAGTCAGAAATTTCCCTTATTTTGGGGCAAAAAAGAGAGAAATTCCCTATGTTTTGTGGGAAAAAGACAGAAATTCCACTTATTTAGAGGCAAAAAGGCAGAAATTCCCCTTATTTTGTAGCAAAAATGAAGAAATTTCATTTTTTATGGCAAAAAGGTATGCATTCCCATTATTTTCAGGCAAAAAGGCAGAAATTCCCCGTATTTTGGAGCAAAATTGCAGAAAATCCCCTAATTTTTGGGCAAAAATCAGAAAATCTCTTTATTTTGGGGCAAAATTCAAGAAATTTCCTTTATTTTGGGGCAAAATTTGAGCAATTTACCTTATTTTTGGGCAAAATTGCAGAAATTTCTATTATTTGGGGCAAAATTGCAGAAATTTAACTTATTTTAAGGAAAAAAGGGAAGATATTTCCTTTATTTTGAGGCAAAAAGGGAGAAATTCCTCTTATTTTGGGGCAAAATTGCAGAAATTTCTATTATTATGGGGAAAAATTGCAGATATTTTTCCTTATTTTAGGGCAAAATTGCAGAAATTTCACTTATTTCAGAGAAAAAAAGCAAAAATTTTTCTTATTTTGGGAGCAAAAAGGCAGAAATTCTCATTATTTTGGAGCAAAAAGGCAGAAATTCGACTTATTTTGGGGTAAAATTGCAGAAATTCCCCTAATTTTGGGGCAAAAGGCAGAAATTCCCTTTATTTTGGGGCAAAAATCATAAATTCCCCATATTTTGGGCAAAATTCAAGAAATTTCCTTTAATTTGGGGCAAAATTGCAGGAATTTACCTTATATTGGGGCAAAATTGCAGAAATTTCCCTTATTTGCGGCAAAATTGCAGAAATTTCACTTATTTTCAGGAAAAAGGGCTAATATTTCCTTTATTTTGGGTCAAAAAGGGAGAAATTCCTCTTATTTTGGGGCAAAATTGCAGAAATTTCTATTATTATGGGGAAAAATTGCAGAAATTTTCCTTATTTTAGGGCAAAATTGCAGAAATTTCACTTATTTCAGAGAAAAAAAGCAAAAATTTTTCTTATTTTGGGGCAAAAAGGAAGAAATTCCCATTATTTTGGGGCAAAAAGGCAGAATTCGACTTATTTTGCGGTAAAATTGCAGAAATTCCCCTAATTTTGGGGCAAAACGCAGAAATTCCTTTTATTTTGGGGCAAAAATCATAAATTCCCCATATTTTGGGGCAAAATTCAAAAAATTTCCATTAATTTGGGGAAAAATTGCAGGAATTTACCTTAATTTGGGGCAAAATTGCAGAAATTTTTCTTATTTGGGGCAAAATTGCCGAAACTTCATTTATTTTCAGGTAAAAAGGCTGAAATTTCCTTTATTTTGGGGCAAAAAGGGAGAAATTCCCCTTATTTTGGGGCAAAATTGAAGAAATTCCTCTTATTATTGGGAAAAATTGCAGAAATTTTCCTTATTTTAGGGCAAAATTGCAGAAATTTCACTTATTTCAGAGAAAAAAACGCAAAAAATTTTTCTTATTTTGGGGCAAAAAGGCAGAAATTCCCATTAATTTGTGGCAAAAAGGCAGAAATTCACCTTATTTTGGGGTAAAATTGCAGAAATTTCACATATTTCAGGGCAAAAAGGCAGAAATTTTCCTTATTTTGGGGCAAAATTGCAGAAATTTTACTTATTTCAGTGTAATAAGTCAGAAATTCCCCTTATTTTGAGCCAAAAAAAAAAAATTCCCTTGTTTTGAGGAAAAAAGACAGAAATTCCACTTATTTAGGGGCAAAAAGGCAGAAATTTCCCTTATTTTGGAGCAAAAATGAAGAAATTTCCCTTTTTTATGGCAAAAAGTTATGCATTCCCTTTATTTTCGGGCAAATAGGCAGAAATTCCCCGTATTTTGGAGCATAATTGATGAAATTCCCCTAGTTGTGGTGCAGAAAGACAGAAATTCCCTATATGTTGGGGCAAAAAGACAGAAATTCTCCTTATTTTGGGGCAAAACTCAGAACATCCACTTATTTTGGGGCAAAATTCCAGAAATTTCCCTTATTTTGGGGCAAAATTGCAGAAATTTCACTTATTTTGGGGCAAAATTGCAGAAATTTCACTCATTTCAGGAAAAAAAGGCAGAAATTTTCTTTATTTTGGGGCAAAAAGGCAGAAATTCCTAATATTTTTTTGGCAAAAATGCAGAAATTCCCCTTATTTTGAGGTAAAAAGGCTGAAATTCCCCTTATTTGGGGGTAAAAAGGCAGAAATTTCCTTTATTTTCGGGAAGAATTGCAGAAATTTCACTTATTTAGAGGCAAAAAGACAGAAATTCTCCTTATTTTGTGGCAAAACTTAGAAATTCCACTTCTTTTGGGGCAAAGTTCCAGAAATTTCCCTTATTTTGGGGCAAAATTGCAGAAATTTCACTTATTTTGGGGCAAAATTGCAGAAATTTCACTTATTTCAGAGAAAAAAGTCAGAAATTTTCCTTACTTTGGGGCAAAAAAACAGAAATTCCTAATATTTTGTTGCAAAAATGCAGAAATTCCCCTTATTTTGAGGTAAAAAGGCTGAATTCCCCTTATTTGGGGGCAAAATAGCAGAAATTTCCCTTATTTTGGGGCAAAATTGCAAAAATTTCACTTATTTCAGGGTAGTGAGTCAGAAATTCCCCTTATTTTGGGGCAAAAAAGAGAGAAATTCCCTATGTTTTGTGGGAAAAAGACAGAAATTCCACTTATTTAGAGGCAAAAAGGCAGAAATTCCCCTTATTTTGGAGCAAAAATGAAGACATTTCATTTTTTATGGCAAAAAGATATGCATTCCCATTATTTTCGGGCAAAAAGGCAGAAATTCCCCGTATTTTGGAGCAAAATTGCAGAAAATCCCCTAATTTTGGGGCACAAATCAGAAAATCTCTTTATTTGGGGCAAAATTCAAGAAATTTCCTTTATTTTGGGGCAAAATTGGAGGAATTTACCTTATTTTTAGGCAAAATTGCAGAAATTTCCCTTATTTGGGGCAAAATTGCAGAAATTTCACCTATTTTCAGGAAAAAGGGCTGATATTTCCTTTATTTTGGGTCAAAAAGGGAGAAATTCCTCTTATTTTGGGGCAAAATTGCAGAAATTTCTATTATTATGGGGAAAAATTGCCGAAATTTTCCTTATTTTAGGGCAAAATTGCAGAAATTTCACTTATTTCAGAGAAAAAAAGCAAAAATTTTTCTTATTTTGGGGCAAAAAGGAAGAAATTCCCATTATTTTGGGGCAAAAAGGCAGAATTCGACTTATTTTGCGGTAAAATTGCAGAAATTCCCATTATTTTGGGGCAAAAGGCAGAAATTCCCTTTATTTTGGGGCAAAAATCATAAATTCCCCATATTTTGCGACAAAATTCAAGAAATTTCCTTTAATTTGGGGCAAAAATCATAAATTCCCCATATTTTGGGGCAAAATTCAAAAAATTTCCTTTAATTTGGGGAAAAAATTGCAGGAATTTACCTTATTTTGGGGCAAAATTGCATAAATTTTTCTTATTTGGGGCAAAATTGCAGAAACTTCATTTATTTTCAGGTAAAAAGGCTGAAATTTCCTTTATTTTGGGGCAAAAAGGGAGAAATTCCCCTTATTTTGGGGCAAAATTGAAGAAATTCTTCTTATTATTGGGAAAAATTGCAGAAATTTTCCTTATTTTAGGGCAAAATTGCAGAAATTTCAATAATTGCAGAGAAAAAACGCAAAAATTTTTCTTATTTTGGGGCAAAAAGGCAGAAATTCCCATTAATTTGTGGCAAAAAGGCAGAAATTCACCTTATTTTGGGGTAAAATTGAAGAAATTTCACATATTTCAGGGCAAAAAGGCAGAAATTCCTCGTATTTTGGAGCAAAATTGCAGAAATCTCTAATTTTGAGGAAAAAATCAGAAAATCTATTTTGGGGCAAAACTCAAGAAATTTCCTTTATTTTGGGGCAAAATTGGAGGAATTTACCTTATTTTTGGGCAAAATTGCAGAAATTTCGATTATTTGAGGCAAAATTGCAGAAATTTCACTTATTTCAGGGAAAAAAGGCAGAAATTTTTCTTATTTTAGGGCAAAAAGTCAGAAATTCCTACTATTTTGTGGCAAAAATGCTGAAACTCCTCTTATTTTGAGGTATAAAGGCTGAAATTCCCCTTATTTCAGGGCGAAAAGTCAGAAATTTCCCTTATTTTGGGGCAAAATTGCAGAAATTTTACTTATTTTAGGGTAATAAGTCAGAAATTCCCCTTATTTTGGGGCAAAAAAGACAGAAATTCCCTTTGTTATGGAGGAAAAAGACAGAAATTCCACTTATTGAGAAGCAAAAAGGCAAAAATTCCCCTTATTTTGGAGCAAAAATGAAGAAATTTCCATTTTTTATGACAAAAAGGTATGCATTCCCCTTACTTTCGGGATAGAAAGCAGAAATTCCCCGTATTTTGAAGCAAAATTGCAGAAATTCTCATAATTTTCAGGCAAAAAGGCAGAAATTCTCCCTTTTTGGGGGCAAAAAGACAGAAGATCTCCTTTTTTCGGGAGCAAACTATCAGAAATTCCCCTTATTTTTGGGCAAACTTGCAGATATTTCTTTTACATTGGGGCAAAATTGCAGAAATTTCTCTTATTTTAGGGCAAAATTGCAAAAATTTCACTTACTTCAGGGTAATAAGTCAGAAATTCCCCTTATTTTGGGGCAAAAAAGTCAGAAATTCTCTTTGTTTTGGGGGAAAAAGACAGAAATTCCACTTATTTAGAGGCAAAAAGGCAGAAATTCCCTTTATTTTGGAGCAAAAATTAAGAAATTTCGCTTTTTATGGCAAAAAGTTATGCATTCCCATTATTTTCAGGCAAAAAGGCAGAAATTCCCCGTATTTTAGAGCAAAATTGCAGAAATTCCCCTAATTTTGGGGCAAAAGGCAGAAATTCCCTTTATTTTGGGGCAAAATTGCAGGAATTTACCTTATTTTGGGGCAAAATTGCAGAAATTTCTCTTATTTGGGGCAAAATTTCAGAAATTTCACTTATTTTCATGTAAAAAGGCTGAAATGTCCTATGTTTTGGGGCAAAAAAGAAGAAATTCCCCTTATTTTGGGGCAAAATTGCAGAAATCTCCCTTATTATAGGAAAAAATTGCAAAAATTTCCCTTATTTTAAGGGAAAATTGCAGAAATTTCACTTATTTCAGAGAAAAAAAGCAAAAATTTTTCTTATTTTGGGGCACTAAGGCAGAAATTCTCATTATTTTGGGGCAAAAAAGCAGAAATTCACCTTAGTTAGGGGTAAAATTGCAGAATTTTCTCATATTTCAGGGCAAAAAGGCAGAAATTCCCAGTATTTTGGAGCAAAATTGCAGAAATTCCCCTAGTTGTGGAGCAAAAAGACAGAAATTCCCTATATGTTGGGGCAAAAAGACAGAAATTCTCCTTATTTTGGGGCAAATTCCAGAAATTTTCCTTATTTTGGGGCAAAATTTAAGAAATTTCACTTATTTTGGGGCAAAATTGCAGAAATTTCATTTATTTCAGGGAAAATATGCAGAAAATTTCCTTATTTTGGGGCAAAAAGTCAGAAATTCCTAATATTTTGTGGCAAAAATGCCGAAATTCCCCTTATTTTGAGGTATAAAGGCTGAAATTCCCCTTATTTCAGGGCAAAAATTCAGAAATTTCCTTTATTTTGGGGCAAAATTGCAGAAATTTCACTTATTTTAGGGTAATAAGTCAGAAATTCCCCTAATTTTGGGGCAAAAAAGAAAGAAATTCCCTTTGTTTTGGGGGAAAAAGACAGAAATTCCACTTATTGAGAATCAAAAAGGCAGAAATTCCCCTTATTTTGGAGCAAAAATGAAGAAATTTCCATTTTTTATGGCAAAAAGTTTTGCATTCCCCTTATTTTCGGGCAAAAAGACAGAAATTCATCGTATTTTGGAGCAAAATTGCAGAAATTCCACTAATTGTGGTGCAAAAAGGCAGAAATTCCATATATGTTGGGGCAAAAATACAGAAATTCTCCGTATTTTGGGGCAAAACTCAGAAATTCCACTTATTTTGGGGCAAAATTGCAGAAATTTCACTTATTTCAGGGAAAAAAGGCAGAAATTCTATTTATTTTGGGGCAAAAATGCAGAAATTCCTAATATTTTGTGGCAAAAATGCAGAAATTCCCCTTATTTTGAGGTAAAAAGGCTGAAATTCCCCTTATTTGTGGGCAGAAAGGCAAAAATTTCCCTTATTTTGGGGCAAAATTGCAGAAATTTCACTTTTTTCAGGGTAATAAGTCAGAAATTTTTCTTATTTTGTTGCAAAAAAGAAAGATAATCCCTCTGTTTTGGGGGGTAAAGACAGAAATTCCACTTATTTAGAGGCAAAAATGCAGAAATTTACCTTATTTTGAAGCAAAAATGAAGAAATTTCCCTTTTTTAAGGCAAAAAGTTATGCATTCTTCTTATTTTCGGGCAAAAAGGCAGAAATTCCCCGTATTTTGGAGCAAAATTGCAAAAATTCCCCTAATTGTGGGGCAAAAATGCAGAAATTCCCTATATGTTGGGGCAAAAAGACAGAAATTCTCCTTATTTTGGGGCAAAACTCAGAAATTCCACTTAATTTGGGGCAATTTCGAGAAATTTCCCTTATTCTGGGGCAAAATTGCAGAAATTTCACTTATTTTGGGCAAAATTGCAGAAATTTTCCTTATTTCATGGAAAAAAAAAGAAATTTTGTTATTTTGGGGCAAAAAGGCAGAAATTTCTCTTATTTTGACGTAAAAAGTCTGAAATTGCCCTTATTTGGGGGCAAAAAGGCAGAAATTTCCCTTATTTTGGGGCAAAATTGCAGAAATTACACTTATTTCAGGGTAATAAGTCAGAAATTTTCCTTATTTTGGGGCAAAAAAGACAGAAAATCCCTTTGTTTTGGGGGAAAAAGACAGAAATTCCACTTATTTAGAGGCAAAAAAGCAGAAATTCCCTTTATTTTGGAGCAAAAATGAAGAAATTTCTCTTTTTTAAGGCAAAAAGTTATGCATTGTTCTTATTTTCGGGCAAAAAGGCAGAAATTCCTCGTATTTTGGAGCAAAATTGCAGAAATTCCCCTAATTGTGGGGCAAAAATTCAGAAATTCCTTATATGTTGGGGCAAAAAGACAGAAATTCTCCTTATTTTGGAGCAAAACTCAGAAATTCCACTTATTTTGGGGTAAATTCCAGAAATTTCCCTTATTCTGGGGCAAAATGGCAGAAATTTCACTTATTTTGTGGCAAAATTGCAGAAATTTTACTTATTTCAGGGAAAAAAAGTTAGAAATTTTCCTTACATTGGGTCAAAAAGGCAGGAATTCCCCTTATTTTGAGGTAAGAAGGCTGAAATTCCTTTAATTTGAGGGCAAAGAGGCAGAAATTTCCCTTATTTTGGGGCAAAATTGCAGAAATTTCACTTATTTCAGGGTAATAAGTCAGAAATTCCCCTTATTTTGGGGCAAAAAAGACAGAAATTCCCTTTGTTTTGGAGGAAAAGACAGAAATTCCACTTATTTAGAGGCATAAAGGCAGAAATTTCCCTTATTTTGGAGCAAAAATGAAGAAATTTACCTTTTTATGGCAAAAAGGTATGCATTACCCTTAATTTCGGGATAAAAAGCAGAAATTCCCCGTATTTTGAAGCAAAATTGCAGAAATTCTCATAATTTTCGGGCAAAAAGGCAGAAATTCTCCTTATTTTGGGGCAAAAAGACAGAAAATCTCCTTTTTTCGGGAGCAAACAGTCAGAAATTTCCCTTATTTTGGGGGAAATTTGCAGAAATTTCTTTTACATTGAGGCAAAATTGCAGAAATTTTTTTTATTTTGGGGCAAAATTGCAGAAATTTTACTTATTTCAGGGTAATAATTCAGAAATTCCCGTTATTTTGGGGCAAAAAATAAAGAAATTCCCTTTGTTTTGGGGGAAAAAGACAGAAATTCCACTTATTTAGAGGCAAAAAGGCAGAAATTCCCCTTATTTTGGAGCAAAAATGAAGAAATTTCCCTTTTTTATGGCAAAAAGTTATGCATTCGCTTTATTTTTGGGAAAAGGCAGAAATTCACCGTATTTTGTAGCAAAATTGCAGAAATTCTCCTAATTGTGGGGCAAAAAGGCAGAAATTCCCTATATGTTGGGGAAAAAAGACATAAATTCTCCTTTTTTGGGGCAAAACTCAGAAATTCCACTTATTTTTGGGCAATATTCCAGAAATTTCCATTATTTTGGAATAAAATTGCAGAAATTTCACTTATTTTAGGGCAAAATTGGAGAAATTTCACTTATTTTAGAGAAAAATGGCAGAAATTTTCTTTATTTTGGGGCAAAAATGCAGAAATTCTTAATATTTTGTGGCAAAAATGTAGAAATTCCTTTTATTTTGAGGTAAAATGGCTGATATTCCTTTTATTTGGGGGCAAAAAGGCAGAAATTTCCCTTATTTAGGGGCAAAAAGACACAAATTCCTTTTATTTTGTGGCAAAAAGGCAGAAATTTCAATTATTTTGGGGCAAAATTGCAGAAATTTTACTTATTTCAGGGCATAATTCAAAAATTCCTTTTTTTTGGGGGGCAAAAAGACAGAAATTCCATTTATTTTTTGGTACAAAGGCGGAAATTTCACTTACTTTGAAGTAAAAAGGCAGAAAATCCTCTTATTTTGGGGCAAAAATGAAGAAATTTCCTTTTTTGTGGTAAAAGGTATACATTCCCCATACATTCGGGATAAAAAGCAGAAATTCCCCGTATTTTGAAGCAAAATTGCAGAAATTCTCATAATTTTCGGGCAAAAAGGGAGAAATTCCCTAATTTTGGGGCAAAAGGCAGAAATTCCTTTTATTTTGGGGCAAAAATCAGAAAATCCCCTTCTTTTGGGGTATAATTTAAGAAATTTCCTTTATTTTGGGACAAAATTACAGGAATTTACCTTATTTTGGGGCAAAATTGCAGAAATTTCACTTATTTCCGGGAAAAAAGGCATAATTTTTTTTTATTTTGGGGCAAAAAGTCAGAAATTCCTAATATTTTGTGGCAAAAATGCAGAAATTCCCCTTATTTTGAGGTAAAAAGGATGAAATTCCCTATATTTGGGGGCAAAGAGGCAGAAATTTCCCTTATTTTGGGGCAAAATTGGAGAAATTTCACTTATTTCAGGGTAATAATTGAGAAAATCCCCTTATTTTGGGACAAAAAAGACAGAAATTTCCTTTGTTTTGGGAGAAAAAGACAGAAATTCCACTTATTTAGAGGCAAAAAGGCAGAAATTCCCCTTATTTTTAGCAAAAATGAAGAAATTTACCTTTTGATGGCAAAAAGGTATGCATTCCTCTTACTTTCGGGATAAAAAGCAGAAATTCCCCGTATTTTGAAACAAAATTGCAGTAATTCTCCTTAGTTTGGGGCAAAAAGACAGAAGATCTCCATTTTTCGGGAGCAAACATTCAGAAATTCCCCTTATTTTGGGGCAAAATTGGAGAAATTTCCTTTACATTGGGGCAAAATTGCAGAAATTTCCTTTACATTGGGGCAAAATTGCAGAAATTTCCCTTATTTTGGGGCAAAATGGCAGAAATTTCACTTACTTCAGGGTAATAAGTCAGAAATTCCCCTTATTTTGGGGCAAAAAAGACAGAAATTCTCTTTGTTTTGGGGGAAAAAGACAGAAATTCCACTTATTTAGAGGCAAAAAGGCAGAAATTCCCTTTGTTTTGGAGCAAAAATTAAGAAATTTTCCTTTTTATGGCCAAAAGGTATGCATTCCCATTATTTTCAGGCAAAAAGGCAGAAATTTCCGTATTTTGGAGCAAAATTGCAGAAATTCCTCTAATTTTGGGGCAAAAGGCAGAAATTCCCTTTATTTTGGGGCAAAAATCAGAAATTCCCCTTATTTTGTGGCAAAATTCCAGAAATTTCCTTTATTTTAAGGCAAAATTGGAGGAATTTACCTTATTTTGGGGCAAAATTGCAGAAATTTCCCTTATTTGGGGCAAAATTTTAGAAATTTCACTTATTTTCAGGTAAAAAAGCTGAAATTTCCTTTGTTTTGGGGCAAAAAAAAAGAAATTCCCCTTATTTTGGGGCAAAATTGCAGAAATCTCCCTTAATATGGGAAAAAATTGCAAAAAATTCCCTTATTTTAGGGGAAAATTGCAGAAATTTCACTTATTTCAGAGAAAAAAAGCAAAATTTTTCTTATTTTGGGGCAAAAAGGCAGAAATTCCCATTAATTTGTGGCAAAAAGGCAGAAATTCACCTTATTTTGGGGTAAAATTGCAGAAATTTCGCATATTTCAGGGCAAAAAGGCAAAAATTTCCCTTATTTTGGGGCAAAATTGCAGAAATTTCACTTATTTCAGTGTAATAAGTCAGAAATTTCCCTTATTTTGAGGCAAAAAAGACAGAAATTTTTTTTGTTTTGAGAGAAAAAGACAGAAATTCCACTTATTTAGAGGCAAAAAGGCAGAAATTTCCCTTATTTTGGAGCAAAAATGAAGAAATTTCCCTTTTTTATGGCAAAAAGTTATGCATTCCCCTTATTTTCGGGCAAAAGAGCAGAAATTCCCTATATTTTGGAGCATAATTGAAGAAATTCCCCTAGTTGTGGTGCAGAAAGACAGAAATTCCCTATATGTTGGGGCAAAAAGACAGAAATTCTTCTTATTTTGGGGTATAACTCAGAAATTCCACTTATTTTGGGGCAAAATTCTAGAAATTTCCCTTATTTTGGGGCAAAATTGCAGAAATTTCACTTATTTTGGGGCAAAATTGCAGAAATTTCACTTATTTCAGGGAAAAAAGGCAGAAATTTTCTTTATTTTGGGGCAGAAAGGCAGAAATTCCTTATATTTTCTGGCAAAAATGAAGAAATTCCCCTTATTTTGAGGTTAAAATGCTGAAATTTCCCTTATTTGGGCGCAAAAAAACAGAAATTTCCACTATTTTGGGGCAAAATTGCAGAAATTTCACTTATTTAGAGGCAAAAAGACAGAAATTCTCCTTTTTTGGGGGCAAAACTTAGAAATTCCACTTATTTTGGGGCAAAATTCCAGAAATTTCACTTATTTTGGGGCAAAATTGCAGAAATTTCACTTTTTTCAGGGAAAAAAGGCACAAATTTTCCTTATTTTGGGGCAAAAAGTCAGAAATTCCTAATATTTTGTGGCAAAAATGCAGAAATTCCCCTTATTTTGAGGTAAAAAGGCTGAAATTCCCCTTATTTGGAGGCACAGAGGCAGAAATTTCCCTTATTTTGGGGCAAAATTGGAGAAATTTCACTTATTTCAGGGTAATAATTCAGAAAATCCCCTTATTTTGGGCCAAAAAAGACAGAAATTTCCTTTGTTTTGGGAGAAAAAGACAGAAATTCCACTTATTTAGAGGCAAAAAGGCAGAAATTCCCCTTATTTTTAGCAAAAATGAAGAAATTTACCTTTTTATGGCAAAAAGGTATGTATTCCCCTTACTTTCGGGATAAAAAGCAGAAATTCCCCGTATTTTGAAACAAAATTGCAGAAATTCTCATAATTTTCGGGCAAAAAGGCAGAAATTCTCTTTATTTTGGGGCAAAAAGACAGAAGATCTCCATTTTTCGGGAGCAAACATTCAGAAATTCCCCTTATTTTGGGGCAATATAGCAGAAATTTCCTTTACATTGAGGCAAAATTGCAGAAATTTCCCTTATTTTGGGGCAAAATTGCAGAAATCTCTTACTTCAGGGTAATAAGTCAGAAATTCCCCTTATTTTGGAGGAAAAAAAAACATAAATTCTCTTTGTTTTGGGGGAAAAAGACAGAAATTCCACTTATTTAGAGGCAAAAAGGCAGAAATTCCCTTTGTTTTGGAGCAAAAATGAAGAAATTTTCCTTTTTATGGCCAAAAGGTATGCATTCCCATTATTATCAGGCAAAAAGGCAGATATTCCCGTATTTTGGAGCAAAATTGCAGAAATTCCTCTAATTTTGGGGCAAAAGGCAGAAATTCCCTTTATTTTGGGGCAAAAATCAAAAATTCCCCTTATTTTGGGGCAAAATTCCAGAAATTTCCTTTATTTTGGGGCAAAATTGGAGGAATTTACCTTATTTTGGGGCAAAATTGCAGATATTTCTTTTATTTGGGGCAAAATTTCAGAAATTTCACTTATTTTCAGGTAAAAAGGCCAAAATTTCCTTCGTTTTGGGGCAAAAAGGAAGAAATTCCCCTTATTTTGGGGCAAAATTGCAGAAATCTCCCTTATTATGAGAAAAAATTGCAAAAAATTCCCTTATTTTAGGGGAAAATTGCAGAAATTTCACTTATTTCAGAGAAAAAAAGCAAAATTTTTCTTATTTTGGGGCAAAAAGGCAGAAATTCCCATTAATTTGTGGCAAAAAGGCAGAAATTCACCTTATTTTGGGGTAAAATTGCAGAAATTTCGCATATTTCAGAGCAAAAAGGCAGAAATTTCTTTTATTTTGGGGCAAAATTGCAGAAATTTCACTTATTTCAGTGTAATAAGTCAGAAATTCCCCTTATTTTGAGGCAAAAAAGACAGAAATTTTTTTTGTTTTGAGAGAAAAAGACAGAAATTCCACTTATTTAGAGGCAAAAAGGCAGAAATTTCCCTTATTTTGGAGCAAAAATGAAGAAATTTCCCTTTTTTATGGCAAAAAGTTATGCATTCCTTTTATTTTCGGGCAAAAAGGCAGAAATTCCCCGTATTTTGGAGCATAATTGAAGACATTCCCCTAGTTGTGGTGCAGAAAGACAGAAATTCCCTATATGTTGGGGCAAAAAGACAGAAATTCTCCTTTTTTTGGGGCATAACTCAGAAATTCCACTTATTTTGGGGCAAAATTCTAGAAATTTCCCTTATTTTGGGGCAAAGTGCAGAAATTTCACATATTTTGGGGCAAAATTGCAGAAATTTCACTTATTTCAGGGAAAAAAGGCACAAATTTTCCTTATTTTGGGGCAAAAAGTCAGAAATTCCTAATATTTTGTGGCAAAAATGCAGAAATTCCCCTTATTTTTAGGTAAAAAGGATGAAATTCCCTATATTTGGGGGCAAAGAGGCAGAAATTTCCCTTATTTTGGGGCAAAATTGGAGAAATTTCACTTATTTTAGGGTAATAACTCAGAAAATCCCCTTATTTTGGGGCAAAAAAGACAGAAATTTCCTTTGTTTTGGGGGAAAAAGACAGAAATTCCACTTAATTAGAGGCAAAAAGGCAGAAATTCCCCTTATTTTGGAGCAAAAATGAAGAAATTTACCTTTTGATGGCAAAAAGGTATGCTTTCCCCTTACTTTCGGGATAAAAAGCAGAAATTCCCCGTATTTTGAAACCAAATTGCAGAAATTCTCATAATTTTCGGGCAAAAAGGCAGAAATTCTCCTAATTTTGGGGCAAAAAGACAGAAGATCTCCATTTTTCGGGAGCAAACATTCAAAAATTCCCCTTATTTTGGGGCAAAATTGCAGAAATTTCCATTACATTGGGGCAAAATTGCAGAAATTTCCTTTACATTGGGGCAAAATTGCAGAAATTTCCCTTATTTTGGGGCAAAATGGCAGAAATTTCACTTACTTCAGGGTAATAATCAGAAATTCCCCTTATTTTGGGGCAAAAAAGACAGAAATTCTCTTTGTTTTGGGGGAAAAAGACAGAAATTCCACTTATTTAGAGGCAAAAAGGCAGAAATTCCCTTTGTTTTGGAGCAAAAATGAAGAAATTTTCCTTTTTATGGCCAAAAGGTATGCATTCCCATTATTTTCAGGTAAAAAGGCAGAAATTCCCGTATTTTGGAGCAAAATTGCAGAAATTCCTCTAATTTTGTGGCAAAAGGCAGAAATTCCCTTTATTTTGGGGCAAAAATCAGAAATTCCCCTTATTTTGGGGAAAAAATTCCAGAAATTTCCTTTTTTTGGGGCAAAATTGCAGGAATTTACCTTATTTTGGGGCAAAATTGCAGAAATTTCCCTTATTTGGGGCAAAATTTCAGAAATTTCACTTATTTTCAGGTAAAAAGGCTGAAATTTCCTTTGTTTTGGGGCAAAAAGGAAGAAATTTTCCTTATTTTGGGGCAAAATTGCAGAAATCTCACTTATTATGGGAAAAAATTGCAAAAAATTTTCTTATTTTAGGGGAAAATTGCAGAAATTTCACTTATTTCAGAGAAAAAAAGCAAAAATTTTTCTTATTTTGGGGCAAAAAGGCAGAAATTCCCATTATTTTGTGGCAAAAAGGCAGAAATTCACCTTATTTTGGGGTAAAATTGCAGAAATTTCGCATATTTCAGGGCAAAAAGGCAGAAATTTCCCTTATTTCGGGGCAAAATTTCAGAAATTTCACATATTTCAGTGTAATAAGTCAGAAATTCCCCTTATTTTGAGGCAAAAAAGACAGAAATTTTTTTTGTTTTGAGAGAAAAAGACAGAAATTCCACTTATTTAGAGGCAAAAAGGCAGAAATTTCCCTTATTTTGAAGCAAAAATGAAGAAATTTCCCTTTTTTATGGCAAAAAGTTATGCATTCTCCTTATTTTCGGGCAAAAAGGCAGAAATTCCACGTATTTTGGAGCATAATTGAAGAAATTCCCCTAGTTGTGCTGCAGAAAGACAGAAATTCCCTATATGTTGGGGCAAAAAGACAGAAATTCTCCTTATTTTGGGGCATAACTCAGAAATTCCACTTATTTTGGGGCAAAATTCCAGAAATTTCCCTTATTTTGGGCCACAATTGCAGAAATTTCACTTATTTTGGGGCAAAATTGCAGAAATTTCACTTATTTCAGGGAAAAAACGGCACAAATTTTCCTTATTTTGGGGCAAAAAGTTAGAAATTCCTAATATTTTGTGGCAAAAATGCAGAAATTCCCCTTATTTTGAGGTAAAAAGGATGAAATTCCCTATATTTGGGGGCAAAGAGGCAGAAATTTCCCTTATTTTGGGGCAAAATTGGAGAAATTTCACTTATTTCAGGGTAATAACTCAGAAAATCCCCTTATTTTGGGGCAAAAAAGACAGAAATTTCCTTTGTTTTGGGGGAAAAAGACAGAAATTCCACTTATTTAGAGGCAAAAAGGCAGAAATTCCCCTTATTTTGGAGCAAAAATGAAGAAATTTACCTTTTTATGGCAAAAAGGTATGCATTCCCCTTACTTTCGGGATAAAAAGCAGAAATTCCCCGTATTTTGAAACCAAATTGCAGAAATTCTCATAATTTTCGGGCAAAAAGGCAGAAATTCTCCTAATTTTGGGGCAAAAAGACAGAAGATCTCCATTTTTCGGGAGCAAACATTCAGAAATTCCCCTTATTTTGGGGAAAAATTGCCGAAATTTCCTTTACATTGGGGCAAAATTGCAGAAATTTCCTTTACATTGGGGCAAAATTGCAGAAATTTCCCTTATTTTGGGGCAAAATGGCAGAAATTTCACTTACTTCAGGGTAATAAGTCAGAAATTCCCCTTATTTTGGGGCAAAAAAGACAGAAATTCTCTTTGTTTTGGGGGAAAAAGACAGAAATTCCACTTATTTAGAGGCAAAAAGGCAGAAATTCCCTTTGTTTTGGAATAAAAAATGAAGAAATTTTCCTTTTTATGGCCAAAAGGTATGCATTCCCATTATTTTCAGGTAAAAAGGCAGAAATTTCCGTATTTTGGAGCAAAATTGCAGAAATTCCTCTAATTTTGGGGCCAAAGGCAGAAATTCCCTTTATTTTGGGGCAAAAATCAGAAATTCCCCTTATTTTGGGGCAAAATTCCAGAAATTTCCTAGTTTTGGGGCAAAATTGCAGGAATTTACCTTATTTTTGGGCAAAATTGCAGAAATTTCCCATATTTGGGGCAAAATTTCAGAAATTTCACTTATTTTCAGGTAAAAAGGCTGAAATTTCCTTTGTTTTGGGGCAAAAAGGAAGAAATTTTCCTTATTTTGGGGCAAAATTGCAGAAATCTCACTTATTATGGGAAAAAATTGCAAAAAATTTTCTTATTTTAGGGGAAAATTGCAGAAATTTCACTTATTTCAGAGAAAAAAAGCAAAAATTTTTCTTATTTTGGGGCAAAAAGGCAGAAATTCCCATTAATTTGTGGCAAAAAGGCAGAAATTCACCTTATTTTGGGGTAAAATTGCAGAAATTTCGCATATTTCAGGGCATAAAGTCAGAAATTTCCCTTATTTTGGGGCAAAATTGCAGAAATTTCACTTATTTCAGTGTAATAAGTCAGAAATTCCCCTTATTTTGAGGCAAAAAAGACAGAAATTTTTTTTGTTTTGAGAGAAAAAGACAGTAATTCCACTTATTTAGAGGCAAAAAGGCAGAAATTTCCCTTATTTTGGAGCAAAAATGAAGAAATTTCCCTTTTTTATGGCAAAAAGTTATGCATTCCCCTTATTTTCAGGCAAAAAGGTAGAAATTCCCTGTATTTTGGAGTATAATTGAGGAAATTCCCCTAGTTGTGCTGCAGAAAGACAGAAATTCCCTATATGTTGGGGCAAAAAGACAGAAATTCTCCTTATTTTGGGGCATAACTCAGAAATTCCACTTATTTTGGGGCAAAATTCCAGAAATTTCCCTTATTTTGGGCCACAATTGCAGAAATTTCACTTATTTTGGGCCACAATTGCAGAAATTTCACTTATTTCAGGGAAAAAAGGCACAAATTTCCCTTATTTTGGGGCAAAAAGTCAGAAATTCCTAATATTTTGTGGCAAAAATGCAGAAATTTCCCTTATTTTGAGGTAAAAAGGATGAAATTCCCTATATTTGGGGGCAAAGAGGTAGAAATTTCCCTTATTTTGGGGCAAAATTGGAGAAATTTCCCTTATTTTGGGGCAAAATGGCAGAAATTTCACTTACTTCAGGGTAATAAGTCAGAAATTCCCCTTATTTTGGGGCAAAAAAGACAGAAATTCTCTTTGTTTTGGGGGAAAAAGACAGAAATTCCACTTATTTAGAGGCAAAAAGGCAGAAATTCCCTTTGTTTTGGAGCAAAAATGAAGAAATTTTCCTTTTTATGGCCAAACGGTATGCATTCCCATTATTTTCAGGTAAAAAGGCAGAAATTCCCGTATTTTGGAGCAAAATTGCAGAAATTCCTCTAATTTTGGGGCCAAAGGCAGAAATTCCCTTTATTTTGGGGCAAAAATCAGAAATTCCCCTTATTTTGTGGCAAAATTCCAGAAATTTCCTATTTTTGGGGCAAAATTGCAGGAATTTACTTTATTTTGGGGCAAAATTGCAGAAATTTCCCTTATTTGGGGCAAAATTTCAGAATTTTCACTTATTTTCAGGTAAAAAGGCTGAAATTTCCTTTGTTTTGGGGCAAAAAGGAAGAAATTTTCCTTATTTTGAGGTAAAAAGGCTGAAATTCCTCTTATTTTGGGGCAAAAAAAAGAAATTTCCCTTATTTTGGGGCAAAATTGCAGAAATTTCACTTATTTAGAGGCAAAAAGACAGAAATTCTCCTTATTTTGGTGCAAAACTTAGAAATTCCACTTATTTTGGGCCAAAATTCCAGAAATTTCTTTTATTTTAAGTTACAATTGCAGAAATTTCACTTATTTTGGGGCAAAATTGCAGAAATTTCACTTATTTCAGGGAAAAAAGGCACAAATTTTCCTTATTTTGTGGCAAAAAGTCAGAAATTCCTAATATTTTGTGGCAAAAATGCAGAAATTCCCCTTATTTTGTAGGTAAAAAGGCTGAAATTCCCTATATTTGGGGGCAAAGAGGCAGAAATTTCCTTTATTTTGGGGCAAAATTGGAGAAATTTCACTTATTTCAGGGTAATAACTCAGAAAATCCCCTTATTTTGGGGCAAAAAAGACAGAAATTTCCTTTGTTTTTTGGGGAAAAAGACAGAAATCCCACTTATTTAGAGGCAAAAAGGCAGAAATTCCCCTTATTTTGGAGCAAAAATGAAGAAATTTACCTTTTTATGGCAAAAAGGTATGCATTCCCCTTACTTTCGGGATAAAAAGCAGAAATTCCCCGTATTTTGAAACAAAATTGCAGAAATTCTCATAATTTTTGGGCAAAAAGGCAGAAATTCTCCTTATTTTGGGGCAAAAAGACAGAAGATCTCCATTTTTCGGGAGCAAACATTCAGAAATTCCCCTTATTTTGGGGCAAAATTGCAGAAATTTTCTTTACATTGGGGCAAAATTGCAGAAATTTCCCTTGTTTTGGGGCAAAATGGCAGAAATTTCACTTACTTCAGGGTAATAAGTCAGAAATTCCCCTTATTTTGGGGCAAAAAAGACAGAAATTCTCTTTGTTTTTGGGGAAAAAGACAGAAATTCCACTTATTTAGAGGCAAAAAGGCAGAAATTCCCTTTGTTTTGGAGCAAAAATGAAGAAATTTTCCTTTTTATGGCCAAAAGTTATGCATTCCCATTATTTTCAGGCAAAAAGGCAGAAATTTTCATATTTTGGAGCAAAATTGCAGAAATTCCTCTAATTTTGGGGCAAAAGGCAGATTTTCCCTTTATTTTGGGGAAAAAATCAGAAATTCCCCTTATTTTTGGGGCAAAATTCCAAAAATTTCCTTTATTTTGGGGCAAAATTGCAGAAATTTCCCTTATTTGGGGCAAAATTTCAGAAATTTCACTTATTTTC
Source organism: Micromys minutus (assembly GCF_963924665.1). Taxonomy (NCBI): domain Eukaryota; kingdom Metazoa; phylum Chordata; class Mammalia; order Rodentia; family Muridae; genus Micromys; species Micromys minutus. The sequence goes on from NW_027667302.1 coordinate 2,250,684, forward strand.
AGGTAAAAAGGCTGAAATTTCCTTTGTTTTAGGGTAAAAAGTAAGAAATTCCCATTATTTTGGGGCAAAATTGCAGAAATCTCCCTTATTATGGGAAAAAATTGCAAAAAATTCACTTATTTTAGAGGAAAATTGCAGAAATTTCTCTAATTTCAAAGAAAAAAAGCAAAAATTTTTTTTATTTTGGGGCAAAAAGGCAGAAATTCACCTTATTTTGGGGTAAAATTGCAGAAATTTCGCATATTTCAGGGCAAAAAGGCAGAAATTTCCCTTATTTTGGGGCAAAATTGCAGAAATTTCACTTATTTCAGTGTAATAAGTCAGAAATTCCCCTTATTTTGAGGCAAAAAGACAGAAATTTTTTTTGTTTTTAGGGAAAAAGACAGAAATTCCACTTATTTAGAGGCAAAAAGGCAGAAATTTCTCTTATTTTGGAGCAAAAATGTAGAAATTTCCCTTTTTTATGGCAAAAGTTATGCATTCCCCTTATTTTCGGGCAAAAAGGCAGAAATTCCCCGTATTTTGGAGCATAATTAAAGAAATTCCCCTAGTTGTGGTGCAGAAAGACAGAAATTCCCTATATGTTGGGGCAAAAAGACAGAAATTCTCCTTATTTAGGGGCATAACTCAGAAATTCAACTTATTTTGGGGCAAAATTCTAGAAATTTACCTTATTTTGGGGCAAAATTGCAGAAATTTCACTTATTTTGGGGCAAAATTGCAGAAATTTCACTTATTTCAGGGAAAAAAGGCAGAAATTTTCTTTATTTTGGGGCAAAAAGGCAGAAATTCCTTATATTTTCTGGCAAAAATGCAGAAATTCCCCTTATTTTGAGGTAAAAAGGCTGAAATTCCCCTTATTTGGGGGCAAAAAAACAGAAATTTCCCTTATTTTGGGGCAAAATTGCAGAAATTTCACTTATTTAGAGGCAAAAAGACAGAAATTCTCCTTATTTTGGGGCAAAACTTAGAAATTCCACTTATTTTGGGGCAAAATTCCAGAAATTTCCCTTATTTTGGGCCAAAATTGCAGAAATTTCACTTATTTTGGGGCAAAATTTCAGAAATTTCACTTCTTTCAGGGAAAAAAGGCACAAATTTTCCTTATTTTGGGGCAAAAAGTCAGAAATTCCTAATATTTTGTTGCAAAAAGCAGAAATTTCCCATATTTTGAGGTAAAAAGGCTGAAATTCCCTATATTTGGGGGCAAAGAGGCAGAAATTTCCCTTATTTTGGGGCAAAATTGGAGAAATTTCACTTATTTCAGGGTAATAATTCAGAAAATCCCCTTATTTGGGGGCAAAAAAGACGGAAATTTCCTTTGTTTTGGGGGAAAAAGACAGAAATTCCACTTATTTAGAGGCAAAAATGTAGAAATTTCCCTTATTTTGGAGCAAAAATGAAGAAATTTACCTTTTTATGGCAAAAAGGTATGCATTTCCCTTACTTTCGGGATAAAAAGCAGAAATTCCCCGTATTTTGAAACAAAATTGCAGAAATTCTCATAATTTTCGGGGAAAAAGGCAGAAATTCTCCTTATTTTGGGGCAAAAAGACAGAAGATCTCCATTTTTCGGGAGCAAACATTCAGAAATTCCCCTTATTTTGGGGCAAAATTGCAGAAATTTCCTTTACATTGGGGCAAAATTGCAGAAATTTCCCTTATTTTGGGGCAAAATGGCAGAAATTTCACTTACTTCAGGGTAATAAGTCAGAAATTCCCCTTATTTTGGGGAAAAAAAAGACATAAATTCTCTTTTTTGGGGAAAAAGACAGAAATTCCACTTATTTAGAGGCAAAAAGGCAGAAATTCCCTTTGTTTTGGAGCAAAAATGAAGAAATTTCCCTTTTTATGGCCAAAAGTTATGCATTCCCATTATTTTCAGGCAAATAGGCAGAAATCCTCGTATTTTGGAGCAAAATTGCAGAAATTCCCCTAATTTTGGGGCAAAAGGCAGAAATTCCCTTTATTTTGGGGCAAAAATCAGAAATTCCCCTTATTTTGGGGCAAAATTCCAGAAATTTCCTTTATTTTGGGGCAAAATTGAAGGAATTTACCTTCTTTTGGGGCAAAATTGCAGAAATTTCCCTTATTTGGGGCAAAATTTCAGAAATTTCACTTATTTTCAGGTAAAAAGGCTGAAATTTCCTTTGTTTTGGGGCAAAAAGGAAGAAATTTTCCTTATTTTGGGGCAAAATTGCAGAAATCTCACTTATTATGGGAAAAAATTGCAAAAAATTTTCTTATTTTAGGGGAAAATTGCAGAAATTTCACTTATTTCAGAGAAAAAAAGCAAAAATTTTTCTTATTTTGGGGCAAAAGGCAGAAATTCCCATTATTTTGGGGCAAAAAAGCAGAAATACACCTTATTTAGGGGTAAAATTGCAGAAATTTCACATATTTCAGGGCAAAAAGGCAGAAATTCCCCATATTTTGGAGCAAAATTGCAGAAATCCCCTTTGTTGTGGGGCAAAAAGACAGAAATTCCCTATATGTTGAGGCAAAAAGACAGAAATTCTTTTATTTTGGGACAAAACTTAGAAATTCCACTTATTTTGGGGCAAAATTGCAGAAATTTCCCTTATTTGGGGCAAAATTTCAGAAATTTCTCTTATTTTCAGGTAAAAAGGCTGAATTTTCCTTTGTTTTGGGGCAAAAAGGAAGAAATTCCCCTTATTTTGGGGCAAAATTGCAGAAATCTTCCTTATTATGGGAAAAATTGCAAAAAATTCTCTTATTTTAGGGGAAAATTGCAGAAATTTTACTTATTTCAGAGAAAAAAAGCAAAATTTTTCTTATTTTGCGGCAAAAAGGCAGAAATTTCCATTAATTTGTGGCAAAAAGGCAGAAATTCACCTTATTTTGGGGTAAAATTGCAGAAATTTCGCATATTTCAGGGCAAAAAGGCAGAAATTTCCCTTATTTTGGGGCAAAATTGCAGAAATTTCACTTATTTCAGTGTAATAAGTCAGAAATTCCCCTTATTTTGAGGCAAAAAAGACAGAAATTTTTTTTGTTTTGAGAGAAAAAGACAGAAATTCCACTTATTTAGAGGCAAAAAGGCAGAAATTTCCCTTATTTTGATGCAAAAATGAAGAAATTTCCCTTTTTTATGGCAAAAAGTTATGCATTCCCCTTATTTTTAAGCAAAAAGGCAGAAATTCTCCCGTATTTTGGAGCATAATTGAAGAAATTCCCCTAGTTGTGGTGCAGAAAGACAGAAATTCCCTATATGTTGGGGCAAAAAGACAGAAATTCTCCTTATTTTGGGGCATAACTCAGAAATTCCACTTATTTTGGGGCAAAATTCTAGAAATTTACCTTATTTTGGGGCAAAATTGCAGAAATTTCACTTATTTTGGGGCAAAATTGCAGAAATTTCACTTATTTTGGGGCAAAATTGCAGAAATTTCACTTATTTCAGGGAAAAAAGGCACAAATTTTCCTTATTTTGGGGCAAAAAGTCAGAAATTCTTAATATTTTGTGGCAAAAATGAAGAAATTCCCCTTATTTTGAGGTAAAAAGGATGAAATTCCCTATATTTGGGGGCAAAGAGGCAGAAATTTCTCTTATTTTGGGGCAAAATTGGAGAAATTTCACTTATTTCAGAGTAATAACTCAGAAAATCCCCTTATTTTGGGGCAAAAAAGACAGAAATTTCCTTTGTTTTGGGGGAAAAAGACAGAAATTCCACTTATTTAGAGGCAAAAAGGGAGAAATTCCCTTTATTTTGGAGCAAAAATGAAGCAATTTACCTTTTTATGGCAAAAAGGTATGCATTCCCCTTACTTTCGGGATAAAAAGCAGAAATTCCCCGTATTTTGAAACCAAATTGCAGAAATTCTCATAATTTTCGGGCAAAAAGGCAGAAATTCTCCTTATTTTGGGGCAAAAAGACAGAAGATCTCCATTTTTCGGGAGCAAACATTCAGAAATTCCCCTTATTTTGGGGCAAAATTGCAGAAATTTCCTTTACATTGGGGCAAAATTGCAGAAATTTCCCTTATTTTGGGGCAAAATGGCAGAAATTTCACTTACTTCAGGGTAATAAGTCAGAAATTCCCCTTATTTTGGGGAAAAAAAAGACATAAATTCTCTTTTTTTTGGGGAAAAAGACAGAAATTCCACTTATTTAGAGGCAAAAAGGCAGAAATTCCCTTTGTTTTGGAGCAAAAATGAAGAAATTTTCCTTTTTATGGCCAAACGGTATGCATTCCCATTATTTTCAGGTAAAAAGGCAGAAATTCCCGTATTTTGGAGCAAAATTGCAGAAATTCCTCTAATTTTGGGGCAAAAGGCAGAAATTCCTTTATTTTGGGGCAAAAATCAGAAATTCCCCTTATTTTGGGGCAAAATTCCAGAAATTTCCTTTTTTTGGGGCAAAATTGCAGGAATTTACCTTATTTTGGGGCAAAATTGCAGAAATTTCCCTTATTTGGGGCAAAATTTCAGAAATTTCACTTATTTTCAGGTAAAAAGGCTGAAATTTCCTTTGTTTTGGGGCAAAAAGGAAGAAATTTTCCTTATTTTGGGGCAAAATTGCAGAAATCTCACTTATTATGGGAAAAAATTGCGAAAAATTTTCTTATTTTAGGGGAAAATTGCAGAAATTTCACTTATTTCAGAGAAAAAAAGCAAAAATTTTTCTTATTTTGGGGCAAAAAGGCAGAAATTCCCATTAATTTGTGGCAAAAAGGCAGAAATTCACCTTATTTTGGGGTAAAATTGCAGAAATTTCGCATAATTCAGGGCAAAAAGGCAGAAATTTCCCTTATTTTGGGGCAAAATTGCAGATATTTCATTTATTTCAGTGTAATAAGTCAGAAATTCCCCTTATTTTGAGGCAAAAAAGACAGAAATTTTTTTTGTTTTGAGAGAAAAAGACAGAAATTCCACTTATTTAGAGGCAAAAAGGCAGAAATTTCCCTTATTTTGGAGCAAAAATGAAGAAATTTCCCTTTTTTATGGCAAAAAGTTATGCATTCCCCTTATTTTCGGGCAAAAAGGCAGAAATTCCCCGTATTTTGGAGCATAATTGAAGAAATTCCCCTAGTTGTGGTGCAGAAAGACAGAAATTCCCTATATGTTGGGGCAAAAAGACAGAAATTCTCCTTATTTTGGGGCATAACTCAGAAATTCCACTTATTTTGGGGCAAAATTCTAGAAATTTCCCTTATTTTGGAACAAAATTGCAGAAATTCCACTTATTTTGGGGCAAAATTCTAGAAATTTCCCTTATTTTGGAACAAAATTGCAGAAATTTCACTTATTTTGGTTCAAAATTGCAGAAATTTCACTTATTTCAGGGAAAAAAGGCAGAAATTCCCCTTATTTTGAGGCAAAAAAGACAGAAATTTTTTTGTTTTGAGAGAAAAAGACAGAAATTCCACTTATTTAGAGGCAAAAAGGCAGAAATTTCCCTTATTTTGATGCAAAAATGAAGAAATTTCCCTTTTTTATGGCAAAAAGTTATGCATTCCCCTTATTTTTAAGCAAAAAGGCAGAAATTCTCCCGTATTTTGGAGCATAATTGAAGAAATTCCCCTAGTTGTGGTGCAGAAAGACAGAAATTCCCTATATGTTGGGGCAAAAAGACAGAAATTCTCCTTTTTTTGGGGCATAACTCAGAAATTCCACTTATTTTGGGGCAAAATTCTAGAAATTTACCTTATTTTGGGGCAAAATTGCAGAAATTTCACTTATTTTGGGGCAAAATTGCAGAAATTTCACTTATTTTGGGGCAAAATTGCAGAAATTTCACTTATTTCAGGGAAAAAAGGCACAAATTTTCTTTATTTTGGGGCAAAAAGTCAGAAATTCTTAATATTTTGTGGCAAAAATGAAGAAATTCCCCTTATTTTGAGGTAAAAAGGATGAAATTCCCTATATTTGGGGGCAAAGAGGCAGAAATTTCCCTTATTTTGGGGCAAAATTGGAGAAATTTCACATATTTCAGAGTAATAACTCAGAAAATCCCCTTATTTTGGGGCAAAAAAGACAGAAATTTCCTTTGTTTTGGGGGAAAAAGACAGAAATTCCACTTATTTAGAGGCAAAAAGGGAGAAATTCCCCTTATTTTGGAGCAAAAATGAAGAAATTTACCTTTTTATGGCAAAAAGGTATGCATTCCCCTTACTTTCGGGATAAAAAGCAGAAATTCCCCGTATTTTGAAACCAAATTGCAGAAATTCTCATAATTTTCGGGCAAAAAGGCAGAAATTCTCCTTATTTTGAGGCAAATACAGAAGATCTCCATTTTTCGGGAGCAAACATTCAGAAATTCCCCTTATTTTGGGGCAAAATTGCAGAAATTTCCTTTACATTGGGGCAAAATTGCAGAAATTTCCCTTATTTTGGGGCAAAATGGCAGAAATTTCACTTACTTCAGGGTAATAAGTCAGAAATTCCCCTTATTTTGGGGAAAAAAAAGACATAAATTCTCTTTTTTTTTGGGGGAAAAAGACAGAAATTCCACTTATTTAGAGGCAAAAAGGCAGAAATTCCCTTTGTTTTGGAGCAAAAATGAAGAAATTTTCCTTTTTATGGCCAAACGGTATGCATTCCCATTATTTTCAGGTAAAAAGGCAGAAATTCCCGTATTTTGGAGCAAAATTGCAGAAATTCCTCTAATTTTGGGGCAAAAGGCAGAAATTCCTTTATTTTGGGGCAAAAATCAGAAATTCCCCTTATTTTGGGGCAAAATTCCAGAAATTTCCTTTTTTTGGGGCAAAATTGCAGGAATTTACCTTATTTTGGGGCAAAATTGCAGAAATTTCCCTTATTTGGGGCAAAATTTCAGAAATTTCACTTATTTTCAGGTAAAAAGGCTGAAATTTCCTTTGTTTTGGGGCAAAAAGGAAGAAATTTTCCTTATTTTGGGGCAAAATTGCAGAAATCTCACTTATTATGGGAAAAAATTGCGAAAAATTTTCTTATTTTAGGGGAAAATTGCAGAAATTTCACTTATTTCAGAGAAAAAAAGCAAAAATTTTTCTTATTTTGGGGCAAAAAGGCAGAAATTCCCATTAATTTGTGGCAAAAAGGCAGAAATTCACCTTATTTTGGGGTAAAATTGCAGAAATTTCGCATAATTCAGGGCAAAAAGGCAGAAATTTCCCTTATTTTGGGGCAAAATTGCAGAAATTTCATTTATTTCAGTGTATTAAGTCAGAAATTCCCCTTATATTGAGGCAAAAAAGACAGAAATTTATTTTGTTTTGAGAGAAAAAGACAGAAATTCCACTTATTTAGAGGCAAAAAGGCAGAAATTTCCCTTATTTTGGAGCAAAAATGAAGAAATTTCCCTTTTTTATGGCAAAAAGTTATGCATTCCCCTTATTTTCGGGCAAAAAGGCAGAAATTCCCCGTATTTTGGAGCATAATTGAAGAAATTCCCCTAGTTGTGGTGCAGAAAGACAGAAATTCCCTATATGTTGGGGCAAAAAGACAGAAATTCTCCTTATTTTGGGGCATAACTCAGAAATTCCACTTATTTTGGGGCAAAATTCTAGAAATTTCCCTTATTTTGGAACAAAATTGCAGAAATTCCACTTATTTTGGGGCAAAATTCTAGAAATTTCCCTTATTTTGGAACAAAATTGCAGAAATTTCACTTATTTTGGTTCAAAATTGCAGAAATTTCACTTACTTCAGGGAAAAAAGGCAGAAATTCCCCTTATTTTGAGGTAAAAAGCCTGAAATTCCCCTTATTTGGGGGCAAAAAAACAGAAATTTCCCTTATTTTGGGGCAAAATTGCAGAAATTTCACTTATTTAGAGGCAAAAAGACAGAAATTCTCCTTATTTTGGGGCAAAACTTAGAAATTCCACTTATTTTGGGGCAAAATTCCAGAAATTTCCCTTATTTTGGGCCACAATTGCAGAAATTTCACTTATTTTGGGGCAAAATTGCAGAAATTTCACTTATTTCAGGGAAAAAAAGGCACAAATTTTCCTTATTTTGGGGCAAAAAGTCAGAAATTCCTAATATTTTGTGGCAAAAATGCAGAAATTCCCCTTATTTTGAGGTAAAAAGGATGAAATTCCCTATATTTGGGGGCAAAGAGGCAGAAATTTCCCTTATTTTGGGGCAAAATTGGAGAAATTTCACTTATTTCAGGGTAATAACTCAGAAAATTCCCTTATTTTGGGGCAAAAAAGACAGAAATTTCCTTTGTTTTTGGGGAAAAAGACAGAAATTCCACTTATTTAGAGGCAAAAAGGCAGAAATTCCCTTTGTTTTGGAGCAAAAATGAAGAAATTTTCCTTTTTATGGCCAAAAGGTATGCATTCCCATTATTTTCAGGCAAAAAGGCAGAAATTCCCGTATTTTGGTGCAAAATTGCAGAAATTCCTCTAATTTTGGGGCAAAAGGAAGAAATTCCCATTATTTTGGGGCAAAAAAGGAAAATACACCTTATTTAGGGGTAAAATTGCAGAAATTTAACATATTTCAGGGCAAAAAGGCAGAAATTTCCCATATTTTGGAGCAAAATTGCAGAAATCCCCCTTGTTGTGGGGCAAAAAGACAGAAATTCCCTATATGTTGAGGCAAAAAGACAGTAATTCTCCTTATTTTGGGGCAAAACTTAGAAATTCCACTTATTTTGGGGCAAAATTCCAGAAATTTTCCTTCTTTTAGGGCAAAATTGCAAAATTTCACTTATTTTGGGGCAAAATTGCAATAATTTCACTTATTTCAGGGAACAAAGGCAGAAATTTTTATTATTTTGAGGCAAAAAATTCAGAAATTCCTAATATTTTGTATCAAAAATGCTGAAATTCCCCTTATTTTGAGGTATAAAGCCTGAAATTCCTCTTATTTCAGGGCAAAATTGCAGAAATTCCCCTGGTTGTGGGGCAAAAAAACAGAAATTCCCTATATGTTGGGACAAAAAACAGAAATTCTCCTTATTTTGGGGCAAAACTCAGAAATTCCACTTATTTTGGGGCAAAATTGCAGAAATTTCACTTATTTCAGGGAAAAAAGGCAGAAATTTTCTTTATTTTGGGGCAAAAAGGCAGAAATTCCTAATATTTTGTGGTAAAAATGCAGAAATTCCCCTTATTTTGAGGTAAAAAGGCTGAAATTCCCATTATTTGTGGGCAGAAAGGCAAAAATTTCCCTTATTTTGGGGCAATATTGCAGAAATTTCACTTATTTCAGGGTAATAAGTCAGAAATTTCTCTTATTTTGGGGCAAAAAAGAAAGAAAATCCCTTTGTTTTGGGGGGAAAAGACAGAAATTCCACTTATTTAGAGGCAAAAAGCAGAAATTCCCCTTATTTTGAAGCAAAAATGAAGAAATTTTCCTTTTTTTAAGGCAAAAAGGTATGCATTCTTCTTATTTTCGGGCAAAAAGGCAGAAATTCCCCGTATTTTGGAGCAAAATTGCAAAAATTCCCCTAATTGTGGGGCAAAAATGCAGAAATTCCCTATATGTTGGGGCAAAAAGACAGAAATTCTCCATATTTTGGGGCAAAACTCAGAAATTCCACTTATTTTGGGGCAAAATTCCAGAAATTTCCCTTATTCTGGGGCAAAATTGCAGAAATTTCACTTATTTTAGGCAAAATTGCAGAAATTTCCCTTATTTCATGGAAAAAAAAGAAATTTTGTTATTTTGGGGCAAAAAGGCAGAAATTCCCCTTATTTTGAGGTAAAGAGGCTGAAATTCCCCTTATTTGGGGGCAAAAAGGCAGAAATATCCCTTTTTTGGGGCAAAATTGCAGAAATTTCACTTATTTCAGGGTAATAAGTCAGAAATTTTCCTTATTTTGGGGCAAAAAATACAGAAAATCCCTTTATTTTGGGGGAAAAAGACAGAAATTCCACTTATTTAGAGGCAAAAAAGCAAAAATTCCCTTTATTTTGGAGCAAAAATGAAGAAATTTCCCTTTTTTAAGGCAAAAAGTTATGCATTCTTCTTATTTTCGGGCAAAAAGGCAGAAATTTCTCGTATTTTGGAGCAAAATTGCAGAAATTCCACTAATTGTGGGGCAAAAATGCAGAAATTCCTTTTATGTTGGGGCAAATAGACAGAAATTCTCCTTATTTTGGGGCAAAACTCAGAAATTCCACTTATTTTGGGGCAAAATTCCAGAAATTTCCCTTATTCTGGGGCAAAATTGCAGAAATTTCACTTATTTTGTGGAAAAATTGCAGAAATTTTACTTATTTCAGGGAAAAAAGTTAGAAGTTTTTCTTATTTTGGGTCAAAAAGGCAGGAATTCCCCTTATTTTGAGGTAAAAAAGCTGAAATTCCCCTTATTTGAGGGCAAAGAGAAAGAAATTTCCCTTATTTTGGGGCAAAATTGCAGAAATTTCACTTATTTCAGGGTAATAAGTCAGAAATTCCCGTTATTTTGGGGCAAAAAAGACAGAAATTCCCTTTGTTTTGGGGGAAAAAGACAGAAATTCCACTTATTTAGAGGCAAAAATGCAGAAATTCCCCTTATTTTGGAGCAAAAATGAAGAAATTTCCCTTTTTTATGGCAAAAAGTTATGCATTTCCTTTATTTTTGGAAAAAGGCAGAAATTTCTCGTATTTGGGAGCAAAATTGCAGAAATTCCCCTAATTGTGGGGCAAAAAGGCAGAAATTCCCTATATGTTTGGGAAAAAAGTCAAAAATTCTTCTTATTTTGGGGCAAAACTCAGAAATTCCACTTATTTTTGGGCAAAATTCCAGATATTTCCCTTATTTTGGGGAAAAATTGCAGAAATTTCACTTATTTTAGGGCAAAATTGGAGAAATTTCACTTATTTCAGGGAAAAAAGGCAGAAATTTTCCTTATTTTGGGGCAAAAATCCAGAAATTCTTAATATTTTGTAGCAAAAATGTAGAAATTCCCCTTATTTTGAGGTAAAAAGGCTGAAATTCTTTATATTTGGGGGCAAAAAGACAGAAATTCCTTTTATTTTGTGGCAAAAAGGCAGAAATTTCATTTATTTTGGGGTAAAATTGCAGAAATTTCACTTATTTCAGGGCATAATTCAAAAATTCCTTTTATTTTGGGGCAAAAAGACAAAAATTCCATTTATTTTTTGGTACAAAGGCAGAAATTTCACTTACTTTGAAGTAAAAAGGCAGAAATTCCTCTTATTTTGGGGCAAAAATGAAGAAATTTCCTTTTTTGTGGTAAAAGGTATACATTCCCCTTACATTCGGGATAAAAATCAGAAATTCACCGTATTTTGAAGCAAAATTGCAGAAATTCTCATAATTTTCGGGCAAAAAGGGAGAAATTCCCTAATTTTGGGGAAAAGGCAGAAATTCTTTTTATTTTGGGGCAAAAATCAGAAATTCCCCTTCTTTTGGGGTAAAATTTAAGAAATTTCCTTTATTTTGAGACAAAATTACAGGAATTTACCTTATTTTGGGGCAAAATTTAAGAAATTTCCCTTATTTGGGGCAAAATTGCAGAAATTTTACATATTTTCAGGTAAAAAAGCTGAAATTTCCTTTATTTTGGGGCAAAAAAAAAAGAAATTCCCCTTATTTTGGGGCAAAATTTCAGAAATTTTCCTTATTATTGGGAAAAATTGCAGAAATTTTCCTTATTTTAGGGCAAAATTGCAGAAATTTCACTTATTTCAGAGAAAAAAAGCAAAAAATTTTTTATTTTGGGCCAAAAAGGTTGAAATTCCCATTAATTTGTGGCAAAAAGTCAGAAATTCACCTTATTTTGGGGTAAAATTGCAGAAATTTCACAAATTTTATGGCAAAAAGGCAGAAATTTCCCTTATTTTGGGGCAAAATTGCAGAAATTTCACTTATTTCAGGAAAAAAAAGGCACAAATTTTCCTTATTTTGGGGCAAAAAGTCAGAAATTCCTAATATTTTGTGGCAAAAATGCAGAAATTCCCCATATTTTGCGGTAAAAAGGCTGAAATTCCCCTTATTTGGGGGCAAAGAGGCAGAAATTTCCCTTATTTGGGGGCAAAGAGGCAGAAATTTCCCTTATTTTGTGGCAAAATTGGAGAAATTTCACTTATTTCAGGGTAATAATTCAGAAATTCCCCTTATTTTGGGGCAAAAAAGACAGAAATTCCCTTTGTTTTGGGGGAAAAAGACAGAAATTCCACTTATTTAAAGGCAAAAAGGCAGAAATTTCCCTTATTTTGGAGCAAAAATGAAGAAATTTCTTTTTTTTATGGCAAAAAGTTTTGCATTCTTCTTATTTTCGGGCAAAAAGGCAGAAATTCCCCATATTTTGGAGCATAATTGCAGAAATTTCCCTAGTTGTGGTGCAGAAAGACAGAAATTCCCTATATGTTGGGGCAAAATTCTTCTTATTTTGGGGCAAAACTCAGAAATTCCACTTATTTTGGGGCAAAATTCTAGAAATTTCCCTTATTTTGGGGCAAAATTGCAGAAATTTCACTTATTTGGGGGCAAAATTGCAGAAATTTCACTTATTTCAGGGAAAAAAGGCACAAATTTTCCTTTTTTTTTGGGGCAAAAATCAGAAATTTCTAATATTTTGTGGCAAAAATGCAGAAATTCCCCTTATTTTGAGGTAAAAAGGCTTAAATTCCCCTTATTTGGGGGCAAAGAGGCAGAAATTTCCCTAATTTTGGGGCAAAATTAAAGAAATTTCACATATTTCAGGGTAATAATTCAGAAATTCCTCTTATTTTGGGGAAAAAAGACAGAAATTCCCTTTGTTTTGGGGGAAAAAGACAGAAATTCCACTTATTTAGAGGCAAAAAGGCAGAAATTCCCCTTATTTTGGAGCAAAAATGAAGAAATTTACCTTTTTATGGCAAAAAGGTATGCATTCCCCTTACTTTCGGGATAAAAAGCAGAAATTCCCCGTATTTTGAAACCAAATTGCAGAAATTCTCATAATTTTCAGGCAAAAAGGCAGAAATTCTCCTTATTTTGGGGCAAAAAGACAAAAGATCTCCATTTTTCGGGAGCAAACATTCAGAAATTCCCCTTATTTTGGGGCAAAATTGCAGAAATTTCCTTTACATTGGGGCAAAATTGCAGAAATTTCCTTTACATTGGGGCAAAATTTCAGAAATTTCCCTTATTTTGGGGCAAAATTGCAGAAATTTCACTTACTTCAGGGTAATAAGTCAGAAATTCCCCTTATTTTGGGGCAAAAAAGACAGAAATTCTCTTTGTTTTTGGGTGAATAAGACAGAAATTCCACTTATTTAGAGGCAAAAAGGCAGAAATTCCCTTTATTTTGGAGCAAAAATGAAGAAATTTCCCTTTTTATGGCCAAAAGTTATGCATTCCCATTATTTTCAGGCAAAAAGGCAGAAATGCCCGTATTTTGGAGCAAAATTGCAGAAATTCCCCTAATTTTGGGGCAAAAGGCAGAAATTCCCTTTATTTTGGGGAAAAATCAATAATTCCCCTTATTTTGGGGCAAAATTCCAGAAATTTCCTTTATTTTGGGGCAAAATTGCAGGAATTTACCTTATATTGGGGCAAAATTGCAGAAATTTCTCTTATTTGGGGCAAAATTTCTGAAATTTCACTTATTTTCAGGTAAAAAGGCTGAAATTTCCTTTGTTTTGGGGCAAAAAAAAAGAAATTCCCCTTATTTTGGGGCAAAATTGCAGAAATCTGCCTTATTATGGGAAATAATTGCAAAAATTTCCCTTATTTTAGGGGAAAATTGCAGAAATTTCACTTATTTCAGAGAAAAAAAGCAAAAATTTTTCTTATTTTTGGGCAAAAAGGCAGAAATTCCCATTATTTTGGGGCAAAAAAGCAGAAATTCACCTTATTTAGGGGTAAAATTGCAGAAATTTCCCATATTTCAGGGTAAAAAGGTAGAAAATCCGCGTATTTTGGAGCAAAATTGCAGAAATTCCCTTAGTTGTGGGACAAAAAAACAAAAATTCCTTATATTTTGGGGCAGAAAGACAGAAATTCTCCTTATTTTGGGGCAAAACTCAGAAATTCCACTTATTTTGGGGCAAAATTCCAGAAATTTCACTTATTCAGTGGCAAAATTGCAGAAATTTCACTTATTTTAGGCAAAATTGCAGAAATTTCCCTTATTTCATGGAAAAAAAAAGAAATTTTGTTATTTTGGGGTAAAAAGGCAGAAATTCCTCTTATTTTGAGGTAAAAAGGCTGAAATTCCCCTTATTTGGGGGCAAAAAGGCAGAAATTTCCCTTTTTTTGGGGCAAAATTGCAGAAATTTCACTTATTTCAGGGTAATAAGTCAGAAATTTTCCTTATTTTGAGGCAAAAAAGACAGAAAATCCCTTTATTTTGGGGGAAAAAGACAGAAATTCCACTTATTTCGAGGCAAAAAAGCAGAAATTCCCTTTATTTTGGAGCAAAAATGAAGAAATTTCCCTTTTTTAAGGCAAAAAGTTATGCATTGTTCTAATTTTCGGGCAAAAAGGCAGAAATTCCTCGTATTTTGGAGCAAAATTGCAGAAATACCCCTAATTGTGGGGCAAAAATGCAGAAATTCCTTTTATGTTGGGGCAAAAAGACAGAAATTCTCTTTATTTTGGGGCAAAACTCAGAAATTCCACTTATTTTGGGGCAAAATTCCAGAAATTTCCCTTATTCTGGGGCAAAATTGCAGAAATTTCACTTATTTTGTGGCAAATGGCAGAAATTTTACTTATTTCATGGAAATGTTAGAAATTTTCCTTATTTTGGGTCAAAAAGGCAGGAATTCCCCTTATTTTGAGGTAAAAAAGCTGAAATTCGCCTTATTTGAGGGCAAAGAGAAAGAAATTTCCCTTATTTTAGGGCAAAATTGCAGAAATTTCACTTATTTCAGGGTAATAAGTCAGAAATTCCCTTTATTTTGGGGCAAAAATACAGAAATTCCCTTTATTTTGGAGGGAAAGACAGAAATTCCACTTATTTAGAGGCAAACAGGCAGAAATTTACCTGATTTTCAAGCAAAAATGAAGAAATTTACCTTTTTATGGCAAAAAGGTATGCATTCCCCTTACTTTCAGGATAAAAAGCAGAAATTCCTTGTATTTTGAAGGAAAATTGCAGAAATTCTCATAATTTTCGGGCAAAACGGTAGAAATTTTTCTTATTTTGGGGAAAAAAGACAGAAAATCTTTTTTTTTTCGGGAGCAAACAGTCAGAAATTTCCCTTATTTTGGGGCAAAATTGCAGAAATTTCCTTTACATTGGGGCAAAATTGCAGAAATTTCCCTTATTTTGGGGCAAAATTGCAGAAATTTCACTTATTTCAGGGTAATAAGTCAGAAATTCCCCTTATTTTGGGGCAAAAAAGACAGAAATTCCCTTTGTTTTGAAGGAAAAGACAGAAATTCCACTTATTTAGAGGCAAAAAGGCAGAAATTTCCTTGATTTTGGAGCAAAAATGAAGAAATTTACCTTTTTATGGCAAAAAGGTATGCATTCCCCTTACTTTCGGGATAAAAAGTAGAAATTCCCCGTATTTTGAAGCAAAATTGCAGAAATTCTCATAATTTTCTGGCAAAAAGGTAGAAATTCTCCTTATTTTGGGGCAAAAAGACAGAAAATCTCCTTTTTTCGGAAGCAAACAGTCAAAAATTTCTTTTATTTTGGGGGAAAATTGCAGAAATTTCTTTTACATTGGGGCAAAGTTGCAGAAATTTTTTTTATTTTGGGGCAAAATTGCAGAAATTTCACTTATTTCAGAGTAATAAGTCAGAAATTCCCGTTAGTTTGTGGCAAAAAAGGCAGAAATTCCCTTTGTTTTGGGGGAAAAAGACAGAAATTCCACTTATTTAGAGGCAAAAAGGCAGAAATTCCTCTTATTTTGGAGCAAAAATGAAGAAATTTACCTTTTTATGGCAAAAAGGTATGCATTCCCCTACTTTCGGGATAAAAAGCAGAAATTCCCCGTATTTTGAAACCAAATTGCAGAAATTCTCATAATTTTCGGGCAAAAAAGGAGAAATTCTCCTTATTTTGGGGCAAAAAGAATGAAGATCTCCATTTTTCGGGAGCAAACATTCAGAAATTCCCCTTATTTTGGGGCAAAATTGCAGAAATTTCCTTTACATTGGGGCAAAATTGCAGAAATTTCCTTTACATTGGGGCAAAATTGCAGAAATTTCCCTTGTTTTGGGGCAAAATGGCAGAAATTTCACTTACTTCAGGGTAATAAGTCAGAAATTCCCCTTATTTTGGGGCAAAAAAGACAGAAATTCTCTTTGTTTTGGGGGAAAAAGACAGAAATTCCACTTATTTATTGGCAAAAAGGCAGAAATTCCCTTTGTTTTGGAGCAAAAATGAAGAAATTTTCCTTTTTATGGCCAAAAGGTATGCATTCCCATTATTTTCAGGCAAAAAGGCAGAAATTCCCGTATTTTGGTGCAAAATTGCAGAAATTCCTCTAATTTTGGGGCAAAAGGAAGAAATTCCCATTATTTTGGGGCAAAAAAGGAAAATACACCTTATTTAGGGGTAAAATTGCAGAAATTTAACATATTTCAGGGCAAAAAGGCAGAAATTTCCCATATTTTGGAGCAAAATTGCAGAAATCCCCCTTGTTGTGGGGCAAAAAGACAGAAATTCCCTATATGTTGAGGCAAAAAGACAGTAATTCTCCTTATTTTGGGGCAAAACTTAGAAATTCCACTTATTTTGGGGCAAAATTCCAGAAATTTTCCTTCTTTTAGGGCAAAATTGCAAAATTTCACTTATTTTGGGGCAAAATTGCAATAATTTCACTTATTTTAGGGAACAAAGGCAGAAATTTTTATTATTTTGAGGCAAAAAGTCAGAAATTCCTAATATTTTGTATCAAAAATGCTGAAATTCCCCTTATTTTGAGGTATAAAGCCTGAAATTCCTCTTATTTCAGGGCAAAATTGCAGAAATTCCCCTGGTTGTGGGGCAAAAAAACAGAAATTCCCTATATGTTGGGACAAAAAACAGAAATTCTCCTTATTTTGGGGCAAAACTCAGAAATTCCATTTATTTTGGGGCAAAATTGCAGAAATTTCACTTATTTCAGGGAAAAAAGGCAGAAATTTTCTTTATTTTGGGGCAAAAAGGCAGAAATTCCTAATATTTTGTGGTAAAAATGCAGAAATTCCCCTTATTTTGAGGTAAAAAGGCTGAAATTCCCATTATTTGTGGGCAGAAAGGCAAAAATTTCCCTTATTTTGGGGCAATATTGCAGAAATTTCACTTATTTCAGGGTAATAAGTCAGAAATTTCTCTTATTTTGGGGCAAAAAAGAAAGAAAATCCCTTTGTTTTGGGGGGAAAAGACAGAAATTCCACTTATTTAGAGTCAAAAAGCAGAAATTCCCCTTATTTTGAAGCAAAAATGAAGAAATTTTCCTTTTTTTAAGGCAAAAAGGTATGCATTCTTCTTATTTTCGGGCAAAAAGGCAGAAATTCCCCGTATTTTGGAGCAAAATTGCAAAAATTCCCCTAATTGTGGGGCAAAAATGCAGAAATTCCCTATATGTTGGGGCAAAAAGACAGAAATTCTCCATATTTTGGGGCAAAACTCAGAAATTCCACTTATTTTGGGGCAAAATTCCAGAAATTTCCCTTATTCTGGGGCAAAATTGCAGAAATTTCACTTATTTTAGGCAAAATTGCAGAAATTTCCCTTATTTCATGGAATAAAAAGAAATTTTGTTATTTTGGGGCAAAAAGGCAGAAATTCCCCTTATTTTGAGGTAAAGAGGCTGAAATTCCCCTTATTTGGGGGCAAAAAGGCAGAAATATCCCTTTTTTGGGGCAAAATTGCAGAAATTTCACTTATTTCAGGGTAATAAGTCAGAAATTTTCCTTATTTTGGGGCAAAAAATACAGAAAATCCCTTTATTTTGGGGGAAAAAGACAGAAATTCCACTTATTTAGAGGCAAAAAAGCAAAAATTCCCTTTATTTTGGAGCAAAAATGAAGAAATTTCCCTTTTTTAAGGCAAAAAGTTATGCATTCTTCTTATTTTCGGGCAAAAAGGCAGAAATTTCTCGTATTTTGGAGCAAAATTGCAGAAATTCCACTAATTGTGGGGCAAAAATGGAGAAATTCCTTTTATGTTGGGGCAAATAGACAGAAATTCTCCTTATTTTGGGGCAAAACTCAGAAATTCCACTTATTTTGGGGCAAAATTCCAGAAATTTCCGTTATTCTGGGGCAAAATTGCAGAAATTTCACTTATTTTGTGGAAAAATTGCAGAAATTTTACTTATTTCAGAGAAAAAAGTTAGAAGTTTTTCTTATTTTGGGTCTAAAAGGCAGGAATTCCCCTTATTTTGAGGTAAAAAAGCTGAAATTCCCCTTATTTGAGGGCAAAGAGAAAGAAATTTCCCTTATTTTGGGGCAAAATTGCAGAAATTTCACTTATTTCAGGGTAATAAGTCAGAAATTCCCGTTATTTTGGGGCAAAAAAGACAGAAATTCCCTTTGTTTTGGGGGAAAAAGACAGAAATTCCACTTATTTAGAGGCAAAAATGCAGAAATTCCCCTTATTTTGGAGCAAAAATGAAGAAATTTCCCTTTTTTATGGCAAAAAGTTATGCATTTCCTTTATTTTTGGAAAAAGGCAGAAATTTCTCGTATTTGGGAGCAAAATTGCAGAAATTCCCCTAATTGTGGGGCAAAAAGGCAGAAATTCCCTATATGTTTGGGAAAAAAGTCAAAAATTCTTCTTATTTTGGGGCAAAACTCAGAAATTCCACTTATTTTTGGGCAAAATTCCAGATATTTCCCTTATTTTGGGGAAAAATTGCAGAAATTTCACTTATTTTAGGGCAAAATTGGAGAAATTTCACTTATTTCAGGGAAAAAAGGCAGAAATTTTCCTTATTTTGGGGCAAAAATCCAGAAATTCTTAATATTTTGTAGCAAAAATGTAGAAATTCCCCTTATTTTGAGGTAAAAAGGCTGAAATTCTTTATATTTGGGGGCAAAAAGACAGAAATTCCTTTTATTTTGTGGCAAAAAGGCAGAAATTTCATTTATTTTAGGGCAAAATTGCAGAAATTTCACTTATTTCAGGGCATAATTCAAAAATTCCTTTTATTTTGGGGCAAAAAGACAAAAATTCCATTTATTTTTTGGTACAAAGGCAGAAATTTCACTTACTTTGAAGTAAAAAGGCAGAAATTCCTCTTATTTTGGGGCAAAAATGAAGAAATTTCCTTTTTTGTGGTAAAAGGTATACATTCCCCTTACATTCGGGATAAAAATCAGAAATTCACCGTATTTTGAAGCAAAATTGCAGAAATTCTCATAATTTTCGGGCAAAAAGGGAGAAATTCCCTAATTTTGGGGAAAAGGCAGAAATTCTTTTTATTTTGGGGCAAAAATCAGAAATTCCCCTTCTTTTGGGGTAAAATTTAAGAAATTTCCTTTATTTTGAGACAAAATTACAGGAATTTACCTTATTTTGGGGCAAAATTTAAGAAATTTCCCTTATTTGGGGCAAAATTGCAGAAATTTCACATATTTTCAGGTAAAAAAGCTGAAATTTCCTTTATTTTGGGGCAAAAAAAAAAGAAATTCCCCTTATTTTGGGGCAAAATTTCAGAAATTTTCCTTATTATTGGGAAAAATTGCAGAAATTTTCCTTATTTTAGGGCAAAATTGCAGAAATTTCACTTATTTCAGAGAAAAAAAGCAAAAAATTTTTTATTTTGGGCCAAAAAGGTTGAAATTCCCATTAATTTGTGGCAAAAAGTCAGAAATTCACCTTATTTTGGGGTAAAATTGCAGAAATTTCACAAATTTTATGGCAAAAAGGCAGAAATTTCCCTTATTTTAAGGCAAAATTGCAGAAATTTCACTTATTTCAGGAAAAAAAAGGCACAAATTTTCCTTATTTTGGGGCAAAAAGTCAGAAATTCCTAATATTTTGTGGCAAAAATGCAGAAATTCCCCATATTTTGCGGTAAAAAGGCTGAAATTCCCCTTATTTGGGGGCAAAGAGGCAGAAATTTCCCTTATTTTGGGGCAAAATTGGAGAAATTTCACTTATTTCAGGGTAATAATTCAGAAATTCCCCTTATTTTGGGGCAAAAAAGACAGAAATTCCCTTTGTTTTGGGGGAAAAAGACAGAAATTCCACTTATTTAAAGGCAAAAAGGCAGAAATTTCCCTTATTTTGGAGCAAAAATGAAGAAATTTCTTTTTTTTATGGCAAAAAGTTTTGCATTCTTCTTATTTTCGGGCAAAAAGGCAGAAATTCCCCATATTTTGGAGCATAATTGCAGAAATTTCCCTAGTTGTGGTGCAGAAAGACAGAAATTCCCTATATGTTGGGGCAAAATTCTTCTTATTTTGGGGCAAAACTCAGAAATTCCACTTATTTTGGGGCAAAATTCTAGAAATTTCCCTTATTTTGGGGCAAAATTGCAGAAATTTCACTTATTTTGGGGCAAAATTGCAGAAATTTCACTTATTTCAGGGAAAAAAGGCAGAAATTTTCTTTATTTTGGGGCAAAAAGGCAGAAATTCCTAATATTTTCTGGCAAAAATGCAGAAATTCCCCTTATTTTGAGGGAAAAAAAGCCTGAAATTCCCCATATTTGGGGGCAAAAAGGCAGAAATTTCCCTTATTTTGGGGCAAAATTGCAGAAATTTCATTATTTAGAGGCAAAAAGACAGAAATTCTCCTTATTTTGGGGCAAAACTTAGAAATTCCACTTATTTTGGGGCAAAATTCCAGAAATTTACTTTATTTTGGGGCAAAATTGCAGAAATTTCACTTATTTTGGGGCAAAATTGCAGAAATTTCACTTATTTCAGGGAAAAAAGGCACAAATTTTCCTTATTTTGGGGCAAAAAGTCAGAAATTCCTAATATTTTGTGGCAAAAATGCAGAAATTCCCCTTATTTTGAGGTAAAAAGGCTTAAATTCCCCTTATTTGGGGGCAAAGAGGCAGAAATTTCCCTAATTTTGGGGCAAAATTAAAGAAATTTCACATATTTCAGGGTAATAATTCAGAAATTCCTCTTATTTTGGGGAAAAAAGACAGAAATTCCCTTTGTTTTGGGGGAAAAAGACAGAAATTCCACTTATTTAGAGGCAAAAAGGCAGAAATTCCCCTTATTTTGGAGCAAAAATGAAGAAATTTACCTTTTTATGGCAAAAAGGTATGCATTCCCCTTACTTTCGGGATAAAAAGCAGAAATTCCCCGTATTTTGAAACCAAATTGCAGAAATTCTCATAATTTTCAGGCAAAAAGGCAGAAATTCTCCTTATTTTGGGGCAAAAAGACAGAAGATCTCCATTTTTCGGGAGCAAACATTCAGAAATTCCCCTTATTTTGGGGCAAAATTGCAGAAATTTCCTTTACATTGGGGCAAAATTGCAGAAATTTCCTTTACATTGGGGCAAAATTTCAGAAATTTCCCTTATTTTGGGGCAAAATTGCAGAAATTTCACTTACTTCAGGGTAATAAGTCAGAAATTCCCCTTATTTTGGGGCAAAAAAGACAGAAATTCTCTTTGTTTTGGGTGAATAAGACAGAAATTCCACTTATTTAGAGGCAAAAAGGCAGAAATTCCCTTTATTTTGGAGCAAAAATGAAGAAATTTCCCTTTTTATGGCCAAAAGTTATGCATTCCCATTATTTTCAGGCAAAAAGGCAGAAATGCCCGTATTTTGGAGCAAAATTGCAGAAATTCCCCTAATTTTGGGGCAAAAGGCAGAAATTCCCTTTATTTTGGGGAAAAATCAGAAATTCCCCTTATTTTGGGGCAAAATTCCAGAAATTTCCTTTATTTTGGGGCAAAATTGCAGGAATTTACCTTATATTGGGGCAAAACTGCAGAAATTTCTCTTATTTGGGGCAAAATTTCAGAAATTTCACTTATTTTCAGGTAAAAAGGCTGAAATTTCCTTTGTTTTGGGGCAAAAAAAAAGAAATTCCCCTTATTTTGGGGCAAAATTGCAGAAATCTGCCTTATTATGGGAAATAATTGCAAAAATTTCCCTTATTTTAGGGGAAAATTGCAGAAATTTCACTTATTTCAGAGAAAAAAAGCAAAATTTTTTCTTATTTTTGGGCAAAAAGGCAGAAATTCCCATTATTTTGGGGCAAAAAAGCAGAAATTCACCTTATTTAGGGGTAAAATTGCAGAAATTTCCCATATTTCAGGGCAAAAAGGTAGAAAATCCGCGTATTTTGGAGCAAAACTGCAGAAATTCCCCTAGTTGTGGGGCAAAAAAACAAAAATTCTTTATATTTTGGGGCAGAAAGACAGAAATTCTCCTTATTTTGGGGCAAAACTCAGAAATTCCACTTATTTTGGGGCAAAATTCCAGAAATTTCACTTATTCAGTGGCAAAATTGCAGAAATTTCACTTATTTTAGGCAAAATTGCAGAAATTTCCCTTATTTCATGGAAAAAAAAAGAAATTTTGTTATTTTGGGGCAAAAAGGCAGAAATTCCTCTTATTTTGAGGTAAAAAGGCTGAAATTCCCCTTATTTGGGGGCAAAAAGGCAGAAATTTCCCTTTTTTGGGGGCAAAATTGCAGAAATTTCACTTATTTCAGGGTAATAAGTCAGAAATTTTCCTTATTTTGGGGCAAAAAAGACAGAAAATCCCTTTATTTTGGGGGAAAAAGACAGAAATTCCACTTATTTCGAGGCAAAAAAGCAGAAATTCCCTTTATTTTGGAGCAAAAATGAAGAAATTTCCCTTTTTTAAGGCAAAAAGTTATGCATTGTTCTAATTTTCGGGCAAAAAGGCAGAAATTCCTCGTATTTTGGAGCAAAATTGCAGAAATTCCCCTAATTGTGGGGCAAAAATGCAGAAATTCCTTTTATGTTGGGGCAAAAAACAGAAATTCTCTTTATTTTGGGGCAAAACTCAGAAATTCCACTTATTTTGGGGCAAAATTCCAGAAATTTCCCTTATTCTGGGGCAAAATTGCAGAAATTTCACTTATTTTGTGGCAAATGGAAGAAATTTCACTTATTTCATGGAAAAAAGTTAGAAATTTTCCTTATTTTGGGTCAAAAAGGCAGGAATTCCCCTTATTTTGAGGTAAAAAAGCTGAAATTCGTCTTATTTGAGGGCAAAGAGAAAGAAATTTCCCTTATTTTAGGGCAAAATTGCAGAAATTTCACTTATTTCAGGGTAATAAGTCAGAAATTCCCTTTATTTTGGGGCAAAAATACAGAAATTCCCTTTATTTTGGAGGGAAAGACAGAAATTCCACTTATTTAGAGGCAAACAGGCAGAAATTTACCTGATTTTCAAGCAAAAATGAAGAAATTTACCTTTTTATGGCAAAAAGGTATGCATTCCCCTTACTTTCAGGATAAAAAGCAGAAATTCCTCATATTTTGAAGGAAAATTGCAGAAATTCTCATAATTTTCGGGCAAAAAGGTAGAAATTTTTCTTATTTTGGGGAAAAAAGACAGAAAATCTTTTTTTTTCGGGAGCAAACAGTCAGAAATTTCCCTTATTTTGGGGCAAAATTGCAGAAATTTCCTTTACATTGGGGCAAAATTGCAGAAATTTCCCTTATTTTGGGGCAAAATTGCAGAAATTTCACTTATTTCAGGGTAATAAGTCAGAAATTCTCCTTATTTTGGGGCAAAAAAGACAGAAATTCCCTTTGTTTTGAAGGAAAAGACAGAAATTCCACTTATTTAGAGGCAAAAAGGCAGAAATTTCCTTGATTTTGGAGCAAAAATGAAGAAATTTACCTTTTTATGGCAAAAAGGTATGCATTCCCCTTACTTTCCGGATAAAAAGTAGAAATTCCCTGTATTTTGAAGCAAAATTGCAGAAATTCTCATAATTTTCTGGCAAAAAGGTAGAAATTCTCCTTATTTTGGGGCAAAAAGACAGAAAATCTCCTTTTTTCGGAAGCAAACAGTCAAAAATTTCTTTTATTTTGGGGGAAAATTGCAGAAATTTCTTTTACATTGGGGCAAAGTTGCAGAAATTTTTTTTATTTTGGGGCAAAATTGCAGAAATTTCACTTATTTCAGAGTAATAAGTCAGAAATTCCCGTTATTTTGTGGCAAAAAAGACAGAAATTCCCTTTGTTTTGGGGGAAAAAGACAGAAATTCCACTTATTTAGAGGCAAAAAGGCAGAAATTCCTCTTATTTTGGAGCAAAAATGAAGAAATTTCCCTTTTTTATGGCAAAAAGTTATGCATTCCCTTTATTTTTGGGAAAAGGCAGAAATTTCCCGTATTTGGGAGCAAAATTGCAGAAATTCCCCTAATTGTGGTGTAAAAAGCCAGAAATTCCCTATATGTTGGGGAAAAAAGTCAAAAATTCTTCTTATTTTGGGGCAAAACTCAGAAATTCCACTTATTTTTGGGCAAAATTCCAGAAATTTCCCTTATTTTGGGGAAAAATTGCAGAAATTTCACTTATTTTAGGGCTAAATTGGAGAAATTTCACTTATTTCAGGGAAAAAAGGCAGAAATTTTCCTTATTTTGGGGCAAAAATCCAGAAATTCTTAATATTTTGTAGCAAAAATGTAGAAATTCCCCTTATTTTGAGGTAAAAAGGCTGAAATTCTTTATATTTGGGGGCAAAAAGGCAGAAATTTCCCTTATTTTGGGGCAAAAAGACAGAAATTCCTTTTATTTTGTGGTAAAAAGGCAGAAATTTCATTTATTTTGGGGCAAAATTGCAGAAATTTCACTTATTTCAGGGCATAATTCAAAAATTCCTTTTATTTTGGGGCAAAAAAACAGGAATTCCATTTATTTTTTGGTACAAAGGCGGAAATTTCACTTACTTTGAAGTAAAAAGGCAGAAATTCCTCTTATTTTGGGGCAAAAATGAAGAAATTTCCTTTTTTGTGGTAAAAGGTATACATTCCCCATACATTCGGGATAAAAAGCAGAAATTCCCCGTATTTTGAAGCAAAATTGCAGAAATTCTCATAATTTTCGGGCAAAAAGGGAGAAATTCCCTAATTTTGGGGCAAAAGGCAGAAATTCCTTTTATTTTGGGGCAAAAATCAGAAAATCCCCTTCTTTTGGGGTATAATTTAAGAAATTTCCTTTATTTTGGGACAAAATTACAGGAATTTACCTTATTTTGGGGCAAAATTTAAGAAATTTCCCTTATTTGGGCCAAAATTGCAGAAATTTCACTTATTTTTCAGGGAAAAAAGCTGAAATTTCCTTTATTTTGGGGCAAAAAAGGAGAAATTCCCCTTATTTTGGGCAAAATTTCAGAAATTTTCCTTATTATTGGGAAAAATTGCAGAAAATTTTCTTATTTTAGGGCAAAATTGCAGAAATTTCACTTATTTCAGAGAAAAAAAGAAAAAATTTTTTTATTTTGGGCCAAAAAGGCTGAAATTCCCATTAATTTGTGGCAAAAAGGCAGAAATTCACCTTATTTTGGGGTAAAATTGCAAAAATTTCACATATTTCATGGCAAAAAGGCAGAAATTTCCTTTATTTTGGGGCAAAATTGCAGAAATTTCACTTATTTCAATTTAATAAGTCAGAAATTCCCCTTATTTTGAGGCAAAAAAGACAGAAATTTCCTTTGTTTTGAGGGAAAAAGACAGAAATTCCACTTATTTGGAGGCAAAAAGGCAGAAATTTCCCTTATTTTGGAGCAAAAATGAAGAAATTTCCCTTTTTTATGGCAAAAAGTTTTGCATTCTCCTCATTTTCAGGCAAAAATGCAGAAATTCCCCGTATTTTGGAGCATAATTTCAGAAATTCCCCTGGTTGTGGTGCAGAAAGACAGAAATTCCCTATATGTTGGGGCAAAAACACAGAAATTCTTCTTATTTTGGGGCAAAACTCAGAAATTCCACTTATTTTGGGGCAAAATTCTAGAAATTTCTCTTATTCCAGGGAAAAAAGTCAGAAATTTTCTTTATTTTGGGGCAAAAAGGCAGAAATTCCTAATATTTTCAAGGAAAAAGGCAGAAATTCCCCTTATTTTGAGGTAAAAAGGCTGAAATTCCCCTTATTTGGGGGCAAAAAGGCAGAAATTTCCCTTATTTTGGGGCAAAATTGCAGAAATTTCATTATTTAGAGGCAAAAAGACAAAAATTCTCCTTATTTTGGGGCAAAACTTAGAAATTCCACTTATTTTGGGGCAAAATACCAGAAATTTCCCTTTTTTTGGGGCAAAATTGCAGAAATTTCACTTATTTTGGGGCAAAATTGCAGAAATTTCACTTATTTCAGGGAAAAAGGGCACAAATTTTCCTTATTTGGGGGCAAAAAGTCAGAAATTCCTAATATTTTGTGGCAAAAATGCAGAAATTCCCGTTATTTTGAGGTAAAAAGGCTGAAATTCCCCTTATTTGGGGGCAAAGAGGCATAAATTTCCCTAATTTTGGGGCAAAATTGGAAAAATTTCACATATTTCAGGGTAATAATTCAGAAATTCCCCTTATTTTGGGGCAAAAAAGACAGAAATTCTCTTTGTTTTGGGTGAAAAAGACAGAAATTCCACTTATTTAGAGGCAAAAGGCAGAAATTCTCCTTATTTTGGAGCAAAAATGAAGAAATTTAACTTTTTATGGCAAAAAGGTATGCATTCCCCTTACTTTCGGGATAAAAAGCAGAAATTACCCGTATTTTGAAGCAAAATTGCAGAAATTCTCATAATTTTCGGCCAAAAAGGCAGAAATTCTCCTTATTTTGGGGCAAAAAGACAGAAGATCTTCTTTTTTCGGGAGCAAACATTCAGAAATTCCCCTTATTTTGGGGCAAAATTGCAGCAATTTTTTTTACATTGGGGCAAAATTGCAGAAATTTTCCTTATTTTGGGTCAAAATTGCAGAAATTTCACTTACTTCAGGGTAATAAGTCAGAAATTCCCCTTATTTTGGGGCAAAAAAGACAGAAATTCTCTTTGTTTTGGGGAAAAAAAACAGAAATTCCACTTATTTAGAGGCAAAAAGGCAGAAATTACCTTTATCTTGGAGCAAAAATGAAGAAATTTCCCTTTTTATGGCCAAAAGTTATGCATTCCCATTATTTTCAGGCAAAAAGGCAGAAATTCCCCGTATTTTGGAGCAAAATTGCAGAAATTCCCCTAATATTGGGACAAAAGGCAGAAATTTCCTTTTTTTTTTTGGCAAAAATCAGAAATTCCCCTTATTTTGGGGCAAAATTCCAGAAATTTCCTTTATTTTGGTGCAAAATTGCAGGAATTTACCTTATTTTGGGGCAAAATTGCAGAAATTTCCCTTATTTGGGGCAAAATTTCAGAAATTTCACTAATTTTCAGTTAAAAAGGCTGAAATTTTCTTTGTTTTGGGGCAAAAAGAAAGAAATTCCCCTTATTTTGGGGCAAAATTGCAGAAATCTCCCTTATTATAGGAAAAAATGGCCAAAATTTCCCTTATTTTAGGGGAAAATTGCAGAAATTTCCCTTATTTCAGAGAAAAAAAGCAAAAAATTTTCTTATTTTGGGGCAAAAAGGCAGAAATTCCCATTATTTTGGGGCAAAAAAGTAGAAATTCACCTTATTTAGGGGTAAAATTGCAGAAATTTCACATATTTCAGGGCAAAAAGGCAGAAATTCCCCGTATTTTGAAGCAAAATTGCAGAAATTCCTCTAGTTGTGGGGCAAAAAGACAGAAATTCCCTATATTTTGGGGCAAAAAGACAGAAATTCTTTTTATTTTGGGGCAAAACTTAGAAATTCCAGTTATTTTGGGGCAAAATTCCAGAAATTTTCCTTATTTTGGGGCAAAATTGCAAAATTTCACTTATTTTGGGGCAAAATTGCAGAAATTTCACTTATTTCAGGGAAAAAGGCAGAAATTTTCCTTATTTTGGGGCAAAAAGTCAGAAATTCCTAATATTTTGTGGCAAAAATGCAGAAATTCCTCTTATTTTGAGGTATAAAGGCTGAAATTCCCTTTATTTCAGGGCAAAAAGGCAGAAATTTCCCTTATTTTAGGGTAATAAGTCAGAAATTCCCCTTATTTTGGGGCAAAAAAGACAGAAATTCCCTTTGTTTTCAAGGAAAAAGACAGAAATTCCACTTATTGAGAAGCAAAAAGGCAGAAATTTCTCTTATTTTGAAGCAGAAATGAAGAAATTTCCCTTTTTATGGCAAAAAGATATGCATTCCCATTATTGTCAGGCAAAAAGGCAGAAATTCCCCGTATTTTGAAGCAAAATTGCAGAAATTCCCCTAATTTTGGGGCAAAATGCAGAAATTCTCTTTATTTTGGGGCAAAAATCAGAAATTCCCCTTATTTTGGGGCAAAATTCCAGAAATTTCCTCTATTTTGGGGCAAAATTGCAGGAATTTATTTTATTTTGGGGCAAAATTGCAGAAATTTCCCTTATTTGGGGCAAAATTTCAGAAATTTCACTTATTTTCAGGTAAAAAGGATGAAATTTCCTTTGTTTTGGGGCAAAAAGGAAGAAATTCCCCTTATTTTGAGGCAAAATTGCAGAAATCTCCCTTATTATGGGAAAAAATTGCAAAAATTTCCCTTAGATTATGGGAAAATTGCAGAAATTTCACTGATTTCAGAGAAAAAAAGCAAAAATTTTTCTTATTTTGGGGCAAAAAAGCAGAAATTCACCTTATTTAGGGGTAAAATTGCAGAAATTTCACATATTTCAGGGCAAAAAGGCAGAAATTCCCCGTATTTTGGAGCAAAATTGCAGAAATTCCCCTAGTTGTGGGGCAAAAAGACAGAAATTCCTTATATGTTGGGGCAAAAAGCCAGAAATTCCCCTTATTTTGGGGCAAAACTTAGAAATTCCACTTATTGTGGGGCAAAATTCCAGAAATTTTCCTTATTTTGGGGCAATATTGCAAAATTTCACTTATTTTGGGGCAAATTTGCAGAAATTTCACTTATTTCAGGGAAAAAAGGCAGAAATTTTCCTTATTTTAGGGCAAAATTCAGAAATTCCGAATATTTTGTTGCAAAAATGCAGAAATTCCCCTTATTTTGAGGTATAAAAGCTGAAATTCCCCTTATTTCAGGGCAAAAATGTAGAAATTTCCCTTATTTTGGGGCAAAATTGCAGAAATTTCACTTATTTTAGGGTAATAAGTCAGAAATTCCCCTTATTTTGGGGCAAAAAAACCAGAAATTCCCTTTTTTTGGGGGAAAAGACAGAAATTCCACTTATTGAGAAGCAAAAAGGCAGAAATTCCCTTTATTTTGGGGCAAAAATCAGAAATTCTCCTTGTTTTGGGGCAAAATTCCAGAAATTTCCTTTATTTTGGGGCAAAATTGCAGGAATTTACCTTATTTTGGGGCAAATTTGCAGAATTTCCATTATTTGGGGCAAAATTTCAGAAATTTCACTTATTTTCAGGTAAAAAGGCTGAAATTTCTTTTGTTTTGGGGCAAAAAGAAAAAATTACCCTTATTTTGGGGCAAAATTACAGAAATATCCCTTATGGGAAAAAATTGCAAAAATTTCCCTTATTTTAGAGGAAAATTGCAGAAATTTCACTTATTTCAGAGAAAAAAAGCAAAAATTTTTCTTATTTTGGGGCAAAAAGGCAGAAATTCCTATTATTTTGGGACAAAAAAGCAGAAATTCACCTTATTTAGGGGTAAAATTGCAGAAATTTCACATATTTCAGGGCATAAAGGCAGAAATTCCCCGTATTTTAGAGCAAATTTGCAGAAATTCCCCTAGTTGTGGGGCAAAAAGACAGAAATTCCTTATATGTTGGGGCAAAAAGACAGAATTTCTCCTTATTTTGGGGCAAAACTTAGAAATTCTACTTATTTTGGGGCAAAATTCCAGAAATTTTTCTTATTTTGGAGCAAAATTGCAAAATTTCACTTATTTTGGGGCAAAATTGCAGAAATTTCACTTATTTCAGGGAAAAAAGGCAGAAATTTTCCTTATTTTGGGGCAAAAAGTGAGAAATTCCTAATATTTTGTGGCAAAAATGCAGAAATTCCCCTTATTTTGAGGTATAAAGGCTGAAATTCCCCATATTTCAGGGCAAAAAGTTAGAAATTTCCCTTATTTTGAGGTAAAATTGCAGAAATTTCACTTATTTTAGGGTAATAAGTCAAAAATTCCCCTTATTTTGGGGCAAAAATACAGAAATTCCCTTTGTTTTGGGGGAAAAAGACAGAAATTCCACTTATTTAGAGGCAAAAAAGCAGAAATTCCCCTTATATTGAAGCAAAAATGAAGAAATTTCCCTTTTTATGGCAAA
This sequence comes from Micromys minutus, assembly GCF_963924665.1. Taxonomy (NCBI): domain Eukaryota; kingdom Metazoa; phylum Chordata; class Mammalia; order Rodentia; family Muridae; genus Micromys; species Micromys minutus. The sequence goes on from NW_027667302.1 coordinate 2,280,767, forward strand.
AAGATATGCATTCCCATTATTTTCAGGCAAAAAGGCAGAAATTCCCCGTATTTTGAAGCAAAATTGCAGAAATTCCCCTAATTTTGGGGCAAAAGGCAGAAATTCCCTTTATTTTAGGGCAAAAATCAGAAATTCCCCTTATTTTGGGGCAAAATTCCAGAAATTTCCTTTATTTTGGGGCAAAATTGCAGGAATTTACCTTATTTTGGGGCAAAATTGCAGAAATTTCCCTTATTTGGGGCAAAATTTCAGAAATTTCACTTATTTTCAGGTAAAAAGGCTGAAATTTCCTTTGTTTTGGGGCAAAAAAGAAAAAATTCCCCTTATTTTGGGGCAAAATTGCAGAAATCTCCCTTATTATGGGAAAAAATTGCAAAAATTTTCCTTATTTTAGGGGAAAATTGAAGAAATTTCACATATTTCAGAGAAAAAAAGCAAAATTTTTTTTTATTTTGGGGCAAAAAAGCAGAGATTCACCTTATTTAGGGGTAAAATTGCAGAAATTTCACATATTTCAGGGCAAAAAGGCAGAAATTCCCCGTATTTTGGAGCAAATTTGCAGAAATTCCCCTAGTTGTGGGGCAAAAAGACAGAAATTCCTTATATGTTGGGGCAAAAAGACAGAATTTCTCCTTATTTTGGGGCAAAACTTAGAAATTCTACTTATTTTGGGGCAAAATTCCAGAAATTTTTCTTATTTTGGAGCAAAATTGCAAAATTTCACTTATTTTGGGGCAAAATTGCAGAAATTTCACTTATTTCAGGGAAAAAAGGCAGAAATTTTCCTTATTTTGGGGCAAAAAGTCAGAAATTCCTAATATTTTGTGGCAAAAATGCAGAAATTCCCCTTATTTTGAGGTATAAAGGCTGAAATTCCTCTTATTTTGGGGCAAAAAGGCAGAAATTTCCCTTATTTTGGGGCAAAATTGCAGAAATTTCACTTATTTTAGAGTAATAAGTCAGAAATTCCCCTTGTTTTGGGGCAAAAAAGACAGAAATTCCCTTTGTTTTCAAGGAAAAATACAGAAATTTCACTTATTTAGAGGCAAAAAGGCAGAAATTCCACTTATTTTGGAGCAAAAATGAAGAAATTTCCCTTTTTATGACAAAAAGGTATGCATTCCCATTATTTTCAGGCAAAAAGGCAGAAATTCCCCGTATTTTGGAGCAAAATTGCAGAAATTCCCCTAGTTGTGGGGCAAAAAAACAGAAATTCCTTATATGTTGGCGCAAAAAGACAGAAATTCTCTTTATTTTGGGGCAAAACTTAGAAATTCCACTTATTGTGTGGCAAAATTCCAGAAATTTTCCTTATTTTGGGGCAAAATTGCAGAATTTCACTTATTTTGGGGCAAAATTGCAGAAATTTCACTTATTTCAGGGAAAAAAGGCAGAAATTTTCCTTATTTTAGGGCAAAAAGTCAGAAATTCCTAATATTTTGTGGCAAAAATGCAGAAATTCCCCTTATTTTGAGGTATAAAGGCTGAAATTCCCCTTATTTCAGGGCAAAAAGGCAGAAATTTCCCTTATTTTGGGGCAAAATTGCAGAAATTTCACTTATTTTAGGGTAATAAGTCAGAAATTCCCCTTATTTTGGGGCAAAAAGACAGAAATTCCCTTTGTTTTGGGGGAAAAGACAGAAATTCCACTTATTGAGAAGCAAAAAGGCAGAAATTCCCTTTATTTTGGGGCAAAAATCAGAAATTCTCCTTATTTTGGGGCAAAATTCCAGAAATTTCCTTTATTTTGGGGCAAAATTGCAGAAATTTCACTTATTTCAGAGAAAAAAGGCAGAAATTTTCCTTATTTTAGGGCAAAAAGTCAGAAATTCCTAATATTTTGTGGCAAAAATGCAGAAATTCCCCTTATTTTGAGGTATAAAGGCTGAAATTCCCCTTATTTCAGGGCAAAAAGGCAGAAATTTCCCTTATTTTGGGGCAAAATTGCAGAAATTTCACTTATTTTAGGGTAATAAGTCAGAAATTCCCCTTATTTTGGGGCAAAAAGACAGAAATTCCCTTTGTTTTGGGGGACAAGACAGAAATTCCACTTATTGAGAAGCAAAAAGGCAGAAATTCCCTTTATTTTGGGGCAAAAATCAGAAATTCTCCTTATTTTGGGGCAAAATTCCAGAAATTTCCTTTATTTTGGGGCAAAATTGCAGGAATTTCCCTTATTTTGGGGCAAAATTGCAGAAATTTCCCTTATTTGGGGCAAAATTTCAGAAATTTCACTTATTTTCAGGTAAAAAGGCTGAAATTTCCTTTGTTTTGGGGCAAAAAAATAATTACCCTTATTTTGGGGCAAAATTGCAGAAATCTCCCTTATTATGGGAAAAATTGCAAAAATTTCCCTTATTTTAGAGGAAAATTGCAGAAATTTCACATATTTCAAAGAAAAAAAACAAAAATTTTTCTAATTTTGGGGCAAAAGGCAGAAATTCCCGTTATTTTGGGGCAAAAAAGCAGAAATTCACCTTATTTAGGGGTAAAATTGCAGAAATTTCACATATTTCAGGGCAAAAAGGCAGAAATTCCCAGTATTTTGGAGCAAAATTGCAGAAATTCCCCTAGTTGTGGGGCAAAATAACAGAAATTCCCTATATGTTGTGGCAAAAAGACAGAATTTCTCCTTATTTTGGGGCAAAACTTAGAAATTCCACTTATTTTGGGGCAAAATTCCAGAAATTTTTCTTATTTTGGAGCAAAATTGCAAAATTTCACTTATTTTGGGGCAAAATTGCAGAAATTTCACTTATTTCAGAGAAAAAGGCAGAAATTTTCCTTATTTTGGGGCAAAAAGTCAGAAATTCCTAATATTTTGTGGCAAAAATGCAGAAATTCCCCTTATTTTGAGGTATAAAGGCTGAAATTCCCCTTATTTCAGGGCAAAAAGGCAGAAATTTCCCTTATTTTGGGGTAAAATTGCAGAAATTTCACTTATTTTAGGGTAATAAGTCAAAAATTCCCCTTATTTTGGGGCAAAAATACAGAAATTCCCTTTGTTTTGGGGGAAAAAGACAGAAATTCCACTTATTTAGAGGCAAAAAAGCAGAAATTCCCCTTATATTGAAGCAAAAATGAAGAAATTTCCCTTTTTATGGCAAAAAGATATGCATTCCCATTATTTTCAGGCAAAAAGGCAGAAATTCCCCGTATTTTGAAGCAAAATTGCAGAAATTCCCCTAATTTTGGGGCAAAAGGCAGAAATTCCCTTTATTTTAGGGCAAAAATCAGAAATTCCCCTTATTTTGGGGCAAAATTCCAGAAATTTCCTTTATTTTGGGGCAAAATTGCAGGAATTTACCTTATTTTGGGGCAAAATTGCAGAAATTTCCCTTATTAGGGGCAAAATTTCAGAAATTTCACTTATTTTCAGGTAAAAAGGCTGAAATTTCCTTTGTTTTGGGGCAAAAAAGAAAAAATTCCCCTTATTTTGGGGCAAAATTGCAGAAATCTCCCTTATTATGGGAAAAAATTGCAAAAATTTTCCTTATTTTAGGGGAAAATTGAAGAAATTTCACATATTTCAGAGAAAAAAAGCAAAAATTTTTTTTATTTTGGGGCAAAAAAGCAGAGATTCACCTTATTTAGGGGTAAAATTGCAGAAATTTCACATATTTCAGGGCAAAAAGGCAGAAATTCCCCGTATTTTGGAGCAAATTTGCAGAAATTCCCCTAGTTGTGGGGCAAAAAGACAGAAATTCCTTATATGTTGGGGCAAAAAGACAGAATTTCTCCTTATTTTGGGGCAAAACTTAGAAATTCTACTTATTTTGGGGCAAAATTCCAGAAATTTTTCTTATTTTGGAGCAAAATTGCAAAATTTCACTTATTTTGGGGCAAAATTGCAGAAATTTCACTTATTTCAGGGAAAAAAGGCAGAAATTTTCCTTATTTTGGGGCAAAAAGTCAGAAATTCCTAATATTTTGTGGCAAAAATGCAGAAATTCCCCTTATTTTGAGGTATAAAGGCTGAAATTCCTCTTATTTTGGGGCAAAAAGGCAGAAATTTCCCTTATTTTGGGGCAAAATTGCAGAAATTTCACTTATTTTAGAGTAATAAGTCAGAAATTCCCCTTGTTTTGGGGCAAAAAAGACAGAAATTCCCTTTGTTTTCAAGGAAAAATACAGAAATTTCACTTATTTAGAGGCAAAAAGGCAGAAATTCCACTTATTTTGGAGCAAAAATGAAGAAATTTCCCTTTTTATGGCAAAAAGGTATGCATCCCCATTATTTTCAGGCAAAAAGGCAGAAATTCCCCGTATTTTGGAGCAAAATTGCAGAAATTCCCCTAGTTGTGGGGCAAAAAAACAGAAATTCCTTATATGTTGGCGCAAAAAGACAGAAATTCTCCTTATTTTGGGGCAAAACTTAGAAATTCCACTTATTGTGTGGCAAAATTCCAGAAATTTTCCTTATTTTGGGGCAAAATTGCAGAATTTCACTTATTTTGGGGCAAAATTGCAGAAATTTCACTTATTTCAGGGAAAAAAGGCAGAAATTTTCCTTATTTTAGGGCAAAAAGTCAGAAATTCCTAATATTTTGTGGCAAAAATGCAGAAATTCCCCTTATTTTGAGGTATAAAGGCTGAAATTCCCCTTATTTCAGGGCAAAAAGGCAGAAATTTCCCTTATTTTGGGGCAAAATTGCAGAAATTTCACTTATTTTAGGGTAATAAGTCAGAAATTCCCCTTATTTTGGGGCAAAAAGACAGAAATTCCCTTTGTTTTGGGGGAAAAGACAGAAATTCCACTTATTGAGAAGCAAAAAGGCAGAAATTCCCTTTATTTTGGGGCAAAAATCAGAAATTCTCCTTATTTTGGGGCAAAATTCCAGAAATTTCCTTTATTTTGGGGCAAAATTGCAGGAATTTACCTTATTTTGGGGCAAAATTGCAGAAATTTCCCTTATTTGGGGCAAAATTTCAGAAATTTCACTTATTTTCAGGTAAAAAGGCTGAAATTTCCTTTGTTTTGGGGCAAAAAAAAATTACCCTTATTTTGGGGGCAAAATTGCAGAATTCTCCCTTATTATGGGAAAAATTGCAAAAATTTCCCTTATTTTAGAGGAAAATTGCAGAAATTTCACTTATTTCAGAGAAAAAAAACAAAAATTTTTCTTATTTTGGGGCAAAAGGCAGAAATTCCCATTATTTTGGGGCAAAAAAGCAGTAATTCACCTTATTTAGGGGTAAAATTGCAGAAATTTCACATATTTCAGGGCAAAAAGGCAGAAATTCCCCGTATTTTGGAGCAAAATTGCAGAAATTCCCCTAGTTGTGGGGCAAAATAACAGAAATTCCTATATGTTGGGGCAAAAAGACAGAATTTCTCCTTATTTTGGGGCAAAACTTAGAAATTCCACTTATTTTGGGGCAAAATTCCAGAAATTTTTCTTTTTTTGGAGCAAAATTGCAAAATTTCACTTATTTTGGGGCAAAATTGCAGAAATTTCACTTATTTCAGGGAAAAAGGCAGAAATTTTCCTTATTTTGGGGCAAAAAGTCAGAAATTCCTAATATTTTGTGGCAAAAATGCAGAAATTCCCCTTATTTTGAGGTATAAAGGCTGAAATTCCCCTTATTTCAGGGCAAAAAGGCAGAAATTTCCCTTATTTTGGGGTAAAATTGCAGAAATTTCACTTATTTTAGGGTAATAAGTCAGAAATTCCCCTTATTTTGGGGCAAAAAGACAGAAATTCCCTTTGTTTTGGGGGAAAAGACAGAAATTCCACTTATTGAGAAGCAAAAAGGCAGAAATTCCCTTTATTTTGGGGCAAAAATCAGAAATTCTCCTTATTTTGGGGCAAAATTCCAGAAATTTCCTTTATTTTGGGGCAAAATTGCAGGAATTTACCTTATTTTGGGGCAAAATTGCAGAAATTTCCCTTATTTGGGGCAAAATTACAGAAATTTCACTTATTTTCAGGTAAAAAGGCTGAAATTTCCTTTGTTTTGGGGCCAAAAATAAGAAATTCCCCTTATTTTGAGGCAAAATTGCAGAAATCTCCCTTATTATGAGAAAAAATTGCAAAAATTTCCCTTATTTTAGGGGAAAATTGAAGAAATTTCACATATTTCAGAGAAAAAAAGCAAAATTTTTTTTTATTTTGGGGCAAAAATGCAGAGATTCACCTTATTTAGGGGTAAAATTGCTGAAATTTCACATATTTCAGGGCAAAAAGGCAGAAATTCCCCGTATTTTGGAGCAAAATTGCAGAAATTCCCCTAGTTGTGGGGCAAAAAGACAGAAATTCCCTATATGTTGGGGCAAAAACAGAATTTCTCCTTATTTTGGGGCAAAACTTAGAAATTCCACATTTTGGGGCAAAATTCCAGAAATTTTCCTTATTTTGGAGCAAAATTGCAAAATTTCACTTATTTTGGGACAAAATTGCAGAAATTTCACTTATTTCAGGGAAAAAAGGCAGAAATTTTCCTTATTTTGGGGCAAAAAGTCAGAAATTCCTAATATTTTGTGGCAAAAATGCAGAAATTCCCCTTATTTTGAGGTATAAAGGCTGAAATTCCCCTTATTTCAGGGCAAAAAGGCAGAAATTTCCCTTTTTTTGGGGCAAAATTGCAGAAATTTCACTTATTTTAGGGTAATAAGTCAGAAATTCCCCTTATTTTGGGGCAAAAAAGACAGAAATTCCCTTTGTTTTGGGGAAAAAAGACAGAAATTCCACTTATTGAGAAGCAAAAAGACAGAAATTCCACTTATTTTGGAGCAAAAATGAAGAAATTTCCCTTTTTATGGCAAAAGGGTATGCATTCCCATTATTTTCAGGCAAAAAGGCAGAAATTCCCCGTATTTTGGTGCAAAATTGAAGAAATTTCCCTAATTTTGGCGCAAAAGGCAGAAATTCCCTTTATTTTGGGGCAAAAATCAGATTCCCCTTATTTTGGGGCAAAATTCCAGAAATTTCCTTTATTTTGGGGCAAAATTGCAGGAATTTACCTTATTTTGGGGCAAAATTGCATAAATTTTTTTTTGGGGCAAAATTTCAAAAATTTCACTTATTTTCAGGTAAAAAGGCTGAAATTTCCTTGTTTTGGGCAAAAAGCAAGAAATTCCTTTTATTTTGGGGCAAAATTGCAGAAATCTCCCTTATTATAGGAAAAAATGGCAAAAATTTCCCTTAATTTAGGGGAAAATTGCAGAAATTTCACTTATTTCAGAGAAAAAAAGCAAAAATTTTTCTTATTTTGGAGCAAAAAGGCAGAAATTCCCATTATTTTGGGGCAAAAAAGCAGAAATTCACCTTATTTAGGGGTAAAATTGCAGAAATTTCACATATTGCAGGGCAAAAGGGCAAAAATTCCCCGTATTTTGGAGCAAAATTGCAGAAATTACCCTAGTTGTGGGGCAAAAAGACAGAAATTCCCTATATGTTGGGGCAAAAAGACAGAAATTCTTTTTATTTTGGGGCAAAACTTAGAAATTCCACTTATTTTGGGGCAAAATTCCAGAAATTTTCCTTATTTCGGGACAAAATTGCAAAATTTCACTTATTTTGGGGCAAATTGCAGAAATTTCACTTATTTAAGGGAAATAAGGCAGAAATTTTTTTTATTTTGGGGCAAAAAGTCAGAAATTCCTAATATTTTGTGGCAAAATGCAGAAATTTTCCTTATTTTGAGGTATAAAGGCTGAAATTCCCCTTATTTCAGGGCAAAAAAGTAGAAATTTGCCTTATTTTGGGGCAAAATTGCAGAAATTTCACTTATTTTAGGGTAATAAGTCAGAAATTCCCCTTATTTTGGGCCAAAATAGACAGAAATTCCTTTTGTTTTGGGGGAAAAAGACAGAAATTCCACTTATTGAGAAGCAAAAAGGCAGAAATTCCCCTTGTTTTGGAGCAAAAATGAAGAAATTTTCCTTTTTTATGGCAAAAAGTTATGCATTCCCCTTATTTTCGGGCAAAAAGGCAGAAATTCCCCGTATTTTGGAGCAAAATTGCAGAAATTCTTCTAATTGTGGTGCAAAAATGCAGAAATTCCCTATATGTTGGGGCAAAAAGAGAGAAATTCTCCTTATTTTGGGGCAAAACTCAGAAATTCCACTTATTTTGGGGCAAAATTCCAGAAATTTCCCTTATTCTGGCGAAAATTGCAGAAATTCCACTTATTTTGTGGCAAAATTGCAGAAATTTTACTTATTTCAGACAAAAAAGTTAGAAATTTTCCTTATTTTGAGAAAAAAAGGCAGGAATTCCCCTTATTTTGAGGTAAAAAGGCTGAAATTCCCCTTATTTGAGGGCAAAGAGGAAAAAATTTCCCTTATTTTGGGGCAAAATTGCAGAAATTTCACTTATTTCAGGGTAATAAGTCAGAAATTCCCCTTATTTTGGGGCAAAAAAGACAGAAATTACCTTTGTTTTGGAGGAAAAGACAGAAATTCCACTTATTTAGAGGCAAAAAGGCAGAAATTTCCATTATTTTGGAGCAAAAATGAAGAAATTGACCTTTTTATGGCAAAAAGGTATGCATTCCCCTTACTTTCGGGATAAAAAGAAGAAATTTCCCGTATTTTGAAGCAAAATTGCAGAAATTCTCATAATTTTCGGGCAAAAGGTAGAAATTCTCCTTATTTTAGGGCAAAAAGACAGTAAATCTCCTTTTTTCGGGAGCAAACAGTCAGAAATTTCCCTTATATTGGGGAAAAATTGCAGAAATTTCTTTTACATTGGGGCAAAATTGCAGAAATTTTTTTTTATTTTGGGGCAAAATTGCAGAAATTTCACTAATTTCAGGGTAATAAGTCAGAAATTCCCGTTATTTTGGGGCAAAAAAGACAGAAATTCCCTTTGTTTTGGGGGAAAAAGACAGAAATTCCACTTATTTAGAGGCAAAAAGGCAGAAATTCCTATTATTTTGAAGCAAAAATAAAGAAATTTCCCTTATTTATGGCAAAAAGTTATGCATTCCCTTTATTTTTGGGAAAAGGCAGAAATTTCCCGTATTTGGGAGCAAAATTGCAGAAATTCCCCTAATTGTGGGGCAAAAAGGCAGAAATTCCCTATATGTTGGGGAAAAAAGTCAAAAATTCTTCTTATTTTGGGGCAAAACTCAGAAATTCCACTTATTTTTGGGCAAAATTCCTGAAATTTCCCTTATATTGGAGAAAAATTTCAGAAATTTCAATTATTTTAGGGCAAAATTGGAGAAATTTTATTTATTTCAGGGAAAAAATGCAGAAATTTTCCTTATTTTGGGGCAAAAATTCAGAAATTCTTAATATTTTGTGGCAAAAATGTAGAAATTCCCCTTATTTTGAGGTAAAAAGGCTGAAATTCTTTTTATTTGGGGGCAAAAAGGCAGAAATTTCCCTTATTTTGGGGCAAAAAGACAGAAATTCCTTTTATTTGGGGGCAAAATTGCAGAAATTTCATTTATTTTGGGCCAAAATTGCACAAATTTCACTTATTTCAGGGCATAATTCAAAAATTCCTTTTATTTTGGGGCAAAAAGACAGAAATTCCATTTATTTTTTGGTACAAAGGCAGAAATTTCACTTACTTTGAAGTAAAAAGGCAGAAATTCCTCTTATTTTGGAGCAAAAATGAAGAAATTTCCTTTTTTGTGGTAAAAGGTATACATTCCTTTTACATTCGGGATAAAAAGCAAAAATTCCCTGTATTTTGAAGCAAAATTGCAGAAATTCTCATAATTTTCGGGCAAAAAGGGAGAAATTCCCTAATTTTGGGGCAAAAGGCAGAAATTCCGTTTATTTTGGGGCAAAAATCAGAAATTCCCCTTCTTTTGGGGTAAAATTTAAGAAATTTCCTTTATTTTGTGACAAAATTACAGGAATTTACCTGATTTTGGGGCAAAATTGAAGAAATTTCCCTTATTTGGGGCAAAATTGCAGAAATTTCACTTATTTTCATGTAAAAAAGCTGAAATTTCCTTTATTTTGGGGCAAAAATGGAGAAATTCTCCTTATGTTGGGGCAAAATTTCAGAAATTTTCCTTATTATTGGGAAAAATTGCAGAAATTTTCCTTATGTTAGGGCAAAATTGCAGAAATTTCACTTATTTCAGAGAAAAAACGCAAAAATTATTTATTTTAGGGCAAAAAGGCAGAAATTCCCATTAATTTGTGGCAAAAAGGCAGAAATTCACCTTATTTTGGGGTAAAATTGCAGAAATTTCACATACTTCAGGGCAAAAAGGCAGAAATTTCCCTTATGTTGGGGCAAAATTGCAGAAATTTCACTTATTTCAGTGTAATAAGTCAGAAATTCCCCTTATTTTGAGGCAAAAAAGACAGAAATTTCCTTTGTTTTGAGGGAAAAAGACAGAAATTCCACTAATTTGGAGGCAAAAATGCAGACATTTCCCTTATTTTGGAGCAAAAAATGAAGAAATTGCCCTTTTTTATTGCAAAAAGTTTTGCATTCTCCTTATTTTCGGGCAAAAAGGCAGAAATTCCCCCTATTTTGGAGCATAATTTCAGTAATTCCCCACGTTGTGGTGCAGAAAGACAGAAATTCCCTATATGTTGGGGCAAAAAGACAGAAATTCTTCTTATTTTGGGGCAAAACTCAGAAATTCCACTTATTTTGGGGCAAAATTCTAGAAATTTCCCTTATTTTGGGGCAAAATTGCAGAAATTTCACTTATTTTGGGGCAAATTTGCAGAAATTTCACCTATTTCAGGGAAAAATGGCAGAAATTTTCTTTATTCTGGGGCAAAAAGGCAGAAATTCCTAATATTTTCTGGCAAAATGCAGAAATTCTTCTTATTTTGAGGTAAAAAGGCTGAAATTCCCCTTATTTGGGGGCAAAAATGCAGAAATTTCCCTTATTTGGGGCAAAATTGCAGAAATTTCACTTATTTAGAGGCAAAAAGACAGAAATTCTCCTTATTTTGGGGCAAAACTTATAAATTCCACTTATTTTGGTGCAAAATTCCAGAAATTTTCTTTATTTTGGGGCAAAATTGCAGAAATTTCACTTATGTCAGGGAAAGAAAGGCACAAATTTTCCTTATTTTGAGGCAAAAAGTCAGAAATTCCTAATATTTTGTGGCAAAAATGAAGAAATTTCCCTTTATTTTGAGGTAAAAAGGCTGAAATTCCCCTTATTTGGGGGCAAAGAGGCAGAAATTTCCCTCATTTTGGGTCAAAATTGGAGAAATTTCACTTATTTCAGGGTAATAATTCAGAAATTCCCCTTATTTTGGGGCAAAAAAGACAGAAATTCCCTTTGTTTTGGGGGAAAAAGACAGAAATTCCACTTATTTAGAGGCAAAAATGCAGAAATTCCCCTTATTTTGGAGCAAAAATGAAGAAATTTACCTTTTTATGGCAAAAAGGTACACATTCCCCTTACTTTTGGGATAAAAAGCAGAAATTCCCAGTATTTTGAAGCAAAATTGCTGAAATTCTCATAATTTTCGGGCAAAAAGGCAGAAATTCTCCTTATTTTGGGGCAAAAAGACAGAAGATCTCCTTTCTTTGGGAGCAAACATTCAGAAATTCCCCTTATTTTGGGGCAAAATTGCAGAAATTTCCTTTACATTGGGACAAAATTGCAGAAATTTCCCTTATTTTGGGGCAAAATTGCAGAAATTTCACTTACTTCAGGGTAATAAGTCAGAAATTCCCCTTATTTTGGGGCAAAAAAGAAAGAAATTCTCTTTGTTTTGGGAGAAAAAGACAGAAATTCCACTTATTTAGAGGCAAAAAGGCAGAAATTCCCTTTATTTTGGAGCAAAAATTAAGAAATTTCCCTTTTTATGGCCAAAAGTTATGCATTCTCATTATTTTCAGGCAAAAAGACAGAAATTCCCGTATTTTGGAGCAAAAATCAGAAATTCCCCTTATTTTGGGGCAAAATTCCAGAAATTTCCTTTATTTTGGGCAAAATTGCAGTAATTTACCTTATTTTGGGGCAAAATTGCAGAAATTTCCCTTATTTGGGGCAAAATTTCAGAAATTTCACTTATTTTCAGGTAAAAAGGCTGAAATTTCCTTTGTTTTGGGGCAAAAAGGAAGAAATTCCTCTTATTTTGGGGCAAAATTGCAGAAATCTGCCTTATTATGGAAAAAAATTGCAAAAATTTCCCTTATTTTAGAGGAAAATTGCAGTAATTTCACTTATTTCAGAGAAAAAACGCAAAAATTTTTCTTATTTTGGGGCAAAAAGGAAGAAAATCCCATTATTTTGGGGCAAAAAAGCAGAAATTCACCTTATTTAGGGGTAAAATTGCAGAAATTTCACATATTTCAGGGCAAAAAGGCAGAAAATCCCTGTATTTTGGAGCAAAATTGCAGAAATTCCCCTAGTGGTGGATCAAAAAGACAGAAATTCCCTATATGTTGGGGCAAAAAGACAGAAATTCTTCTTATTTTGGGCCAAAACTTAGAAATTCCACTTATTTTGGTGCAAAATCCAGAAATTTTCCTTCTTTTGGGGCAAAATTGCAAAATTTCACTTATTTTGGGGCAAAATTGCAGAAATTTCACTTATTTCAGGGAAAAAAGGCAGAAATTTTCATTATTTTGGGGCAAAAAGTCAGAAATTCCTAATATTTTGTGGCAAAAATGCAGAAATTCCTTTTATTTTGAGGTATAAAGGCTGAAATTCCCCTTATTTCAGGGCAAAATTGCAGAAATTCCCCTAGTTGTGGGGCAAAAAGACAGAAATTCTCCTTATTTTGGGGTAAAACTCAGAAATTCCACTTATTTTGGGGCAAAATTCAAGAAATTTCCCTTATTCTGGGGCAAAATTGCTGAAATTTCACTTATTTTGGGCAAAATTGCAGAAATTTCACTTATTTCATCGAAAAAAAAAATTTGTTTATTTTGGGGCAAAAAGGCAGAAATTCCTCTAAATTTGACGTAAAAAGGCTGAAATTGCCTTTATTTGGGGGCAAAAAGGCAGAAATTTCCCTTATTTTGGGGCAAAATTACAGAAATTTCACTTATTTCAAAGTAATAAGTCAGAAATTTTCCTTATTTTGGGGCCAAAAAGACAGAAAATCCCTTTGTTTTGGGGGAAAAAGACAGAAATTCCACTTATTTAGAGGCAAAAAGACAGAAATTTCCCTGATTTTGGTGCAAAAATGAAGAAATTTACCTTTTTATGGCAAAAAGGTATGCATTCCCCTTTACTTTCGGGATAAAAAGCAGAAATTCCCCGTATTTTGAAGCAAAATTGCAGAAATTCTCATAATTTTCAGGCAAAAAGGTAGAAATTCTCCTTATTTTGGGGAAAAAAGACAGAAAATCTTTTTTTTTCGGGAGCAAACAGTCAGAAATTTCCCTTATTTTGGGGCAAAATTGCAGAAATTTTTTTTTACATTGGGGCAAAATTGCAGAAATTTCTCTTATTTTGGGACAAAATTGCAGAAATTTCACTTATTTCAGGGTAATAAGTCAGAAATTCCCCTTATTTTGGGCCAAAATAGACAGAAATTCCTTTTGTTTTGGGGGAAAAAGACAGAAATTCCACTTATTGAGAAGCAAAAAGGCAGAAATTCCCCTTGTTTTGGAGCAAAAATGAAGAAATTTTCCTTTTTTATGGCAAAAAGTTATGCATTCCCCTTATTTTCGGGCAAAAAGGCAGAAATTCCCCGTATTTTGGAGCAAAATTGCAGAAATTCTTCTAATTGTGGTGCAAAAATGCAGAAATTCCCTATATGTTGGGGCAAAAAGAGAGAAATTCTCCTTATTTTGGGGCAAAACTCAGAAATTCCACTTATTTTGGGGCAAAATTCCAGAAATTTCCCTTATTCTGGCGAAAATTGCAGAAATTCCACTTATTTTGTGGCAAAATTGCAGAAATTTTACTTATTTCAGACAAAAAAGTTAGAAATTTTCCTTATTTTGAGAAAAAAAGGCAGGAATTCCCCTTATTTTGAGGTAAAAAGGCTGAAATTCCCCTTATTTGAGGGCAAAGAGGAAAAAATTTCCCTTATTTTGGGGCAAAATTGCAGAAATTTCACTTATTTCAGGGTAATAAGTCAGAAATTCCCCTTATTTTGGGGCAAAAAAGACAGAAATTACCTTTGTTTTGGAGGAAAAGACAGAAATTCCACTTATTTAGAGGCAAAAAGGCAGAAATTTCCATTATTTTGGAGCAAAAATGAAGAAATTGACCTTTTTATGGCAAAAAGGTATGCATTCCCCTTACTTTCGGGATAAAAAGAAGAAATTTCCCGTATTTTGAAGCAAAATTGCAGAAATTCTCATAATTTTCGGGCAAAAGGTAGAAATTCTCCTTATTTTAGGGCAAAAAGACAGTAAATCTCCTTTTTTCGGGAGCAAACAGTCAGAAATTTCCCTTATATTGGGGAAAAATTGCAGAAATTTCTTTTACATTGGGGCAAAATTGCAGAAATTTTTTTTTATTTTGGGGCAAAATTGCAGAAATTTCACTAATTTCAGGGTAATAAGTCAGAAATTCCCGTTATTTTGGGGCAAAAAAGACAGAAATTCCCTTTGTTTTGGGGGAAAAAGACAGAAATTCCACTTATTTAGAGGCAAAAAGGCAGAAATTCCTATTATTTTGAAGCAAAAATAAAGAAATTTCCCTTATTTATGGCAAAAAGTTATGCATTCCCTTTATTTTTGGGAAAAGGCAGAAATTTCCCGTATTTGGGAGCAAAATTGCAGAAATTCCCCTAATTGTGGGGCAAAAAGGCAGAAATTCCCTATATGTTGGGGAAAAAAGTCAAAAATTCTTCTTATTTTGGGGCAAAACTCAGAAATTCCACTTATTTTTGGGCAAAATTCCTGAAATTTCCCTTATATTGGAGAAAAATTTCAGAAATTTCAATTATTTTAGGGCAAAATTGGAGAAATTTTATTTATTTCAGGGAAAAAATGCAGAAATTTTCCTTATTTTGGGGCAAAAATTCAGAAATTCTTAATATTTTGTGGCAAAAATGTAGAAATTCCCCTTATTTTGAGGTAAAAAGGCTGAAATTCTTTTTATTTGGGGGCAAAAAGGCAGAAATTTCCCTTATTTTGGGGCAAAAAGACAGAAATTCCTTTTATTTGGGGGCAAAATTGCAGAAATTTCATTTATTTTGGGCCAAAATTGCACAAATTTCACTTATTTCAGGGCATAATTCAAAAATTCCTTTTATTTTGGGGCAAAAAGACAGAAATTCCATTTATTTTTTGGTACAAAGGCAGAAATTTCACTTACTTTGAAGTAAAAAGGCAGAAATTCCTCTTATTTTGGAGCAAAAATGAAGAAATTTCCTTTTTTGTGGTAAAAGGTATACATTCCTTTTACATTCGGGATAAAAAGCAAAAATTCCCTGTATTTTGAAGCAAAATTGCAGAAATTCTCATAATTTTCGGGCAAAAAGGGAGAAATTCCCTAATTTTGGGGCAAAAGGCAGAAATTCCGTTTATTTTGGGGCAAAAATCAGAAATTCCCCTTCTTTTGGGGTAAAATTTAAGAAATTTCCTTTATTTTGTGACAAAATTACAGGAATTTACCTGATTTTGGGGCAAAATTGAAGAAATTTCCCTTATTTGGGGCAAAATTGCAGAAATTTCACTTATTTTCATGTAAAAAAGCTGAAATTTCCTTTATTTTGGGGCAAAAATGGAGAAATTCTCCTTATGTTGGGGCAAAATTTCAGAAATTTTCCTTATTATTGGGAAAAATTGCAGAAATTTTCCTTATGTTAGGGCAAAATTGCAGAAATTTCACTTATTTCAGAGAAAAAACGCAAAAATTATTTATTTTAGGGCAAAAAGGCAGAAATTCCCATTAATTTGTGGCAAAAAGGCAGAAATTCACCTTATTTTGGGGTAAAATTGCAGAAATTTCACATACTTCAGGGCAAAAAGGCAGAAATTTCCCTTATGTTGGGGCAAAATTGCAGAAATTTCACTTATTTCAGTGTAATAAGTCAGAAATTCCCCTTATTTTGAGGCAAAAAAGACAGAAATTTCCTTTGTTTTGAGGGAAAAAGACAGAAATTCCACTAATTTGGAGGCAAAAATGCAGACATTTCCCTTATTTTGGAGCAAAAAATGAAGAAATTGCCCTTTTTTATTGCAAAAAGTTTTGCATTCTCCTTATTTTCGGGCAAAAAGGCAGAAATTCCCCCTATTTTGGAGCATAATTTCAGTAATTCCCCACGTTGTGGTGCAGAAAGACAGAAATTCCCTATATGTTGGGGCAAAAAGACAGAAATTCTTCTTATTTTGGGGCAAAACTCAGAAATTCCACTTATTTTGGGGCAAAATTCTAGAAATTTCCCTTATTTTGGGGCAAAATTGCAGAAATTTCACTTATTTTGGGGCAAATTTGCAGAAATTTCACCTATTTCAGGGAAAAATGGCAGAAATTTTCTTTATTCTGGGGCAAAAAGGCAGAAATTCCTAATATTTTCTGGCAAAATGCAGAAATTCTTCTTATTTTGAGGTAAAAAGGCTGAAATTCCCCTTATTTGGGGGCAAAAATGCAGAAATTTCCCTTATTTGGGGCAAAATTGCAGAAATTTCACTTATTTAGAGGCAAAAAGACAGAAATTCTCCTTATTTTGGGGCAAAACTTATAAATTCCACTTATTTTGGTGCAAAATTCCAGAAATTTTCTTTATTTTGGGGCAAAATTGCAGAAATTTCACTTATGTCAGGGAAAGAAAGGCACAAATTTTCCTTATTTTGAGGCAAAAAGTCAGAAATTCCTAATATTTTGTGGCAAAAATGAAGAAATTTCCCTTTATTTTGAGGTAAAAAGGCTGAAATTCCCCTTATTTGGGGGCAAAGAGGCAGAAATTTCCCTCATTTTGGGTCAAAATTGGAGAAATTTCACTTATTTCAGGGTAATAATTCAGAAATTCCCCTTATTTTGGGGCAAAAAAGACAGAAATTCCCTTTGTTTTGGGGGAAAAAGACAGAAATTCCACTTATTTAGAGGCAAAAATGCAGAAATTCCCCTTATTTTGGAGCAAAAATGAAGAAATTTACCTTTTTATGGCAAAAAGGTACACATTCCCCTTACTTTTGGGATAAAAAGCAGAAATTCCCAGTATTTTGAAGCAAAATTGCTGAAATTCTCATAATTTTCGGGCAAAAAGGCAGAAATTCTCCTTATTTTGGGGCAAAAAGACAGAAGATCTCCTTTCTTTGGGAGCAAACATTCAGAAATTCCCCTTATTTTGGGGCAAAATTGCAGAAATTTCCTTTACATTGGGACAAAATTGCAGAAATTTCCCTTATTTTGGGGCAAAATTGCAGAAATTTCACTTACTTCAGGGTAATAAGTCAGAAATTCCCCTTATTTTGGGGCAAAAAAGAAAGAAATTCTCTTTGTTTTGGGAGAAAAAGACAGAAATTCCACTTATTTAGAGGCAAAAAGGCAGAAATTCCCTTTATTTTGGAGCAAAAATTAAGAAATTTCCCTTTTTATGGCCAAAAGTTATGCATTCTCATTATTTTCAGGCAAAAAGACAGAAATTCCCGTATTTTGGAGCAAAAATCAGAAATTCCCCTTATTTTGGGGCAAAATTCCAGAAATTTCCTTTATTTTGGGCAAAATTGCAGTAATTTACCTTATTTTGGGGCAAAATTGCAGAAATTTCCCTTATTTGGGGCAAAATTTCAGAAATTTCACTTATTTTCAGGTAAAAAGGCTGAAATTTCCTTTGTTTTGGGGCAAAAAGGAAGAAATTCCTCTTATTTTGGGGCAAAATTGCAGAAATCTGCCTTATTATGGAAAAAAATTGCAAAAATTTCCCTTATTTTAGAGGAAAATTGCAGTAATTTCACTTATTTCAGAGAAAAAACGCAAAAATTTTTCTTATTTTGGGGCAAAAAGGAAGAAAATCCCATTATTTTGGGGCAAAAAAGCAGAAATTCACCTTATTTAGGGGTAAAATTGCAGAAATTTCACATATTTCAGGGCAAAAAGGCAGAAAATCCCTGTATTTTGGAGCAAAATTGCAGAAATTCCCCTAGTGGTGGATCAAAAAGACAGAAATTCCCTATATGTTGGGGCAAAAAGACAGAAATTCTTCTTATTTTGGGCCAAAACTTAGAAATTCCACTTATTTTGGTGCAAAATCCAGAAATTTTCCTTCTTTTGGGGCAAAATTGCAAAATTTCACTTATTTTGGGGCAAAATTGCAGAAATTTCACTTATTTCAGGGAAAAAAGGCAGAAATTTTCATTATTTTGGGGCAAAAAGTCAGAAATTCCTAATATTTTGTGGCAAAAATGCAGAAATTCCTTTTATTTTGAGGTATAAAGGCTGAAATTCCCCTTATTTCAGGGCAAAATTGCAGAAATTCCCCTAGTTGTGGGGCAAAAAGACAGAAATTCTCCTTATTTTGGGGTAAAACTCAGAAATTCCACTTATTTTGGGGCAAAATTCAAGAAATTTCCCTTATTCTGGGGCAAAATTGCTGAAATTTCACTTATTTTGGGCAAAATTGCAGAAATTTCACTTATTTCATCGAAAAAAAAAATTTGTTTATTTTGGGGCAAAAAGGCAGAAATTCCTCTAAATTTGACGTAAAAAGGCTGAAATTGCCTTTATTTGGGGGCAAAAAGGCAGAAATTTCCCTTATTTTGGGGCAAAATTACAGAAATTTCACTTATTTCAAAGTAATAAGTCAGAAATTTTCCTTATTTTGGGGCCAAAAAGACAGAAAATCCCTTTGTTTTGGGGGAAAAAGACAGAAATTCCACTTATTTAGAGGCAAAAAGACAGAAATTTCCCTGATTTTGGTGCAAAAATGAAGAAATTTACCTTTTTATGGCAAAAAGGTATGCATTCCCCTTTACTTTCGGGATAAAAAGCAGAAATTCCCCGTATTTTGAAGCAAAATTGCAGAAATTCTCATAATTTTCAGGCAAAAAGGTAGAAATTCTCCTTATTTTGGGGAAAAAAGACAGAAAATCTTTTTTTTTCGGGAGCAAACAGTCAGAAATTTCCCTTATTTTGGGGCAAAATTGCAGAAATTTTTTTTTACATTGGGGCAAAATTGCAGAAATTTCTCTTATTTTGGGACAAAATTGCAGAAATTTCACTTATTTCAGGGTAATAAGTCAGAAATTCCCCTTATTTTGGGGCAATAAAGACAGAAATTCCCTTTGTTTTGGAGGAAAAGACAGAAATTCCACTTATTTAGAGGCAAAAAGGCAGAAATTTCCATTATTTTGGAGCAAAAATGAAGAAATTTACCTTTTTATGGCAAAAAGGTATGCATTCCCCTTACTTTCGGGATAAAAAGCAGAAATTCCCCGTATTTTGTAGCAAAATTGCAGAAATTCTCATAATTTTCGGGCAAAAAGTTAGAAATTCTCCTAATTTTTGGCAAAAAGACAAAAAATCTCCTTTTTTCGGGAGCAAACAGTCAGAAATTTCCCTTATTTTGGGGGAAAATTGGAGAAATTTCTTTTACATTGGGGCAAAATTGCAGAAATTTTTTTTATTTTGGGGCAAAATTGCAGAAATTTCACTAATTTCAGGGTAATAAGTCAGAACTTCCCGTTATTTTGGGGCAAAAAAGACAGAAATTCCCTTTGTTTTGGGGGAAAAAGACAGAAATTCCACTTATTTAGAGGCAAAAAGGCAGAAATTCCACTTATTTTGGAGCAAAAATGAAGAAATTTCCTTTTTTTATGGCAAAAAGTTATGCATTCCCTTTATTTTTGGGAAAAGGCAGAAATTTCCCATATTTAGGAGCAAAATTGCAGAAAATCCCCTAATTTTGAAGCAAAAGGCAGAAATTCCCTTTATTTTGGAGCAAAAATCAGAAATTCCTCTTATTTTGGGGCAAAATTCCAGAAATTTCCTTTATTTTGGGCAAAATTGCAGGAATTTACCTTATTTTGGGGCAAAATTGCAGAAATTTCCCTTATTTGGGGCAAAATTTCAGAAATTTCATTTATTTTCAGGTAAAAAGGCTGAAATTTCCTTTGTTTTGGGGCAAAAAGGAAGAAATTCCTCTTATTTTGGGGCAAAATTGCAGAAATCTGCCTTATTATGGAAAAAAAATTGCAAAAATTTCCCTTATTTTAGAGGAAAATTGCAGAAATTTCACTTATTTCAGAGAAAAAACGCAAAAATTTTTCTTATTTTGGGGCAAAAAGGAAGAAAATCCCATTATTTTGGGGCAAAAAAGCAGAAATTCACCTTATTTAGGGGTAAAATTGCAGAAATTTCACATATTTCTGGGCAAAAAGGCAGAAAATCCCTGTATTTTGGAGCAAAATTGCAGAAATTCCCCTAGTGGTGGATCAAAAAGACAGAAATTCCCTATATGTTGGGGCAAAAAGACAGAAATTCTTCTTATTTTGGGCCAAAACTTAGAAATTCCACTTATTTTGGTGCAAAATTCCAGAAATTTTCCTTCTTTTGGGGCAAAATTGCAAAATTTCACTTATTTTGGGGCAAAATTGCAGAAATTTCACTTATTTCAGGGAAAAAAGGAGGAAATTTTCATTATTTTGGGGCAAAAAGTCAGAAATTCCTAATATTTTGTGGCAAAAATGCAGAAATTCCTTTTATTTTGAGGTATAAAGGCTGAAATTCCCCTTATTTCAGGGCAAAATTGCAGAAATTCCCCTAGTTGTGGGGCAAAAAGACAGAAATTCTCCTTATTTTGGGGTAAAACTCAGAAATTCCACTTATTTTGGGGCAAAATTCAAGAAATTTCCCTTATTCTGGGGCAAAATTGCTGAAATTTCACTTATTTTGGGCAAAATTGCAGAAATTTCACTTATTTCATCGAAAAAAAAAAATTGTTTATTTTGGGGCAAAAAGGCAGAAATTCCTCTAAATTTGATGTAAAAAGGCTGAAATTGCCTTTATTTGGGGGCAAAAAGGCAGAAATTTCCCTTATTTTGGGGCAAAATTACAGAAATTTCACTTATTTCAAAGTAATAAGTCAGAAATTTTCCTTATTTTGGGGCCAAAAAGACAGAAAATCCCTTTGTTTTGGGGGAAAAAGACAGAAATTCCACTTATTTAGAGGCAAAAAGACAGAAATTTCCCTGATTTTGGTGCAAAAATGAAGAAATTTACCTTTTTATGGCAAAAAGGTATGCATTCCCCTTTACTTTCGGGATAAAAAGCAGAAATTCCCCGTATTTTGAAGCAAAATTGCAGAAATTCTCATAATTTTCAGGCAAAAAGGTAGAAATTCTCCTTATTTTGGGGAAAAAAGACAGAAAATCTTTTTTTTTCGGGAGCAAACAGTCAGAAATTTCCCTTATTTTGGGGCAAAATTGCAGAAATTTTTTTTTACATTGGGGCAAAATTGCAGAAATTTCTCTTATTTTGGGACAAAATTGCAGAAATTTCACTTATTTCAGGGTAATAAGTCAGAAATTCCCCTTATTTTGGGGCAATAAAGACAGAAATTCCCTTTGTTTTGGAGGAAAAGACAGAAATTCCACTTATTTAGAGGCAAAAAGGCAGAAATTTCCATTATTTTGGAGCAAAAATGAAGAAATTTACCTTTTTATGGCAAAAAGGTATGCATTCCCCTTACTTTCGGGATAAAAAGCAGAAATTCCCCGTATTTTGTAGCAAAATTGCAGAAATTCTCATAATTTTCGGGCAAAAAGTTAGAAATTCTCCTCATTTTTGGGCAAAAAGACAAAAAATCTCCTTTTTTCGGGAGCAAACAGTCAGAAATTTCCCTTATTTTGGGGGAAAATTGGAGAAATTTCTTTTACATTGGGGCAAAATTGCAGAAATTTTTTTTATTTTGGGGCAAAATTGCAGAAATTTCACTAATTTCAGGGTAATAAGTCAGAACTTCCCGTTATTTTGGGGCAAAAAAGACAGAAATTCCCTTTGTTTTGGGGGAAAAAGACAGAAATTCCACTTATTTAGAGGCAAAAAGGCAGAAATTCCACTTATTTTGGAGCAAAAATGAAGAAATTTCCTTTTTTTATGGCAAAAAGTTATGCATTCCCTTTATTTTTGGGAAAAGGCAGAAATTTCCCATATTTAGGAGCAAAATTGCAGAAAATCCCCTAATTTTGAAGCAAAAGGCAGAAATTCCCTTTATTTTGGAGCAAAAATCAGAAATTCCTCTTATTTTGGGGCAAAATTCCAGAAATTTCCTTTATTTTGGGCAAAATTGCAGGAATTTACCTTATTTTGGGGCAAAATTGCAGAAATTTCCCTTATTTGGGGCAAAATTTCAGAAATTTCATTTATTTTCAGGTAAAAAGGCTGAAATTTCCTTTGTTTTGGGGCAAAAAGGAAGAAATTCCTCTTATTTTGGGGCAAAATTGCAGAAATCTGCCTTATTATGGAAAAAAAATTGCAAAAATTTCCCTTATTTTAGAGGAAAATTGCAGAAATTTCACTTATTTCAGAGAAAAAACGCAAAAATTTTTCTTATTTTGGGGCAAAAAGGAAGAAAATCCCATTATTTTGGGGCAAAAAAGCAGAAATTCACCTTATTTAGGGGTAAAATTGCAGAAATTTCACATATTTCTGGGCAAAAAGGCAGAAAATCCCTGTATTTTGGAGCAAAATTGCAGAAATTCCCCTAGTGGTGGATCAAAAAGACAGAAATTCCCTATATGTTGGGGCAAAAAGACAGAAATTCTTCTTATTTTGGGCCAAAACTTAGAAATTCCACTTATTTTGGTGCAAAATTCCAGAAATTTTCCTTCTTTTGGGGCAAAATTGCAAAATTTCACTTATTTTGGGGCAAAATTGCAGAAATTTCACTTATTTCAGGGAAAAAAGGCAGAAATTTTCATTATTTTGGGGCAAAAAGTCAGAAATTCCTAATATTTTGTGGCAAAAATGCAGAAATTCCTTTTATTTTGAGGTATAAAGGCTGAAATTCCCCTTATTTCAGGGCAAAATTGCAGAAATTCCCCTAGTTGTGGGGCAAAAAGACAGAAATTCTCCTTATTTTGGGGTAAAACTCAGAAATTCCACTTATTTTGGGGCAAAATTCAAGAAATTTCCCTTATTCTGGGGCAAAATTGCTGAAATTTCACTTATTTTGGGCAAAATTGCAGAAATTTCACTTATTTCATCGAAAAAAAAAAATTGTTTATTTTGGGGCAAAAAGGCAGAAATTCCTCTAAATTTGATGTAAAAAGGCTGAAATTGCCTTTATTTGGGGGCAAAAAGGCAGAAATTTCCCTTATTTTGGGGCAAAATTACAGAAATTTCACTTATTTCAAAGTAATGTCAGAAATTTTCCTTATTTTGGGGCCAAAAAGACAGAAAATCCCTTTGTTTTGGGGGAAAAAGACAGAAATTCCACTTATTTAGAGGCAAAAAGACAGAAATTTCCCTGATTTTGGTGCAAAAATGAAGAAATTTACCTTTTTATGGCAAAAAGGTATGCATTCCCCTTTACTTTCGGGATAAAAAGCAGAAATTCCCCGTATTTTGAAGCAAAATTGCAGAAATTCTCATAATTTTCAGGCAAAAAGGTAGAAATTCTCCTTATTTTGGGGAAAAAAGACAGAAAATCTTTTTTTTTCGGGAGCAAACAGTCAGAAATTTCCCTTATTTTGGGGCAAAATTGCAGAAATTTTTTTTTACATTGGGGCAAAATTGCAGAAATTTCTCTTATTTTGGGACAAAATTGCAGAAATTTCACTTATTTCAGGGTAATAAGTCAGAAATTCCCCTTATTTTGGGGCAATAAAGACAGAAATTCCCTTTGTTTTGGAGGAAAAGACAGAAATTCCACTTATTTAGAGGCAAAAAGGCAGAAATTTCCATTATTTTGGAGCAAAAATGAAGAAATTTACCTTTTTATGGCAAAAAGGTATGCATTCCCCTTACTTTCGGGATAAAAAGCAGAAATTCCCCGTATTTTGTAGCAAAATTGCAGAAATTCTCATAATTTTCGGGCAAAAAGTTAGAAATTCTCCTCATTTTTGGGCAAAAAGACAAAAAATCTCCTTTTTTCGGGAGCAAACAGTCAGAAATTTCCCTTATTTTGGGGGAAAATTGGAGAAATTTCTTTTACATTGGGGCAAAATTGCAGAAATTTTTTTTATTTTGGGGCAAAATTGCAGAAATTTCACTAATTTCAGGGTAATAAGTCAGAACTTCCCGTTATTTTGGGGCAAAAAAGACAGAAATTCCCTTTGTTTTGGGGGAAAAAGACAGAAATTCCACTTATTTAGAGGCAAAAAGGCAGAAATTCCACTTATTTTGGAGCAAAAATGAAGAAATTTCCTTTTTTTATGGCAAAAAGTTATGCATTCCCTTTATTTTTGGGAAAAGGCAGAAATTTCCCATATTTAGGAGCAAAATTGCAGAAAATCCCCTAATTTTGAAGCAAAAGGCAGAAATTCCCTTTATTTTGGAGCAAAAATCAGAAATTCCTCTTATTTTGGGGCAAAATTCCAGAAATTTCCTTTATTTTGGGCAAAATTGCAGGAATTTACCTTATTTTGGGGCAAAATTGCAGAAATTTCCCTTATTTGGGGCAAAATTTCAGAAATTTCATTTATTTTCAGGTAAAAAGGCTGAAATTTCCTTTGTTTTGGGGCAAAAAGGAAGAAATTCCTCTTATTTTGGGGCAAAATTGCAGAAATCTGCCTTATTATGGAAAAAAAATTGCAAAAATTTCCCTTATTTTAGAGGAAAATTGCAGAAATTTCACTTATTTCAGAGAAAAAACGCAAAAATTTTTCTTATTTTGGGGCAAAAAGGAAGAAAATCCCATTATTTTGGGGCAAAAAAGCAGAAATTCACCTTATTTAGGGGTAAAATTGCAGAAATTTCACATATTTCAGGGCAAAAAGGCAGAAAATCCCTGTATTTTGGAGCAAAATTGCAGAAATTCCCCTAGTGGTGGATCAAAAAGACAGAAATTCCCTATATGTTGGGGCAAAAAGACAGAAATTCTTCTTATTTTGGGCCAAAACTTAGAAATTCCACTTATTTTGGTGCAAAATTCCAGAAATTTTCCTTCTTTTGGGGCAAAATTGCAAAATTTCACTTATTTTGGGGCAAAATTGCAGAAATTTCACTTATTTCAGGGAAAAAAGGCAGAAATTTTCATTATTTTGGGGCAAAAAGTCAGAAATTCCTAATATTTTGTGGCAAAAATGCAGAAATTCCTTTTATTTTGAGGTATAAAGGCTGAAATTCCCCTTATTTCAGGGCAAAATTGCAGAAATTCCCCTAGTTGTGGGGCAAAAAGACAGAAATTCTCCTTATTTTGGGGTAAAACTCAGAAATTCCACTTATTTTGGGGCAAAATTCAAGAAATTTCCCTTATTCTGGGGCAAAATTGCTGAAATTTCACTTATTTTGGGCAAAATTGCAGAAATTTCACTTATTTCATCGAAAAAAAAAATTTGTTTATTTTGGGGCAAAAAGGCAGAAATTCCTCTAAATTTGACGTAAAAAGGCTGAAATTGCCTTTATTTGGGGGCAAAAAGGCAGAAATTTCCCTTATTTTGGGGCAAAATTACAGAAATTTCACTTATTTCAAAGTAATGTCAGAAATTTTCCTTATTTTGGGGCCAAAAAGACAGAAAATCCCTTTGTTTTGGGGGAAAAAGACAGAAATTCCACTTATTTAGAGGCAAAAAGACAGAAATTTCCCTGATTTTGGTGCAAAAATGAAGAAATTTACCTTTTTATGGCAAAAAGGTATGCATTCCCCTTTACTTTCGGGATAAAAAGCAGAAATTCCCCGTATTTTGAAGCAAAATTGCAGAAATTCTCATAATTTTCAGGCAAAAAGGTAGAAATTCTCCTTATTTTGGGGAAAAAAGACAGAAAATCTTTTTTTTTCGGGAGCAAACAGTCAGAAATTTCCCTTATTTTGGGGCAAAATTGCAGAAATTTTTTTTTACATTGGGGCAAAATTGCAGAAATTTCTCTTATTTTGGGACAAAATTGCAGAAATTTCACTTATTTCAGGGTAATAAGTCAGAAATTCCCCTTATTTTGGGGCAATAAAGACAGAAATTCCCTTTGTTTTGGAGGAAAAGACAGAAATTCCACTTATTTAGAGGCAAAAAGGCAGAAATTTCCATTATTTTGGAGCAAAAATGAAGAAATTTACCTTTTTATGGCAAAAAGGTATGCATTCCCCTTACTTTCGGGATAAAAAGCAGAAATTCCCCGTATTTTGTAGCAAAATTGCAGAAATTCTCATAATTTTCAGGCAAAAAGGTAGAAATTCTCCTTATTTTTGGGCAAAAAGACAAAAAATCTCCTTTTTTCGGGAGCAAACAGTCAGAAATTTCCCTTATTTTGGGGGAAAATTGGAGAAATTTCTTTTACATTGGGGCAAAATTGCAGAAATTTTTTTTATTTTGGGGCAAAATTGCAGAAATTTCACTAATTTCAGGGTAATAAGTCAGAACTTCCCGTTATTTTGGGGCAAAAAAGACTAAAATTCCCTTTGTTTTGGGGGAAAAAGACAGAAATTCCACTTATTTAGAGGCAAAAAGGCAGAAATTCCACTTATTTTGGAGCAAAAATGAAGAAATTTCCTTTTTTTATGGCAAAAAGTTATGCATTCCCTTTATTTTTGGGAAAAGGCAGAAATTTCCCATATTTAGGAGCAAAATTGCAGAAATTCCCCTAATTGTGGGGCAAAAAGGCAGAAATTCCCTATATGTTGGGGAAAAAAGACAGAAATTCTTCTTATTTTGGGGCAAAACTCAGAAATTACACGTATTTTTGGGCAAAATTCTAGAAATTTTCCTTATTTTGGGGAAAAATTGCAGAAATTTCACTTAATTTATGGCAAAATTGGAGAAATTTCACTTATTTCAGGGAAAAAAGGCAGAAATTTTCCTTATTTTGGGGCAAAAATCCAGAAATTCTTAATATTTTGTGGCAAAAATGTAGAAATTCCCCTTAGTTTGAGGTAAAAAGGCTGAAATTCTTTTTATTTGGGGGCAAAAAGGCAGAAATTCCTTTTATTTTGTGGCAAGAATGCAGAAATTTCATTTATTTTGGGCAAAATTGCACAAATTTCACTTATTTCAGGGCATAATTCAAAAATTCCTTTCATTTTGGGGTAAAAAGACAGAAATTCCATTTATTTTTTGGTACAAAGGAAGAAATTTCACTTACTTTGAAGTAAAAAGGCAGAAATTCCTCTTATTTTGGGGCAAAAATGAAGAAATTTCCTTTTTTGTGGTAAAAGGTAATCATTCCCCTTACATTCGGGATAAAAAGCAAAAATTCCCCCTATTTTGAAGCAAAATTGCAGAAATTCTCATAATTTTCCGGCAAAAAGAGAGAAATTCCCTAATTTTGAGGCAAAAGGCAAAAATTCCTTTTATTTTGGGGCAAAAATCAGAAATTCCCTTTCTTTTGGGGTAAAATTTAAGAAATTTCCTTTATTTTGGGACAAAATTACAGGAATTTACCTTATTTTGGGGCAAAATTGAAGAAATTTCCCTTATTTGATGCAAAATTGCAGAAATTTTACTTATTTTCATGTAAAAAAGCTGAAATTTCCTTTATTTTGGGGCAAAAAGGGAGAAATTTCCCTAATTTTGGGGCAAAATTTCAGAAATTTTCCTTATTATTGGGAAAAATTGCAGAAATTTTCCTTATTTTAGGGCAAAATTGCAGAAATTTCACTTATTTTAGAGAAAAAAAGCAAAAATTATTTATTTTGGGGCAAAAAGGCAGAAATTCCCATTAATTTGTGGCAAAAAGGCAGAAATTCACCTAATTTGGTGTAAAATTGCAAAAATTTCACATATTTCAGGGCAAAAAGGCAGAAATTTCCCTTATGTTGGGGCAAAATTGCAGAAATTTCACTTATTTCAGTGTAATAAGTCAGAAATTCCCTTTATTTTGAGGCAAATAAGACAGAAATTTCCTTTGTTTTGAGGAAAAAAGACAGAAATTCCACTTATTTGGAGGAAAAAAGGCAGAAATTTCCCTTATTTTGGAGCAAAAATGAAGAAATTTCCGTTTTTTATGGCAAAAAGTTTTGCATTCTCCTTATTTTCGGGCAAAAAGGCAGAAATTCCCCCTATTTTGGAGCATAATTGCAGAAATTCGCCAAGTTGTGGTGCAGAAAGACAGAAATTCCCTATATGTTGGGGCAAAAAGACAGAAATTCTTCTTATTTTGGGGCAAAACTCAGAAATTCCACTTATTTTGGGGCAAAATTCTAAAAATTTCCCTTATTTTGGGGCAAAATTGCAGAAATTTCACTTATTTTGGGGCAAAATTGCAGAAATTTCACTTATTTCAGGGAAAAAAGGCAGAAATTTTCTTTATTTTGGGGCAAAAAGGCAGAAATTCCTAATATTTTCTGGCAAAAATGCAGAAATTCCCCTTATTTTGAGGTAAAAAGACTGAAATTCCCCTTATTTGGGGGCAAAAAGGCAGAAATTTCCCTTATTTTGGGGCAAAATTGCAGAAATTACACTTATTTAGAGGCAAAAAGACAGAAATTCTCCTTATTTTGGGGCAAAACTTATAAATTCCACTTATTTTGGGGCAAAATTCCAGAAATTTCCCTTATTTTTGGGCAAAATTGCAGAAATTTCACTTATTTCAGGGAAAAAAGGCAGAAATTTTCTTTATTTTGGGGCAAAAAGGCAGAAATTCCTAATATTTTCTGGCAAAAATGCAGAAATTCCCCTTATTTTGAGGTAAAAAGCCTGAAATTCCCCTTATTTGGGGGCAAAAAGGCAGAAATTTCCCTTATTTTGGGGCAAAATTGCAGAAATTTCACTTATTTAGAGGCAAAAAGACAGAAATTCTTCTTATTTTTGGGCAAAACTTATAAATTCCACTTATTTTAGGGCAAAATTCCAGAAATTTCCCTTATTTTTGGGCAAAATTGCAGAAATTTCACTTATTTTGGGGCAAAATTGCAGAAATTTCACTTATTTCAGGGAAAAAAGGCACAAATTTTCCTTATTTTGGGGCAAAAAGACAGAAGATCTCCTTTTTTCGGGAGCAAACATTCAGAAATTCCCCTTATTTTGGGGCAAAATTGCAGAAATTTCCTTTACATTGTGGCAAAATTGCAGAAATTTCCCTTATTTTGGGGAAAAATTTCAGAAATTTCACTTATTTCAGGGTAATAAGTCAGAAATTCCCCTTATTTTGGGGCAAAAAAAAATTCTCTTTGTTTTGGGAGAAAAAAACAGAAATTCCACTTATTTAGAGGCAAAAAGGCAGAAATTCCCTTTATTTTGGAACAAAAATGAAGAAATTTCTCTTTTTATGGCCAAAAGTTATGCATTCCCATTATTTTCAGGCAAAAAGGCAGAAATTCCCGTATTTTGGAGCAAAATTGCAGAAATTCCCCTAATTTTGGGTCAAAAAGCAGAAATTCCCTTTATTTTGGGGCAAAAATCAAAAATTCCCCTTACTTTGGGGAAAAATTCCTGAAATTTCCTTTATTTTGGGGCAAAATTGCAGGAATTTACCTTATTTTGTGGCAAAATTGCAGAAATCTGTCTTATTATGGAAAAAAATTGCAAAAATTTCCCTTATTTTAGGGGAAAATTGCAGAAATTTCACTTATTTCAGAGAAAAAACGCAAAAATTTTTCTTATTTTGGGGCAAAAAGGCAGAAATTCCCATTATTTTTGGGCAAAAAAGCAGAAATTCACCTTATTTAGGGGTAAAATTGCAGAAACTTCACATATTTTAGGGCAAAAAGGCAGAAAATTCCCGTATTTTGGAGCAAAATTGCAGAAATTCCCCTAGTTGTGGAGCAAAAAGACAGAAATTCCTTATATGTTGGGGCAAAAAGACAGAAATTCTCCTTATTTTGGGGCAAAACTTAAAAATTCCACTTATTTTGGTGCAAAATTCCAGAAATTTTCCTTCTTTTGGGGCAAAATTGCAAAATTTCACTTATTTTGGGGCAAAATTGCAGAAATTTCACTTATTTCAGAAAAAAAAGGCAGAAATTTTTCTTATTTTGGGGCAAAAAGTCAGAAATTCCTAATATTTTGTGGCAAAAATGCAGAAATTCCCCTTATTTTGAGGTATAAAGGCTGAAATTCCCCTTATTTCAGGGCAAAATTGCAGAAATTCCCCTAGTTGTGGGGCAAAAATGCCGAAATACCCTATATGTTGGGGCAAAAAGACAGAAATTCTCCTTATTTTGGGGCAAAACTCAGAAATTCCACTTATTTTGGGGCAAAATTCCAGAAATTTCCCTTATTCTGGGGCAAAATTGCAGAAATTTTACTTATTTTGGGCAAAATTGCAGCAATTTACCTTATTTCATAGAAAAAAAAGAAATTTTGTTATTTTGGGGCAAAAAGGCAGTTATTCCTCTTATTTTGATGTAAAAAGGCTGACATTGCCCTTATTTGGGGGCAAAAAGGCAGAAATTTCCCTTATTTTGGGGCAAAATTGCAGAAATTTCACTTATTTCAGGGTAATAAGTCAGAAATTTTCCTTATTTTGGGGCAAAAAAGTCAGAAAATCCCTTTGTTTTTGGGGAAAAAGACAGAAATTCCACTTATTTAGAGGCAAAAAAGCAGAAATTCCCTTTATTTTGGAGCAAAAATGAAGAAATTTCTCTTTTTTAAGGCAAAAAGTTATGCATTGTTCTTATTTTCGGGCAAAAAGGCAGAAATTCCTCGTATTTTGGAGCAAAATTGCAGAAATTCCCCTAATTGTGGGGCAAAAATGCAGAAATTCCTTTTATGTTTGGGCAAAAAGACAGAAATTCCCCTTATTTTGGGGCAAAACTCAGAAATTCCACTTATTTTGGGGCAAAATTCCAGAAATTTCCCTTATTCTGGGGCAAAATTGCAGAAATTTCACTTATTTTGTGGCAAAATTGCAGAAATTTTACTTATTTCAGGGAAAAAAGTTAGAAATTTTTTTTATTTTGGGTAAAAAATGCAGGAATTCCCCTTATTTTGAGGTAAAAAGGCTGAAATTCCCCTTATTTGAGGGCAAAGAGGAAGAAATTTCCCTTATTTTGGGGCAAAATTGCAGAAATTTCACTTATTTCAGGGTAATAAATCAGAAATTCCCCTTATTTTGGGGCAAAAAAGACAGAAATTTTTTTTTGAGGAAAAGACAGAATTTCCACTTATTTAGAGGCAAAAAGACAGAAATTTCCCTGATTTTGGTGCAAAAATGAAGAAATTTACCTTTTTATGGCAAAAAGGTATGCATTCCCCTTTACTTTCGGTATAAAAAGCAGAAATTCCCCGTATTTTGAAGCAAAATTGCAGAAATTCTCATAATTTTCGGGCAAAAAGGCAGAAATTCTCCTTATTTTGGGGAAAAATGACAGAAAATCTCCTTTTTTCGGGAGCAAAGAGTCAGAAATTTCCCTTGTTTTGGGGCAAAATTGCAGAAATTTCCTTTACTATGGGGCAAAATTGAGAAATTTCCTTTATTTTGGGGCAAAATTGCAGAAATTTCACTTATTTCAGGGTAATAAGTCAGAAATTCCCGTTATTTTGGAGCAAAAAAGACAGAAATTTCCTTTGTTTTGGGGGAAAAAGACAGAAATTCCACTTATTTAGAGGCAAAAAGGCAGAAATTCCCCTTATTTTGAAGCACAAATGAAGAAATTTCCCTTTTTTATGGCAAAAAGTTATGCATTCCCTTTATTTTTGGGAAAAGGCAGAAATTCCCCGTATTTTCGAGCAAAATTGCAGAAATTCCCCTAATTTTTGGGCAAAATTTCAGAAATTTCCCTTATTTTGGGGAAAAATTGCAGAAATTTCACTTATTTTAGGGCAAAATTGGAGAAATTTCACTTATTTAAAGGAAAAAAGGCAGAATTTTTCCTTATTTTGGGTCAAAAAGGCAGAAATTCTTAATATTTTGTGGCTAAAATGTAGAAATTCCCCTTATTTTGAGGTAAAAAGGCTGTAATTCCTTTTATTTGGGGGCAAAAAGGCAGAAATTTCCCTTATTTTGGGGCAAAAAGACAGAAATTCCTATTATTTTGTGACAAAAAGGCAGAAATTTCATTTATTTTGGGGCAAAATTGCAGAAATTTCACTTATTTCAGGGCATAATTCAAAAATTTTTTTTATTTTGGGGCAAAAAGACAGAAATTCCATTTATTTTTTGGTACAAAGGCAGAAATTTCACTTACTTTGAAGTAAAAAGGCAGAAATTCCTCTTATTTTGGGGCAAAAATGAAGAATTTTTTTTTTTGTGGTAAAAGGTATACATTCCCCTTACATTCTGGATAAAAAGCAGGAATTCCCCGTGTTTTGAAGCAAAAATGCAGAAATTCTCATAATTTTCGGTCAAAAAGGGAGAAATTCCCTAATTTTGGGGCAAAAGGCAGAAATTCCTTTTATTTTGGGGCAAAAATCAGAAATTCCCCTTCTTTTGGGGCAAAATTCAAGAAATTTCCTTTATTTTGGGGCAAAATTACAGGAATTTACCTTATTTTGGGGCAAAATTGAAGAAATTTCCCTTATTGGGAGCAAAATTGCAAAAATTTCACTTATTTTCAGGTAAAAATGCTGAAATTTCCTTTATTTTGGGGCAATAAGGGAGAAATTCCACTTATTTTGGAGCAAAATTGCAGAAATTTCCCTTATTATGGGGAAATATTGCAGAAATTTCCCTTAATTTAAGGCAAAATTGCAGAAATTTCACTTATTTCAGAAAAAAAAAGCAAAAATTTTTCTTATTTTGGGGCAAAAAGTCAGAAATTCCCATTATTTTGGGGCAAAAAAGACAGAAATTCACTTTGTTTTGGGGGAAAAAGACAGAAATTCCACTTATTTAGAGGCAAAAACGCAGAAATTCCCCTTATTTTGGAGCAAAAATGAAGAAATTTACCTTTTTATGGCAAAAAGTTATGCATTCCCCTTACTTTCGGGATAAAAGCAGATATTCCCCGTATTTTGAAGCAAAATTGCAGAAATCCTCATAATTTTCGGGCAAAAAGGCAGAAATTCTCCTTATTTGGGGGCAGAAAGTCAGATAATCTCCTTTTTTTGGGAACAAACATTCAGAAATTTCCCTTATTTTGGAGAAAAATTGAAGAAATTTCACTTATTTCAGGGTAATAAGTCAGAAATTCCCCTTATTTTGGGGCAAAAAAGACAGAAATTCCCTTTTTTTTGGGGGGAAAAGACAGAAATTCCACTTATTTAGAGGCAAAAAGGCAGAAATTCCCTTTATTTTGGAGCAAAAATGAAGAAATTTTCCTTTTTATGGAAAAAAGGTATGCATTTCCATTATTTGCGGAAAAAAGGCAGAAATTCCCCGTATTTTGGAGCAAAATTGCAGGAATTCCCCTAATTATGGGGCAAAGTTCTAGAAATTTCCTTTATTTTGGGGCAAAATTGCAGGAATTTACCTTATTTTGGAGCACAATTTCAGAAATTTCCCTTATTTGGGGCAAAATTGCAGAAATTTCAGTTATTTTCAGGTAAAAAGCCTAAAATTTCCTTTATTTTGGGGCAAAAAGGGAAAAATTCCCCTTATTTTGGGGCAAAATTGCAAAAATTTCCCTTATTATGGGGAAATATTGCAGAAATTTTTCTTAATTTAAGGCAAAATTGCAGAAATTTCACTTATTTCAGAGAAAAAAAGCAAAAATTTTTCTTATTTTGGGGCAAAAAGGCAGAAATTCCCATTATTTTGGGGCAAAAAGGCAGAAATTCACCTTATTTTAGAGTAAAATTGCAGAAATTTCACATATTTCAGGGCAAAAAGGCAGAAATTTCCCTTAATTTGGGGCAAAAAAGACAGAAATTCCCTTTGTTTTGGGGGAAAAAGACAGAAATTCCACTTATTTAGAGGCAAAAAGGCAAAAATTCCCCTTATTTTGGAGCAAAAATGAAAAAATTTTCCTTTTTTATGGCAAAGAGTTATGCATTCCCCTTTTTTTTGGGCAAAAATGCAGAAATTCCCAGTATTTTGGAGCAAAATTGCAGAAATTCCCCTAATTGTTGGGCAAAAATGCAGAAATTCCCTATATGTTGGGGCAAAAAGACAGAAATTCTCCTTTTTTTGGGGGCAAAACTCAGAAATTCCACTTATTTTGGGGCAAAATTCCAAAAATACCCTTATTTTGGGGCAAAATGGCAGATATTTCACTTATTTTAGGACAAAATTGCAGAAATTTCACTTATTTCAGGGAAAAAAGGCAGAAAATTTTCTTATTTTGGAGCAAAAAGGCAGAAATTCCTAATATTTTGTGGCAAAAATGCAGAAATTCCCCTTATTTTGAGGTTAAAAAGCTGAAATTCCCCTTATTTGGGGGCAATAAGGCAGAAATTTCCCTTATTTTGGGGCAAAATTGGAGAAATCTCACTTATTTCAGTGTAATAAGTCAGAAATTTTCTTGATTTTGGGGCAAAAAAGACAGAAAATCCCTTTGATTTGGAGGAATAAACAGAAATTCCACTTAGTTAGAGGCAAAATCAGAAATTCCCCTTATTTTGGAGCAAAAATGAAGAAATTTACCTTTTTTAAGGCAAAAAGGTATGCATTCCCCTTATTTTTGGGCAATAAGGCAGAAATTTCCCTTATTTTGGGGCAAAATTGGAGAAATTTCACTTATTTCAGTGTAATAAGTCAGAAATTTTCTTGATTTTGGGGCAAAAAAGACAGAAAATCCCTTTGATTTGGAGGAATAAACAGAAATTCCACTTAGTTAGAGGCAAAATCAGAAATTCCCCTTATTTTGGAGCAAAAATGAAGAAATTTACCTTTTTTAAGGCAAAAAGGTATGCATTCCCCTTATTTTTGGGCAATAAGGCAGAAATTCCTTGTATTTTGGAGCAAAATTGCAGAAATTTCCCTAATTGTGGGGCAAAAATGTAGAAATTCCCTATATGTTGGGGCAAAAAGACAGAAATTCTCCTTATTTTGTGGCAAAACTCAGAAATTCCACTTATTTTGGGGCAAAATTCCAGAAATTTCATTTATTCTCGGGCAAAATTGCAGAAATTTCACTAATTTTGGGGCAAAATTGCTGAAATTTCACTTATTTCAGGGTAATAAGTCAGAAATTCCCCTTATTTTGGGGCAAAAAAGACAGAAATTTCCTGTGTTTTGGGGGAAAAAGACAGAAATTCCACTTATGTAGAGGCAAAAAGGCAGAAATTCCCTTTTTTTTGGAGCAAAAATGAAGAAATTTCCCTTTTTATGGCAAAAAGGTATTCATTCCCATTATTTTCGGGAAAAAAGGCAGAAATTCCCCGTATTTTGGACCAAAATTGCAGAAATTCCCCTAATTTTGGGGCAAAAGGCAAAAATTCCCTTTATTTGGGGGCAAAAATTAGAAATTCCCCTTATTTTGGGGCAAAATTCAAGAAATTTCCTTTATTTTGGGGCAAAATTGCAGGAATTTACCTTATTTTGGGGCAAAATTGCAGAAATTTCCCTTATTTGGGACAAAATTGCAGAAATTTCAGTTATTTTCAGGTAAAAAGGCTGAAATTTCTTTTATTTCGGGGCAAAAAGGGAGAAATTCCCCTTATTTTGGGGCAAAATTGCAGAAATTTCCCTTATTATGGGGAAATATTGCAGAAATTTTTCTTAATTTAAGGCAAAATTGAAGAAATTTCACTTCTTTCAGAGAAAAAAAGCAAAAATTTTTCTTATTTTGGGGCAAAAAGGCAGAAATTCCCATTATTTTGGGGCAAAAAGGCAGAAATTCACCTTATTTTGGGGTAAAATTGCAGAAATTTCACATATTTCAGGGCAAAAAGGTAGAAATTTCCCTTAAATTGGGGCAAAAAAGACAGAAATTTTCTTTGTTTTGGGGGAAAAAGACAGAAATTCCACTTATTTAGAGGCAAAAATGCAGAAATTCTCCTTCTTTTGGAGCAAAAATAAAGAAATTTTCCTTTTTTATGGCAAAAAGTTATGTATTCCCCTTATTTTCGGGCAAAGAAGCAGAAATTCCCCATATTTTGGAGCAAAATTTCAGAAATTCCCCTAATTGTGGGGCAAAAATGGAGAAATTCCCTATATGTTTGGGCAAAAAGACAGAAATTCTCCTTATTTTGGGGCAAAACTCAGAAATTCCACTTATTTGGGGCAAAATTCCAGAAATTTTCCTTATTTTGGGGCAAAATTGCAGAAATTTCACTTATTTTAGGGCAAAATTGCAGAAATTTCACTAATTTCGGGGAAAAAAGGAAGAAATTTTCTATATTTTAGGGCAAAAAGGCAGAAATTCCTAATATTTTGTGGCAAAAATCCAGAAATTTCCCTTATTTTGGGGCAAAATTGCAGAAATTTCACTTATTTCAGGATAATGAGTCAGAAATTCCACTTATTTTGGGGCAAAAATGAGAGAAATTCCCTGTGTTTTGTGGGAAAAAGACAGAAATTCCACTTATTTAGAAGCAAAAAGGCTGAAATTCCCCTTATTTTGAAGCAAAAATGAAGAAATTTCATTTCTTATGGCAAAAAGGTATGCATTCCCATTATTTTCGGGCAAAAAGGCAGAAATTCTCCGGATTTTGATCAAAATTGCAGAAATTCCCCTAATTTTGGGGCAAAAGGCAGAAATTCCCTTTATTTTGGGGCAAAAATCAGAAAATCCCTTTATTTTTAGGCAAAATTCACGAAATTTCGTTTATTTTGGGGCAAAATTGGAGGAATTTACCTTATTTTGGGGCAAAATTGCAGAAATTTCCCTTATTATGGGTAAAAATTGCAAAAATTTTCTTTATTTTAGAACAAAATTGCAGAAATTTCACTTATTTCAGAGAAAAAAAGCAAAAATTTTTCTTATTTTGGGACAAAAATGCAAAAATTCCCATTATTTTGGGGCAAAAAGGCAAAAATTCGACTTATTTTGGGGTAAAATTGCAGAAATTTCACATATTTCAGGGCAAAAAGGCAGAAATTTCTCTTATTTTGGGGCAAAATTTCGGAAATTTCACTTATTTCATGGTAATAAGTCAGAAATTCATCTTATTTTGGGGCAAAAAATACAAAAATTCCCATTGTTTTGGGGGAAAAAGACAGAAATTCCACTTATTTAGAGGCAAAAAGACAGAAATTCCCATTATATTGGAGCAAAAATGAAGAAATTTCCCTTTTTTATGGAAAAAAGTTATGCATTTTCCTTATTTTCGGGCAAAAAAGCAGAAATTCCCCGTTTGGAGCAAAATTGCAGAAATTCCCCTAATTGTGGGGCAAAAATGCAGAAATTCCCAATATGTTGGGGCAAAAAGACAGAAATTCTCCTTATTTTGGGGCATAACTCAGAAATTCCACTTATTTTGTGGAAAAATTCCAAAATTTCTCTTATTTTGGGGCAAAATTGCAGAAATTTCACTTATTTCAGGGAAAAATGCAGAAATTTTCCTTATTTTGGGGCAAAAATGCAGAAATTCTTAATATTTTGTGGCAAAAATGCAGAAATTCCCTTTATTTTGAGGGAAAAAGGCTGTAATTCCCCTTATTTTGGGGCAAAAAGGCAGAAATTTCCTTTATTTTGGGGCAAAAAGACAGTAACTCCTTTTATTTTGTGGCAAAAAGGCAGAAATTTCTTTTATTTTGGGACAAAATTGCAGAAATATCACTTATTTCAGGGCCTAATTCAAAAATTCTTTTTATTTTGGGGCAAAAATACAGAAATTCCATTTATTTTTGGTTAAAAAGGGAGAAATTTCACTTATTTTGATGTAAAAAGCAGAAATTCCTCTTATTTTGGGGCAAAAATGAAGAAATTTCCCTTTTTTGTGGCAAAAGGTATACATTCCCCTTACTTTCGGGATAAAAAGCCGAAATTCCCCGTATTTTGAAGCAAAATTGCAGAAATTTTCATAATTTTCGGGCAAAAAAGCAGAAATTCTCCTTATTTTAGGGCAAAAAGACAGAAAATCTCCTTTTTTTGGGAGCAAACAGTCAGAAATTCCCTTTATTTTGGGGCAAAATTGCAGAAATTTCCTTTATATTGGGGCAAAATTGCAGAAATTTCCCTTATTTGGGGGCAAAATTGCAGAAATTTCACTAAGTTCAGGGTAATAAGTCAGAAATTCCCCTTATTTGGGGGCAAAAAAGACAGAAATTCCATTTGTTTTGGGGAAAAAGACAGAAATTCCACTTAGTTAGAGGCAAAAATGCAGAAATTCCCCTTATTTTGGAGCAAAAATGAAGAAATTTACCTTTTTATGGCAAAAAGGTATGCATTCCCATTATTTTCGTGCAAAAAGGCAGAAATTCCCCGGATTTTGGAGCAAAATTGCAGAAATTTCTTTAATTTTGG
Organism: Micromys minutus; assembly: GCF_963924665.1. Lineage (NCBI taxonomy): Eukaryota > Metazoa > Chordata > Mammalia > Rodentia > Muridae > Micromys > Micromys minutus. The sequence continues at coordinate 2,318,883 of NW_027667302.1, forward strand.
GGCAAAAGGCAGAAATTCCCTTTATTTTAGGGCAAAAATCTGAAAATCTCTTTATTTTGTGGCAAATTTCAAGAAATTTCCTTTATTTTGGGGCAAAATTGGAGGAATTTACCTTATTTTTGGGCAAAATTGCAGAAATTTCCCTCATTTGGGGCAAAATTGCAGAAATTTCACTTATTTTCAGGAAAAAGGGCTGATATTTCCTTTATTTTGGGGCAAAAAGGGAGAAATTCCTCTTATTTTGGGGCAAAATTGCACAAATTTCTCTTATTATGAGGAAAAATTGCAGAAATTTTCCTTATTTAAGGGCAAAATTGCAGAAATTTCACTTATTTCAGAGAAAAAACGCAAAAATTTTTCTTATTTTGAGGCAAAAAGGCAGAAATTCCCATTATTTTGAGGCAAAAAGGCAGAAATTTGACTTATTTTGGGGTAAAATTGCAGAAATTCCCCTAATTTGGGGTAAAAGACAGAAATTCCCTTTAATTTGGGGCTAAAATCATAAATTCCACTTATTTTGAGGCAAAATTCAAGAAATTTCCTTTAATTTGGGGCAAAATTGCAAGAATTTACCTTATTTTGGGGCAAAATTGCAGAAATTTTTCTTATTTGGGGCAAAATTGCAGAAACTTCAATTATTTTCCGGTAAAAAGACTGAAATTTCCTTTATTTTGGGGCAAAAAGGGAGAAATTCCCCTTATTTTGGGGCAAAATTGAAGAAATTTCCCTTATTATTGGGAAAAATTGCAGAATTTTTCCTTATTTTAGGGCAAAATTGCAGAAATTTCACTTATTTCAGAGAAAAAAAGCAAAAATTTTTCTTATTTTGGGGCAAAAGTGCAGAAATTCCCATTATTTTAGGACAAAAAGGCAGAAATTCACCTTATTTTTGGGTAAAATTGCAGAAATTTCACATATTTCAGGGCAAAAAGGCAGAAATTTCCCTTATTTTGGAGCAAAAATGAAGAAATTTCCCTTTTTTATGGCAAAAAGTTATGCATTCCCCTTATTATCGGGCAAAAAGGCAGAAATTCCCCGTATTTTGGAGCATAATTGCAGAAATTATTCTAGTTGTGGTGCAGGAAGACAGAAATTCCCTATATGTTGGGGCAAAAAGACAGAAATTCTCCTTATTTTGGGGCAAAACTCAGAAATTCCACTTATTTTGGGGCAAAATTCCAGAAATTTCCCTTATTTTGGGGCAAAATTCCAGAAATTTCACTTATTTTGGGGCAAAATTGCAGAAATTTCACTTATTTCAGGGAAAAAAGGCAGAAATTTTCCTTATTTTGGGGCAAAAAGGCAGAAATTCCTAATATTTTGTGGCAAAAATGCAGAAATTCTCCTTATTTTGAGGTAAAAAGGCTGAAATTCCCATTATTTGGGGGCAAAAAGGCAGAAATTTTTCTCATTTGGGGCAAAATTGCAGAAATTTCACTTATTTAGAGGCAAAAAGACAGAAATTCTCCTTATTTTGGGGCAAAACTTAGAAATTCCACTTATTTTGGGGCAAAATTCCAGAAATTTCCTTTATTTTGGGGCAAAATCGCAGAAATTTCACTTATTTTGGGGCAAAATTGCAGAAATTTCACTTATTTTGGGGCAAAATTGCAGAAATTTCACTTATTTCTGAAAAAAAAGGCACAAATTTTCCTTATTTTGGGGCAAAAAGTCAGAAATTTCCAATATTTTGTGGCAAAAATGCAGAAATTCCCCTTATTTTGAGGTAAAAAGGCTGAACTTCCCCTTATTTGGGGGCAAATAGGCAGAAATTTCCCTTATTTTGGGGCAAAATTGGAGAAATTTCACTTATTTCAGGGTAATAATTCAGAAATTACCCTTATTTCGGGGCAAAATACAGAAATTCCCTTTGTTTTGGGGGAAAAAGACAGAAATTCCACTTATTTAGAGGCAAAAAGGCAGAAATTCTCGGTATTTTGGAGCAAAATTGCAAAAAATTCCCTTATTATTGGGAAAATTGCAGAAATTTTCCTTATTTTAGGGCAAAATTGCAGAAATTTCACTTATTTCAGAGAAAAAAAGCAAAAATTTTTTTTATTTTTGGGCCAAAAGCAGAAATTCCCATTAATTTGTGGCAAAAAGGCAGAAATTCACCTTATTTTGGGGTAAAATTTCAGAAATTTCACATATTTCAGGGCAAAAAGGCCGAAATTTCTCTTATTTTGGGGCAAAATTGCAGAAATTTCACTTATTTCAGTGTAATAAGTCAGATATTCCCCTAATTTGAGGCAAAAAATACAGAAATTCCCTTTGTTTTGAGGGAAAAAGACAGAAATTCCCTATATGTTGGGGCAAAAAGAAGGAAATTCTTCTTATTTTGGGGCAAAACTCAGGAATTCCACTTCTTTTGGGGCAAAATTCCAGAAATTTCCCTTATTTTGGGGCAAAATTGCAGAAATTTCACATATTTTGGGGCACAATTGCAGAAATTTCACTTATTTCAGGGAAAAAAGTCAGAAATTTTCCTTATTTTGCGGCAAAGAAACAAAAATTCCTAATATTTTGTGGCAAAAATGCAGACATTCCTCTTATTTTGAGGTAAAAAGGCTGAATTCCCCTTATTTGGGGGCAAAAAGGCAGAAATTTCCCTTATTTTGGAGCAAAATTGAAGAAATTTCACTTATTTCAGGGTAAGGAGTCAGAAATTCCACTTATTTTGGGGCAAAAAAAAGAGAAATTCCCTTGTTTTGTGGGAAAAAAAAACAGAAATTCCACTTATTTAGAGGCAAAAAGGCAGAAATTCCCCTTATTTTGGAGCAAAAATGAAGAAATTTCATTTTTTATGGCAAAAAGGTAGGCATTCCCATTATTTTCGGGCAAAAAGGCAGAAATTCCCTGTATTTTGGAGCAAAATTGCAAAAATTCCCTTAATTTTGGGGCAAAAGGCAGAAATTCCCTTTATTTTGGGGCAAAAATTAGAAAATCTCTTTATTTTGGGGCAAAATTCAAGAAATTTCCTTTATTTTGGGGCAAAATTGGAGGAATTTCCCTTATTTTGGGGCAAAATTGCAGAAATTTCACTTATTTTAGGGCAAAATTGCAGAAATTTCACTTATTTCAGGAAAAAAAGGCAGAAATTTTCTTTATTTTGGGGCAAAAAGGCAAAAATTCCTAATATTTTGTTGCAAAAATGCAGAAATTCCCCTTATGTTGAGGGAAAAAGGCTGAAATTCCCATTATTTGGGGGCAAAAAGGCAGAAATTTTTCTTATTTTGGGGCAAAATTGCAGTAATTTCACTTATTTAGAGGCGAAAAGACAGAAATTCTCCTTATTTTGGGGCAAAACTTAGAAATTCCAATTATTTTGGAGCAAAATTCCAATAATTTCCCTTATTTTGGGGCAAAATCGCAGAAATTTCACATATTTTGGGGAAAAATTGCAGAAATTTCACTTATTTTTGGGCAAAATTGCAGAAATTTCACTTATTTCAGGGAAAAAAGGCACAAATTTTCCTTATTTTGGGGCAAAAAGTCAGAAATTCCTAATATTTTGTGGCAAAAAATGCTGAAATTCCCCTTATTTTGAGGTAAAAAGGCTGAAATTTTCCTTATTTGGGGGCAAAGAGGCAGAAATTTCCCTTATTTTGGGGCAAAATTGGAGAAATTTCACTTATTTCAGGGTAATAATTCAGAAATTCCCCTTATTTTGAGGCAAAAAAGACAGAAATTCCCTTTGTATTGGGGGAAAAAGACAGAAATTCCACTAATTTAGAGGCAAAAAGGCAGAAATTCTCGGTATTTTGGAGCAAAATTGCAGAAATTTCCTTTATTATTGGGAAAAATTGCAGAAATTTTCCTTATTTTAGGGCAAAATTGCAGAAATTTCACTTATTTCAGAGAAAAAAAGCAAAAACTTTTCTTATTTTGGGGCTAAAAAGGCAGAAATTTTCATTAATTTGTGGCAAAAAGGCAGAAATTCAACTTTTTTGGGTAAAATTTCAGAAATTTCACATATTTCAGGGCAAAAAGGCAGAAATTTCCCTTATTTTGGGGCAAAATTGCAGAAATTTCACTTACTTCAGGGTAATAAGTCAGAAATTTCCCTTATTTTGAGGCAAAAAGACAGAAATTCCCTTTGTTTTGAGGGAAAAAGACAGAAATTCCACTTATTTAGAGGCAAAAAGAAAGAAATTTCCCTTCTTTTGGAGCAAAAATGAAGAAATTTCCCTTTTTTATGGCAAAAAGGTATGCATTCCCCTTATTTTCGGGCAAAAAGGCAGAAATTCCCCGTATTTTAGAGCAAAATTGCAGAAATTCCCCTAATTGTGGTGCAAAAGGCAGAAATTCCCTATATGTTGGGGCAAAAAGACAGAAATTCTCCTTATTTTGGGGCAAAATTAAGAAATTCCACTTCTTTTGGGGAAAAATTCCAGAAATTTCCCTTATTTGGGGCACAATTGCAGAAATTTCACTTATTTCAGAAAAAAAATTCAGAAATTTTTCTTATTTTGGGGCAAAAATACAGAAATTCCTAATATTTTGTGGCAAAAATGCAGAAATTTCTCTTATTTTGAGGTAAAAAGGCTGAATTCCCCTTATTTGGGGGCAAAAAGGCAGAAATTTCCCTTATTTTGGGGCAAAATTGCAGAAATTTACTTATTTCAGGGTAATGAGTCAGAAATTCCCCTTATTTTGGGGCAAAAAAGAGAGAAATTCCCTTGTTTTGTGGGAAAAAGACAGAAATTCCACTTATTTAGAGGCAAAAAGGCAGAAATTCCCCTTATTTTGGAGCAAAAATGAAGAAATTTCATTTTTTATGGCAAAAAGGTATGCATTCCCATTATTTTCGGGCAAAAAGGCAGAAATTCCCCGTATTTTGGAGCAAAATTGCAGAAATTCCCCTAATTTTGGGGCAAAAGGCAGAAATTCCCTTTATTTTGGGGCAAAAATCAGAAAATCTGTATATTTTGGAGCAAAATTCAAGAAATTTCCTTTATTTTGGGGCAAAATTGAAGGAATTTACCTTATTTTTGGGCAAAATTGAAGAAATTTTCCTTATTTGGGGCAAAATAGCAGAAATTTCACTTATTTTCAGGAAAAAGTGCTGATATTTCCTTTATTTTGGGGCAAAAAGAGAGAAATTCCTCTTATTTTGGGGCAAAATTGCAGAAATTTTTCTTATTATGGGGAAAAATTGCAGAAATTTTCCTTATTTAAGGGCGAAATTGCAGAAATTTCACTTATTTCAGAGAAAAAAAGCAAAAACTTTTCTTATTTTGGGGCAAAAAAGCAGAAATTTTCATTAATTTGTGGCAAAAAGGCAGAAATTCAACTTATTTAGGGTAAAATTTCAGAAATTTCACATATTTCAGGGCAAAAAGGCAGAAATTTCCCTTATTTTGGGGCAAAATTGCAGAAATTTCACTTACTTCAGAGTAATAAGTCAGAAATTTCCCTTATTTTGAGGCAAAAAAGACAGAAATTCCCTTTGTTTTGAGGGAAAAAGACAGAAATTCCACTTATTTAGAGGCAAAAAGGCAGAAATTTCCCTTCTTTTGGAGCAAAAATGAAGAAATTTCCCTTTTTTATGGCAAAAAGGTATGCATTCCCCTTATTTTCGGGCAAAAAGGCAGAAATTCCCCGTATTTTGGAGCAAAATTGCAGAAATTCCCCTAATTGTGGGGCAAAAGGCAGAAATTCCCTATATGTTGGGGCAAAAAGACATAAATTCTCCTTATTTTTGGGCAAAACTCAGAAATTCCACTTCTTTTGGGGAAAAATTCCAGAAATTTCCCTTATTTTGGGGCAAAATTGCAGAAATTTTACTTATTTTGGGGCAAAATTGCAGAAATTTCATTTATTTTGGGGCAAAATTGCAGAAATTTCACTTATTTTGGGGCAAAATTGCAGAAATTTCACTTATTTCAGAGTAAAAAGGCACAATTTTTTTTTATTCTGGGGCAAAAAGTCAGAAATTCCTAATATTTTGTGGCAAAAATGCAGAAATTCTCCTTATTTTGAGGTAAAAAGCTGAAATTCCCCTTATTTGGGGGCAAAGAGGCAGAAATTTCCCTTATTTTGGGGCAAAATTGGAGAAATTTCACTTATTTCAGGGTAATAATTCAGAAATTCCCCTTATTTTGGGGCAAAAAAGACAGAAATTCCCTTTGTTTTGGGGGAATAAGACAGAAATTCCACTTATTTAGAGGCAAAAAGGCAGAAATTCTCGGTATTGTGGAGCAAAATTGCAGAAATTTCCCTTATTATTGGGAAAAATTGCAGAAATTTTCTTTATTTTAGGGCAAAATTGCAGAAATTTCACTTATTTCAGAGAAAAAAAGCAAAAATTTTTCTTATTTTGGGGCAAAAATGCAGAAATTCCCATTAATTTGTGGCAAAAAGGCAGAAATTCACCTTATTTTGGGGTAAAATTGCAGAAATTTCACATATTTCAGGGCAAAAAGGCAGAAATTTTTCTTATTTTGGAGCAAAATTGCAGAAATTTCACTTATATCAGTGTAATAATTCAGAAATTCCCCATATTTTGAGGCAAAAAAGACAGAAATTCACCTTGTTTTGAGGGAAAAAGACAGAAATTCCACTTATATAGAGGCAAAAAGGCAGAAACTTTCTTTCTTTTGGAGCAAAAATGAAGAAATTTCCCTTTTTTATGGCAAAAAGTTATGCATTCCCCTTTTTTTCGGGCAAAAAGGCAAAAATTCCCTGTATTTTGGAGCATAATTGCAGAAATTCCCCTAGTTGTAGTGCAGAAAGACAGAAATTCCCTATATGTTAGTGCAAAATGACAGAAATTCTCCTTATTTTGGGGCAAAACTCAGAAATTCCACTTATTTTGGATCAAAATTCCAGAAATTTCCCTTATTTTGGAGAAAAATTGCAGAAATTTCACTTATTTTGGGGCAAAAATGCAGAAATTTCACTTATTTCAGGGAAAAAAAGGCAGAAATTTTTTTTATTTTGGGGCAAAAGGCAGAAATTCCTAATATTTTCAGGCAAAAATGCTGAAATTCCCCTTATTTTGAGGTAAAAAGGCTGAAATTCCTGTTATTTGGGGGCAAAAAGGCAGAAATTTCCCTTATTTTCGGGCAGAATTGCAGAAATTTCACTTATTTAGAGGCCAAAAGACAGAAATTCTCCTTATTTTGGGGCAAAATTAGAAATTCCACTTATTTTGGGGCAAAATTCCAGAAATTTCCCTTATTTTGGGGCAAAATCGCAGAAATTTCACTTATTTTGGGGAAAAATTGCAGAAATTTCACTTATTTTTGGGCAAAATTGCAGAAATTTCACTTATTTCAGGGAAAAAAGGCACAAATTTTCCTTATTTTGAGGCAAAAAGTCAGAAATTCCTAATATTTTGTGGCAAAAATGCAGAAATTCCCCTTATTTTGATGTAAAAATGCTGAAATTCCCATTATTTGGGGGCAAAGAGGCAGAAATTTCCCTTATTTTGGGGCAAAATTGGAGAAAAAAATTCACTTATTTCAGGGTAATAATTCAGAAATTCCCCTTATTTTGAGGCAAAAAAGACAGAAATTCCCTTTGTTTTGGGGGAAAAAGACAGAAATTCCACTAATTTAGAGGCAAAAAGTCAGAAATTCTTGGTATTTTGGAGCAAAATTGCACAAATTTCCCTTATTATTGGGAAAAATTGCAGAAATTTTCCTTATTTTAGGGCAAAATTGCAGAAATTTCACTTATTTCAGAGAAAAAAAGCAAAAACTTTTCTTATTTTTGGGCAAAAAGGCAGAAATTCTCATTAATTTGTGGCAAAAAGGCAGAAATTCAACTTATTTAGGGTAAAATTTCAGAAATTTCACATATTTCAGGGCAAAAAGGCAGAAATTTCCCTTATTTTGGGGCAAAATTGCAGAAATTTCACTTACTTCAGGGTAATAAGTCAGAAATTTCCCTTATTTTGAGGCAAAAAATACAGAAATTCCCTTTGTTTTGAGGGAAAAAGACAGAAATTCCACTTATTTAGAGGCAAAAAGGCAGAAATTTCCCTTCTTTTGGAGCAAAAATGAAGAAATTTCCCTTTTTTATGGCAAAAAGGTATGTATTCCCCTTATTTTCGGGCAAAAAGGCAGAAATTCCCCGTATTTTGGAGCAAAATTGCAGAAATTCCCCTAATTGTGGGGCAAAAGGCAGAAATTCCCTATATGTTGGGGCAAAAAGACAGAAATTCTCCTTATTTTGGGGCAAAACTCAGAAATTCCACTTCTTTTGGAGAAAAATTCCAGAAATTTCCCTTATTTTGGGGCAAAATTGCAGAAATTTCACTTATTTTGGGGCACAATTGCAGAAATTTCACTTATTTCAGGGAAAAAAGTCAGAAATTTTCTTTATTGTTGGGCAAAAAAACAGAAATTCCTGATATTTTGTGGCAAAAATGCAGAAATTTCTCTTATTTTGAGGTAAAAAGGCTGAATTCCCCTTATTTGGGGGCAAAAAGGCAGAAATTTCCCTTATTTTGGGGCAAAATTGCAGAAATTTCACTTATTTCAGAGTAATGAGTCAGAAATTCCCCTTATTTTGGGGCAAAAAAGAGAGAAATTCCCTTGTTTTGTGGGAAAAAGACAGAAATTCCACTTATTTAGAAGCAAAAAGGCAGAAATTCCCCTTATTTTGGAGCAAAAATGAAGAAATTTCATTTTTTATGGCAAAAAGGTATGCATTCCCATTATTTTCGGGCAAAAAGGCAGAAATTCCCTGTATTTTGGAGCAAAATTGCAGAAATTCCCCTAATTTTGGGGCAAAAGGCAGAAATTCCCTTTATTTTGGGGCAAAAATCAGAAAATCAGTATATTTTGGAGCAAAATTCAAGAAATTTCCTTTATTTTGGGGCAAAATTGAAGGAATTTACCTTATTTTTGGGCAAAATTGAAGAAATTTTCATTATTTGGGGCAAAATAGCAGAAATTTCACTTATTTTCAGGAAAAAGTGCTGATATTTCCTTTATTTTGGGGCAAAAAGAGAGAAATTCCTCTTATTTTGGGGCAAAATTGCAGAAATTTTTCTTATTATGGGGAAAAATTGCAGAAATTTTCCTTATTTAAGGGCGAAATTGCAGAAATTTCACTTATTTCAGAGAAAAAAAGCAAAAACTTTTCTTATTTTGGGGCAAAAAAGCAGAAATTTTCATTAATTTGTGGCAAAAAGGTAGAAATTCAACTTATTTAGGGTAAAATTTCAGAAATTTCACATATTTCAGGGCAAAAAGTCAGAAATTTCCCTTATTTTGGGGCAAAATTGCAGAAATTTCACTTACTACAGGGTAATAAGTCAGAAATTTCCCTTATTTTGAGGCAAAAAAGACATAAATTCCCTTTGTTTTGAGGGAAAAAGACAGAAATTCCACTTATTTAGAGGCAAAAAGGCAGAAATTTCCCTTCTTTTGGAGCAAAAATGAAGAAATTTCCCTTTTTTATGGCAAAAAGGTATGCATTCCCCTTATTTTCGGGCAAAAAGGCAGAAATTCCCCGTATTTTGGAGCAAAATTGCAGAAATTCCCCTAATTGTGGGGCAAAAGGCAGAAATTCCCTATATGTTGGGGCAAAAAGACATAAATTCTCCTTATTTTTGGGCAAAACTCAGAAATTCCACTTCTTTTGGGGAAAAATTCCAGAAATTTTCCTTATTTTGGGGCAAATTGCAGAAATTTCACTTATTTTGGGGCAAAATTGCAGAAATTTCACTTATTTGAGGGAAAAAAAGCACAAATTTTTCTTATTTTGAGGAAAAAGTCAGAAATTACTAATATTTTGTGGCAAAAATGCAGCAATTCCCCTTATTTTGAGGTAAAAAGGCTGAAATTCCCCTTATTTGGGGGCAAAGAGGCAGAAATTTTCCTTATTTTGGGGCAAAATTGGAGAAATTTTACTTATTTCACGGTAATAATTCAGAAATTCCTCTTATTTTGGGGCAAATAAGACAGAAATTCCCTTTGTTTTGGGGGAAAGAGACAGAAATTCCACTTATTTAGAGGCAAAAAGGCAGAAATTCCCCTTATTTTGGAGCAAAAATGAAGAAATTTCCCTTTTTATGGCAAAAAGGTATGCATTCCCCTTACTTTCGGGATAAAAAGCAGAAATTCCCCGTATTTTGAAGCAAAATTGCAGAAATTCTCATAATTTTCGGGCAAAAAGGCTGAAATTCTCCTTATTTTGGAGGCAAAAAGACAGAAGATCTCCTTTTTTCAGGAGCAAACTCTCAGAAATTCCCCTTATTTTTGGGCAAAATTGCAGAAATTTCCTTTACATAGGGGCAAAATTGCAGAAATTTCCCTTATTTTGGGGCAAAATGGCAGAAATTTCACTTAGTTCAGGGTAAAAAGTCAGAAATTCCCCTTATTTTGGGGCAAAAAAGACAGAAATTCTCTTTGTTTTGGGAGAAAAAGACAGCAATTCCACTTATTTAGAGGCAAAAAGGCAGAAATTCCCTTTATTTTGGAGCAAAAATGAAGAAATTTCCCCTTTTATGGCAAAATGGTATGCATTCCCATTATTTTCAGGCAAAAAGGCAGAAATTCCCCGTATTTTGGAGCAATATTGCAGAAATTCCCCTAATTTTGGGGCAAAAGGCAGAAATTTTCTTTATTTTGGGGCAAAAATCAGAAATTCCTCTTATTTTGGGGCAAAATTCCAAAAATTTCCTTTATTTAGTGCAAAATTGCAGGAATTTCCCTTATTTTGGGGCAAAATTGCAGAAATTTCTCTTATTTGGGGCAAAATTTCAGAAATTTCACTTATTTTCAGGTAAAAAGGCTGAAATTTCCTTTGTTTTGGGGCAAAAAGGAAGAAATTCCCTTTATTTTGGGGCAAAATTGCAGAAATCTCCCTTATTTGGAAAAAAATTGCAAAAAATTCCCTTATTTTAGGGGAAAATTGCATAAATTTCACTTATTTCAGAGAAAAAAAGCAAAAATTTTTTTTATTTTGGGGCAAAAACGCAGAAATTCCCATTATTTTGGGGCAAAAAAGCAGAAATTCACCTTATTTAGGGGTAAAATTGCAAAAATTTCACATATTTCAGGGCAAAAAGGCAGAAATTCCCCGTATTTTGGAGCAAAATTGCAGAAATTCCCCTAGATGCGGGGCAAAAAGACATAAATTCTATATATGTTGGGACAAAAATACAGAAATTCTCCTAATTTTGGGGCAAAACTTAGAAATTCCACTTATTTTGGTGCAAAATTCCAGAAATTTTCCTAATTTTAAGGGAAAATTGCAGAAATTTCACTTATTTTGGAACAAAATTGCAGAAATTTCACTTATTTCAGGGAATAAAGGCAGAAATTTTCCTTATTTTGGGGCAAAAAGTCAGAAATTCCTAATATTTTGTGGCAAAAATGCAGAAATTCCCCTTATTTTGAGGTATAAAGTCTGAAATTCCCCTTATTTCAGGGCAAAAAGGCAGAAATTTCCATTATTTTGGGGCAAAATTGCAGAAATTTCACTTATTTTAGGGTAATAAGTCAGAAATTCCCCTTATTTTGGGGCAAAAAAGACAGAAATTCCTTTTGTTTTGGGGGAATAAGTCAGAAATTCCACTTATTGAGAAGCAAAAAGGCAGACATTATCCTTATTTTGGAGCAAAAATGAAGAAATTTCCCTCTTTTATGGCAAAAAGTTATGCGTTCCCTTTTTTTTCGGGCAAAAAGGCAGAAATTCCCCATATTTTGGAGCAAAATTGCAGAAATTCTCCTAATTGTGGTGCAAAAAGGCAGAAATTTCCTATATGTTGGGGCAAAAAGACAGAAATTCTTCTTATTTTTGGGCAAAACTCAGAAATTCCACTTATTTTGGGGCAAAATTGCAGAAATTTCACTTATTTCAGGGAAAAAAGGCAGAAATTTTTTTTTATTTTGGGGCAAAAAGGCAGAAATTCCTAATTTTTTGTGGCAAAAATGCAGAAATTCCCCTTATTTTGAGGTAAAAAGCTGAAAATCCCCTTATTTTTTGGCAGAAAGGCAAAAATTTCCATTATTTTGGGGCAAAATTGCAGCAATTTCACTTATTTCAGGGTAATAAGTCAGAAATTTTTCTTACTTTGGAACAAAAAGGACAGAAAATCCTTTTGTTTTGGGGGGAAAAGACAGAAATTCCTCTTAGATAAAGGCCAAAACAGAATTTCCCCTTATTTTGAAGCAAAAATGAAGAAATTTCCCTTTTTTAAGGCAAAAAAGTTTGCATTTTTCTTATTTTCGGGCCAAAAGGCAGAAATTCCCCGTATTTTGGAGCAAAATTGCAAAATTCCTCTAATTGTGAGGCAAAAATGCAGAAATTCCCTATATGTTGGGGCAAAAAGACAGAAATTCTCCTTATTTTGGAGCAAAACTCAGAAATCCCACTTATTTTGGGGCAAAATTCCAGAAATTTCCATTATTCTGGGGCAAAAATGCAGAAATTTCACTTATTTTGGGCAAAATTGCAGAAATTTCCCTTATTTCATGGAAAAAAAATTTTTGTTATTTTGGGGCAAAAAGGCAGAAATTACTCTTATTTTGAGGTAAAAAGGCTGAAATTCCCCTTATTTGGGGGCAAAAAGGCAAAAATTTCCCTTATTTTGGGGCAAAATTGCAGAAATTTCACTTATTTTAGGGTAATAAGTCAGAAATTTTCTTAATTTTGGGGCAAAAAAGACAGAAAATCCCTTTGTTTTGGGGGAAAAGACAGAAATTCCACTTATTTAGAGGCAAAAAAGCAGATATTCCCTTTATTTTGGAGCAAAAATGAAGAAATTTCCCTTTTTTAAGGCAAAAAGTTATGCATTGTTCTTATTTTTGGGCAAAAAGGAAGAAATTCCTCGTATTTTGGAGCAAAATTGCAGAAATTCCCCTAATTGGGGGGCAAAAATGCAGAAATTCCTTAAATGTTGCAGCAAAATAACAGAAATTCTCCTTATTTTGGGGCAAAACTCAGAAATTCCACTTATTTTTGGGGCAAAATATCAGAAATTTCCCTTATTCTGAGGCAAAATTGCAGAAATATCACTTATTTTGTCGCAAAATTGCAGACATTTTACTTATTTCAGGGAAAAAAGTTAGAAATTTTCCTTATTTTTGGTCAAAAAGGCAGGAATTCCTTTTATTTTGAGGTAAAAAGGCTGAAATTCCCCTTATTTAAGGGCAAAGAGGCAGAAATTTCCCTTATTTTGGGGCAAAATTGCAGAAATTTCACTTATTTCAGGGTAATAAGTCAGAAATTCCCCTTATTTTGGGGCAAAAAAGACAGAAATTCCCTTTGTTTTGGAAAAAAAGAGAGAAATTCCACTTACTTAGAGGCAAAAAGGCAGAAATTTCCCTTATTTTGGAGCAAAAATGAAGAAATTTACCTTTTTATGGCAAAAAGGTATGCATTCTTCTTATTATCGGGCCAAAAAGCAGAAATTCTTCATATTTTGAAGGAAAATTGCAGAAATTCTCATAATTTTTGGGCAAAAAGGTAGAAATTCTCTTTACTTTGGGGCAAAAAGGCAGAAAATCTCACTTTTTCGGGAGAAAACCGTCAGAAATTTCCCTTATTTTGGGGCAAAATTGCAGAAATTTCCTTTACATTGGAGCAAAATTGCAGAAATTTCCCTTATTTTGGGGCAAAATTGCAGAAATTTCACTTATTTCAGGGTAATAAGTCAGAAATTCCCGATATTTTGGGGCAAAAAAGACAGAAATTCCCTTTGTTTTGTGGGAAAAAGACAGAAATTCCACTTATTTAGAGGGAAAAAAGCAGAAATTCCCCTTATTTTGGAACAAAAATGAAGAAATTTTACTTTTTTATGGCAAAAAGTTATGCATTCCTTTTATTTTTGGGAAAAGGCAGAAATTCCCCGTATTTTGGAGCAAAATTGCAGAAATTCCCCTAATTGTGGGGCAAAAAGGCAGAAATTCCCTATATGTTGGGGAAAAAAGACAGAAATTCTCTTTATTTTGGGGCAAAACTCAGAAATTCCACTTATTTTTGGGCAAAATTCCAGAAATTTCCCTTATTTTGGGGAAAAATTGCAGAAATTTCACTTATTTTAGGGCAAAATTGGAGAAATTTCACTTACTTCAGGAAAAAAAGGCAGAAGTTTTCCTTATTTTGGGGCAAAAATGCAGAAATTCTTAATATTTTGTGGCAAAAATGTAAAAATTCCCCTTATTTTGAGGTAAAAAGGCTGAAATTCCTTTTATTTGGGGGCAAAAAGGCAGAAATTTCCCTTATTTTGGGGCAAAAAGACAGAAATTCTTTTTATTTTGTGGTAAAAATGCAGAAATTTCACTTATTTCAGGGCATAATTCAAAAATTCCTTTTATTTTGGTGCAAAAAGACAGAAATTCCATTTATTTTTTGGTACAAAGGCAGAAATTTCACTTACTTTGAAGTAAAAAGGCAGAAATTCCTCTTATTTTGGGACAAAAATGAAGAAATTTCCTTTTTTGTGGTAAAAGGTATACATTCCTCTTACATTCGGGATAAAAAGCAGAAATTCACCGTATTTTGAAGCAAAATTGCAGAAATTCTCATACTTTTTGGGCAAAAAGGAAGAAATTCCCTAATTTTGGAGCAAAAAGCAGAAATTCCTTTTATTTTGGGGCAAAAATCAGAAATTCCCCTTCTTTTGGGGCAAAATTCAAAAAATTTCCTTTATTTTAGGGCAAAATTACAGGAATTTACCTTATTTTGGGGCAAAATTGAAGAAATTTTCCTTATTTGGGGCAAAATTGCAGAAATTTCACTTATTTTCAGGTAAAAAGGCTGAAATTTCCTTCATTTTGGGGCAAAAAAAAAAGAAATTCCCCTTATTTTGGGGCAAAATTGCAGAAATTTCCCTTATTATTGGGAAAAATTGCAGAAATTTTCCTTATTTTAGGGCAAAATTGCAGAAATTTCACTTATGTCAGAGAAAAAAGCAAAAATTTTTCTTATTTTGGGGCAAAAAGGCAGAAATTCCCATTAATTTGTGGCAAAAAGGCAGAAATTTCCCTTATTTTTGGGCAAAATTGCAGAAATTTCACTTATTTCAGTGTAATAAGTCAGAAATTCCCCTTATTTTAAGCAAAAAAGACAGAAATTCCCTTTGTTTTGAGGGAAAAAGACAGAAATTCCACTTATTTAGAGGCAAAAATGCAGAAATTTCCCTTATTTTGGAGCAAAAATGAAGAAATTTACCTTTTTTATGGCAAAAAGTTATGCATTCCCCTTATTTTCGGGCAAAAAGGCAGAAATTCCCCGTATTTTGGAGCATAATTGCAGAAATTCTGCTAGTTGTGGTGCATAAAGACAGAAATTCCCTATATGTTGGGGCAAAAAGACAGAAATTCTCCTTATTTTGGGGCAAAACTCAGAAATTCCACTAATTAAGGGCAAAATTCCAGAAATTTCCCTTATTTTGGGGCAAAATTGCAGAAATTTCACTTATTTTAGGGCAAAATTGTAGAAATTTCACTTATTTCAGGGAAAAAAAGGCAGAAATTTTCTTTATTTTGGGGCAAAAAGGAAGATATTCCTAATATTCTCTGGCAAAAATGCAGAAATTCTCCTTATTTTGAAGTAAAAATGCTGAAATTCCCCTTATTTGGGGGCAAAAAGGCAGAAATTTCCCTTATTTTGTGGCAAAATTGCAGAAATTTCACTTATTTAGGGGCAAAAATACAGAAATTCTCCTTATTTTGGGGCAAAACTTAGAAATTCCACTTATTTTGGGGCAATATTCCAGAAATTTCCCTTATTTCGGGGCAACATTACAGAAATTTCACTTATTTTGGGGCAAAATTGCAGAAATTTCACTTATTTCAGGGAAAAAAGGCACAAATTTTCCTTATTTTGGGGCAAAAAGTCAGAAATTCCTAATATTTTGTGGCAAAATGCAGAAATTCCCCTTATTTTGAGGTAAAAAGGCTGAAATTCTTCTTATTTGGGGGCAAAGAGGCAGAAATTTCCAATATTTTGGGGCAAAATTGGAGAAATTTCACTTATTTCAGGGTAATAATTCAGAAATTCCCCTTATTTTTGGGCAAAAAAGACAGAAATTCCCTTTGTTTTGGGGGAAAAGGACAGAAATTCCACTTATTTAGAGGCAAAAAGGCAGAAATTCCCCTTATTTTGAAGCAAAAATGAAGAAATTTACCTTTTTATGGCAAAAAGTTATGCATTCCCCTTACTTTTGGGATAAAAAGCAGAAATTCCCCGTATTTTGAAGCAAAATTGCAGAAATTCTCATAATTTTCGGGCAAAAAGGCAGAAATTCTCCTTATTTTGGGGCAAAAAGACAGAAGATCTCCTTTTTTCGGGAGCAAACATTCAGAAATTCCCCTTATTTTGGGGCAAAATTGCAGAAATTTCCTTTACATTGGGGCAAAATTGCAGAAATTTCCCTTATTTTGGGGCAAAATTGCAGAAATTTCACTTACTTCAGGGTAATAAGTCAGAAATTCCCCTTATTTTGGGGCAAAAAAGACAGAAATTCTCTTTGTTTTGGGGGAAAAAGACAGAAATTCCACTTATTTAGAGGCAAAAATGCAGAAATTCCCTTTATTTTGGAGCAAAAAGAAGAAATGTCCCTTTTAATGGCAAAAAGGTATGCATTCCCATTATTTTCAGGCAAAAAGGCAGAAATTCCCCGTATTTTGGAGCAAAATTGCAGAAATTCCCCTAATTTTGGGGCAAAACGCAGAAATTCCCTTTATTTTGGGGCAAAAATCAGAAATTCCCCTTATTTTGGGGCAAAATTGCAGAAATTTCCTTTACATTGGGGCAAAATTGCAGAAATTTCCCTTATTTTGGGGCAAAAATCAGAAATTCCCCTTCTTTTGGGGCAAAATTCAAGAAATTTTTTTTATTTTGGGGCAAAATTACAGGAATTTACCATATTTTGAGGCAAAATTGAAGAAATTTTCCTTATTTGGGGCAAAATTGCAGAAATTTCACTTATTTTCAGGTAAAAAGGCTGAAATTTCCTTCATTTTGGGGCAAAAAGGGAGAAATTCCCCTTATTTTGGGGCAAAATTGCAGAAATTTCCCTTATTATTGGGAAAAATTGCAGAAATTTTCCTTATTTTAGGGCAAAATTGCAGAAATTTCACTTATTTCAGGGAAAAAAAGCAAAAATTTTTCTTATTTTGGGGAAAAAGGCAGAAATTCCCATTAATTTGTGGCAAAAAGGCAGAAATTTCCCTTATTTTTAAGCAAAATTTCAGAAATTTCACTTATTTCAGTGTAATAAGTCAGAAATTCCTTTTATTTGGGAGCAAAAATGCAGAAATTTCCCTTATTTTGGGTCAAAATTGCAGAAATTTCACTTATTTAGAGGCAAAAATACAGAAATTCTCCTTATTTTGGGGCAAAACTTAGAAATTCCACTTATTTGGGGGCAAAATTCCAGAAATTTCCCTTATTTTGGGCCAACATTGCAGAAATTTCACTTATTTTCGGGCAAAATTGAAGAAATTTCACTTATTTCAGGGAAAAAAGGCACAAATTTTCCTTATTTTGGGGCAAAAAGTCAGAAATTCCTAATATTTTGTGTCAAAAATGCAGAAATTCCCCTTATTTTGAGGTAAAAAGGCTTAAATTCCTCTTATTTGGGGGCAAAGAGGCAGAAATTTTCATTATTTTGGGGCAAAATTGGAGAAATTTCACTTATTTCAGGGTAACAATTCAGAAATTCCCCTTATTTTGGGTCAAAAAAGACAGAAATTCCTTTTGTTTTGGGGGAAAAAGACAGAAATTCCACTTATTTAGAGGCAAAAAGGCAGAAATTCCCCTTATTTTGAAGAAAAAATGAAGAAATTTACCTTTTTATGGCAAAAAGATATGCATTCCCCTTACTTTTGGGATAAAAAGCAGAAATTCCCCGTATTTTGAAGCAAAATTGCAGAAATTCTCATAATTTTCGGGCAAAAACGCAGAAATTCTCCTTATTATGGGGCAAAAAGACAGAAGATCTTCTTTTTTCGGGAGCAAACATTCAGAAATTCCCCTTATTTTGGGGCAAAAAAGACAGAAATTCTCTTTGTTTTGGGGGAAAAAGACAGAAATTCCACTTATTTAGAGGAAAAAGGCAGAAATTCCCTTTATTTTGGAGCAAAAATGAAGAAATGTCCCTTTTAATGGCAAAAAGGTGTGCATTCCCATTATTTTCAGGCAAAAAGGCAGAAATTCCCCATATTTTGGAGCAAAATTGCAGAAATTCCCTTTATTTTGGGGCAAAAATCAGAAATTCCCCTTATTTTGAGGCAAAATTGCAGAAATTTCCCTTATTATTGGGAAAAATTGCAGAAATTTTCCTTATTTTAGGGCAAAATTGCAGAAATTTCACTTATTTCAGGGAAAGAAAGCAAAAATTTTTCTTATTTTGGGGCAAAAAGGCAGAAATTCCCATTAATTTGTGGCAAAAAGGCAGAAATTTCCCTTATTTTTAAGCAAAATTGCAGAAATTTCACTTATTTCAGTGTAATAAGTCAGAAATTCCCCTTATTTTGAGGCAAAAAAGACAGAAATTCCCTTTGTTTTGAGAAAAAAAGACAGAAATTCCACTTATTTAGAGGCAAAAATGCAGAAATTTCCCTTATTTTAGAGCAAAAATGAAGAAATTTCCCTTTTTTATGGCAAAAAGTTATGCATTCCCTTTATTTTCGGGCAAAAAGGCACAAATTCCCCGTATTTTGGAGCATAATTGCAGAAATTCCGCTAGTTGTGGTGCATAAAGACAGAAATTCCCTATATGTTGGGGCAAAAAGACAGAAATTCTCCTTATTTTGGGGCAAAACTCAGAAATTCCACTAATTTAGGGCAAAATTCCAGAAATTTCCCTTATTTTGGGGCAAAATTGCAGATATTTCAGTTATTTTGGGGCAAAATTGTAGAAATTTCACTTATTTCAGGGAAAAAAGGCAGAAATTTTCTTTATTTTGGGGCAAAAAGGCAGAAATTCCTAATAATCTCTGGCAAAAATGCAGAAATTCCCTTTATTTTGAAGTAAAAAGGTTGAAATTCCCCTTATTTAGTGGCAAAAAGGCAGAAATTCCCCTTATTTTGGGGCAAAATTGCAGAAATTTCACTTATTTCAGTGTAATAAGTCAGAAATTCCTCTTTTTTTGAGGCAAAAAAGACAGAAATTCCCTTTGTTTTGAGGGAAAAAGACAGAAATTCCACTTATTTAGAGGCAAAAATGCAGAAATTTCCCTTATTTTGGAGCAAAAATGAAGAAATTTCCCTTTTTATGGCAAAAAGTTATGCATTCCCCTTATTTTCGGGCAAAAAGGCAGAAATTCCCCGTATTTTGGAGCATAATTGCACAAATTCCTCTAGTTGTGGTGAAGAACGACAGAAATTCCCTATATGTTGGGGCAAAAAGACAGAAATTCTCCTTATTTTGGGGCAAAATTCCAGAAATTTCCCTTATTTTGGGGCAAAATTGCAGAAATTTCACTTATTTACAGGCAAAAAACAGAAATTCTCCTTATTTTGGGGCAAAACTTAGAAATTCCACTTATTTTAGGGGACAATTCCAGAAATTTCCCTTATTTTGGGGCAAAATTGCAGAAATTTCACTTATTTTGGGGCAAAATTGCAGAAATTTCACTTATTTCAGGGAAAAAAGGCACAAATTTTCCTTATTTTGGGGCAAAAAGTCAGAAATTCCTAATATTTTGTGGCAAAAAATGCAGAAAATCCCCTTATTTTGGGGCAAAATTGCAGAAATTTCACTTATTTCAGTGTAATAAGTCAGAAATTCCTCTTTTTTTGAGGCAAAAAAGACAGAAATTCCCTTTGTTTTGAGGGAAAAAGACAGAAATTCCACTTATTTAGAGGCAAAAATGCAGAAATTTCCCTTATTTTGGAGCAAAAATGAAGAAATTTCCCTTTTTATGGCAAAAAGTTATGCATTCCCCTTATTTTTGGGCAAAAAGGAAGAAATTCCTTGTATTTTAAAGCATAATTGCACAAATTCCCCTAGTTGTGGTGCAGAACGACAGAAATTCCCTATATGTTGGGGCAAAAAGACAGAAATTCTCCTTATTTTGGGGCAAAACTCAGAAATTCCACTTATTTTGGGGCAAAATTCCAGAAATTTCCCTTATTTTGGGGCAAAATTGCAGAAATTTCACTTATTTTGGGGCAAAATTGCAGAAATTTCACTTATTTCAGGGAAAAAAAGAAGACATTTTCTTTATTTTTGGGCAAAAAGGCAGAAATTCCTAATATTTTCTGGCAAAAATGCAGAAATTCCCCTTATTTTTAGGTAAAAAGGCTGAAATTCCTTTTATTTGGGGGCAAAAAGGC
The DNA here is from genome assembly GCF_963924665.1 of Micromys minutus. NCBI lineage: Eukaryota > Metazoa > Chordata > Mammalia > Rodentia > Muridae > Micromys > Micromys minutus. The sequence goes on from NW_027667302.1 coordinate 2,339,133, forward strand.
AGAAATTTCCCTTATTTTGGGGCAAAATTGCAGAAATTTCACTTATTTAGAGGCAAAAATACAGAAATTCTCCTTATTTTGGGGCAAAACTTAGAAATTCCACTTATTTGGGGGCAAAATTCCAGAAATTTCCCTTATTTAGAGGCAACATGTCAGAAATTTCACTTATTTTCGGGCAAAATTGCAGAAATTTCACTTATTTCAGGGAAAAAAGGCACAAATTTTCCTTATTTTCGGGCAAAAAGTCAGAAATTCCTAATATTTTGTGGCAAAAATGCAGAAATTACCCTTATTTTGAGGTAAAAAGGCTGAAATTCCCCTTATTTGGGGGCAAAGAGGCAGAAATTTCCATTATTTTGGGGCAAAATTGGAGAAATTTCACTTATTTCAGGGTAATAATTCAGAAATTCCCCTTATTTTGGGTCAAAAAAGACAGAAATTCCTTTTGTTTTGGGGGAAAAAGACAGAAATTCCACTTATTTAGAGGCAAAAAGGCAGAAATTCCCCTTATTTTGAAGAAAAAATGAAGAAATTTACATTTTTATGGCAAAAAGATATGCATTCCCCTTACTTTTGGGATAAAAAGCAGAAATTCCCCGTATTTAAAGCAAAATTGCAGAAATTCTCATAATTTTCGGGCAAAAAGGCAGAAATTCTCCTTATTTTGGGGCAAAAAGACAGAAGATCTCCTTTTTTCAAGAGCAAACATTCAGAAATTCCCCTTATTTTGGGGCAAAAAAGACAGAAATTCTCTTTGTTTTGGGGGAAAAAGACAGAAATTCCACTTATTTAGAGGCAAAAAGGCAGAAATTCCCTTTATTTTGGAGCAAAAATGAAGAAATGTCCCTTTTAATGGCAAAAAGGTATGCATTCCCATTATTTTCAGGCAAAAAGGCAGAAATTCCCCGTATTTTGGAGCAAAATTGCAGAAATTCCCCTAATTTTGGGGCAAAATGCAGAAATTCCCTTTATTTTGGGGCAAAAATCAGAAATTCCCCTTATTTTGGGGCAAAATTGCAGAAATTTCACTTATTTCAGTGTAATAAGTCAGAAATTCCTCTTTTTTTGAGGCAAAAAAGACAGAAATTCCCTTTGTTTTGAGGGAAAAAGACAGAAATTCCACTTATTTAGAGGCAAAAATGCAGAAATTTCCCTTATTTTGGAGCAAAAATGAAGAAATTTCCCTTTTTTATGGCAAAAAGTTATGCATTCCCCTTATTTTCGGGCAAAAAGGCAGAAAGTCCCCGTATTTTGGAGCATAATTGCACAAATTCCCCTAGTTGTTGTGCAGAAAGACAGAAATTCCCTATATGTTGGGGCAAAAAGACAGAAATTCTCCTTATTTTGGGGCAAAACTCAGAAATTCCACTTATTTTGGGGCAAAATTCCAGAAATTTCCCTTATTTTGGGGCAAAATTGCAGAAATTTCACTTATTTTGGGGCAAAATTGCAGAAATTTCACTTATTCCAGAGAAAAAAGGCAGAAATTTTCTTTATTTTGGGGCAAAAAGGCAGAAATTCCTAATATTTTCTGGCAAAAATGCAGAAATTCCTCTTATTTTTAGGTAAAAAGGCTGAAATTCCTTTTATTTGGGGGCAAAAAGGCAGAAATTTCCCTTATTTTGGGGCAAAATTGCAGAAATTTCACTTATTTAGAGGCAAAAATACAGAAATTCTGCTTATTTTGGGGCAAAACTTAGAATTTCCACTTATTTTCGGGCTAAATTCCAGAAATTTCCCTTATTTTGGGGCAACATTGCAGAAATTTCACTTATTTTGGGGCAAAATTGCAGAAATTTCACTTATTTCAAGGAAAAAAGGCACAAATTATCCATATTTTGGGGCAAATAGTCAGAAATTCCTAATATTTTGTGGCAAAAATGCAGAAATTCCCCTTATTTTGAGGTAAAAAGGCTGAAATTCCCCTTATTTGGGGGCAAAGAGGCAGAAATTTCCATTATTTTGGGGCAAAATTGCAGAAATTTCACTTACTTCAGGGTAATAATTCAGAAATTCCCCTTATTTTGGTTCAAAAAAGACAGAAATTCCTCTTGTTTTGGGGGAAAAAGACAGAAATTCCACTTATTTAGAGGCAAATGCAGAAATTCCCCTTATTTTGGAGCAAAAATGAAGAAATTTACCTTTTTATGGCAAAAAGGTATGCATTCCCCTTATTTTGGGATAAAAAGCAGAAATTCCCCGTATTTTGAAGCAAAATTGCAGAAATTCTCATAATTTTCGGGCAAAAAGGCAGAAATTCTCCTTATTTTGGGGCAAAAAGACAGAAGATCTCCTATTTTCGGGAGCAAACATTCAGAAATTCCCCTTATTTTGGGGCAAAATTGCAGAAATTTCCTTTACATTGGGGCAAAATTGCAGAAATTTCCCTTATTTTGGGGCAAAATTGCAGAAATTTCACTTACTTCAGGGTAATAAGTCAGAAATTCCCCTTATTTTGGGGCAAAAAAGACAGAAATTCTCTTTGTTTTGGGGGAAAAAGACAGAAATTCCACTTATTTAGAGGCAAAAAGGCAGAAATTCCCTTTATTTTGGAGCAAAAATGAAGAAATGTCCCTTTTAATGGCAAAAAGGTATGCATTCCCATTATTTTCAGGCAAAAAGGCAGAAATTCCCCGTATTTTGGAGCAAAATTGCAGAAATTCCCCTAATTTTGGGGCAAAATGCAGAAATTCCCTTTATTTTGGGGCAAAAATCAGAAATTCCCCTTATTTTGGGGCAAAATTGCAGAAATTTCACTTATTTCAGTGTAATAAGTCAGAAATTCCTCTTTTTTGAGGCAAAAAAGACAGAAATTCCCTTTGTTTTGAGGGAAAAAGACAGAAATTCCACTTATTTAGAGGCAAAAATGCAGAAATTTCCATTATTTTGGAGCAAAAATGAAGAAATTTCCCTTTTTTATGGCAAAAAGTTATGCATTCCCCTTATTTTCGGGCAAAAAGGCAGAAAGTTCCCGTATTTTGGAGCATAATTGCACAAATTCCCCTAGTTGTTGTGCAGAAAGACAAAAATTCCCTATATGTTGGGGCAAAAAGACAGAAATTCTCCTTATTTTGGGGCAAAATTGCAGAAATTTCACTTATTCCAGAGAAAAAAGGCAGAAATTTTCTTTATTTTGGGGCAAAAAGGCAGAAATTCCTAATATTTTCTGGCAAAAATGCAGAAATTCCTCTTATTTTTAGGTAAAAAGGCTGAAATTCCTTTTATTTGGGGGCAAAAAGGCAGAAATTTCCCTTATTTTGGGGCAAAATTGCAGAAATTTCACTTATTTAGAGGCAAAAATACAGAAATTCTGCTTATTTTGGGGCAAAACTTAGAATTTCCACTTATTTTCGGGCTAAATTCCAGAAATTTCCCTTATTTTGGGGCAACATTGCAGAAATTTCACTTATTTTGGGGCAAAATTGCAGAAATTTCACTTATTTCAGGGAAAAAAGGCACAAATTTTCCTTATTTTGGGGCAAAAAGGCAGAAATTCCTAATATTTTGTGGCAAAAATGCAGAAATTCCCCTTATTTTGAGTTAAAAAGGCTGAAATTCCCCTTATTTGGGGGCAAAGAGGCAGAAATTTCCATTATTTTGGGGCAAAATTGGAGAAATTTCACTTATTTCAGGGTAATAATTCAGAAATTCCCCTTATTTTGGTTCAAAAAAGACAGAAATTCCTCTTGTTTTGGGGGAAAAAGACAGAAATTCCACTTATTTAGAGGCAAAAAGGCAGAAATTCCCCTTATTTTGGAGCAAAAATGAAGAAATTTACCTTTTTATGGCAAAAAGGTATGCATTCCCCTTATTTTGGGATAAAAAGCAGAAATTCCCCGTATTTTGAAGCAAAATTGCAGAAATTCTCATAATTTTCGGGCAAAAAGGCAGAAATTCTCCTTATTTTGGGGCAAAAAGACAGGAGATCTCCTATTTTCGGGAGCAAACATTCAGAAATTCCCCTTATTTTGGGGCAAAATTGCAGAAATTTCCTTTACATTGGGGCAAAATTGCAGAAATTTCCCTTATTTTGGGGCAAAATTGCAGAAATTTCACTTACTTCAGGGTAATAAGTCAGAAATTCCCCTTATTTTGGGGCAAAAAAGACAGAAATTCTCTTTGTTTTGGGGGAAAAAGACAGAAATTCCACTTATTTAGAGGCAAAAAGGCAGAAATTCCCTTTATTTTGGAGCAAAAATGAAGAAATGTCCCTTTTAATGGCAAAAAGGTATGCATTCCCATTATTTTCAGGCAAAAAGGCAGAAATTCCCCGTATTTTGGAGCAAAATTGCAGAAATTCCCCTAATTTTGGGGCAAAATGCAGAAATTCCCTTTATTTTGGGGCAAAAATCAGAAATTCCCCTTATTTTGGGGCAAAATTGCAGAAATTTCACTTATTTCAGTGTAATAAGTCAGAAATTCCTCTTTTTTTGAGGCAAAAAAGACAGAAATTCCCTTTGTTTTGAGGGAAAAAGACAGAAATTCCACTTATTTAGAGGCAAAAATGCAGAAATTTCCCTTATTTTGGAGCAAAAATGAAGAAATTTCCCTTTTTTATGGCAAAAAGTTATGCATTCCCCTTATTTTCGGGCAAAAAGGCAGAAAGTCCCCGTATTTTGGAGCATAATTGCACAAATTCCCCTAGTTGTTGTGCAGAAAGACAGAAATTCCCTATATGTTGGGGCAAAAAGACAGAAATTCTCCTTATTTTGGGGCAAAACTCAGAAATTCCACTTATTTTGGGGCAAAATTCCAGAAATTTCCCTTATTTTGGGGCAAAATTGCAGAAATTTCACTTATTTTGGGGCAAAATTGCAGAAATTTCACTTATTCCAGAGAAAAAAGGCAGAAATTTTCTTTATTTTGGGGCAAAAAGGCAGAAATTCCTAATATTTTCTGGCAAAAATGCAGAAATTCCTCTTATTTTTAGGTAAAAAGGCTGAAATTCCTTTTATTTGGGGGCAAAAAGGCAGAAATTTCCCTTATTTTGGGGCAAAATTGCAGAAATTTCACTTATTTAGAGGCAAAAATACAGAAATTCTGCTTATTTTGGGGCAAAACTTAGAATTTCCACTTATTTTCGGGCTAAATTCCAGAAATTTCCCTTATTTTGGGGCAACATTGCAGAAATTTCACTTATTTTGGGGCAAAATTGCAGAAATTTCACTTATTTCAAGGAAAAAAGGCACAAATTATCCATATTTTGGGGCAAATAGTCAGAAATTCCTAATATTTTGTGGCAAAAATGCAGAAATTCCCCTTATTTTGAGGTAAAAAGGCTGAAATTCCCCTTATTTGGGGGCAAAGAGGCAGAAATTTCCATTATTTTGGGGCAAAATTGCAGAAATTTCACTTACTTCAGGGTAATAATTCAGAAATTCCCCTTATTTTGGTTCAAAAAAGACAGAAATTCCTCTTGTTTTGGGGGAAAAAGACAGAAATTCCACTTATTTAGAGGCAAATGCAGAAATTCCCCTTATTTTGGAGCAAAAATGAAGAAATTTACCTTTTTATGGCAAAAAGGTATGCATTCCCCTTATTTTGGGATAAAAAGCAGAAATTCCCCGTATTTTGAAGCAAAATTGCAGAAATTCTCATAATTTTCGGGCAAAAAGGCAGAAATTCTCCTTATTTTGGGGCAAAAAGACAGAAGATCTCCTATTTTCGGGAGCAAACATTCAGAAATTCCCCTTATTTTGGGGCAAAATTGCAGAAATTTCCTTTACATTGGGGCAAAATTGCAGAAATTTCCCTTATTTTGGGGCAAAATTGCAGAAATTTCACTTACTTCAGGGTAATAAGTCAGAAATTCCCCTTATTTTGGGGCAAAAAAGACAGAAATTCTCTTTGTTTTGGGGGAAAAAGACAGAAATTCCACTTATTTAGAGGCAAAAAGGCAGAAATTCCCTTTATTTTGGAGCAAAAATGAAGAAATGTCCCTTTTAATGGCAAAAAGGTATGCATTCCCATTATTTTCAGGCAAAAAGGCAGAAATTCCCCGTATTTTGGAGCAAAATTGCAGAAATTCCCCTAATTTTGGGGCAAAATGCAGAAATTCCCTTTATTTTGGGGCAAAAATCAGAAATTCCCCTTATTTTGGGGCAAAATTGCAGAAATTTCACTTATTTCAGTGTAATAAGTCAGAAATTCCTCTTTTTTGAGGCAAAAAAGACAGAAATTCCCTTTGTTTTGAGGGAAAAAGACAGAAATTCCACTTATTTAGAGGCAAAAATGCAGAAATTTCCATTATTTTGGAGCAAAAATGAAGAAATTTCCCTTTTTTATGGCAAAAAGTTATGCATTCCCCTTATTTTCGGGCAAAAAGGCAGAAAGTTCCCGTATTTTGGAGCATAATTGCACAAATTCCCCTAGTTGTTGTGCAGAAAGACAAAAATTCCCTATATGTTGGGGCAAAAAGACAGAAATTCTCCTTATTTTGGGGCAAAATTGCAGAAATTTCACTTATTCCAGAGAAAAAAGGCAGAAATTTTCTTTATTTTGGGGCAAAAAGGCAGAAATTCCTAATATTTTCTGGCAAAAATGCAGAAATTCCTCTTATTTTTAGGTAAAAAGGCTGAAATTCCTTTTATTTGGGGGCAAAAAGGCAGAAATTTCCCTTATTTTGGGGCAAAATTGCAGAAATTTCACTTATTTAGAGGCAAAAATACAGAAATTCTGCTTATTTTGGGGCAAAACTTAGAATTTCCACTTATTTTCGGGCTAAATTCCAGAAATTTCCCTTATTTTGGGGCAACATTGCAGAAATTTCACTTATTTTGGGGCAAAATTGCAGAAATTTCACTTATTTCAGGGAAAAAAGGCACAAATTTTCCTTATTTTGGGGCAAAAAGGCAGAAATTCCTAATATTTTGTGGCAAAAATGCAGAAATTCCCCTTATTTTGAGTTAAAAAGGCTGAAATTCCCCTTATTTGGGGGCAAAGAGGCAGAAATTTCCATTATTTTGGGGCAAAATTGGAGAAATTTCACTTATTTCAGGGTAATAATTCAGAAATTCCCCTTATTTTGGTTCAAAAAAGACAGAAATTCCTCTTGTTTTGGGGGAAAAAGACAGAAATTCCACTTATTTAGAGGCAAAAAGGCAGAAATTCCCCTTATTTTGGAGCAAAAATGAAGAAATTTACCTTTTTATGGCAAAAAGGTATGCATTCCCCTTATTTTGGGATAAAAAGCAGAAATTCCCCGTATTTTGAAGCAAAATTGCAGAAATTCTCATAATTTTCGGGCAAAAAGGCAGAAATTCTCCTTATTTTGGGGCAAAAAGACAGGAGATCTCCTATTTTCGGGAGCAAACATTCAGAAATTCCCCTTATTTTGGGGCAAAATTGCAGAAATTTCCTTTACATTGGGGCAAAATTGCAGAAATTTCCCTTATTTTGGGGCAAAATTGCAGAAATTTCACTTACTTCAGGGTAATAAGTCAGAAATTCCCCTTATTTTGGGGCAAAAAAGACAGAAATTCTCTTTGTTTTGGGGGAAAAAGACAGAAATTCCACTTATTTAGAGGCAAAAAGGCAGAAATTCCCTTTATTTTGGAGCAAAAATGAAGAAATGTCCCTTTTAATGGCAAAAAGGTATGCATTCCCATTATTTTCAGGCAAAAAGGCAGAAATTCCCCGTATTTTGGAGCAAAATTGCAGAAATTCCCCTAATTTTGGGGCAAAATGCAGAAATTCCCTTTATTTTGGGGCAAAAATCAGAAATTCCCCTTATTTTGGGGCAAAATTGCAGAAATTTCACTTATTTCAGTGTAATAAGTCAGAAATTCCTCTTTTTTTGAGGCAAAAAAGACAGAAATTCCCTTTGTTTTGAGGGAAAAAGACAGAAATTCCACTTATTTAGAGGCAAAAATGCAGAAATTTCCCTTATTTTGGAGCAAAAATGAAGAAATTTCCCTTTTTTATGGCAAAAAGTTATGCATTCCCCTTATTTTCGGGCAAAAAGGCAGAAAGTCCCCGTATTTTGGAGCATAATTGCACAAATTCCCCTAGTTGTTGTGCAGAAAGACAGAAATTCCCTATATGTTGGGGCAAAAAGACAGAAATTCTCCTTATTTTGGGGCAAAACTCAGAAATTCCACTTATTTTGGGGCAAAATTCCAGAAATTTCCCTTATTTTGGGGCAAAATTGCAGAAATTTCACTTATTTTGGGGCAAAATTGCAGAAATTTCACTTATTCCAGAGAAAAAAGGCAGAAATTTTCTTTATTTTGGGGCAAAAAGGCAGAAATTCCTAATATTTTCTGGCAAAAATGCAGAAATTCCTCTTATTTTTAGGTAAAAAGGCTGAAATTCCTTTTATTTGGGGGCAAAAAGGCAGAAATTTCCCTTATTTTGGGGCAAAATTGCAGAAATTTCACTTATTTAGAGGCAAAAATACAGAAATTCTGCTTATTTTGGGGCAAAACTTAGAATTTCCACTTATTTTCGGGCTAAATTCCAGAAATTTCCCTTATTTTGGGGCAACATTGCAGAAATTTCACTTATTTTGGGGCAAAATTGCAGAAATTTCACTTATTTCAAGGAAAAAAGGCACAAATTATCCATATTTTGGGGCAAATAGTCAGAAATTCCTAATATTTTGTGGCAAAAATGCAGAAATTCCCCTTATTTTGAGGTAAAAAGGCTGAAATTCCCCTTATTTGGGGGCAAAGAGGCAGAAATTTCCATTATTTTGGGGCAAAATTGCAGAAATTTCACTTACTTCAGGGTAATAATTCAGAAATTCCCCTTATTTTGGTTCAAAAAAGACAGAAATTCCTCTTGTTTTGGGGGAAAAAGACAGAAATTCCACTTATTTAGAGGCAAATGCAGAAATTCCCCTTATTTTGGAGCAAAAATGAAGAAATTTACCTTTTTATGGCAAAAAGGTATGCATTCCCCTTATTTTGGGATAAAAAGCAGAAATTCCCCGTATTTTGAAGCAAAATTGCAGAAATTCTCATAATTTTCGGGCAAAAAGGCAGAAATTCTCCTTATTTTGGGGCAAAAAGACAGAAGATCTCCTATTTTCGGGAGCAAACATTCAGAAATTCCCCTTATTTTGGGGCAAAATTGCAGAAATTTCCTTTACATTGGGGCAAAATTGCAGAAATTTCCCTTATTTTGGGGCAAAATTGCAGAAATTTCACTTACTTCAGGGTAATAAGTCAGAAATTCCCCTTATTTTGGGGCAAAAAAGACAGAAATTCTCTTTGTTTTGGGGGAAAAAGACAGAAATTCCACTTATTTAGAGGCAAAAAGGCAGAAATTCCCTTTATTTTGGAGCAAAAATGAAGAAATGTCCCTTTTAATGGCAAAAAGGTATGCATTCCCATTATTTTCAGGCAAAAAGGCAGAAATTCCCCGTATTTTGGAGCAAAATTGCAGAAATTCCCCTAATTTTGGGGCAAAATGCAGAAATTCCCTTTATTTTGGGGCAAAAATCAGAAATTCCCCTTATTTTGGGGCAAAATTGCAGAAATTTCACTTATTTCAGTGTAATAAGTCAGAAATTCCTCTTTTTTGAGGCAAAAAAGACAGAAATTCCCTTTGTTTTGAGGGAAAAAGACAGAAATTCCACTTATTTAGAGGCAAAAATGCAGAAATTTCCATTATTTTGGAGCAAAAATGAAGAAATTTCCCTTTTTTATGGCAAAAAGTTATGCATTCCCCTTATTTTCGGGCAAAAAGGCAGAAAGTTCCCGTATTTTGGAGCATAATTGCACAAATTCCCCTAGTTGTTGTGCAGAAAGACAAAAATTCCCTATATGTTGGGGCAAAAAGACAGAAATTCTCCTTATTTTGGGGCAAAATTGCAGAAATTTCACTTATTCCAGAGAAAAAAGGCAGAAATTTTCTTTATTTTGGGGCAAAAAGGCAGAAATTCCTAATATTTTCTGGCAAAAATGCAGAAATTCCTCTTATTTTTAGGTAAAAAGGCTGAAATTCCTTTTATTTGGGGGCAAAAAGGCAGAAATTTCCCTTATTTTGGGGCAAAATTGCAGAAATTTCACTTATTTAGAGGCAAAAATACAGAAATTCTGCTTATTTTGGGGCAAAACTTAGAATTTCCACTTATTTTCGGGCTAAATTCCAGAAATTTCCCTTATTTTGGGGCAACATTGCAGAAATTTCACTTATTTTGGGGCAAAATTGCAGAAATTTCACTTATTTCAGGGAAAAAAGGCACAAATTTTCCTTATTTTGGGGCAAAAAGGCAGAAATTCCTAATATTTTGTGGCAAAAATGCAGAAATTCCCCTTATTTTGAGGTAAAAAGGCTGAAATTCCCCTTATTTGGGGGCAAAGAGGCAGAAATTTCCATTATTTTGGGGCAAAATTGGAGAAATTTCACTTATTTCAGGGTAATAATTCAGAAATTCCCCTTATTTTGGTTCAAAAAAGACAGAAATTCCTCTTGTTTTGGGGGAAAAAGACAGAAATTCCACTTATTTAGAGGCAAAAAGGCAGAAATTCCCCTTATTTTGGAGCAAAAATGAAGAAATTTACCTTTTTATGGCAAAAAGGTATGCATTCCCCTTATTTTGGGATAAAAAGCAGAAATTCCCCGTATTTTGAAGCAAAATTGCAGAAATTCTCATAATTTTCGGGCAAAAAGGCAGAAATTCTCCTTATTTTGGGGCAAAAAGACAGGAGATCTCCTATTTTCGGGAGCAAACATTCAGAAATTCCCCTTATTTTGGGGCAAAATTGCAGAAATTTCCTTTACATTGGGGCAAAATTGCAGAAATTTCCCTTATTTTGGGGCAAAATTGCAGAAATTTCACTTACTTCAGGGTAATAAGTCAGAAATTCCCCTTATTTTGGGGCAAAAAAGACAGAAATTCTCTTTGTTTTGGGGGAAAAAGACAGAAATTCCACTTATTTAGAGGCAAAAAGGCAGAAATTCCCTTTATTTTGGAGCAAAAATGAAGAAATGTCCCTTTTAATGGCAAAAAGGTATGCATTCCCATTATTTTCAGGCAAAAAGGCAGAAATTCCCCGTATTTTGGAGCAAAATTGCAGAAATTCCCCTAATTTTGGGGCAAAATGCAAAAATTCCCTTTATTTTGGGGCAAAAATCAGAAATTCCCCTTATTTTGGGGCAAAATTGCAGAAATTTCACTTATTTCAGTGTAATAAGTCAGAAATTCCTCTTTTTTGAGGCAAAAAAGACAGAAATTCCCTTTGTTTTGAGGGAAAAAGACAGAAATTCCACTTATTTAGAGGCAAAAATGCAGAAATTTCCCTTATTTTGGAGCAAAAATGAAGAAATTTCCCTTTTTTATGGCAAAAAGTTATGCATTCCCCTTATTTTCGGGCAAAAAGGCAGAAAGTTCCCGTATTTTGGAGCATAATTGCACAAATTCCCCTAGTTGTTGTGCAGAAAGACAGAAATTCCCTATATGTTGGGGCAAAAAGACAGAAATTCTCCTTATTTTGGGGCAAAACTCAGAAATTCCACTTATTTTGGGGCAAAATTCCAGAATTTTCCCTCATTTTGGGGCAAAATTGCAGAAATTTCACTTATTTTGGGGCAAAATTGCAGAAATTTCACTTATTCCAGGGAAAAAAGGCAGAAATTTTCTTCATTTTGGGGCAAAAAGGCAGAAATTCCTAATATTTTCTGGCAAAAATGCAGAAATTCCTAATATTTTCTGGCAAAAATGCAGAAATTCCCCTTATTTTTAGGTAAAAAGGCTGAAATTCCTTATATTTGGGGGCAAAAAGGCAGAAATTTCCCTTATTTTGGGGCAAAATTCCAGAAATTTCCCTTATTTTGGGGCAAAATTGGAGAAATTTCACTTATTTCAGGGTAATAATTCAGAAATTCCCCTTATTTTGGTTCAAAAAAGACAAAAATTCCTTTTGTTTTGGGGGAAAAAGACAGAAATTCCACTTATTTAGAGGCAAAAAGGCAGAAATTCCCCGTATTTTGGAGCAAAAATGAAGAAATACCTTTTTTTGGCAAAAAGGTATGCATTCTTCTTATTTTTGAATAAAAAGCAGAAATTCCCCGTATTTTGAAGCAAAATTGCAGAAATTCTCATAATTTTCGGGCAAAAATGCAGAAATTCCCAGTATTTTGGAGCATAATTGCAGAAATTCCTCTAGTTGTGGTGCACAAAGACAGAAATTCCCTATATGTTGGGGCAAAAAGACAGAAATTCTCATTATTTTGGGTCAAAACTCATAAATTCTACTTATTTTGGGGAAAAATTCCAGAAATTTCCCTTATTTTGGGGCAAAATTGCAAAAATTTCACTTATTTCAGGGAAAAAAGGCAGAAATTTTCCTTATTTTGGGGCAAAAAGGCAGAAATTCCTAATATTTTCTGGCAAAAATGCAGAAATTCCCCTTATTTTGAGGTAAAAAGGCTGAAATTCCCCTTATTTGGGGGCAAAAAGGCAGAAATTTCCCTTATTTTGGGGCAAAATTGCAGAAATTTCACTTATTTACAGGCAAAAAGACAGAAATTCTCCTTATTTTGGGGCAAAACTTAGAAATTCCACATATTTTGGAGCAAAATTCCAGAAATTTCCCTTATTTTGGGGCAAAATTGCAGAAATTTCACATATTTTGGGGCAAAATTGCAGAAATTTCACTTATTTCAGGGAAAAAAGGCACAAATTTTCTTTATTTTGGGGCAAAAAGTCAGAAATTCCTAATATTTTCTGGCAAAAATGCAGAAATTCCCCTTATTTTGAGGTAAAAAGGCTGAAATTCCCCTTCTTTGGGGGCAAAGAGGCAGAATTTTCCCTTATTTTGGGGCAAAATTGGAGAAATTTCACTTATTTCAGAGTAATAATTCAGAAATTCCCCTTATTTTGGGGCAAAAAAGGCAGAAATTCCCTTTGTTTTGGGGGAAAAAGACAGAAATTCCATTTATTTAGAGGCAAAAAGGCAGAAATTCCCCTTATTTTGGAGCAAAAATGTAGAAATTTACCTTTTTATGACAAAAAGGTATGCATTCCCTTTACTTTCGGGATTAAAAGCAGAAATTCCCCGTATTTTGAAGCAAAATTGCAGAAATTCTCATAATTTTCGGGCAAAAAGGCAGAAATTCTCCTTATTTTGGGGCAAAAAGACAGAAGATCTCCTTTTTTTGGGAGCAAACATTCAGAAATTCCCGTTATTTTGCGCAAAATTGCAGAAATTTCCTTTACATTGGGGCAAAATTACAGAAATTTTCTTATTTTGGGGCAAAAATCAGAAATTTCCCTTCTTTTGGGGCAAAATTCAGGAAATTTCCTTTATTTTGGGGCAAAATTTCAGGAATTTACCTTATTTTGGGGCAAAATTGAAGAAATTTTACTTATTTGGGGCAAAATTGCAGAAATTTCACTTATTTTCAGGTAAAAATGCTGAAATTTCCTTCATATTGGGGCAAAAAGGGAGAAATTCCCCTTATTTTGGGGCAAAATTGCAGAAATTTCCCTTATTTTTGGGAAAAATTGCAGAAATTTTCCTTATTTTAGGGCAAAATTGCAGAAATTTCACTTATTTCAAAGAAAAAAAGCAAAAATTTTTCTTATTTTGGGGCAAAACGGCAGAAATTCCCATTAATTTGTGGCAAAAAGGCAGAAATTTCCCTTATTTTTAAGCAAAATTGCAGAAATTTCACTTATTTCAGTGTAATAAGTCAGAAATTCCCCTTATTTTGAGGCAAAAAAGACAGAAATTCCCTTTGTTTTGAGGGAAAAGACAGAAATTCCACTTATTTAGAGGCAAAAATGCAGAAATTTCCCTTATTTTAGAGCAAAAATGAAGAAATTTCCCTTTTTTATGGCAAAAAGTTATGCATTCCCCTTATTTTCGGGCAAAAAGGCAAAAATTTCCCGTATTTTGGAGCATAATTGCAGAAAATCCGCTAGTTGTGGTGCATAAAGACAGAAATTCCCTATATGTTGGGGCAAAAAGACAGAAATTCTCCTTATTTTGGGGCAAAACTCAGAAATTCCACTAATTTAGGGCAAAATTCCAGAAATTTCCCTTATTTTGGGGCAAAATTGCAGAAATTTCACTTATTTTGGGGCAAAATTGTAGAAATTTCACTTATTTCTGGGAAAAAAGGCAGAAATTTTCTTTATTTTGGTGCAAAAAGGCAGACATTCCTAATATTCTCTTGCAAAAATGCAGAAATTCCCTTTATTTTGAAGTAAAAAGGCTGAAATTCCCCTTATTTGGGGGCAAAAAGGCAGAAATTCCCCTTATTTTGGGGCAAAATTGCAGAAATTTCACTTATTTCAGTGTAATAAGTCAGAAATTCCTCTTTTTTTGAGGGAAAAAAGACAGAAATTCCCTTTGTTTTGAGGGAAAACGACAGAAATTCCACTTATTTAGAGGCAAAAATGCAGAAATTTCCCTTATTTTGGAGCAAAAATGAAGAAATTTCCCTTTTTTATGGCAAAAAGTTATGCATTCCCCTTATTTTCGGGCAAAAAGGCAGAAAGTCCCCGTATTTTGGAGCATAATTGCACAAATTCCCCTAGTTGTGGTGCAGAACGACAGAAATTCCCTATATGTTGGGGCAAAAAGACAGAAATTCTCCTTATTTTGGGGCAAAACTCAGAAATTCCACTTATTTTGGGGCAAAATTCCAGAAATTTCCCTTATTTTGGGGCAAAATTGCAGAAATTTCACTTATTTTGGGGCATAATTGCAGAAATTTCACTTATTTCAGAGAAAAAAGGCAGAAATTTTCTTTATTTTGGGGCAAAAAGGCAGAAATTCCTAATATTTTCTGGCAAAAATGCAGAAATTCCCCTTTTTTTTAGGTAAAAAGGCTGAAATTTTTTTTATTTGGGGGCAAAAAGGCAGAAATTTCCCTTATTTTGGGGCAAAATTGCAGAAATTTCACTTATTTAGAGTCAAAAATACAGAAATTCTCCTTATTTTGGGGCAAAACTTAGAAATTCCACTTATTTTGGGGCAAAATTACAGAAATTTCCCTTATTTTAGGGCAACATTGCAGAAATTTCATTTATTTTGGGGCAAAATTGCAGAAATTTCACTTATTTCAGGGAAAAAAGGCACAAATTTTCCTTATTTTGGGGCAAAAAGTCAGAAATTCTTAATATTTTGTGGCAAAAATGCAGAAATTCCCCTTATTTTGAGGTAAAAAGGCTGAAATTCCCCTTATTTGGGGGCAAAGAGGCAGAAATTTCCATTATTTTGGGGCAAAATTGGAGAAATTTCACTTATTTCAGGGTAATATTTCAGAAATTCCCCTTATTTTGGGGCAAAAAAGACAGAAATTCCTTTTGTTTTGGGGGAAAAAGACAGAAATTCCACTTATTTAGAGGCAAAAAGGCACAAATTCCCCTCATTTTGAAGAAAAAATGAAGAAATTTACCTTTTTATGGCAAAAAGATATGCGTTCCCCTTACTTTTGGGATAAAAAGCAGAAATTCCCCGTATTTTGAAGCAAAATTGCAGAAATTCTCATAATTTTCCGGCAAAAAGGCAGAAATTCTCCTTATTTTGGGGCAAAAAGACAGAAGATCTCCTTTTTTCGGGAGCAAACATTCAGAAATTTCCCTTATTTTGGGGCAACATTGCAGAAATTTCCTTTACATTGGGGCAAAATTGCAGAAATTTCCCTTATTTTGGGGCAAAATTGAAGAAATTTCACTTACTTCAGGGTAATAAGTCAGAAATTCTCCTTATTTTGGGGCAAAAAAGACAGAAATTCTCTTTGTTTTGGGGGAAAAAGACAGAAATTCCACTTATTTAGAGGCAAAAAGGCAGAAATTCCCTTTATTTTGGAGCAAAAATGAAGAAATGTCCATTTTAATGGCAAAAAGGTATGCATTCCCATTATTTTCAGGCAAAAAGGCAGAAATTCCCCGTATTTTGGAGCAAAATTGCAGAAATTCCCCTAATTTTGGGGCAAAATGCAGAAATTCCCTTTATTTTGGGGCAAAAATCAGAAATTCCCCTTATTTAGGGGCAAAATTGCAGAAATTTCAATTATTTCAGTTTAATAAGTCAGAAATTCCTCTTTTTTTGAGGCAAAAAAGACAGAAATTCCCTTTGTTTTGAGGGAAAAAGACAGAAATTCCACTTATTTAGTGGCAAAAATGCAGAAATTTCCCTTATTTTGGAGCAAAAATGAAGAAATTTCCCTTTTTTATGGCAAAAAGTTATGCATTCCCCGTATTTTCGGGCAAAAAGGCAGAAAGTCCCCGTATTTTGGAGCATAATTGCACAAATTCCCCTAATTGTTGTGCAGAAAGACAGAAATTCCCTATATGTTGGGGCAAAAAGACAGAAATTCTCCTTATTTTGGGGCAAAACTCAGAAATTCCACTTATTTTGGGGCAAAATTCCAGAAATTTCCCTTATTTTGGGGCAAAATTGCAGAAATTTCACTTATTTTGGGGCAAAATTGCAGAAATTTCACTTATTCCAGAGAAAAAAGGCAGAAATTTTCTTTATTTCGAGGCAAAAAGGCAGAAATTTCTAAGATTTTCTGGCAAAAATGCAGAAATTCCCCTTATTTTTAGTTAAAAAGCTGAAATTCCTTTTATTTGGGGGCAAAAAGGCAGAAATTTCCCTTATTTTGGGGCAAAATTGCAGAACTTTCACTTATTTAGAGGCAAAAATACAGAAATTCTGCTTATTTTGGGGCAAAACTTAGACATTCCACTTATTTTGGGGCAAAATTCCAGAAATTTCCCTTATTTTGTGGCAACATTGCAGAAATTTCACTTATTTTGGGGCAAAATTGCAGAAATTTCACTTATTTCAGGGAAAAAAGTCACAAATTTTCCTTATTTTGGGGCAAAAAGTCAGAAATTCCTAATATTTTGTGGCAAAAATGCAGACATTCCCCTTATTTTGTGGTAAAAAGGCTGAAATTCCCCTTATTTGGGGGCAAAGAGCTAGAAATTTCCATTATTTTGGGGCAAAATTGGAGAAATTTCACTTATTTCAGGGTAATAATTCAGAAATTCCCCTTATTTTGTTTCCAAAAAGACAGAAATTCCTTTTGTTTTGGGGGAAAAAAACTGAAATTCCACTTATTTAGAGGCAAAAAGGCAGAAATTCCCCTTATTTTGGAGCAAAAATGAAGAAATTTACCTTTTTATGGCAAAAAGGTATGCATTCTCCTTATTTTTGGATAAAAAGCAGAAATTCCCCGTATTTTGAAGCAAAATTGCAGAAATTCTCATAATTTTCGGGCAAAATTGCAGAAATTCCCTGTATTTTGGAGCATAATTGCAGAAATTCCTCTAGTTGTGGTGCACAAAGACAGAAATTCCCTATATGTTGGGGCAAAAAGACAGAAATTCTCCTTATTTTGGGGCAAAACTCAGAAATTCTACTTATTTTGGGGCAAAATTCCAGAAATTTCCCTTATTTTGGGGCAAAATTGCAGAAATTTCACTTATTTTGGGGCAAAATTGCAGAAATTTCACTTATTTACAGGCAAAGAGACAGAAATTCTCCTTATTTTGGGGCAAAACTTAGAAATTCCACTTATTTTGGGGCAAAATTCCAGAAATTTCCCTTATTTTGGGGCAAAATTGCAGAAATTTCACTTATTTTGGGGCAAAATTGCAGAAATTTCACTTATTTCAGGGAAAAAAGGCACAAATTTTCTTTATTTTGGGGCAAAAAGTCCGAAATTCCTAATATTTTCTGGCAAAAATGCAGAAATTCCCCTTATTTTGAGGCAAAAATGCTGAAATTCCCCTTATTTGGGGACAAAGAGGCAGAAATTTCCCTTATTTTGGGGCAAAATTGGAGAAATTTCACTTATTTCATGGTAGTAATTCAGAAATTCCCCTTATTTTGGGGCAAAAAAGGCAGAAATTCCCTTTGTTTTGGGGGAAAAAGACAGAAATTCCATTTATTTAGAGGCAAAAAGGCAGAAATTCCCCTTATTTTGGAGCAAAAATGTAGAAATTTACCTTTTTATGACAAAAAGGTATGCATTCCCTTTACTTTCGGGATTAAAAGCAGAAATTCCCCGTATTTTGAAGCAAAATTGCAGAAATTCTCATAATTTTCGGGCAAAAAGGCAGAAATTCTCCTTATTTTGGGGCAAAAAGACAGAAGATCTCCTTTTTTTGGGAGCAAACATTCAGAAATTCCCGTTATTTTGCGCAAAATTGCAGAAATTTCCTTTACATTGGGGCAAAATTGCAGAGATTTCCCTTATTTTGGGGCAAAAATCAGAAATTTTCCTTCTTATGGGGCAAAATTCAAGAAATTTCCTTTATTTTGGGGCAAAATTACAGGAATTTACCTTATTTTGGGGCAAAATTGAAGAAATTTTCCTTTTTTTAGGGCAAAATTGCAGAAATTTCACTTATTTCAGAGAAAAAAAGCAAAAATTTTTCTTATTTTGGGGCAAAAAGGCAGAAATTCCCATTAATTTGTTGCAAAAAGGCAGAAATTTCCCTTATTTTTAAGCAAAATTGCAGAAATTTCACTTATTTCATTGTAATAAGTCAGAAATTCCCCTTATTTTGAGGCAAAAAAGACAGAAATTCCCTTTGTTTTGAGGGAAAAAGACAGAAATTCCACTTATTTAGAGGCAAAAATGCAGAAATTTCCCTTATTTTAGAGCAAAAATGAAGAAATTTCCCTTTTTTATGGCAAAAAGTTATGCATTCCCCTTATTTTCGGGGAAAAGGCAAAAATTTCCCGTATTTTGGAGCATAATTGCAGAAAATCCGCTAGTTGTGGTGCATAAAGACAGAAATTCCCTATATGTTGGGGCAAAAAGAAAGAAATTCTCCTTATTTTGGGGCAAAACTCAGAAATTCCACTAATTTAGGGCAAAATTCCAGAAATTTCCCTTATTTTTGGGCAAAATTGCAGAAATTTCACTTATTTTGGGGCAAAATTGTAGAAATTTAACTTATTTCAGGGAAAAAAGGCAGATATTTTCTTTATTTTGGGGCAAAAAGGCAGAAATTCCTAATATTCTCTGGCAAAAATGCAGAAATTCCATTTATTTTGAAGTAAAAAGGCTGAAATTCCCCTTATTTGGGGGCAAAAATGCAGAAATTCATCTTATTTTGGGGCAAAATTGCAGAAATTTCACTTATTTCAGTGTAATAAGTCAGAAATTCCTCTTTTTTTGAGGCAAAAAAGACAGAAATTCCCTTTGTTTTGAGGGAAAAAGACAGAAATTCCACTTATTTAGAGGCAAAAATGCAGAAATTTCCCTTATTTTGGAGCAAAAATGAAGAAATTTCCCTTTTTTATGGCAAAAAGTTATGCATTCCCCTTATTTTCGGGCAAAAAGGCAGAAATTCCCCGTATTTTGGAGCATAATTGCACAAATTCCCCTAGTTGTGGTGCAGAACGACAGAAATTCACTATATGTTGGGGCAAAAAGACAGAAATTCTCCTTATTTTGGGGCAAAACTCAGAAATTCCACTTATTTTGGGGCAAAATTCCAGAAATTTTTCTTATTTTGGGGAAAAATTACAGAAATTTCACTTATTTTGGGGCAAAATTGCAGAAATTTCACTTATTTCAGGGAAAAAAGGCAGAAATTTTCTTTATTTTGGGGCAAAAAGGCAGAAATTCCTAATATTTTCTGGCAAAAATGCAGAAATTCCCCTTATTTTTAGGTAAAAAGGCTGAAATTCCTTTTATTTGGGGGCAAAATGGCAGAAATTTCCCTTATTTTGGGGCAAAATTGCAGAAATTTCACTTATTTAGAGGCAAAATACAGAAATTCTCCTTATTTTGGGGCAAAACTTAGAAATTCCACATATTTTGGGGCAAAATTCCAGAAATTTCCCTTATTTTGGGGCAACATTGCAGAAATTTCACTTATTTTGGGGCAAAATTGCAGAAATTTCACTTATTTCAGGGAAAAAATGCACAAATTTTCCTTATTTTGGGGCAAAAAGTCAGAAATTCCTAATATTTTGTGGCAAAAATGCAGAAATTCCCCTTATTTTGAGGTAAAAAGGCTGAAATTCCCCTTATTTGGGGGCAAAGAGGCAGAAATTTCCATTATTTTGGGGCAAAATTGGAGAAATTTCACTTATTTCAGGGTAATAATTCAGAAATTCCCCTTATTTTGGGGCAAAAAAGACAGAAATTCCTTTTGTTTTGGGGGAAAAAGACAGAAATTCCACTTATTTAGAGGCAAAAAGGCAGAAATTCCCCTTATTTTGAAGAAAAAATGAAGAAATTTACCTTTTTATGTCAAAAAGATATGCATTCCCCTTACTTTTGGGATAAAAAGCAGAAATTCCTCGTATTTTGAAGCAAAATTGCAGAAATTCTCATAATTTTCGGGCAAAAAGGCAGAAATTCTCCTTATTTTGGGGCAAAAAGACAGAAGATCTCCTTTTTTCGGGAGCAAACATTCAGAAATTCCCCTTATTTTTGGGCAAAATTGCAGAAATTTCCTTTACATTGGGGCAAAATTGCAGAAATTTCCCTTATTTTGGGGCAAAATTGCAGAAATTTCACTTACTTCAGGGTAATAATTCAGAAATTCCCCTTATTTTGGGGCAAAAAAGACAGAAATTCTCTTTGTTTTGGGGGAAAAAGACAGAAATTCCACTTATTTAGAGGCAAAAAGGCAGAAATTCCCTTTATTTTGGAGCAAAAATGAAGAAATGTCCCTTTTAATGGCAAAAAGGTATGCATTCCCATTATTTTCAGGCAAAAAGGCAGAAATTCCCCGTATTTTGGAGCAAAATTGCAGAAATTCCCCACATTTGGGGCAAAATGCAGAAATTCCCTTTATTTTGGGGCAAAAATCAGAAATTCCCCTTATTTTGGGGCAAAATTGCAGAAATTTCACTTATTTCAGTGTAATAAGTCAGAAATTCCTCTTTTTTTGAGGCAAAAAAGACAGAAATTCCCTTTGTTTTGAGGGAAAACGACAGAAATTCCACTTATTTAGAGGCAAAAATGCAGAAATTTCCCTTATTTTGGAGCAAAAATGAAGAAATTTCCCTTTTTTATGGCAAAAAGTTATACATTCCCCTTATTATCGGGCAAAAAGGCAGAAATTCCCCGTATTTTGGAGCATAATTGCACAAATTCCCCTAGTTGTGGTGCAGAACGACAGAAATTCCCTATATGTTGGGGCAAAAAGAGAGAAATTCTCCTTATTTTGGGGCAAAACTCAGATTCCACTAATTTTGGGGCAAAATTCCAGAAAATTCCCTTATTTTGGGGAAACATTGCAGAAATTTCACTTATTTTGGGGCAAAATTGCAGAAATTTCACTTATTTCAGGGAAAAAAGGCACAAATTTTCCTTATTTTGGGGCAAAAAGTCAGAAATTCCTAATATTTTGTGGCAAAAATGCAGAAATTCCCCTTATTTTGAGGTAAAAAGGCTGAAATTCCCCTTATTTGGGGGCAAGAGGCAGAAATTTCCATTATTTTGGGGCAAAATTGGAGAAATTTCACTTATTTCAGGGTAATAATTCAGAAATTCCCCTTATTTTGGGGCAAAAAAGACAGAAATTCCTTTTGTTTTGGAGGAAAAAGACAGAAATTCCACTTATTTAGAGGCAAAAATGCAGAAATTCCCCTTATTTTGAAGAAAAAATGAAGAAATTTACCTTTTTTTGGCAAAAAGATATGCATTCCCCTTACTTTTGGGATAAAAAGCAGAAATTCCCCGTATTTTGAAGCAAAATTGCAGAAATTCTCATAATTTTCGGGCAAAAAGGCAGAAATTCTCCTTATTTTGGGGCAAAAAGACAGAAGATCTCCTTTTTTCGGGAGCAAACATTCAGAAATTCCCCTTATTTTGGGGCAAAATTGCAGAAATTTCCTTTACATTGGGGCAAAATTGCAGAAATTTCCCTTATTTTGGGGCAAAATTGCAGAAATTTCACTTACTTCAGGGTAATAAGTCAGAAATTCCCCTTATTTTGGGGCAAAAAAGACAGAAATTCTCTTTGTTTTGGGGGAAAAAGACAGAAATTCCACTTATTTAGAGGCAAAAAGGCAGAAATTCCCTTTATTTTGGAGCAAAAATGAAGAAATGTCCCTTTTAATGGCAAAAAGGTATGCATTCCCATTATTTTCAGGCAAAAAGGCAGAAATTCCCCGTATTTTGGAGCAAAATTGCAGAAATTCCCCAAATTTGGGGCAAAATGCAGAAATTCCCTTTATTTTGGGGCAAAAATCAGAAATTCCTCTTATTTTGGGGCAAAATTGCAGAAATTTCACTTATTTCAGTGTAATAAGTCAGAAATTCCTCTTTTTTTGAGGCAAAAAGACAGAAATTCCCTTTGTTTTGAGGGAAAAAGACAGAAATTCCACTTATTTAGAGGCAAAAATGCAGAAATTTCCCTTATTTTGGAGCAAAAATGAAGAAATTTCCCTTTTTTATGGCAAAAAGTTATGAATTCCCCTTATTTTCGGGCAAAAAGGCAGAAATTCCCCGTATTTTGGAGCATAATTGCACAAATTCCCCTAGTTGTGGTGCAGAAAGACAGAAATTCCCTATATGTTGGGGCAAAAAGACAGAAATTCTCCTTATTATGGGGCAAAACTCAGAAATTCCACTTATTTTGGGGCAAAATTCCAGAAATTTCCCTTATTTTGGGGCAAAATTGCAGAAATTTCACTTATTTTGGGGCAAAATTGCAGAAATTTAACTTATTCCAGGAAAAAAAGGCAGAAATTTTCTTTATTTTGGGGCAAAAAGGCAGAAATTCCTAATATTTTCTGGCAAAAATGCAGAAATTCCCCTTATTTTTAGGTAAAAAGGCTGAAATTCCTTTTATTTTGGGGCAAAAAGGCAGAAATTTCCCTTATTTTGGAGCAAAATTGCAGAAATTTCACTTATTTAGAGGCAAAAATACAGAAATTCTCCTTATTTTGGGGCAAAACTTAGAAATTCCACTTATTTTGGGGCAAAATTCCAGAAATTTCCCTTAATTTGGGGCAACATTGCAGAAATTTCACTTATTTTGGGGCAATATTGCAGAAATTTCACTAATTTCAGGGAAAAAAAAGCACAAATTTTCCTTATTTTGGGGCAAAAAGTCAGAAATTCCTAATATTTTGTGGCAAAAATGCAGAAATTCCCCTTATTTTGAGGTAAAAAGGCTGAAATTCCCCTTATTTGGGGGCAAAGAGGCAGAAATTTCCATTATTTTGGGGCAAAATTGGAGAAATTTCACTTATTTCAGGGTAATAATTCAGAAATTCCCCTTATTTTGGGGCAAAAAAGACAGAAATTCCTTTTGTTTTGGAGGAAAAAGACAGAAATTCCACTTATTTAGAGGCAAAAATGCAGAAATTCCCCTTATTTTGAAGAAAAAATGAAGAAATTTACCTTTTTTTGGCAAAAAGATATGCATTCCCCTTACTTTTGGGATAAAAAGCAGAAATTCCCCGTATTTTGAAGCAAAATTGCAGAAATTCTCATAATATTCGGGCAAAAAGGCAGAAATTCTCCATATTTTGGGGCAAAAAGACAGAAGATCTCCTTTTTTCGGGAGCAAACATTCAGAAATTCCCCTTATTTTGGGGCAAAATTGCAGAAATTTCCTTTACATTGGGGCAAAATTGCAGAAATTTCCCTTATTTTGGGGCAAAATTGCAGAAATTTCACTTACTTCAGGGTAATAAGTCAGAAATTCCCCTTATTTTGGGGCAAAAAAGACAGAAATTCTCTTTGTTTTGGGGGAAAAAGACAGAAATTCCACTTATTTAGAGGCAAAAAGGAAGAAATTCCCTTTATTTTGGAGCAAAAATGAAGAAATGTCCCTTTTAATGGCAAAAAGGTATGCATTCCCATTATTTTCAGGCAAAAAGACAGAAATTCCCCGTATTTTGGAGCAAAATTGCAGAAATTCCCCTAATTTTGGGGCAAAATGCAGAAATTCCCTTTATTTTGGGGCAAAAATCAGAAATTCCCCTTATTTTGGGGCAAAATTGCAGAAATTTCACTTATTTCAGTGTAATAAGTCAGAAATTCCCCTTATTTTGAGGCAAAAAAGACAGAAATTCCCTTTGTTTTGAGGGAAAAAGACAGAAATTCCACTTATTTAGAGGCAAAAATGCAGAAATTTCCCTTATTTTAGAGCAAAAATGAAGAAATTTCCCTTTTTTATGGCAAAAAGTTATGCATTCCCCTTATTTTCGGGGAAAAGGCAAAAATTTCCCGTATTTTGGAGCATAATTGCAGAAAATCCGCTAGTTGTGGTGCATAAAGACAGAAATTCCCTATATGTTGGGGCAAAAAGAAAGAAATTCTCCTTATTTTGGGGCAAAACTCAGAAATTCCACTAATTTAGGGCAAAATTCCAGAAATTTCCCTTATTTTTGGGCAAAATTGCAGAAATTTCACTTATTTTGGGGCAAAATTGTAGAAATTTAACTTATTTCAGGGAAAAAAGGCAGATATTTTCTTTATTTTGGGGCAAAAAGGCAGAAATTCCTAATATTCTCTGGCAAAAATGCAGAAATTCCATTTATTTTGAAGTAAAAAGGCTGAAATTCCCCTTATTTGGGGGCAAAAATGCAGAAATTCCCCTTATTTTGGGGCAAAATTGCAGAAATTTCACTTATTTCAGTGTAATAAGTCAGAAATTCCTCTTTTTTTGAGGCAAAAAAGACAGAAATTCCCTTTGTTTTGAGGGAAAAAGACAGAAATTCCACTTATTTAGAGGCAAAAATGCAGAAATTTCCCTTATTTTGGAGCAAAAATGAAGAAATTTCTTTTTTATGGCAAAAAGTTATGCATTCCCCTTATTTTCGGGCAAAAAGGCAGAAATTCCCCGTATTTTGGAGCATAATTGCACAAATTCCCCTAGTTGTGGTGCAGAACGACAGAAATTCACTATATGTTGGGGCAAAAAGACAGAAATTCTCCTTATTTTGGGGCAAAACTCAGAAATTCCACTTATTTTGGGGCAAA
Source organism: Micromys minutus (assembly GCF_963924665.1). Taxonomy (NCBI): domain Eukaryota; kingdom Metazoa; phylum Chordata; class Mammalia; order Rodentia; family Muridae; genus Micromys; species Micromys minutus. The sequence goes on from NW_027667302.1 coordinate 2,364,009, forward strand.
ATTCCAGAAATTTTTCTTATTTTGGGGAAAAATTGCAGAAATTTCACTTATTTTGGGGCAAAATTGCAGAAATTTCACTTATTTCAGGGAAAAAAGGCAGAAATTTTCTTTATTTTGGGGCAAAAAGGCAGAAATTCCTAATATTTTCTGGCAAAAATGCAGAAATTCCCCTTATTTTTAGGTAAAAAGGCTGAAATTCCTTTTATTTGGGGGCAAAATGGCAGAAATTTCCCTTATTTTGGGGCAAAATTGCAGAAATTTCACTTATTTAGAGGCAAAATACAGAAATTCTCCTTATTTTGGGGCAAAACTTAGAAATTCCACATATTTTGGGGCAAAATTCCAGAAATTTCCCTTATTTTGGGGCAACATTGCAGAAATTTCACTTATTTTGGGGCAAAATTGCAGAAATTTCACTTATTTCAGGGAAAAAATGCACAAATTTTCCTTATTTTGGGGCAAAAAGTCAGAAATTCCTAATATTTTGTGGCAAAAATGCAGAAATTCCCCTTATTTTGAGGTAAAAAGGCTGAAATTCCCCTTATTTGGGGGCAAAAAGGCAGAAATTTCCATTATTTTGGGGCAAAATTGGAGAAATTTCACTTATTTCAGGGTAATAATTCAGAAATTCCCCTTATTTTGGGGCAAAAAAGACAGAAATTCCTTTTGTTTTGGGGGAAAAAGACAGAAATTCCACTTATTTAGAGGCAAAAAGGCAGAAATTCCCCTTATTTTGAAGAAAAAATGAAGAAATTTACCTTTTTATGTCAAAAAGATATGCATTCCCCTTACTTTTGGGATAAAAAGCAGAAATTCCCCGTATTTTGAAGCAAAATTGCAGAAATTCTCATAATATTCGGGCAAAAAGGCAGAAATTCTCCATATTTTGGGGCAAAAAGACAGAAGATCTCCTTTTTTCGGGAGCAAACATTCAGAAATTCCCCTTATTTTGGGGCAAAATTGCAGAAATTTCCTTTACATTGGGGCAAAATTGCAGAAATTTCCCTTATTTTGGGGCAAAATTGCAGAAATTTCACTTACTTCAGGGTAATAAGTCAGAAATTCCCCTTATTTTGGGGCAAAAAAGACAGAAATTCTCTTTGTTTTGGGGGAAAAAGACAGAAATTCCACTTATTTAGAGGCAAAAAGGAAGAAATTCCCTTTATTTTGGAGCAAAAATGAAGAAATGTCCCTTTTAATGGCAAAAAGGTATGCATTCCCATTATTTTCAGGCAAAAAGACAGAAATTCCCCGTATTTTGGAGCAAAATTGCAGAAATTCCCCTAATTTTGGGGCAAAATGCAGAAATTCCCTTTATTTTGGGGCAAAAATCAGAAATTCCCCTTATTTTGGGGCAAAATTGCAGAAATTTCACTTATTTCAGTGTAATAAGTCAGAAATTCCCCTTATTTTGAGGCAAAAAAGACAGAAATTCCCTTTGTTTTGAGGGAAAAAGACAGAAATTCCACTTATTTAGAGGCAAAAATGCAGAAATTTCCCTTATTTTAGAGCAAAAATGAAGAAATTTCCCTTTTTTATGGCAAAAAGTTATGCATTCCCCTTATTTTCGGGGAAAAGGCAAAAATTTCCCGTATTTTGGAGCATAATTGCAGAAAATCCGCTAGTTGTGGTGCATAAAGACAGAAATTCCCTATATGTTGGGGCAAAAAGAAAGAAATTCTCCTTATTTTGGGGCAAAACTCAGAAATTCCACTAATTTAGGGCAAAATTCCAGAAATTTCCCTTATTTTTGGGCAAAATTGCAGAAATTTCACTTATTTTGGGGCAAAATTGTAGAAATTTAACTTATTTCAGGGAAAAAAGGCAGATATTTTCTTTATTTTGGGGCAAAAAGGCAGAAATTCCTAATATTCTCTGGCAAAAATGCAGAAATTCCATTTATTTTGAAGTAAAAAGGCTGAAATTCCCCTTATTTGGGGGCAAAAATGCAGAAATTCCCCTTATTTTGGGGCAAAATTGCAGAAATTTCACTTATTTCAGTGTAATAAGTCAGAAATTCCTCTTTTTTTGAGGCAAAAAAGACAGAAATTCCCTTTGTTTTGAGGGAAAAAGACAGAAATTCCACTTATTTAGAGGCAAAAATGCAGAAATTTCCCTTATTTTGGAGCAAAAATGAAGAAATTTCTTTTTTATGGCAAAAAGTTATGCATTCCCCTTATTTTCGGGCAAAAAGGCAGAAATTCCCCGTATTTTGGAGCATAATTGCACAAATTCCCCTAGTTGTGGTGCAGAACGACAGAAATTCACTATATGTTGGGGCAAAAAGACAGAAATTCTCCTTATTTTGGGGCAAAACTCAGAAATTCCACTTATTTTGGGGCAAAATTCCAGAAATTTTTCTTATTTTGGGGAAAAATTGCAGAAATTTCACTTATTTTGGGGCAAAATTGCAGAAATTTCACTTATTTCAGGGAAAAAAGGCAGAAATTTTCTTTATTTTGGGGCAAAAAGGCAGAAATTCCTAATATTTTCTGGCAAAAATGCAGAAATTCCCCTTATTTTTAGGTAAAAAGGCTGAAATTCCTTTTATTTGGGGGCAAAATGGCAGAAATTTCCCTTATTTTGGGGCAAAATTGCAGAAATTTCACTTATTTAGAGGCAAAATACAGAAATTCTCCTTATTTTGGGGCAAAACTTAGAAATTCCACATATTTTGGGGCAAAATTCCAGAAATTTCCCTTATTTTGGGGCAACATTGCAGAAATTTCACTTATTTTGGGGCAAAATTGCAGAAATTTCACTTATTTCAGGGAAAAAATGCACAAATTTTCCTTATTTTGGGGCAAAAAGTCAGAAATTCCTAATATTTTGTGGCAAAAATGCAGAAATTCCCCTTATTTTGAGGTAAAAAGGCTGAAATTCCCCTTATTTGGGGGCAAAAAGGCAGAAATTTCCATTATTTTGGGGCAAAATTGGAGAAATTTCACTTATTTCAGGGTAATAATTCAGAAATTCCCCTTATTTTGGGGCAAAAAAGACAGAAATTCCTTTTGTTTTGGGGGAAAAAGACAGAAATTCCACTTATTTAGAGGCAAAAAGGCAGAAATTCCCCTTATTTTGAAGAAAAAATGAAGAAATTTACCTTTTTATGTCAAAAAGATATGCATTCCCCTTACTTTTGGGATAAAAAGCAGAAATTCCTCGTATTTTGAAGCAAAATTGCAGAAATTCTCATAATTTTCGGGCAAAAAGGCAGAAATTCTCCTTATTTTGGGGCAAAAAGACAGAAGATCTTCTTTTTTCGGGAGCAAACATTCAGAAATTCCCCTTATTTTGGGGCAAAATTGCAGAAATTTCCTTTACATTGGGGCAAAATTGCAGAAATTTCCCTTATTTTGGGGCAAAATTGCAGAAATTTCACTTACTTCAGGGTAATAATTCAGAAATTCCCCTTATTTTGGGGCAAAAAAGACAGAAATTCTCTTTGTTTTGGGGGAAAAAGACAGAAATTCCACTTATTTAGAGGCAAAAAGGCAGAAATTCCCTTTATTTTGGAGCAAAAATGAAGAAATGTCCCTTTTAATGGCAAAAAGGTATGCATTCCCATTATTTTCAGGCAAAAAGGCAGAAATTCCCCGTATTTTGGAGCAAAATTGCAGAAATTCCCCACATTTGGGGCAAAATGCAGAAATTCCCTTTATTTTGGGGCAAAAATCAGAAATTCCCCTTATTTTGGGGCAAAATTGCAGAAATTTCACTTATTTCAGTGTAATAAGTCAGAAATTCCTCTTTTTTTGAGGCAAAAAAGACAGAAATTCCCTTTGTTTTGAGGGAAAACGACAGAAATTCCACTTATTTAGAGGCAAAAATGCAGAAATTTCCCTTATTTTGGAGCAAAAATGAAGAAATTTCCCTTTTTTATGGCAAAAAGTTATACATTCCCCTTATTATCGGGCAAAAAGGCAGAAATTCCCCGTATTTTGGAGCATAATTGCACAAATTCCCCTAGTTGTGGTGCAGAACGACAGAAATTCCCTATATGTTGGGGCAAAAAGAGAGAAATTCTCCTTATTTTGGGGCAAAACTCAGATTCCACTAATTTTGGGGCAAAATTCCAGAAAATTCCCTTATTTTGGGGAAACATTGCAGAAATTTCACTTATTTTGGGGCAAAATTGCAGAAATTTCACTTATTTCAGGGAAAAAAGGCACAAATTTTCCTTATTTTGGGGCAAAAAGTCAGAAATTCCTAATATTTTGTGGCAAAAATGCAGAAATTCCCCTTATTTTGAGGTAAAAAGGCTGAAATTCCCCTTATTTGGGGGCAAAGAGGCAGAAATTTCCATTATTTTGGGGCAAAATTGGAGAAATTTCACTTATTTCAGGGTAATAATTCAGAAATTCCCCTTATTTTGGGGCAAAAAAGACAGAAATTCCTTTTGTTTTGGAGGAAAAAGACAGAAATTCCACTTATTTAGAGGCAAAAATGCAGAAATTCCCCTTATTTTGAAGAAAAAATGAAGAAATTTACCTTTTTTTGGCAAAAAGATATCCATTCCCCTTACTTTTGGGATAAAAAGCAGAAATTCCCCGTATTTTGAAGCAAAATTGCAGAAATTCTCATAATTTTCGGGCAAAAAGGCAGAAATTCTCCTTATTTTGGGGCAAAAAGACAGAAGATCTCCTTTTTTCGGGAGCAAACATTCAGAAATTCCCCTTATTTTGGGGCAAAATTGCAGAAATTTCCTTTACATTGGGGCAAAATTGCAGAAATTTCCCTTATTTTGGGGCAAAATTGCAGAAATTTCACTTACTTCAGGGTAATAAGTCAGAAATTCCCCTTATTTTGGGGCAAAAAAGACAGAAATTCTCTTTGTTTTGGGGGAAAAAGACAGAAATTCCACTTATTTAGAGGCAAAAAGGCAGAAATTCCCTTTATTTTGGAGCAAAAATGAAGAAATGTCCCTTTTAATGGCAAAAAGGTATGCATTCCCATTATTTTCAGGCAAAAAGGCAGAAATTCCCCGTATTTTGGAGCAAAATTGCAGAAATTCCCCAAATTTGGGGCAAAATGCAGAAATTCCCTTTATTTTGGGGCAAAAATCAGAAATTCCCCTTATTTTGGGGCAAAATTGCAGAAATTTCACTTATTTCAGTGTAATAAGTCAGAAATTCCTCTTTTTTTGAGGCAAAAAAGACAGAAATTCCCTTTGTTTTGAGGGAAAACGACAGAAATTCCACTTATTTAGAGGCAAAAATGCAGAAATTTCCCTTATTTTGGAGCAAAAATGAAGAAATTTCCCTTTTTTATGGCAAAAAGTTATGAATTCCCCTTATTTTCGGGCAAAAAGGCAGAAATTCCCCGTATTTTGGAGCATAATTGCACAAATTCCCCTAGTTGTGGTGCAGAAAGACAGAAATTCCCTATATGTTGGGGCAAAAAGACAGAAATTCTCCTTATTTTGGGGCAAAACTCAGAAATTCCACTTATTTTGGGGCAAAATTCCAGAAATTTCCCTTATTTTGGGGCAAAATTGCAGAAATTTCACTTATTTTGGGGCAAAATTGCAGAAATTTAACTTATTCCAGGAAAAAAAGGCAGAAATTTTCTATATTTTGGGGCAAAAAGGCAGAAATTCCTAATATTTTCTGGCAAAAATGCAGAAATTCCCCTTATTTTTAGGTAAAAAGGCTGAAATTCCTTTTATTTTGGGGCAAAAAGGCAGAAATTTCCCTTATTTTGGGGCAAAATTGCAGAAATTTCACTTATTTAGAGGCAAAAATACAGAAATTCTCCTTATTTTGGGGCAAAACTTAGAAATTCCACTTATTTTGGGGCAAAATTCCAGAAATTTCCCTTAATTTGGGGCAACATTGCAGAAATTTCACTTATTTTGGGGCAAAATTGCAGAAATTTCACTAATTTCAGGGAAAAAAAAGCACAAATTTTCCTTATTTTGGGGCAAAAAGTCAGAAATTCCTAATATTTTGTGGCAAAAATGCAGAAATTCCCCTTATTTTGAGGTAAAAAGGCTGAAATTCCCCTTATTTGGGGGCAAAGAGGCAGAAATTTCCATTATTTTGGGGCAAAATTGGAGAAATTTCACTTATTTCAGGGTAATAATTCAGAAATTCCCCTTATTTTGGGGCAAAAAAGACAGAAATTCCTTTTGTTTTGGAGGAAAAAGACAGAAATTCCACTTATTTAGAGGCAAAAATGCAGAAATTCCCCTTATTTTGAAGAAAAAATGAAGAAATTTACCTTTTTTTGGCAAAAAGATATGCATTCCCCTTACTTTTGGGATAAAAAGCAGAAATTCCCCGTATTTTGAAGCAAAATTGCAGAAATTCTCATAATTTTCGGGCAAAAAGGCAGAAATTCTCCATATTTTGGGGCAAAAAGACAGAAGATCTCCTTTTTTCGGGAGCAAACATTCAGAAATTCCCCTTATTTTGGGGCAAAATTGCAGAAATTTCCTTTACATTGGGGCAAAATTGCAGAAATTTCCCTTATTTTGGGGCAAAATTGCAGAAATTTCACTTACTTCAGGGTAATAAGTCAGAAATTCCCCTTATTTTGGGGCAAAAAAGACAGAAATTCTCTTTGTTTTGGGGGAAAAAGACAGAAATTCCACTTATTTAGAGGCAAAAAGGCAGAAATTCCCTTTATTTTGGAGCAAAAATGAAGAAAGGTCCCTTTTAATGGCAAAAAGGTATGCATTCCCATTATTTTCAGGCAAAAAGACAGAAATTCCCCGTATTTTGGAGCAAAATTGCAGAAATTCCCCTAATTTTGGGGCAAAATGCAGAAATTCCCTTTATTTTGGGGCAAAAATCAGAAATTCCCCTTATTTTGGGGCAAAATTGCAGAAATTTCACTTATTTCAGTGTAATAAGTCAGAAATTCCCCTTATTTTGAGGCAAAAAAGACAGAAATTCCCTTTGTTTTGAGGGAAAAAGACAGAAATTCCACTTATTTAGAGGCAAAAATGCAGAAATTTCCCTTATTTTAGAGCAAAAATGAAGAAATTTCCCTTTTTTATGGCAAAAAGTTATGCATTCCCCTTATTTTCGGGGAAAAGGCAAAAATTTCCCGTATTTTGGAGCATAATTGCAGAAAATCCGCTAGTTGTGGTGCATAAAGACAGAAATTCCCTATATGTTGGGGCAAAAAGAAAGAAATTCTCCTTATTTTGGGGCAAAACTCAGAAATTCCACTAATTTAGGGCAAAATTCCAGAAATTTCCCTTATTTTTGGGCAAAATTGCAGAAATTTCACTTATTTTGGGGCAAAATTGTAGAAATTTAACTTATTTCAGGGAAAAAAGGCAGATATTTTCTTTATTTTGGGGCAAAAAGGCAGAAATTCCTAATATTCTCTGGCAAAAATGCAGAAATTCCATTTATTTTGAAGTAAAAAGGCTGAAATTCCCCTTATTTGGGGGCAAAAATGCAGAAATTCCCCTTATTTTGGGGCAAAATTGCAGAAATTTCACTTATTTCAGTGTAATAAGTCAGAAATTCCTCTTTTTTTGAGGCAAAAAAGACAGAAATTCCCTTTGTTTTGAGGGAAAAAGACAGAAATTCCACTTATTTAGAGGCAAAAATGCAGAAATTTCCCTTATTTTGGAGCAAAAATGAAGAAATTTCTTTTTTATGGCAAAAAGTTATGCATTCCCCTTATTTTCGGGCAAAAAGGCAGAAATTCCCCGTATTTTGGAGCATAATTGCACAAATTCCCCTAGTTGTGGTGCAGAACGACAGAAATTCACTATATGTTGGGGCAAAAAGACAGAAATTCTCCTTATTTTGGGGCAAAACTCAGAAATTCCACTTATTTTGGGGCAAAATTCCAGAAATTTTTCTTATTTTGGGGAAAAATTGCAGAAATTTCACTTATTTTGGGGCAAAATTGCAGAAATTTCACTTATTTCAGGGAAAAAAGGCAGAAATTTTCTTTATTTTGGGGCAAAAAGGCAGAAATTCCTAATATTTTCTGGCAAAAATGCAGAAATTCCCCTTATTTTTAGGTAAAAAGGCTGAAATTCCTTTTATTTGGGGGCAAAATGGCAGAAATTTCCCTTATTTTGGGGCAAAATTGCAGAAATTTCACTTATTTAGAGGCAAAATACAGAAATTCTCCTTATTTTGGGGCAAAACTTAGAAATTCCACATATTTTGGGGCAAAATTCCAGAAATTTCCCTTATTTTGGGGCAACATTGCAGAAATTTCACTTATTTTGGGGCAAAATTGCAGAAATTTCACTTATTTCAGGGAAAAAATGCACAAATTTTCCTTATTTTGGGGCAAAAAGTCAGAAATTCCTAATATTTTGTGGCAAAAATGCAGAAATTCCCCTTATTTTGAGGTAAAAAGGCTGAAATTCCCCTTATTTGGGGGCAAAAAGGCAGAAATTTCCATTATTTTGGGGCAAAATTGGAGAAATTTCACTTATTTCAGGGTAATAATTCAGAAATTCCCCTTATTTTGGGGCAAAAAAGACAGAAATTCCTTTTGTTTTGGGGGAAAAAGACAGAAATTCCACTTATTTAGAGGCAAAAAGGCAGAAATTCCCCTTATTTTGAAGAAAAAATGAAGAAATTTACCTTTTTATGTCAAAAAGATATGCATTCCCCTTACTTTTGGGATAAAAAGCAGAAATTCCTCGTATTTTGAAGCAAAATTGCAGAAATTCTCATAATTTTCGGGCAAAAAGGCAGAAATTCTCCTTATTTTGGGGCAAAAAGACAGAAGATCTCCTTTTTTCGGGAGCAAACATTCAGAAATTCCCCTTATTTTGGGGCAAAATTGCAGAAATTTCCTTTACATTGGGGCAAAATTGCAGAAATTTCCCTTATTTTGGGGCAAAATTGCAGAAATTTCACTTACTTCAGGGTAATAAGTCAGAAATTCCCCTTATTTTGGGGCAAAAAAGACAGAAATTCTCTTTGTTTTGGGGGAAAAAGACAGAAATTCCACTTATTTAGAGGCAAAAAGGCAGAAATTCCCTTTATTTTGGAGCAAAAATGAAGAAATGTCCCTTTTAATGGCAAAAAGGTATGCATTCCCATTATTTTCAGGCAAAAAGGCAGAAATTCCCCGTATTTTGGAGCAAAATTGCAGAAATTCCCCAAATTTGGGGCAAAATGCAGAAATTCCCTTTATTTTGGGGCAAAAATCAGAAATTCCTCTTATTTTGGGGCAAAATTGCAGAAATTTCACTTATTTCAGTGTAATAAGTCAGAAATTCCTCTTTTTTTGAGGCAAAAAAGACAGAAATTCCCTTTGTTTTGAGGGAAAAAGACAGAAATTCCACTTATTTAGAGGCAAAAATGCAGAAATTTCCCTTATTTTGGAGCAAAAATGAAGAAATTTCCCTTTTTTATGGCAAAAAGTTATGCATTCCCCTTATTTTCGGGCAAAAAGGCAGAAATTCCCCGTATTTTGGAGCATAATTGCACAAATTCCCCTAGTTGTGGTGCAGAACGACAGAAATTCCCTATAAGTTGGGGCAAAAAGACAGAAATTCTCCTTATTTTGGGGCAAAACTCAGATTCCACTTATTTTGGGGCAAAATTCCAGAAAATTCCCTTATTTTGGGGCAACATTGCAGAAATTTCACTTATTTTGGGGCAAAATTGCAGAAATTTCACTTATTTCAGGGAAAAAAGGCACAAATTTTCCTTATTTTGGGGCAAAAAGTCAGAAATTCCTAATATTTTGTGGCAAAAATGCAGAAATTCCCCTTATTTTGAGGTAAAAAGGCTGAAATTCCCCTTATTTGGGGGCAAAGAGGCAGAAATTTCCATTATTTTGGGGCAAAATTGGAGAAATTTCACTTATTTCAGGGTAATAATTCAGAAATTCCCCTTATTTTGGGGCAAAAAAGACAGAAATTACTTTTGTTTTGGAGGAAAAAGACAGAAATTCCACTTATTTAGAGGCAAAAATGCAGAAATTCCCCTTATTTTGAAGAAAAAATGAAGAAATTTACCTTTTTTTTGGCAAAAAGATATGCATTCCCCTTACTTTTGGGATAAAAAGCAGAAATTCCCCGTATTTTGAAGCAAAATTGCAGAAATTCTCATAATTTTCGGGCAAAAAGGCAGAAATTCTCCTTATTTTGGGGCAAAAAGACAGAAGATCTCCTTTTTTCGGGAGCAAACATTCAGAAATTCCCCTTATTTTGGGGCAAAATTGCAGAAATTTCCTTTACATTGGGGCAAAATTGCAGAAATTTCCCTTATTTTGGGGCAAAATTGCAGAAATTTCACTTACTTCAGGGTAATAAGTCAGAAATTCCCCTTATTTTGGGGCAAAAAAGACAGAAATTCTCTTTGTTTTGGGGGAAAAAGACAGAAATTCCACTTATTTAGAGGCAAAAAGGCAGAAATTCCCTTTATTTTGGAGCAAAAATGAAGAAATGTCCCTTTTAATGGCAAAAAGGTATGCATTCCCATAATTTTCAGGCAAAAAGGCAGAAATTCCCCGTATTTTGGAGCAAAATTGCAGAAATTCCCCAAATTTGGGGCAAAATGCAGAAATTCCCTTTATTTTGGGGCAAAAATCAGAAATTCCCCTTATTTTGGGGCAAAATTGCAGAAATTTCACTTATTTCAGTGTAATAAGTCAGAAATTCCTCTTTTTTTGAGGCAAAAAAGACAGAAATTCCCTTTGTTTTGAGGGAAAAAGACAGAAATTCCACTTATTTAGAGGCAAAAATGCAGAAATTTCCCTTATTTTGGAGCAAAAATGAAGAAATTTCCCTTTTTTATGGCAAAAAGTTATGAATTCCCCTTATTTTCGGGCAAAAAGGCAGAAATTCCCCGTATTTTGGAGCATAATTGCACAAATTCCCCTAGTTGTGGTGCAGAAAGACAGAAATTCCCTATATGTTGGGGCAAAAAGACAGAAATTCTCCTTATTATGGGGCAAAACTCAGAAATTCCACTTATTTTGGGGCAAAATTCCAGAAATTTCCCTTATTTTGGGGCAAAATTGCAGAAATTTCACTTATTTTGGGGCAAAATTGCAGAAATTTAACTTATTCCAGGGAAAAAAGGTAGAAATTTTCTTTATTTTGGGGCAAAAAGGCAGAAATTCCTAATATTTTCTGGCAAAAATGCAGAAATTCCCCTTATATTTAGGTAAAAAGGCTGAAATTCCTTTTATTTTGGGGCAAAAAGGCAGAAATTTCCCTTATTTTGGGGCAAAATTGCAGAAATTTCACTTATTTAGAGGCAAAAATACAGAAATTCTCCTTATTTTGGGGCAAAACTTAGAAATTCCACTTATTTTGGGGCAAAATTCCAGAAATTTCCCTTAATTTGGGGCAACATTGCAGAAATTTCACTTATTTTGGGGCAAAATTGCAGAAATTTCACTTATTTCAGGGAAAAAAAGCACAAATTTTCGTTATTTTGGGGCAAAAAGTCAGAAATTCCTAATATTTTGTGGCAAAAATGCAGAAATTCTTCTTATTTTGAGGTAAAAAGGCTGAAATTCCCCTTATTTGGGGGCAAAGAGGCAGAAATTTCCATTATTTTGGGGGCAAAATTGGAGAAATTTCACTTATTTCAGGGTAATAATTCAGAAATTCCCCTTATTTTGGGGCAAAAAAGACAGAAATTCCTTTTGTTTTGGAGGAAAAAGACAGAAATTCCACTTATTTAGAGGCAAAAATGCAGAAATTTCCCTTATTTTGGAGCAAAAATTAAGAAATTTCCCTTTTTTATGGCAAAAAGTTATGCATTCCCCTTATTTTCGGGCAAAAAGGCAGAAATTCCCCGTATTTTGGAGCATAATTGCACAAATTCCCCTAGTTGTGGTGCAGAACGACAGAAATTCCCTATATGTTGGGGCAAAAAGACAGAAATTCTCCTTATTTTGGGGCAAAACTCAGATTCCACTTATTTTGGGGCAAAATTCCAGAAAATTCCCTTATTTTGGGGCAACATTGCAGAAATTTCACTTATTTTGGGGCAAAATTGCAGAAATTTCACTTATTTCAGGGAAAAAAGGCACAAATTTTCCTTATTTTGGGGCAAAAAGTCAGAAATTCCTAATATTTTGTGGCAAAAATGCAGAAATTCCCCTTATTTTGAGGTAAAAAGGCTGAAATTCCCCTTATTTGGGGGCAAAGAGGCAGAAATTTCCATTATTTTGGGGCAAAATTGGAGAAATTTCACTTATTTCAGGGTAATAATTCAGAAATTCCCCTTATTTTGGGGCAAAAAAGACAGAAATTCCTTTTGTTTTGGAGGAAAAAGACAGAAATTCCACTTATTTAGAGGCAAAAATGCAGAAATTCCCCTTATTTTGAAGAAAAAATGAAGAAATTTACCTTTTTTTGGCAAAAAGATATGCATTCCCCTTACTTTTGGGATAAAAAGCAGAAATTCCCCGTATTTTGAAGCAAAATTGCAGAAATTCTCATAATTTTCGGGCAAAAAGGCAGAAATTCTCCTTATTTTGGGGCAAAAAGACAGAAGATCTCCTTTTTTCGGGAGCAAACATTCAGAAATTCCCCTTATTTTGGGGCAAAATTGCAGAAATTTCCTTTACATTGGGGCAAAATTGCAGAAATTTCCCTTATTTTGGGGCAAAATTGCAGAAATTTCACTTACTTCAGGGTAATAAGTCAGAAATTCCCCTTATTTTGGGGCAAAAAAGACAGAAATTCTCTTTGTTTTGGGGGAAAAAGACAGAAATTCCACTTATTTAGAGGCAAAAAGGCAGAAATTCCCTTTATTTTGGAGCTAAAATGAAGAAATGTCCCTTTTAATGGCAAAAAGGTATGCATTCCCATAATTTTCAGGCAAAAAGGCAGAAATTCCCCGTATTTTGGAGCAAAATTGCAGAAATTCCCCAAATTTTGGGCAAAATGCAGAAATTCCCTTTATTTTGGGGCAAAAATCAGAAATTCCCCTTATTTTGGGGCAAAATTGCAGAAATTTCACTTATTTCAGTGTAATAAGTCAGAAATTCCTCTTTTTTTGAGGCAAAAAAGACAGAAATTCCCTTTGTTTTGAGGGAAAAAGACAGAAATTCCACTTATTTAGAGGCAAAAATGCAGAAATTTCCCTTATTTTGGAGCAAAAATGAAGAAATTTCCCTTTTTTATGGCAAAAAGTTATGAATTCCCCTTATTTTCGGGCAAAAAGGCAGAAATTCCCCGTATTTTGGAGCATAATTGCACAAATTCCCCTAGTTGTGGTGCAGAAAGACAGAAATTCCCTATATGTTGGGGCAAAAAGACAGAAATTCTCCTTATTATGGGGCAAAACTCAGAAATTCCACTTATTTTGGGGCAAAATTCCAGAAATTTCCCTTATTTTGGGGCAAAATTGCAGAAATTTCACTTATTTTGGGGCAAAATTGCAGAAATTTAACTTATTCCAGGGAAAAAAGGCAGAAATTTTCTTTATTTTGGGGCAAAAAGGCAGAAATTCCTAATATTTTCTGGCAAAAATGCAGAAATTCCCCTTATTTTTAGGTAAAAAGGCTGAAATTCCTTTTATTTTGGGGCAAAAAGGCAGAAATTTCCCTTATTTTGGGGCAAAATTGCAGAAATTTCACTTATTTAGAGGCAAAAATACAGAAATTCTCCTTATTTTGGGGCAAAACTTAGAAATTCCACTTATTTTGGGGCAAAATTCCAGAAATTTCCCTTAATTTGGGGCAACATTGCAGAAATTTCACTTATTTTGGGGCAAAATTGCAGAAATTTCACTTATTTCAGGGAAAAAAGGCACAAATTTTCCTTATTTTGGGGCAAAAAGTCAGAAATTCCTAATATTTTGTGGCAAAAATGCAGAAATTCCCCTTATTTTGAGGTAAAAAGGCTGAAATTCCCCTTATTTGGGGGCAAAGAGGCAGAAATTTCCATTATTTTGGGGCAAAATTGGAGAAATTTCACTAATTTCAGGGTAATAATTCAGAAATTCCCCTTATTTTGGGGCAAAAAAGACAGAAATTCCTTTTGTTTTGGAGGAAAAAGACAGAAATTCCACTTATTTAGAGGCAAAAATGCAGAAATTCCCCTTATTTTGAAGAAAAAATGAAGAAATTTACCTTTTTTTGGCAAAAAGATATGCATTCCCCTTACTTTTGGGATAAAAAGCAGAAATTCCCCGTATTTTGAAGCAAAATTGCAGAAATTCTCATAATTTTCGGGCAAAAAGGCAGAAATTCTCCATATTTTGGGGCAAAAAGACAGAAGATCTCCTTTTTTCGGGAGCAAACTTTCAGAAATTCCCCTTATTTTGGGGCAAAATTGCAGAAATTTCCTTTACATTGGGGCAAAATTGCAGAAATTTCCCTTATTTTGGGGCAAAATTGCAGAAATTTCACTTACTTCAGGGTAATAAGTCAGAAATTCCCCTTATTTTGGGGCAAAAAAGACAGAAATTCTCTTTGTTTTGGGGGAAAAAGACAGAAATTCCACTTATTTAGAGGCAAAAAGGCAGAAATTCCCTTTATTTTGGAGCAAAAATGAAGAAATGTCCCTTTTAATGGCAAAAAGGTATGCATTCCCATTATTTTCAGGCAAAAAGACAGAAATTCCCCGTATTTTGGAGCAAAATTGCAGAAATTCCCCAAATTTTGGGGCAAAATGCAGAAATTCCCTTTATTTTGGGGCAAAAATCAGAAATTCCCCTTATTTTGGGGCAAAATTGCAGAAATTTCACTTATTTCAGTGTAATAAGTCAGAAATTCCCCTTATTTTGAGGCAAAAAAGACAGAAATTCCCTTTGTTTTGAGAGAAAAAGACAGAAATTCCACTTATTTAGAGGCAAAAATGCAGAAATTTCCCTTATTTTAGAGCAAAAATGAAGAAATTTCCCTTTTTTATGGCAAAAAGTTATGCATTCCCCTTATTTTCGGGGAAAAGGCAAAAATTTCCCGTATTTAGAGCATAATTGCAGAAAATCCGCTAGTTGTGGTGCATAAAGACAGAAATTCCCTATATGTTGGGGCAAAAAGAAAGAAATTCTCCTTATTTTGGGGCAAAACTCAGAAATTCCACTAATTTAGGGCAAAATTCCAGAAATTTCCCTTATTTTTGGGCAAAATTGCAGAAATTTCACTTATTTTGGGGCAAAATTGTAGAAATTTAACTTATTTCAGGGAAAAAAGGCAGATATTTTCTTTATTTTGGGGCAAAAAGGCAGAAATTCCTAATATTCTCTGGCAAAAATGCAGAAATTCCATTTATTTTGAAGTAAAAAGGCTGAAATTCCCCTTATTTGGGGGCAAAAATGCAGAAATTCCCCTTATTTTGGGGCAAAATTGCAGAAATTTCACTTATTTCAGTGTAATAAGTCAGAAATTCCTCTTTTTTTGAGGCAAAAAAGACAGAAATTCCCTTTGTTTTGAGGGAAAAAGACAGAAATTCCACTTATTTAGAGGCAAAAATGCAGAAATTTCCCTTATTTTGGAGCAAAAATGAAGAAATTTCTTTTTTATGGCAAAAAGTTATGCATTCCCCTTATTTTCGGGCAAAAAGGCAGAAATTCCCCGTATTTTGGAGCATAATTGCACAAATTCCCCTAGTTGTGGTGCAGAACGACAGAAATTCACTATATGTTGGGGCAAAAAGACAGAAATTCTCCTTATTTTGGGGCAAAACTCAGAAATTCCACTTATTTTGGGGCAAAATTCCAGAAATTTTTCTTATTTTGGGGAAAAATTGCAGAAATTTCACTTATTTTGGGGCAAAATTGCAGAAATTTCACTTATTTCAGGGAAAAAAGGCAGAAATTTTCTTTATTTTGGGGCAAAAAGGCAGAAATTCCTAATATTTTCTGGCAAAAATGCAGAAATTCCCCTTATTTTTAGGTAAAAAGGCTGAAATTCCTTTTATTTGGGGGCAAAATGGCAGAAATTTCCCTTATTTTGGGGCAAAATTGCAGAAATTTCACTTATTTAGAGGCAAAATACAGAAATTCTCCTTATTTTGGGGCAAAACTTAGAAATTCCACATATTTTGGGGCAAAATTCCAGAAATTTCCCTTATTTTGGGGCAACATTGCAGAAATTTCACTTATTTTGGGGCAAAATTGCAGAAATTTCACTTATTTCAGGGAAAAAATGCACAAATTTTCCTTATTTTGGGGCAAAAAGTCAGAAATTCCTAATATTTTGTGGCAAAAATGCAGAAATTCCCCTTATTTTGAGGTAAAAAGGCTGAAATTCCCCTTATTTGGGGGCAAAAAGTCAGAAATTTCCATTATTTTGGGGCAAAATTGGAGAAATTTCACTTATTTCAGGGTAATAATTCAGAAATTCCCCTTATTTTGGGGCAAAAAAGACAGAAATTCCTTTTGTTTTGGGGGAAAAAGACAGAAATTCCACTTATTTAGGGGCAAAAAGGCAGAAATTCCCTTTATTTTGGAGCAAAAATGAAGAAATGTCCCTTTTAATGGCAAAAAGGTATGCATTCCCATTATTTTCAGGCAAAAAGGCAGAAATTCCCCGTATTTTGGAGCAAAATTGCAGAAATTCCCCAAATTTGGGGCAAAATGCAGAAATTCCCTTTATTTTGGGGCAAAAATCAGAAATTCCCCTTATTTAGGGGCAAAATTGCAGAAATTTCACTTATTTCAGTGTAATAAGTCAGAAATTCCTCTTTTTTTGAGGCAAAAAATACAGAAATTCCCTTTGTTTTGAGGGAAAAAGACAGAAATTCCACTTATTTAGAGGCAAAAATGCAGAAATTTCCCTTATTTTGGAGCAAAAATGAAGAAATTTCCTTTTTTTATGGCAAAAAGTTATGCATTCCCCTTATTTTCGGGCAAAAAGGCAGAAATTCCCCGTATTTTGGAGCATAATTGCACAAATTCCCCTAGTTGTGGTGCAGAACGACAGAAATTCCCTATATGTTGGGGCAAAAAGACAGAAATTCTCCTTATTTTGGGGCAAAACTCAGATTCCACTTATTTTGGGGCAAAATTCCAGAAAATTCCCATATTTTGGGGCAACATTGCAGAAATTTCACTTATTTTGGGGCAAAATTGCAGAAATTTCACTTATTTCAGGGAAAAAAGGCACAAATTTTCCTTATTTTGGGGCAAAAAGTCAGAAATTCCTAATATTTTGTGGCAAAAATGCAGAAATTCCCCTTATTTTGAGGTAAAAAGGCTGAAATTCCCCTTATTTGGGGGCAAAGAGGCAGTAATTTCCATTATTTTGGGGCAAAATTGGAGAAATTTCACTTATTTCAGGGTAATAATTCAGAAATTCCCCTTATTTTGGGGCAAAAAAGACAGAAATTCCTTTTGTTTTGGAGGAAAAAGACAGAAATTCCACTTATTTAGAGGCAAAAATGCAGAAATTCCCCTTATTTTGAAGAAAAAATGAAGAAATTTACCTTTTTTTGGCAAAAAGATATGCATTCCCCTTACTTTTGGGATAAAAAGCAGAAATTCCCCGTATTTTGAAGCAAAATTGCAGAAATTCTCATAATTTTCGGGCAAAAAGGCAGAAATTCTCCTTATTTTGGGGCAAAAAGACAGAAGATCTCCTTTTTTCGGGAGCAAACATTCAGAAATTCCCCTTATTTTGGGGCAAAATTGCAGAAATTTCCTTTACATTGGGGCAAAATTGCAGAAATTTCCCTTATTTTGGGGCAAAATTGCAGAAATTTCACTTACTTCAGGGTAATAAGTCAGAAATTCCCCTTATTTTGGGGCAAAAAAGACAGAAATTCTCTTTGTTTTGGGGGAAAAAGACAGAAATTCCACTTATTTAGAGGCAAAAAGGCAGAAATTCCCTTTATTTTGGAGCAAAAATGAAGAAATGTCCCTTTTAATGGCAAAAAGGTATGCATTCCCATAATTTTCAGGCAAAAAGGCAGAAATTCCCCGTATTTTGGAGCAAAATTGCAGAAATTCCCCAAATTTGGGGCAAAATGCAGAAATTCTCTTTATTTTGGGGTAAAAATCAGAAATTCCCCTTATTTTGGGGCAAAATTGCAGAAATTTCACTTATTTCAGTGTAATAAGTCAGAAATTCCTCTTTTTTTGAGGCAAAAAAGACAGAAATTCCCTTTGTTTTGAGGGAAAAAGACAGAAATTCCACTTATTTAGAGGCAAAAATGCAGAAATTTCCCTTATTTTGGAGCAAAAATGAAGAAATTTC
This sequence comes from Micromys minutus, assembly GCF_963924665.1. NCBI lineage: Eukaryota > Metazoa > Chordata > Mammalia > Rodentia > Muridae > Micromys > Micromys minutus. Next base: position 2,382,111 of record NW_027667302.1, read on the forward strand.
CCTTTTTTATGGCAAAAAGTTATGAATTCCCCTTATTTTCGGGCAAAAAGGCAGAAATTCCCCGTATTTTGGAGCATAATTGCACAAATTCCCCTAGTTGTGGTGCAGAAAGACAGAAATTCCCTATATGTTGGGGCAAAAAGACAGAAATTCTCCTTATTATGGGGCAAAACTCAGAAATTCCACTTATTTTGGGGCAAAATTCCAGAAATTTCCCTTATTTTGGGGCAAAATTGCAGAAATTTCACTTATTTTGGGGCAAAATTGCAGAAATTTAACTTATTCCAGGGAAAAAAGGCAGAAATTTTCTTTATTTTGGGGCAAAAAGGCAGAAATTCCTAATATTTTCTGGCAAAAATGCAGAAATTCCCCTTATTTTTAGGTAAAAAGGCTGAAATTCCTTTTATTTTGGGGCAAAAAGGCAGAAATTTCCCTTATTTTGGGGCAAAATTGCAGAAATTTCACTTATTTAGAGGCAAAAATACAGAAATTCTCCTTATTTTGGGGCAAAACTTAGAAATTCCACTTATTTTGGGGCAAAATTCCAGAAATTTCCCTTAATTTGGGGCAACATTGCAGAAATTTCACTTATTTTGGGGCAAAATTGCAGAAATTTCACTTATTTCAGGGAAAAAAGGCACAAATTTTCCTTATTTTGGGGCAAAAAGTCAGAAATTCCTAATATTTTGTGGCAAAAATGCAGAAATTCCCCTTATTTTGAGGTAAAAAGGCTTAAATTCCCCTTATTTGGGGGCAAAGAGGCAGAAATTTCCATTATTTTGGGGCAAAATTGGAGAAATTTCACTTATTTCAGGGTAATAATTCAGAAATTTCCCTTATTTTGGGGCAAAAATGACAGAAATTCCTTTTGTTTTAGGGGAAAAAGACAGAAATTCCACTTATTTAGAGGCAAAAAGGCAGAAATTCCCCTTATTTTGGAGCAAAAATTAAGAAATTTACCTTTTTATGGCAAAAAGGTATGCATTCCCCTTATTTTGGGATAAAAAGACGAAATTCCCCATATTTTGAAGCAAAATTGCAGAAATTCTCATAATTTTCGGGCAAAAAAGCAGAAATTCTCCTTATTTTGGGGCAAAAAGACAGAAGATCTCCTTTTTTCAGGAGCAAACATTCAGAAATTCCCCTTATTTTGGGGCAAAATTGCAGAAATTTCCTTTACATTGGGGCAAAATTGCAGTAATTTCCCTTATTTTGGGGCAAAATTGCAGAAATTTCACTTACTTCAGGGTAATAAGTCATAAATTCCCCTTATTTTGGGGCAAAAAAGACAGAAATTCTCTTTGTTTTGGGGGAAAAAGACAGAAATTCCACTTATTTAGAGGCAAAAAGGCAGAAATTCCCTTTATTTTGGAGCAAAAATGAAAAAAATGTCCCTTTTAATGGCAAAAAGGTATGCATTACCATTATTTTCAGGCAAAAAGGCAGAAATTCCCCGTATTTTGGAGCAAAATTGCAGAAATTCCCCTTATTTTGAGGTAAAAAGGCTGAAATTCCCCTTATTTGAGGGCAAAAAAGCAGAAATTTCCCTTATTTTAAGGCAAAATTGCAGAAATTTCACTTATTTGGAGGCAAAAAGACAGAAATTCTCCTTATTTTGGGGCAAAACTTAGAAGTTCCACTTATTTTGTGGCAAAATTCCAGAAATTTCCCTTATTTTGGGGAAAAAATTGTAGAAATTTCACTTATTTTGGGGCAAAATTGCAGAAATTTCACTTATTTCAGGGAAAAAAGAACAAATTTTCCTTATTTTGGGGCAAAAAGTCAGAAATTCCTAATATTTTGTCGCAAAAATACAGAAATTCCCCTTATTTTGAGGTAAAAAGGCTGAAATTCCCCTTATTTGGTGGCAAAGAGGCAGAAATTTCCCTTATTTTGGGGCAAAATTGGAGAAATTTCACTTATTTCAGGGTAATAATTCAGATATTCCCCTTATTTTAGGGCAAAAAAGACAGAAATTCCCTTTGTTTTGGGGGAAAAAGACAGAAATTCTATTTATTTACAGGCAAAAAGGCAGAAATTCCCCTTATTTTGGAGCAAAAATGAAGAAATTTACCTTTTATGGCAAAAAGGTATGCATTCCCCTTACTTTCGGGATAAAAAGCAGAAATTCCCCGTATTTTGAAGCAAAATTGCAGAAATTCTCATAATTTTCGGGCAAAGAGGCAGAAATTCTCCTTATTTTGGGGCAAAAAGACAGAAGATCTTTTTTTTTTGGGAGCAAACATTCAGAAATTCTCGTTATTTTGGGGCAAAATTGCAGAAATTTCCTTTACATTGGGGCAAAATTGCAGAAATTTCCCTTATTTTGGGGCAAAAATCAGAAATTCCCCTTCTTTTGGGGCAAAATTCAAGAAATTTCCTTTATTTTGGGGCAAAATTACAAGGATTTACCTTATTTTGGGGCAAAATTGAAGAAATTTACCTTATTTGGTGCAAAATTGCAGAAATTTCACTGATTTTCAGGTAAATAGACTGAAATTTCCGTCATTTTGGGGCAAAAAGGGAGAAATTCCCCTTATTTTGGGGCAAAATTGCAGAAATTTTCCTTATTATTGGGAAAAATTGCAGAAATTTTCCTTATTTTAGGGCAAAATTGCAGAAATTTCACTTATTTCAGAGAAAAAAAGCAAAAATTTTTCTTATTTTGGGGCAAAAGTGCAGAAATTTCACTTATTTCAGGGTAATAATTCAGAAATTCCTATTATTTTGGGGCAAAAAAGACAGAAATTCCTTTTGTTTAGGGTGAAAAAGACAGAAATTCCATTTATTTAGAGGCAAAAATGCAGAAATTTCGCTTATTTTGGAGCAAAAATGAAGAAATTTACCTTTTTATGGCAAAAAGGTATGCATTCCCCTTACTTTCGGGATAAAAAGCAGAAATTCCCCGTATTTTGAAGCAAAATTGCAGAAATTCTCATAATTTTCGGGCAAAATGCAGAAATTCTCCTTATTTTGTGGCAAAAAGAGAGAAGATCTTTTTTTTGGGAGCAAACATTCAGAAATTCTCGTTATTTTGGGGCAAAATTGCAGAAATTTCCTTTACATTGGGGCAAAATTGCAGAAATTTCCCTTATTTTGGGGCAAAAATCAGAAATTCCCTTTTTTGGGGCAAAATTCATGAAATTTCCTTTATTTTGGGGCAAAATTAAAGGAATTTACCTTATTTTGGGGCAAAATTGAAGAAATTTACCTTATTTGGTGCAAAATTGCAGAAATTTAACTTATTTTCAGGTAAAAAGGCTGAAATTTCCTTCATTTTGAGGCAAAAAGGGAGAAATTCCCCTTATTTTGGGGCAAAATTGCAGAAATTTCCCTTATTATTGGGAAAAATTGCAGAAATTTTCCTTATTTTAGGGCAAAATTGCAGAAATTTCACTTATTTCAGAGAAAAAAAGCAAAAATTTTTCTTATTTTGGGGCAAAAAGGCAGAAATTTCCATTAATTTGTGGCAAAAAGGCAGAAATTCACCTTATTTTGGTGTAAAATGCAGAAATTTCACATATTTCAGGGCAAAAAGGCAGCAATTTCCCTTATTTTGGGGCAAAATTGCAGAAATTTCACTTATTTCAGTGTAATAAGTCAGAAATTCCCCTTATTTTGAGGCAAAAAAGAGAGAAATTCCCTTTGTTTTGAGGGAAAAAGACAGAAATTCCACTTATTTAGAGGCAAAAATGCAGAAATTTCCCTTATTTTGGAGCAAAAATGAAGAAATTTCCCTTTTTTATGGCAAAAAGTTATGCATTCCCCTTATTTTCGGGCAAAAAGGCAGAAATTCCTTGTATTTTGGAGCATAATTGCAGAAATTCCCCTAGTTGTGGTGCAGAAAGACAGAAATTCCCTATATGTTGCGGCAAAAAGACAGAAATTCTCCTTATTTTGGGGCAAAACTCAGAAATTCCACTTATTTTGGGGCAAAATTCCAGAAATTTCCCTTATTTTGGGGCAAAATTGCAGAAATTTCACTTATTTTGTGGCAAAATTGCAGAAATTTCACTTATTTCAGGGAAAAAAGGAAGAAATTTTCTTTATTTTGGGGCAAAAAGGCAGAAATTCCTAATATTTTCTGGCAAAAATGCAGAAATTCCCCTTAATTTGAGGTAAAAAGGCTGAAATTCTCCTTATTTGGGGGCAAAAAGGCAGAAATTTCCCTTATTTTAAGGCAAAATTGCAGAAATTTCACTTATTTGGAGGCAAAAAGACAGAAATTCTCCTTATTTTGGGGCAAAACTTAGAAATTCCACTTATTTTGGGGCAAAATTCCAGAAATTTCCCTTATTTTGGAGAAAAATTGCAGAAATTTCACTTATTTTTGGGCAAAATTGCAGAAATTTCACTTATTTCATGGAAAAAAGGAACAAATTTTCCTTATTTTCGGGCAAAAAGTCAGAAATTCCTAATATTTTGTGGCAAAAATGCAGAAATTCCCCTTATTTTGAGGTAAAAAGGCTGAAATTCCCCTTATTTGGGGGCAAAGAGGCAGAAATTTCCCTTATTTTGGGGCAAAATTGGAGAACTTTCACTTATTTCAGGGTAATAATACAGAAATTCCCCTTATTTTGGGGCAAAAAAGACAGAAATTCCCTTTGTTTTGGGGGAAAAAGACAGAAATTCCATTTATTTAGAGTCAAAAAGGCAGAAATTCCCCTTATTTTGGAGCCAAAATGAAGAAATTTACCTTTTTATGGCAAAAAGGTATGCATTCCCCTTACTTTCAGGATAAAAAGCAGAAATTCCCCGTATTTTGAAGCAAAATTGCAGAAATTCTCATAATTTTCAGGCAAAAAGGCAGAAATTCTTCTTATTTTGGGGCAAAAAGACAGAAGATCTTTTTTTTTTGGGAGCAAACATTCAGAAATTCTCGTTATTTTGGGGCAAAATTGCAGAAATTTCCTTTACATTGGGGCAAAATTGCAGAAATTTCCCTTATTTTGGGGCAAAAATCAGAAATTCCCCTTCTTTTGGGGCAAAATTCAAGAAATTTCCTTTATTTTGGGGCAAAATTACAGGAATTTACCTTATTTTGGGGCAAAATTGAAGAAATTTTCCTTATTGGTGCAAAATTGCAGAAATTTCACTTATTTTCAGGTAAAAAGGCTGAAATTTCCTTCATTTTGGGGCAAAAAGGGAGAAATTCCCCTTATTTTGGGGCAAAATTGCAGAAATTTCCCTTATTATTGGGAAAATTGCAGAAATTTTCCTTATTTTAGGGCAAAATTGCAGAAATTTCACTTATTTCAGAGAAAAAAAGCAAAAATTTTTCTTATTTTGGGGCAAAAAGGCAGAAATTTCCATTAATTTGTGGCAAAAAGGCAGAAATTCACCTTATTTTGGTGTAAAATGCAGAAATTTCACATATTTCAGGGCAAAAAGGCAGCAATTTCCCTTATTTTGGGGCAAAATTGCAGAAATTTCACTTATTTCAGTGTAATAAGTCAGAAATTCCCCTTATTTTGAGGCAAAAAAGACAGAAATTCCCTTTGTTTTGAGGGAAAAAGACAGAAATTCCACTTATTTAGAGGCAAAAATGCAGAAATTTCTATTATTTTGGAGCAAAAATGAAGAAATTTCCCTTTTTTATGGCAAAAAGTTATGCATTCCCCTTATTTTCGGGCAAAAAGGCAGAAATTCCTTGTATTTTGGAGCATAATTGCAGAAATTCCCCTAGTTGTGGTGCAGAAAGACAGAAATTCCCTATATGTTGCGGCAAAAAGACAGAAATTCTCCTTATTTTGGGGCAAAACTCAGAAATTCCACTTATTTTGGGGCAAAATTCCAGAAATTTCCCTTATTTTGGGGCAAAATTGCAGAAATTTCACTTATTTTGTGGCAAAATTGCAGAAATTTCACTTATTTCAGGGAAAAAAGGAAGAAATTTTCTTTATTTTGGGGCAAAAAGGCAGAAATTCCTAATATTTTCTGGCAAAAATGCAGAAATTCTCCTTAATTTGAGGTAAAAAGGCTGAAATTCTCTTTATTTGGGGGCAAAAAGGCAGAAATTTCTTTTATTTTAAGCCAAAATTGCAGAAATTTCACTTATTTGGAGGCAAAAAGACAGAAATTCTCCTTATTTTGGGGCAAAACTTAGAAATTCCACTTATTTTGGGGCAAAATTCCAGAAATTTCCCTTATTTTGGAGAAAAATTGCAGAAATTTCACTTATTTTTGGGCAAAATTGCAGAAATTTCACTTATTTCATGGAAAAAAGGAACAAATTTTCCTTATTTTCGGGCAAAAAGTCAGAAATTCCTAATATTTTGTGGCAAAAATGCAGAAATTCCCCTTATTTTTGGGCAAAATTGCAGAAATTTTTATTACATTGGGGCAAAATTGCAGAAATTTCCCTTATTTTGGGGCAAAATTGCAGAAATTTCACTTACTTCAGGGTAATAAGTCAGAAATTCCCCTTATTTTGGGGCAAAAAAGACAGAAATTCTCTTTGTTTTGGGGGAAAAAGACAGAAATTCCACTTATTTAGAGGCAAAAAGGCAGAAATTCCCTTTATTTTGGAGCAAAAATGAAGAAATTTCCCTTTTAATGGCAAAAAGGTATGCATTCCCATTATTTTAAGGCAAAAAGACAGAAATTCCCTGTATTTTGTAGCAAAATTGCAGAAATTCCCCTAATTTTGGGGCAAAATGCAGAAATTCCCTTTATTTTGGGACAAAAATCAGAAATTCCCCTTATTTTGGGGCAAAATTGCAGAAATTTCACTTATTTCAGTGTAATAAGTCAGAAATTCCTCTTTTTTTGAGGCAAAAAAGACAGAAATTCCCTTTGTTTTGAGGGAAAAAGACAGAAATTCCACTTATTTAAAGGCAAAAATGCAGAAATTTACCTTATTTTGGAGCAAAAATGAAGAAATTTCCCTTTTTTATGGCAAAAAGTTATGCATTCCCCTTATTTTCGGGCAAAAAGGCAGAAAGTCCCCGTATTTTGGAGCATAATTGCACAAATTCCCCTAGTTGTGGTGCAGAAAGACAGAAATTCCCTATATGTTGCGGCAAAAAGACAGAAATTCTCCTTATTTTGGGGCAAAACTCAGAAATTCCACTTATTTTGGGGCAAAATTCCAGAAATTTCCCTTATTTTGGGGCAAAATTGCAGAAATTTCACTTATTTTGGGGCAAAATTGCAGAAATTTCACTTATTTCAGGGAAAAAAAGAAGAAATTTTCTTTATTTTGGGGCAAAAAGGCAGAAATTCCTAATATTTTCTGGCAAAAATGCAGAAATTCCCCTTATTTTGAGGTAAAAAGGCTTAAATTCCCCTTATTTGGGGGCAAAAAGGAAGAAATTTCCCTTATTTTAAGGCAAAATTGCAGAAATTTCACTTATTTAGAGGCAAAAATACAGAAATTCTGCTTATTTTGGGGCAAAACTTAGAAATTACACGTATTTTGGGGCAAAATTCCAGATTTTCCCTTATTTTGGAGCAAAATTGCAGAAATTTCACTTATTTTGGGGCAAAATTGCAGAAACTTCACTTATTTCAGGGAAAAAAGGAACAAATTTTCCTTATTTTGGGGCAAAAAGTCAGAAATTCCTAATATTTTGTGGCAAAAATGCAGAAATTCCCCTTATTTTGAGGTAAAAAGGCTTAAATTCCCCTTATTTGGGGGCAAAGAGGCAGAAATTTCCATTATTTTGGGGCAAAATTGGAGAAATTTCACTTATTTCAGGGTAATAATTCAGAAATTTCCCTTATTTTGGGGCAAAAATGACAGAAATTCCTTTTGTTTTAGGGGAAAAAGACAGAAATTCCACTTATTTAGAGGCAAAAAGGCAGAAATTCCCCTTATTTTGAAGAAAAAATGAAGAAATTTACCTTTTTTTGGCAAAAAGGTATGCATTCCCCTTATTTTGGGATAAAAAGACGAAATTCCCCATATTTTGAAGCAAAATTGCAGAAATTCTCATAATTTTCGGGCAAAAAAGCAGAAATTCTCCTTATTTTGGGGCAAAAAGACAGAAGATCTCTTTTTTTCAGGAGCAAACATTCAGAAATTCCCCTTATTTTGGGGCAAAATTGCAGAAATTTCCTTTACATTGGGGCAAAATTGCAGTAATTTCCCTTATTTTGGGGCAAAATTGCAGAAATTTCACTTACTTCAGGGTAATAAGTCATAAATTCCCCTTATTTTGGGGCAAAAAAGACAGAAATTCTCTTTGTTTTGGGGGAAAAAGACAGAAATTCCACTTATTTAGAGGCAAAAAGGCAGAAATTCCCTTTATTTTGGAGCAAAAATGAAAAAAATGTCCCTTTTAATGGCAAAAAGGTATGCATTCCCATTATTTTCAGGCAAAAAGGCAGAAATTCCCCGTATTTTGGAGCAAAATTGCAGAAATTCCCCTTATTTTGAGGTAAAAAGGCTGAAATTCCCCTTATTTGAGGGCAAAAAAGCAGAAATTTCCCTTATTTTAAGGCAAAATTGCAGAAATTTCACTTATTTGGAGGCAAAAAGACAGAAATTCTCCTTATTTTGGGGCAAAACTTAGAAGTTCCACTTATTTTGTGGCAAAATTCCAGAAATTTCCCTTATTTTGGGGAAAAAATTGTAGAAATTTCACTTATTTTGGGGCAAAATTGCAGAAATTTCACTTATTTCAGGGAAAAAAGGAACAAATTTTCCTTATTTTGGGGCAAAAAGTCAGAAATTCCTAATATTTTGTCGCAAAAATACAGAAATTCCCCTTATTTTGAGGTAAAAAGGCTGAAATTCCCCTTATTTGGTGGCAAAGAGGCAGAAATTTCCCTTATTTTGGGGCAAAATTGGAGAAATTTCACTTATTTCAGGGTAATAATTCAGATATTCCCCTTATTTTAGGGCAAAAAAGACAGAAATTCCCTTTGTTTTGGGGGAAAAAGACAGAAATTCTATTTATTTACAGTCAAAAAGGCAGAAATTCCCCTTATTTTGGAGCAAAAATGAAGAAATTTACCTTTTATGGCAAAAAGGTATGCATTCCCCTTACTTTCGGGATAAAAAGCAGAAATTCCCCGTATTTTGAAGCAAAATTGCAGAAATTCTCATAATTTTCGGGCAAAAAGGCAGAAATTCTCCTTATTTTGGGGCAAAAAGACAGAAGATCTTTTTTTTTTGGGAGCAAACATTCAGAAATTCTCGTTATTTTGGGGCAAAATTGCAGAAATTTCCTTTACATTGGGGCAAAATTGCAGAAATTTCCCTTATTTTGGGGCAAAAATCAGAAATTCCCCTTCTTTTGGGGCAAAATTCAAGAAATTTCCTTTATTTTGGGGCAAAATTACAAGGATTTACCTTATTTTGGGGCAAAATTGAAGAAATTTACCTTATTTGGTGCAAAATTGCAGAAATTTCACTGATTTTCAGGTAAATAGACTGAAATTTCCTTCATTTTGGGGCAAAAAGGGAGAAATTCCCCTTATTTTGGGGCAAAATTGCAGAAATTTTCCTTATTATTGGGAAAAATTGCAGAAATTTTCCTTATTTTAGGGCAAAATTGCAGAAATTTCACTTATTTCAGAGAAAAAAAGCAAAAATTTTTCTTATTTTGGGGCAAAAGTGCAGAAATTTCACTTATTTCAGGGTAATAATTCAGAAATTCCTATTATTTTGGGGCAAAAAAGACAGAAATTCCTTTTGTTTAGGGTGAAAAAGACAGAAATTCCATTTATTTAGAGGCAAAAATGCAGAAATTTCCCTTATTTTGGAGCAAAAATGAAGAAATTTACCTTTTTATGGCAAAAAGGTATGCATTCCCCTTACTTTCGGGATAAAAAGCAGAAATTCCCCGTATTTTGAAGCAAAATTGCAGAAATTCTCCTTATTTTGTGGCAAAAAGAGAGAAGATCTTTTTTTTGGGAGCAAACATTCAGAAATTCTCGTTATTTTGGGGCAAAATTGCAGAAATTTCCTTTACATTGGGGCAAAATTGCAGAAATTTCCCTTATTTTGGGGCAAAAATCAGAAATTCCCTTTTTTGGGGCAAAATTCAAGAAATTTCCTTTATTTTGGGGCAAAATTACAGGAATTTACCTTATTTTGGGGCAAAATTGAAGAAATTTACCTTATTTGGTGCAAAATTGCAGAAATTTCACATATTTTCAGGTAAAAAGGCTGAAATTTCCTTCATTTTGGGGCAAAAAGGGAGAAATTCCCCTTATTTTGGGGCAAAATTGCAAAAATTTCCCTTATTATTGGGAAAAATTGCAGAAATTTTCCTTATTTTAGGGCAAAATTGCAGAAATTTCACTTATTTCAGAGAAAAAAGCAAAAATTTTTCTTATTTTGGGGAAAAAGGCAGAAATTTCCATTAATTTGTGGCAAAAATGCAGAAATTCACCTTATTTGGTGTAAAATGCAGAAATTTCACATATTTCAGGGCAAAAAGGCAGCAATTTCCCTTATTTTGGGGCAAAATTGCAGAAATTTCACTTATTTCAGTGTAATAAGTCAGAAATTCCTCTTTTTTTGAGGCAAAAAAGACAGAAATTCCCTTTGTTTTGAGGGAAAAAGACAGAAATTCCACTTATTTAGAGGCAAAAATGCAGAAATTTCCCTTATTTTGGAGCAAAAATGAAGAAATTTCCCTTTTTTATGGCAAAAAGTTATGCATTCCCCTTATTTTCGGGCAAAAAGGCAGAAATTCCTTGTATTTTGGAGCATGATTGCAGAAATTCCCCTACTTGTGGTGCAGAAAGACAGAAATTCCCTATATGTTGCGGCAAAAAGACAGAAATTCTCCTTATTTTGGGGCAAAACTCAGAAATTCCACTTATTTTGGGGCAAAATTCCAGAAATTTCCCTTATTTTGGGGCAAAATTGCAGAAATTTCACTTATTTTGTGGCAAAATTGCAGAAATTTCACTTATTTCAGGGAAAAAAGGAAGAAATTTTCTTTATTTTGGGGCAAAAAGGCAGAAATTCCTAATATTTTCTGGCAAAAATGCAGAAATTCTCCTTAATTTGAGGTAAAAAGGCTGAAATTCTCTTTATTTGGGGGCAAAAAGGCAGAAATTTCCCTTATTTTAAGGCAAAATTGCAGAAATTTCACTTATTTGGAGGCAAAAAGACAGAAATTCTCCTTATTTTGGGGCAAAACTTAGAAATTCCACTTATTTTGGGGCAAAATTCCAGAAATTTCCCTTATTTAGGAGAAAAATTGCAGAAATTTCACTTATTTTTGGGCAAAATTGCAGAAATTTCACTTATTTCATGGAAAAAAGGAACAAATTTTCCTTATTTTCGGGCAAAAAGTCAGAAATTCCTAATATTTTGTGGCAAAAATGCAGAAATTCCCCTTATTTTGAGGTAAAAAGGCTGAAATTCCCCTTATTTGGGGGCAAAGAGGCAGAAATTTCCCTTATTTTGGGGCAAAATTGGAGAACTTTCACTTATTTCAGGGTAATAATACAGAAATTCCCCTTATTTTGGGGCAAAAAAGACAGAAATTCCCTTTGTTTTGGGGGAAAAAGACAGAAATTCCATTTATTTAGAGGCAAAAAGGCAGAAATTCCCCTTATTTTGGAGCCAAAATGAAGAAATTTCCCTTTTTTATGGCAAAAAGTTATGCATTCCCCTTATTTTTGGGCAAAAAGGCAGAAATTCTCCGTATTTTGGAGCATAATTGCAGAAATTCCCCTAGTTGTCGGGCAGAAAGACAGAAATTCCCTATATGTTGGGGCAAAAAGACAGAAATTCTCCTTATTTTGGGGCAAAACTCAGAAATTCCACTTATTTTGGGGCAAAATTCCAGAAATTTCCCTTATTTTGGGGCAAAATTGGAGAAATTTCACTTATTTCAGGGTAATAATTCAGAAATTCCTCTTATTTTGTGGCAAAAAAGACAGAAATTCCCTTTGTTTTGGGGGAAAAAGACAGAAATTCCATTTATTTAGAGGCAAAAAGGCAGAAATTCCTTTTATTTTGGAGCAAAAATGAAGAAATTTACCTTTTTATGGCAAAAAGGTATGCATTCCCCTTACTTTCGGGATAAAAAGCAGAAATTCCCCGTATTTTGAAGCAAAATTGCAGAAATTCTCATAAATTTCAGGCAAAAAGTCAGAAATTCTCCTTATTTTGGAGCAAAAAGACAGAAGGTCTTTTTTTTTTTGGGAGCAAACTTTCAGAAATTCTTGTTATTTTGGGGAAAAATTGCAGAAATTTCCTTTACATTGGGGCAATATTGCAGAAATTTCCCTATTTTGGGGCAAAAATCAGAAATTCCCCTTCTTTTGGGGCAAAATTCAAGAAATTTCCTTTATTTTGGGGCAAAATTACAGGAATTTACCTTATTTTGGGGCAAAATTGAAGAAATTTACCTTATTTGGTGCAAAATTGCAGAAATTTCACATATTTTCAGGTAAAAAGGCTGAAATTTCCTTCATTTTGGGGCAAAAAGGGAGAAATTCCCCTTATTTTGGGGCAAAATTGCAAAAATTTCCCTTATTATTGGGAAAAATTGCAGAAATTTTCCTTATTTTAGGGCAAAATTGCAGAAATTTCACTTATTTCAGAGAAAAAAGCAAAAATTTTTCTTATTTTGGGGAAAAAGGCAGAAATTTCCATTAATTTGTGGCAAAAATGCAGAAATTCACCTTATTTGGTGTAAAATGCAGAAATTTCACATATTTCAGGGCAAAAAGGCAGCAATTTCCCTTATTTTGGGGCAAAATTGCAGAAATTTCACTTATTTCAGTGTAATAAGTCAGAAATTCCTCTTTTTTTGAGGCAAAAAAGACAGAAATTCCCTTTGTTTTGAGGGAAAAAGACAGAAATTCCACTTATTTAGAGGCAAAAATGCAGAAATTTCCCTTATTTTGGAGCAAAAATGAAGAAATTTCCCTTTTTTATGGCAAAAAGTTATGCATTCCCCTTATTTTCGGGCAAAAAGGCAGAAATTCCCCGTATTTTGGAGCATGATTGCAGAAATTCCCCTACTTGTGGTGCAGAAAGCCAGAAATTTCCTATATGTTGGGGCAAAAAGACAGAAATTCTCCTTATTTTGGGGCAAAACTCAGAAATTCCACTTATTTTGGGGCAAAATTCCAGAAATTTCCCTTATTTTGGGGCAAAATTGCAGAAATTTCACTTATTTTGGGGCAAAATTGCAGAAATTTCACTTATTTCAGGGAAAAAAGGAAGAAATTTTCTTTATTTTGGGGCAAAAAGGCAGAAATTCCTAATATTTTCTGGCAAAAATGCAGAAATTCTTCTTATTTTGAGGTAAAAAGGCTGAAATTCCCCTTATTTGGGGGCAAAAATGCAGAAATTTCTCTAATACTGGGGCAAAATTGCAGAAATTTCACTTATTTCAGGGTAATAATTCAGAAATTTTCCTTATTTTGGGGCAAAAAATACAGAAATTCCATTTGTATGGGGGGAAAAAGACAGAAATTCCATTTATTTAGAGGCAAAAAAGCAGAAATTCCCCTTATTTTGGAGCAAAATTGCAGAAATTTCCCTTTTTATAGCAAAAAGGTATGCATTCTTCTTATTTTCAGGCAAAAAGGCAGAAATTCCCTGTATTTTGGAGTAAAATTGCAGAAATTCCCTTAATTGTAGGGCAAAAAGACAGAAATTCTCCTTATTTTGGGGCAAAAGTCAGAAATTCCACTTATTTTAGAACAAAATTTCAGAAATTTCCCTTATTTTTGGCCAAAATTGCAGAAATTTCACTTATTTTGGGGCAAAATTGCAGAAATTTCACTTATTTCAGGGAAAAAAAGCAGAAATTTTCTTATTTTGGGGCAAAAAGGCAGAAATTTCCCATATTTTGAGGCAAAAATGCAGAAAATCCCCTTATTTTGAGGTAAAAAGGCTGAAATTCCCCTTATTTGGGGGCAAAACGGCAGAAATTTCCCATATTTTGGGGCAAAATTGCAGAAATTTCACTTATTTCAGGGTACTAAGTCAGAAATTTTTCTTACTTTGGGGCAAAAAAGACAGAAATTCCCTTTGTTTTCAGGGAAAAAAACAGAAATTCCACTTATTTAGAGGCAAAAATGCAGAAATTCCCCTTATTTTGGCGCAAAAATGAAGAAATTTCCCTTTTTTATGGCAAAAAGGTATGCATTCTTCTTATTTTCGGGCAAAAGGGCAGAAATTCCCCCTATTTTAGAGCAAAATTGCAGAAATTCCCCTAATTGTGGGGCAAAAAGGCAGAAATTCCCTATATGTTGGGGCAAAAAGACAGAAATTCTCCTTATTTTAAAGCAAAACTCAGAAATTTCACTTATTTTGGGGCAAAATTACAGAAATATCACTTATTTCAGAAAAAAAAAGCAGAAATTTTCTTATTTTGGGGCAAAAAGGCAGAAATTTCTTTTATTTTGGTACAAAATTGCAGAAATTATTCTTATTTTGGGGCAAAAAAGCAGAAATTTCTCATATTTTGGGGCAAAATTGCAGAAAATTTCCTTATTTTGAGGTAAAAAGGCTAAAATTCCCCTTATTTGGTTGCAAAAAGGCAGAAATTTTCCTTATTTGGGGAAAAAATTGCAGAAATTTCACTTATTTCAGGGTAATAAGTCAGAAATTTTCTTTATTTTGGGGCAAAAAAAGACAGAAATTCTCTTTGTTTTGGGGGTAAAAGACAGAAATTCCACTTATTTAGAGGCAAAAAAGCAGAAATTCCCATTATTTTGGAGCAAAAAATGAAGAAATTTCTCTTTTTTATGGCAAAAAGGTATGCATTCTTCTTATTTTCGGGCAAAAAGTCAGAAATTCCCCCTATTTTAGAGCAAAATTGCAGAAATTCCCCTAATTGTGGGGCAAAAAAACAGAAATTCCCTATATGTTGGGGCAAAAAGATAGAAATTCTCCATATTTTGGGGCAAAACTCAGAAATTCCACTTATTTTGGGGCAAAATTGCAAAAATTTCCCTTATTTTGGGGCAAAATTGCAGAAATTTCACTTATTTAGGGGCAAAATTGCAGAAATTTCACTTATTTCAGGGGAAAAAGACAGAAATTTCTTTTATTTTGGTACAAAATTGCAGAAATTTTTCTTATTTTGGGCAAAAAGGCAGAAATTTCCCATATTTTGAGGCAAAAATGCAGAAATTTCACTTATTTCAGGGTAATAAGTCAGAAATTTTCCTTACTTTGGGGCAAAAAAGACAGAAATTCCCTTTGTTTTGGTGGAAAAAGACAGAAATTCCACTTATTTAGAGGCAAAAATGCAGAAATTCCCCTTATTTTGGAGCAAAAATGAAGAAATTTCCCTTTTTTATGGCAAAAAGGTATGCATTCTTCTTATTTTCGGGCAAAAAGGCAGAAATTCCCCATATTTTAGAGCAAAATTGCAGAAATTCCCCTTTTGTGGGGCAAAAAGGCAGAAATTCCCTATATGTTAGGGGAAAAGACAGAAATTCTCCTTATTTTAGAGCAAAACTCAGAAATTTCATTTATTTTGGGGCAAAATTGCAGAAATTTCACTTATTTCAGGGAAAAAAAGCAGAAATTTTCTTATTTTGGGGCAAAAAGGCAGAAATTTCCCATATTTTGAGGCAAAAATGCAGAAATTCCCCTTATTTTGAGGTAAAAAGGTTGAAATTCCCCTTATTTGGGGGCAAAAAGGCAGAAATTTCCCATATTTTGGGGCAAAATTGCAGAAATTTCACTTATTTCAGGGTACTAAGTCAGAAATTTTTCTTACTTTGGGGCAAAAAAGACAGAAATTCCCTTTGTTTTCAGGGAAAAAAACAGAAATTCCACTTATTTAGAGGCAAAAATGCAGAAATTCCCCTTATTTTGGCGCAAAAATGAAGAAATTTCCCTTTTTTATGGCAAAAAGGTATGCATTCTTCTTATTTTCGGGCAAAAAGGCAGAAATTCCCCCTATTTTAGAGCAAAATTGCAGAAATTCCCCTAATTGTGGGGCAAAAAGGCAGAAATTCCCTATATGTTGGGGCAAAAAGACAGAAATTCTCTTTATTTTAAAGCAAAACTCAGAAATTTCACTTATTTTGGGGCAAAATTACAGAAATTTCACTTATTTCAGAAAAAAAAAGCAGAAATTTTCTTATTTTGGGGCAAAAAGGCAGAAATTTCTTTTTATTTGGTACAAAATTGCAGAAATTATTCTTATTTTGGGGCAAAAAAGCAGAAATTTCTCATATTTTGGGGCAAAATTGCAGAAAATTTCCTTATTTTGAGGTAAAAAGGCTAAAATTCCCTTTATTTGGTTGCAAAAAGGCAGAAATTTTCCTTATTTGGGGGAAAAATTGCAGAAATTTCACTTATTTCAGGGTAATAAGTCAGAAATTTTCTTTAATTTGGGGCGAAAAAAGACAGAAATTCTCTTTGTTTTGGGGGTAAAAGACAGAAATTCCACTTATTTAGAGGCAAAAAAGCAGAAATTCCCATTATTTTGGAGCAAAAATGAAGAAATTTCTCTTTTTTATGGCAAAAAGGTATGCATTCTTCTTATTTTCGGGCAAAAAGGCAGAAATTCCCCCTATTTTAGAGCAAAATTGCAGAAATTCCCCTAATTGTGGGGCAAAAAAACAGAAATTCCCTATATGTTGGGGCAAAAAGATAGAAATTCTCCATATTTTGGGGCAAAACTCATAAATTCCACTTATTTTGGGGCAAAATTCCAAAAATTTCCCTTATTTTGGGGCAAAATTGCAGAAATTTCACTTATTTAGGGGCAAAATTGCAGAAATTTCACTTATTTCAGGGGAAAAAGACAGAAATTTCTTTTATTTTGGTACAAAATTGCAGAAATTTTTCTTATTTTGGGCAAAAAGGCAGAAATTTCCCATATTTTGAAGCAAAAATGCAGAAATTTCACTTATTTCAGGGTAATAAGTCAGAAATTTTCCTTACTTTGGGGCAAAAAAGACAGAAATTCCCTTTGTTTTGGTGGAAAAAGACAGAAATTCCACTTATTTAGAGGCAAAAATGCAGAAATTCCCCTTATTTTGGAGCAAAAATGAAGAAATTTCCTTTTTTTATGGCAAAAAGGTATGCATTCTTCTTATTTTCGGGCAAAAAAGCAGAAATTCCCCATATTTTAGAGCAAAATTGCAGAAATTCCCCTTATTGTGGGGCAAAAAGGCAGAAATTCCCTATATGTTGGGGGGAAAAGACAGAAATTCTCCTTATTTTAGAGCAAAACTCAGAAATTTCATTTATTTTGGGGCAAAATTGCAGAAATTTCACTTATTTCAGAAAAAAAAAAGCAGAATTTTTTTTATTTTGGGGCAAAAAGGCAGAAATTTCTTTTATTTTGGTACAAAATTGCAGAAAATTTTCTTATTTTGGGGCAAAAAGGCAGAAATTTCTCATATTTTGGGGCAAAAATGCAGAAAATCCCCTTATTTTGAGGTAAAAAGGCTAAAATTCCCCTTATTTGGTTGCAAAAAGGCAGAAATTTCCCTTATTTTGGGGCAAAATTGCAGAAATTTCACTTATATCAGGGTAATAAGTCAGAAATTTTCCTTATTTTGGGGCAAAAAAGACAGAAATTCCCTTTGTTTTGGGGGAAAAAGACAGAAATTCCACTTATTAAGAGGCAAAAAAGCAGAAATTCCCCTTATTTTGGAGCAAAAATGAAGAAATTTCCCTTTTTTATGGCAAAAAGGTATGCATTCTTCTTGTTTTCGGGCAAAAAGGCAGAAATTCCCCGTTTTTTGGAGCAAAATTGCAGAAATTCCCCTAATTTTGGGGCAAAAAGGCAGAAATTCCCTATATGTTAGGGCAAAACGACAGAAATTCTCCTTATTTTGGGGCAAAATTCAGAAATTCCATTTCTTTTGGTGCAAAATTCCCAAAATTTCCCTTATTTTGGGGCAAAATTGCAGAAAGTTCATTTATTTAGGGGCAAAATTGCAGAAATTTCACTTTTTTCAGGGAAAAAAGGCCGAAATTTTTCATTTTGGGGGGCAAAAAGGCAGAAATTCTTAATATTTTGTGGCAAAAATGCAGAAATTTCCCTTATTTTGAGGTAAAAAGGCTGAAATTCCCCTTATTTGGGGGCAAAAATGCAGAAATTTCTCTAATACTGGGGCAAAATTGCAGAAATTTCACTTATTTCAGGGTAATAATTCAGAAATTTTCCTTATTTTGGGGCAAAAAAATACAGAAATTCCATTTGTATGGGGGGAAAAAGACAGAAATTCCATTTATTTAGAGGCAAAAAAGCAGAAATTCCCCTTATTTTGGAGCAAAATTGCAGAAATTTCCCTTTTTATAGCAAAAAGGTATGCATTCTTCTTATTTTCAGGCAAAAAGGCAGAAATTCCCTGTATTTTGGAGTAAAATTGCAGAAATTCCCTTAATTGTAGGGCAAAAAGACAGAAATTCTTCTTATTTTGGGGCAAAACACAGAAATTCCACTTATTTTAGAACAAAATTTCAGAAATTTCCCTTATTTTTGGCCAAAATTGCAGAAATTTCACTTATTTTGGGGCAAAATTGCAGAAATTTCACTTATTTCAGGGAAAAAAGCAGAAATTTTCTTATTTTGGGGCAAAAAGGCAGAAATTTCCCATATTTTGAGGCAAAAATGCAGAAATTCCCCTTATTTTGAGGTAAAAAGGCTGAAATTCCCCTTATTTGGGGGCAAAAAGGCAGAAATTTCCCATATTTTGGGGCAAAATTGCAGAAATTTCACTTATTTCAGGGTACTAAGTCAGAAATTTTTCTTACTTTGGGGCAAAAAAGACAGAAATTCCCTTTGTTTTCAGGGAAAAAAACAGAAATTCCACTTATTTAGAGGCAAAAATGCAGAAATTCCCCTTATTTTGGCGCAAAAATGAAGAAATTTCCCTTTTTTATGGCAAAAAGGTATGCATTCTTCTTATTTTCGGGCAAAAAGGCAGAAATTCCCCCTATTTTAGAGCAAAATTGCAGAAATTCCCCTAATTGTGGGGCAAAAAGGCAGAAATTCCCTATATGTTGGGGCAAAAAGACAGAAATTCTCTTTATTTTAAAGCAAAACTCAGAAATTTCACCTATTTTGGGGCAAAATTCCAGAAATTTCCCTTATTTTGGGGCAAAATTGGAGAAATTTCACTTATTTCAGGGTAATAATTCAGAAATTCCCCTTATTTTGGGGCAAAAAAAGACAGAAATTCCCTCTGTTTTGGGGGAAAAAGACAGAAATTCCATTTATTTAGAGGCAAAAAGGCAGAAATTCCCCTTATTTTGGAGCCAAAATGAAGAAATTTACCTTTTTATGGCAAAAAGGTATGCATTCCCCTTACTTTCGGGATAAAAAGCAGAAATTCCCCGTATTTTGAAGCAAAATTGCAGAAATTCTCATAATTTTCAGGCAAAAAGACAGAAATTCTCCTTATTTTGGGGCAAAAAGACAGAAGATCTTTTTTTTTGGGAGCAAACATTCAGAAATTCTCGTTATTTTGGGGCAAAATTGCAGAAATTTCCTTTACATTGGGGCAAAATTGCAGAAATTTCCCTTATTTTGGGGCAAAAATCAGAAATTCCCCTTCTTTTGGGGCAAAATTCAAGAAATTTCCTTTATTTTGGGGCAAAATTACAGGAATTTACCTTATTTTGGGGCAAAATTGAAGAAATTTACCTTATTTGGTGCAAAATTGCAGAAATTTCACATATTTTCAGGTAAAAAGGCTGAAATTTCCTTCATTTTGGGGCAAAAAGGGAGAAATTCCCCTTATTTTGGGGCAAAATTGCAAAAATTTCCCTTATTATTGGGAAAAATTGCAGAAATTTTCCTTATTTTAGGGCAAAATTGCAGAAATTTCACTTATTTCAGAGAAAAAAGCAAAAATTTTTCTTATTTTGGGGAAAAAGGCAGAAATTTCCATTAATTTGTGGCAAAAATGCAGAAATTCACCTTATTTTGGTGTAAAATGCAGAAATTTCACATATTTCAGGGCAAAAAGGCAGCAATTTCCCTTATTTTGGGGCAAAATTGCAGAAATTTCACTTATTTCAGTGTAATAAGTCAGAAATTCCCCTTATTTTGAGGCAAAAAAGACAGAAATTCCCTTTGTTTTGAGGGAAAAAGACAGAAATTCAACTTATTTAGAGGCAAAAATGCAGAAATTTCCCTTATTTTGGAGCAAAAATGAAGAAATTTCCCTTTTTTATGGCAAAAAGTTATGCATTCCCCTTATTTTCGGGCAAAAAGGCAGAAATTCCCCATATTTTGGAGCATGATTGCAGAAATTCCCCTAGTTGTGGTGCAGAAAGCCAGAAATTTTCTATATGTTGGGGCAAAAAGACAGAAATCTCCTTATTTTGGGGCAAAACTCAGAAATTCCACTTATTTTGGGGCAAAATTCCAGAAATTTCCCTTATTTTGGGGCAAAATTGCAGAAATTTCACTTATTTTGGGGCAAAATTGCAGAAATTTCACTTATTTCAGGGAAAAAAGGAAGAAATTTTCTTTATTTTGGGGCAAAAAGGCAGAAATTCCTAATATTTTCTGGCAAAAATGCAGAAATTCCCCTTATTTTGAGGTAAAAAGGCTGAAATTCCCCTTATTTGGGGGCAAAAAGGCAGAAATTTCCCTTATTTTAAGGCAAAATTGCAGAAATTTCACTTATTTGGAGGCAAAAAGACAGAAATTCTCCTTATTTTGGGGCAAAACTTAGAAATTCCACTTATTTTGGGGCAAAATTCCAGAAATTTCCCTTATTTTGGGGAAAAATTGCAGAAATTTCACTTATTTTTGGGCAAAATTGCAGAAATTTCACTTATTTCATGGAAAAAAGGAACAAATTTTCCTTATTTTCGGGCAAAAAGTCAGAAATTCCTAATATTTTGTGGCAAAAATGCAGAAATCCCCCTTATTTTGAGGTAAAAAGGCTGAAATTCCCCTTATTTGGGGGCAAAGAGGCAAAAATTTCCCTTATTTTGGGGCAAAATTGGAGAAATTTCACTTATTTCAGGGTAATAATTCAGAAATTCCCCTTTATTTTGGGGCAAAAAAGACAGAAATTCCCTTTGTTTTGGGGGAAAAAGACAGAAATTCCATTTATTTAGAGGCAAAAAGGCAGAAATTCCCCTTATTTTGGAGCAAAAATTAAGAAATTTACCTTTTTATGGCAAAAAGGTATGCATTCTTCTTACTTTCGGGATAAAAAGCAGAAATTCCCCGTATTTTGAAGCAAAATTGCAGAAATTCTCATAATTTTCAGGCAAAAAGGCAGAAATTCTCCTTATTTTGGGGCAAAAATACAGAAGATCTTTTTTTTTTGGGGAGCAAACATTCAGAAATTCTCATTATTTTGGGGCAAAATTGCAGAAATTTCCTTTACATTGGGGCAAAATTGCAGAAATTTCCCTTATTTTGGGGCAAAAATCAGAAATTCCCCTTCTTTTGGGGCAAAATTCAAGAAATTTCCTTTATTTTGGGGCAAAATTACAGGAATTTACCTTATTTTGGGGCAAAATTGAAGAAATTTACCTTATTTGGTGCAAAATTGCAGAAATTTCACTTATTTTCAGGTAAAAAGGCTGAACTTTCCTTCATTTTGGGGCAAAAAGGGAGAAATTCCCCTTATTTTGGGGCAAAATTGCAGAAATTTCCCTTATTATTGGGAAAAATTGCAGAAATTTTCCTTATTTTAGGGCAAATTTGCAGAAATTTCACTTATTTCAGATAAAAAAGCAAAAATTTTTCTTATTTTGGGGCAAAAAGGCAGAAATTTCCATTAATTTGTGGCAAAAAGGCAGAAATTCACCTTATTTTGGTGTAAAATGCAGAAATCTCACATATTTCAGGGCAAAAAGGCAGCAATTTCCCTTATTTTGGGGCAAAATTGCAGAAATTTGACTTATTTCAGTGTAATAAGTCAGAAATTCCCCTTATTTTGAGGCAAAAAAGACAGAAATTCCCTTTGTTTTGAGGGAAAAAGACAGAAATTCCACTTATTTAGAGGCAAAAATGCAGAAATTTCCCTTATTTTGGAGCAAAAATGAAGAAATTTCCCTTTTTTATGGCAAAAAGTTATGCATTCCCCTTATTTTCGGGCAAAAAGGCAGAAATTCCCCGTATTTTGGAGCATAATTGCAGAAATTCCCCTAGTTGTGGTGCAGAAAGACAGAAATTCCCTATATGTTGGGGCAAAAAGACAGAAATTCTCCTTATTTTGGGGCAAAACTCAGAAATTCCACTTATTTTGGAGCAAAATTCCAGAAATTTCCCTTATTTTGGGGCAAAATTGCAGAAATTTCACTTATTTTGGGGCAAAATTGCAGAAATTTCACTTATTTCAGGGAAAAAAGGAAGAAATTTTTTTTATTTTGGGGCAAAAAGGCAGACATTCCTAATATTTTCTGGCAAAAATGCAGAAATTCCCCTTATTTTGAGGTAAAAAGGCTGAATTTCTCCTTATTTGGGGGCAAAAAGGCAGAAATTTCCCTTATTTTAAGGCACAATTGCAGAAATTTCACTTATTTGGAGGCAAAAAGACAGAAATTCTCCTTATTTTGGGGCAAAACTTAGAAATTCCACTTATTTTGGGGCAAAATTCCAGAAATTTCCCTTATTTTGGGGAAAAATTGCAGAAATTTCACTTATTTTTGGGCAAAATTACAGAAATTTCACTTATTTCAGGGAAAAAAGGAACAAATTTTCCTTATTTTCGGGCAAAAAGTCAGAAATTCCTAATATTTTGTGGCAAAATTGCAGAAATTCCCCTTATTTTGAGGTAAAAAGGCTGAAATTCCCCTTATTTGGGGGCAAAGAGGCAGAAATTTCCCTTATTTTGGGGCAAAATTGGAGAACTTTCACTTATTTCAGGGTAATAATTCAGAAATTCCCCTTATTTTGGGGCAAAAAAGACAGAAATTCCCTTTGTTTTGGGGGAAAAAGACAGAAATTCCATTTATTAAGTGGCAAAAAGGCAGAAATTCCCCTTATTTTTGAGCAAACATGAAGAAATTTACCTTTTTATGGCAAAAAGGTATGCATTCCCCTTACTTTCGGGATAAAAAGCAGAAATTCCCCGTATTTTGAAGCAAAATTGCAGAAATTCTCATAATTTTCAGGCAAAAAGGCAGAAATTCTCCTTATTTTGGGGCAAAAAGACAGAAGATCTTTTTTTTTTGGGGAGCAAACATTCAGAAATTCTCGTTATTTTGGGGCAAAATTGCAGAAATTTCCTTTACATTGGGGCAAAATTGCGGAAATTTCCCTTATTTTGGGGCAAAAATCAGAAATTCCCCTTCTTTTGGGGCAAAATTCAAGAAATTTCCTTTATTTTGGGGCAAAATTACAGGAATTTACCATATTTTGGGGCAAAATTGAAGAAATTTACCTTATTTGGTGCAAAATTGCAGAAATTTCAGTTATTTTCAGGTAAAAAGGCTGAAATTTCCTTCATTTGGGGGCAAAAAGAAAGAAATTCCTTTTATTTTGGGGCAAAATTGCAGAAATTTCCCTTATTATTAGGAAAAATTGCAGAAATTTTCCTTATTTTAGGGCAAAATTGCAGAAATTTCACTTATTTCAGAGAAAAAAAGCAAAAATTTTTCTTATTTTGGGGCAAAAAGGCAGAAATTTCCATTAATTTGTGGCAAAAAGGCAGAAATTCACCTTATTTTGGTGTAAAATGCAGAAATTTCACATATTTCAGGGCAAAAAGGCAGCAATTTCCCTTATTTTGGGGCAAAATTGCAAAAATTTCACTTATTTCAGTGTAATAAGTCAGAAATTCCCCTTATTTTGAGGCAAAAAAGACAGAAATTCCCTTTGTTTTGAGGGAAAAAGACAGAAATTCCACTTATTTAGAGGCAAAAATGCAGAAATTTCCCTTATTTTGGAGCAAAAATGAAGAAATTTCCCTTTTTTATGGCAAAAAGTTATGCATTCCCCTTATTTTCAGGCAAAAAGGCAGAAATGCCCCGTATTTTGGAGCAAAATTGCAGAAATTCCCCTAATTTTGGGGCAAAATGCAGAAATTCCCTTTATTTTGGGGCAAAAATCAGAAATTCCCCTTATTTTGGGGCAAAATTGCAGAAATTTCACTTATTTCAGTGTATTAAGTCAGAAATTCCCCCTATTTTGAGGCAAAAAAGACAGAAATTCCCTTTGTTTTTAGGGAAAAAGAAAGAAATTCCACTTATTTAGAGGCAAAAATGCAGAAATTTCCCTTATTTTGGAGCAAAAATGAAGAAATTTCCCTTTTTTATAGCAAAAAGTTATGCATTCCACTTATTTTCGGGCAAAAACCCAGAAATTCCCCGTATTTTCGAGCATAATTGCAGAAATTCTTTTAGTTGTTGTGCAGAAAGACAGAAATTCCCTATATGTTGGGGCAAAAAGACAGAAATTCTCCTTATTTTGGGGCAAAACTCAGAAATTCTACTTATTTTGGGGCAAAATTCCAGAAATTTCCATTATTATGGGGCAAAATTGCAGAAATTTCCCTTATTTTGGGGCAAAATTGCAGAAATTTCACTTATTTCAGGGTAATGAGTCAGAAATTTTCCTTATTTTGGGGCAAAAATTACAGATAATCCCTTTGTTTTGGGGGAAAAAGACAGAAATTCCACTTATTTAGAGGCAAAAAAGCAGAAATTCCCTTTATTTTTGAGCAAAAATGAAGAAATTTCCCTTTTTTAAGGCAAAAAGTTATGCATTGTTTATGTTTTCAGGCAAAAAGGCAGAAATTCCTCGTATTTTGGAGCAAAATTGCAGAAATTCCCCTAATTGTGGGGCAAAAATGCAGAAATTCCTTATATGTTGGGGCAAAAAAACAGAAATTCTCCTTATTTTGGTGCAAAACTCAGAAATTCCACTTATTTTGGGGCAAAATTCCAGAAATTTCCCTTATTCTGGAACAAAATTGCAGAAATTTCACTTATTTTGTGGCAGAATTGCAGAAATTTTACTTATTTCAGGGAAAAAGTTAGAAATTTTCCTTATTTTGGGTCAAAAAGGCAGGAATTCCCCTTATTTTGAGGTAAAAAGGCTGAAATTCCCCTTATTTGAGAGCAAAAAGGCAGAAATTTCTCTTATTTTGGGGAAAATTGCAGAAATTTAACTTATTTCAGGGTAATAAGTAAGAAATTCCCCTATTTTGGGGCAAAAAAGACAGAAATTCCCTGTGTTTTGGAGGAAAAGACAGAAATTCCACTTATTTAGAGGCAAAAAGGCAGAAATTTCCCTTATTTTGGAGCAAAAATGAAGAAATTTACCTTTTTATGGCAAAAAGGTATGCATTCCCCTTACTTTCGGGATAAAAAGCAGAAATTCCCCGTATTTTGAAGCAAAATTGCAGAAATTCTCATAATTTTCGGGCAAAAAGGCAGAAATTCTTTTTATTTGGGGGCAAAAAGACAGAAAATCTCCTTTTTTTGGGAACAAACAGTCAGAAATTTCCCTTATTTTGGGGCAAAATTGCAGAAATTTAATTTACATTGGGGCAATATTTCAGAAATTTCCCTTATTTTGGGGCAAAATTGCAGAAATTTCACTTATTTCAGGGTAATAAGTCAGAAATTCCCCTTATTTTGGGGCAAAAAAGACAGAAATTCCCTTTGTTTTGGGGGAAAAAGACAGAAATTCCACTTATTTAGAGACATAAAGGCAGAAATTCTCTTTATTTTGGAGCAAAAATGAAGAAATTTCCCTTTTTATGGATAAAGGTATGCATTCCCATTATTTTCAGGCAAAAAGGCAGAAATTCCCGTATTTTGGAGCAAAATTGCAGAAATTCTTCTAATTGGGCAAAAATGCAGAAATTCCCTATATGTTGGGGCAAAAAGACAGAAATTCTCTTTATTTTGGGGCAAAACTCAGAAATTCTACTTATTTTGGGGCAAAATTCCAGAAATTCCCCTTGTTTTGGGAAAAATTGCAAAAATTTCACTTATTTTAGGGCAAAATTGCAGAAATTTCACTTATTTCAGAGAAAAAAGGCAGAAATTTTCCTTATTTTGGGTCAAAAATGCAAAAATTCCTAATATTTTGTGGCAAAAATGCAGAAATTCCCCTTATATTGAGGTGAAAATGCTGAAATTCCTTTTATTTGGGGGCAAAAAGGCAGGGATTTCCCTAATTTTGGGGCAAAATTTCAGAAATTTTACTTATTTCAGGGTAATAAGTCAGAAATTTTCCTGATTTTGGGGCAAAAAAAAACCAGAAAATCCCTTTATTTTGGAGGAAAAAACAGAAATTCCACTTAGTTAGAGGCAAAAAAGCAGAAATTCCCCTTATTTTGGAGCAAAAAAGAAGAAATTTCTCTTTTTTAAGGCAAAAAGTTACGCATTCTTCTTATTTTGGGGCAAAAAGGCAGAAATTCCCCGTAATTTGTAGCAAAATAGCAGAAATTCCCCTAATTGTGGGTCAAAAATGCAGAAATTCCCTATATGTTGGGGCAAAAAAAAAAAGAAATTCTCTTTATTTTGGGGCAAAACTCAGAAATTCCACATATTTTGGGGCAAAATTCCAGAAATTTCCCTTATTTTGGGGCAAAATTGCAGAAATTTCACTTATTTTGGGGCAAAATTGGAGAAATTTCACTTATTTCAGGGAAAAAATGCAGAAATTTTCCTTATTTTGGGGCAATAATGCAGAAATTCCTTTTATTTTGAGGTAAAAAGCCTGAAATTTCCCTTATTTGGGGGCAAATAGGCAGAAATTTCCCTTATTTTGGGGCAAAATTGCAGAATTTTCACTAATTTCACGGTAATAAGTAAGAAATTCCCCTTATTTTGGGGTAAAAAATACAGAAATTTCCTTTGTTTTGGGAGAAAAAGACAGAAATTCCACTTATTTAGCGGCAAAAAGGCAGAAATTCCCCCTTATTTTGGAGCAAAAATGAAGAAATTTACCTTTTTATGTCAAAAAGGTATGCATTCCACTTACTTTCGGGATAAAAGCAGAAATTCCCCGTATTTTGAAGCAAAATTGCAGAAATTCTCATAATTTTCAGGCAAAAAGGCAGAAATTCTCCTTTTTTTGGGGCAAAAAGGCACAAAATCTCCTTTTTTTGGGAACAAACAGTCAGAAATTCCTCTTATTTTGGGGCAAAATTGCAGAAATTTCCTCTACATTGTGGCAAAATTGCAGATATTTCCCTTATTTTGGGGCAAAATTGAAGAAATTTCACTTATGTCAGAGTAATAAGTCAGAAATTCTCCGTATTTTGGGGCAAAAAAGACAGAAATTACCTTTGTTTTGGGGGAAAACGACAGAAATTCCACTTATTTAGAGGCAAAAGGGCAGTAATTCCCCGTATTTTGCAGCAAAATTGCAGAAATTCCCCTAATTTTGGGGCAAAAGGCAAAAATTCCCTTTATTTTGGGGCAAAAATCAGATATTCCCCTTATTTTAGGGCAAAATTCCAGAAATTTCTTTTATTTTGGGGCAAAATTCCAGAAATTTACCTTATTTAAGGGCAAAATTGCAAAAATTTCCCTTATTTGGGGCAAAATTGCAGAAATTTCAGTTATTTTCAAGTAAAAAGGCTGAAATTTCCTATATTTTGGGGCAAAAAGGGAGAAATTCCCCTTATTTTGGGGCAAAATTGCAGAAATTTCCCTTATTATGGGATAAAATTGCAAAAATTTCCCTTATTTTAGGGCAAAATTGCAGAAATTTCACTTATTTCAGAGAAAAAAAGCAAAAATTTTTTTTTATTTTGGGGCAAAAAGGCAGAAATTCCCATTATTTTGGGGCAAAAATGCAGAAATTCACCTTATTTTGGGGTAAAATTGCAGAAATTTCACATATTTCAAAGCAAAAAGTCAGAAATTTTTTTTATTTTGGGGCAAAATTCCTGAAATTCCCCTTGTTTTGGGAAAAATTGCAAAAATTTCACTTATTTTAGGGCAAAATTGCAGAAATTTCACTTATTTCAGAGAAAAAAGGCAGAAATTTTCCTTATTTTGGGTCAAAAAGGCAGAAATTCCTAATATTTTGTGGCAAAAATGCAGAAATTCCCCTTATATTGAGGTGAAAAGGCTGAAAATCCCCTTATTTGGGGGCAAAAAGGCAGAGATTTCCCTTATTTTGGGGCAAAATTTCAGAAATTTTACTTATTTCAGGGTAATAAGTGAGAAATTTTCCTGATTTGGGGGCAAAAAAAAAAAGAGAAAATCCCTTTATTTTGGAGGAAAAAACAGAAATTCCACTTAGTTAGAGGCAAAAAAGCAGAAATTCCCCTTATTTGGAACAAAAAAGAAGAGATTTCCCTTTTTTAAGGCAAAAAGTTATGCATTCTTCTTATTTTCGGGCAAAAAGGCAGAAATTCCCCGTAATTTGGAGCAAAATTGCAGAAATTCCCCTAATTGTGGGTCAAAAATGCTGAAATTCCCTATATGTTGGGGCAAAAAAAAAAGAAATTCTCTTTACTTTGGGGCAAAACTCAGAAATTCCACATATTTTGGAGCAAAATTCCAGAAATTTCCCTTATTTTGGGGCAAAATTGCAGAAATTTCAATTATTTTGGGGCAAAATTGGAGAAATTTCACTTATTTCAGGGAAAAAAGGCAGAAATTTTCCTTATTTTGGGGCAAAAATGCAGAAATTCCCGTTATTTTGAGGTAAAAAGCCTGAAATTTTTCTTATTTGGGGGCAAAAAGGCAGAAATTTCCCTTATTTTGGGGCAAAATTGCAGAAATTTCACTTATTTCAGGGTAATAAGTCAGAAATTCCCCTTATTTTGGGGTAAAAAAGACAGAAATTTTCTTTGTTTTGGGGGAAAAAGACAGAAATTCCACTTATTTAAAGGCAAAATGGCAGAAATTCCCCTTATTTTGGAGCAAAAATGAAGAAATTTACCTTTTTATGTCAAAAAGGTATGCATTCCACTTACTTTCAGGATAAAAGCAGAAATTCCCCGTATTTTGAAGCAAAATTGCAGAAATTCTCATAATTTTCGGGCAAAAAGGCAGAAATTCTCTTTTTTGGGGGGCAAAAAGGCACAAAATTTCCTTTTTTTGGGAACAAACAGTCAGAAATTCCTCTTATTTTGGGGCAAAATTGCAGAAATTTCATTTACATTGTGGCAAAATTGCAGATATTTCCCTTATTTTGGGGCAAAATTGAAGAAATTTCACTCATGTCAGAGTAATAAGTCAGAAATTCTCCATATTGTGGGGCAAAAAAGACAGAAATTACCTTTGTTTTGGTGGAAAAAGACAGAAATTCCACTTATTTAGAGGCAAAAAGGCAGTAATTCCCCGTATTTTGCAGCAAAATTGCAGAAATTCCCCTAATTTTGGGGCAAAAGGCAAAAATTCCCTTTATTTTGGGGCAAAAATCAGAAATTCTCCTTATTTTGGGGCAAAATTCCAGAAATTTCTTTTATTTTGGGGCAAAATTCCAGAAATTTCTTTTATTTTGGGGCAAAATTGCAGAAATTTACCTTATTTTAGGGCAAAATTGCAAAAAGTTCCCTTATTTTGGGCAAAATTGCAGAAATTTCAGTTATTTTCAAGTAAAAAGGCTGAAATTTCCTATATTTTGGGGCAAAAAGGGAGAAATTCTCCTTATTTTGGGGCAAAATTTCAGAAATTTACCTTATTATGGGATAAAATTGCAGAAATTTCCCTTATTTTAGGGCAAAATTGCAGAAATTTCAATTATTTCAGAGAAAAAAAGCAAAATTTTTTTTTATTTTGGGGCAAAAAGGCAGAAATTCCCATTATTTTGGGGCAAAAATGCAGAAATTCACCTTATTTAGGGGTAAAATTGCAGAAATTTCACATATTTCAGGGCAAAATGGCAGAAATTTCTTTTATTTTGGGGCAAAATTCCTGAAATTTCCCTTGTTTTGGGAAAAATTGCTAAAATTTCACCTATTTTAGGGCAAAATTGCAGAAATTTCACTTATTTCAGAGAAAAAAGGCACAAATTTTCCTTATTTTGGGTCAAAAAGGCAGAAATTCCTAATATTTTGTGGCAAAAATGCAGAAATTCCCCTTATATTGAGGTGCAAATGCTGGAATTCCCCTTTTTGGGGGGCAAAATGGCAGAGATTTCCCTTATTTTGGGGCAAAATTTCAGAAATTTCACTTATTTCAGGGTAATAAGTCAGAAATTCCCCTTATTTTGGGGTAAAAAAGACAGAAATTTTCTTCGTTTTGGGGGAAAAAGACAGAAATTCCACTTATTTCGAGGCAAAAAGGCAGAAATTCCCCTTATTTTGGAGCAAAAATGAAGAAATTTACCTTTTTATGTCAAAAAGGTATGCATTCCACTTACTTTAAGGATAAAAGCAGAAATTCCCTGTATTTTGAAGCAAAATTGCAGAAATTCTCATAATTTTCGGGCAAAAAGGCAGAAATTCTCCTTATTTTGGGGCAAAAAGGCACAAAATCTCCTTTTTTTGGGAACAAACAGTCAGAAATTCCTCTTATTTTGGGGCAAAATTGCAGATATTTCCTTTACATTGTGGCAAAATTGCAGAAATTTCCCTTATTTTGGGGCCAAATTGAAGAAATTTCACTTATGTCAGGGTAATAAGTCAGAAATTCTCTGTATTTTGGGGCAAAAAAGACAGAAATTACCTTTGTTTTGGGGGAAAAAGACAGAAATTCCACTTATTTAGAGGCAATAAGGCAGTAATGCCCCGTATTTTGCAGCAAAATTGCAGAAATTCCCCTAATTTTGGGGCAAAAGTCAAAAATTCCCTTTATTTTGGGGCAAAAATCAGAAATTCCTCTTATTTTGGGGCAAAATTCCAGAAATTTCTTTTATTTTGAGGCAAAATTGCAGAAATTTACCTTATTTTAGGGCAATATTGCAAAAATTTCCCTTATTTGGGGCAAAATTGAAGAAATTTCAGTTATTTTCAAGTAAAAAGGCTGAAATTTCCTATATTTTGGGGCAAAAAGGGAGAAATTCTCCTTATTTTGGGGCAAAATTGCAGAAATTTCCCTTATTATGGGATAAAATTGCAGAAATTTCCCTTATTTTAGGGCAAAATTGCAGAAATTTCACTTATTTCAGAGAAAAAAAGCAAAAATTTTTTTTATTTTGGGGCAAAAAGGCAGAAATTCCCATTATTTTGGGGCAAAAATGCAGAAATTCACCTTATTTTGGGGTAAAATTACAGAAATTTCACATATTTCAGGGCAAAAAAACAGAAATTTCTTTTATTTTGGGGCAAAATTGCAGAAATTTCACATATTTCAGGGTAATAAGTCAGAAATTCCCCTTATTTTGGGGCCAAAAAGAGAGAAATTCCCTTTGTTTTGGGGCAATAAGGCAGAAATTCCACATATTGAGAAGCAAAAAGGCAGAAATTCCCCTAATTTTGGAGCAAAAATGAAAAAATTTCCCTATTTTATGGCAAAAGTTTATGCATTCCCTTTATTTTTGGGCAAAAAGGCAGAAATTCCCCGTATTTTTGGGGCAGAATTGCAGAAATTCTCCTAATTGTGATGCCAAAAGGCAGAAATTCCCTATATATTGGGGCAAAAAGACAGAAATTCTCCTTATTTGGGGCAAAACTCAGAAATTCCACTTATTTTGGGGCAAAATTGCAGAAATTTCACTTATTTTGGGGCAAAATTGCAGAAATTTCACTTATTTCAGGGAAAAAATGCAGATTCTCCTTATTTTTGGGAAAAAGGCAGAAATTCCTAATATTTTGTGGCAAAAATGCAGAAATTCCCCTTATTTTGAGGTAAAAATGCTGAAATTCTCCTTTTTTGGGGGGCAAAAAGGCAGAAATTTCTCTAAATTTGGGGCAAAATTGCAGAAATTTCACGTATTGCAGGCTAATAAGTCAGAAATTTTTCTTATTTTGGGGCAAAAATGACAGAAAAATACCTTGTTTCAGAAGAAAAAGACAGAAATTCCACTTATTTAGAGGCAAAAAGGCAGAAATTCCCTTTTTTTGAGGCAAAAATGAAGAAATTTCCCTTTTTATGGCAAAAAGGTTTGCATTCCCATTATTTTCGGGCAAAAAGGCAGATATTCCCCGTATTTTAAAGCAAAATTGCAGAAATTCCCTTAATTTTGGGGCCAAAATCAGAAATTCCCTTTATTTTGGGGCAAAATTCAAGAAATTTCCTTTATTTTGGGGCAAAATAGCAGGAATTTACCTTATATTGGAGCAAAATTGCAGAAATTTCCCTTATATGTGGCAAAATTGCAGAAATTTCACTTATTTTCAGGTAAAAATGCTGAAATTTTCTTTATTTTGGGGCAAAAAGAGAGAAATTCCCCTTATTATGAAGCAAAATTGCAAAAATTTCCCTTATTATATAAAAATATTGCAGAAATTTCTCTTAATTTAAAGCAAAATTGCAGATATTTCACTTATTTAAGAGAAAAAAAGCAGAAATTTTTCTTATTTTGAGGCAAAAAGGCAGAAATTACCATTATTTTGGGGCAAAATGCAGAAATTCACCTTAATTTGGGGTAAAATTGCGGAATTTTCACATATTTCAGGGCAAAAAGTCAGACACTTCCCTTATTTTGGGGCAAAAAATACAGAAATTCCCTTTGTTTTGGGGGAAAAAGACAGAAATTCCAATTATTTACAGGCAAAAATGCAGAAATTCCTCTTATTTTGGAGCAAAAATGAAGAAATTTCCATTTTTTATGGCAAAAAGTTATGCATTTCCCTTATTTTTGGGAAAAAAGGCAGAAATTTCCCGTATTTTGGAGCAAAATTGCAGAAATTCCCCTAATTGTTGGGCAAAAAGGCAGAAATTCCCAATATGTTGGTGCAAAAAGACAGAAATTCTCCTTATTTTGGGGCAAAACTCAGAAATTCCACTTCTTTTGGGACAAAATTCCAGAAATTTCCCTTATTTTGGGGCAAAATTGCAGAAATTTCACTTATTTTGGGGCACAATTGCAGAAATTTCACTTATTTCAGGGAAAAAAGGCAGAAATTTTTATTATTTTGGGGCAAAAAAACAGAAATTCCTAATATTTTGTGGCAAAAATGCAGAAATTCCTCTTATTTTGAGGTAAAAAGGCTGAATTCCCCTTATTTGCAGGCAAAAAGGCAGAAATTTCCCTTATTTTGAGTCAGAATTGCAGAAATTTCACTTATTTCAGGGTAATGAGTCAGAAATTTCCCTTATTTTGGGGCAAAAAAAAGAGAAATTTCCTTTGTTTTGTGGGTAAAAGACAGAAATTCCACTCATTTAGAGGCAAAAAGACAGAAATTCCCCTTATTTTGGAGCAAAAATGAAGAAATTTCATTTTTTATGGCAAAAAGTTATGCATTCCCATTATTTTCGGGCAAAAAGGCAGAAATTCCCCGGATTTTTAAGCAAAATTGCAGAAATTCCCCTAATTTTGGGGCAAAAGGCAGAAATTCCCTTTATTTTGGGGCAAAAATCAGACAATCCCTTTATTTTGGGGCAAAATTCAAGATATTTCCTTTATTTTGGAGCAAAATTGGAGGAATTTACCTTATTTTGGGGCAAAATTGCAGAAATTTCCCTTATTTGGGGCAAAATTGCAGAAATTTCACTTATTTTCAGGAATAAAGGCTGAAATTTTCTTTATTTTGGGGCAAAAGAAAGAATTTCTTCTTATTTTGGGGCAAAATTGCAGAAATTTCTCTTATTATAGGGAAAAATTGCAGAAATTTTCCTTATTTTAGGGCAAATTGCAGAAATTTCACTTATTTCAGAGAAAAAAAGCCAAAATTTTTCTTATTTTGGGGCAAAAATGCAGAAATTCCCATTATTTTGGGGCAAAAAGGCAGAAATTCGACTTATTTTGGGGTAAAATTGCAGAAATTTCACATATTTCAGGTCAAAAAATCAGAAATCTTCCTTTTTTTGGGGCAAAATTGTAGAAATTTCACTTATTTCATGGAAATAAGTCAGAAATTTCCCTTATTTTGAGGCAAAAAAGACAGAAATTCCCTTTGTTTTGGGGGAAAAAGACAGAAATTCCACTTAGTTAGAGGCAAAAATGCAGAAATTCCACTTATTTTGGAGCAAAAATGAAGAAATTTCCCTTTTTTATAGCTAAAAGTTATGCATTTCCCTTATTATCGGGCAAAAAGGCAGAAATTCCCCGTATTTTGGAGCAAAATTGCAAAAATTCCCCTAATTGTGGGGCAAAAAGGCAGAAATTCCCAATATGTTGGGGCCATAAGACAGAAATTCTCCTTATTTTGCGGCAAAACTCATAAATTCCACTTATTTTGGCACAAAATTCCAAAATTTCGCTTATTTTGGGGCAAAATTGCAGAAATTTCACTTATTTTGGGGCAAAATTGCAGAAATTTCACTTTTTTCAGGAAAAAAAGGCAGAAATTTTTCTTATTTTGGGGCAAAAATGCAGAAATTCTCAATATTTTTTGGTAAAAATGCAGAAATTCCCCTTATTTTGAGGTAAAAAGGCTGAAATACCTTTTATTTGGGGGCAAAAAGGCAGAAATTTCCCTTATTTTGGGGCAAAAAAACAGAAATTCCCCTTATTTTGTGGCAAAAAGGCAGAAATTTCTTTTATTTCGGGGCAAAATTGCAGAAATTTCACTTATTTCAGGGCATAATTTACAAATTCCTTTTATTTTGGGGCCAAAAGAGAGAAATTCCGTTTATTCTTGCGTAAAAAGGCAGAAATTTCTATTATTTTGAGGTAAAAAGGCAGAAATTCCTCTTATTTTGGGGCAAAAATGAAGAAATTTCCCTTTTTTGTGGCAAAAGTTATACATTCCCCTTACTTTCGTGATAAAAAGCAGAAATTCCCTGTATTATGAAGTAAAATTGCAGAAATTGTCATAATTTTCAGGCAAAAAAGCAGAAATTCTCTATATTTTTGGGCAAAAGACAGAAAATCTCCTGTTTTCGGCAGCAAACAGTCAGAAATTCCCCTTATTTTGGGGCAGAATTGCAGAAATTACCTTTACATTGGGGCAAAATTGCAGAAATTTCCTTTATTTTGGGGCAAAATTGCAGAAATTTCACTTATTTCAGGGTAATAAGTCTGAAATTCCCCTTATTTTGGGGCAAAAAAGACAGAAATTCCTTTTGTTTGGGGGGAAAAAGACAGAAATTCCACTTATTTAGAGGCAAAAAAGCAGAAATTACCCTTATTTTTGAGCAAAAATGAAAAAATTTCCCTTTTTTATGGCAAAAGGTTATGCATTCCCTTTATTTTCGGCCAAAAAGGCAGAAATTCCCTGTATTTTGGAGCAAAATTGCAGAAATTTCACTTGTTTCAGATAAAAAAAGCAAAATTTTTTCTTATTTTGGGGCAAAAGGCAGAAATTCCCATTATTTTGGGGCAAAAAAGCAGAAATTCACCTTATTTTGGCGTAAAATTGCAGAAATTTCACATATTTCAGGGCAAAATGGCAGAAATTTCCCTTATTTTGGGGCAAAATTGCAGAAATTTCACTTATTTCAGGGTAATAAGTCAGAAATTTTCCTTATTTTGGGGCAAAAACGACAGAAATTCTCTTTGTTTTGGGAAAAAAGACAGAAATTCCACTTATTTAGAGGCAAAAAGGCAGAAATTACCCTTATTTTTGAGCAAAAATGAAAAAATTTCCCTTTTTTATGGCAAAAAGTTATGCATTCCCCTTATTTTTGGGCAAAAAGGCAGAAATTCCCTATATGTTGGGGCAAAAAGACAGAAATTCTCCTTATTTGGGGCAAAACTCAGAAATTCCACTTATTTTGGGGCAAAATTGCAGAAATTTCCAATATTTTGGGGCAAAATTGCAGAAATTTCACTTATTTCAGGGAAAAAAAGCAGAAATTTTCTTTATTTTGGGGAAAAAGGCTGAAATTCCTAATATTTTGTGGCAAAAATGCAGAAATTCCCCTTATTTTGAGGTAAAAATGCTGAAATTCCCCTTATTTGGGGGCAAAAAGGCAGAAATTTACCTTATTTTGGGGCAAAATTGCAGAAATTTCACTTATTTCAGGGTAATAAGTCAGAAATTTTTCTTATTTTGGGGCAAAATACAGAAAATCCCTTTGTTTTGGGGGAAAAAGCCAGATATTCCATTTATTTAGAGGCAAAAAGGCAGAAATTCCCCTTTTTTGGAGCAAAAATGAAGAAATTTCCCTTTTTATGGCAAAAAGGTATGCATTCCCATTATTTTTGGGCAAAAAGGCAGAAATTCCCAGTATTTTGGAACAAAATTGCAGAAATTCCCTTAATTTTGGAGCAAAAGGCAGAAATTCTCTTTATTTTGAGGCCAAAATCAGAAATTCTCCATATTTTGGGGCAAAATTCCAGAAATTTCTTTATTTTGGGGCAAAATTGCAGGAATTTACCTTATTTTGTAGCAAAGTTGCAGAAATTTCCCTTATATGGGGCAAAATTGCAGAAATTTCACTTATATTCAGGTAAAAAGGCTGAAATTGCTTATATTTCGGGGCAAAAAGGCAGAAATTTCCCTTATTTTGGGGCAAAAAGACAGAAATTCTCCTTATTTTGTAGCAAAAAGGCAGAAATTTCTTTTATTTTGGGGCCAAATTGCAGAAATATCACTGATTTCAGGGCATAATTCAAAAATTCCTTTTATTTTGGGGCAAAAAGACAGAAAATCCATTTATTTTTGGATAAAAAGGCAGAAATTTCACTTATTTTGAGGTAAAAAGGCAGAAATTCCTCTTATTTTGGGGCAAAAATGAAGAAATTTCACTTTTTTGTGGCAAAAGGTATACCTTCCCCTTACTTTCGGGATAAATAGCAGAAATTTCCCGTATTTTGAAGCAAAATTGCAGAAATTCTCCTAATTTTCGGGCAAAAAGTCAGAAATTCTTTTTATTTTGGGGCAAAAAGACAGAAAATCTTCTTTTTTCGGGAGCAAACTGTCAGAAATTCCTATTATTTTTGGGCAAAATTGCAGAAATTTCCTTTACATTGGGGCAAAATTGCAGAAATTTCCCTTATTTTAGGGCAAAATTGCAAAAATTTCACTTATTTCAGGGTAATAAGCAAGAAATTCCCCTTATTTTGGGGCAAAAAAGACAGAAATTCCCTTTGTTTTGGGGGAAAAAGACAGAAATTACACTTATTTAGAGGCAAAAAGTAGAAATTCCCCTTATTTGAAGCAAAAATGAAGAAATTTCTCTTTTTAAGGCAAAAAGGTATGCATTGCCATTATTTTCAGGCAAAAAGGCAGAAATTCCCTGTATTTTGGAGCAAAATTGCAGAAATTTCCCTAATTTTGGGGCAAAAAACAGAAATTTCCTTTATTTTGAGTCAAAAATGAGAAATTCTTCATGTTTTAGGGCAAAATTCTAGAAATTTCCTTTTTTTGGGGGAATTTACCTTATTTTAAGGCAAAATTGCAGAAATTTCCCTTATTTGGGGCAAAATTGCAAAAATTTCACTTATTTTCAGGTAAAAAGGCTGAAATTTCCTTTATTTTAAGGCAAAAAGAGAGAAATTCCCTTTATTTTGGGGAAAAAAGGCAGAAATTCACCGTATTTTGGGATAAAATTGCAGAAATTTCACATATTTCAGGGCAAAATGCAGAAATTTCCCTTATTTTGTGGCAAAATTGCAGAAATTTCACTTATTTAAAAGTAATAAATCAGAAATTCCACTTATTTTGGGGCAAAAAAGACAGAAATTCCCTTTGTTTTGGGGGAAAAAGACAGAAATTCCACTTATTTAGAGGCAAAAATGCAGAAATTCCCCTTATTTTGGAGCAAAAATGAAGAAATTTCCCTTTTTATGGCTAAAAGGTATGCATTCCCCTTACTATTGGGAAAAAGCAGAAATTCCCCGTATTTTGAAGCAAAATTTAAGAAATTCTCAAAATTTTCGGCCACAAAGGAAGAAATTCTCTATATTTTGTGGCAAAAAGGCAGAAATTTCTTTTATTTTGGGGCCAAATTGCAGTAATTTCACTTATTTCAGGGCATAATTCAAAAATTCCTTTTATTTTGGGGCAAAAAGACAGAAAATCCGTTTATTATTGGGGAAAAACACAGAAATTCCACTTATTTAGAGGCAAAATGGCAGAAATTCCCTTTATTTCGGAGAAAAAATGAAGAAATTTCCCTTTTTATGGCAAAAAGGTATGCCTTCCCATTAATTTCGGGCAAAAAGGCAGAAATTCCCCGTATTTCGAGCAAAATTGCAGAAATTCCCCTAATTTTGGAACAAAAGGCAGAAATTCCCTTTATTTTGGGGCAAAAATCAGAAATTCCCTTTATTTTGGGGAAAAAATTCCTAAAATTTCCTTTACACTGGGGCAAAATTGCAGAAATTTCCCTTATTTGGGGCAAAAGTGCAGAAATTTCAGTTATTTTCTGGTAAAAAGGCTGAAATTTCCTTTATTTTGGGGCAAAAAGGGAGAAATTCCCCTTATTTATGGGCAAAATTGCAGAAATTTCTCTTATTATGGGATAAAATTGCAGAAATTTCCCTTATTTTTGGGCAAATTTGCAGAAATTTCACTTATTTCAGAGAAAAAAAGCAAAAATTTTTCTTATTTTGGGGCAAAAAGGCAGAAATTCCCATTATTTTGGGGCAAAAAGGCAGTAATTCACCTTATTTTGGGGTAAAATTGCAGAAATTTCCCATATTTCAGGTCAAAAAGGCAGAAATTTTTTTTATTTTGGGGCAAAATTGCAGAAATTTTACATATTTCAGGGTAATAAGTCAGAAATTCCCCTTATTTTGGGGCAAAAAAGACAGAAATTCCCTTTGATTTGAGGCAAAAGAGAAGAAATTCCACTTATTGAGAAGCAAAAAGGCAGAAATTCCCCTAATTTTGGAACAAAAATAAAGAAATTTCTTTTTTTTATGACAAAAGGTTATTCATTGCCTTTATTTTCAGGCAAAAAGGCAGAAATTCCCTGTATTTTGGAGCAAAATTGCAGAAATTCCCCTAATTGTGGTGCAAAAATGCAGAAATAACCTATATGTTGGGGCAAAAAGACAGAAATTCTCCTTATTTGGGGCAAAACTCAGAAATTCCACTTATTTTGGGGCAAAATTGCAGAAATTTCACTTATTTTGGGGCAAAATTGCAATAATTTCTCTTATTTCAGGGTAAAAAGGCAGGAATTTTCCTTATTTTAGGGGAAAAGGCAGAAATTCCTAATATTTTGTGGCAAAAATGCAAAAATTCCCCTTATTTTGAGGTAAAAATGCTGAAATTCCCCTTATTTGAGGGCAAAAAGACAGAAATTCCCCTTATTTTGGGGCAAAAAAGACAGAAATTCCCGTTGTTTTGGGGGAAAAAGACAGAAATTCCACTTATTTAGAGGCAAAAAGGCAGAAATTCCCCTTTTTTTTGGAAAAAAATGAAGAACTTTCCCTTTTTATGGCAAAAAGGTATGCATTCCCATTATTTTCGGGCAATAGGGCAGAAATTCCCCGTATTTTGGAGCAAAATTGCAGAAAATCCCTTAATTTTGGGGCAAAAGGCAGAAATTCCCTTTATTTTGGGGCCAAAATCAGAAATTCCCCTTATTTTGGGGCAAAATTCAAGAAATTTCCTTAATTTTGGAGCAAAATTGCAGGAATTTACCTTATTTTGGAGCAAAATTGCAGAAATTTCCATTATATGGGGCAAAATTACAGAAATTTCACTTATTTTCAGCTAAAAAGGCTGAAATTTCCTTTATTTTGGGGCAAAAAAGAAGAAATTCCCCTTATTTTGGAGCAAAATTGCAGAAATTTCTCTTATTATGGAGAAATATTGCAGAAATTTCCATTAATTTATAGCAAAATTGCAGAAATTTCACTTATTTCAGAGAAAAAAAGCAAAAATTTTTTTTATTTTGGAGCAAAAAGGCAGAAATTTCCAATATTTTGCAGCAAAAAGGGAGAAATTCACCTTATTTTGGGGTAAAATTGCAGAAATTTCACATATTTCAGGGTAAAAAGGCAGAAATTTCTCATATTTTGTGGCAAAAAATACAGAAATTCCCTTTGTTTTAAGGGAAAAAGAAAGAAATTCCACTTATTTAGAGGCAAAAAGGCAGAAATTCCCATTATTTTGGAGCAAAAATGAAGAAATTTCTCTTTTTTATGGCAAAAAGTTATGCATTCCCCTTATTTTCGGGCAAAAAGGCAGAAATTCCCCATATTTTGGAGCAAAATTTCAGAAATTCCCCTAATTGTGGGGCAAAAATGCTGAAATTCCCCATATGTTAGGGCAAAAATACAGAATTTCTCCATATTTTGGGGCAAAACTAAGAAATTCCAATTCTTTTGGGGCAAAATTCCAGAAATTTCCCTTATTTTGGGGCAAAATTGCAGAAATTTCACTTATTTTGGGGCAAAATTGCAGAAATTTCACTTATTTCAGGGAAAAAAGGCAGAAATTTTCTTATTTTGGGGCAAAAAGGCAGAAATTCTTAATATTTTGTGGCAAAAATTCAGAAATTCCTCTTAATTTGAGGTAAACAGGCTGAAATTCCCCTTATTTGGGGGCAAAAAGGCAGAAATTTCCCTTATTTTGGGGCAAAATTGCAGAAATTTCACTTATTTCAGGGTAATGAGTCAGATTTCCCATTATTTTGGGGCAAAAAAGAGAAAAATTCCCTTTGTTTTGTGGGAAAAAGACAGAAATTCCACTTATTTAGCGGCAAAAAGTCAGAAATTCCCCTTATTTTTGAGCAAAAATGAAGAAATTTCATTTTTTACAGCAAAAAGGTATGCATTTCCATTATTTTCGGGCAAATGGCAGAAATTCCTTGTATTTTAGAGCAAAATTGCAGAAATTCCCCTAATTTTGGGGCAAAAGGCAGAAATTCCCTTTATTTTGGGGCAAAAATCAGAATCCCTTTATTTTGAAGCAAAATTCAAGAAATTTCCTTTATTTTGGGGCAAAATTTCAGGAATTTACCTTATTTTGGGGCAAAATTGCAGAAATTTCCCGTATTTGGGGCAAAATTGCAGAAATTTCACTTATTTTCAGAAAAAAAGGCTAAAATTTCCTTTATTTTGGGGCAAAAAGGGAGAAATTCCCCTTATTTTGGGGGCAAAATGGCAGAAATTTCCCTTATTATGGGGAAAAATTGCAGAAATTTTCCTTATTTTAGGGCAAAATTGCAGAAATTTAACTTATTTCAGAGAAAAAAAGCAAAAATTTTTCTTATTTTTGTGCAAAAAGGCAGAAATTCCCATTATTTTGGGGCAAAAATGCAGAAATTCGACTTATTTTGTGGTAAATTTGAAGAAATTTCACATATTTCATGGCAAAAAGGCAGAAATTTCCTTTATTTTGAGGCAAAATTGCCGAAATTTCAATTATTTCATGGTAATAAGTCAAAAATTCCCCTTATTTTGGGGCAAAAAAGACAGAAATTCCCTTTGTTTTGGGGGAAAAAGACAGAAATTCCACTTATTTAGAGGCAAAAAGGCAGAAATTCCTTTATTTTGAAGCAAAAATGAAGAAATTTCCCCTTTTTATGGCAAAAAGTTATGCATTCCTCTTATTTTCGGGCAAAAAGACATAAATTCCCTGTATTTTGGAGCAAAATTGCAGAAATTCCCCTAATTTTGAGGCAAAAAGGCAGAAATTCCCAATATGTTGGGGCAAAAAGACAGAAATTCTCCTTATTTTGGGGCATAACTCAGACATTCCACTTATTTTGGGGCAAAATTCCAAAATTTCGCATATTTTGGAGCAAAATTGCAGAAGTTTCTCTTATTTTGGGGCTAAATTGCAGAAATTTCACTCATTTCAGGGAAAAAAGGCAGAAATTTTCCTTATTTTAAGGCAAAAATGCAGAAATTCTTAATATTTTGTGGCAAAAATGCAGAAATTCCCCTTTTTTTGAGGTAAAAAGGCTGAAATTCTGTTTATTTTTGGGTAAAAAAGCAGAAATTTCACTTATTTTGAGGTAAAAATGCAGAAATTTCTCTTATTTTGGGGAAAAATGAAGAAATTTCTCTTTTTTGTGGCAAAAGGTATACATTCCCCTTACTTTCGGGATACAAAGCAGAAATTCCCCATATTTTGAAAAAAAATTGCAGAAATTCTCCTAATTTTTGGGCAAAAAGACAGAAATTCTCCTTATTTTGGAGCAAAAAGACAGAAAATCTTCTTTTTTTCAGGAGCAAATTGTCAGAAATTTCCCTTATTTTGGGGCAAAATTGCAGATATTTCCTTTACATTGGGGCAAAATTGCAGAAATTTCATTTATTTTAGGGTAATAAGTAAGAAATTCCTTTTATTTTGGGGCAAAAAAGACAAAAATTCTCTTTGTTTTGGGAGAAAAAGACCGAAATTCCACTTATTTAGAGGCAAAAAAGCAGAAATTACCGTTATTTTTGAGCAAAAATAAAGAAATTTTCCATTTTTAGGGCAAAAAGTAATGCATTACCCTTATTTTCGGGCAAAAAGACAGAAATTCTCCGTATTTTGGAGCAAAATTGCAGAAATTCCCCTAATTGTGGGGTACAAAGGCAGAAATTCCCTATATATTGGGGCAAAAACACAGAAATTCTTCTTATTTTAAGGCAAAACTCAGAAATTCCACTTATTTTGGGGCAAAATTCCAGAAATTTCCCTTATTTTGGGGCAAAATTGCAGAAATTTCCTTTAATTTGGGGCAAAATTGCAGAAATTTCACTTATTTCAGAGAAAAAAAAAAACAAAAATTTTTCTTATTTTGGGACAAAAAGGCAGAAATTCCCATTATTTTAGGGCAAAAAAGCAGAAATTCACCTTATTTTGGGGGTAAAATTGCAGAAATTTCACATATTTCAGGGCAAAAAGGCAGAAATTTCTTTTATTTTGGGGCAAAATTGTAGAAATTTCACTTATTTTGGGGCAAAATTGCAGAAATTTCACTTATTTCAGGGAAAAAAGGCAGAAATTTTCCTTAATTTGGGGCAAAAATGCAGAAATTCTTAATATTTTGTGGCAAAAATGCAGAAATTCCCTCTTATTTTGAGGTAAAAACGCTGAAATTCCCCTTATTTGGGGGCAAAAAGGCAGAAATTTCCCTTATTTTGGGGCAAAAAGACAGTAATTCTTCTTATTTTGTGGCAAAATGGCAGAAATTTCTTTTATTTTGGGGCAAAATTGCAGAAATATCACTTATTTCAGGGCATAATTCAAAAATTCCTATTATTTTGGGGCAAAAAGACAGAAATTCCATTTATTTTTGGGTAAAAAGGGAGAAATTCAATTATTTTGAGGTAAAAAGCAGAAATTCCTTTTATTTTGGGGCAAAAATGAAGAAATTTCCCTTTTTTGTGGCAAAAGGTATACATTCCCCTTACTTTCGGGATAAAAAGCAAAAATTCCCCATATTTTGAAGCAAAATTGCAGAAATTTTCATAATTTTCGGGCAAAAAAGCAGAAATTCTCCTTATTTTGGGGCAAAAAGACAGAAAATCTCCTTTTTTCGGGAGCAAACAGTCAGAAATTCCTCTTATTTTGGGGCAAAATTGCAGAAATTTTCTTTACACTGTGGCAAAATTGCAGAAATTTCCCTTATTTTGGGGCAAAATTGCAGAAATTTCACTTATTTCAGGGTAATAAGTCAGAATTTTCCCTTATTTTGGGACAAAAAAGACAGAAATTCCCTTTGTTTTGGGAGAAAAAGACAGAAATTCCACATAGTTAGAGGCAAAAATTCAGAAATTCCCCTTATTTTGGAGCAAAATTGCAGAATTCCCAAATTTTGGGGCAAAAGGCATAAATTCCTGTTATTTTGGGGCAAAAATCTGAAATTCTCCTTATTTTGGGGCAAAAATAAAGAAATTTCCTTTATTTTGGGGCAAAATTGCAGGAATTTACCTTATTTTGGTGCAAAATTGCACAAATTTCCCTTATTTGGTGCAAAATTGCAGAAAATTCAGATATTTTCAAGTAAAAAGGCTGAAATTTTCTTTATTTTGGGGCAAAAAGGAAGACATTCCCCTTATTTTTGGGCAAAATTGCAGAAATTTCCCTTGTTATGGGAAAAAATTGCAGAAATTTCCCTTATTTTAGGGCAAAATTGCAGAAATTTCACTTATTTCGGAGAAATAAAGCAAAAATGTTTTTTATTTTGAAGCAAAAAGACAGAAATTTCCATTATTTTAGGGCAAAAAGGCAGAAATTCACCTTATTTTGGGGTAAAATTGCAGAAATTTCACATATTTCAGGGCAAAAAGGCAGAAATTTCCCTTATTTTGAAGCAAAATTGCAGAAATTTCACTTATTTCAGGGTAATAAGTCAGAAATTCCCCTTGTTTTGGGGCAAAAAAGACAGAAATTCCACATATTTAGAGGCAAAAGGGCAGAAATTCCCCTTATTTTGGAGCAAAAATTAAGAAATTTCCCTTTTTTATGGCAAAAAGTTATGCATTTCCCTTATTTTTGGGAAAAAGGCAGAAATTCCCCATAATTTGGAGCAAAATTGCAGAAATTCCCCTAATTGTGGGGCAAAAAGGTAGAAATTCACTGTATGTTGGGGCAAAAAGTCAGATATTCTTCTTATTTTGGGGCAAAACTCAGAAATTCCACTTTTTTTAGGGCAAAATTCCAGAAATTTCCCTTATTTTGGGCCAAAATTGCAGAAATTTTACTTATTTTGGGGCAAAATTGCAGAAATTTCACTTATTTCAGGGAAAAAAGGCAGAAATTTTCCTTATTTTGGGGCAAAAAAACAGAAATTCCTAATATTTTGTGGCAAAAATGCAGAAATTCCTCTTATTTTGAGGTAAAAAGGCTGAATTCCCCTTATTTGGGGGTAAAAAGGCAGAAATTTCCCTTATTTTGGGGCAAAATAGAGAGAAATTCCATTTGTTTTGTGAGAAAAAGACAGAAATTCCACTTATTTAGAGG
This sequence comes from Micromys minutus, assembly GCF_963924665.1. Classification (NCBI taxonomy): domain Eukaryota; kingdom Metazoa; phylum Chordata; class Mammalia; order Rodentia; family Muridae; genus Micromys; species Micromys minutus. The sequence continues at coordinate 2,426,751 of NW_027667302.1, forward strand.
CAAAAAGGCAGAAATTCCATTTATTTTGGAGCAAAAATGAAGAAATTTCATTTTTTTTGGCAAAAAGGTATGCATTCCCATTATTGTCGGGCAAAAAGGCAGAAATTCCCCGTATTTTGGAGCAAAATTGCAGAAATTCCCCTAATTTCGGGGCAAAAGGCAGAAATTCCCTTTATTTTGGGGCAAAAATCAGAAAATCCCTCTATTTTGGGGCAAAATTCAAGAAATTTCCTTTATTTTGGGCCAAAATACTGGAATTTACCTTATTTTGGAGCAAAATTGCAGAAATTTCCCTTATTTGGGGCAAAATTGCAGAAATTTCCCTTATTTTGGGCCAAAATTGCAGAAATTTCACTTATTTCAGTGTAATAAGTCAGAAATTCCCCTTATTTTGAGGCAAAAAAGAAAGAAATTCCCTTTGTTTTGAGGGGAAAAGAGACATTTCACTTAGTTAGAGGCAAAAATGCAGAAATTCCCCTTATTTTGGAGCAAAAATGAAGAAATTTTCCGTTTTATGGCAAAAAGATATGCATTTCCATTATTTTCGGGCAAAAAAGCAGAAATTCCCCGTATTTTGGAGCAAAATTGCAGAAATTCCCAAATTTTGGGGCATAAGGCAGAAATTCCCCTTATTTAGGGGCAAAATTCAAAAATTTCCTTTATTTTGGCGCAAAATTGCAAGAATTTATCTTATTTTGGGGCAAAATTGCAGAAATTTCCTTTATTTGGGGCAAAATTGCAGAAAATTCACTTATTTTCAGGTAAAAAAGCTGAAATTTCCTCTATTTTGAGACAAAAAGGGAGAAATTCCCCTTATTTTGGGGCAAAATTGCAGAAATTTCCCTTGTTATGGGAAAAATTGCAGAAATTTCCCTTATTTTAGGGCAAAATTGCAAAAATTTCACTTATTTCTGAGAAAGAAAGCAAAAACTGTTTCTTATTTTGGGGCAAAAAGGCAGAAATTCCTATTATTTTAGGGCAAAAAGGCAGAAATTCACCTTATTTAGGGGTAAAATTGCAGAAATTTCACATATTTCAGGGCAAAAAGGAAGAAATTTCCCTTATTTTGGGACAAAATTGCAGTAATTTCACATATTTCAGGGCAAAAAAGCAGAAATTTCCCTTATTTTGGGGCAAAAATACAGAAATTCCCGTTGTTTTGGGGGGAAAAGACAGAAATTCCACTTATTTAGAGGCAAAAATTCAGAAATTCCCCTTATTTTGGAGCAAAAATGAAGAAATTTCCCTTTTTTGTGGCAAAAAGTTATGCATTTCTCTTATTTTTGAGAAAAAAGGCAGGAATTCCTCAAATTTTGGAGCAAAATTGCAGAAATTCCCCTAATTGTGGGGCAACAAGGCAGAAATTCCCTATATGTTGGGGTAAAAAGAAAGAAATTCTGCTTATTTTTGGGCAAAACTCAGAAATTCCACTTCTTTTGGGGCATAATTCCAGAAATTTCCCTTATTTTGACGAAAAATTGCAGAAATTTCACTTATTTTGGGGCAAAATTGCAGAAATTTCACTTATTTCAGGCAAAAGATGCAGAAATTTTCCTTATTTTTGGGCAAAAAACCAGAAATTCCTAATATTTTGTGGCAAAAATGCAGAAATTCCTTTTATTTTGAGGTAAAAAGGCTGAATTCCCCTTATTTGGGGGCAAAAAGGCAGAAATTTCCCTTAATTTGGGGCAAAATTGCAGTAATTTCACTTATTTCAGGGTAATGAGTCAGAAATTCCCCTTATTTTGGGGCAAAAAAGACAGAAATTCCCTTTGTTTTGGGGGAAAAAGACAGAAATTCCACTTATTTAGAGACAAAAAAGCAGAAATTCCCCTTATTTTGGAGCAAAAATGAAGAAATTTCATTTTTTATGGCAAAAAAGTATGCATTCCAATTATTTTCCGGAAAAAAGGCAGAAATTCCCTGTATTTTGGAGCAAAATTGCAGAAATTTCTCTAATTTTTGGGCCAAAGGCAGAAATTCCCTTTATTTTGGGGCAAAAATCAGAAAATCCCTTCATTATGGGGCAAAATTCAAAAAATTTCCTTAATTTTGGGGCAAAATTGAAGGAATTTACCTTATTGTGTGGAAAAATTGGAGAAATTTTCCTTATTTTAGGGCAAAATTGCAGAAATTTCACTTATTTCAGAAAAAAAAAATTTTTCTTATTTTGGGGCAAAAAGGCAGAAATTCGACTTATATTGGGTAAAATTTCAGAAATTTCACATATTTCAGGGCAAAAATGCAAAAATTTCCCTTATTTTTGGGCAAAATTGCAGAAATTTCACTTATTTCATGGTAATAAGTAAGAAATTCCCCTTATTTTGGGGCAAAAACACAGAAAATCCCTTTGTTTTGGGGGAAAAAGACAGAAATTCCACTTATTTAGAGGCAAAAAGGCAGAAATTCCCCTTATTTTGGAGCAAAAATGAAGAAATTTCCCTTTTTTATGGCAAAAAGTTATGCATTCCCCTTATTTTCGGGCAAAAAGGCAGAAATTCTCTGTATTTTGGAGCAAAATTGCAGAAATTCCTATAATTGTGGGGTAAAAAGGCAGAAATTTTCAATATGTTGGGGCAAAAAGACAGAAATTCTCCTTATTTTGAGGAATAACTCAGAAATTCCACATATTTTGGTGCAAAATTCCAAAATTTCGCTTATTTTGGGGCAAAATTGCAGAAATTTGACTTATTTTGGGGCAAAATTGCAGAAATTTCACTTATTTTAGGGAAAAAAGGCAGAAATTTTTTTTTATTTTGGGGCAAAAATGCAGAAATTCTTAATATTTTGTGGCAAAAACGCAGAAATTCCCCTTATTTTGTGGTAAAAAGGATGAAATTCCTTTTATTTGGGGGCAAAAAGGCAAAAATTTCCCTTATTTTGGGGCAAAAAGACAGAAATTCCGTTTATTTTTGGGTAAAAAGGCAGAAATTTCACTTATTTTGGGATAAAAGGCAGAAATTCCTCTTATTTTGGGGCAAAAATGAAGAAATTTCTCCTTTTTGTGGCAAAAGGTATACATTCCCCTTACTTTCGGGATAAAAAGCAGAAATTCCCCGTATTTTGAAGCAAAATTGCAGAAATACTCCTAATTTTCGGGCAAAAAGACAGAAATTCTCCTTATTTTGTGTCAAAAACACAGAAAATCTTCTTTTTTCGGGATCAAACTGTCAGAAATTCCCCTTATTTTTGGGGCAAAATTGCAGAAATTTCCTTTATTTTGGGGCAAAATTGCAGGAATTTACCTTATTTTGGGGCAAAATTGCAGAAATTTCACTTATTTCAGGGTAATAAGTCAGAAATTCCCCTTATTTTGGGGCAAAAAAGAAAGAAATTCCCTTTGTTTTGGGGGGAAAAGACAGAAATTCCACTTATTTAGAGGCAAAAAGGCAGAAATTCCCCTTATTTAGGAGCAAAAATGAAGAAATTTCTCTTTTTATGGCAAAAAGGTATGCATTCCCATTATTTTCAGGCAAAAAGGCAGAAATTCCCCGTATTTTGGAGCAAAATTGCAGAAATTCCCCTAATTTTGGGACAAAAAGAAGAAATTCCCTTTATTTTAGGGCAAAAATCAGAAATTCCCCATATTTTGGGGGAAATTCTAGAAATTTCCATTTTTTGGGGGCAAAATTAAAGGAATTTACCTTATTTTGGGGCAAAATTGCAGAAATTTCCCTTATTTGGGGCAAAATTGCAGAAATTTCACTTATTTTCAGGTAAAAAGGCTGAAATTTCCTATATTTTGGGGCAAAAAGAAAGAAATTCCCTTTATTTTGGGGCAAAATTGCAAACATTTCCCTTATTATAGAAAAAAATTGCAGAAATTTCCCTTATTTTAGGGCAAAATTGAAGAAATTTCACTTATTTCAGAGAAAAAAAGCAAAAATTTTTCTTATTTTGGGGCAAAAAGGCAGAAATTCCCATAATTTTAGAAAAAAAGGCAGAAATTCATCGTTTTTAAGGTAAAATTGCAGAAATTTCACATATTTTAGGGCAAAAAGGCAAAAATTTCCCTTATTTTGGGGCAAAATTGCAGAAATTTCACTTATTTTAGGGTTATAAGTCAAAATTCCCCTCATTTTGGGGCAAAAAAGACAGAAATTCCCTTTGTTTGAGGGAAAAACACAGAAATTCCATTTATTTAGAGGCAAAAAGGAAGAAATTCTCCTTATTTTGGAGCAAAAATGAAGAAATTCCCCTAATTGTGGGGCAAAAAGGCAGAATTTCCCTATATGTTGGGGCAAATAGACAGAAATTCTCCTTATTTTGGGGCAAAACTAAGAAATTCCACTTATTTGGAAGAAAAATTCCATAAATTTCCTTAATTTTGGGGCAAAATTGCAAAAATTTCACTTATTTTGGGGCAAAATTGCAGAAATTTCACTTATTTCTGATAAAAAAAGCAAAAATTTTTCTCATTTTTGGTGCAAAAGGCAGAAATTCCCATTATTTTGGGGCAAAAAAGCAGAAATTCACCTTATTTTGGGGTAAAATTGCAGAAATTTCACATATTACAGGGAAAAAAGCAGCAATTTCCTTTATTTTGGGGCAAAATTGGAGAAATTTCACTTATTTCAGGGAAAAAAGGCAGAAAATTTCCTTATTTTAGGGTAAAAATGCATAAATTCTTAATATTTTGTGGCAAAAATGCAGAAATTCCCCTTATTTTGAGGTAAAAAGGCTGAAATTCCCCTTATTTGGGGGCAAAAAGGCAGAAATTTCCTTTATTTTGGGGCAAAAAGACAGTAATTCCCCTTATTTTGTGGCAAAAACGCAGAAATTTATTTTATTTTGGGGCAAAATTGCAGAAATATCACTTATTTCAAGGAATAATTCAAAAATTCCATTTATTTTGGGGCAAAAAGACAGAAATTCTCCATATTTTGGGGCAAAACTCAGAAATTCCACTTATTTTGGGGCAAAATTCCAGAAATTTCCCTTATTTTGGGGCAAAATTGCAGAAATATCACTTATTTTGTCGCAAAATTGCAGAAATTTCACTTATTTCAGGAAAAAGGGCAGAAATTTTCTTTATTTTGAGGCAAAAATGCAGAAATTCTTAAAATTTTGTGGCAAAAATGCAGAAATTCCCCTTATTTTGAGGAAAAAGGGCGAAATTCTTATTATTAGGGGGCAAAAAGGCAGAAATTTCCCTTATTTTGGGGCAAAAAGATAGAAATTCCCCTTATTTTGTGGCAAAAAGGCAGAAATTTCTTTTATTTTGGGGCAAAATTGCAGAAATTTCACTTATTTTAGGGCATTATTCAAAAATTCCTTTAATTTTGGGGCAAAAAGACAGAAATTTCATTTATTTTTGGGTATTAAGGCAGAAATTTCCCTTATTTTGATGTAAAAAGGCAGAAATTCCTCTCATTTTGGGGCAAAAATGAAGAAATTTTCCTTTTTTGTGTTAAAAGGTATACATTCCCCTTACTTTCGGGATAAAAAGCAGAAATTCCCCGTATTTTGAAGCAAAATTTCAGAAATTCTCATAATTTTCGGGTAAAAAGGCAGAAATTCCCCTAATTTTGGGGCATAAGAAGAAATTCCCTTTATTTTGACACAAAAATCAGAAATTCCCCATCTTTTGGGGCAAAATTCAAGAAATTTCCTTTATTTTGGGGCAAAATTGCAGGAATTTACCTTATTTTGTGGCAAAATTGCAGAAATTTCCATTATTTGGGGCAAAATTGCAAAAATTTCACTTATTTTCAGGTAAGGCTGAAATTTCCTTTATTTTCGGGCAAAAAGGGAGAAATTCCCCTTATTTTGGGGCAAAATTGCAGAAATTTCCTTTATTATGGGAAATATTGCAGAAATTTCACTTATTTCAGAGAAAAAAAAGCAAAAATGTTTCTTATTTTGGGGCAAAAAGGCAGAAATTCCCATTATTTTGGGGCAAAAAGGCAGAAATTCACCTTATTTTGGGGTAAAATTGCAGAAATTTTAAATATTTCAGGGAAAAAGGCAGAAATTTCCCTTATTTTGGGGCAAAAAAGACAGAAATTTCCTTTTGTTTTGGGCAAAAAAAGACAGAAATTCCACGTATTTAGAGGCAAAAATGCAGAAATTCCCTTTGTTTGGAGCAAAAATGAAGAAATTTCCCTTTTTTATGGGAAAAAGTTATGCATTCCCCTTATTTTCGGGCAAAAAGGCAGAAATTTTCCGTATTTTGGAGCAAAATTGCTAAAATTCCCCTAATTGTGGGGTAAAAATGCAGAAATTCCCTATATGTTGGGGCACAAAGACAGAAATTCTCCTTATTATGGGGCAAAACTCAGAAATTCCACTTATTTTGGGGCAAAATTCCAGAAATTTCCCTTTTTGGGGCAAAATTGCAGAAATTTCACTTATTTTGGGGCAAAATTGCAGAAATTTGACTTATTTCAGGAAAAAAAGACAGAAATTTTCCTTATTTAGGGGAAAAAAGGCAGAAATTCCTAATATTTTGTGGCAAAAATGCAGAAATTGCCCTTATTTTGAGGTGAAAAGTTGGAAATTCCTTTTATTTGGGGGCAAAACGTAGAAATTTTCCTTATTTTGGGACAAAATTGCAGAAATTTCACCTATTTCCAGATAATAAGTCAGAAAATTTCCTTATTTTGGGGCAAAAAATACAGAAAATCCCTTTGTTTTGGAGGAAAAAGACAGAAATTCCACTTATTTAGAGGCAAAAAAGCAGAAATTCCCCTTATTTTGGAGCAAAAATGAAGAAATTTCCCTTTTTTAAGGCAAAAAGGTATGCATTCTTTTTATTTACAGGCAAAATGGCAGAAATTTCCTGTATTTTGGAGCAAAATTGCAGAAATTCCATTAATTGTGGGGAAAAAATGCAAAAATTCCTTATATGTTGGGGCAAAAAGACAGAAATTCTCCTTATTTTGCAGCAAAACTCAGAAATTCCACTTATTTTGGGGCAAAATTCCAGAAATTTCCCTTATTCTTGGGCAAAATTGCAGAAATTTCCCTTATTTTGGGGCAAAAAGCAGAAATTCTCCTTATTTTGAGGTAAAAAGGCTGAAATTCCCTTTATTTGGGGGCAAAAAGGCAGAAATTTCTCTTATTTTGGGGCAAAATTGCAGAAATTTCCCTTATTCTTGGGCAAAATTGCAGAAATTTCCCTTATTTTGGGACAAAATTGCAGAAATTTCACTTATTTCAATGAAAAAAGGCAGAAATTTCCCTTATTTTGGGGCAAAAAGCAGAAATACTCCTTATTTTGAGGTAAAAAGGCTGAAATTCCCTTTATTTGGGGGCAAAAAGCAGAAATTTCCCTTATTTTGGGGCAAAATTGCAGAAATTTCACTTATTTCAGGGTAATAAGTCAGAAATTCCCCTTATTTTGGGGCAAAAAAACCCCAGAAATTCCCTTTTTTTTGCGGAAATGACAGAAATTCCACTTATTTAGAGGAAAAAGGCAGAAATTTCCCTTATTTTGGAGCAAAAATGAAGAAATTTACCTTTTTATGGCAAAAAGGTATGCATTCCCATTATTTTCGGGCAAAAAGGCAGAAATTCCCTGTATTTTGGAGCAAAATTGCAGAAATTCCCCTAATTTTGGGGCAAAAGCCAGAAATTCCCTTTATTTTGGGGCAAAAATCAGAAATTCCCGTTATTTTGGGGCAAAATTCCAGAAATTTTCTTTATTTTGGGGCAAAATTGCAGGAATTTACCTTATTTTAGGGCAAAATTGCAGAAATTTTCTTTATTTGGGGCAAAATTGCAGAAATTTCACTTATTTTCAGGTAAAATGGCTGAAATTTCCTTTATTTTGGGGCAAAAAGGAGAAATTCCCTTTTTTTTGGGGCAAAATTGCAGACATTTCCCTTATTATAGAATAATAATTGCAGAAATTTCCCTTTTTTAGGGCAAAATTGCAGAAATGTCACTTATTTCAGAAAAAAAAATAATTTTCTTATTTTAGGGCAAAAACGCAGAAATTCCCATTATTTTTGGGGAAAAAGGAGGAAATTCACCGTATTTTGGGGTAAAATTGCAGAAATTTCACATATTTCAGGGCAAAAAGGCAGAAATTTCCCTTATTTTAGGGTAATAAGTCAGAAATTCCCTTTATTTTGGGGCAAATAAGACAGAAATTTCCTTTGTTTTGGAGGAAAAAGACAGAAATTCCACTTATTTAGAGGCAAAAAGGCAGAAATTCCCCTTATTTTGGAGCAAAAATGAAGAAATTTTCCATTTTTATGGCAAAAAGTTATGCATTCCCTTTATTTTCAGGCAAAAATACAGAAATTCCTCGTATTTTGGAGCAAAATTGCAGAAATTCCCCTAATTGTGGGGCAAAAAGGCAGAAATTCCTTATATGTTATGGCAAAAAGACAGAAATTCTCCTTATTTTGGGGCAAAACTCAGAAATTTCATTTATTTTGGGGCAAAATACAAGAAATTTAACTTATTTTGGGGCAAAATTGCAGAAATTTCACTTATTTTGGGGCAAAATTGCAGAAATTTCACTTATTTCAGGGAAAAAAGGCAGAAATTTACCTTATTTTGGGGCAAAAATGCAGAAATTCTTAATATTTTGTGGTAAAAATGCAGAAATTCCCCTTATTTTGAGGTAAAAAGGGAGAAATTTCACTTATTTTGAGGTAAAAAGGCAGAAATTCCTCTTATTTTGGGGCAAAAATTAAGAAATTTCACTTTTTTGTGGTAATAGTTATACATTCCCCTTACTTTCGGGATAAAAAGCAGAAATTCCCCGTATTTTGAAGCAAAATTGCAGAAATTCTCATAATTTTTGGGCAAAAAGGCAAAATTCCCTTAATTTTAAGGCAAAAGAAGAAATTCCCTTTATTTTGGGGCAAAAATCAGAAATTCCCCTTCTTTTGGAACAAAATTCAAGAAATTTCCATTATTTTGGTGCAAAATTGCAGCAATTAACCTTATTTTGGGGCAAAATTGCAGAAATTTCCATTATTTGTGGCAAAATTGCAGAAATTTCACTTATTTTCAGGTAAAAAGGCTGAAATTTCCCTAATTTTCGGGCAAAAAGTGAGAAATTCCTCTTATTTTGGGGCAAAATTGCAGAAATTTCCCTTATTTTGGGAAATATTGCAGAAATTTCCCTTAATTTGAGGCAAAATTGCAGAAATTTCAATTATTTCAGAGAAAAAAAGCAAAAATTTTTCTTATTTTGGGGCAAAAATGCAGAAATTCCCCTTAATTTGGAGCGAAATGACAAAATTTCCCTTTTTTATGGGAAAAAGTTATGCATTCCCCTTATTTTCGGGCAAAAAGGCAGAAATTCCCCTTATTTTGGAGCAAAATTGCAGAAATTCCCTTAATTGTAAAGCAAAAATGCAGAAATTCCCTATATGTTAGGACAAAAAGACAGAAATTCTCCTTACTTTTGGGCAAAACTCAGAAATTCCACTTATTTTGTGGCAAAATTCCAAAAATTTCCCTTATTTTTGGGCAAAATTGCAGAAATGTCACTTATTTTGGGGCAAAATTGCAGAAATTTCACTTATTTCAGGGAAAAAAGACAGAAATTTTCCTTATTTTGAGGCAAAAAAGAAGAAATTCCTAATATTTTGTGGCAAAAATGCAGAAATTCCCCTTATTTTGAGGTTAAAAGGCTGAAATTCCCCTTATTTGGGTGCAAAAAGGCAGAAATTTCCCTTATTTTGGGACAAAATTGCAGAAATTTCACTTATTTCAGGGTAATAAGTCAGAAATTCCCTTTATTTTGGCGCAAAAAAGACAGAAAATCCATTTGTTTTGGAGGAAAAGACAGAAATTCCACTTATTTAGAGGCAAAAAAGCAGAAATTCCCCTTATTTTGGAGTAAAAATGAAGAAATTTCATTTTTTTATGGGAAAAAGTTATGCATTCCCCTTATTTTCGGGCAAAAAGGCAGAAATTCCCCTAATTGTGGGGCAAAAATGCAGAAATTCCCTATATGTTGGGGCAAAAAGACAGAAATTCTCTTTATTTTGGGGCAAAATTGCAGAAATTACCCTAATTGTGGGGCAAAAATGCAGAAATTCCCTATATGTTGGGGCAAAAAGACAGAAATTCTCTTTATTTTGGGGCAAAACTCAGAAATTCCACTTATTTGGGGGCAAAATTCCAAAAATTTCCCTTATTTTGAGGCAAAATTGCAGAAATTTCACTTATTTTGGGGCAAAATTGCAGAAATTTGACTTATTTCAGGGAAAAAAGACAGAAATTTTCCTTATTTTGGGGCAAAAGGCAGAAATTCCTAATATTTTGTGGCAAAAATGCAGAAATTCCCCTTATTTGGAGGTGAAAGGGCTCAAATTCCACTTATTTGGGGGCAAAAAGGCAGAAATTTCCCTTACTTTGGGACAAAATTGCAGAAAATTCACTTATTTCAGGGTAATAAATCAGAAAATTTCCTTATTTTGGGGCATAAAAAAACAGAAAATCCCTTGTTTTAGAGGAAAAAGACAGAAACTCCACTTATTTAGAGGCAAAAAAGCAAAAATTCCCCTTATTTTGGAGCAAAAATGAAGAAATTTCCCTATTTTAAGACAAAAAGGTATGCATTCTTTTTATTTACGGGCAAAAAGGCAGAAATTTCTCATATTTTGGAGCAAAATTGCAGAAATTCCCCTAATTGTGGGGCAAAAATGCAGAAATTTTCTATATGTTGGAGAAAAATACAGAAATTCTCCTTATTGTGGGGCAAAACTCAGAAATTCCACTTATTTTGGGGCAAAATTTCAGAAATTTCCCTTATTCTTGGGCAAAAAGGCAGAAATTTCCCTTATTTTGGGGCAAAATTGCAGAAATTTCACTTATTTCAGGGTAATAAGTTAGAAATTCCCCTATTTTTGGGCAAAAAAGACAGAAATTTCCTTTGTTTTGTGGGAAATGACAGAAATTCCACTTATTTAGAGGCAAAAAGGCAGAAATTTCCCTTGTTTTGGAGCAAAAATGAAGAAATTTACCTTTTTATGGCAAAAAGGTATGCATTCCCATTATTTTCGAGCAAAAAGGCAGAAATTCGCCGTATTTTGGAGCAAAATTGCAGAAATTCCCCTAATTTTGTGGCACAAGCCAGAAATTCCCCTTATTTTGGGGCAAAATTCCAGAAATTTCCTTTATTTTGTGACAAAATTGCAGGAAATTACCTTATTTTGGGGCAAAATTGCAGAAATTTCACTTATTTCAGTGTAATAAGTCAGAAATTCCCCTTATTTTGGGGCAAAATTGCAGAAATTCCCCTAATTTTGTGGAAATAGCCAGAAATTCCCTTTATTTTGGGGCAAAAATCAGAAATTCCCCTTATTTTGGGGCAAAATTCCAGAAATTTCCTTTATTTTGGGGCAAAATTGCAGGAATTTACCTTATTTTGGGGCAAAATTGCAGAAATTTCCTTTATTTGGGGCAAAATTGCAGAAATTTCACTTATTTCCTGGTAAAAAGGCTGAAATTAACTTTATTTTGGGGCAAAAAGGGAGAAATTCCCCTTATTTTGGGGCAAAATTGCAGAATTTTCCCTTATTATGCAATAAAATTGCAGAAATTTCACTTATTTTAGGGCAAAATTGCAGAAATTTCACTTATTTCAGAGAAAAAAGCAAAAATTTTTCTTATTTTGGGGCAAAAATGCAGAAATTCCCATTATTTTGGGGCAAAAAGTCAGAAATTCACCTTATTTTGGGGTAAAATTGCAGAAATTTCACATATTTTAGGGCAAAAAGGCAGAAATTTCCCTTATTTTGGGGCAAAATTGCAGAAATTTCACTTATTTGAGGGTAATGAGTCAGAAATTCCCCTTATTTTGGGTCAAAAAAGACAGAAATTCCCTTTGTTTAGGGTGAAATGACAGAAATTCCACTTATTATAGGCAAAAAGGCAGAAATTCCCCTTATTTTGGAGCAAAAATGAAGAAGTTTACCTTTTTATGGCATAAAGGTATGCATTCCCATTATTTTCGGGCAAAAAGGCAGAAACTCGCCGTATTTTGGAGCAAAATTGCAGAAATTTCACTAATTTTGGGGCAAAAGGCAGAAATTCCCTTTATTTTGGGGCAAAAATCAGAAATTCCCATTATTTTGGGGCAAAATTTCAGAAATTTTTTTTATTTTGGGGCAAAATTGCAGAAATTTCACTTATTTTGGGGCAAAATTGAAGAAATTTCAATTATTTCAGTGAAAAAAGGCAGAAATTTCCCTTATTTTGGGGAAAAAAGGCAGAAATTCTCCTTATTTTGAGGTAAAAAGGCTGAAATACCCCTAATTTGAGGGCAAAAAGGCAGAAATTTCCCTTATTTTGGGGCAATATTGCAGAAATTTTATTTATTTCAGGGTAATATGTCAGAAATTCCCCTTATTTTGGGGCAAAAAAGACAGAAATTCCCTTTGTTTTGGGGGAAATGACAGAAATTCCACTTATTTAGAGGCAAAAAGGCAGAAATTTCCCTTATTTTGGAGCAAAAATGAAGAAATTTACCTTTTTATGGCAAAATGGTATGCATTCCCATTATTTTCGGGCAAAAAGGCAGAAATTCGCCGTATTTTGGAGCAAAATTGCAGAAATTCCCCTAATTTTGTGGCAAAAGCCAGAAATTCCCTTTATTTTGGGGCAAAAATCAGAAATTCCCCTTATTTTGGGGCAAAATTCCAGAAATTTCCTTTATTTTGGGGCAAAATTGCAGGAATTTACCTTATTTTGTGGCAAAATTGCAGAAATTTTCTTTATTTGGGGCAAAATTGCAGAAATTTCACTTATTTTCTGGTAAAAAGGCTGAAATTTCCTTTATTTTGGGGCACAAAGGAGAAATCCCCCATATTTTGGGGCAAAATTGCAGAAATTTCCCTTATTATGCAATAAAATTGCAGAAATTTCACTTATTTTAGGGCAAAATTGCAGAAATTTCACTTATTTCAGAGAAAAAAAGCAAAAATTTTTCTTATTTTTGGCCAAAAAGGCAGAAATTCCCATTATTTTAGGGCAAAAAGGCAGAAATTCACCTTATTTTGGGATAAAAATGCAGAAATTTCACATATTTCAGGGCAAAAAGGCAGAAATTTCCCTTATTTTGGGGCAAAATTGCAGAAATTTCACTTATTTCAGGGTAATAAGTCAGAAATTCCCCTTATTTTGGGTCAAAAAAGACAGAAATTCCCTTTGTTTTGGGTGAAATGACAGAAATTCCACTTATTAGAGGCAAAAAGGCAGAAATTCCCCTTATTTTGGAGCAAAAATGAAGAAATTTCCCTTTTTTATGGCAACAAGTTATGCATTCCCCTTATTTTCGGGCAAAAAGACAGAAATTCCCCGTATTTTGGAGCAAAATTGCAGAAATTCCCCTAAATGTGGGGCAAAAAGGCAGAAATTCCCTATATGTTGGGGGAAAAAAACAAAAATTCTCCTTATTTTAGGGAAAAACTCACAAATTCTAAAATTTAGTTCAAAATTCCAGAAATTTCCCTTTTTTTTGGGGCAAAATTGCAGAAATTTCACTTATTTTGGGGCAAAATTGCAGAAATTTCACTTATTTCAGGGAAAAAAGCAGAAATTTTTCTTATTTTGGGGCAAAAAGGAAGAAATTCCTAATATTTTGTGCCAAAATCCAAAAATTCCCTTTATTTTGAGGTAAAAATGCTAAAATTCCATTTATTTAGGGGCCAAAAGCAGAAATTTCCCTTATTTTTGGGCAAAATTGCAGAAATTTCACTTATTTCAGGGTAATGAGTCAGAAATTCCTCTTATTTTGGGGCAAAAAAGAGAGAAATTCCCTTTGTTTTGGGGGAAATGACAGAAATTCCACTTATTTAGAGGCAAAAAGGCAGAAATTTCCCTTATTTTGGAGCAAAAATGAAGAAATTTACCTTTTTATTGCAAAAAGGTATGCATTCCCATTATTTTCAGTCAAAAAGGCAGAAATTCGCCGTATTTTGGAGCAAAATTGCAGAAATTCCTCTAATTTTGGGACAAAAGCCAGAAATTCCCTTTATTTTGGGGCAAAAATCAGAAATTCATCTTATTTTGGGGCAAAATTCCAGAAATTTTCTTTATTTGGGGGCAAAATTGCAGGAATTTACCTTATTTTGGGGCAACATTGCAGAAATTTCCTTTATTTGGGGCAAAATTGCAGAAAATTCACTTATTTTCTGGTAAAAAGGCCGAAATTTCCTTTATTTTGGGGCAAAAAGGGAGAAATTCCCCTTATTTTGGGGCAAAATTGAAGAATTTTCCCTTATTATGCAATAAAATTGCAGAAATTTCACTTATTTAAGGGCAAAATTGCAGAAATTTCACTTATTTCAGAAAAAAAAGCAAAAATTTTTCTTATTTTGGGGCAAAAAGGCAGAAATTCCCATTATTTTGGGGCAAAAGCAGAAATTCACCTTATTTTGGGGTAAAATTGCAGAAATTTCAAATATTTCAGGGCAAAAAGGCAGAAATTTCCCTTATTTTGGGGCAAAATTGCAGAAATTTCACTTATTTCAGGGTAATAAGTAAGAAATGCCCCTTACTTTGGGTCAAAAAAGACAGAAATTCCCATTGTTTTGGGGGAAATTACAGAAATTCCACTTATTTTGAGGCAAAAAGACAGAAATTCCTCTTATTTTGGAGCAAAAATGAAGAAATTTCCCTTTATTATGGCAACAAGTTATGCATTCCCCTTATTTTCGGGCAAAAAGACAAAAATTCCCCGTATTTTGGAGCAAAATTGCAGAAATTCCCCTAATTGTTTGGCAAAAAGGTAGAAATTCCCTATATGTTGGGGCAAAAAGACAAGAATTTTCCTTATTTTGGGGCAAAACTCAGAAATCCCAAATTTTTGTGCAAATTCCAGAAATTTCTTTTATTTTGGGGCAAAATTGCAGAAATTTCACTTATTTTGGGGCAAAATTGCAGAAATTTCACTTATTTCAGGGTAAAAAGGCAGAAATTTTACTTATTTTGGGGCAAAAAGGCAGAAATTCCTAATATTTTGTGCCAAAATTCAAAAATTCCCCTTATTTTGAGGTATAAATGCTGAAATTCCCCTTATTTGGGGACAAAAAGGCAAAAATTTCCCTTATTTTTGGGCAAAATTGCAGAAATTTCACTTATTTCAAGGTAATGAGTCAGAAATTCCTCTTATTTTGGGGCAAAAAAAAGAAAAATTCCCTTTGTTTTTTGGGAAAAAAACAGAAATTCCACTTATTTAGAGGCAAAATGCAGAAATTCCCCTTATTTTGTAGCAAAAATAAAGATATTTCTCTTTTTTGTGGCAAAAAATATACATTCCCCTTAATTTCAGGATAAAAAGCAGAAATTCCCCGTATTATGAAGCAAAATTGCAGAAATTCTCATAATTTTCGGGCAAAAAGGGAGAAATTCTCCTTATTTTGGGGCAAAATTTCAGAAATTTCCTTTACAATGGGGCAAAATTGCAGAAATTTGACTTATTTCAGGGAAAAAAGACAGAAATTTTCCTTATTTTGGGGCAAGAATGCAGAAATTCCTAATATTTTGTGGCAAAAATGCAGAAAGTCCCCTTATTTTGAGGTGAAAAGGCTGAAATTCCCCTTATTTTGGGGCAAAAAGGCAGAAATTTCCATTATTTTGAGACAAACTTGCAGAAATTTCACTTATTTTAGGGTAATAAGTCAGAAAATTTCCTTATTTTGGGGCAAAAAAGACAGAAAATCCCTTTGTTTTGGAGGAAAAAGACAGAAATTCCACTTATTTAAAGGCAAAAAAGCAGAAATTCCCATTATTTTGGAGCAAAAGTGAAGAAATTTCCCTTTTTTAAGGCAAAAAGGTATGCATTCTTTTTATTTACGGGCAAAAAGGCAGAAATTTCCCGTATTTTGGAGCAAAATTGCAGAAATTCCCATAATTGTGGGGCAAAAATGCAGAAATTCCCTATATGTTGGGGCAAAAAGACAGAAATTCTCTTTATTTTGGGGCAAAACTTAGAAATTCCACTTACTTTGGGGCAAAATTCCAGAAATTTCCCTTATTCTTGGGCAAAATTGCAGAAATTTCACTTATTTTGGGGCAAAATTGCAGAAATTTCACTTCTTTCAGTGAAAAAAGGCAGAAATTTTTCTTATTTTGGGGCAAAAAGGCAGAAATTCTCCTTATTTTGAGGTAAAAAGGCTAAAATTCCCCTTATTTGAGGGCAAAAAGGCAGAAATTTCCCTTTTTTGGGCAAAATTGCAGAAATTTCACTTATTTCGTGGTAATAAGTCAGAAATTCCCCTTATTTTGGGGCAAAAATGACAGAAATTCCCTTAGTATTGGGACAAATGACAGAAATTCCACTTATTTAGAGGCAAAAAGGCAGAAATTTCCCTTATTTTGGAGCAAAAATGAAGAAATTTACCTTTTTATGGCAAAAAGGTATGCATTCCCATTATTTTCGGGCAAAAAGGCAGAAATTCCCTGTATTTTGGAGCAAAATTGCAGAAATTCCCCTAATTTTGGGGCAAAAGCCAGAAATTCCCTTTATTTGGGGGCAAAAATCAGAAATTCCCGTAATTTTGTGGCAAAATTCCAGAAATTTTCTTTATTTTGGGGCAAAATTGCAGGAATTTACCTTATTTTGGGGCAAAATTGCAGAAATTTTCTTTATTTGGGGCAAAATTGCAGAAATTTCACTTATTTTCTGGTAAAAAGGCTGAAACTTCCTTTATTTTGGGGCAAAAAGAGAGAAATTCCCCTTATTTTGGGGCAAAATTGCAGAAATTTCCTTTATTATGCGATAAAATTGCAGAAATTCCACTTATTTTAGGGCAAAATTGCAGAAATTTCACTTATTTCAGAGAAAAAAATCAAAAATTTTTCTTATTTTGGGCCAAAAAGGCAGAAATTCCCATTATTTTGGGACAAAAAGGCAGAAATTCACCTTATTTTGGGATAAAAATGCAGAAATTTCACATATTTCAGGGCAAAAAGGCAGAAATTTCCCTTATTTTGGGGCAAAATTGCAGAAATTTCACTTATTTCAGGGTAATAAGTCAGAAATTCCCCTTATTTTGGGTCAAAAAAGACAGAAATTCCCTTTGTTTTGGGGGAAATGACAGAAATTCCACTTATTAGAGGCAAAAAGGCAGAAATTCCCCTTATTTTGGAGCAAAAATGAAGAAATTTCCATTTTTTATGGCAACAAGTTATGCATTCCCCTTATTTTCGGGCAAAAAGACAGAAATTCCCCGTATTTTGGAGCAAAATTGCAGAAATTCCCCTAATTGTGGGGCAAAAAGGCAGAAATTCCCTATATGTTGGGGGAAAAAAACAAAAATTCTCCTTATTTTAGGGCAAAACTCACAAATTCTAAAATTTAGTTCAAAATTCCAGAAATTTCCCTCTTTTTTGGGGCAAAATTGCAGAAATTTCACTTATTTTGGGGCAAAATTGCAGAAATTTCACTTATTTCAGGGAAAAAAGCAGAAATTTTTCTTATTTTGGGGCAAAAAGGAAGAAATTCCTAATATTTTGTGCCAAAATCCAAAAATTCCCTTTATTTTGAGGTAAAAATGCTAAAATTCCATTTATTTAGGGGCCAAAAGCAGAAATTTCCCTTATTTTTGGACAAAATTGCAGAAATTTCACTTATTTCAGGGTAATGAGTCAGAAATTCCTCTTATTTTGGGGCAAAAAAGAGAGAAATTCCCTTTGTTTTGGGGGAAATGACAGAAATTCCACTTATTTAGAGGCAAAAAGGCAGAAATTTCCCTTATTTTGGAGCAAAAATGAAGAAATTTACCTTTTTATTGCAAAAAGGTATAAAAGACAGAAATTCTCTTTTTTTGGAGGAAAAATACAGAAATTCCACTTATTTAGAGGCAAAAAGGCAGAAATTCCCCTTATTTTGTAGCAAAAATGAAGAAATATCCCTTTTTATGGCAAAAAGGTATGCATTCCCATTATTTTCAGGCAAAAAGGCAGAAATTCCCCGTATTTTGGAGCAAAATTGCAGAAATTCCCCTAATTTTGGGGCAAAAGGCAGAAATTCCCTTTATTTTGGGGCAAAAATCAGAAATTCCTTTTATTTTGGGGCAAAATTCTAGAAATTTCCTTTTTTTGGAAGGCAAAATTGCAGGAATTTACATTATATTGGGGCAAAATTGCAGGAATTTACATTATATTGGGGCAAAATTGCAGGAATTTACATTATATTGGGGCAAAATTGCAGAAATTTCCCTTATTTGGGGTAAAATTGCAGAAATTTCACTTATTTTCAGGTAAAAAGGCTGAAATTTCCATTATTTTGGGGCAAAAACGATGAAATTCTCTTTATTTTGGGGCAAAATTGCAGACATTTCCCTTATTATGGGGAAAAAATGCAGAAATTTATCTTATTTTAGGGCAAAATTGCAGAAATTTCACTTATTTAAGAGAAAAAAAGCTAAAATTTTTCTTATTTTCGGGCAAAAAGGCAGAAATTCCCCGTATTTTGGAGCAAAATTGCAGAAATTCCTTTAATTGTGGGGCAAAAGGGCAGAAATTCCCTATATAGTGGGGCAAAAAGACAGAAATTCTCCTTATTTTGGGGCAAAACTCAGAAATTCCACTTATTTTGGGGCAAAATTCCAGAAATTTCCCTTATTTTGGAGCAAAATTGCAGAAATTTCACTTATTTTGGGGCAAAATTGCAGAAATTTCACTTATTTCTAGGAAAAAAGGCAGAAATTTTCCTTATTTTGGGGCAAAAATGCAGAAATTCTTAATATTTGGCAGCAAAAATGCAGGAATTCCCTTTATTTTGAGGTAAAAATGCTGAAATTTCCTTTATTTGGGGGCAAAAAGGCAGAAATTTCCCTTCTTTGGGGCAAAAAGACAGAAATTCCCCTTATTTTGTTTCAAAAAGGCAGAAATTTCTTTTATTTTGGGGCAAAATTGCAGAAATTTCACTTATTTCAGGGCATAATTCAAAAATTCCTTTTATTTTGAGGCAAAAAGACAGAAATTCCGTTTATTTTTGGGTCAAAAGGCAGAAATTTCACTTATTTTGAGGGAAAAAGGCAGAAATTCCTCTTATTTTGGGGCAAAAATGAAGAAATTTCCCTTTTTTGTGGCAAAAGGTATACATTCCCTTTATTTTTGGGATAAAAAGCAGAAATTCCCCGTATTTTTAAGCAAAATTGCAGTAATTCTCATAATTTTCGGGCAAAAAGGCAGAAATTCTCCTTATTTTGGGGCAAAAAGACAGAAAATTTTTTTTCGGGAGCAAACAGTCAGAAATTCCCCTTATTTTGGGGCAAAATTGCAAAAATTTCCTTTACATTGGGGCATAATTGCAGAAATTTCCCTTATTTTGAGGAAAAATTGCAGAAATTTCACCTATTTCAGGGTAACAAGTCAGAAATTCCCCTTATTTTGGGGAAAAAAGACAGAAATTCCCATTGTTTTGGGGGAAAAAGACAGAAATTCACTTATTTAGAGGCAAAAAGGAAGAAATTCCCCTTATTTTGGAGTAAAAATGAAGAAATTTCCCTTTTTATGGCAAAAAGGTATGCATTCCCATTATTTTCAGGCAAAAAGGCAGAAATTCCCCGTATTTTGGAGCAAAATTGCAGAAATTCCCCTAATTGTGGGGCAAAAAGGCAGAAATTCCCAATATGTTGGGGCAAAAAGAGAGAAATTCTCCTTATTTTGGGGCAAAACTCAGAAATTCCACTTATTTTGGTGCAAAATTCCAGAAATTTCCCTTATTTTGGGGCAAAATTGCAGAAATTTCCCTTATTTTGCAGCAAAATTGCAGAAATTTCACTTATTTCAGAGAAAAAAAGCAAAAATTTTTCTTATTTTGGGGCAAAAAGGCAGAAATTCTCATTATTTTAGGGCAAAAAGGCAGAAATTCACCTTATTTTGGGGTAAAATTGCAGAAATTTCACATATTTCAGGGCAAAAAGGCAGAAATTTCCCTTATTTTGGGGCAAAATTGCAGAAATTTCCCTTATTTTGGGGCAAAATTGCAGAAATTTCACTTATTTCAAAGAAAAAAGGCAGAAATTTTCCTTATTTTGGGGAAAAATGCAGAAATTCCCCTTATTTTGAGGTAATAAGGCTGAAATTCCCCTCATTTGGGGGCAAAAAGGCAGAAATTCACCTTATTTTGGGGCAAAATTGCAGAAATTTTACTTATTTCTGAGTAATAAGTCAGAAATTCCTATTATTTGGGGGCAAAAAAGTCAGAAATTCCCTTTGTTTTGGGAAAAAAAGACAGAAATTCAACTTATTTAGAGGCAAAAATGCAGAAATTCCTTTTATTTTTGAGCAAAAATAAAGAAATTTCACTTTTTTATGGCAAAAAGGTATGCATTCCCCTTATTTTCGGGCAAACAGGCAGAAATTCCCTGTATTTTGGAGCAAAATTGCAGAAAATCCCCTAATTTTGGGGCAAAAGGCAGAAATTCCCTTTATTTTGGGGTAAAAATCAGAAATTCCCCTTATTTTGGGGCAAAATTGCAGAAATTTCCCTTATTATGGGGAAAAATTGCAGAAATTTCCTTTATTTTAAGGCAAAATTGCACAAATTTCACTTATTTCAGAGAAAAAAAGAAAAAATTTTTCTTATTTTTGGGCAAAAAGGCAGAAATTCCCATTATTTTGGGGCAAAAACGCAGAAATTCACCTTATTTTGGGGTAAAATTGCAGAAATTTCATATATTTCAGAGCAAAAAGGCAAAAATTTTCCTTATTTTGGGGCAAAATTGCAGAAATTTCACTTATTTCAGAGTAATAAGTCAGAAATTCCCCTTATTTTGGGGCAAAAAAGACAGAAATTCTATTTTTTGGGGGAAAAATACAGAAATTCCACTTATTTAGAGGCAAAAAGGCAGAAATTCCCCTTATTTTGTAGCAAAAATGAAGAAATTTCCCTCTTTAGGGCAAAAAGTTATGCATTCCCATTATTTTCAGGCAAAAAGGCAGAAATTCCCCGTATTTTGGAAGAAAATTGCAGAAATTCCCCTAATTGTTGGGCAAAAAGGCAGAAATTCTTCTTATTTTGGAGCAAAATTGAAGAAATTCCCCTAATTGTGGGGCAATAAGGTAGAAATTCTCTATATTTTGGGGCAAAAAGACAGAAATTCTCCTTATTTTGGGGCAAAACTCAGAAATTCCACTTATTTTGGGGCAAAATTGCAGAAATTTCACTTATTTCAGGGAAAAAAGGCAGAAATTTTCCTTATTTTGGGGCAAAAATGCAGAAATTCTTAATATTTTGTGGCAAAAATGCAAAAATTCCCCTTATTTTGTGGTAAAAAGTCTGAAATTCCCCTCATTTGGGGCAAAAAGGCAGAAATTCACCTTATTTTGGGGCAAAATTGCAGAAATTTTACTTATTTCTGAGTAATAAGTCAGAAATTCCTATTATTTGGGGGCAAAAAAGTCAGAAATTCCCTTTGTTTTGGGAAAAAAAGACAGAAATTCAACTTATTTAGAGGCAAAAATGCAGAAATTCCTTTTATTTTTGAGCAAAAATAAAGAAATTTCACTTTTTTATGGCAAAAAGGTATGCATTCCCCTTATTTTCGGGCAAACAGGCAGAAATTCCCTGTATTTTGGAGCAAAATTGCAGAAAATCCCCTAATTTTGGGGCAAAAGGCAGAAATTCCCTTTATTTTGGGGTAAAAATCAGAAATTCCCCTTATTTTGGGGCAAAAAAGGCAGAAATTCACCTTATTTTGGGGTTATATTGCAGAAATTTCAAATATTTCAGGGCAAAATGGCAGAAGTTCCCCTTATTTTGGGGCAAAAAGATGAAATCCCTAATTTTTGGCGAAAATTGAAGAAATTTCACTTATTTCGGGACAAAAAGCCAGAAATTCTAATTAATTTCGGGCAAAAAGGCGGAAATGACCCGTATTTTGGAGCAAAATTGCAGAAATTCCCCTAATATTGGTGCAAAAATGCAGAAATTTCCTTTATTATGGGGCAAAAAGGCAGAAATTTTCCATATTTTGGTGCAAAAATCAGAAATTTCCCTTATTTTGAGGTAAAATTCTCAAATTCCCCAAATTTTAGGGCAAAAGGCAAAAATTTTTATTATTTTGGGGCAAATTTGCAGAAATTTCACTTATTTCAGCGTAATAAGTCAGAAATTTTCCTTATTTTCAGGCAAAAAAGACAGAAATTCCCTTTGTTTTGAGGGAAAAACAGAAATTCCACTTATTTAGAGGCAAAAAGGCAAAAGTTCCTCTTATTTTGGAGCAAAAATGAAGAAATTTCCCTTTTATATGGCAAAAAAATATGCATTCCCCTTATTTTCAGGCAAAAAGGCAGAAATTCCCCTTATTTTGGAGCAAAAATGAAGAAATTTCACTTTTTTATGGCAAAATGTAAGCATTCCCCTTATTTTCGATCAAAAAGGCAGAAATTCCCTGTATTTGGGAGCAAAATTGCAGAAATTCCCCTAATTTTGGGGCAAAAGGCAGAAATTCCCTTTATTTTGGGGCAAAAATCAGAAATTCCCCATATTTTGGGGCAAAATTCCAGAAATTTTCTTTATTTTAGGGCAAAATTTCAGAAATTTTTCTTATTTGGGGCAAAATTGCAGAAATTTCACTTATTTTATAGTAAAAAATTGATATTTAATTTTTTTTGGGGCAAAAAGGGAGAAATTCCCCTTATTTGGGGCAAAATTGCAGTAATTTTCCTTATTTTGGGGCAAAAAGGCAGAAATTCTGTATATTTTGTGGCCAAAAGGCAGAAATTTCCCTTATTTAGAGGTAATAAGGTTGAAATTCCCTTTATTTGGGGGCAAAAAAGGCTGAAATTCCCCTTATTTGCGGGCAAAAAGGCAGAAATTTCACTTATTTTGGAGCAAAATTGCAGAAATTTCATTTATTTCAGGGAAAAACATCAGAAATTTTCCTTATTTTGGGGCAAAAAGCAGAAATTCCTAATATTTTGTGGAAAAAATGCAGAAATTCCCCATATTTTGAGGTAAAAAGGCTGGAATTCCCTTTATTTGGGGGCAAAAAGGCAGAAATTTCCCTTATGTTGGGGCAAAATTGCAGAAATTTCACTTATTTCAGGGAAAAAAGGCAGAAATTTCCTTTATTTTGGGGCAAAAAAACAGAAGTTTTCTTTGTTTTGTGAAAAAAAGACTGAAATTCCACTTATTTAGAGGCAAAAAGGAAGAAATTCCCATTATTTTGGAGCAAAAATGAAGAAATTTCACTTTTTTATGGCAAAAACGTATGCATTCCCCTTATTTTCAGGCAAAAAGAAGAAATTCCCCGTATTTTGGAGCAAAATTGCAGAAATTCCCCTAATTTTGGGGCAAAAGGCAGAAATTCCCTTTATTTTGGGGTAAAAATCAGAAATTCCCCTTATTTTGGGGCAAAATTCCAGGAATTTCCTTTATTTTGGGGCCAAATTTCAGAAATTTACCTTATTTTGGGTAAAATTGCATTAATTTCACTTATATTCTGGAAAAAAGGCTGAAATTCCCTTTTGGGGTGCAAAAAAGGAGAAATTCCCCTTATTTTGGGCAAAATTGCAGAAATTTTCCTTATGATGGAGCAAAAAAGCAGAAATTCCGTAAATTTTGTGACAAAAATGCAGAAATTCCCCTTATTTTGAGGTAAAAAGGCTGAAATTCCTCTTATTTGGGGGCAAAAAGGCAGAAATTTCCCTTATTTTGGGACAAAAATTGCAGAAATTTTACTTATTTCAGAGTAATAAGTCAGAAATTCCCCTTATTTTGGGGCAAAAAAGACAGAAATTCCTTTTGTTTTTAAAGAAAAAGACAGAAATTCCACTTATTTAGAGGCAAAAAGGCAGAAATTCTCCTTATTTTGGAGCAAAAATGAAGAAATTTCCCTCTTATATGGCAAAAAAATATGCATTCCCCTTATTTTCAGGCAAAAAGTCATAAATTCCCCTTATTTTGGTGCAAAAAGACAGAAATTTTGTTTATTTTTAGGGAAAAGGCAGAAATTGAATTTATTTGGGTCAAAAAGGCGGAAAATCCCCATATTTTGGGGCAAAAATGAAGAAATTTCCCTTTTTTATGGCAAAAGGAAAACATTCCCTTTATTTTCGTGCAAAAAGGCAGAAATTCCCCATATTTTGGAGCAAAATTGCAGAAATTCCCCTAATTTTGGGGCAAAAGGCAGAAATTCCCTATATTTTGGGACAAAAATCAGAAATTCCCCTTATTTTGGGGCAAAATTCCAGAAATTTTCTTTATTTTGGGGCAAAATTGCAGGAATTTACCTTATTTTGGAACAAAATTGCAGAAATTTCTCTTATTTGGGGCAAAATTGCAGAAATTTCTCTTATTTTCATGTAAAAAGTCTGAAATTTCCTTTATTTTGCGCAAAAAGGGAAAAATTCCTCTTATTTTGGGGCAAAATTGCAGAAATTTTCCTTATTTTGGGTCAAAAAAGGCAGAAATTCCATATATTTTGTGGCAAAAAGGCAGAAATTTCCTTTATTTTGAGGTAATAAGGTTGAAATTTCCCTTATTTTGGAGCAAAAAGGCAGAAATTCCCCTTATTTTGGGGTTAAATTGCAGAAATTTCAAATATTTCAGGGCAAAAATGGCAGAAATTCCTCTTATTTTGGGGCAAAAAGATGAAATCCCTAATTTTTGGCGAAAATTGAAGAAATTTCACTTATTTCGGGACAAAAAGCCAGAAATTCCAATTAATTTCGGGCAAAAAGGCAGAAATGACCCGTATTTTGGAGAAAAATTGCAGAAATTCCCCTAATATTGGTGCAAAAATGCAGAAATTCCCTTTATTATGGGGCAAAAAGGCAGAAATTCTCCATATTTTGGTGCAAAAATCAGAAATTTCCCTTATTTTGAGGTAAAATTCTCAAATTCCCCAAATTTTAGAGCAAAAGGCAAAAATTTCCATTATTTTGGGGCAAATTTGCAGAAATTTCACTTATTTCAGCGTAATAAGTCAAAAATTTTCCTTATTTTGAGGCAAAAAAGACAGAAATTCCCTTTGTTTTGAGGGAAAAACAGAAATTCCACTTATTTAGAGGCAAAAAGGCAAAAGTTCCCCTTATTTTGGAGCAAAAATGAAGAAATTTCCGTTTTATATGGCAAAAAAATATGCATTCCCCTTATTTTCAGGCAAAAAGGCAGAAATTCCCCTTATTTTGGAGCAAAAATGAAGAAATTTCACTTTTTTATGGCAAAATGTAAGCATTCCCCTTATTTTCGGTCAAAAAGGCAGAAATTCCCCGTATTTGGGAGCAAAATTGCAGAAATTCCCCTAATTTTGGGGCAAAAGGCAGAAATTCCCTTTATTCTGGGGCAAAAATCAGAAATTCCCCATATTTTGGGGCAAAATTCCAGAAATTTTCTTTATTTTGGGGCAAAATTTCAGAAATTTCTCTTATTTGGGGCAAAATTGCAGAAATTTCACTTATTTTATAGTAAAAAAGTTGATATTTAATTTATTTTGGGGCAAAAAGGGAGAAATTCCCCTTACTTGGGGCAAAATTGCAGTAATTTTTTTTATTTTGGGGCAAAAAGGCAGAAATTCTGTATATTTTGTGGCAAAAAGACAGAAATTTCCTTTATTTAGAGGTAATAAGGTTGAAATTCCCTTTATTTGGGGGCAAAAAGGCTGAAATTCTCCTTATTTGGGGGCAGAAAGGCAGAAATTTCACTTATTTTGGGGCAAAATTGCAGAAATTTCATTTATTTCATGGAAAAAAGTCAGAAATTTTCCTTATTTTGGGGCAAAAAGCAGAAATTCCTAATATTTTGTGGAAAAAATGCAGAAATTCCCCATATTTTGAGGTAAAACGGCTGGAATTCCCCTTATTTGGGGGCAAAAAGGCAGAAATTTCCCTTATGTTGGGGCAAAATTGCTGAAATTTCACTTATTTCAGAGAAAAAAGGCAGAAATTTTCTTTATTTTGGGGCAAAAAGACAGAAGTTTTCTTTGTTTAGGGAAAAAAAGACAGAAATTCCACTTATTTAGAGGCAAAAAGGAAGATATTCCCATTATTTTGGAGCAAAAATGAAGAAATTTCACTTTTTTATGGCAAAAACGTATGCATTTTCCTTATTTTCATGCAAAAAGAAGAAATTCCCCGTATTTTGGAGCAAAATTGCAGAAATTCCCCTAATTTTGGGAGAAAAAGCAGAAATTCCCTTTATTTTGGGGTAAAAATCAGAAATTCCCCTTATTTTGGGGCAAAATTCCAGGAATTTCCTTTATTTTGGGGCAAAATTGCAGAAATTTACCTTATTTTGGGCAAAATTGCAGTAATTTCACTTATATTCAGGAAAAAAGGCTGAAATTGCCTTTTTGGGGGCAAAAATAGAGAAATTCCCCTTATTTTGGGCAAAATTGCAGAAATTTTCCTTATTTTGGGGCAAAAATGCAGAAATTCCGTATATTTTGTTGCAAAAAGGGAGAAATTTCTTTTATTTAGAGGTAATAAGGTGGAAATTCCCCTTATTTGGGGGCAAAATGGCTGAAATTCCCCTTTATTTGGGGGTAAAAAGACAGAAATTTCACTTATTTTGGGGAAAAATTGCAGAAATTTCAATTATTTCAGGGAAAAAGGCAGAAATTTTCCTTATTTTGGGGCAAAAAGGCAGAAATTCCTAATATTTTGTTGCAAAAATGCAGAAATTCCCCATATTTTGAGGTAAAAAGGATGGAATTCCCCTTATTTGGGGGCAAAAAGGCAGAAATTTCCCTTATGTTGGGGCAAAATTGCAGAAATTTCACTTATTTCAGAAAAAAAAGGCCGAAATGTTCTTTATTTTGGGGCAAAAAGACAGAAATTCTCTTTGTTTTGGGAAAAAAAGAGAGAAATTCCACTTATTTAGAGGCAAAAAAGAAGAAATTTCGTTATTTTTGAGCAAAAATTAAGAAATTTCCCTTTTTTATGGCAAAAAGGTATGCATTCCTCTTAATTTCGGGCAAAAAGACAGAAATTCCCCTTATTTTGGGGCAAAAAGATGAAATCCCTAATTTTTGGCGAAAAATGAAGAAATTTCACTTATTTCGGGAGAAAAAGGCAGAAATTCCAATTAATTTCGGGCAAAAAGGAAGAAATGACTCGTATTTAGGAGCAAAATTGCAGAAATTTTCCTAATATTGGTGCAAAAATGCAGAAATTCCCTTTATTTTGGGGGAAAAGGCAGAAATTGTCCATATTTTGGTGCAAAAATCAGAAATTTCCCTTATTTTGAGGTAAAATGCTGAAATTCCCCATATTTTGGGCCAAAAGGCAAAAATTTCCCTTATTTTGGGGCAAATTTGCAGAAATTTCACTTATTTGATGGTAATAAGTAAGAAATTTTCCTTATTTTGGGGCAAAAAAGACAGAAATTCCCTTTGTTTTAGGGGAAAAAGACAGAAATTCCAATTATTTAGAGGCAAAAAGGCAAAAGTTCCCCTTATTTTGGAGCAAAAATGAAGAAATTTTCCTTTTTTATGGCAAAAAGTTATGCATTCTTCTTATTTTCGAACAAAAAGGCAGAAATTCCTATTATTTTGGGGCAAAAAGCAGAAATTTCCCTTATTTTGGGGCAAAATTGCAGAAATTTCCCTAATTGTGTGGAAAAAAAACAGAAATTCCCTTTATTTGAAGGCAAAATAGCAGAAATTTCCCTTATTATGGAGAAAAATTGCAGAAATTTCTTTTTTTTTTAGGGCAAAATTGCAGAAATTTCACTCATTGTGGGGCAAAAAGGCAGAAATTCTCAATATTTTGGGGCAAAACTCAGAAATTCCACTTATTTTGGGGCAAAATTCTAGAAATTTCCCTTATTTTGGGGCAAAATTGCAGAAATTTCACTTATTTTGGGGCAAAAACGCAGAAATTTCTAATATTTTGTGCCAAAATTCAGAAATTCCTTATATTTTGAGGTAAAAAGGCTGAAATTCCCCTTATTTGGGGGCAAAAAGGTAGAAATTTCCCTTATATTGGGGCAAAATTGCAGAAATTTCACTTATTTCAAGGTAATAAGTCAGAAATTTTTCTTATTTTGGGGCAAAAAAGACAGAAATTCCCTTTGTTTTGGGGGAAAAAGACAGAAATTCCACTTATTTAGAGGCAAAGAAGCAGAAATTTCGCTTATTTTGGAGCAAAAATGAAGAAATTTCCCTTTTTTATGGCAAAAAGGTATGCATTCTTCTTATTTTCGGGGAAAAAGGCAGAAATTCCCCATATTTTGGGGCAAAAGGAAGAAATTCCCTTTATTTTTGGGCAAAAAGGCAAAAATTTCCCTTATATTGGGGCAAAATTGCAGAAATTTCATTTATTTCAGGGCAAAAATTCAGAAATTCCACTATTTTGGGGCAAAAAGCAGAAATTTCTTTTATTATGGTACAAAATTGAAGAAATTTTCCTTATTTTGGAACAAAAAGGCAGAAATTCCCATATTTTGGTGCAAAAGGCAGAAATTCTTCTTATTTTGAGGTAAAATGCAGAAATTCCCCTTATTTGGAGGTAAAATGCAGAAATTCCCCAAATATTGGGGGAAAATGCAGAAATTCCCTTTATTTTGGGGCTAAAAGGCAGAAATTAACCGTATTTTAAAGCAAAATTGCAGAAATTCTCATAATTTTCGGGCAAAAAAGCAGAAATTCTCCTTAATTTGGGCAAAAAGACAGAAAATCTCCTTTTTTCGATAGCAAACAGTCTGAAATTCCCCTTATTTTGGGGCAAAATTGCAGAAATTTTCTTTACATTGGGGCAAAATTGCAGAAATTTCCCTTATTTTGAGGCAAAATTGCAGAAATTTCACTTATTTCAGAAAAAAGGCAGAAATTTTCTTATTTTGGGGCAAAAAGGCAGAAATTTCTTTTATTTTGGTACAAAATTGCCGAAATTTTTCTTATTTTGAGGCAAAAAGGCAGAAATTCTCCCATATTTTGGGGCAAAATGAAGAAATTCCCCTTATTTTGAGGTAAAAAGTCTGAAATTCCCCTTATTTTTGGGCAAAAAGTCAGAAATTCCCCTTATTATGGTGCAAAAAGACAGAAATTTTGTTTATTTTTAGGGAAAAGGCATAAATTGCATTTATTTTGAGTCAAAAAGGTGGAAAATCCCCATATTTGGGGCAAAAATGAAGATATTTCCCTTTTTTATGGCAAAAAGGAAAACATTCCCTTTATTTTCGGGCAAAAAGGCAGAAATTCCCCATATTTTGAAGCAAAATTGCAGAAATTCCCCTAATTTTGGGGCAAAAGGCAGAAATTCCCTATATTTTGGGGCAAAAGTCAGAAATTCCCCTTATTTTGTGGCAAAATTCCGGAAATTTTCTTTATTTTGGGGCAAAATTGCAGGAATTTACCTTTTTTTGGAACAAAATTGCAGAAATTTCTCTTATTTGGGGAAAAATTGCAGAAATTTCTCTTATTTTCAGGTAAAAAGTCTGAAATTTCCTTTATTTTGCGCAAAAAGGGAGAAATTCCTCTTATTTTGGGGCAAAATTGCAGAAATTTTCCTTATTTTGGGGCAAAAGGGCAGAAATTCCATATATTTTGTGGCAAAAAGGGAGAAATTTCCTTTATTTTGAGGTAATAAGGTTGAAATTCCCCAAATTTTGGGGCAAAAAGGCAGAAATTCACCTTATTTTGGGGTTCAATTGCAGAAATTTCAAATATTTCAGGGCAAAATGGCAGAAATTCCCCTTATTTTGGGGCAAAAAGATGAAATCCCTAATTTTTGGCGAAAATTGAAGAAATTTCACATATTTCTGGACAAAAAGCCAAAAATTCCAATTAATTTCGGGCAAAAAGGCAGAAATGACCCGTATTTTGGAGAAAAATTGCAGAAATTCCCCTAATATTGGTGCAAAAATGCAGAAATTCCCTTTATTATGGGGCAAAAAGGCAGAATTTCTCCATATTTTGGTGCAAAAATCAGAAATTTCCCTTATTTTGAGGTAAAATTCTCAAATTCCCCAAATTTTAGGACAAAAAGCAAAAATTTCCATTATTTTGGGGCAAATTTGCAGAAATTTCACTTATTTCAGCGTAATAAGTCAGAAATTTTCCTTATTTTGAGGCAAAAAAGACAGAAATTCCCTTTGTTTTGAGGGAAAAACAGAAATTCCACTTATTTAGAGGCAAAAAGGCAAAAGTTCCCCTTATTTTGGAGCAAAAATGAAGAAATTTCCCTTTTATATGGCAAAAAAATATGCATTCCCCTTATTTTCAGGCAAAAAGGAAGAAATTCCCCTTATTTTAGAGCAAAAATGAAGAAATTTCACTTTTTTATGGCAAAATGTAAGCATTCCCCTTATTTTCGATTAAAGAGGCAGAAATTCCCTGTATTTGGGAGCAAAATTGCAGAAATTCCCCTAATTTTGGGGCAAAAAGCAGAAATTCCCTTTATTTTGGTGTAAAAATCAGAAATTCCCCATATTTTGGGGCAAAATTCCAGAAATTTTCTTTATTTTAGGGCAAAATTTCAGAAATTTCCCTTATTTGGGGCAAAATTGCAGAAATTTCACTTATTTTATAGTAAAAAAGTTGATATTTAATTTATTTTGGGGCAAAAAGGGAGAAATTTCCCTTATTTGGGGCAAAATTGCAGTAATTTTTCTTATTTTGGGGCAAAAAGGCAGAAATTCTGTATATTTTGTGGCAAAAAGGCAGAAATTTCCCTTATTTAGAGGTAATAAGATTGAAATTCCCTTTATTTGGGGGCAAAAAGGCTGAAATTCCCTATTTGGGGTCAAAAAGGCAGAAATTTCAATTATTTTGGGGCAAAATTGCAGAAATTTCATTTATTTCAGGGAAAAAATTCAGAAATTTTCCTTATTTTGGGGCAAAAAGCAGAAATTCCTAATATTTTGTTGAAAAAATGCAGAAATTCCCTATATTTTGAGGTAAAAAGGCTGGAATTCCCTTTATTTGGGGGCAAAAAGGCAGAAATTTCCCTTATGTTGGGGCGAAATTGCAGAAATTTCACTTATCTCAGGGAAAAAAGGCAGACATTTCCTTTATTTTGGGGCAAAAAGACAGAAGTTTTCTTTGTTTTGTGAAAAAAAGACAGAAATTCCACATATTTAGGGGCAAAAAGGAAGAAATTCCCATTATTTTGGAGCAAAAATGAAGAAATTTCACTTTTTTATGGCAATAACGTATGCATTCACCTTATTTTCAGGCAAAAAGAAGAAATTCCCCGTATTTTGGAGCAAAATTGCAGAAATTCCCCTAATTTTGGGGCAAAAGGCAGAAATTCCCTTTATTTTGGGGTAAAAATCAGAAATTCCCCTTATTTTGGGGCAAAATTCCAGGAATTTCCTTTATTTTGGGGCAAAATTGCAGAAATTTACCTTATTTTGGGCAAAATTGGAGTAATTTCACTTATATTCAGGAAAAAAGGCTGAAATTGCCTTTTTGGGTGCAAAAATAGAGAAATTCCCCTTATTTTGGGCAAAATTGCAGAAATTTTCCTTATGATGGAGCAAAAAGGCAGAAATTCCGTAAATTTTGTTGCAAAAATGCAGAAATTCCTTTTATTTTGAGGTAAAAAGGCTGAAATTCCCCTTATTTGGGGGCAAAAAGGCAGAAATTTCCCTTATTTTGGGACAAAATTGCAGAAATTTTACTTATTTCAGGGTAATAAGTCAGAAATTCCCCTTATTTTGGGGCAAAAAAGACAGAAATTCTTTTTGTTTTTAAGGAAAAAGACAGAAATTCCACTTATTTAGAGGCAAAAAGGCAGAAATTCTCCTTATTTTGGAGCAAAAATGAAGAAATTTCCCTTTTATATGGCAAAAAAATATGCATTCCCTTTATTTTCAGGCAAAAAGTCAAAAATTCCTCTTATTTTGGTGCAAAAAGACAGAAATTTTGTTTATTTTTAGGGAAAAGGGAGAAATTGAACTTATTTTGAGTCAAAAAGGCAGAAAATCCCCATATTTTGGGGCAAAAATGAAGAAATTTCCCTTTTTTATGGCAAAAAGGAAAACATTCCCTTTATTTTCGGGCAAAAAGGCAGAAATTCCCCATATTTTGGAGCAAAATTGCAGAAATTCCCCTAATTTTGGAACAAAAGGCAGAAATTCCCTATATTTTGGGGCAAAAATCAGAAATTCCCCTTATTTGGGGGCAAAATTCCAGAAATTTTCTTTATTTTGGGGGAAATTTGCAGAAATTTCACTTATTTCAGCGTAATAAGTCAGAAATTTTCCTTATTTTGAGGCAAAAAAGACAGAAATTCCCTTTGTTTTGCGGGAAAAAAAGAAATTCCCCTTATTTTCAGGCAAAAAGGCAGAAATTCCCCTTATTTTGGAGCAAAAATGAAGAAATTTCACTTTTTTATGGCAAAATGTAAGCATTCCCCTTATTTTTGGTCAAAAAGGCAGAAATTCCCCTTATTTGGGAGCAAAATTCCAGAAATTCCCCTAATTTTGGGGCAAAAGGCAGAAATTCCCTTTATTTTGGGGCAAAAATTAGAAATTCCCCATATTTTGGGACAAAATTCCAGAAATTTTCTTTATTTTGGGGCAAAATTTCAGAAATTTCCCTTTTTTGGGGCAAAATTGCAGAAATTTCACTTATTTTATAGTAAAAAAGTTGATATTTAATTTATTTTGGGGCAAAAAGGGAGAAATTCCCCTTACTTGGGGCAATATTGCAGTAATTTTTCTTATTTTGGGGCAAAAAGGCAGAAATTCTGTATATTTTGTGGCAAAAAGACAGAAATTTCCATTATTTAGAGGTAATAAGGTTGAAATTCCCTTTATTTGGGGGCAAAAAGGCTGAAATTCCCCTTATTTGGGGGCAAAAAGGCAGAAATTTCACTTATTTTGGGGCAAAATTGCAGAAATTTCATTTATTTCAGGGAAAAAAGTCAGAAATTTTCCTTATTTTGGGGCAAAAAGCAGAAATTCCTAATATATTGTGGAAAAAATGCAGAAATTCCCCATATTTTGAGGTAAAAAGGCTGGAATTCCCCTTATTTGGGGGCAAAAATGCAGAAATTTCCCTTATGTTGGGGCAAAATTACAGAAATTTCACTTATTTCAGAGAAAAAAGGCAGAAATTTTCTTTATTTTGGGGCAAAAAGACAGAAGTTTTTTTCTTTGTTTAGGGAAAAAAAGACAGAAATTCCACTTATTTAGAGGCAAAAAGGGAGAAATTCCCATTATTTTGGAGCAAAAATGAAGAAATTTCACTTTTTATGGCAAAAACGTATGCATTTTCTTTATTTTCAGGCAAAAAGAAGAAATTCCCCGTATTTTGGAGCAAAATTGCAGAAATTCCCCTTATTTTGGGACAAAAGGCAGAAATTCCCTTTATTTTGGGGTAAAAATCAGAAATTCCCCTTATTTTGGGGAAAAATTCCAGGAATTTCCTTTATTTTGGGGCAAAATTGCAGAAATTTACCTTTTTTTGGGCAAAATTGCAGTAATTTACCTTATATTCAGGAAAAAAGGCTGAAATTGCCTTTTTGGGGGCAAAAATAGAGAAATTCCCCTTATTTTGGGCAAAATTGCAGAAATTTTCCTTATGATGGGGCAAAAAGGCAGAAATTCCATAAATTTTGTGGCAAAAATGCAGAAATTCCCCTTATTTGGAGGTAAAAAGGCTGAAATTCCCCTTATTTGGGGGCAAAAAGGCAGAAATTTCCCTTATTTTGGGACAAAAATTGCAGAAATTTTACTTATTTCAGAGTAATAAGTCAGAAATTCCCCTTATTTTGGGGCAAAAAAGACAGAAATTCCTTTTGTTTTTAAGGAAAAAGACAGAAATTCCACTTATTTAGAGGGAAAAAGGCAGAAATTCTCCTTATTTTGGAGCAAAAATGAAGAAATTTCCATTTTATATGGCAAAAAAATATGCATTCCCCTTATTTTCAGGCAAAAAGGCAGAAATTCCCCGTATTTTGGAGCAAAATTGCAGAAATTCCCCTAATTGTGGGGCAAAAATGCAGAAATTCCCTATATGTTGGGGCAAAAAGACAGAAATTCTCCTTATTTTGGGGCAAAACTCAGAAATTTCACTTATTTTGGGGCAAAATTGCATAAATTTCACTTATTTCAGGGAAAAATGCAGAAATTTTCCTTATTTTGGGGCAAAAAGGCAGAAATTCCGTATATTTGTGGCAAAAATGCAGAAATTCCCCTTATTTTGAGGCAAAAAGCTGAAATTCTCCTTATTTGGGGGCAAAAAGGCAGAAATTTCACTTATTTTGGGGAAAAATTGCAGAAATTTACCTTATTTTGGGGCAAAATTTCAGAAATTTCCCTTATTTGGGGCAAAATTGCAGAAATTTCACTTATTTTAAGGTAAAAAGGATGATAATTAGTATATTTTGGGGCAAAAAGAGAGAAATTTCTCTTATTTGGGGCAAAATTGCAGTAATTTTCCTTATTTTGGGGCAAAAATTCAGAAATTCCGTATATTTTGTTGCAAAAAGGGAGAAATTTCTTTTATTTAGAGGTAATAAGGTTGAAATTCCCCTTATTTGGGGGCAAAAAGGCTGAAATTCCCCTTTATTTGGGGGCAAAAATGCAGAAATTTCACTTATTTTGGGGAAAAATTGCAGAAATTACAATTATTTCAGGGAAAAAAGGCAGAAATTTTCCTTATTTTGGGGCAAAAAGGCAGAAATTCCTAATATTTTGTTGCAAAAATGCAGAAATTCCCCATATTTTGAGGTAAAAAGGCTGGAATTCCCCTTATTTAGAAGCAAAAAGGCAGAAATTTCCTTTATGTTGGGGCAAAATTGCAGAAATTTCACTTATTTCAGAAAAAAAAATGCCGAAATATTCTTTATTTTGGGGCAAAAAGAGAGAAATTCTCTTTGTTTTGGGAAAAAAAGATAGAAATTCCACTTATTTAGAGGCAAAAAAGAAGAAATTTCGTTATTTTGGAGCAAAAATGAAGAAATTTCCCTTTTTTATGGCAAAAAGGTATGCATTCCCCTTATTTTCGGGCAAAAAGGCAGAAATTCCCCTTATTTTGGGGCAAAAAAATGAAATCCCTAATTTTTGGATAAATTGAAGAAATTTCACTTATTTCGGGAGAAAAAGGCAGAAATTCCAATTAATTTCGGGCAAAAAGGAAGAAATGATCCGTATTTAGGAGCAAAATTGTAAAAATTACCCTAATATTGGTGCAAAAATGCAGAAATTCCCTTTATTTTGGGGGAAAAAGGCAGAAATTGTCCATATTTTGGTGCAAAAATCAGAAATTTCCCTTATTTTGAGGTAAAATGCTGAAATTCCCAATATTTTGAGCCAAAAGGCAAAAATTTCCCTTATTTTGGGGCAAATTTGCAGAAATTTTACTTATTTGATGGTAATAAGTAAGAAATTTTCCTTATTTTGGGGCAAAAAAGACAGAAATTCCCTTTGTTTTAGGGGAAAAAGACAGAAATTCCAATTATTTAGAGGCAAAAAGGCAAAAGTTCCCCTTATTTTGGAGCAAAAATGAAGAAATTTTCATTTTTTATGGCAAAAAGGTATGCATTCTTCTCATTTTCGAACAAAAAGTCAGAAATTCCCATTATTTTGGGGCAAAAAGCAGAAATTTCCCTTATTTTGGGGCAAAATTGCAGAAATTTCCCTAATTGTGTGGAAAAAAAACAGAAATTCCCTTTATTTGAAGGCAAAATAGCAGAAATTTCCCTTTTTATGGAGAAAATTGCAGAAATTTCCCTTTTTTAGGGCAAAATTGCAGAAATTTCACTAATTGTGGGGCAAAAAGGCAGAAATTCTCAATATTTTGGGGCAAAACTCAGAAATTCCACTTATTTTGGGGCAAAATTCTAGAAATTTCCCTTATTTTGGGACAAAATTGCAGAAATTTCACTTATTTTGGGGCAAAATTGCAGAAATTTCACTTATTTCATGGAAAAAAGGCAGATTTTCCTTATTTTGGGACATAAACGCAGAAATTCCTAATATTTTATGCCAAAATTCAGAAATTCCTTATATTTTGAGGTAAAAAGGCTGAAATTCCCCTTATTTGGGGGCAAAAAGGTAGAAATTTCCCTTATATTGGGGCAAAATTGCAGAAATTTCACTTATTTCAAGGTAATAAGTCAGAAATTTTTCTTATTTTGGGGCAAAAAAGACAGAAATTCCCTTTGTTTTGGGGGAAAAAGACAGAAATTCCACTTATTTAGAGGCAAAGAAGCAGAAATTTCGCTTATTTTGGAGCAAAAATGAAGAAATTTCCCTTTTTTATGGCAAAAAAGTATGCATTCTTCTTATTTTCGGGCAAAAAGGCAGAAATTCCCCATATTTTGGGGCAAAAGGAAGAAATTTCCTTTATTTTTGGGCAAAAAGGCAAAAATTTCCCTTATTTAGGGCAAAATTGCAGAAATTTCATTTATTTCAGGGCAAAAATTCAGAAATTCCCCTTATTTTGGGGCAAAAAGCAGAAATTTCTTTTATTATGGTACAAAATTGAAGAAATTTTCCTTATTTTGGAACAAAAAGGCAGAAATTCCCATATTTTGGTGCAAAAGGCAGAAATTCTTCTTATTTTGAGGTAAAATGCAGGAATTCCCCTTATTTGGAGGTAAAATGCAGAAATTCCCCAAATATTGGGGGAAAATGCAGAAATTCCCTTTATTTTGGGGCTAAAAGGCAGAAATTAACCGTATTTTAAAGCAAAATTGCAGAAATTCTTATAATTTTCGGGCAAAAAATCAGAAATTCTCCTTAATTTGGGCAAAAAGACAAAATCTCCTTTTTTCGAGAGCAAACAGTCTGAAATTCCCCTTATTTTGGGGCAAAATTGCAGAAATTTCCTTTACATTGGGGCAAAATTGCAGAAATTTCCCTTATTTTGAGGCAAAATTGCAGAAATTTCACTTATTTCAGAAAAAAGGCAGAAATTTTCTTATTTTGGGGCAAAAAGGCAGAAATTTCTTTTATTTTGATACAAAATTGCCGAAATTTTTCTTATTTTGGGGCAAAAAGGAAGAAATTCCCCTTATTTTGAGGTAAAAATTCTGAAATTAACCTTATTTTCGGGCAAAAAGTCAGAAATTCCCCTTATTTTGGTGCAAAAAGACAGAAATTTTGTTTATTTTTAGGGAAAAGGCAGAAATTGCACTTATTTTGAGTCAAAAAGGCGGAAAATCCCCATATTTTGGGGCAAAAATGAAGATATTTCCCTTTTTTATGGCAAAAAGGAAGACATTCCCTTTATTTTCGGGCAAAAAGGCAGAAATTCCCCATATTTTGGAGCAAAATTGCAGAAATTCCCCTAATTTTGGGGCAAAAGGAAGAAATTCCCTTTATTTTGGGGCAAAAATCATAAATTCTTCTTATTTTGGGGCAAAATTCCAGAAATTTTCTTTATTTTGGGGAAAAATTGCAGGAATTTACATTTTTTGGAACAAAATTGCAGAAATTTCTCTTATTTGGGGAAAAATTGCAGAAATTTCTTTTATTTTCAGGTAAAAAGTCTGAAATTTCCTTTATTTTGGGCAAAAAGGGAGAAATTCCTCTAATTTTGGGGCAAAATTGCAGAAATTTTCCTTATTTTGGGGCAAAAAGGCAGAAATTCCATATATTTTGTGGCAAAAGGGCAGAAATTTTCTTTATTTTGAGGTAATAAGGTTGAAATTCTTCTTATTTTGGGGCACAAAGGCAGAAATTCCCCTTATTTGGGGGTAAAATTGCAGAAATTTCAAATATTTCAGGGCAAAATGGCAGAAGTTCCCATTATTTTGGGGCAAAAAGATGAAATCCTAATTTTTGGTGAAAATTGAAAAAATATCACTTATTTCGGGACAAAAAGCCAGAAATTCCAATTAATTTCAGGCAAAAAGGCAGAAATGACCCGTATTTTGGAGCAAAATTGCAGAAATTCCCCTAATATTGGTGCAAAAATGCAGAAATTCCCTTTATTATGGGCCAAAAGGCAGAAATTCTCCATATTTTGGTGCAAAAATCAGAAATTTCCCTTATTTTGAGGTAAAATTCTCAAATTCCCCAAATATAGGGCAAAAGGCAAAAATTTCCAATATTTTGGGGCAAATTTGCAGAAATTTCACTTATTTCAGCATAATAAGTCAGAAATTCTTCTTTTTTTGAGGCAAAAAAGACAGAAATTCCCTTTGTTTTGAAGGAAAAACAGAAATTCCACTTATTTAGAGGCAAAAAGGCAAAAGTTCCCCTTATTTTGGAGCAAGAATGAAGAAATTTCCCTTTTTTATGGCCAAAAGGTATGCATTCTTTTTATTTTCGGGCAAAAAGGCAGAAATTCCCCAAATTTTGGGGCAAAAGGCAGAAATTCCACTTATTTTGGGGCAAAAGTGCAGAAATTTCCCTTATTTTGGGGCAAAATTACAGAAATTTCACTTATTTTGGGGCAAAATTGCAGAAATTTCACTTATTTCAAAAAAAAAGGCAGAAATTATCCTTATTTTGGGGCAAAAATGCAGAAATTCCTAATATTTTGTGCCAAAATTTAGAAATTCCCATTATTTTGAGGTAAAAAGTCTGAAATTCCCCTTATTTGGGGGCAAAAAGGCAGAAAATTCCCTTATATTGGGGCAAAATTTCAGAAATTTCACTTATTTCAGGGTAATAAGTCAGAAATTTTTTTATTTTGGGGCAAAAAAGACAGAAATTCCTTTTGTTTTGGGGGAAAAGGAAAGAAATTCCACATATTTAGAGTCAAAAAAGCAGAAATTCCCCTTATTTAGGAGCAAAAATGAAGAAATTTACCTTTTTTATGGCAAAAAGGTATGCATTATTCTTATTTTCGGGCAAAAAGGCAGAAATTTCCCACATTTTAGGGCAAAAAACAGAAATTCCCTTTATTTCGGGGCAAAAAGGCAAAAATTTCCCTCATTTTGGGGCAAACTTGCAGAAATTTCATATATTTCAGGGCAAAATTTCAGAAATTCCCCTTATTTTGGGACAAAAAGCAGAAATTTCTTTTATTATGGTATAAAATTGAAGAAATTTTCCTTATTTTGGAAGAAAAAGGCAGAAATTCCCCTATATTTTGGGGCAAAAGGCATAAATTCTTTTTATTTTGAGGTAAAATGCAGAAATTCCCCTTATTTAAAGGTAAAATACAGAAATTCCCCAAATATTGGGGTAAAATGCAGAAATTCCCTTTATTTTGGGGCTAAAAGGCAGAAATTAACCGTATTTTAAAGCAAAATTGCAGAAATTCTCATAATTTGCGGGCAAAAAAGCAGAAATTCTACTTATTTTGGGGCAAAAAGACAGAAAATCTCCTTTTTTCGAGAGCAAACAGTCAAAAATTCCCTTTATTTTGGGGCAAAATTGCACAAATTTCTTTTACATTAGGGCAAAATTGCAGAAATTTCCCTTATTTTGGGGCAAAATTGCAGAAATTTCACTTATTTCAGGATAATAAGTCAGAAATTCTCCTTATTTTGATGCAAAAAAGACAAAAATTCCCTTTGTTTTGTGGGAAAAAGACAGAAATTCCACTTATTTAGAGGCAAAAAGGCAGAAATTTCCCTTATTTTGGAGCAAAAATGAAGAAATTTCCTTTTTTTATGGCAAAAAGGTATGCATTTTTTTTATTTTCGGGCAAAAAGGCAGAAATTCTTCAAATTTTGGGGCATAAGGCAGAAATTCCACTTATTTTGGTCCAAAATTGCAGAAATTTCCCTTATTTTGGGGCAAAATTGCAGAAATTTCACTTATTTTGGGGCAAAAATTCAGAAATTTCCCTTATTTTGGGGCAAAAAGCAGAAATTTCTTTTATTATGGTACAAAATTGAAGAAATTTTCGTAATTTTGGAAAAAAAAGGCAGAAATTCCCCCATATTTTGGGGCAAAAGGCATAAATTCTTCTTATTTTGAGGTAAAATGCAGAAATTCCCCTTATTTAGAGGTAAAATGCAGAAATTCCCCAAATATTGGGGGAAAATGCAGAAATTCCCTTTATTTTGGGGCTAAAAGGCAGAAATTAACCGTATTTTAAAGCAAAATTGCAGAAATTCTCATAATTTTCGGGCAAAAAAGCAGAAATTCTACTTATTTTGGGGCAAAAAGACAGAAAATCTTCTTTTTTTGAGAGCAAACAATCAGAAATTCCCCTTATTTTCGGGCAAAATTGCATAAATTTCACTTATTTCAGGGTAATAAGTCAGAAATTCTCCTTATTTTGATGCAAAAAAGACAGAAATTTCCTTTGTTTTGTGGGAAAAAGACAGAAATTCCACTTATTTAGAGGCAAAAAGGCAGAAATTCCCCTTATTTTGGAGCAAAAATGAAGAAATTTCCCTTTTTATGGCAAAAAGGTGTGAATTCCCATTATTTTCGGGCAAAAAGGCAGAAATTCCCCGTATTTTGGAGCAAAATTGCAGAAATTCCCCTAATTTTTGGGCAAAAAGCAAAAATTCCCTTTATTTTGGGGCAAAAATCAGAAATTCCCTTTATTTTGGGGCAAAATTCAAGAAATTTTCTTTATTTTGGGGCAAAATTGCAGGAATTTACCTTATTTTAGGGCAAAATAGCAGAAATTTCACTTATTTCAGGGTAATAAGTCAGAATTTCTCCTTATTTTTATGCAAAAATGACAGAAATTCCCTTTGTTTTGTGGGAAAAAGACAGAAATTCCACTTATTTAGAGGCAAAAAGGCAGAAATTCCCTTTATTTTGAAGCAAAAATGAAGAAATTTCCCTTTTTATGGCAAAAAGGTATGAATTCCCATTATTTTCGGGCAAAAAGGCAGAAATTCCCCGTATTTTGGAGCAAAATTGCAGAAATTCCTTTAATTTTGGGGTAAAAGGCAGAAATTTTCTTTATTTTGGGAAAAATCAGAAATTCCCCTTATTTTGGGGCAAAATTCAAGAAATTTTTTTTATTTTGGGGCAAAATTGCAGGAATTTACCTTATTTTAGGGCAAAATTGCAGAAATTTCCCTTATTTGGGGCAAAATTGCAGAAATTTCACTTTTATTCAGGTAAAAAGGCTGAAATTTCCTTTATTTTGGGGCACAAATGGAGAAATTCCCCTTAATTTGGGGCAAAATTGCAGAAATTTCCTTTATTATGGGAAAAAATTGCAGAAATTTCCCTTATTTCACGGCAAAATTGCAGAAATTTCACTTAATCAGGGTAATAACTCAGAAATTCCCCTTATTTTGGAGCAAAAATGAAGAAATTTCCATTTTTATGGCAAAAGGGTTTGCATTCCCATTATTTTCGGGCAAAAAGGCAGAAATTCCCCATATTTTGGAGCAAAATTGAAGAAATTCCCCTAATTTTGGGGCAAAAGGCAGAAATTCCCTTTATTTTGGGGCAAAAATCAGAAATTCCCCTTATTTTGGGGCAAAATTCAAGAAATTTTCTTTATTTTGGGGCAAAATTGCAGGAATTTACCTTATTTTGGGGCAAAATTGCAGAAATTTCCCTTATTTGGGGAAAAATTGCAGAAATTTCACTTATTTTCAGGTAAAAAGGCTGAAATTTCCTTTATTTTGGGGCAAAAAGGGGGAAATTCCCCTTATTTTGGGCAAAATTGCAGAAATTTCCTTTATTATGGGAAAAAATTGCAGAAATTTCCCTTATTTTAATGAAAAATTGCAGAAATTTCACTTATTTCAGAGAAATAAAGCAAAAATTTTTCTTATTTTGGGGCAAAAAGGCAGAAATTCCCATTATTTTGGGGCAAAAAGGCAGAAATTCACCTTATTTTGGGGTAAAATTGCAGAAATTTTAAATATTTCAGGGCCTAATGAGGGAAATTCCCCTTATTTTGGGGCAAAAATATGAAATCCCTAATTTTTGGCGAAAATTGAAGAAATTTCACTTATTTCGGGACAAAAAGCCAGAAATTCCAATTAATTTCGGGCAAAAAGGCAGAAATGACCCGTATTTTGGAGCAAAATTGCAGAAATTCCCCTAAAATTGGTGCAAAAATGCAGAAATTCCCTTTATTATGGGGCAAAAATGCAGAAATTCTCCATATTTTGGTGCAAAAATCAGAAATTTCCCTTATTTTGAGGTAAAATTCTCAAATTCCCCAAAATTTAGGGCAATAGAAAAAAATTTCCCTTAATTTGGGCCAAATTTGCCGAAATTTCACTTATTTCAGGGTAATAAGTCAGAAATTTTCCTTATTTTGAGGCAAAAAAGACAGAAATTCCCTTTGTTTTGGGGGAAAAACAGAAATTCCACTTATTTAGAGGCAAAAAGGCAAAAGTTCCCCTTATTTTGGAGCAAAAATGAAGAAATTTCCCTTTTTTATGGCAAAAAGGTATGCATTCTTTTTATTTTCGGGCTAAAAGGCAGAAATTCCCCAAATTTTGGGGCAAAAGGCATAAATTCCACTTATTTTGGGGCAAAATTGCAGAAATTTTCCTTATTTTGGGGCAAAATTGGAGAAATTTCACTTATTTTTGGGCAAAATTGCAGAAATTTCACTTATTTCAAGGAAAAAAGGCAGAAATTATCCTTATTTTGGGGCAAAAATGCAGAAATTCCAAATATTTTGTGCCAAAATTTAGAAATTCCCATTATTTTGAGGTAAAAAGTCTGAAATTCCCCTTATTTGGGGACAAAAAGGCAGAAAATTCCCTTATATTGGGGCAAAATTTCAGAAATTTCACTTATTTCAGGGTAATAAGTCAGAAATTTTCCTTATTTTGGGGCAAAAAAGACAGAAATTCCTTTTGTTTTGGGGGAAAAAGAAAGAAATTCCACATATTTAGAGGCAAAAAAGCAGAAATTCCCCTTATTTAGGAGCAAAAATGAAGAAATTTACCTTTTTTATGGCAAAAAGGTATGCATTCTTCTTATTTTCGGGCAAAAGGCAGAAATTTCCCATATTTTAGGGCAAAAAACAGAAATTCCCTTTATTTTGGGGCAAAAAGGCAAAAATTTCCCTCATTTTGGGGCAAACTTGCAGAAATTTCATTTATTTCAGGGCAAAAATTCAGAAATTCCTCTTATTTTGGGGCAAAAAGCAGAAATTTCTTTTATTATGGTACAAAATTGAAGAAATTTTCCTTATTTTGGAAGAAAAAGGCAGAAATTCCCCCATATTTGGGGGCAAAAGGCATAAATTCTTCTTATTTTGAGGTAAAATGCAGAAATTCCCCTTATTTAGAGGTAAAATACAGAAATTCCCCAAATATTGGGGGAAAATGCAGAAATTCCCTTTATTTTGGGGCTAAAAGGCAGAAATTAACCGTATTTTAAAGCAAAATTGCAGAAATTCTCATAATTTTCAGGCAAAAGAGCAGAAATTCTACTTATTTTGGGGCAAAAAGACAGAAAATCTCCTTTTTTCGAGAGCAAACAGTCAGAAATTCCCCTTATTTTGGGGCAAAATTGCAGAAATTTCTTTTACATTAGGGCAAAATTGCAGAAATTCCCCTAATTTTGGGGCAAAAGGCAGAAATTCCCTTTATTTTGGGGCAAAAATCAAAAATTCCCCTTATTTTGGGGCAAAATTCAAGAAATTTCTTTTATTTTGGGGCAAAATTGAAGGAATTTACCTTATTTTGGGGCAAAATTGCAGAAATTTCCCTTATTTGGGGCAAAATTGCAGAAATTTTACTTTTTTTCAGGTAAAAAGGCTGAAATTTCCTTTATTTTGAGGCAAAAAGGAAAAAATTCCCCTTATTTTGGGGCAAAATTGCAAAAATTTCCTTTATTATGGGAAAAAATTGCAAAAATTTCCCTTATTTTAGGGCAAAATTGCAGAAATTTCACTTATTTCAGAGAAATAAAGCAAAAATTTTTCTTATTTTGGGGCAAAAGGACAGAAATTCCCATTATTTTTGGGCAAAAAGGCAAAAATTCACCTTATTTTGGGGTAAAATTGCAGAAATTTCACATATTTCATGGCAAAAAGGCAGAAATTTCCCTTATTT
Organism: Micromys minutus; assembly: GCF_963924665.1. Taxonomy (NCBI): domain Eukaryota; kingdom Metazoa; phylum Chordata; class Mammalia; order Rodentia; family Muridae; genus Micromys; species Micromys minutus. Next base: position 2,470,476 of record NW_027667302.1, read on the forward strand.
TGGTGCAAAATTGCAGAAATTTCATTTATTTCAGGGCAAAATTCAGAAATTCGCCTTATTTTGGGGCAAAAAGCAGAAATTTCTTTTATTATGGTACAAAATTGAAGAAATTTTCCTTATTTTAGAACAAAAAGCAGAAATTCCCCATATTTTGGAGCAAAAGGCAGAAATTCTTCTTATTTTGAGGTAAAATGCAGAAATTCCTCTTATTTAGAGGTAAAATGCAGAAATTCCCCAAATATTGGAGGAAAATGCAGAAATTCCCTTTATTTTGGGGCTAAAAGGCAGAAATTAACCGTATTTTAAAAGAAAATTGCAGAAATTCTCATAATTTTCGGGCAAAAAAGCAGAAATTCTCCTTATTTTGGGGCAAAAAGACAGAAAATCTTCTTTTTTTCGAGAGCAAACAGTCAGAAATTCCCCTTATTTTGGGGCAAAATTGCAGAAATTTTTTTTACATTTGGGCAAAATTGCAGAAATTTCCCTTATTTTGGGGCAAAATTGCAGAAATTTCACTTATTTCAGGGTAATAAGTCAGAAATTCTCCTTATTTTGATGCAAAAAAGACAGAAATTTCCTTGTTTTGGGGAAAAAGACAGAAATTCCACTTATTTAGAGGCAAAATTGCAGAAATTCCCCTTATTTTGGAGCAAAAATGAAGAAATTTCCCTTTTTATGGCAAAAAGGTATGCATTCCCATTATTTTCGGGCAAAAAGGCAGAAATTCCCAGTATTTTGGAGCAAAATTGCAGAAATTCCCCTAATTTTGGGGCAAAAAGCAGAAATTCCCCTTATTTTGGGGCAAAATTGCAGAAATTTCCCTAATTGTGGGGCAAAAAAACAGAAATTCCCCTTATTTGGGGGCAAAATGGCAGAAATTTCCCTTATTATGGGTAAAAATTGCAGAAATTTCCCTTATTTTAGGGCAAAATTGCAGAAATTTCACTAATTGTGGTGCAAAAAAGCAGAAATTCTCCATATTTTGGGGCAAAATTCAGAAATTCCACTTATTTTGGGGCAAAATTCTAGAAATTTCCCTTATTTTGGGGCAAAATTGCAGAAATTTCACTTATTTTGGGGCAAAATTGCAGAAATTTCACTTATTTCAAAGAAAAAAAGCAGAAATTTTCCTTATTTTGGGGCAAAAAGGCAGAAATTCCTAATATTTTGTGCCAAAATTTAGAAATTCCTTATATTTTGAGGTAAAAAGGCTGAAATTCCCCTTATTTGGGAGCAAAAAGGTAGAAATTTCCCTTATATTGGGGCAAAATTGCAAAAATTTCTCTTATTTCAAGGTAATAAGTCAGAAATTTTCCTTATTTTGGGGCAATAAAGACAGAAATTCTCTTTGTTTTGTGGGAAAAAGACAGAAATTCCACTTATTTAGAGGCAAAGAAGCAGAAATTTCGCTTATTTTTGAGCAAAAATGAAGAAATTTCCCTTTTTTATGGCAAAAAGGTATGCATTCTTCTTATTTTCGGGTAAACAGGCAGAAATTCCCCATATTTTGGGGCAAAAGGCAAAATTCCCATTGTTTTGGGGCAAAAGGCACAAATTTAACTTATTTTTGGGCAAAATTGCAGAAATTTCATTTATTTCAAGGCGAAAAGTCAGAAATTTCCCTTATTTTGGGGCAAAAAGCAGAAATTTTTTTATTATGGTACAAAATTGATGAAATTTTCCTTATTTCGGAACAAAAGGCAGAAATTCCCCAAATTTGGGGCAAAAGGCAGAAATTCTTCTTATTTTGAGGTAAAATGCAGAAATTCCCCTTATTTGGAGGTAAAATGCAGAAATTCCCCAAATATTGGGGAAAAATGAAGAAATTCCCTTTATTTTGGGGCTAAAAGGAAGAAATTAACCGTATTTTGAAGCAAAATTGCAGAAATTCTCATAATTTTCGGGCAAAAAGGCAAAAATTCTTATTTTTGGCAAAAAGACAGAAAATCTCCTTTTTTCGGGAGCATAAAGTCAGAAATTTCCCTTATTTTGGGGCAAAATTGCATAAATTTCCCTTATTTTTAGGCATAATTGCAGAAATTTCACTTATTTCAGAAAAAAGGCAGAAATTTTCTTATTTTGGAGCAAAAAAACAGAAATTCCCCATATTTTGGGGCAAAAAGGAAGAAATTCCCTTTATTTTGAGGTAAAAAGGCTGAAATTCCCCTTATTTTCGGGCAAAAAGTCAGAAATTTCCCTTATTTTGGTGCAAAAAGACAGAAATTTTGTTTATTTTTAGGGAAAAGGCAGAACTTGAACTTATTTTGAATCAAAAAGGCGGAAAATCCCCATTTTTTGGGGCAAAAATGAGGAAATTTCCCTTTTTTATGGCAAAAAGGTAAACATTCCCTTTATTTTCGGGCAAAAAGGCAGAAATTCCCTATATTTTGGAGCAAAATTGCAGAAATTCCCCTAATTTTGGGGCAAAAGGCAGAAATTCCCTTTATTTTGGGGTAAAAATCACAAATTCCCCTTATTTTGGGGCAAAATTCCAGAAACATTTTTTATTTTGGGGCAAAATTGCAGAAATTTACCTTATTTTGGGGCAAAATTGCAGAAATTTCACTTATTTCAGGGTAATAAGTCAGAAATTCTCCTTATTTTGATGCAAAAAAGACAGAAATTCCCTATGTTTTGGGGGAAAAAGACAGAAATTCCACTTATTTAGAGGCATAAAGGCAGAAATTCCCCTTATTTTGGAGCAAAAATGAAGAAATTTCCCTTTTTATGGCAAACAGGTATGCATTCCCATTATTTTCGGGCAAAAAAACAGAAATTCCCCCTATTTTGGAGCAAAATCGCAGAAATTCCCCAAATTTGGGGGCAAAATCAAAAATTCTCCTTATTTTGGGGCAAAATTGCAGAAATTTCCTTAATTGTGGGGCAAAAAAACAGAAATTCCCCTTATTTGGGGGCAAAATGGAAGAAATTTCCCTTATTATGGGGAAAAATTGCAGAAATTTCCCTTATTTTACGGCAAAATTGCAGAAATTTCATTAATCGTGGGGCAAAAAGGCAGAAATTCTCCATATTTTGGGGCAAAATACAGAAATTCCACTTATCTTGGGGCAAAATTCCAGAAATTTCCTTTATTTTGGGGCAAAATTGCAGAAATTTCACTTATTTTGGGGCAAAATTGCAGAAATTTCACTTATTTCAGTGAAAAGAGGCAGAAATTTTCTTTATTTTGGTGCAAAAAGGCAGAAATTCCTAATATTTTGTGCCAAATTTTATAAATTCCTTATATTTTGAGGTAAAAAGGCTGAAATTCCCCTTATTTGTGGGCAAAAAGGTAGAAATTTCCCTTATATTGGGGCAAAATTGCAGAAATTTCACTTATTTCAAGGTAATAAGTCAGAAATTTTCTTTATTTTGGGGCAAAAAAGACAGAAATTCCCTTTGTTTTGGGGGAAAAAGACAGAAATTCCACTAATTTAGAGGCAAAGAAGCAGAAATTTCGCTTATTTTGGAGCAAAAATGAAGAAATTTCCCTTTTTTATGGCAAAAAGGTATGCATTCTTCTTATTTTCGGGGAAACAGGCAGAAATTCCCCATATTTTGGGACAAAAGGCAGAAATTCCCATTATTTTGGGGCAAAAGGCACAAAATTAATTTATTTTTGGGCAAAATTGCAGAAATTTCATTTATTTCAAGGCAAAAAGTCAGAAATTTCCCTTATTTTGGGGCAAAAAGCAGAAATTTCTTTTATTATGGTACAAAATTGAAGAAATTTTCCTTATTTCGGAACAAAAAGGCAGAAATTCCCCATATTTTGGGGCAAAAGGCAGAAATTCTTCTTATTTTGAGGTAAAATGCAGAAATTCCCCTTATTTAGAGGTAAAATGCAGAAATTACCCAAATATTGGGGAAAAATGTAGAAATTCTCTTTATTTTGTGGCTAAAATGAAGAAATTAACCGTATTTTGAAGCAAAATTGTAGAAATTCTCATAATTTTCGGGCAAAAAGGCAAAAATTCTTATTTTAGGGCAAAAAGACAGAAAATTTCCCTTTTTCGGGAGCATAAAGTCAGAAATTTCCCTTATTTTGGGTAAAATTGCAGAAATTTCCTTTACATTTGGGCAAAATTGCAGAAATTTCCCTTATTTTGAGGCAAAATTGCAGAAATTTCATTTATTTCAGAAAAAAGGCAGAAATTTTCTTATTTTGGGGCAAAAAGGCAGAAATTTCCCATATTTTGGGGCAAAAAGGAAGAAATTCCCCTTATTTTGAGGTAAAAAGGCTGAAATTCCCCTTATTTTCGGGCAAATTCAGAAATTCCCTTTTTTGGTGCAAAAAGACAGAAATTTTGTTTATTTTTAGGGAAAAAACAGAAATTGCACTTATTTTAAATCAAAATAGCAAAAAATCCCCATATTTTGGGGCAAAAATGAAGAAATTTTCCTTTTTTATGGCAAAAAGGTAAACATTCCCTTTATTTTCGGGCAAAAAGGCAGAAATTCCCCATATTTTGGAGCAAAATTGCAGAAATTCCCCTAATTTTTGGGCAAAAGGCAGAAATTCCCTTTATTTTGGAGCAAAAATCAGAAATTCCCCTTATTTTGGGGCAAAATTCCAGACATTTTCTTTATTTTGGGGCAAAATTGCAGGAATTTACCTTATTTTGGAACAAAATTGCAGAAATTTCTTATATTTGGGGCAAAATTGCAGAAATTTCTCTTATTTTCAGGTAAAAAGTCTGAAATTTCCTTTATTTTGGGCAAAAAGTGAGAAATTCCTCTTATTTTGGGGCAAAATTGCAGAAATTTTCCTTATTTTGGGGCAAAAAGGAAGAAATTCCGTATATTTTGTGGAAAAAAGGCAGAAATTTCCTTTATTTTTAGGTAATAAAGTTGAAATTCTCCTTATTTTGGGGCAAAAAGGCAGAAATTCCCCTTATTTTGGGGTAAAATTGCAGAAATTTCAAATATTTCAGGGCAAAATGGCAGAAATTCCCCTTATTTTGGGGCAAAAAGATGAAATCCCTAATTTTTTGCGAAAATTGAAGAAATTTCACTTATTTCGGGACAAAAAGCCAGAAATTCCTATTAATTTCGGGCAAAAAGGCAAATGACCCGTATTTTGGAGCAAAATTGCAGAAATTCCCCTAATATTGGTGCAAAAATGCAGAAATTCCCTTTATTATGGGGCAAAAAGGCAGAAATTCTCCATATTTTGGTGCAAAAATCAGAAATTTCCCTTATTTTGAGGTAAAATTCTCAAATTCCCCAAATTTTAGGGCAAAAGGCAAAAATGTCCCTTATTTTGGGGCAAATATGCAGAAATTTCACTTATTTCAGGGTAATAAGTCAGAAATTTTTCTTATTTTGAGGCAAAAAAAACAGAAATTCCCTTTGTTTTGGGGGAAAAACAGAAATTCCACTTATTTAGAGGCAAAAAGGCAAAAGTTCCCCTTATTTTGAGCAAAAATGAAGAAATTTCCCTTTTTTATGGCAAAAAGGTATGCATTCTTTTTATTTTCGGGCAAAAAGGCAGAAATTCCCCAAATTTTGGGGCAAAAGGCAGAAATTCCACTTATTTGGGGCAAAATTGCAGAAATTTTCCTTATTTTGGGGCAAAATTGGAGAAATTTCACTTATTTTGGGGCAAAAAGGCAGAAATTCCTAATATTTTGTGCCAAAATTTAGAAATTCCCATTACTTTGAGGTAAAAAGTCTGAAATTCCCCTTATTTGGGGGCAAAATGGCAGAAATTTCCTTTATATTGGGGCAAAATTTCAGAAATTTCACTTATTTCAGGGTAATAAGTAAGAAATTTTCCTTATTTTGGGGCAAAAAAGACAAAAATTCCTTTTGTTTTGGAAGAAAAAGAAAGAAATTCCACTTCTTTAGAGGCAAAAAAGCAGAAATTCCCCTTATTTTGGAGCAAAAATGAAAAAATTTACCTTTTTTATGGCAAAAAGGTATGCATTCTTCTTATTTTCGGGCAAAAATGCAGAAATTCGCCATATTTTGGGGCAAAAGGAAGAAATTCTCTTTATTTTGGGGCAAAAAAGCAAAAATTTCCCTTATTTTGGGGGAAATTGCAGAAATTTCATTTATTTCAGGGCAAAAATTCAGAAACTCCCCTTATTTTGGGGCAAAAAGCAGAAATTTCTTTTATTATGGTACAAAATTGAAGAAATTTTCCTTATTTTGAAACAAAAAGGCAGAAATTCCCCATATTTTGCGGCAAAAGTCAGAAATTGTTCTTATTTTGAGGTAAAATGCAGAAATTCCTCTTATTTAGAGGTAAAATGCAGAAATTCCCCAAATATTGGGGGAAAATGCAGAAATTCCCTTTATTTTGGGGCTAAAAGGCAGAAATTAACCGTATTTTAAAGCAAAATTGCAGAAATTCTCATAATTTTCAGGCAAAAAAGCAGAAATTCTCCTTATTTTGGGGTAAAATGACAGAAAATCTCCTTTTTTCGAGAGCAAACAGTCAGAAATTCCCCTTATTTTGGGGCAAAATTGCAGAAATTTCACTTATTTCAGGGTAATAAGTCAGAAATTCTCCTTATTTTGATGCAAAAAAGACAGAAATTCTCTTTGTTTTGGGGGAAAAGACAGAAATTCCACTTATTTAGAGGCAAAAAGGCAGAAATTCCCCTTATTTTGGAGCAAAAATGAAGAAATTTCCATTTTTATGGCAAAAAGGTATGCATTCCCATTATTTTCAAGCAAAAAGGCAGAAATTCCCCGTATTTTGGAGCAAAATTGTAGAAATTCCCCTAATTTTGGGGCAAAAGGCAGAAATTCCCTTCATTTTGGGGCAAAAATCAGAAATTCCCCTTATTTTGGGGCAAAATTCAAGAAATTTCCTTTATTTTGGGGCAAAATTACAGGAATTTACCTTATTTTGGGGCAAAATTGCAGAAATTTCCCTTATTTGGGGTAAAATTGCAGAAATTTCACTTATTTTCAGGTAAAAAGCCTGAAATTTCCTTTATTTTGGGGCAAAAATGAAGAAATTCCCCTTATTTTGGGGCAAAATTGCAGAAATTTCCTTTATTATGGGAAAAAATTGCAGAAATTTCCCTTATTTTAGGGCAAAATTGCAGAAATTTCACTTATTTCAGAGAAATAAAGCAAAAATTTTTCTTATTTTGGGGCAAAAAGGCAGAAATCCCCATTATTTTGGCGCAAAAAGGCAAAAATTAACCTTATTTTGGGGTAAAATGGCAGAAATTTCACATATTTCATGGCAACAAGGCAGAAATTTCCCTTATTTTGGGGCAAAATTGCAGAAATTTCATTTATTTCAGGGCAAAATTCAGAAATTCCCCTTATTTTGGGGCAAAAAGCAGAAATTTCTTTTATTATAGTACAAAATTGAAGAAATTTTCCTTATTTTAGAACAAAAATGCAGAAAATCCCCATATTTTGGGGCAAAAGGCAGGAATTCTTCTTATTTTGTGGTAAAATGCAGAAATTTCCATTATTTAGAGGTAAAATGCAGAAAAACCCCAAATATTGGGCGAAAATGCAGAAATTCCCTTTATTTTGTGGCTAAAAGGCAGAAATTAACCGTATTTTAAAACAAAATTGCAGAAATTCTCATAATTGTCGGGCAAAAGCAGAAATTCTCCTTATTTTGGGGCAAAAAGACAGAAAAATCTCCTTTTTTCGAGAGCAAACAGTCAGAAATTCCCCTTATTTTGAGGCAAAATTGCAGAAATTTCTTTTACATTGGGGCAAAATTGCAGAAATTTCCCTTATTTTGGGGCAAAATTGCAGAAATTTCACTTATTTCAGGGTAATAAGTCAGACATTCTCCTTATTTTGATGCAAAAAAGACAGAAATTCCCTTTGTTTTGGGGAAAAAAGACAGAAATTCTACTTATTTAGAGGCAAAAATGAAGAAATTCCCCTTTTTTTGGAGCAAAAACGAAGAAATTTCCCTTTTTATGGCAAAAAGGTATGCATTCCCATTATTATCGGGCAAAAAGGCAGAAATTCCCCGTATTTTGGAGCAAAATCACAGAAATTCCCCTAATTTTGGGGCAAAAGGCAGAAATTCCCTTTATTTTGGGGCAAAAATCAGAAATTCCCCTTATTTTGTGGCAAAATTCAAGAAATTTACTTTATTTTGCGTCAAAATTACAGGAATTTACCTTATTTTGGGGCAAAATTGCAGTAATTTCCTTTATTTGGGGCAAAATTGCAGAAATTTCACTAATTTTCAGGTAAAAAGGCTGAAATTTCCTTTATTTTGGGGCAAAAATGGAGAAATTCCCCTTATTTTGGGACAAAATTGCAGAAATTTCCTTTATTATGGGAAAAAATTGCAGAAATTTCCCTTATTTTAGGGCAAAATTGCAGAAATTTTACTTATTTCAGAGAAATAAAGCAAAAATCTTTCTTATTTTGGGGCAAAAATGCAGAAATTCCCATTATTTTCGGGCAAAAAGGCAGAAATTCACCTTATTTTGGGGTAAAGTTGCAGAAATTTCACATATTTCATGGCAAAAAGGCAGAAATTTCCCTTATTTTGGGGCAAAATTGCAGAAATTTCATTTATTTCAGGGCAAAAATTCAGAAATTCCCCTTATTTTGGGGCAAAAAGCAGAAATTTCTTTTATTATGGTATAAAATTGTAGAAATATTCTTTATTTTGGAACAAAAAGGCAGAAATTCCTCATATTTTGGGGCAAAAGGCAGAAATTCTTCTTATTTTGAGGTAAAATGCAGAAATTCCCCTTATTTAGAGATAAAATGCAGAAATTCCCCAAATATTGGAGGAAAATGCAGAAATTCTCTTTATTTTGGGGCTAAAAGGCAGAAATTAACCGTATTTTAAAGCAAAATTGCAGAAATTCTCATAATTTTCGGGCAAAAAAGCAGAAATTCTCCTTATTTTGGGGAAAAAAGACAGAAAATCTCCTTTTTTCGAGAGCAAACAGTCAGAAATTCCCCTTATTTTGGGGCAAAATTGCAGAAATTTCTTTTACATTGGGGAAAAATTGCAGAAATTTCCCTTATTTTGGGGCAAAATTGCAGAAATTTCACTTATTTCAGGGTAATAAGTCAGAAATTCTCCTTATTTTGATGCAAAAAAGACAGAAATTCCCTTTGTTTTGGGGGAAAAAGACAGAAATTCCACTTATTTATAGGCAAAAAGGCATAAATTCCCCTTATTTTGGAGCAAAAATGAAGAAATTTCCCTTTTTATGGCAAAAAGGTATGCATTCCCATTATTTTCAGGCAAAAAGGCAGAAATTCCCCGTATTTTGGAGCAAAATGCAGAAATTCCCCTAATTTTGGGCAAAAGACAGTAATTCCCTTTATTTTGGGACAAAAATCAGAAATTCCCCTTATTTTGGGGCAAAATTCAAGAAATTTCCTTTATTTTGGGGCAAAATTACAGGAATTTACCTTATTTTTGGGCAAAATTGCAGTAATTTCCTTTATTTGGGGCAAAATTGCAGAAATTTCACTAATTTTCAGGTAAAAAGGCTGAAATTTCCTTTATTTTGGGGCAAAAAAGGAGAAATTCCCCTTATTTTGGGACAAAATTGCAGAAATTTCCTTTATTAGGGGAAAAAATTGCAGAAATTTCCCTTATTTTAGAGCAAAATTGCAGAAATTTCACTTATTTCAGAGAAATAAAGCAAAAATTTTTCTTATTTTGGGGCAAAAAGGCAGAAATTCCCAATATTTTGGGGCAAAAGGCAGAAATTTTTCTTATTTTGAGGTAAAATGCAGAAATTCCCCTTATTTAGAGATAAAATGCAGAAATTCCCCAAATATTGGAGGAAAATGCAGAAATTCTCTTTATTTTGGGGCTAATAGGCAGAAATTAACCGTATTTTAAAGCAAAATTGCAGAAATTCTCATAATTTTCGGGCAAAAAATCAGAAATTCTCCTTATTTTGGGGCAAAAGGACAGAAAATCTCCTTTTTTCGAGAGCAAACAGTCAGAAATTCCCCTTATTTTGGGGCAAAATTGCAGAAATTTCTTTTACATTGGGGCAAAATTGCAGAAATTTCCTTTATTTTGGGGCAAAATTGCAGAAATTTCACTTATTTCAGGGTAATAAGTCAGAAATTTTTCTTATTTTGATGCAAAAAAGACAGAAATTCCGTTTGTTTTGGGGAAAAAGACAGAAATTCCACTTATTTAGAGGCAAAAAGGCAGAAATTCCCCTTATTTTGGAGCAAAAATGAAGAAATTTCCATTTTTATGGCAAAAAGGTATGCATTCCCATTATTTTCCAGCAAAAAGGCAGAAATTCCCCGTATTTTGGAGCAAAATTGTAGAAATTCCCCTAATTTTGGGGCAAAAGGCAGAAATTCCCTTCATTTTGGGGCAAAAATCAGAAATTCCCCTTATTTTGGGGCAAAATTCAAGATTTTTCCTTTATTTTGGGGCAAAATTGCAGGAATTTACCTTATTTTGGGGCAAAATTGCAGAAATTTCCCTTATTTGGGGTAAAATTGCAGAAATTTACTTATTTTCAGGTAAAAAGGCTGAAATTTCCTTTATTTTGGGGCAAAAAAGAAGAAATTCCCCTTATTTTGGGGCAAAATTGCAGAAATTTCCTTTATTATGGGAAAAAATTGCAGAAATTTCCCTTATTTTAGGGCAAAATTGCAGAAATTTCACTTATTTCAGAGAAATAAAGCAAAAATTTTTCTTATTTTGGGGCAAAAAGGCAGAAATCCCCATTATTTTGGCGCAAAAAGGCAAAAATTACCCCTATTTTGGGGTAAAATGGCAGAAATTTCACATATTTCATGGCAACAAGGGAGAAATTTCTCTTATTTTGCGGCAAAAGTGCAGAAATTTCATTTATTTCAGGGCAAAATTCAGAAATTCCCCTTATTTTGGGGTAAAAAGCAGAAATTTCTTTTATTATGGTACAAAATTGAAGAAATTTTCCTTATTTTAGAACAAAAATGCAGAAAATCCCCATATTTTGGGGCAAAAGGCAGGAATTCTTCTTATTTTGTGGTAAAATGCAGAAATTCCCATTATTTAGAGGTAAAATGCAGAAATACCCCAAATATTGGGGGAAAATGCAGAAATTCCCTTTATTTTGTGGCTAAAAGGCAGAAATTAACCGTATTTTAAAACAAAATTGCAGAAATTCTCATAATTGTCGGGCAAAAGCAGAAATTCTCCTTATTTTGGGGCAAAAAGACAGAAAATCTCCTTTTTTCGAGAGCAAACAGTCAGAAATTCCCCTTATTTTGGGGCAAAATTGCAGAAATTTCTTTTACATTGGGGCAAAATTGCAGAAATTTCCCTTATTTTGGGGCAAAATTGCAGAAATTTCACTTATTTCAGGGTAATAAGTCAGACATTCTCCTTATTTTGATGCAAAAAAGACAGAAATTCCCTTTGTTTTGGGGGAAAAAGACAGAAATTCTACTTATTTAGAGGCAAAAATGAAGAAATTCCCCTTATTTTGGAGCAAAAAGGAAGAAATTTCCCTTTTTATGGCAAAAAGGTATGCATTCTCATTATTATCGGGCAAAAAGGCAGAAATTCCCCGTATTTTGGAGCAAAATCACAGAAATTACCCTAATTTTGGGGCAAAAGGCAGAAATTCCCTTTATTTTGGGGCAAAAATCAGAAATTCCCCTTATTTTGGGGCAAAATTCAAGAAATTTCCTTTATTTTGCGTCAAAATTGCAGGAATTTACCTTATTTTGAGGCAAAATTGCAGAAATTTCACTTATTTGGGGCAAAATTGCAGAAATTTCACTTATTTTCTGGTAAAAAGGCTGAAATTTCCTTTATTTTGGGGCAAAAAAGGAGAAACTCCCCTTATTTCGAGGCAAAATTGCAGAAATTTCCTTTATTATGGGAAAAAATTGCAGAAATTTCCCTTATTTTAGGGCAAAATTGCAGAAATTTTACTTATTTCAGAGAAATAAAGCAAAAATCTTTCTTATTTTGGGGCAAAAATGCAGAAATTCCCATTATTTTCGGGCAAAAAGGCAGAAATTCACCTTATTTTGGGGTAAAGTTGCAGAAATTTCACATATTTCATGGCAAAAAGGCAGAAATTTCCCTTATTTTGGGGCAAAATTGCAGAAATTTTATTTATTTCAGGGCAAAAATTCAGAAATTCCCCTTATTTTGGGGCAAAAAGCAGAAATTTCTTTTATTATGGTATAAAATTGTAGAAATATTCTTTATTTTGGAACAAAAAGGCAGAAATTCCTCATATTTTGGGGCAAAAGGCAGAAATTCTTCTTATTTTGAGGTAAAATGCAGAAATTCCCCTTATTTAGAGGTAAAATGCAGAAATTCCCCAAATATTGGGGGAAAATGCAGAAATTCCCTTCATTTTTGGGCTAAAAGGCAGAAATTAACCGTATTTTAAAGCAAAATTGCAGAAATTCTCATAATTTTCGGGCAAAAAAGCAGAAATTCTCCTTATTTTGGGGCAAAAAGACAGAAAATTTCCTTTTTTAGAGAGCAAACACTCAGAAATTCCCCTTATTTTGGGGCAAAATTGCAGAAATTTCTTTTACATTGGGGAAAAATTGCAGAAATTTCCCTTATTTTGGGGCAAAATTGCAGAAATTTCACTCATTTCAAGGTAATAAGTCAGAAATTCTCCTTATTTTGATGCAAAAAAGACAAAAATTCCCTTTGTTTTGGGGGAAAAAGACAGAAATTCCACTTATTTAGAGGCAAAAAGGCAGAAATTCCCCTTATTTTGGAGCAAAAATGAAGAAATTTCCCTTTTTGTGGCAAAAAGGTATGCATTCCCATTATATTCAGGCAAAAAGGCAGAAATTGCCCGTATTTTGGATCAAAATGCAGAAATTCCCCTAATTTTGGGCAAAAGACAGAAATTCCCTTTATTTTGGGGCAAAAATCAGAAATTCCCCTTATTTTGGGGCAAAATTCAAGAAATTTCCTTTATTTTGGGGCAAAATTACAGGAATTTACCTTATTTTGGGGCTAAATTGCAGTAATTTCCTTTATTTGGGGCAAAATTGCAGAAATTTCACTAATTTTCAGGTAAAAAGGCTGAAATTTCCTTTATTTTGGGGCAAAAAAGGAGAAATTCCCCTTATTTTGGGACAAAATTGCAGAAATTTCCTTTATTAGGGGAAAAAATTGCAGAAATTTCCCTTATTTTAGGGCAAAATTGCAGAAATTTCACTTATTTCAGAGAAATAAAGCAAAAATTTTTCTTATTTTAGGGCAAAAAGGCAGAAATTCCCCATATTTTGGGGCAAAAGGCAGAAATTCTTCTTATTTTGAGGTAAAATGCAGAAATTCCCCTTATTTAGAGATAAAATGCAGAAATTCCCCAAATATTGGAGGAAAATGCAGAAATTCTCTTTATTTTGGGGCTAAAAGGCAGAAATTAACCGTATTTTAAAGCAAAATTGCAGAAATTCTCATAATTTTCGGGCAAAAAAGCAGAAATTCTCCTTATTTTGGGGCAAAAGGACAGAAAATCTCCTTTTTTCGAGAGCAAACAGTCAGAAATTCCTTTTATTTTGGGGCAAAATTGCAGAAATTTTTTTTACATTGGGGCAAAATTGCAGAAATTTCCTTTATTTTGGGGCAAAATTGCAGAAATTTCACTTATTTCAGGGAAATAAGTCAGAAATTCTTCTTATTTTGATGCAAAAAAGACAGAAATTCCGTTTGTTTTGGGGGAAAAAGACAGAAATTCCACTTATTTAGAGGCAAAAAGGCAGAAATTCCCCTTATTTTGGAGCAAAAATGAAGAAATTTCCATTTTTATGGCAAAAAGGTATGCATTCCCATTATTTTCCAGCAAAAAGGCAGAAATTCCCCGTATTTTGGAGCAAAATTGTAGAAATTCCCCTAATTTTGGGGCAAAAGGCAGAAATTCCCTTTATTTTGGGGCAAAAATCAGAAATTCCCCTTATTTTGGGGCAAAATTCAAGATTTTTCCTTTATTTTGGGGCAAAATTGCAGGAATTTACCTTATTTTGGGGCAAAATTGCAGAAATTTCCCTTATTTGGGGTAAAATTGCAGAAATTTACTTATTTTCAGGTAAAAAGGCTGAAATTTCCTTTATTTTGGGGCAAAAAAGAAGAAATTCCCCTTATTTTGGGGCAAAATTGCAGAAATTTCCTTTATTATGGGAAAAAATTGCAGAAATTTCCCTTATTTTAGGGCAAAATTGCAGAAATTTCACTTATTTCAGAGAAATAAAGCAAAAATTTTTCTTATTTTGGGGCAAAAAGGCAGAAATCCCCATTATTTTGGCGCAAAAAGGCAAAAATTACCCCTATTTTGGGGTAAAATGGCAGAAATTTCACATATTTCATGGCAACAAGGGAGAAATTTCTCTTATTTTGCGGCAAAATTGCAGAAATTTCATTTATTTCAGGGCAAAATTCAGAAATTCCCCTTATTTTGGGGCAAAAAGCAGAAATTTCTTTTATTATGGTACAAAATTGAAGAAATTTTTCTTATTTTAGAACAAAAATGCAGAAAATCCCCATATTTTGGGGCAAAAGGCAGGAATTCTTCTTATTTTGTGGTAAAATGCAGAAATTCCCATTATTTAGAGGTAAAATGCAGAAAAACCCCAAATATTGGGGGAAAATACAGAAATTCCCTTTATTTTGTGGCTAAAAGGCAGAAATTAACCGTATTTTAAAACAAAATTGCAGAAATTCTCATAATTGTCGGGCAAAAGCAGAAATTCTCCTTATTTTGGGGCAAAAAGACAGAAAAATCTCCTTTTTTCGAGAGCAAACAGTCAGAAATTCCCTTTATTTTGGGGCAAAATTGCAGAAATTTCTTTTACATTGGGGCAAAATTGCAGAAATTTCCCTTATTTTGGGGCAAAATTGCAGAAATTTCACTTATTTCAGGGTACTAAGTCAGACATTCTCCTTATTTTGATGCAAAAAAGACAGAAATTCCCTTTGTTTTGGGGGAAAAAGACAGAAATTCTACTTATTTAGAGGCAAAAATGAAGAAATTCCCCTTATTTTGGAGCAAAAAGGAAGAAATTTCCCTTTTTATGGCAAAAAGGTATGCATTCCCATTATTATCGGGCAAAAAGGCAGAAATTCCCCGTATTTTGGAGCAAACTCACAGAAATTCCCCTAATTTTGGGGCAAAAGGCAGAAATTCCCTTTATTTTGGGGCAAAAATCAGAAATTCCCCTTATTTTGTGGCAAAATTCAAGAAATTTACTTTATTTTGCGTCAAAATTGCAGGAATTTACCTTATTTTGAGGCAAAATTGCAGAAATTTCACTTATTTAGGGCAAAATTGCAGAAATTTCACTTATTTTCAGGTAAAAAGGCTGAAATTTCCTTTATTTTGGGGCAAAAAAGGAGAAATTCCCCTTATTTCGAGGCAAAATTGCAGAAATTTCCTTTATTATGGGAAAAAATTGCAGAAATTTCCCTTATTTTAGGGCAAAATTGCAGAAATTTTACTTATTTCAGAGAAATAAAGCAAAAATCTTTCTTATTTTGGGGCAAAAATGCAGAAATTCCCATTATTTTCGGGCAAAAAGGCAGAAATTCACCTTATTTTGGGGTAATGTTGCAGAAATTTCACATATTTCATGGCAAAAAGGCAGAAATTTCCCTTATTTTGGGGCAAAATTGCAGTAATTTCCTTTATTTGGGGCAAAATTGCAGAAATTTCACTAATTTTCAGGTAAAAAGGCTGAAATTTCCTTTATTTTGGGGCAAAAATGGAGAAATTCCCCTTATTTTGGGACAAAATTGCAGAAATTTCCTTTATTAGGGGAAAAAATTGCAGAAATTTCCCTTATTTTAGGGCAAAATTGCAGAAATTTCACTTATTTCAGAGAAATAAAGCAAAAATTTTTCTTATTTTGGGGCAAAAAGGCAGAAATTCCCCATATTTTGGGGCAAAAGGCAGAAATTCTTCTTATTTTGAGGTAAAATGCAGAAATTCCCCTTATTTAGAGATAAAATGCAGAAATTCCCCAAATATTGGGGGAAAATGCAGAAATTCTCTTTATTTTGGGGCTAAAAGGCAGAAATTAACCGTATTTTAAAGCAAAATTGCAGAAATTCTCATAATTTTCGGGCAAAAAAGCAGAAATTCTCCTTATTTTGGGGCAAAAGGACAGAGAATCTCCTTTTTTCGAGAGCAAACAGTCAGAAATTCCCCTTATTTTGGGGCAAAATTGCAGAAATTTCTTTTACATTGGGGCAAAATTGCAGAAATTTCCTTTATTTTGGGGCAAAATTGCAGAAATTTCACTTATTTCAGGGTAATAAGTCAGAAATTCTTCTTATTTTGATGCAAAAAAGACAGAAATTCCGTTTGTTTTGGGGGAAAAAGACAGAAATTCCACTTATTTAGAGGCAAAAAGGCAGAAATTCCCCTTATTTTGGAGCAAAAATGAAGAAATTTCCATTTTTATGGCAAAAAGGTATGCATTCCCATTATTTTCCAGCAAAAAGGCAGAAATTCCCCGTATTTTGGAGCAAAATTGTAGAAATTCCCCTAATTTTGGGGCAAAAGGCAGAAATTCCCTTTATTTTGGGGCAAAAATCAGAAATTCCCCTTATTTTGGGGCAAAATTCAAGATTTTTCCTTTATTTTGGGGCAAAATTGCAGGAATTTACCTTATTTTGGGGCAAAATTGCAGAAATTTCCCTTATTTGGGGTAAAATTGCAGAAATTTACTTATTTTCAGGTAAAAAGGCTGAAATTTCCTTTATTTTGGGGCAAAAAAGAAGAAATTCCCCTTATTTTGGGGCAAAATTGCAGAAATTTCCTTTATTATGGGAAAAAATTGCAGAAATTTCCCTTATTTTAGGGCAAAATTGCAGAAATTTCACTTATTTCAGAGAAATAAAGCAAAAATTTTTCTTATTTTGGGGCAAAAAGGCAGAAATCCCCATTATTTTGGCGCAAAAAGGCAAAAATTACCCCTATTTTGGGGTAAAATGGCAGAAATTTCACATATTTCATGGCAACAAGGGAGAAATTTCTCTTATTTTGCGGCAAAATTGCAGAAATTTCATTTATTTCAGGGCAAAATTCAGAAATTCCCCTTATTTTGGGGCAAAAAGCAGAAATTTCTTTTATTATGGTACAAAATTGAAGAAATTTTCCTTATTTTAGAACAAAAATGCAGAAAATCCCCATATTTTGGGGCAAAAGGCAGGAATTCTTCTTATTTTGTGGTAAAATGCAGAAATTCCCATTATTTAGAGGTAAAATGCAGAAAAACCCCAAATATTGGGGGAAAATGCAGAAATTCCCTTTATTTTGTGGCTAAAAGGCAGAAATTAACCGTATTTTAAAACAAAATTGCAGAAATTATCATAATTGTCGGGCAAAAGCAGAAATTCTCCTTATTTTGGGGCAAAAAGACAGAAAAATCTCCTTTTTTCGAGAGCAAACAGTCAGAAATTCCCTTTATTTTGGGGCAAAATTGCAGAAATTTCTTTTACATTGGGGCAAAATTGCAGAAATTTCCCTTATTTTGGGGCAAAATTGCAGAAATTTCACTTATTTCAGGGTAATAAGTCAGACATTCTCCTTATTTTGATGCAAAAAAGACAGAAATTCCCTTTGTTTTGGGGGAAAAAGACAGAAATTCTACTTATTTAGAGGCAAAAATGAAGAAATTCCCCTTATTTTGGAGCAAAAAGGAAGAAATTTCCCTTTTTATGGCAAAAAGGTATGCATTCCCATTATTATCGGGCAAAAAGGCAGAAATTCCCCGTATTTTGGAGCAAAATCACAGAAATTCCCCTAATTTTGGGGCAAAAGGCAGAAATTCCCTTTATTTTGGGGCAAAAATCAGAAATTCCCCTTATTTTGTGGCAAAATTCAAGAAATTTACTTTATTTTGCGTCAAAATTGCAGGAATTTACCTTATTTTGAGGCAAAATTGCAGAAATTTCACTTATTTAGGGCAAAATTGCAGAAATTTCACTTATTTTCAGGTAAAAAGGCTGAAATTTCCTTTATTTTGGGGCAAAAAAGGAGAAATTCCCCTTATTTCGAGGCAAAATTGCAGAAATTTCCTTTATTATGGGAAAAAATTGCAGAAATTTCCCTTATTTTAGGGCAAAATTGCAGAAATTTTACTTATTTCAGAGAAATAAAGCAAAAATCTTTCTTATTTTGGGGCAAAAATGCAGAAATTCCCATTATTTTCGGGCAAAAAGGCAGAAATTCACCTTATTTTGGGGTAATGTTGCAGAAATTTCACATATTTCATGGCAAAAAGGCAGAAATTTCCCTTATTTTGGGGCAAAATTGCAGTAATTTCCTTTATTTGAGGCAAAATTGCAGAAATTTCACTAATTTTCAGGTAAAAAGGCTGAAATTTCCTTTATTTTGGGGCAAAGATGGAGAAATTCCCCTTATTTTGGGACAAAATTGCACAAATTTCCTTTATTAGGGGAAAAAATTGCAGAAATTTCCCTTATTTTAGGGCAAAATTGCAGAAATTTCACTTATTTCAGAAAAATAAAGCAAAAATTTTTCTTATTTTGGGGCAAAAAGGCAGAAATTCCCCATATTTTGGGGCAAAAGGCAGAAATTCTTCTTATTTTGAGGTAAAATGCAGAAATTCCCCTTATTTAGAGATAAAATGCAGAAATTCCCCAAATATTGGGGGAAAATGCAGAAATTCTCATTATTTTGGGGCTAAAAGGCAGAAATTAACCGTATTTTAAAGCAAAATTGCAGAAATTCTCATAATTTTCGGGCAAAAAATCAGAAATTCTCCTTATTTTGGGGCAAAAGGACAGAGAATCTCCTTTTTTCGAGAGCAAACAGTCAGAAATTCCCCTTATTTTGGGGCAAAATTGCAGAAATTTCTTTTACATTGGGGCAAAATTGCAGAAATTTCCTTTATTTTGGGGCAAAATTGCAGAAATTTCACTTATTTCAGGGTAATAAGTCAGAAATTCTTCTTATTTTGATGCAAAAAAGACAGAAATTCCGTTTGTTTTGGGGGAAAAAGACAGAAATTCCACTTATTTAGAGGCAAAAAGGCAGAAATTCCCCTTATTTTGGAGCAAAAATGAAGAAATTTCCATTTTTATGGCAAAAAGGTATGCATTCCCATTATTTTCCAGCAAAAAGGCAGAAATTCCCCGTATTTTGGAGCAAAATTGTAGAAATTCCCCTAATTTTGGGGCAAAAGGCAGAAATTCCCTTTATTTTGGGGCAAAAATCAGAAATTCCCCTTATTTTGGGGCAAAATTCTGTTTTTTCCTTTATTTTGGGGCAAAATTGCAGGAATTTACCTTATTTTGGGGCAAAATTGCAGAAATTTCCCTTATTTGGGGTAAAATTGCAGAAATTTACTTATTTTCAGGTAAAAAGGCTGAAATTTCCTTTATTTTGGGGCAAAAAAGAAGAAATTCCCCTTATTTTGGGGCAAAATTGCAGAAATTTCCTTTATTATGGGAAAAAATTGCAGAAATTTCCCTTATTTTAGGGCAAAATTGCAGAAATTTCACTTATTTCAGAGAAATAAAGCAAAAATTTTTCTTATTTTGGGGCAAAAAGGCAGAAATCCCCATTATTTTGGCGCAAAAAGGCAAAAATTACCCCTATTTTGGGGTAAAATGGCAGAAATTTCACATATTTCATGGCAACAAGGGAGAAATTTCTCTTATTTTGCGGCAAAATTGCAGAAATTTCATTTATTTCAGGGCAAAATTCAGAAATTCCCCTTATTTTGGGGCAAAAAGCAGAAATTTCTTTTATTATGGTACAAAATTGAAGAAATTTTCCTTATTTTAGAACAAAAATGCAGAAAATCCCCATATTTTGGGGCAAAAGGCAGGAATTCTTCTTATTTTGTGGTAAAATGCAGAAATTCCCATTATTTAGAGGTAAAATGCAGAAAAACCCCAAATATTGGGGGAAAATGCAGAAATTCCCTTTATTTTGTGGCTAAAAGGCACAAATTAACCGTATTTTAAAACAAAATTGCAGAAATTCTCATAATTGTCGGGCAAAAGCAGAAATTCTCCTTATTTTGGGGCAAAAAGACAGAAAAATCTCCTTTTTTCGAGAGCAAACAGTCAGAAATTCCCCTTATTTTGGGGCAAAATTGCAGAAATTTCTTTTACATTGGGGCAAAATTGCAGAAATTTCCCTTATTTTGGGGCAAAATTGCAGAAATTTCACTTATTTCAGGGTAATAAGTCAGACATTCTCCTTATTTTGATGCAAAAAAGACAGAAATTCCCTTTGTTTTGGGGGAAAAAGACAGAAATTCTACTTATTTAGAGGCAAAAATGAAGAAATTCCCCTTATTTTGGAGCAAAAAGGAAGAAATTTCCCTTTTTATGGCAAAAAGGTATGCATTCCCATTATTATCGGGCAAAAAGGCAGAAATTCCCCGTATTTTGGAGCAAAATCACAGAAATTCCCCTAATTTTGGGGCAAAAGGCAGAAATTCCCTTTATTTTGGGGCAAAAATCAGAAATTCCCCTTATTTTGTGGCAAAATTCAAGAAATTTACTTTATTTTGCGTCAAAATTGCAGGAATTTACCTTATTTTGAGGCAAAATTGCAGAAATTTCGCTTATTTAGGGCAAAATTGCAGAAATTTCACTTATTTTCAGGTAAAAAGGCTGAAATTTCCTTTATTTTGGGGCAAAAAAGGAGAAATTCCCCTTATTTCGAGGCAAAATTGCAGAAATTTCCTTTATTATGGGAAAAATTGCAGAAATTTCCCTTATTTTAGGGCAAAATTGCAGAAATTTTACTTATTTCAGAGAAATAAAGCAAAAATCTTTCTTATTTTGGGGCAAAAATGCAGAAATTCCCATTATTTTCGGGCAAAAAGGCAGAAATTCACCTTATTTTGGGGTAATGTTGCAGAAATTTCACATATTTCATGGCAAAAAGGCAGAAATTTCCCTTATTTTGGGTAAAATTGCAGAAATTTCATTTATTTCAGGGCAAAAATTCAGAAATTCCCCTTATTTTGGGGCAAAAAGCAGAAATTTCTTTTATTATGGTATAAAATTGTAGAAATATTCCTTATTTTGGAACAAAAAGGCAGAAATTCTCCATATTTTGGGGCAAAAGGCAGAAATTCTTCTTATTTTGAGGTAAAATGCAGAAATACCCCAAATATTGGGGGAAAATGCAGAAATTCCCTTTATTTTGTGGCTAAAAGGCAGAAATTAACCGTATTTTAAAACAAAATTGCAGAAATTCTCATAATTGTCGGGCAAAAGCAGAAATTCTCCTTATTTTAGGGCAAAAAGACAGAAAATCTCCTTTTTTCGAGAGCAAACAGTCAGAAATTCCCCTTACTTTGGGGCAAAATTGCAGAAATTTCTTTTACATTGGGGCAAAATTGCAGAAATTTCCCTTATTTTGGGGCAAAATTGCAGAAATTTCACTTATTTCAGGGTAATAAGTCAGACATTCTCCTTATTTTGATGCAAAAAAGACAGAAATTCCCTTTGTTTTGGGGGAAAAAGACAGAAATTCTACTTATTTAGAGGCAAAAATGAAGAAATTCCCCTTATTTTGGAGCAAAAAGGAAGAAATTTCCCTTTTTATGGCAAAAAGGTATGCATTCCCATTATTATCGGGCAAAAAGGCAGAAATTCCCCGTATTTTGGAGCAAAATCACAGAAATTCCCCTAATTTTGGGGCAAAAGGCAGAAATTCCCTTTATTTTGGGGCAAAAATCAGAAATTCCCCTTATTTTGGGGCAAAATTCAAGAAATTTCCTTTATTTTGCGTCAAAATTGCAGGAATTTACCTTATTTTGAGGCAAAATTGCAGAAAATTCACTTATTTGGGGTAAAATTGCAGAAATTTCACTTATTTTCAGGTAAAAAGGCTGAAATTTCCTTTATTTTGGGGCAAAAAAGGAGAAATTCCCCTTATTTCGAGGCAAAATTGCAGAAATTTCCTATATTATGGGAAAAAATTGCAGAAATTTCCCTTATTTTAGGGCAAATTGCAGAAATTTTACTTATTTCAGAGAAATAAAGCAAAAATCTTTCTTATTTTGGGGCAAAAATGCAGAAATTCCCATAATTTTCGGGCAAAAAGGCAGAAATTCACCTTATTTTGGGGTAAAGTTGCAGAAATTTCACATATTTCATGGCAAAAAGGCAGAAATTTCCCTTATTTTGGGGCAAAATTGCAGAAATTTCATTTATTTCAGGGCAAAAATTCAGAAATTCCCCTTATTTTGGGGCAAAAAGCAGAAATTTCTTTTATTATGGTATAAAATTGTAGAAATATTCTTTATTTTGGAACAAAAATGCAGAAATTCCTCATATTTTGGGGCAAAAGGCAGAAATTCTTCTTATTTTGAGGTAAAATGCAGAAATTCCCCTTATTTAGAGGTAAAATGCAGAAATTCCCCAAATATTGGGGGAAAATGCAGAAATTCCCTTCATTTTTGGGCTAAAAGGCAGAAATTAACCGTATTTTAAAGCAAAATTGCAGAAATTCTCATAATTTTCGGGCAAAAATCAGAAATTCTCCTTATTTTGGGGCAAAAGGACAGAGAATCTCCTTTTTTCAAGAGCAAACAGTCAGAAATTCCCCTTATTTTGGAGCAAAAATGAAGAAATTTCCCTTTTTATGGCAAAAAGGTATGCATTCCCATTATTTTCAGGCAAAAAGGCAGAAATTCCCCGTATTTTGGATCAAAATGCAGAAATTCCCCTAATTTTGGGCAAAAGACAGAAATTCCCTTTATTTTGGGGCAAAAATCAGAAATTCCCCTTATTTTGGGGCAAAATTCAAGAAATTTCCTTTATTTTGGGGCAAAATTACAGGAATTTACCTTATTTTGGGGCAAAATTGCAGTAATTTCCTTTATTTGGGGCAAAATTGCAGAAATTTCACTAATTTTCAGGTAAAAAGGCTGAAATTTCCTTTATTTTGGGGCAAAAATGGAGAAATTCCCCTTATTTTGGGACAAAATTGCAGAAATTTCCTTTATTAGGGGAAAAATTGCAGAAATTTCCCTTATTTTAGGGCAAAATTGCAGAAATTTCACTTATTTCAGAGAAATAAAGCAAAAATTTTTCTTATTTTGGGGCAAAAAGGCAGAAATTCCCCATATTTTGGGGCAAAAGGCAGAAATTTTTCTTATTTTGAGGTAAAATGCAGAAATTCCCCTTATTTAGAGATAAAATGCAGAAATTCCCCAAATATTGGGGGAAAATGCAGAAATTCTCTTTATTTTGGGGCTAAAAGGCAGAAATTAACCGTATTTTAAAGCAAAATTGCAGAAATTCTCATAATTTTCGGGCAAAAAATCAGAAATTCTCCTTATTTTGGGGCAAAAGGACAGAGAATCTCCTTTTTTCGAGAGCAAACAGTCAGAAATTCCCCTTATTTTGGGGCAAAATTGCAGAAATTTCTTTTACATTGGGGCAAAATTGCACAAATTTCCTTTATTTTGGGGCAAAATTGCAGAAATTTCACTTATTTCAGGGTAATAAGTCAGAAATTCTCCTTATTTTGATGCAAAAAAAGACGGAAATTCCCTTTGTTTTGGAGGAAAAAGACAGAAATTCCACTTATTTAGAGGCAAAAAGGCAGAAATTCCCCTTATTTTGGAGCAAAAATGAAGAAATTTCCCTTTTTGTGGCAAAAAGGTATGCATTCCCATTATTTTCAGGCAAAAAGGCAGAAATTCCCCGTATTTTGGATCAAAATGCAGAAATTCCCCTAATTTTGGGCAAAAGACAGAAATTCCCTTTATTTTGGGGCAAAAATCAGAAATTCCCCTTATTTTGGGGCAAAATTCAAGAAATTTCCTTTATTTTGGGGCAAAATTACAGGAATTTACCTTATTTTGGGGCAAAATTGCAGTAATTTCCTTTATTTGGGGCAAAATTGCAGAAATTTCACTAATTTTCAGGTAAAAAGGCTGAAATTTCCTTTATTTTGGGGCAAAAATTGAGAAAATCCCCTTTATTTTGGGACAAAATTGCAGAAATTTCCTTTATTATGGGAAAAAATTGCAGAAATTTCCCTTATTTTAGGGCAAAATTGCAGAAATTTTACTTATTTCAGAGAAATAAAGCAAAAATCTTTCTTATTTTGGGGCAAAAATGCAGAAATTCCCATTATTTTCGGGCAAAAAGGCAGAAATTCACCTTATTTTGGGGTAAAGTTGCAGAAATTTCACATATTTCATGGCAAAAAGGCAGAAATTTCCCTTATTTTGGGGCAAAATTGCAGAAATTTCATTTATTTCAGGGCAAAAATTCAGAAATTCCCCTTATTTTGGGGCAAAAAGCAGAAATTTCTTTTATTATGGTATAAAATTGTAGAAATATTCTTTATTTTGGAACAAAAAGGCAGAAATTCCTCATATTTTGGGGCAAAAGGCAGAAATTCTTCTTATTTTGAGGTAAAATGCAGAAATTCCCCTTATTTAGAGGTAAAATGCAGAAATTCCCCAAATATTGGGGGAAAATGCAGAAATTCCCTTCATTTTTGGGCTAAAAGGCAGAAATTAACCGTATTTTAAAGCAAAATTGCAGAAATTCTCATAATTTTCGGGCAAAAAAGCAGAAATTCTCCTTATTTTGGGGCAAAAGGACAGAGAATCTCCTTTTTTCGAGAGCAAACAGTCAGAAATTCCCCTTATTTTGGAGCAAAAATGAAGAAATTTCCCTTTTTGTGGCAAAAAGGTATGCATTCCCATTATTTTCAGGCAAAAAGGCAGAAATTCCCCGTATTTTGGATCAAAATGCAGAAATTCCCCTAATTTTGGGCAAAAGACAGAAATTCCCTTTATTTTGGGGCAAAAATCAGAAATTCCCCTTATTTTGGGGCAAAATTCAAGAAATTTCCTTTATTTTGGGGCAAAATTACAGGAATTTACCTTATTTTGGGGCAAAATTGCAGTAATTTCCTTTATTTGGGGCAAAATTGCAGAAATTTCACTAATTTTCAGGTAAAAAGGCTGAAATTTCCTTTATTTTGGGGCAAAAATGGAGAAATTCCCCTTATTTTGGGACAAAATTGCAGAAATTTCCTTTATTAGGGGAAAAAATTGCAGAAATTTCCCTTATTTTAGGGCAAAATTGCAGAAATTTCACTTATTTCAGAGAAATAAAGCAAAAATTTTTCTTATTTTGGGGCAAAAAGGCAGAAATTCCCCATATTTTGGGGCAAAAGGCAGAAATTCTTCTTATTTTGAGGTAAAATGCAGAAATTCCCCTTATTTAGAGATAAAATGCAGAAATTCCCCAAATATTGGGGGAAAATGCAGAAATTCTCTTTATTTTGGGGCTAAAAGGCAGAAATTAACCGTATTTTAAAGCAAAATTGCAGAAATTCTCATAATTTTCGGGCAAAAAATCAGAAATTCTCCTTATTTTGGGGCAAAAGGACAGAGAATCTCCTTTTTTCGAGAGCAAACAGTCAGAAATTCCCCTTATTTTGGGGCAAAATTGCAGAAATTTCTTTTACATTGGGGCAAAATTGCACAAATTTCCTTTATTTTGGGGCAAAATTGCAGAAATTTCACTTATTTCAGGGTAATAAGTCAGAAATTCTCCTTATTTTGATGCAAAAAAAGACGGAAATTCCCTTTGTTTTGGAGGAAAAAGACAGAAATTCCACTTATTTAGAGGCAAAAAGGCAGAAATTCCCCTTATTTTGGAGCAAAAATGAAGAAATTTCCCTTTTTGTGGCAAAAAGGTATGCATTCCCATTATTTTCAGGCAAAAAGGCAGAAATTCCCCGTATTTTGGATCAAAATGCAGAAATTCCCCTAATTTTGGGCAAAAGACAGAAATTCCCTTTATTTTGGGGCAAAAATCAGAAATTCCCCTTATTTTGGGGCAAAATTCAAGAAATTTCCTTTATTTTGGGGCAAAATTACAGGAATTTACCTTATTTTGGGGCAAAATTGCAGTAATTTCCTTTATTTGGGGAAAATTGCAGAACTTTCACTAATTTTCAGGTAAAAAGGCTGAAATTTCCTTTATTTTGGGGCAAAAATGGAGAAATTCCCCTTATTTTGGGACAAAATTGCAGAAATTTCCATTATTAGGGGAAAAAATTGCAGAAATTTCCCTTATTTTAGGGCAAAATTGCAGAAATTTCAATTATTTCAGAGAAATAAAGCAAAAATTTTTCTTATTTTGGGGCAAAAAGGCAGAAATTCCCCATATTTTGGGGCAAAAGGCAGAAATTCTTCTTATTTTGAGGTAAAATGCAGAAATTCCCCTTATTTAGAGATAAAATGCAGAAATTCCCCAAATATTGGGGGAAAATGCAGAAATTCTCTTTATTTTGGGGCTAAAAGGCAGAAATTAACCGTATTTTAAAGCAAAATTGCAGAAATTCTCA
The DNA here is from genome assembly GCF_963924665.1 of Micromys minutus. Taxonomy (NCBI): domain Eukaryota; kingdom Metazoa; phylum Chordata; class Mammalia; order Rodentia; family Muridae; genus Micromys; species Micromys minutus. The sequence continues at coordinate 2,496,758 of NW_027667302.1, forward strand.
TAATTTTCGGGCAAAAAAATCAGAAATTCTCCTTATTTTGGGGCAAAAGGACAGAGAATCTCCTTTTTTCGAGAGCAAACAGTCAGAAATTCCCCTTATTTTGGGGCAAAATTGCAGAAATTTCTTTTACATTGGGGCAAAATTGCACAAATTTCCTTTATTTTGGGGCAAAATTGCAGAAATTTCACTTATTTCAGGGTAATAAGTCAGAAATTCTCCTTATTTTGATGCAAAAAAAGACGGAAATTCCCTTTGTTTTGGAGGAAAAAGACAGAAATTCCACTTATTTAGAGGCAAAAAGGCAGAAATTCCCCTTATTTTGGAGCAAAAATGAAGAAATTTCCCTTTTTATGGCAAAAAGGTATGCATTCCCATTATTTTCAGGCAAAAAGGCAGAAATTCCCCGTATTTTGGAGCAATATTGCAGAAATTCCCCATATTTTGGGGTAAGAGGCAGAAATTCTTCTTATTTTGAGGTAAAATGCAGAAATTCCCCTTATTTAGAGGTAAAATGCAGAAATTCCCCAAATATTGGGGGAAAATGCAGAAATTCCCTTTATTTTGGGGCTAAAAGGCAGAAATTAACCGTATTTTAAAGCAAAATTGCAGAAATTCTCATAATTTCCGGGCAAAAAAGCAGAAATTCTCCTTATTTTGGGGCAAAAAGACAGAAAATCTCCTTTTTTCGAGAGCAAACAGTCAGAAATTCCCCTTATTTTGAGGCAAAATTTCAGAAATTTCTTTTACATTGGGGCAAAATTGCAGAAATTTCCCTTATTTTGGGGCAAAATTGCAGAAATTTCACTTATTTCAGGGTAATAAGTCAGAAATTCTCATTATTTTGATGCAAAAAAGACAGAAATTCCCTTTGTTTTGGGGGAAAAAGACAGAAATTCCACTTATTTAGAGGCAAAAATGCAGAAATTCCCCTTATTTTGGAGCAAAAATGAAGAAATTTCTCTTTTTATAACAAAAAGGAATGCATTCCCATTATTTTCGGGCAAAAAGGCAGAAATTCCCCGTATTTTTGAGCAAAATCGAAGAAATTCCCCTAATTTTGGGGCAAAAGGCAGAAATTCCCTTTATTTTGGGGCAAAAATCAGAAATTCCCCTTATTTTGGGGCAAAATTCAAGAAATTTCCTTTATTTTGGAGCAAAATTGCAGGAATTTACCTTATTTTGGGGGCAAAATTGCAGAAATTTCCCTTATTTGGGTCAAAATTGCAGAAATTTCACTTATTTTCAGATAAAAAGGCTGAAATTTCCTTTATTTTGGGGCAAAAAGTGAGAAATTCCCCTTATTTTGAGGCAAAATTGCAGAAATTTCCTTTATTATGGGAAAAAATTGCAGAAATTTCCCTTATTTTAGGGCAAAATTGCAGAAATTTCACTTATTTCAGAGAAATAAAGAAAAAATTTTTCTTATTTTGGGGCAAAAAGGCAGAAATTCCCATTATTTTGGGGCAAAAAGGCAGAAATTCACCTTATTTTGGGGTAAAATTGCAGAAATTTCACATATTTCATGGCAACAAGGCAGAAATTTCCCTTATTTTGGGGCAAAATTGCAGACATTTCATTTATTTCAGGGCAAAAATTCAGAAATTCCCTTTATTTTGGGGCAAAAAGCAGAAATTTCTTTTATTATGGTACAAAATTGAAGAAATTTTCCTTATTTTGGAACAAAAAGGCAGAAATTCCCCATATTTTGGGGCAAAAGGCAGAAATTCTTCTTATATTTAGGTAAAATGCAGAAATTCCCCTTATTTAGAGGTAAAATGCAGAAATTCCCCAAATATTGGGAGAAAATGAAGAAATTCCCTTTATTTTGTGGCTAAAAGGCAGAAATTAACCGTATTTTAAAACAAAATTGCAGAAATTCTCATAATTGTCGGGCAAAAGCAGAAATTCTCCTTATTTTAGGGCAAAAAGACAGAAAATCTCCTTTTTTCGAGAGCAAACAGTCAGAAATTCCCCTTACTTTGGGGCAAAATTGCAGAAATTTCTTTTACATTGGGGCAAAATTGCAGAAATTTCCCTTATTTTGGGGCAAAATTGCAGAAATTTCACTTATTTCAGGGTAATAAGTCAGACATTCTCCTTATTTTGATGCAAAAAAGACAGAAATTCCCTTTGTTTTGGGGGAAAAAGACAGAAATTCTACTTATTTAGAGGCAAAAATGAAGAAATTCCCCTTATTTTGGAGCAAAAAGGAAGAAATTTCCCTTTTTATGGCAAAAAGGTATGCATTCCCATTATTATCGGGCAAAAAGGCAGAAATTCCCCGTATTTTGGAGCAAAATCACAGAAATTCCCCTAATTTTGGGGCAAAAGGCAGAAATTCCCTTTATTTTGGGGCAAAAATCAGAAATTCCCCTTATTTTGGGGCAAAATTCAAGAAATTTCCTTTATTTTGCGTCAAAATTGCAGGAATTTACCTTATTTTGAGGCAAAATTGCAGAAATTTCACTTATTTGGGGTAAAATTGCAGAAATTTCACTTATTTTCAGGTAAAAAGGCTGAAATTTCCTTTATTTTGGGGCAAAAAAGGAGAAATTCCCCTTATTTCGAGGCAAAATTGCAGAAATTTCCTTTATTATGGGAAAAAATTGCAGAAATTTCCCTTATTTTAGGGCAAAATTGCAGAAATTTTACTTATTTCAGAGAAATAAAGCAAAAATCTTTCTTATTTTGGGGCAAAAATGCAGAAATTCCCATTATTTTCGGGCAAAAAGGCAGAAATTCACCTTATTTTGGGGTAAAGTTGCAGAAATTTCACATATTTCATGGCAAAAAGGCAGAAATTTCCCTTATTTTGGGGCAAAATTGCAGAAATTTCATTTATTTCAGGGCAAAAATTCAGAAATTCCCCTTATTTTGGGGCAAAAAGCAGAAATTTCTTTTATTATGGTATAAAATTGTAGAAATATTCTTTATTTTGGAACAAAAAGGCAGAAATTCCTCATATTTTGGGGCAAAAGGCAGAAATTCTTCTTATTTTGAGGTAAAATGCAGAAATTCCCCTTATTTAGAGGTAAAATGCAGAAATTCCCCAAATATTGGGGGAAAATGCAGAAATTCCCTTCATTTTTGGGCTAAAAGGCAGAAATTAACCGTATTTTAAAGCAAAATTGCAGAAATTCTCATAATTTTCGGGCAAAAAAGCAGAAATTCTCCTTATTTTGGGGCAAAAGGACAGAGAATCTCCTTTTTTCGAGAGCAAACAGTCAGAAATTCCCCTTATTTTGGAGCAAAAATGAAGAAATTTCCCTTTTTGTGGCAAAAAGGTATGCATTCCCATTATTTTCAGGCAAAAAGGCAGAAATTCCCCGTATTTTGGATCAAAATGCAGAAATTCCCCTAATTTTGGGCAAAAGACAGAAATTCCCTTTATTTTGGGGCAAAAATCAGAAATTCCCCTTATTTTGGGGCAAAATTCAAGAAATTTCCTTTATTTTGGGGCAAAATTACAGGAATTTACCTTATTTTGGGGCAAAATTGCAGTAATTTCCTTTATTTGGGGCAAAATTGCAGAAATTTCACTAATTTTCAGGTAAAAAGGCTGAAATTTCCTTTATTTTGGGGCAAAAATGGAGAAATTCCCCTTATTTTGGGACAAAATTGCAGAAATTTCCTTTATTATGGGAAAAAATTGCAGAAATTTCCCTTATTTTAGGGCAAAATTGCAGAAATTTTACTTATTTCAGAGAAATAAAGCAAAAATCTTTCTTATTTTGGGGCAAAAATGCAGAAATTCCCATTATTTTCGGGCAAAAAGGCAGAAATTCACCTTATTTTGGGGTAAAGTTGCAGAAATTTCACATATTTCATGGAAAAAAGGCAGAAATTTCCCTTATTTTGGGGCAAAATTGCAGAAATTTCATTTATTTCAGGGCAAAAATTCAGAAATTCCCCTTATTTTGGGGCAAAAAGCAGAAATTTCTTTTATTATGGTATAAAATTGTAGAAATATTCTTTATTTTGGAACAAAAAGGCAGAAATTCCTCATATTTTGGGGCAAAAGGCAGAAATTCTTCTTATTTTGAGGTAAAATGCAGAAATTCCCCTTATTTAGAGGTAAAATGCAGAAATTCCCCAAATATTGGGGGAAAATGCAGAAATTCCCTTCATTTTTGGGCTAAAAGGCAGAAATTAACCGTATTTTAAAGCAAAATTGCAGAAATTCTCATAATTTTCGGGCAAAAAAGCAGAAATTCTCCTTATTTTGGGGCAAAAGGACAGAGAATCTCCTTTTTTCGAGAGCAAACAGTCAGAAATTCCCCTTATTTTGGAGCAAAAATGAAGAAATTTCCCTTTTTGTGGCAAAAAGGTATGCATTCCCATTATTTTCAGGCAAAAAGGCAGAAATTCCCCGTATTTTGGATCAAAATGCAGAAATTCCCCTAATTTTGGGCAAAAGACAGAAATTCCCTTTATTTTGGGGCAAAAATCAGAAATTCCCCTTATTTTGGGGCAAAATTCAAGAAATTTCCTTTATTTTGGGGCAAAATTACAGGAATTTACCTTATTTTGGGGCAAAATTGCAGTAATTTCCTTTATTTGGGGCAAAATTGCAGAAATTTCACTAATTTTCAGGTAAAAAGGCTGAAATTTCCTTTATTTTGGGGCAAAAATGGAGAAATTCCCCTTATTTTGGGACAAAATTGCAGAAATTTCCTGTATTAGGGGAAAAAATTGCAGAAATTTCCCTTATTTTAGGGCAAAATTGCAGAAATTTCAATTATTTCAGAGAAATAAAGCAAAAATTTTTCTTATTTTGGGGCAAAAAGGCAGAAATTCCCCATATTTTGGGGCAAAAGGCAGAAATTCTTCTTATTTTGAGGTAAAATGCAGAAATTCCCCTTATTTAGAGATAAAATGCAGAAATTCCCCAAATATTGGGGGAAAATGCAGAAATTCTCTTTATTTTGGGGCTAAAAGGCAGAAATTAACCGTATTTTAAAGCAAAATTGCAGAAATTCTCATAATTTTCGGGCAAAAAATCAGAAATTCTCCTTATTTTGGGGCAAAAGGACAGAGAATCTCCTTTTTTCGAGAGCAAACAGTCAGAAATTCCCCTTATTTTGGGGCAAAATTGCAGAAATTTCTTTTACATTGGGGCAAAATTGCACAAATTTCCTTTATTTTGGGGCAAAATTGCAGAAATTTCACTTATTTCAGGGTAATAAGTCAGAAATTCTCCTTATTTTGATGCAAAAAAAGACGGAAATTCCCTTTGTTTTGGAGGAAAAAGACAGAAATTCCACTTATTTAGAGGCAAAAAGGCAGAAATTCCCCTTATTTTGGAGCAAAAATGAAGAAATTTCCCTTTTTGTGGCAAAAAGGTATGCATTCCCATTATTTTCAGGCAAAAAGGCAGAAATTCCCCGTATTTTGGAGCAATATTGCAGAAATTCCCCATATTTTGGGGTAAGAGGCAGAAATTCTTCTTATTTTGAGGTAAAATGCAGAAATTCCCCTTATTTAGAGGTAAAATGCAGAAATTCCCCAAATATTGGGGGAAAATGCAGAAATTCCCTTTATTTTGGGGCTAAAAGGCAGAAATTAACCGTATTTTAAAGCAAAATTGCAGAAATTCTCATAATTTCCGGGCAAAAAAGCAGAAATTCTCCTTATTTTGGGGCAAAAAGACAGAAAATCTCCTTTTTTCGAGAGCAAACAGTCAGAAATTCCCCTTATTTTGAGGCAAAATTTCAGAAATTTCTTTTACATTGGGGCAAAATTGCAGAAATTTCCCTTATTTTGGGGCAAAATTGCAGAAATTTCACTTATTTCAGGGTAATAAGTCAGAAATTCTCATTATTTTGATGCAAAAAAGACAGAAATTCCCTTTGTTTTGGGGGAAAAAGACAGAAATTCCACTTATTTAGAGGCAAAAATGCAGAAATTCCCCTTATTTTGGAGCAAAAATGAAGAAATTTCCCTTTTTATAACAAAAAGGTATGCATTCCCATTATTTTCGGGCAAAAAGGCAGAAATTCCCCGTATTTTTGAGCAAAATCGAAGAAATTCCCCTAATTTTGGGGCAAAAGGCAGAAATTCCCTTTATTTTGGGGCAAAAATCAGAAATTCCCCTTATTTTGGGGCAAAATTCAAGAAATTTCCTTTTTTTGGAGCAAAATTGCAGGAATTTACCTTATTTTGGGGGCAAAATTGCAGAAATTTCCCTTATTTGGGTCAAAATTGCAGAAATTTCACTTATTTTCAGATAAAAAGGCTGAAATTTCCTTTATTTTGGGGCAAAAAGTGAGAAATTCCCCTTATTTTGAGGCAAAATTGCAGAAATTTCCTTTATTATGGGAAAAAATTGCAGAAATTTCCCTTATTTTAGGGCAAAATTGCAGAAATTTCACTTATTTCAGAGAAATAAAGCAAAAATTTTTCTTATTTTGGGGCAAAAAGGCAGAAATTCCCATTATTTTGGGGCAAAAAGGCAGAAATTCACCTTATTTTGGGGTAAAATTGCAGAAATTTCACATATTTCATGGCAACAAGGCAGAAATTTCCCTTATTTTGAAGCAAAATTGCAGAAATTTCATTTATTTCAGGGCAAAAATTCAGAAATTCCCTTTATTTTGGGGCAAAAAGCAGAAATTTCTTTTATTATGGTACAAAATTGAAGAAATTTTCCTTATTTTGGAACAAAAAGGCAGAAATTCCCCATATTTTGGGGCAAAAGGCAGAAATTCTTCTTATATTTAGGTAAAATGCAGAAATTCCCCTTATTTAGAGGTAAAATGCAGAAATTCCCCAAATATTGGGGGAAAATGCAGAAATTCCCTTTATTTTGGGGCTAAATGGCAGAAATTAACCGTATTTTGAAGCAAAATTGCAGAAATTCTCATAATTTTCAAGCAAAAAAGCAGAAATTCTCCTTATTTTGGGGCAAAAAGACAGAAAATCTCCTTTTTTCAAGAGCAAACAGTCAGAAATTTCTCTTATTTTGGGGCAAAATTGCAGAAATTTCACTTATTTCAGGGTAATAAGTCAGAAATTCTCATTATTTTGATGCAAAAAAGACAGAAATTCTCTTTGTTTTGGGGGAAAATGACAGAAATTCCACTTATTTAGAGGCAAAAATGCAGAAATTCCCCTTATTTTGGAGCAAAAATGAAGAAATTTCCCTTTTTATGGCAAAAAGGTATGCATTCCCATTATTTTCGGGCAAAAAGGCAGAAATTCCCCGTATTTTGGAGCAAAATCGCAGAAATTCCCCTAATTTTGGGGCAAAAGGCAGAAATTCCCTTTATTTTGGGGCAAAAATCAGAAATTCCCCTTATTTTAGGGCAAAATTACAGGAATTTACCTTATTTTGGGGCAAAATTGCAGAAATTTCCCTTATTTGGGTCAAAATTGCAGAAATTTCACTTATTTTCAGATAAAAAGGCTGAAATTTCCTTTATTTTGGGGCAAAAAGTGAGAAATTCCCCTTATTTTGAGGCAAAATTGCAGAAATTTTTTTTATTATGGGAAAAAATTGCAGAAATTTCCCTTATTTTAGGGCAAAATTGCAGAAATTTCACTTATTTCAGAGAAATAAAGCAAAAATTTTTCTTATTTTAGGGCAAAAAGGCAGAAATTCCCATTATTTTAAGGCAAAAAGGCATAAATTCACCTTATTTTGTGGTAAAATTGCAGAAATTTCACATATTTCATGGCAAAAATGCAGAAATTTCCCTTATTTTGGGGCAAAATTGCAGAAATTTCATTTATTTCAGGGCAAAAATTCAGAAATTCCCCTTATTTTGGGGCAAAAAACAGAAATTTCTTTTATTATGGTCCAAAATTGAAGAAATTTTCCTTATTTTGGAACAAAAAGTCAGAAATTCCCAATATTTTGGGGCAAAAGGCAGAAATTCTTCTTCTTTTGAGGTAAAATGCAGAAATTCCCCTTATTTAGAGCTAAAATGCAGAAATTCCCCAAATATTGGGGGAAAATGCAGAAATTCCCTTTATTTTGGGGCTAAAAGGCAGAAATTAACCGTATTTTAAAGCAAAATTGCAGAAATTCTCATAATTTTCGGGCAATAAAGCAGAAATTCTCCTTATTTTGGGGCAAAAAGACAGAAAATCTCCTTTTTTCGAGAGCAAACAGTCAGAAATTCGCCTTATTTTGGGGCAAAATTGCAGAAATTTCTTTTACATTGGGGAAAAATTACAGTAATTACCCTTATTTTGGGGCAAAATTGCAGAAATTTCACTAATTTCAGGGTAATAAGTCAGAAATTCTCCTTATTTTGATGCAAAAAAGACAGAAATTCCCTTTGTTTTGGAGGAAAAAGACAGAAATTCCACTTATTTAGAGGCAAAAAGGCAGAAATTCCCTTTATTTTGAAGCAAAAATGAAGAAATTGTCCTTTTTATGGCAAAAAGATATGCATTCGCATTATTTTCAGGCAAAAAGGCAGAAATTCCCCGTATTTTGTAGAAAAATTTCAGAAATTCCCCTAATTTTGGGGCAAAAGGCAGAAATTCCCTTTATTTTGGGGCAAAAATCAGAAATTCCCCTTATTTTGGGGAAAAATTCAAGAAATTTCCTTTATTTTGGGGCAAAATTGCAGGAATTTACCTTATTTTGGGGCAAAATTGCAGAAATTTCTCTTATTTAGGGCAAAATTGCAGAAATTTCACTTATTTTCAGGTAAAAAGGCTGAAATTTCCTTTATTTTGGGGCAAAAAAGGAGAAATTCCCCTTATTTTGGGGCAAAATTGCAGAAATTTCCTTTATTATGGGAAAAAATTGCAGAAATTTCCCTTATTTTAGGGCAAAATTGCAGAAATTTCACTTATTTCAGAGAAATAAAGCAAAAATTTTTCTTATTTTGGGGCAAAAATGCAGAAATTCCCATTATTTTGGGGCCAAAAGACAGAAATTCCCCTTATTTTGGGGTAAAATTGCAGAAATTTCACATATTTCATGGCAAAAAGGCAGAAATTTCCCTTATTTTTGGGCACAATTGCAGAAATTTCATTTATTTCAGGGCAAAAATTCAGAAATTCCCCTTATTTTGGGGCAAAAAGCAGAAATTTCTTTTATTATCGTACAAAATTGAAGAAATTTTCCTTATTTTGGAAGAAAAAGGCAGAAATTTCTCATATTTTGTGTCAAAAGGCAGAAATTCTTCTTATTTTGAGGTGAAATGCAGAAATTCCCCTTATTTAGAGGTAAAATGCAGAAATTCCCCAAATATTGGGGAAAAATGCAGAAATTCCCTTTATTTTGGGGCTAAAAGGCAGAAATTAACCGTATTTTAAAGCAAAATTGCAGAAATTCTCACAATTTTCGGGCAAAAAAGCAGAAATTCTCCTTATTTTGAGGCAAAAAGACAGAAAATCTCCTTTTTTCGAGAGCAAATAGTCAGAAATTCCCCTTATTTTGGGGCAAAATTGCAGAAATTTCTTTTACATTCGGGCAAAATTGCAGAAATTTTCCTTATTTTGGGGCAAAATGCAGAAATTTCACTTATTTCAGGGTAATAAGACAGACATTCTCCTTATTTTGATGCAAAAAAGACAGAAATTCCCTTTGTTTTGGAGGAAAAAGACAGAAATTCCACTTATTTAGATGCAAAAAGACAGAAATTCCCCTTATTTTGGAGCAAAAATGAAGAAATTTCCCTTTTTATGGCAAAGAGGTTTGCATTCCCATTATTTTCGTATAAAAAGGCAGAAATTCCCCGTATTTTGGAGCAAAATTGCAGAAATTCTTCTAATTTTGTGGCAAAAAGCGAAATTCCCTTTATTTTGGGGCAAAAATCAGAAATTCCCCTTACTTTGGGGCAAAATTCAAGAAATTTCCTTTATTTTGGGGCAAAATTGCAGGAATTTACCTTATTTTGGGACAAAATTGCAGAAATTTCCCTTATTTGGGGCAAAATTGCAGAAATTTCACTTATTTTCAGATAAAACGGCTGAAATATCCTTTATTTTCGGGCAAAAAGAGAGAAATTTTCCTTATTTTGGGGCAAAATTGCAGAAATTTCCTTTATTATGGGAAAAAATTGCAGAAATTTCCCTTATTTTAGGGCAAAATTGCAGGAATTTCACTTATTTCAGAGAAATAAAGCAAATTTTTTTTTATTCTGGGGCAAAAAGGCAGAAATTCCCATTATTTTGGGGCAAAAAGGCAGAAATTCACCTTATTTTGGTGTAAAATTGCAGAAATTTCACATATTTCATGGCAAAAAGGCAGAAATTCCTAATATTTTGTGGCAAAAATGCAGAAATTCCCCTTATTTTGAGGTAAAAAGGCTGGAATTCCCCTTATTTGCGGGGAAAAAGGCAGATATTTCCCTTATGTTGGGGCAAAATTGCAGAAATTTCACTTATTTCAGGAAAAAAAAGGCAGAAATGTTCTTTATTTTGGGGCAAAAAGACAGAAATTCTCTTTGTTTTGGGAAAAAAAGACAGAAATTCCACTTATTTAGAGGAAAAAAGAAGAAATTTCGTTATTTTGGAGCAAAAATGAAGAAATTTCCCTTTTTTATGGCAAAAAGGTATGCATTCCCCTTATTTTCGGGCAAAAAGGCAGAAATTCCCCTTATTTTGGGGCAAAAAGATGAAATCCCTAATTTTTGTCTAAAATTGAAGAAATTTCACTTATTTCGGGAGAAATAAGCAGAAATTCCAATTAATTTCGGGCAAAAAGAAAGAAATGACCCGTATTTTGGAGCAAAATTGCAGAAATTCCCGTAATATTGGTGCAAAAATGCAGAAATTCCCTTTATTTTGGGGCAAAAAGCAGAAATTTTACATATTTTGGTTCAAAAATCAGAAATTTCTCTTATTTTGAGGTAAAATGCTGAAATTCCTCATATTTTGGGCCAAAAGGCAAAAATTTCCCTTATTTTGGGGCAAATTTGCAGAAATTTCTCTTATTTGAGGGTAATAAGTAAGAAATTTACCTAATTTTGGGGCAAAAAGACAGAAATTCCCTTTGTTTTAGGGGAGAAAGACAGAAATTCCACTTATTTAGAGGTAAAAAGGCAAAAGTTCCCCTTATTTTGGAGCAAAAATGAAGAAATTTTCCTTTTTTATGGCAAAATGTATGCATTCTTCTTATTTTCGAACAAAAAGGCAGAAATTCCCCATATTTTGGGGTAAAAAGCAGAAATTCCCCTTATTTTGGAGCAAAATTGCAGAAATTTCCATAACTGTGGGGCAAAAAAACAGAAATTCCCCTTATTTGGAGGCAAAATTGCAGAAATTTCCCTTATTTTAGAGCAAAATTGCAGAAATTTCACTAATTGTGGGGCAAAAAGGCAGAAATTCTCCATATTTTGGGGCAAAACTCAGAAATTCCACTTATTTTGGAGCAAAATTACAGAAATTTTCCTTATTTTGGGGCAAAATTGCAGAAATGTCACTTATTATGGGGCAAAATTGCAGAAATTTCACTTATTTCAGGGAAAAAAGGAAGAAATTTTCCTTATTTTGGGGCAAAAAGATAGACATTCCTAATATTTTGTGCCAAAATTCAGAAATTCCTTATATTTTGTAGTAAAAAGTCTGAAATTCCCCTTGTTTGGGGGCAAAAAGCTAGAAATTTCCCTTATATTGGTGCAAAATTGCAGAAATTTCACTTATTTCAAGGTAATAAGTCAGAAATTTTCCTTATTTTGGGGCAAAAAAGACAGAAATTCCCTTTGTTTTTGGGGAAAAAGACAGAAATTCCACTTATTTAGAGGCAAAGAAGCAGAAATTTCTCTTATTTTGAAGCAAAAATGAAGAAATTTCCCTTTTTTATGGCAAAAAGGTATGCATTCTTCTTATTTTCGGGGAAAAAGGCAGAAATTCCCCATATTTTGGGGCAAAAGGCAGAAATTCCCATTATTTTGGGGCAAAAGGCACAAATTTAACATATTTTCGGGCAAAATTGCAGAAATTTCATTTATTTTAAGGCAAAAAGTCAGAAATTCTACTTATTTTGCGGCAAAAAGCAGAAATTTCTTTTATTATGGTACAAAATTGAAGAAATTTTCCTTATTTTGAAACAAAAAGGCAGAAATTCCCCATATTTTGGGGCAAAAGGCAGAAATTCTACTTATTTTGAGGTAAAATGCAGAAATTCCCTTTATTTAGAGGTAAAATGCAGAAATTCCCCAAATATTGGGGGAAATTCAAAAATTCCCTTTATTTTGGGGCTAAAAGGAAGAAATTAACCGTATTTTGAAGCAAAATTGCAGAAATTCTCATAATTTTCGGGCAAAAAGGCAAAAATTCTTATTTTGGGGCAAAAAGACAGAGAATCTCCTTTTTTCGAAAGCATAAAGTCAGAAATTTCTCTTATTTTGGGGGAAAATTTCAGAAATTTCCTTTACATTGGGGCAAAATTGCAGAAATTTCCCTCATTTTGAGGCAAAATTGCAGAAATTTCACTTATTTCAGAAAAAAGGCAGAAATTTTCTTATTTTGGAGCAAAAAGGCAGAAATTTCTTTTATTTTGGTACAAAATTGCAGAAATTTTTTCTTATTTTGTGGTAAAAAGGCAGAAATTCCGTATATTTTGTGGCAAAAAAGCAGAAATTTCCTTTATTTTGAGGTAATAAGGTTGAAATTCCCCTTATTTTGGGGCAAAAAGGCAGAAATTCCCCTTATTTTGGGGTAAAATTGCAGAAATTTCAAATATTTCAGGGCAAAATGGCAGAAATTCCCCTTATTTTGGGGCAAAAAGATGAAATCCCTAATTTTTGGCGAAAATTGAAGAAATTTCACTTATTTCGGGACTAAAAGACAGAAATTCCAATTAATTTCGGACAAAAAGGCAGAAATAACCCGTATTTTGGAGCAAAATTGCAGAAATTCCCCTAATATTGGTGCAAAAATGCAGAAATTCCCTTTCTTATGGGGCAAAAAGGCAGAAATTCTCCATATTTTGGTGCAAAAGTCAGAAATTTCCCTTATTTTGAGGTAAAATTCTCAAATTCCCCAAATTTTAGGGCAAAAGTCAAAAATTTCCCTTATTTTGGGGCAAATTTGCAGAAATTTCACTTATTTCAGGGTAATAAGTCAGAAATTTTCCTTATTTTGAGGCAAAAAAGACAGAAATTCCCTTTGTTTTGGGGGAAAAACAGAAATTCCACTTATTTAGAGGCAAAAAGGCAAAAGTTCCCCTTATTTTGGAGCAAAAATGAAGAAATTTCCCTTTTTTATGGCAAAAAGGTATGCATTCTTTTTATTTTCGGGCAAAAAGGCAGAAATTCCCCAAATTTTGTGGCAAAAGGCAGAATTTCCACTTATTTTGGGGCAAAAAGGCAGAAATTTCCCTTATATTTGGGCAAAATTTCAGAAATTTCACTTATTTCACAGTAATAAGTCAGAAATTTTCTTTATTTTGGGGCAAAAAAGACAGAAATTTCTTTTGTTTTGGAGGAAAAAGAAAGAAATTCCACTTATTTAGAGGCAAAAAAGCTGAAATTCCCCTTATTTTGGAGCAAAAATGAAGAAATTTACCTTTTTAATGGCAAAAAGTTATGCATTCTTCTTATTTTCGGGCAAAAAGGCAGATATTCCCCATATTTTGGGGCAAAAGTCAGAAATTCCCTTTATTTTGGGGCAAAAAGGATAAAATTTCCCTTATTTTTGGGCAAAATTGCAGAAATTTCATTTATTTCAGGGCAAAAATTCAGAAATTTCCCTTATTTTTGGGCAAAAAGCAGAAATTTCTTTTATTATGGTACAAAATTGAAGAAATTTTCCTTATTTTGGAACAAAAAAGCAGAAATTCCCCATATTTTGGGGCAAAAGGCAGAAATTTTTCTTATTTTGAGGTAAAATGCAGAAATTCCCCTTATTTAAAGGTAAAAAGAAGAAATTCCCCAAATAATGGGGAAAAATGCAGAAATTCCCTTTATTTTGTGGCTAAAAGGCAGAAATTAACCGTATTTTAAAGCAAAATTGCAGAAATTCTCATAATTTTCGAGCAAAAAGGCAGAAATTCTCCTTATTTTGGGGCAAAAAGACAGAAAATCTCCTTTTTTCGAGAGCAAACAGTCAGAAATTCCCCTTATTTTGGGGCAAAATTGCAGAAATTTCTTTTACATTGGGGCAAAATTGCAGAAATTTCCCTTATTTTGGGGCTAAATTGCAGAAATTTCACTCATTTCTGGGTAATAAGTCAGAAATTCTCCTTATTTTGATGCAAAAAAGACAGAAATTCCCTTTGTTTTGGGGAAAAAAGACAGAAATTCCACTTATTTAGAGGCAAAAAGGCAGAAATTCCCCTTATTTTGGAGCAAAAATGAAGAAATTTCCATTTTTATGGCAAAAAGGTATGCATTCCCATTATTTTCAGGCAAAAAGGCAAAAATTTCCTGTATTTTGGAGCAAAATTGCAGAAATTCCCCTAATTTTGGAGCAAAAGGCAGAATTTCCCTTTATTTTGGGGCAAAAATCTGAAATTCCCCTTATTTTGGGGCAAAATTCAAGAAATTTCCTATATTTTGTGGCAAAATTGCAGGAATTTACCTTATTTGGGGCAAAATTGCAGAAATTTCCCTTATTTGGGGCAAAATTGCAGAAATTTCACTTATTTTCAGGTAAAAAGGCTGAAATTTCCTTTATTTTGGGGCAAAAAGGGAGAAATTCCCCTTATTTTGGGGCAAAATTGCAGAAATTTCCTTTATTATGGGAAAAAATTGCAGAAATTTCCCTTTTTTTAGGGCAAAATTGCAGAAATTTCACTTATTTCAAAGAAATAAAGCAAAGATTATTCTTATTTTGGGGCAAAAAGGCAGAAATTCCCATTATTTTGGGGCAAAAAGGCAGAAATTCACCTTATTTTGGGGTAAAATTGCAGAAATTTCACATATTTCATGGCAAAAAGGCAGAAATTCCTAATATTTTGTGGCAAAAATGCAGAAATTTCCCCTATTTTGCGGTAAAAAGGCTGGAATTCCCCTTATTTAGGGGCAAAAAGGCAGATATTTCCCTTATGTTGTGGCAAAATTGCAGAAATTTCACTTATTTTAGGGAAAAAAAGGCAGAAATGTTCTTTATTTTGTGGCAAAAAGACAGAAATTCTCTTTGTTTTGGGAAAAAAGTCAGAAATTCCACTTATTTAGAGGCAAAAAAGAAGAAATTTCGTTATTTTGGAGCAAAAATGAAGAAATTTCTCTTTTTTATGGCAAAAAGGTATGCATTCCTCTTATTTTCAGGCAAAAAGGCAGAAATTCCCCTTATTTTGGGGCAAAAAGATGAAATTCCTAATTTTTGGCTAAAATTGAAGAAATTTCACTTATTTCGGGAAAAAAAGGCAGAAATTCCAATTAATTTCGGGCAAAAAGGAAGAAATGACCCGAATTTTGGAGCAAAATTGCAGAAATTCCCCTAATATTGGTGCAAAAATGCAGAAATTCCCTTTATTTTGGGGCAAAAAGGCAGAAATTGTCCATATTTTGGTGCAAAAATCAGAAATTTCCTTTATTTTGAGGTAAAATGATGAAATTCCCCATATTTTGGGCCAAAAGGCAAAAATTTCCCTTATTTTGGGGCAAATTTGCAGAAATTTCACTTATATGAGGGTAATAAGTAAGAAATTTTCCTTATTTTGGGGCAAAAAAGACAGAAATTCCATTTGTTTTAGGGGAAAAAGACAGATATTCCACTTATTTAGAGGGAAAAAGGCAAAAGTTCCCCTTATTTTGGAGCAAAAATGAAGAAATTTTCCTTTTTTATGGCAAAAAGGTATGCATTCTTCTTATTTTCGAACAAAAAGGCAGAAATTCCCATTATTTTGGGGCAAAAAGCAGAAATTTCCCTTATTTTGGGGCAAAATTGCAGAAATTTCCCTAATTGTGTGGAAAAAAAACAGAAATTCCCTTTATTTGAAGGCAAAATAGCAGAAATTTCCCTTATTATGGAGAAAAATTGCAGAAATTTCTTTTTTTTTTAGGGCAAAATTGCAGAAATTTCACTCATTGTGGGGCAAAAAGGCAGAAATTCTCAATATTTTGGGGCAAAACTCAGAAATTCCACTTATTTTGGGGCAAAATTCTAGAAATTTCCCTTATTTTGGGGCAAAATTGCAGAAATTTCACTTATTTTGGGGCAAAAACGCAGAAATTTCTAATATTTTGTGCCAAAATTCAGAAATTCCTTATATTTTGAGGTAAAAAGGCTGAAATTCCCCTTATTTGGGGGCAAAAAGGTAGAAATTTCCCTTATATTGGGGCAAAATTGCAGAAATTTCCCTTATTTTAGGGCAAAATTGCAGAAATTTCACTAATTGTGGAGCAAAAAGGCAGAAATTCTTAATATTTTGGGGCAAAACTCAGAAATTCCACTTATTTATGGGCAAAATTCCAGAAATTTCCCTTATTTTGGGGCAAAATTGCAGAAATTTCACTTATTTTGGGGAAAAATTGCAGAAATTTCACTTGTTTCAGGGAAAAAAGGCAGAAATTTTCCTTATTTTGGGGTAAAAAGGCAGAAATTCCTAATATTTTGTGCTAAATTCAGAAATTCCTTATATTTAGAGGTAAAAAGGCTTAAATTCCCCTTATTTTGGGGCAAAAAGGTAGAAATTTTCCTTATATTGGGGCAAAATTGCAGAAATTTCACTTATTTCAAGGTAATAAGTCAGAAATTTTCTTTATTTTGGTGCAAAAAAGACAGGAATTCCCTTTGTTTTGGGGGAAAAAGACAGAAATTCCACTTATTTAGAGGCAAAGAAGCAAAAATTTCGCTTATTTTGGTGCAAAAATGAAGAAATTTCCCTTTTTTATGGCAAAAAGGTATGCATTCTTCTTATTTTCGGAGAAACAGGCAGAAATTTCCCATATTTTGGGGCAAAAGGCAGAAATTCCCATTATTTTGGGGCAAAAGGCACAAATTTAACTTATTTTTGGGCAAAATTGCAGAAATTTCATTTATTTCAAGGCAAAAAGTCAGAAATTCCCATTATTTTGGGGCAAAAAGCAGAAATTTCTTTTATTATGGTACAAACTGAAGAAATTTTCCTTATTTTAGAACAAAAAGGCAGAAATTCCCCATATTTTGGGGCAAAAGGCAAAAATTCTTTCTATTTTGAGGTAAAATGCAGAAATGCCCCAAATATTGGGGAAAAATGCAGAAATTCTCTTTATTTTGGGGCTAAAAGGAAGAACTTAACCGTATTTTGAAGCAAAATTGCAGAAAGTCTCATAATTTTCGGGCAAAAAGGCAGAAAATCTTATTTTGGGGCAAAAAAAACAGAAAATCTCCTTTTTTCGGGAGCATAAAGTCAGAAATTTCCGTTATTTTGGGGCAAAATTGCAGAAATTTTCTATACATTGGGGCAAAATTGCAGAAATTTCCCTTATTTTGAGGCAAAATTGCAGAAATTTTACTTATTTCAGAAAAAAGGCAGAAATTTTCTTATTTTGAAGCAAAAAGGCAGAAATTTCTTTTATTTTGGTACAAAATTGCAGAAATTTTTCTTATTTTGAGGCAAAAACCCAGAAATTCCTCATATTTTGGGGCAAAAAGAAAGAAATTCCCCTTATTTTAAGGTAAAAAGCTGAAATTCCCCATATTTTCGGGCAAAAAGTCAGAAATTCCCCTTATTTTGGTGCAAAAAGACAGAAATTTTGTTTATTTTTAGGGAAAAGGCAGAAATTGCACTTATTTTGAGTCAAAAATGCGGAAAATCCACATATTTTGGGGCAAAAATGAAGAAATTTCCCTTTTTTATGGCAAAAAGGAAAACATTCCCTTTATTTTCGGGCAAAAAGGCAGAAATTCCCCATATTTTGGAACAAAATTGCAGAACTTCCCCTAATTTTGGGGCAAAAGTCAGAAATTCCCTATATTTTGGGGCAAAAATCAGAAATTCCCCTTACTTTGGGGCTAAATTCCAGAAATTTTCTTTATTTTGGAGCAAAATTGCAGGAATTTACCTTGTTTTGGAACATAATTGCAGAAATTTCTATTATTTGGGGCAAAATTGCAGAAATTTCTCTTATTTTCAGGTAAAAAGTCTGAAATTTCCTTTATTTTGGGCAAAAAGTAAGAAATTCCTCCTATTTTGGGGCAATATTGCAGAAATTTTCCTTATTTTGTATCAAAAAGGCAGAAATTCCGTATATTTTGTGGCAAAAAGGCAGAAATTTCCTTTATTTTGAGGTAATAAGGTTGAAATTCACATTATTTTTTGGGGCAAAAAGGCAGAAATTCCCTTTATTTTGGGGTAAAATTGCAGAAATTTCAAATATTTCAGGGCAAAATGGCAGAAATTCCCCTTATTTTGGGGCAAAAAGATGAAAACCCTAATTTTTGGCATAAATTGAAGAAATTACACTTATTTCGGGACAAAAAGCCAGAAATTCCAATTAATTTCAGGCAAAAAGGCAGAAATGACCCATATTTGGAGCAAAATTGCAGAAATTCCTTTAATATTGGTGCAAAAATGCAGAAATTCCCTTTATTATGGGGCAAAATTCAGAAATTCTCCATATTTTGGTGCAAAAATCAGAAATTTCCCTTATTTTGAAGTAAAATTCTCAAATTCCCCAAATTTTAGGGCAAAAGGCAAAAATTTCCCTTATTTTGGGGCAAATTTGCAGAAATTTCACTTATTTCAGGGTAATAAGTCAGAAATTTTTCTGATTTTGAGGCAAAAAATACAGAAATTCCCTTTGTTTTGGGGGAAAAATAGAAATTCCACTTATTTAGAGGCAAAAAGGCAAAAGTTCCCCTTATTTTGGAGCAAAAATGAAGAAATTTTCCTTTTTTATGGCAAAAAGGTATGCATTCTTTTTATTTTTGGGCAAAAAAGCAGAAATTCCCCAAATTTTGGGGTAAAAGGCAGAAATTCCACTTATTTTGGGGCAAAATTGCAGAAATTTCTCTTATTTTGGGGCAAAATTGCAGAAATTTCACTTATTTTGGGGCAAAATTGCAGAAATTTCACTTATTTCAAGGTAATAAGTCAGAAATTCTCCTTATTTTGGGGCAAAAAAGACAGAAATTCCCTTTGTTTTGGGGGAAAAAGACAGAAATACCACTTATTTACAGGCAAAGAAGTAGAAATTTCGCTTATTTTGGAGAAAAAATGAAGAAATTTCCCTTTTTTATGGCAAAAAGGTATGCATTCTTCTCATTTTCGGGGAAACAGGCAGAAATTCCCCATATTTTGGGGCAAAAGGCAGAAATTCCCATTATTTTGGGGCAAAAAGGCACAAATTTAACTTATTTTTAGGCAAAATTGCAGAAATTTCATTTATTTCAGGGCAAAAAGTCAGAAATTCCCCTTATTTTGGGGCAAAAATCAGAAATTTCTTTTATTATGGTACAAAATTGAAGAAATTTTCCTTATTTTGGAACAAAAAGGCAGAAATTCCCCATATTTTGGGGCAAAAGGCAGAAATTCTTCTTATTTTGAGGTAAAATGCAGAAATTCCCCTTATTTAGAGGTAAAATGCAGAAATTCCCCAAATATTGGGGGAAAATGCAGAAATTCCCTTTATTTTTGGGCTAAAAAGAAGAAATTAACCATATTTTGAAGCAAAATTGCAGAAATTCTCATAATTTTCGGGCAAAAAGGCAGAAATTCTTATTTTGGGGCAAAAAGACAGTAAATCTCGTTTTTTTGTGAGCATAAAGTCAGAAATTTCCCTTATTTTGGGGCAAAATTGCAGAAATTTCCTTTACATTGGGGCAAAATTGCAGAAATTTCCCTTATTTTGAGGCAAAATTGCAGAAATTTCACTTATTTCAGAAAAAAGGCAGAAATTTTCTTATTTTGGGGCAGAAATGCAGAAATTTCTTTTATTTTGGTACAAAATTGCAGAAATTTTTCTTATTTTGGGGCAAAAAGGCAGAAATTCCCCATATTTTGGGGCAAAAAGGAAGACATTCCTGTTATTTTGAGATAAAAAGGCTGAAATTCCCCTTATTTTCGGGCAAAATGTCAGAAATTCCCCTTATTTTGGTGCAAAAAGACAGAAATTTTGTTTATTTTTAGGGAAAAGGAAGAAATTGCACTTATTTTGAGTCAAAAAGGCAGAAAATCCCCATATTTTGGGGCAAAAATGAAGAAATTTCCCTTTTTTATGGCAAAAAGGTAAACATTCCCTTTATTTTCGGGCAAAAAGGCAGAAATTCCCCATATTTTGGGGCAAAAGGCAGAAATTCCCATTATTTTGGGGCAAAAAGGCACAAATTTAACTTATTTTTAGGCAAAATTGCAGAAATTTCATTTATTTCAGTGCAAAAAGTCAGAAATTACCCTTATTTTGGGGCAAAAATCAGAAATTTCTTTTATTATGGTACAAAATTGAAGAAATTTTCCTTATTTTGGAACAAAAAGGCAGAAATTCCCCATATTTTGGGGCAAAAGGCAGAAATTCTTCTTATTTTGAGGTAAAATGCAGAAATTCCCCTTATTTAGAGGTAAAATGCAGAAATTCCCCAAATATTGGGGGAAAATGCAGAAATTCCCTTTATTTTTGGGCTAAAAAGAAGAAATTAACCATATTTTGAAGCAAAATTGCAGAAATTCTCATAATTTTCGGGCAAAAAGGCAGAAATTCTTATTTTGGGGCAAAAAGACAGTAAATCTCGTTTTTTCGGGAGCATAAAGTAAGAAATTTCCCTTATTTTGGGGCAAAATTGCAGAAATTTCACTTATTTTGGGGCAAAATTGCAAAAATTTCACTTATTTCAAAGTAATAAGTCAGAAATTCTTCTTATTTTGGGGCAAAAAAGACAGAAATTCCCTTTGTTTTGGGAGAAAAAGACAGAAATACCACTTATTTACAGGCAAAGAAGTAGAAATTTCGCTTATTTTGGAGAAAAAATGAAGAAATTTCCCTTTTTTATGGCAAAAAGTTATGCATTATTCTCATTTTCGGGGAAACAGGCAGAAATTCCTCATATTTTGGGGCAAAAGGCAGAAATTTCCTTTACATTGGGGCAAAATTGCAGAAATTTAACTTATTTTGAGGCAAAATTGCAGAAATTTCATTTATTTCAGGGCAAAAAGTCAGAAATTCCCCTTATTTTGGGGCAAAAATCAGAAATTTCTTTTATTATGGTACAAAATTGCAGAAATTTTCCTTATTTTGGAACAAAAAGGCAGAAATTCCCCATATTTTGGGGCAAAAAGGAAGAAATTCCTGTTATTTTGAGACAAAAAGGCTGAAATTCCCCTTATTTTCGGGCAAAATGTCAGAAATTCCCCTTATTTTGGTGCAAAAAGACAGAAATTTTGTTTTATTTTTAGGGAAAAGGCAGAAATTGCACTTATTTTGAGTCAAAAAGGTGGAAAATCCCCATATTTTGGGGCAAAAATGAAGAAATTTCCCTTTTTTATGGCAAAAAGGTAAACATTCCCTTTATTTTCGGGCAAAAAGGCAGAAATTCCCCATATTTTGGAGCAAAATTGCAGAAATTCCCCTAATTTTGGAGCAAAAGGCAGAAATTCCCTTTACTTTGGGGCAAAAATCAGAAATTCCCCTTATTTTGGGACAAAATTTCAGAAATTTTCTTTATTTTGGGGCAAAATTGCAGGAATTTAGCTTATTTTAGAACAAAATTACAGAAATTTCTCTTATTTGGTGCAAAATTGCAGAAATTTCTCTTATTTTCAGGTAAAAAGTCTGAAATTTTCTTTATTTTGGGCAAAAAGGGAGAAATTCCTTTTATTTTGGGGCAAAAAGGCAGAAATTCCCCTTATTTTGGGGTAAAATTGCAGAAATTTCAAATATTTCAGGGCAAAATGGCAGAAATTCCCCTTATTTTGGGGCAAAAAGATAAAAACCCTAATTTTTGGCATAAATTGAAGAAATTACACTTATTTCGGGACAAAAAGCCAGAAATTCCAATTAATTTCGGGCAAAAAGGCAGAAATGACCCGTATTTTGGAGCAAAATTGCAGAAATTCCCCTAATATTGGTGCAAAAATGCAGAAATTAACTTTATTATGGGGCAAAAAGGCAGAAATTCTCCATATTTTGGTGCAAAAATCAGAAATTTCCCTCATTTTGAGGTAAAATTCTCAAATTCCCCAAATTTTAGGGCAAAAGGCAAAAATTTCCCTTATTTTGGGGCAAATTTGCAGAAATTTTACTTATTTCAGGGTAATAAGTCTGAAATTTTCCTGATTTTGAGGCAAAAAATACAGAAATTCCCTTTGTTTTGGGGGAAAAACAGAAATTCCACTTATTTAGAGGCAAAAAGGCAAAAGTTCCCCTTATTTTGGAGCAAAAATGAAGAAATTTCCCTTTTTTATGGCAAAAAGGTATGCATTTTTTTATTTTTGGGCAAAAAGGCAGAAATTCCCCAAATTTTGGGGCAAAAGGCAGAAATTCCACTTATTTTGGGGCAAAATTGCAGAAATTTCCCTTATTTTGGGGCAAAATTGCAGAAATTTCACTTATTTTGGGGCAAAATTGCAGAAATTTCACTTATTTCAAGGTAATAAGTCAGAAATTCTCCTTATTTTGGGGCAAAAAAGACAGAAATTCCCTTTGTTTTGGGGGAAAAAGACAGAAATTCCACCTATTTACAGGCAAAGAAGCAGAAATTTCGCTTATTTTGGAGAAAAAATGAAAAAATTTCCCTTTTTTATGGCAAAAAGGTATGCATTCTTCTCATTTTCGGGGAAACAGGCAGAAATTCCCCATATTTTGGGGCAAAAGGCAGAAATTCCCATTATTTTGGGGCAAAAAGGCACAAATTTAACTTATTTTTAGGCAAAATTGCAGAAATTTCATTTATTTCAGGGCAAAAAGTCAGAAATTCCCCTTATTTTGGGGCAAAAATCAGAAATTTCTTTTATTATGGTACAAAATTGAAGAAATTTTCCTTATTTTGGAACAAAAAGGCAGAAATTCTCCATATTTTGCTGCAAAAGGCAGAAATTCTTCTTATTTTGAGGTAAAATGCAGAAATTCCCCTTATTTAGAGGTAAAATGCAAAAATTCCCCAAATATTGGGGGAAAATGCAGAAATTCCCTTTATTTTTGGGCTAAAAAGAAGAAATTAACCATATTTTGAAGCAAAATTGCAGAAATTCTCATAATTTTCGGACAAAAAGGCAGAAATTCTTATTTTGGGGCAAAAAGACAGTAAATCTCGTTTTTTCGGGAGCATAAAGTCAGAAATTTCCCTTATTTTGGGGCAAAATTGCAGATATTTTCTTTACATTGGGGCAAAATTGCAGAAATTTCCCTTATTTTGAGGCAAAATTGCAGAAATTTCACTTATTTCAGAAAAAAGGCAGAAATTTTCTTATTTAGGGGCAAAAATGCAGAAATTTCTTTTATTTTGGTACAAAATTGCAGAAATTTTTCTTATTTTGGGGCAAAATTGCAGAAATTTTCCTTATTTTGTGGCAAAAAGGCAGAAATTCCGTATATTTTGTGGCAAAAAGGCAGAAATTCCCCATATTTTGGGGCAAAAAGGAAGAAATTCCTGTTATTTTGAGATAAAAATGCTGAAATTCCCCTTATTTTCGGGCAAAATGTCAGAAATTCCTCTTATTTTGGTGCAAAAAGACAGAAATTTTGTTTATTTTTAGGGAAAAGGCAGTAATTGCACTTATTTTGAGTCAAAAAGGCGGAAAATCCCCATATTTTGGGGCAAAAATGAAGAAATTTCCCTTTTTTATGGCAAAAAGGTAAACATTCCCTTTATTTTCGGGCAAAAAGGCAGAAATTCCCCATATTTTGGAGCAAAATTGCAGAACTTCCCCTAATTTTGGGGCAAAAGTCAGAAATTCCCTATATTTTGGGGCAAAAATCAGAAATTCCCCTTACTTTGGGGCTAAATTCCAGAAATTTTCTTTATTTTGGAGCAAAATTGCAGGAATTTACCTTGTTTTGGAACATAATTGCAGAAATTTCTCTTATTTGGGGCAAAATTGCAGAAATTTCTCTTATTTTCAGGTAAAAAGTCTGAAATTTCCTTTATTTTGGGCAAAAAGTAAGAAATTCCTCTTATTTTGGGGCAAAATTGCAGAAATTTTCCTTATTTTGTGGCAAAAAGGCAGAAATTCCGTATATTTTGTGGCAAAAAGGCAGAAATTTCCTTTATTTTGAGGTAATAAGGTTGAAATTCACATTATTTTTTGGGGCAAAAAGGCAGAATTTCCCCTTATTTTGGGGTAAAATTGCAGAAATTTCAAATATTTCAGGGCAAAATGGCAGAAATTCCACTTATTTTGGAGCAAAAAATGAAATCTCTAATTTTTGGCGAAAATTGAAGAAATTTCACTTATTTCGGGACAAAAAGCCAGAAATTCCATTTAATTTCAGGCAAAAAGGCAGAAATGACCCATATTTGGAGCAAAATTGCAGAAATTTCTTTAATATTGGTGCAAAAATGCAGAAATTCCCTTTATTATGGGGCAAAATTCCGAAATTCTCCATATTTTGGTGCAAAAATCAGAAATTTCCCTTATTTTAAAGTAAAATTCTCAAATTCCCCAAATTTTAGGGCAAAAGGCAAAAATTTCCCTTATTTTGGGGCAAATTTGCAGAAATTTCACTTATTTCAGGGTAATAAGTCAGAAATTTTTCTGATTTTGAGGCAAAAAATACAGAAATTCCCTTTGTTTTGGGGGAAAAACAGAAATTCCACTTATTTAGAGGCAAAAAGGCAAAAGTTCCCCTTATTTTGGAGCAAAAATGAAGAAATTTTCCTTTTTTATGGCAAAAAGGTATGCATTCTTTTTATTTTTGGGCAAAAAAGCAGAAATTCCCCAAATTTTGGGGTAAAAGGCAGAAATTCCACTTATTTTGGGGCAAAATTGCAGAAATTTCTCTTATTTTGGGGCAAAATTGCAGAAATTTCACTTATTTTGGGGCAAAATTGCAGAAATTTCACTTATTTCAAGGTAATAAGTCAGAAATTCTCCTTATTTTGGGGCAAAAAAGACAGAAATTCCCTTTGTTTTGGGGGAAAAAGACAGAAATACCACTTATTTACAGGCAAAGAAGTAGAAATTTCGCTTATTTTGGAGAAAAAATGAAGAAATTTCCCTTTTTTATGGCAAAAAGGTATGCATTCTTCTCATTTTCGGGGAAACAGACAGAAATTCCCCATATTTTGGGGCAAAAGGCAGAAATTCCCATTATTTTGGGGCAAAAAGGCACAAATTTAACTTATTTTTAGGCAAAATTGCAGAAATTTCATTTATTTCAGGGCAAAAAGTCAGAAATTACCCTTATTTTGGGGCAAAAATCAGAAATTTCTTTTATTATGGTACAAAATTGAAGAAATTTTCCTTATTTTGGAACAAAAAGGCAGAAATTCCCCATATTTTGGGGCAAAAGGCAGAAATGCTTCTTATTTTGAGGGAAAATGCAGAAATTCCCCTTATTTAGAGGTAAAATGCAGAAATTCCCCAAATATTGGGGGAAAATGCAGAAATTCCCTTTATTTTTGGGCTAAAAAGAAGAAATTAACCATATTTTGAAGCAAAATTGCAGAAATTCTCATAATTTTCGGGCAAAAAGGCAGAAATTCTTATTTTGGGGCAAAAAGACTGTAAATCTCGTTTTTTCGTGAGCATAAAGTCAGAAATTTCCCTTATTTTGGGGCAAAATTGCAGAAATTTCCTTTACATTGGGGCAAAATTGCAGAAATTTCCCTTATTTTGAGGCAAAATTGCAGAAATTTCACTTATTTCAGAAAAAAGGCAGAAATTTTCTTATTTTGGGGCAAAAATGCAGAAATTTCTTTTATTTTGGTACAAAATTGCAGAAATTTTTCTTATTTTGGGGCAAAAAGGCAGAAATTCCCCATATTTTGGGGCAAAAAGGAAGAAATTCCTGTTATTTTGAGATAAAAAGGCTGAAATTCCCCTTATTTTCGGGCAAAATGTCAGAAATTCCCCTTATTTTGGTGCAAAAAGACAGAAATTTTGTTTATTTTTAGGGAAAAGGCAGAAATTGCACGTATTTTGAGTCAAAAAGGCAGAAAATCCCCATATTTTGGGGCAAAAATGAAGAAATTTCCCTTTTTTATGGCAAAAAGGTAAACATTCCCTTTATTTTCGGGCAAAAAGGCAGAAATTCCCCATATTTTTGGGCAAAAGGCAGAAATTCCCATTATTTTGGGGCAAAAAGGCACAAATTTAACTTATTTTTAGGCAAAATTGCAGAAATTTCATTTATTTCAGTGCAAAAAGTCAGAAATTACCCTTATTTTGGGGCAAAAATCAGAAATTTCTTTTATTATAGTACAAAATTGAAGAAATTTTCCTTATTTTGGAACAAAAAGGCAGAAATTCCCCATATTTTGGGGCAAAAGGCAGAAATTCTTCTTATTTTGAGGTAAAATGCAGAAATTCCCCTTATTTAGAGGTAAAATGCAGAAATTCCCCAAATATTGGGGGAAAATGCAGAAATTCCCTTTATTTTTGGGCTAAAAAGAAGAAATTAACCATATTTTGAAGCAAAATTGCAGAAATTCTCATAATTTTCGGGCAAAAAGGCAGAAATTCTTATTTTGGGGCAAAAAGACAGTAAATCTCGTTTTTTCGGGAGCATAAAGTCAGAAATTTCCCTTATTTTGGGGCAAAATTGCAGAAATTTCACTTATTTTGGGGCAAAATTGCAGAAATTTCACTTATTTCAAGGTAATAAGTCAGAAATTCTTCTTATTTTGGGGCAAAAAAGACAGAAATTTCCTTTGTTTTGGGGGAAAAAGACAGAAATACCACTTATTTACAGGCAAAGAAGTAGAAATTTCGCTTATTTTGGAGAAAAAATGAAGAAATTTCCCTTTTTTATGGCAAAAAGGTATGCATTATTCTCATTTTCGGGGAAACAGGCAGAAATTCCCCATATTTTGGGGCAAAAGGCAGAAATTTCCTTTACATTGGGGCAAAATTGCAGAAATTTAACTTATTTTGAGGCAAAATTGCAGAAATTTCATTTATTTCAGGGCAAAAAGTCAGAAATTCCCCTTATTTTGGGGCAAAAATCAGAAATTTCTTTTATTATGGTACAAAATTGCAGAAATTTTCCTTATTTTGGAACAAAAAGGCAGAAATTCCCCATATTTTGGGGCAAAAAGGAAGAAATTCCTGTTATTTTGAGATAAAAAGGCTGAAATTCCCCTTATTTTCGGGCAAAATGTCAGAAATTCCCCTTATTTTGGTGCAAAAAGACAGAAATTTTGTTTTATTTTTAGGGAAAAGGCAGAAATTGCACTTATTTTGAGTCAAAAAGGCGGAAAATCCCCATATTTTGGGGCAAAAATGAAGAAATTTCCCTTTTTTATGGCAAAAAGGTAAACATTCCCTTTATTTTCGGGCAAAAAGGCAGAAATTCCCCATATTTTAGAGCAAAATTGCAGAAATTCCCCTAATTTTGGAGCAAAAGGCAGAAATTCCCTTTATTTTGGGGCAAAAATCAGAAATTCCCCTTATTTTGGGACAAAATTTCAGAAATTTTCTTTATTTTGGGGCAAAATTGCAGGAATTTACTTTATTTTAGAACAAAATTACAGAAATTTCTCTTATTTGGTGCAAAATTGCAGAAATTTCTCTTATTTTCAGGTAAAAAGTCTGAAATTTTCTTTATTTTGGGCAAAAAGGGAGAAATTCCTTTTATTTTGGGGCAAAAAGGCAGAAATTCCCCTTATTTTGTTGTAAAATTGCAGAAATTTCAAATATTTCAGGGCAAAATGGCACAAATTCCCCTTATTTTGGGGCAAAAAGATGAAAACCCTAATTTTTGGCATAAATTGAAGAAATTACACTTATTTCGGGACAAAAAGCCAGAAATTCCAATTAATTTCGGGCAAAAAGGCAGAAATGACCCGTATTTTGGAGCAAAATTGCAGAAATTCCCCTAATATTGGTGCAAAAATGCAGAAATTAACTTTATTATGGGGCAAAAAGGCAGAAATTCTCCATATTTTGGTGCAAAAATCAGAAATTTCCCTCATTTTGAGGTAAAATTCTCAAATTCCCCAAATTTTAGGGCAAAAGGCAAAAATTTCCCTTATTTTGGGGCAAATTTGCAGAAATTTTACTTATTTCAGGGTAATAAGTCTGAAATTTTCCTGATTTTGAGGCAAAAAATACAGAAATTCCCTTTGTTTTGGGGGAAAAACAGAAATTCCACTTATTTAGAGGCAAAAAGGCAAAAGTTCCCCTTATTTTGGAGCAAAAATGAAGAAATTTCCCTTTTTTATGGCAAAAAGGTATGCATTTTTTTTATTTTTGGGCAAAAAGGCAGAAATTCCCCAAATTTTGGGGCAAAAGGCAGAAATTCCACTTATTTTGGGGCAAAATTGCAGAAATTTCCCTTATTTTGGGGCAAAATTGCAGAAATTTCACTTATTTTGGGGCAAAATTGCAGAAATTTCACTTATTTCAAGGTAATAAGTCAGAAATTCTCCTTATTTTGGGGCAAAAAAGACAGAAATTCCCTTTGTTTTGGGGGAAAAAGACAGAAATTCCACCTATTTACAGGCAAAGAAGCAGAAATTTCGCTTATTTTGGAGAAAAAATGAAAAAATTTCCCTTTTTTATGGCAAAAAGGTATGCATTCTTCTCATTTTCGGGGAAACAGGCAGAAATTCCCCATATTTTGGGGCAAAAGGCAGAAATTTCCATTATTTTGGGGCAAAAAGGCACAAATTTAACTTATTTTTAGGCAAAATTGCAGAAATTTCATTTATTTCAGGGCAAAAAGTCAGAAATTCCCCTTATTTTGGGGCAGAAATCAGAAATTTCTTTTATTATGGTACAAAATTGAAGAAATTTTCCTTATTTTGGAACAAAAAGGCAGAAATTCTCCATATTTTGCTGCAAAAGGCAGAAATTCTTCTTATTTTGAGGTAAAATGCAGAAATTCCCCTTATTTAGAGGTAAAATGCAAAAATTCCCCAAATATTGGGGGAAAATGCAGAAATTCCCTTTATTTTTGGGCTAAAAAGAAGAAATTAACCATATTTTGAAGCAAAATTGCAGAAATTCTCATAATTTTCGGACAAAAAGGCAGAAATTCTTATTTTGGGGCAAAAAGACAGTAAATCTCGTTTTTTCGGGAGCATAAAGTCAGAAATTTCCCTTATTTTGGGGCAAAATTGCAGATATTTTCTTTACATTGGGGCAAAATTGCAGAAATTTCCCTTATTTTGAGGCAAAATTGCAGAAATTTCACTTATTTCAGAAAAAAGGCAGAAATTTTCTTATTTAGGGGCAAAAATGCAGAAATTTCTTTTATTTTGGTACAAAATTGCAGAAATTTTTCTTATTTTGGGGCAAAATTGCAGAAATTTTCCTTATTTTGTGGCAAAAAGGCAGAAATTCCGTATATTTTGTGGCAAAAAGGCAGAAATTCCCCATATTTTGGGGCAAAAAGGAAGAAATTCCTGTTATTTTGAGATAAAAATGCTGAAATTCCCCTTATTTTCGGGCAAAATGTCAGAAATTCCTCTTATTTTGGTGCAAAAAGACAGAAATTTTGTTTATTTTTAGGGAAAAGGCAGTAATTGCACTTATTTTGAGTCAAAAAGGCGGAAAATCCCCATATTTTGGGGCAAAAATGAAGAAATTTCCCTTTTTTATGGCAAAAAGGTAAACATTCCCTTTATTTTCGGGCAAAAAGGCAGAAATTCCCCATATTTTGGAGCAAAATTGCAGAACTTCCCCTAATTTTGGGGCAAAAGTCAGAAATTCCCTATATTTTGGGGCAAAAATCAGAAATTCCCCTTACTTTGGGGCTAAATTCCAGAAATTTTCTTTATTTTGGAGCAAAATTGCAGGAATTTACCTTGTTTTGGAACATAATTGCAGAAATTTCTCTTATTTGGGGCAAAATTGCAGAAATTTCTCTTATTTTCAGGTAAAAAGTCTGAAATTTCCTTTATTTTGGGCAAAAAGTAAGAAATTCCTCTTATTTTGGGGCAAAATTGCAGAAATTTTCCTTATTTTGTGGCAAAAAGGCAGAAATTCCGTATATTTTGTGGCAAAAGGCAGAAATTTCCTTTATTTTGAGGTAATAAGGTTGAAATTCACATTATTTTTTGGGGCAAAAAGGCAGAATTTCCCCTTATTTTGGGGTAAAATTGCAGAAATTTCAAATATTTCAGGGCAAAATGGCAGAAATTCCACTTATTTTGGAGCAAAAAATGAAATCTCTAATTTTTGGCGAAAATTGAAGAAATTTCACTTATTTCGGGACAAAAAGCCAGAAATTCCATTTAATTTCAGGCAAAAAGGCAGAAATGACCCATATTTGGAGCAAAATTGCAGAAATTTCTTTAATATTGGTGCAAAAATGCAGAAATTCCCTTTATTATGGGGCAAAATTCCGAAATTCTCCATATTTTGGTGCAAAAATCAGAAATCTCCCTTATTTTAAAGTAAAATTCTCAAATTCCCCAAATTTTAGGGCAAAAGGCAAAAATTTCCCTTATTTTGGGGCAAATTTGCAGAAATTTCACTTATTTCAGGGTAATAAGTCAGAAATTTTTCTGATTTTGAGGCAAAAAATACAGAAATTCCCTTTGTTTTGGGGGAAAAACAGAAATTCCACTTATTTAGAGGCAAAAAGGCAAAAGTTCCCCTTATTTTGGAGCAAAAATGAAGAAATTTTCCTTTTTTATGGCAAAAAGGTATGCATTCTTTTTATTTTTGGGCAAAAAAGCAGAAATTCCCCAAATTTTGGGGTAAAAGGCAGAAATTCCACTTATTTTGGGGCAAAATTGCAGAAATTTCTCTTATTTTGGGGCAAAATTGCAGAAATTTCACTTATTTTGGGGCAAAATTGCAGAAATTTCACTTATTTCAAGGTAATAAGTCAGAAATTCTCCTTATTTTGGGGCAAAAAAGACAGAAATTCCCTTTGTTTTGGGGGAAAAAGACAGAAATACCACTTATTTACAGGCAAAGAAGTAGAAATTTCGCTTATTTTGGAGAAAAAATGAAGAAATTTCCCTTTTTTATGGCAAAAAGGTATGCATTCTTCTCATTTTCGGGGAAACAGGCAGAAATTCCCCATATTTTGGGGCAAAAGGCAGAAATTCCCATTATTTTGGGGCAAAAAGGCACAAATTTAACTTATTTTTAGGCAAAATTGCAGAAATTTCATTTATTTCAGGGCAAAAAGTCAGAAATTACCCTTATTTTGGGGCAAAAATCAGAAATTTCTTTTATTATGGTACAAAATTGAAGAAATTTTCCTTATTTTGGAACAAAAAGGCAGAAATTCCCCATATTTTGGGGCAAAAGGCAGAAATGCTTCTTATTTTGAGGGAAAATGCAGAAATTCCCCTTATTTAGAGGTAAAATGCAGAAATTCCCCAAATATTGGGGGAAAATGCAGAAATTCCCTTTATTTTTGGGCTAAAAAGAAGAAATTAACCATATTTTGAAGCAAAATTGCAGAAATTCTCATAATTTTCGGGCAAAAAGGCAGAAATTCTTATTTTGGGGCAAAAAGACAGTAAATCTCGTTTTTTCGTGAGCATAAAGTCAGAAATTTCCCTTATTTTGGGGCAAAATTGCAGAAATTTCCTTTACATTGGGGCAAAATTGCAGAAATTTCCCTTATTTTGAGGCAAAATTGCAGAAATTTCACTTATTTCAGAAAAAAGGCAGAAATTTTCTTATTTTGGGGCAAAAATGCAGAAATTTCTTTTATTTTGGTACAAAATTGCAGAAATTTTTCTTATTTTGGGGCAAAAAGGCAGAAATTCCCCATATTTTGGGGCAAAAAGGAAGAAATTCCTGTTATTTTGAGATAAAAAGGCTGAAATTCCCCTTATTTTCGGGCAAAATGTCAGAAATTCCCCTTATTTTGGTGCAAAAAGACAGAAATTTTGTTTATTTTTAGGGAAAAGGCAGAAATTGCACGTATTTTGAGTCAAAAAGGCAGAAAATCCCCATATTTTGGGGCAAAAATGAAGAAATTTCCCTTTTTTATGGCAAAAAGGTAAACATTCCCTTTATTTTCGGGCAAAAAGGCAGAAATTCCCCATATTTTTGGGCAAAAGGCAGAAATTCCCATTATTTTGGGGCAAAAAGGCACAAATTTAACTTATTTTTAGGCAAAATTGCAGAAATTTCATTTATTTCAGTGCAAAAAGTCAGAAATTACCCTTATTTTGGGGCAAAAATCAGAAATTTCTTTTATTATAGTACAAAATTGAAGAAATTTTCCTTATTTTGGAACAAAAAGGCAGAAATTCCCCATATTTTGGGGCAAAAGGCAGAAATTCTTCTTATTTTGAGGTAAAATGCAGAAATTCCCCTTATTTAGAGGTAAAATGCAGAAATTCCCCAAATATTGGGGGAAAATGCAGAAATTCCCTTTATTTTTGGGCTAAAAAGAAGAAATTAACCATATTTTGAAGCAAAATTGCAGAAATTCTCATAATTTTCGGGCAAAAAGGCAGAAATTCTTATTTTGGGGCAAAAAGACAGTAAATCTCGTTTTTTCGGGAGCATAAAGTCAGAAATTTCCCTTATTTTGGGGCAAAATTGCAGAAATTTCACTTATTTTGGGGCAAAATTGCAGAAATTTCACTTATTTCAAGGTAATAAGTCAGAAATTCTTCTTATTTTGGGGCAAAAAAGACAGAAATTTCCTTTGTTTTGGGGGAAAAAGACAGAAATACCACTTATTTACAGGCAAAGAAGTAGAAATTTCGCTTATTTTGGAGAAAAAATGAAGAAATTTCCCTTTTTTATGGCAAAAAGGTATGCATTATTCTCATTTTCGGGGAAACAGGCAGAAATTCCCCATATTTTGGGGCAAAAGGCAGAAATTTCCTTTACATTGGGGCAAAATTGCAGAAATTTAACTTATTTTGAGGCAAAATTGCAGAAATTTCATTTATTTCAGGGCAAAAAGTCAGAAATTCCCCTTATTTTGGGGCAAAAATCAGAAAATTCTTTTATTATGGTACAAAATTGAAGAAATTTTCCTTATTTTGGAACAAAAAGGCAGAAATTCCCCATATTTTGAGGCAAAAGGCAGAAATTCTTCTTATTTTGAGGTAAAATGCAGAAATTCCCCTTATTTAGAGGTAAAATGCAAAAATTCCCCAAATATTGGGGGAAAATGCAGAAATTCCCTTTATTTTTGGGCTAAAAAGAAGAAATTAACCATATTTTGAAGCAAAATTGCAGAAATTCTCATAATTTTCGGACAAAAAGGCAGAAATTCTTATTTTGGGGCAAAAAGACAGTAAATCTCGTTTTTTCGGGAGCATAAAGTCAGAAATTTCCCTTATATTGGGGCAAAATTGCAGATATTTCCTTTACATTGGGGCAAAATTGCAGAAATTTCCCTTATTTTGAGGCAAAATTGCAGAAATTTCACTTATTTCAGAAAAAAAGGCAGAAATTTTCTTATTTTGGGGCAAAAATGCAGAAATTTCTTTTATTTTGGTACAAAATTGCAGAAATTTTTCTTATTTTGGGGCAAAAAGGCAGAAATTCCCCATATTTTGGGGCAAAAAGGAAGAAATTCCTGTTATTTTGAGATAAAAATGCTGAAATTCCCCTTATTTTCGGGCAAAATGTCAGAAATTCCCCTTATTTTGGTGCAAAAATACAGAAATTTTGTTTATTTTTAGGGAAAAGGCAGTAATTGCACTTATTTTGAGTCAAAAAGGCGGAAAATCCCCATATTTTGGGGCAAAAATGAAGAAATTTCCCTTTTTTATGGCAAAAAGGTAAACATTCCCTTTATTTTCGGGCAAAAAGGCAGAAATTCCCCATATTTTTGAGCAAAATTGCAGAACTTACCCTAATTTTGGGGCAAAAGTCAGAAATTCCCTATATTTTGGGGCAAAAATCAGAAATTCCCCTTACCTTGGGGCTAAATTCCAGAAATTTTCTTTATTTTGGAGCAAAATTGCAGGAATTTACCTTGTTTTGGAACATAATTGCAGAAATTTCTCTTATTTGGGGCAAAATTGCAGAAATTTCTCTTATTTTCAGGTAAAAAGTCTGAAATTTCCTTTATTTTGGGCAAAAAGTAAGAAATTCCTCTTATTTTGGGGCAAAATTGCAGAAATTTTCCTTATTTTGTGGCCAAAAGGCAGAAATTCCGTATATTTTGTGGCAAAAAGGCAGAAATTTCCTTTATTTTGAGGTAATAAGGTTGAAATTCACATTATTTTTTGGGGCAAAAAGGCAGAAATTCCCCTTATTTTGGGGTAAAATTGCAGAAATTTCAAATATTTCAGGGCAAAATGGCAGAAATTCCACTTATTTTGGAGCAAAAAATGAAATCCCTAATTTTTGGCGAAAATTGAAGAAATTTCACTTATTTCGGGACAAAAAGCCAGAAATTCCATTTAATTTCAGGCAAAAAGGCAGAAATGACCCATATTTGGAGCAAAATTGCAGAAATTCCTTTAATATTGGTGCAAAAATGCAGAAATTCCCTTTATTATGGGGCAAAATTCAGAAATTCTCCATATTTTGGTGCAAAAATCAGAAATTTCCCTTATTTTGAAGTAAAATTCTCAAATTCCCCAAATTTTAGGGCAAAAGGCAAAAATTTCCCTTATTTTGGGGCAAATTTGCAGAAATTTCACTTATTTCAGGGTAATAAGTCAGAAATTTTTCTGATTTTGAGGCAAAAAATACAGAAATTCCCTTTGTTTTGGGGGAAAAACAGAAATTCCACTTATTTAGAGGCAAAAAGGCAAAAGTTCCCCTTATTTTGGAGCAAAAATGAAGAAATTTTCCTTTTTTATGGCAAAAAGGTATGCATTCTTTTTATTTTTGGGCAAAAAAGCAGAAATTCCCCAAATTTTGGGGTAAAAGGCAGAAATTCCACTTATTTTGGGGCAAAATTGCAGAAATTTCTCTTATTTTGGGGCAAAATTGCAGAAATTTCACTTATTTTGGGGCAAAATTGCAGAAATTTCACTTATTTCAAGGTAATAAGTCAGAAATTCTCCTTATTTTGGGGCAAAAAAGACAGAAATTCCCTTTGTTTTGGGGGAAAAAGACAGAAATACCACTTATTTACAGGCAAAGAAGTAGAAATTTCGCTTATTTTGGAGAAAAAATGAAGAAATTTCCTATTTTTATGGCAAAAAGGTATGCATTCTTCTCATTTTCGGGGAAACAGGCAGAAATTCCCCATATTTTGGGGCAAAGGCAGAAATTCCCATTATTTTGGGGCAAAAAGGCACAAATTTAACTTATTTTTAGGCAAAATTGCAGAAATTTCATTTATTTCAGGGCAAAAAGTCAGAAATTCCCCTTATTTTGGGGCAAAAATCAGAAATTTCTTTTATTATGGTACAAAATTGAAGAAATTTTCCTTATTTTGGAACAAAAAGGCAGAAATTCCCCATATTTTGAGGCAAAAGGCAGAAATTCTTCTTATTTTGAGGTAAAATGCAGAAATTCCCCTTATTTAGAGGTAAAATGCAGAAATTCCCCAAATATTGGGGGAAAATGCAGAAATTCCCTTTATTTTTGGGCTAAAAAGAAGAAATTAACCATATTTTGAAGCAAAATTGCAGAAATTCTCATAATTTTCGGGCAAAAAGGCAGAAATTCTTATTTTGGGGCAAAAAGACAGTAAATCTCGTTTTTTCGGGAGCATAAAGTCAGAAATTTCCCTTATTTTGGGGCAAAATTGCAGAAATTTCACTTATTTTGGGGCAAAATTGCAGAAATTTCACTTATTTCAAGGTAATAAGTCAGAAATTCTCCTTATTTTGGGGCAAAAAAGACAGAAATTCCCTTTGTTTTGGGGGAAAAAGACAGAAATACCACTTATTTACAGGCAAAGAAGTAGAAATTTCGCTTATTTTGGAGAAAAAATGAAGAAATTTCCCTTTTTTATGGCAAAAAGGTATGCATTCTTCTCATTTTCGGGGAAACAGGCAGAAATTCCCCATATTTTGGGGCAAAAGGCAGAAATTCCCATTATTTTGGGGCAAAAAGGCACAAATTTAACTTATTTTGAGGCAAAATTGCAGAAATTTCATTTATTTCAGGGCAAAAAGTCAGAAATTCCCCTTATTTTGGGGCAAAAATCAGAAATTTCTTTTATTATGGTACAAAATTGAAGAAATTTTCCTTATTTTGGAACAAAAAGGCAGAAATTCCCCATATTTTGGGGCAAAAGGCAGAAATTCTTCTTATTTTGAGGTAAAATGCAGAAATTCCCCTTATTTAGAGGTAAAATGCAGAAATTCCCCAAATATTGGGGGAAAATGCAGAAATTCCCTTTATTTTTGGGCTAAAAAGAAGAAATTAACCATATTTTGAAGCAAAATTGCAGAAATTCTCATAATTTTCGGGCAAAAAGGCAGAAATTCTTATTTTGGGGCAAAAAGACAGTAAATCTCGTTTTTTCGGGAGCATAAAGTCAGAAATTTCCCTTATTTTGGGGCAAAATTGCAGAAATTTCACTTATTTTGGGGCAAAATTGCAGAAATTTCACTTATTTCAAGGTAATAAGTCAGAAATTCTCCTTATTTTGGGGCAAAAAAGACAGAAATTCCCTTTGTTTTGGGGGAAAAAGACAGAAATACCACTTATTTACAGGCAGAGAAGTAGAAATTTCGCTTATTTTGGAGAAAAAATGAAGAAATTTCCCTTTTTTATGGCAAAAAGGTATGCATTCTTCTCATTTTCGGGGAAACAGGCAGAAATTCCCCATATTTTGGGGCAAAAGGCAGAAATTCCCATTATTTTGGGGCAAAAAGGCACAAATTTAACTTATTTTGAGGCAAAATTGCAGAAATTTCATTTATTTCAGGGCAAAAAGTCAGAAATTCCCCTTATTTTGGGGCAAAAATCAGAAATTTCTTTTATTATGGTACAAAATTGAAGAAATTTTCCTTATTTTGGAACAAAAAGGCAGAAATTCCCCATATTTTGGGGCAAAAGGCAGAAATTCTTCTCATTTTGAGGTAAAATGCAGAAATTCCCCTTATTTAGAGGTAAAATGCAGAAATTCCCCAAATATTGGGGGAAAATGCAGAAATTCCCTTTATTTTTGGGCTAAAAAGAAGAAATTAACCATATTTTGAAGCAAAATTGCAGAAATTCTCATAATTTTCGGGCAAAAAGGCAGAAATTCTTATTTTGGGGCAAAAAGACAGTAAATCTCGTTTTTTCGTGAGCATAAAGTCAGAAATTTCCCTTATTTTGGGGCAAAATTGCAGAAATTTCCTTTACATTGGGGCAAAATTGCAGAAATTTCCCTTATTTTGAGGCAAAATTGCAGAAATTTCACTTATTTCAGAAAAAAGGCAGAAATTTTCTTATTTTGGGGCAAAAATGCAGAAATTTCTTTTATTTTGGTACAAAATTGCAGAAATTTTTCTTATTTTGGGGCAAAAAGGCAGAAATTCCCCATATTTTGGGGCAAAAAGGAAGAAATTCCTGTTATTTTGAGATAAAAAGGCTGAAATTCCCTTTATTTTCGGGCAAAATGTCAGAAATTCCCCTTATTTTGGTGCAAAAAGACAGAAATTTTGTTTATTTTTAGGGAAAAGGCAGAAATTGCACTTATTTTGAGTCAAAAAGGCGGAAAATCCCCGTATTTTGGGGCAAAAATGAAGAAATTTCCCTTTTTTATGGCAAAAAGGTAAACATTCCCTTTATTTTCGGGCAAAAAGGCAGAAATTCCCCATATTTTGGGGCAAAAGGCAGAAATTCCCATTATTTTGGGGCAAAA
This sequence comes from Micromys minutus, assembly GCF_963924665.1. Lineage (NCBI taxonomy): Eukaryota > Metazoa > Chordata > Mammalia > Rodentia > Muridae > Micromys > Micromys minutus. The sequence continues at coordinate 2,534,383 of NW_027667302.1, forward strand.
AGGCACAAATTTAACTTATTTTTAGGCAAAATTGCAGAAATTTCATTTATTTCAGGGCAAAAAGTCAGAAATTACCCTTATTTTGGGGCAAAAATCAGAAATTTCTTTTATTATGGTACAAAATTGAAGAAATTTTCCTTATTTTGGAACAAAAAGGCAGAAATTCCCCATATTTTGGGGCAAAAGGCAGAAATTCTTCTTATTTTGATGTAAAATGCAGAAATTCCCCTTATTTAGAGGTAAAATGCAGAAATTCCCCAAATATTGGGGGAAAATGCAGATATTCCCTTTATTTTTGGGCTAAAAAGAAGAAATTAACCATATTTTGAAGCAAAATTGCAGAAATTCTCATAATTTTCGGGCAAAAAGGCAGAAATTCTTATTTTGGGGCAAAAAGACAGTAAATCTCGTTTTTTCGGGAGCATAAAGTCAGAAATTTCCCTTATTTTGGGGCAAAATGCAGAAATTTCACTTATTTTGGGGCAAAATTGCAGAAATTTCACTTATTTCAAGGTAATAAGTCAGAAATTCTCCTAATTTTGGGGCAAAAAAGACAGAAATTCCCTTTGTTTTGGGGGAAAAAGACAGAAATACCACTTATTTACAGGCAAAGAAGTAGAAATTTCGCTTATTTTGAAGAAAAAATGAAGAAATTTCCCTTTTTTATGGCAAAAAGGTATGCATTCTTCTCATTTTCGGGGAAACAGGCAGAAATTCCCCATATTTTGGGGCAAAAGGCAGAAATTTCCTTTACATTGGGGCAAAATTGCAGAAATTTAACTTATTTTGAGGCAAAATAGCAGAAATTTCATTTATTTCAGGGCAAAAAGTCAGAAATTCCCCTTATTTTGGGGCAAAAATCAGAAATTTCTTTTATTATGGTACAAAATTGCAGAAATTTTCCTTATTTTGGAACAAAAAGGCAGAAATTCCCCATATTTTGGGGCAAAAAGGAAGAAATTCCTGTTATTTTGAGATAAAAAGGCTGAAATTCCCCTTATTTTCGGGCAAAATGTCAGAAATTCCCCTTATTTTGGTGAAAAAAGACAGAAATTTTGTTTATTTTTAGGGAAAAGGCAGAAATTGCACTTCTTTTGAGTCAAAAAGGCGGAAAATCCCCATATTTTGGGGCAAAAATGAAGAAATTTCCCTTTTTTATGGCAAAAAGGTAAACATTCCCTTTATTTTCGGGCAAAAAGGCAGAAATTCCCCATATTTTGGAGCAAAATTGCAGAAATTCCCCTAATTTTGGAGCAAAAGGCAGAAATTCCCTTTATTTTGGGGCAAAAATCAGAAATTCCCCTTATTTTGGGACAAAATTTCAGAAATTTTCTTTATTTTGGGGCAAAATTGCAGGAATTTACTTTATTTTAGAACAAAATTACAGAAATTTCTCTTATTTGGTGCAAAATTGCAGAAATTTCTCTTATTTTCAGGTGAAAAGTCTGAAATTTTCTTTATTTTGGGCAAAAAGGGAGAAATTCCTTTTATTTTGGGGCAAAAAGGCAGAAATTCTCCATATTTTGGTGCAAAAATCAGAAATTTCCCTCATTTTGAGGTAAAATTCTCAAATTCCCCAAATTTTAGGGCAAAAGGCAAAAATTTCCCTTATTTTGGGGCAAATTTGCAGAAATTTTACTTATTTCAGGGTAATAAGTCAGAAATTTTCCTGATTTTGAGGCAAAAAATACAGAAATTCCCTTTGTTTTGGGGGAAAAACAGAAATTCCACTTATTTAGAGGCAAAAAGGCAAAAGTTCCCCTTATTTTGGAGCAAAAATGAAGAAATTTCCCTTTTTTATGGCAAAAAGGTATGCATTCTTCTCATTTTCGGGGAAACAGGCAGAAATTCCCCATATTTTGGGGCAAAAGGCAGAAATTCCCATTATTTTGGGGCAAAAAGGCACAAATTTAACTTATTTTTAGGCAAAATTGCAGAAATTTCATTTATTTCAGGGCAAAAAGTCAGAAATTCCCCTTATTTTGGGGCAAAAATCAGAAATTTCTTTTATTATGGTACAAAATTGAAGAAATTTTCCTTATTTTGGAACAAAAAGGCAGAAATTCCCCATATTTTGGGGCAAAATGCAGAAATTCTTCTTATTTTGAGGTAAAATGCAGAAATTCCCCTTATTTAGAGGTAAAATGCAAAAATTCCCCAAATATTGGGGGAAAATGCAGAAATTCCCTTTATTTTTGGGCTAAAAAGAAGAAATTAACCATATTTTGAAGCAAAATTGCAGAAATTCTCATAATTTTCGGACAAAAAGGCAGAAATTCTTATTTTGGGGCAAAAAGACAGTAAATCTCGTTTTTTCGGGAGCATAAAGTCAGAAATTTCCCTTATTTTGGGGCAAAATTGCAGATATTTCCTTTACATTGGGGCAAAATTGCAGAAATTTCCCTTATTTTGAGGCAAAATTGCAGAAATTTCACTTATTTCAGAAAAAAGGCAGAAATTTTCTTATTTTGGAGCAAAAATGCAGAAATTTCTTTTATTTTGGTACAAAATTGCAGAAATTTTTCTTATTTTGGGGCAAAAAGGCAGAAATTCCTGTTATTTTGAGATAAAAAGGCTGAAATTCCCCTTATTTTCGGGCAAAATGTCAGAAATTCCCCTTATTTTGGTGCAAAAAACAGAAATTTTGTTTATTTTTAGGGAAAAGGCAGTAATTGCACTTATTTTGAGTCAAAAAGGTGGAAAATCCCCATATTTTGGGGCAAAAATGAAGAAATTTCCCTTTTTTATGGCAAAAAGGTAAACATTCCCTTTATTTTCGGGCAAAAAGGCAGAAATTCCCCATATTTTGGAGCAAAATTGCAGAACTTCCCCTAATTTTGGGGCAAAAGTCAGAAATTCCCTATATTTTGGGGCAAAAATCAGAAATTCCCCTTACTTTGGGGCTAAATTCCAGAAATTTTCTTTATTTTGGAGCAAAATTGCAGGAATTTACCTTGTTTTGGAACATAATTGCAGAAATTTCTCTTATTTGGGGCAAAATTGCAGAAATTTCTCTTATTTTCAGGTAAAAAGTCTGAAATTTCCTTTATTTTGGGCAAAAAGTAAGAAATTCCTCTTATTTTGGGGCAAAATTGCAGAAATTTTCCTTATTTTGTGGCAAAAAGGCAGAAATTCCGTATATTTTGTGGCAAAAAGGCAGAAATTTCCTTTATTTTGAGGTAATAAGGTTGAAATTCACATTATTTTTTGGGGCAAAAAGGCAGAAATTCCCCTTATTTTGGGGTAAAATTGCAGAAATTTCAAATATTTCAGGGCAAAATGGCAGAAATTCCACTTATTTTGGAGCAAAAAATGAAATCCCTAATTTTTGGCGAAAATTGAAGAAATTTCACTTATTTCGGGACAAAAAGCCAGAAATTCCATTTAATTTCAGGCAAAAAGGCAGAAATGACCCATATTTGGAGCAAAATTGCAGAAATTCCTTTAATATTGGTGCAAAAATGCAGAAATTCCCTTTATTATGGGGCAAAATTCAGAAATTCTCCATATTTTGGTGCAAAAATCAGAAATTTCCCTTATTTTGAAGTAAAATTCTCAAATTCCCCAAATTTTAGGGCAAAAGGCAAAAATTTCCCTTATTTTGGGGCAAATTTTTCAGAAATTTCACTTATTTCAGGGTAATAAGTCAGAAATTTTTCTGATTTTGAGGCAAAAAATACAGAAATTCCCTTTGTTTTGGGGGAAAAACAGAAATTCCACTTATTTAGAGGCAAAAAGGCAAAAGTTCCCCTTATTTTGGAGCAAAAATGAAGAAATTTTCCTTTTTTATGGCAAAAAGGTATGCATTCTTTTTATTTTTGGGCAAAAAAGCAGAAATTCCCCAAATTTTGGGGTAAGAGGCAGAAATTCCACTTATTTTGGGGCAAAATTGCAGAAATTTCACTTATTTTGGGGCAAAATTGCAGAAATTTCACTTATTTCAAGGTAATAAGTCAGATATTCTCCTTATTTTGGGGCAAAAAAGACAGAAATTCCCTTTGTTTTGGGGGAAAAAGACAGAAATACCACATATTTACAGGCAAAGAAGTAGAAATTTCGCTTGTTTTGGAGAAAAAATGAAGAAATTTCCCTTTTTTATGGCAAAAAGGTATGCATTCTTCTCATTTTCGGGGAAACAGGCAGAAATTCCCCATATTTTGGGGCAAAAGGCAGAAATTCCCATTATTTTGGGGCAAAAAGGCACAAATTTAACTTATTTTTAGGCAAAATTGCAGAAATTTCATTTATTTCAGGGCAAAAAGTCAGAAATTACCCTTATTTTGGGGCAAAAATCAGAAATTTCTTTTATTATGGTACAAAATTGAAGAAATTTTCCTTATTTTGGAACAAAAAGGCAGAAATTCCCCATATTTTGGGGCAAAAGGCAGAAATTCTTCTTATTTTGAGGTAAAATGCAGAAATTCCACTTATTTAGAGGTAAAATGCAGAAATTCCCCAAATATTGGGGGAAAATGCAGAAATTCCCTTTATTTTTGGGCTAAAAAGAAGAAATTAACCATATTTTGAAGCAAAATTGTAGAAATTCTCATAATTTTCGGGCAAAAAGGCAGAAATTCTTATTTTGGGGCAAAAAGACAGTAAATCTCGTTTTTTCGTGAGCATAAAGTCAGAAATTTCCCTTATTTTGGGGCAAAATTGCAGAAATTTCCTTTACATTGGGGCAAAATTGCAGAAATTTCCCTTATTTTGAGGCAAAATTGCAGAAATTTCACTTATTTCAGAAAAAAGGCAGAAATTTTCTTATTTTGGGGCAAAAATGCAGAAATTTCTTTTATTTTGGTACAAAATTGCAGAAATTTTTCTTATTTTGGGGCAAAAAGGCAGAAATTCCTGTTATTTTGAGATAAAAAGGCTGAAATTCCCCTTATTTTCGGGCAAAATGTCAGAAATTCCCCTTATTTTGGTGCAAAAAACAGAAATTTTGTTTATTTTTAGGGAAAAGGCAGTAATTGCACTTATTTTGAGTCAAAAAGGTGGAAAATCCCCATATTTTGGGGCAAAAATGAAGAAATTTCCCTTTTTTATGGCAAAAAGGTAAACATTCCCTTTATTTTCGGGCAAAAAGGCAGAAATTCCCCACATTTTGGAGCAAAATTGCAGAACTTCCCCTAATTTTGGGGCAAAAGTCAGAAATTCCCTATATTTTGGGGCAAAAATCAGAAATTCCCCTTACTTTGGGGCTAAATTCCAGAAATTTTCTATATTTTGGAGCAAAATTGCAGGAATTTACCTTGTTTTGGAACATAATTGCAGAAATTTCTCTTATTTGGGGCAAAATTGCAGAAATTTCTCTTATTTTCAGGTAAAAAGTCTGAAATTTCCTTTATTTTGGGCAAAAAGTAAGAAATTCCTCTTATTTTGGGGCAAAATTGCAGAAATTTTCCTTATTTTGTGGCAAAAAGGCAGAAATTCCGTATATTTTGTGGCAAAAAGGCAGAAATTTCCTTTATTTTGAGGTAATAAGGTTGAAATTCACATTATTTTTTGGGGCAAAAAGGCAGAAATTCCCCTTATTTTGGGGTAAAATTGCAGAAATTTCAAATATTTCAGGGCAAAATGGCAGAAATTCCACTTATTTTGGAGCAAAAAATGAAATCCCTAATTTTTGGCGAAAATTGAAGAAATTTCACTTATTTCGGGACAAAAAGCCAGAAATTCCATTTAATTTCAGGCAAAAAGGCAGAAATGACCCATATTTGGAGCAAAATTGCAGAAATTCCTTTAATATTGGTGCAAAAATGCAGAAATTCCCTTTATTATGGGGCAAAATTCAGAAATTCTCCATATTTTGGTGCAAAAATCAGAAATTTCCCTTATTTTGAAGTAAAATTCTCAAATTCCCCAAATTTTAGGGCAAAAGGCAAAAATTTCCCTTATTTTGGGGCAAATTTTTCAGAAATTTCACATATTTCAGGGTAATAAGTCAGAAATTTTTCTGATTTTGAGGCAAAAAATAGAGAAATTCCCTTTGTTTTGGGGGAAAAACAGAAATTCCACTTATTTAGAGGCAAAAAGGCAAAAGTTCCCCTTATTTTGGAGCAAAAATGAAGAAATTTTCCTTTTTTATGGCAAAAAGGTATGCATTCTTTTTATTTTTGGGCAAAAAAGCAGAAATTCCCCAAATTTTGGGGTAAAAGGCAGAAATTCCACTTATTTTGGGGCAAAATTGCAGAAATTTCTCTTATTTTGGGGCAAAATTGCAGAAATTTCACTTATTTTGGGGCAAAATTGCAGAAATTTCACTTATTTCAAGGTAATAAGTCAGAAATTCTCCTTATTTTGGGGCAAAAAAGACAGAAATTCCCTTTGTTTTGGGGGAAAAAGACAGAAATACCACTTATTTACAGGCAAAGAAGTAGAAATTTCGCTTATTTTGGAGAAAAAATGAAGAAATTTCCCTTTTTTATGGCAAAAAGGTATGCATTCTTCTCATTTTCGGGGAAACAGGCAGAAATTCCCCATATTTTGGGGCAAAAAGCAGAAATTCCCATTGTTTTGGGGCAAAAAGGCACAAATTTAACTTATTTTTAGGCAAAATTGCAGAAATTTCATTTATTTCAGGGCAAAAAGTCAGAAATTACCCTTATTTTGGGGCAAAAATCAGAAATTTCTTTTATTATGGTACAAAATTGAAGAAATTTTCCTTATTTTGGAACAAAAAGGCAGAAATTCCCCATATTTTGGGGCAAAAGGCAGAAATTCTTCTCATTTTGAGGTAAAATGCAGAAATTCCCCTTATTTAGAGGTAAAATGCAGAAATTCCCCAAATATTGGGGGAAAATGCAGAAATTCCCTTTATTTTTGGGCTAAAAAGAAGAAATTAACCATATTTTGAAGCAAAATTGCAGAAATTCTCATAATTTTCTGGCAAAAAGGCAGAAATTCTTATTTTGGGGCAAAAAGACAGTAAATCTCGTTTTTTCGTGAGCATAAAGTCAGAAATTTCCCTTATTTTGGGGCAAAATTGCAGAAATTTCCTTTACATTGGGGCAAAATTGCAGAAATTTCCCTTATTTTGAGGCAAAATTGCAGAAATTTCACTTATTTCAGAAAAAAGGCAGAAATTTTCTTATTTTGGGGCAAAAATGCAGAAATTTCTTTTATTTTGGTACAAAATTGCAGAAATTTTTCTTATTTTGGGGCAAAAAGGCAGAAATTCCCCATATTTTGGGGCAAAAAGGAAGAAATTCCTGTTATTTTGAGATAAAAAGGCTGAAATTCCCTTTATTTTCGGGCAAAATGTCAGAAATTCCCCTTATTTTGGTGCAAAAAGACAGAAATTTTGTTTATTTTTAGGGAAAAGGCAGAAATTGCACTTATTTTGAGTCAAAAAGGCGGAAAATCCCCGTATTTTGGGGCAAAAATGAAGAAATTTCCCTTTTTTATGGCAAAAAGGTAAACATTCCCTTTATTTTCGGGCAAAAAGGCAGAAATTCCCCATATTTTGGGGCAAAAGGCAGAAATTCCCATTATTTTGGGGCAAAAAGGCACAAATTTAACTTATTTTTAGGCAAAATTGCAGAAATTTCATTTATTTCAGGGCAAAAAGTCAGAAATTCCCCTTATTTTGGGGCAAAAATCAGAAATTTCTTTTATTATGGTACAAAATTGAAGAAATTTTCCTTATTTTGGAACAAAAAGGCAGAAATTCCCCATATTTTGGGGCAAAAGGCAGAAATTCTTCTTATTTTGAGGTAAAATGCAGAAATTCCCCTTATTTAGAGGTAAAATGCAGAAATTCCCCAAATATTGGGGGAAAATGCAGAAATTCCCTTTATTTTTGGGCTAAAAAGAAGAAATTAACCATATTTTGAAGCAAAATTGCAGAAATTCTCATAATTTTCGGGCAAAAAGGCAGAAATTCTTATTTTGGGGCAAAAAGACAGTAAATCTCGTTTTTTCGGGAGCATAAAGTCAGAAATTTCCCTTATTTTGGGGCAAAATTGCAGAAATTTCACTTATTTTGGGGCAAAATTGCAGAAATTTCACTTATTTCAAGGTAATAAGTCAGAAATTCTCCTTATTTTGGGGCAAAAAAGACAGAAATTCCCTTTGTTTTGGGGGAAAAAGACAGAAATACCACTTATTTACAGGCAAAGAAGTAGAAATTTCGCTTATTTTGGAGAAAAAATGAAGAAATTTCCCTTTTTTATGGCAAAAAGGTATGCATTATTCTCATTTTCGGGGAAACAGGCAGAAATTCCCCATATTTTGGGGCAAAAGGCAGAAATTTCCTTTACATTGGGGCAAAATTGCAGAAATTTAACTTATTTTGAGGCAAAATTGCAGAAATTTCATTTATTTCAGGGCAAAAAGTCAGAAATTCCCCTTATTTTGGGGCAAAAATCAGAAATTTCTTTTATTATGGTACAAAATTGCAGAAATTTTCCTTATTTTGGAACATAAAGGCAGAAATTCCCCATATTTTGGGGCAAAAAGGAAGAAATTCCTGTTATTTTGAGATAAAAAGGCTGAAATTCCCCTTATTTTCGGGCAAAATGTCAGAAATTCCCCTTATTTTGGTGCAAAAAGACAGAAATTTTGTTTATTTTTAGGAAAAGGCAGAAATTGCACTTATTTTGAGTCAAAAAGGCGGAAAATCCCCATATTTTGGGGCAAAAATGAAGAAATTTCCCTTTTTTATGGCAAAAAGGTAAACATTCCCTTTATTTTCGGGCAAAAAGGCAGAAATTCCCCATATTTTGGAGCAAAATTGCAGAAATTCCCCTAATTTTGGAGCAAAAGGCAGAAATTCCCTTTATTTTGGGGCAAAAATCAGAAATTCCCCTTATTTTGGGACAAAATTTCAGAATTTTTCTTTATTTTGGGGCAAAATTGCCGGAATTTACCTTATTTTAGAACAAAATTACAGAAATTTCTCTTATTTGGTGCAAAATTGCAGAAATTTCTCTTATTTTCAGGTAAAAAGTCTGAAATTTTCTTTATTTTGGGCAAAAAGGGAGAAATTCCTTTTATTTTGGGGCTAAAAGGCAGAAATTCCCCTTATTTTGGGGTAAAATTGCAGAAATTTCAAATATTTCAGGGCAAAATGGCAGAAATTCCCCTTCTTTTTGGGCAAAAAGATGAAAACCCTAATTTTTGGCATAAATTGAAGAAATTACACTTATTTCGGGACAAAAAGCCAGAAATTCCAATTAATTTCGGGCAAAAAGGCAGAAATGACCCGTATTTTGGAGCAAAATTGCAGAAATTCCCCTAATATTGGTGCAAAAATGCAGAAATTAACTTTATTATGGGGCAAAAAGGCAGAAATTCTCCATATTTTGGTGGAAAAATCAGAAATTTCCCTCATTTTGAGGTAAAATTCTCAAATTCCCCAAATTTTAGGGCAAAAGGCAAAAATTTCCCTTATTTTGGGGCAAATTTGCAGAAATTTTACTTATTTCAGGGTAATAAGTCAGAAATTTTCCTGATTTTGAGGCAAAAAATAGAGAAATTCCCTTTGTTTTGGGGGAAAAACAGAAATTCCACTTATTTAGAGGCAAAAAGGCAAAAGTTCCCCTTATTTTGGAGCAAAAATGAAGAAATTTTCCTTTTTTATGGCAAAAAGGTATGCATTCTTCTCATTTTCGGGGAAACAGGCAGAAATTCCCCATATTTTGGGGCAAAAGGCAGAAATTCCCATTATTTTGGGGCAAAAAGGCACAAATTTAACTTATTTTTAGGCAAAATTGCAGAAATTTCATTTATTTCAGGGCAAAAAGTCAGAAATTCCCCTTATTTTGGGGCAAAAATCAGAAATTTCTTTTATTATGGTACAAAATTGAAGAAATTTTCCTTATTTTGGAACAAAAAGGCAGAAATTCCCCATATTTTGGGGCAAAAGGCAGAAATTCTTCTTATTTTGAGGTAAAATGCAGAAATTCCCCTTATTTAGAGGTAAAATGCAAAAATTCCCCAAATATTGGGGGAAAATGCAGAAATTCCCTTTATTTTTGGGCTAAAAAGAAGAAATTAACCATATTTTGAAGCAAAATTGCAGAAATTCTCATAATTTTCGGACAAAAAGGCAGAAATTCTTATTTTGGGGCAAAAAGACAGTAAATCTCGTTTTTTCGGGAGCATAAAGTCAGAAATTTCCCTTATTTTGGGGCAAAATTGCAGATATTTCCTTTACATTGGGGCAAAATTGCAGAAATTTCCCTTATTTTGAGGCAAAATTGCAGAAATTTCACTTATTTCAGAAAAAAGGCAGAAATTTTCTTATTTTGGGGCAAAAATGCAGAAATTTCTTTTATTTTGGTACAAAATTGCAGAAATTTTTCTTATTTTGGGGCAAAAAGGCAGAAATTCCTGTTATTTTGAGATAAAAAGGCTGAAATTCCCCTTATTTTCGGGCAAAATGTAAGAAATTCCCCTTATTTTGGTGCAAAAAACAGAAATTTTGTTTATTTTTAGGGAAAAGGCAGTAATTGCACTTATTTTGAGTCAAAAAGGTGGAAAATCCCCATATTTTGGGGCAAAAATGAAGAAATTTCCCTTTTTTATGGCAAAAAGGTAAACATTCCCTTTATTTTCGGGCAAAAAGGCAGAAATTCCCCATATTTTGGAGCAAAATTGCAGAACTTCCCCTAATTTTGGGGCAAAAGTCAGAAATTCCCTATATTTTGGGGCAAAAATCAGAAATTCCCCTTACTTTGGGGCTAAATTCCAGAAATTTTCTTTATTTTGGAGCAAAATTGCAGGAATTTACCTTGTTTTGGAACATAATTGCAGAAATTTCTCTTATTTGGGGCAAAATTGCAGAAATTTCTCTTATTTTCAGGTAAAAAGTCTGAAATTTCCTTTATTTTGGGCAAAAAGTAAGAAATTCCTCTTATTTTGGGGCAAAATTGCAGAAATTTTCCTTATTTTGTGGCAAAAAGGCAGAAATTCCGTATATTTTGTGGCAAAAAGGCAGAAATTTCCTTTATTTTGAGGTAATAAGGTTGAAATTCACATTATTTTTTGGGGCAAAAAGGCAGAAATTCCCCTTATTTTGGGGTAAAATTGCAGAAATTTCAAATATTTCAGGGCAAAATGGCAGAAATTCCACTTATTTTGGAGCAAAAAATGAAATCCCTAATTTTTGGCGAAAATTGAAGAAATTTCACTTATTTCGGGACAAAAAGCCAGAAATTCCATTTAATTTCAGGCAAAAAGGCAGAAATGACCCATATTTGGAGCAAAATTGCAGAAATTCCTTTAATATTGGTGCAAAAATGCAGAAATTCCCTTTATTATGGGGCAAAATTCAGAAATTCTCCATATTTTGGTGCAAAAATCAGAAATTTCCCTTATTTTGAAGTAAAATTCTCAAATTCCCCAAATTTTAGGGCAAAAGGCAAAAATTTCCCTTATTTTGGGGCAAATTTTTCAGAAATTTCACTTATTTCAGGGTAATAAGTCAGAAATTTTTCTGATTTTGAGGCAAAAAATACAGAAATTCCCTTTGTTTTGGGGGAAAAACAGAAATTCCACTTATTTAGAGGCAAAAAGGCAAAAGTTCCCCTTATTTTGGAGCAAAAATGAAGAAATTTTCCTTTTTTATGGCAAAAAGGTATGCATTCTTTTTATTTTTGGGCAAAAAAGCAGAAATTCCCCAAATTTTGGGGTAAAAGGCAGAAATTCCACTTATTTTGGGGCAAAATTGCAGAAATTTCTCTTATTTTGGGGCAAAATTGCAGAAATTTCACTTATTTCAAGGTAATAAGTCAGAAATTCTCCTTATTTTGGGGCAAAAAAGACAGAAATTCCCTTTGTTTTGGGGGAAAAAGACAGAAATACCACTTATTTACAGGCAAAGAAGTAGAAATTTCGCTTATTTTGGAGAAAAAATGAAGAAATTTCCCTTTTTTATGGCAAAAAGGTATGCATTCTTCTCATTTTCGGGGAAACAGGCAGAAATTCCCCATATTTTGGGGCAAAAGGCAGAAATTCCCATTATTTTGGGGCAAAAAGGCACAAATTTAACTTATTTTTAGGCAAAATTGCAGAAATTTCATTTATTTCAGGGCAAAAAGTCAGAAATTACCCTTATTTTGGGGCAAAAATCAGAAATTTCTTTTATTATGGTACAAAATTGAAGAAATTTTCCTTATTTTGGAACAAAAAGGCAGAAATTCCCCATATTTTGGGGCAAAAGGCAGAAATTCTTCTTATTTTGAGGTAAAATGCAGAAATTCCCCTTATTTAGAGGTAAAATGCAGAAATTCCCCAAATATTGGGGGAAAATGCAGAAATTCCCTTTATTTTTGGGCTAAAAAGAAGAAATTAACCATATTTTGAAGCAAAATTGCAGAAATTCTCATAATTTTCGGGCAAAAAGGCAGAAATTCTTATTTTGGGGCAAAAAGACAGTAAATCTCGTTTTTTCGTGAGCATAAAGTCAGAAATTTCCCTTATTTTGGGGCAAAATTGCAGAAATTTCCTTTACATTGGGGCAAAATTGCAGAAATTTCCCTTATTTTGAGGCAAAATTGCAGAAATTTCACTTATTTCAGAAAAAAGGCAGAAATTTTCTTATTTTGGGGCAAAAATGCAGAAATTTCTTTTATTTTGGTACAAAATTGCAGAAATTTTTCTTATTTTGGGGCAAAAAGGCAGAAATTCCCCATATTTTGGGGCAAAAAGGAAGAAATTACTGTTATTTTGAGATAAAAAGGCTGAAATTCCCCTTATTTTCGGGCAAAATGTCAGAAATTCCCCTTATTTTGGTGCAAAAAGACAGAAATTTTGTTTATTTTTAGGGAAAAGGCAGAAATTGCACTTCTTTTGAGTCAAAAAGGCGGAAAATCCCCATATTTTGGGGCAAAAATGAAGAAATTTCCCTTTTTTATGGCAAAAAGGTAAACATTCCCTTTATTTTCGGGCAAAAAGGCAGAAATTCCCCATATTTTGGGGCAAAAGGCAGAAATTCCCATTATTTTGGGGCAAAAAGGCACAAATTTAACTTATTTTTAGGCAAAATTGCAGAAATTTCATTTATTTCAGGGCAAAAAGTCAGAAATTACCCTTATTTTGGGGCAAAAATCAGAAATTTCTTTTATTATGGTACAAAATTGAAGAAATTTTCCTTATTTTGGAACAAAAAGGCAGAAATTCCCCATATTTTGGGGCAAAAGGCAGAAATTCTTCTTATTTTGAGGTAAAATGCAGAAATTCCCCTTATTTAGAGGTAAAATGCAGAAATTCCCCAAATATTGGGGGAAAATGCAGAAATTCCCTTTATTTTTGGGCTAAAAAGAAGAAATTAACCATATTTTGAAGCAAAATTGCCGAAATTCTCATAATTTTCGGGCAAAAAGGCAGAAATTCTTATTTTGGGGCAAAAAGACAGTAAATCTCGTTTTTTCGTGAGCATAAAGTCAGAAATTTCCCTTATTTTGAGGCAAAATTGCAGAAATATCCTTTACATTGGGGCAAAATTGCAGAAATTTCCCTTATTTTGAGGCAAAATTGCAGAAATTTCACTTATTTCAGAAAAAAGGCAGAAATTTTCTTATTTTGGGGCAAGAATGCAGAAATTTCTTTTATTTTGGTACAAAATTGCAGAAATTTTTCTTATTTTGGGGCAAAAAGGCAGAAATTCCTGTTATTTTGAGATAAAAAGGCTGAAATTCCCCTTATTTTCGGGCAAAATGTCAGAAATTCCCCTTATTTTGGTGCAAAAAACAGAAATTTTGTTTATTTTTAGGGAAAAGGCAGTAATTGCACTTATTTTGAGTCAAAAAGGTGGAAAATCCCCATATTTTGGGGCAAAAATGAAGAAATTTCCCTTTTTTATGGCAAAAAGGTAAACATTCCCTTTATTTTCGGGCAAAAAGGCAGAAATTCCCCACATTTTGGAGCAAAATTGCAGAACTTCCCCTAATTTTGGGGCAAAAGTCAGAAATTCCCTATATTTTGGGGCAAAAATCAGAAATTCCCCTTACTTTGGGGCTAAATTCCAGAAATTTTCTATATTTTGGAGCAAAATTGCAGGAATTTACCTTGTTTTGGAACATAATTGCAGAAATTTCTCTTATTTGGGGCAAAATTGCAGAAATTTCTCTTATTTTCAGGTAAAAAGTCTGAAATTTCCTTTATTTTGGGCAAAAAGTAAGAAATTCCTCTTATTTTGGGGCAAAATTGCAGAAATTTTCCTTATTTTGTGGCAAAAAGGCAGAAATTCCGTATATTTTGTGGCAAAAAGGCAGAAATTTCCTTTATTTTGAGGTAATAAGGTTGAAATTCACATTATTTTTTGGGGCAAAAAGGCAGAAATTCCCCTTATTTTGGGGTAAAATTGCAGAAATTTCAAATATTTCAGGGCAAAATGGCAGAAATTCCACTTATTTTGGAGCAAAAAATGAAATCCCTAATTTTTGGCGAAAATTGAAGAAATTTCACTTATTTCGGGACAAAAAGCCAGAAATTCCATTTAATTTCAGGCAAAAAGGCAGAAATGACCCATATTTGGAGCAAAATTGCAGAAATTCCTTTAATATTGGTGCAAAAATGCAGAAATTCCCTTTATTATGGGGCAAAATTCAGAAATTCTCCATATTTTGGTGCAAAAATCAGAAATTTCCCTTATTTTGAAGTAAAATTCTCAAATTCCCCAAATTTTAGGGCAAAAGGCAAAAATTTCCCTTATTTTGGGGCAAATTTTTCAGAAATTTCACATATTTCAGGGTAATAAGTCAGAAATTTTTCTGATTTTGAGGCAAAAAATACAGAAATTCCCTTTGTTTTGGGGGAAAAACAGAAATTCCACTTATTTAGAGGCAAAAAGGCAAAAGTTCCCCTTATTTTGGAGCAAAAATGAAGAAATTTTCCTTTTTTATGGCAAAAAGGTATGCATTCTTTTTATTTTTGGGCAAAAAAGCAAAAATTCCCCAAATTTTGGGGTAAAAGGCAGAAATTCCACTTATTTTGGGGCAAAATTGCAGAAATTTCTCTTATTTTGGGGCAAAATTGCAGAAATTTCACTTATTTTGGGGCAAAATTGCAGAAATTTCACTTATTTCAAGGTAATAAGTCAGAAATTCTCCTTATTTTGGGGCAAAAAAGACAGAAATTCCCTTTGTTTTGGGGGAAAAAGACAGAAATACCACTTATTTACAGGCAAAGAAGTAGAAATTTCGCTGATTTTGGAGAAAAAATGAAGAAATTTCCCTTTTTTATGGCAAAAAGGTATGCATTCTTCTCATTTTCGGGGAAACAGGCAGAAATTCCCCATATTTTGGGGCAAAAGGCAGAAATTCCCATTATTTTGGGGCAAAAAGGCACAAATTTAACTTATTTTTAGGCAAAATTGCAGAAATTTCATTTATTTCAGGGCAAAAAGTCAGAAATTACCCTTATTTTGGGGCAAAAATCAGAAATTTCTTTTATTATGGTACAAAATTGAAGAAATTTTCCTTATTTTGGAACAAAAAGGCAGAAATTCCCCATATTTTGGGGCAAAAGGCAGAAATTCTTCTTATTTTGAGGTAAAATGCAGAAATTCCACTTATTTAGAGGTAAAATGCAGAAATTCCCCAAATATTGGGGGAAAATGCAGAAATTCCCTTTATTTTTGGGCTAAAAAGAAGAAATTAACCATATTTTGAAGCAAAATTGCAGAAATTCTCATAATTTTCGGGCAAAAAGGCAGAAATTCTTATTTTGGGGCAAAAAGACAGTAAATCTCGTTTTTTCGTGAGCATAAAGTCAGAAATTTCCCTTATTTTGGGGCAAAATTGCAGAAATTTCCTTTACATTGGGGCAAAATTGCAGAAATTTCCCTTATTTTGAGGCAAAATTGCAGAAATTTCACTTATTTCAGAAAAAAGGCAGAAATTTTCTTATTTTGGGGCAAAAATGCAGAAATTTCTTTTATTTTGGTACAAAATTGCAGAAATTTTTCTTATTTTGGGGCAAAAAGGCAGAAATTCCCCATATTTTGGGGCAAAAAGGAAGAAATTACTGTTATTTTGAGATAAAAAGGCTGAAATTCCCCTTATTTTCGGGCAAAATGTCAGAAATTCCCCTTATTTTGGTGCAAAAAGACAGAAATTTTGTTTATTTTTAGGGAAAAGGCAGAAATTGCACTTCTTTTGAGTCAAAAAGGCGGAAAATCCCCATATTTTGGGGCAAAAATGAAGAAATTTCCCTTTTTTATGGCAAAAAGGTAAACATTCCCTTTATTTTCGGGCAAAAAGGCAGAAATTCCCCATATTTTGGGGCAAAAGGCAGAAATTCCCATTATTTTGGGGCAAAAAGGCACAAATTTAACTTATTTTTAGGCAAAATTGCAGAAATTTCATTTATTTCAGGGCAAAAAGTCAGAAATTACCCTTATTTTGGGGCAAAAATCAGAAATTTCTTTTATTATGGTACAAAATTGAAGAAATTTTCCTTATTTTGGAACAAAAAGGCAGAAATTCCCCATATTTTGGGGCAAAAGGCAGAAATTCTTCTTATTTAGAGGTAAAATGCAGAAATTACCCTTATTTAGAGGTAAAATGCAGAAATTCCCCAAATATTGGGGGAAAATGCAGAAATTCCCTTTATTTTTGGGCTAAAAAGAAGAAATTAACCATATTTTGAAGCAAAATTGCAGAAATTCTCATAATTTTCGGGCAAAAAGGTAGAAATTCTTATTTTGGGGCAAAAAGACAGTAAATCTCGTTTTTTCGGGAGCATAAAGTCAGAAATTTCCCTTATTTTGGGGCAAAATTGCAGAAATTTCACTTATTTTGGGGCAAAATTGCAGAAATTTCACTTATTTCAAGGTAATAAGTCAAAAATTCTCCTTATTTTGGGGCAAAAAAGACAGAAATTCCCTTTGTTTTGGGGGAAAAAGACAGAAATACCACTTATTTACAGGCAAAGAAGTAGAAATTTCGCTTATTTTGAAGAAAAAATGAAGAAATTTCCCTTTTTTATGGCAAAAAGGTATGCATTATTCTCATTTTCGGGGAAACAGGCAGAAATTCCCCATATTTTGGGGCAAAAGGCAGAAATTTCCTTTACATTGGGGCAAAATTGCAGAAATTTAACTTATTTTGAGGCAAAATTGCAGAAATTTCATTTATTTCAGGGCAAAAAGTCAGAAATTCCCCTTATTTTGGGGCAAAAATCAGAAATTTCTTTTATTATGGTACAAAATTGCAGAAATTTTCCTTATTTTGGAACATAAAGGCAGAAATTCCCCATATTTTGGGGCAAAAAGGAAGAAATTCCTGTTATTTTGAGATAAAAAGGCTGAAATTCCCCTTATTTTCGGGCAAAATGTCAGAAATTCCCCTTATTTTGGTGCAAAAAGACAGAAATTTTGTTTTATTTTTAGGGAAAAGGCAGAAATTGCACTTATTTTGAGTCAAAAAGGCGGAAAATCCCCATATTTTGGGGCAAAAATGAAGAAATTTCCCTTTTTTATGGCAAAAAGGTAAACATTCCCTTTATTTTCGGGCAAAAAGGCAGAAATTCCCCATATTTTGGAGCAAAATTGCAGAAATTCCCCTAATTTTGGAGCAAAAGGCAGAAATTCCCTTTATTTTGGGGCAAAAATCAGAAATTCCCCTTATTTTGGGAGAAAATTTCAGAATTTTTCTTTATTTTGGGGCAAAATTGCCGGAATTTACCTTATTTTAGAACAAAATTACAGAAATTTCTCTTATTTGGTGCAAAATTGCAGAAATTTCTCTTATTTTCAGGTAAAAAGTCTGAAATTTTCTTTATTTTGGGCAAAAAGGGAGAAATTCCTTTTATTTTGGGGCAAAAAGGCAGAAATTCCCCTTATTTTGGGGTAAAATTGCAGAAATTTCAAATATTTCAGGGCAAAATGGCAGAAATTCCCCTTCTTTTTGGGCAAAAAGATGAAAACCCTAATTTTTGGCATAAATTGAAGAAATTACACTTATTTCGGGACAAAAAGCCAGAAATTCCAATTAATTTCGGGCAAAAAGGCAGAAATGACCCGTATTTTGGAGCAAAATTGCAGAAATTCCCCTAATATTGGTGCAAAAATGCAGAAATTAACTTTATTATGGGGCAAAAAGGCAGAAATTCTCCATATTTTGGTGCAAAAATCAGAAATTTCCCTCATTTTGAGGTAAAATTCTCAAATTCCCCAAATTTTAGGGCAAAAGGCAAAAATTTCCCTTATTTTGGGGCAAATTTGCAGAAATTTTACTTATTTCAGGGTAATAAGTCAGAAATTTTCCTGATTTTGAGGCAAAAAATACAGAAATTCCCTTTGTTTTGGGGGAAAAACAGAAATTCCACTTATTTAGAGGCAAAAAGGCAAAAGTTCCCCTTATTTTGGAGCAAAAATGAAGAAATTTCCCTTTTTTATGGCAAAAAGGTATGCATTTTTTTTATTTTAGGGCAAAAAGGCAGAAATTCCCCAAATTTTGGGGCAAAAGGCAGAAATTCCACTTATTTTGGGGCAAAATTGCAGAAATTTCCCTTATTTTGGGGCAAAATTGCAGAAATTTCACTTATTTTGGGGCAAAATTGCAGAAATTTCACTTATTTCAAGGTAATAAGTCAGAAATTCTCCTTATTTTGGGGCAAAAAAGACAGAAATTCCCTTTGTTTTGGGGGAAAAAGACAGAAATTCCACCTATTTACAGGCAAAGAAGCAGAAATTTCGCTTATTTTGGAGAAAAAATGAAAAAATTTCCCTTTTTTATGGCAAAAAGGTATGCATTCTTCTCATTTTCGGGGAAACAGGCAGAAATTCCCCATATTTTGGGGCAAAAGGCAGAAATTCCCATTATTTTGGGGCAAAAAGGCACAAATTTAACTTATTTTTAGGCAAAATTGCAGAAATTTCATTTATTTCAGGGCAAAAAGTCAGAAATTCCCCTTATTTTGGGGCAAAAATCAGAAATTTCTTTTATTATGGTACAAAATTGAAGAAATTTTCCTTATTTTGGAACAAAAAGGCAGAAA
This sequence comes from Micromys minutus, assembly GCF_963924665.1. NCBI lineage: Eukaryota > Metazoa > Chordata > Mammalia > Rodentia > Muridae > Micromys > Micromys minutus. Next base: position 2,553,331 of record NW_027667302.1, read on the forward strand.
TTCCCCATATTTTGGGGCAAAAGGCAGAAATTCTTCTTATTTTGAGGTAAAATGCAGAAATTCCCCTTATTTAGAGGTAAAATGCAAAAATTCCCCAAATATTGGGGGAAAATGCAGAAATTCCCTTTATTTTTGGACTAAAAAGAAGAAATTAACCATATTTTGAAGCAAAATTGCAGAAATTCTCATAATTTTCGGACAAAAAGGCAGAAATTCTTATTTTGGGGCAAAAAGACAGTAAATCTCGTTTTTTCGGGAGCATAAAGTCAGAAATTTCCCTTATTTTGGGGCAAAATTGCAGATATTTCCTTTACATTGGGGCAAAATTGCAGAAATTTCCCTTATTTTGAGGCAAAATTGCAGAAATTTCACTTATTTCAGAAAAAAGGCAGAAATTTTCTTATTTTGGGGCAAAAATGCAGAAATTTCTTTTATTTTGGTACAAAATTGCAGAAATTTTTCTTATTTTGGGGCAAAAAGGCAGAAATTCCCCATATTTTGGGGCAAAAAGGAAGAAATTCCTGTTATTTTGAGATAAAAAGGCTGAAATTCCCCTTATTTTCGGGCAAAATGTTAGAAATTCCCCTTATTTTGGTGCAAAAAGACAGAAATTTTGTTTATTTTTAGGGAAAAGGCAGTAATTGCACTTATTTTGAGTCAAAAAGGCGGAAAATCCCCATATTTTGGGGCAAAAATGAAGAAATTTCCCTTTTTTATGGCAAAAAGGTAAACATTCCCTTTATTTTCGGGCAAAAAGGCAGAAATTCCCCATATTTTGGAGCAAAATTGCAGAAATTCCCCTAATTTTGGAGCAAAAGGCAGAAATTCCCTTTATTTTGGGGCAAAAATCAGAAATTCCCCTTATTTTGGGACAAAATTTCAGAAATTTTCTTTATTTTGGGGCAAAATTGCAGGAATTTACCTTATTTTAGAACAAAATTACAATAATTTCTCTTATTTGGTGCAAAATTGCAGAAATTTCTCTTATTTTCAGGTAAAAAGTCTGAAATTTTCTTTATTTAGGGCAAAAAGGCAGAAATTCCCCTTATTTTGGGGTAAATTGCAGAAATTTCAAATATTTCAGGGCAAAATGGCAGAAATTCCCCTTATTTTGGGGCAAAAAGATGAAAAACCTAATTTTTAGCGAAAATTGAAGAAATTACACTTATTTCGGGACAAAAAGCCAGAAATTCCAATTAATTTCGGGCAAAAAGGCAGAAATGACCCGTATTTTGGAGCAAAATTGCAGAAATTCCCCTAATATTGGTGCAAAAATGCAGAAATTAACTTTATTATGGGGCAAAAAGGCAGAAATTCTCCATATTTTGGTGCAAAAATCAGAAATTTCCCTCATTTTGAGGTAAAATTCTCAAATTCCCCAAATTTTAAAGCAAAAGGCAAAAATTTCCCTTATTTTGGGGCAAATTTGCAGAAATTTTACTTATTTCAGGGTAATAAGTCAGAAATTTTCCTTATTTTGAGGCAAAAAATACAGAAATTCCCTTTGTCTTGGAGGAAAAACAGAAATTCCACTTATTTAGAGGCAAAAAGGCAAAAGTTCCCCTTATTTTGGAGCAAAAATGAAGAAATTTCCCTTTTTTATGGCAAAAAGGTATGCATTCTTTTTATTTTTGGGCAAAAATGCAGAAATTCCCCAAATTTTGGGGCAAAAGGCAGAAATTCCACTTATTTTGGGGCAAAATTGCAGAAATTTCCCTTATTTTGGGGCAAAATTGCAGAAATTTCACTTATTTTGGGGCAAAATTGCAGAAATTTCACTTATTTCAAGGTAATAAGTCAGAAATTCTCCTTATTTTGGGGCAAAAAAGACAGAAATTCCCTTTGTTTTGGGGGAAAAAGACAGAAATTCCACTTATTTACAGGCAAAGAAGCAGAAATTTCGCTTATTTTGGAGAAAAAATGAAAAAATTTCCCTTTTTTATGGCAAAAAGGTATGCATTCTTCTCATTTTCGGGGAAACAGGCAGAAATTCCCCATATTTTGGGGCAAAAGGCAGAAATTCTTCTTATTTTGAGGTAAAATGCAGAAATTCCCCTTATTTAGAGGTAAAATGCAGAAATTCCCCAAATATTGGGGGAAAATGCAGAAATTCCCTTTATTTTTGGGCTAAAAAGAAGAAATTAACCATACTTTGAAGCAAAATTGCAGAAATTCTCATAATTTTCGGGCAAAAAGGCAGAAATTCTTATTTTGGGGCAAAAAGACAGTAAATCTCGTTTTTTCGTGAGCATAAAGTCAGAAATTTCCCTTATTTTGGGGCAAAATTGCAGAAATTTCCTTTACATTGGGGCAAAATTGCAGAAATTTCCCTTATTTTGAGGCAAAATTGCAGAAATTTCACTTATTTCAGAAAAAAGGCAGAAATTTTCTTATTTTGGGGCAAAAATGCAGAAATTTCTTTTATTTTGGTACAAAATTGCAGAAATTTTTCTTATTTTGGGGCAAAAAGGCAGAAATTCCCCATATTTTGGGGCAAAAAAGAAGAAATTCCTGTTATTTTGAGATAAAAAGGCTGAAATTCCCCTTATTTTCGGGCAAAATGTCAGAAATTCCCCTTATTTTGGTGCAAAAAGACAAAAATTTTGTTTATTTTTAGGGAAAAGGCAGAAATTGCACTTATTTTGAGTCAAAAAGGTGCAAAATCCCCATATTTTGGGGCAAAAATGAAGAAATTTCCCTTTTTTATGGCAAAAAGGTAAACATTCCCTTTATTTTCGGGCAAAAAGGCAGAAATTCCCCATATTTTGGGGCAAAAGGCACAAATTCCCATTATTTTGGGGCAAAAAGGCACAAATTTAACTTATTTTTAGGCAAAATTGCAGAAATTTCATTTATTTCAGGGCAAAAAGTCAGAAATTACCCTTATTTTGGGGCAAAAATCAGAAATTTCTTTTATTATGGTACAAAATTGAAGAAATTTTCCTTATTTTGGAACAAAAAGGCAGAAATTCCCCATATTTTGGGGCAAAAGGCAGAAATTCTTCTTATTTTGAGGTAAAATGCAGAAATTCCCCTTATTTAGAGGTAAAATGCAGAAATTCCCCAAATATTGGGGGAAAATGCAGAAATTCCCTTTATTTTTGGGCTAAAAAGAAGAAATTAACCATATTTTGAAGCAAAATTGCAGAAATTCTCATAATTTTCGGGCAAAAAGGCAGAAATTCTTATTTTGGGGCAAAAAGACAGTAAATCTCGTTTTTTCGGGAGCATAAAGTCAGAAATTTCCCTTATTTTGGGGCAAAATTGCAGAAATTTCACTTATTTTGGGGCAAAATTGCAGAAATTTCACTTATTTCAAGGTAATAAGTCAGAAATTCTCCTTATTTTGGGGCAAAAAAGACAGAAATTCCCTTTGTTTTGGGGGAAAAAGACAGAAATACCACTTATTTACAGGCAAAGAAGTAGAAATTTCGCTTATTTTGGAGAAAAAATGAAGAAATTTCCCTTTTTTATGGCAAAAAGGTATGCATTCTTCTCATTTTCGGGGAAACAAGCAGAAATTCCCCATATTTTGGGGCAAAAGGCAGAAATTCCCATTATTTTGGGGCAAAAAGGCACAAATTTAACTTATTTTTAGGCAAAATTGCAGAAATTTCATTTATTTCAGGGCAAAAAGTCAGAAATTCCCCTTATTTTGGGGCAAAAATCAGAAATTTCTTTTATTATGGTACAAAATTGAAGAAATTTTCCTTATTTTGGAACAAAAAGGCAGAAATTCCCCATATTTTGGGGCAAAAGGCAGAAATTCTTCTTATTTTGAGGTAAAATGCAGAAATTCCCCTTATTTAGAGGTAAAATGCAGAAATTCCCCAAATATTGGGGGAAAATGCAGAAATTCCCTTTATTTTTGGGCTAAAAAGAAGAAATTAACCATATTTTGAAGCAAAATTGCAGAAATTCTCATAATTTTCGGGCAAAAAGGCAGAAATTCTTATTTTGGGGCAAAAAGATAGTAAATCTCGTTTTTTCGTGAGCATAAAGTCAGAAATTTCCCTTATTTTGAGGCAAAATTGCAGAAATATCCTTTACATTGGGGCAAAATTGCAGAAATTTCCCTTATTTTGAGGCAAAATTGCAGAAATTTCACTTATTTCAGAAAAAAGGCAGAAATTTTCTTATTTTGGGGCAAAAATGCAGAAATTTCTTTTATTTTGGTACAAAATTGCAGAAATTTTTCTTATTTTGGGGCAAAAAGGCAGAAATTCCCCATATTTTGGGGCAAAAAGGAAGAAATTCCTGTTATTTTGAGATAAAAAGGCTGAAATTCCCCTTATTTTCGGGCAAAATGTCAGAAATTCCCCTTATTTTGGTGCAAAAAGACAGAAATTTTGTTTATTTTTAGGGAAAAGGCAGAAATTGCACTTATTTTGAGTCAAAAAGGCAGAAAATCCCCATATTTTGGGGCAAAAATGAAGAAATTTCCCTTTTTTATGGCAAAAAGGTAAACATTCCCTTAATTTTCGGGCAAAAAGGCAGAAATTCCCCATATTTTGGAGCAAAATTGCAGAAATTCCCCTAATTTTGGAGCAAAAGGCAGAAATTCCCTTTATTTTGGGGAAAAAATCAGAAATTCCCCTTATTTTGGGACAAAATTTCAGAAATTTTCTTTATTTTGGGGCAAAATTGCAGGAATTTACCTTATTTTAGAACAAAATTACAGAAATTTCTCTTATTTGGTGCAAAATTGCAGAAATTTCTCTTATTTTCAGGTAAAAAGTCTGAAATTTTCTTTATTTTGGGCAAAAAGGGAGATATTCCTTTTATTTTGGGGCAAAAAGGCAGAAATTCCCCTTATTTTGGGGTAAAATTGCAGAAATTTCAAATATTTCAGGGCAAAATGGCAGAAATTCCCCTTCTTTTTGGGCAAAAAGATGAAAACCCTAATTTTTGGCATAAATTGAAGAAATTACACTTATTTCGGGACAAAAAGCCAGAAATTCCAATTAATTTTGGGCAAAAAGGCAGAAATGACCCGTATTTTGGAGCAAAATTGCAGAAATTCCCCTAATATTGGTGCAAAAATGCAGAAATTAACTTTATTATGGGGCAAAAAGGCAGAAATTCTCCATATTTTGGTGCAAAAATCAGAAATTTCCCTCATTTTGAGGTAAAATTCTCAAATTCCCCAAATTTTAGGGCAAAAGGCAAAAATTTCCCTTATTTTGGGGCAAATTTGCAGAAATTTTACTTATTTCAGGGTAATAAGTCAGAAATTTTCCTGATTTTGAGGCAAAAAATACAGAAATTCCCTTTGTTTTGGGGGAAAAACAGAAATTCCACTTATTTAGAGGCAAAAAGGCAAAAGTTCCCCTTATTTTGGAGCAAAAATGAAGAAATATCCCTTTTTTATGGCAAAAAGGTATGCATTTTTTTTATTTTTGGGCAAAAAGGCAGAAATTCCCCAAATTTTGGGGCAAAAGGCAGAAATTCCACTTATTTTGGGGCAAAATTGCAGAAATTTCCCTTATTTTGGGGCAAAATTGCAGAAATTTCACTTATTTTGGGGCAAAATTGCAGAAATTTCACTTATTTCAAGGTAATAAGTCAGAAATTCTCCTTATTTTGGGGCAAAAAAACAGAAATTCCCTTTGTTTTGGGGGAAAAAGACAGAAATACCACTTATTTACAGGCAAAGAAGTAGAAATTTCGCTTATTTTGGAGAAAAAATGAAGAAATTTCCCTTTTTTATGGCAAAAAGGTATGCATTCTTCTCATTTTCGGGGAAACAGGCAGAAATTCCCCATATTTTGGGGCAAAAGGCAGAAATTCCCATTATTTTGGGGCAAAAAGGCACAAATTTAACTTATTTTTAGGCAAAATTGCAGAAATTTCATTTATTTCAGGGCAAAAAGTCAGAAATTCCCCTTATTTTGGGGCAAAAATCAGAAATTTCTTTTATTATGGTACAAAATTGAAGAAATTTTCCTTATTTTGGAACAAAAAGGCAGAAATTCCCCATATTTTGGGGCAAAAGGCAGAAATTCTTCTTATTTTGAGGTAAAATGCAGAAATTCCCCTTATTTAGAGGTAAAATGCAGAAATTCCCCAAATATTGGGGGAAAATGCAGAAATTCCCTTTATTTTTGGGCTAAAAAGAAGAAATTAACCATATTTTGAAGCAAAATTGCAGAAATTCTCATAATTTTCGGGCAAAAAGGCAGAAATTCTTATTTTGGGGCAAAAAGACAGTAAATCTCGTTTTTTCGTGAGCATAAAGTCAGAAATTTCCCTTATTTTGAGGCAAAATTGCAGAAATATCCTTTACATTGGGGCAAAATTGCAGAAATTTCCCTTATTTTGAGGCAAAATTGCAGAAATTTCACTTATTTCAGAAAAAAGGCAGAAATTTTCTTATTTTGGGGCAAAAATGCAGAAATTTCTTTTATTTTGGTACAAAATTGCAGAAATTTTTCTTATTTTGGGGCAAAAAGGCAGAAATTCCCCATATTTTGGGGCAAAAAGGAAGAAATTCCTGTTATTTTGAGATAAAAAGGCTGAAATTCCCCTTATTTTCGGGCAAAATGTTAGAAATTCCCCTTATTTTGGTGCAAAAAGACAGAAATTTTGTTTATTTTTAGGGAAAAGGCAGAAATTGCACTTATTTTGAGTCAAAAAGGCAGAAAATCCCCATATTTTGGGGCAAAAATGAAGAAATTTCCCTTTTTTATGGCAAAAAGGTAAACATTCCCTTAATTTTCGGGCAAAAAGGCAGAAATTCCCCATATTTTGGAGCAAAATTGCAGAAATTCCCCTAATTTTGGAGCAAAAGGCAGAAATTCCCTTTATTTTGGGGCAAAAATCAGAAATTCCCCTTATTTTGGGACAAAATTTCAGAAATTTTCTTTATTTTGGGGCAAAATTGCAGGAATTTACCTTATTTTAGAACAAAATTACAGAAATTTCTCTTATTTGGTGCAAAATTGCAGAAATTTCTCTTATTTTCAGGTAAAAAGTCTGAAATTTTCTTTATTTTGGGCAAAAAGGGAGATATTCCTTTTATTTTGGGGCAAAAAGGCAGAAATTCCCCTTATTTTGGGGTAAAATTGCAGAAATTTCAAATATTTCAGGGCAAAATGGCAGAAATTCCCCTTCTTTTTGGGCAAAAAGATGAAAACCCTAATTTTTGGCATAAATTGAAGAAATTACACTTATTTCGGGACAAAAAGCCAGAAATTCCAATTAATTTTGGGCAAAAAGGCAGAAATGACCCGTATTTTGGAGCAAAATTGCAGAAATTCCCCTAATATTGGTGCAAAAATGCAGAAATTAACTTTATTATGGGGCAAAAAGGCAGAAATTCTCCATATTTTGGTGCAAAAATCAGAAATTTCCCTCATTTTGAGGTAAAATTCTCAAATTCCCCAAATTTTAGGGCAAAAGGCAAAAATTTCCCTTATTTTGGGGCAAATTTGCAGAAATTTTACTTATTTCAGGGTAATAAGTCAGAAATTTTCCTGATTTTGAGGCAAAAAATACAGAAATTCCCTTTGTTTTGGGGGAAAAACAGAAATTCCACTTATTTAGAGGCAAAAAGGCAAAAGTTCCCCTTATTTTGGAGCAAAAATGAAGAAATATCCCTTTTTTATGGCAAAAAGGTATGCATTTTTTTTATTTTTGGGCAAAAAGGCAGAAATTCCCCAAATTTTGGGGCAAAAGGCAGAAATTCCACTTATTTTGGGGCAAAATTGCAGAAATTTCCCTTATTTTGGGGCAAAATTGCAGAAATTTCACTTATTTTGGGGCAAAATTGCAGAAATTTCACTTATTTCAAGGTAATAAGTCAGAAATTCTCCTTATTTTGGGGCAAAAAAGACAGAAATTCCCTTTGTTTTGGGGGAAAAAGACAGAAATTCCACTTATTTACAGGCAAAGAAGCAGAAATTTCGCTTATTTTGGAGAAAAAATGAAAAAATTTCCTTTTTTTATGGCAAAAAGGTATGCATTCTTCCCATTTTCGGGGAAACAGGCAGAAATTCCCCATATTTTGGGGCAAAAGGCAGAAATTCCCATTATTTTGGGGCAAAAAGGCACAAATTTAACTTATTTTTAGGCAAAATTGCAGAAATTTCATTTATTTCAGGGCAAAAAGTCAGAAATTCCCCTTATTTTGGGGCAAAAATCAGAAATTTCTTTTATTATGGTACAAAATTGCAGAAATTTTCCTTATTTTGGAACAAAAAGGCAGAAATTCCCCATATTTTGGGGCAAAAGGCAGAAATTCTTCTTATTTTGAGGTAAAATGCAGAAATTCCCCTTATTTAGAGGTAAAATGCTGAAATTCCCCAAATATTGGGGGAAAATGCAGAAATTCCCTTTATTTTTGGGCTAAAAAGAAGAAATTAACCATATTTTGAAGCAAAATTGCAGAAATTCTCATAATTTTCGGGCAAAAAGGCAGAAATTCTTATTTTGGGGCAAAAAGACAGTAAATCTCGTTTTTTCGTGAGCATAAAGTCAGAAATTTCCCTTATTTTGGGGCAAAATTGCAGAAATTTCCTTTACATTGGGGCAAAATTGCAGAAATTTCCCTTATTTTGAGGCAAAATTGCAGAAATTTCACTTATTTCAGAAAAAAGGCAGAAATTTTCTTATTTTGGGGCAAAAATGCAGAAATTTCTTTTATTTTGGTACAAAATTGCAGAAATTTTTCTTATTTTGGGGCAAAAAGGCAGAAATTCCCCATATTTTGGGGCAAAAAGGAAGAAATTCCTGTTATTTTGAGATAAAAAGGCTGAAATTCCCCTTATTTTCGGGCAAAATGTCAGAAATTCCCCTTATTTTGGTGCAAAAAGACAAAAATTTTGTTTATTTTTAGGGAAAAGGCAGAAATTGCACTTATTTTGAGTCAAAAAGGCGGAAAATCCCCATATTTTGGGGCAAAAATGAAGAAATTTCCCTTTTTTATGGCAAAAAGGTAAACATTCCCTTTATTTTCGGGCAAAAAGGCAGAAATTCCCCATATTTTGGGGCAAAAGGCACAAATTCCCATTATTTTGGGGCAAAAAGGCACAAATTTAACTTATTTTTAGGCAAAATTGCAGAAATTTCATTTATTTCAGGGCAAAAAGTCAGAAATTACCCTTATTTTGGAGCAAAAATCAGAAATTTCTTTTATTATGGTACAAAATTGAAGAAATTTTCCTTATTTTGGAACAAAAAGGCAGAAATTCCCCATATTTTGGGGCAAAAGGCAGAAATTCTTCTTATTTTGAGGTAAAATGCAGAAATTCCCCTTATTTTGAGGTAAAATGCAGAAATTCCCCAAATATTGGGGGAAAATGCAGAAATTCCCTTTATTTTTGGGCTAAAAAGAAGAAATTAACCATATTTTGAAGCAAAATTGCAGAAATTCTCATAATTTTCGGGCAAAAAGGCAGAAATTCTTATTTTGGGGCAAAAAGACAGTAAATCTCGTTTTTTCGGGAGCATAAAGTGAGAAATGTCCTTTATTTTGGGGCAAAATTGCAGAAATTTCACTTAATTTGGGGCAAAATTGCAGAAATTTCACTTATTTCAAGGTAATAAGTCAGAAATTCTTCTTATTTTGGGGCAAAAAAGACAGAAATTCCCTTTGTTTTGGGGGAAAAAGACAGAAATACCACTTATTTACAGGCAAAGAAGTAGAAATTTCGCTTATTTTGGAGAAAAAATGAAGAAATTTCCCTTTTTTATGGCAAAAAGGTATGCATTCTTCTCATTTTCGGGGAAACAGGAAGAAATTCCCCATATTTTGGGGCAAAAGGCAGAAATTCCCATTATTTTGGGGCAAAAAGGCACAAATTTAACTTATTTTTAGGCAAAATTGCAGAAATTTCATTTATTTCAGGGCAAAAAGTCAGAAATTCCCCTTATTTTGGGGCAAAAATCAGAAATTTCTTTTATTATGGTACAAAATTGCAGAAATTTTCCTTATTTTGGAACAAAAAGGCAGAAATTCCCCATATTTTGGGGCAAAAGGCAGAAATTCTTCTTATTTTGAGGTAAAATGCAGAAATTCCCCTTATTTAGAGGTAAAATGCTGAAATTCCCCAAATATTGGGGGAAAATGCAGAAATTCCCTTTATTTTGGGGCTAAAAAGAAGAAATTAACCATATTTTGAAGCAAAATTGCAGAAATTCTCATAATTTTCGGGCAAAAAGGCAGAAATTCTTATTTTGGGGCAAAAAGACAGTAAATCTCGTTTTTTCGGGAGCATAAAGTCAGAAATTTCCCTTATTTTGGGGCAAAATTGCAGAAATTTCACTTATTTTGGGGCAAAATTGCAGAAATTTCACTTATTTCAAGGTAATAAGTCAGAAATTCTCCTTATTTTGGGGCAAAAAAGACAGAAATTCCCTTTGTTTTGGGGGAAAAAGACAGAAATACCTCTTATTTACAGGCAAAGAAGTAGAAATTTCGCTTATTTTGGAGAAAAAATGAAGAAATTTCTCTTTTTTATGGCAAAAAGGTATGCATTCTTCTCATTTTCGGGGAAACAGGCAGAAATTCCCCATATTTTGGGGCAAAATGCAGAAATTCCCATTATTTTGGGGCAAAAATGCACAAATTTAACTTATTTTTAGGCAAAATTGCAGAAATTTCATTTATTTCAGGGCAAAAAGTCAGAAATTCCCCTTATTTTGGGGCAAAAATCAGAAATTTCTTTTATTATGGTACAAAATTGAAGAAATTTTCCTTATTTTGGAACAAAAAGGCAGAAATTCCCCATATTTTGGGGCAAAAGGCAGAAATTCTTCTTATTTTGAGGTAAAATGCAGAAATTCCCCTTATTTAGAGGTAAAATGCAGAAATTCCCCAAATATTGGGGGAAAATGCAGAAATTCCCTTTATTTTTGGGCTAAAAAGAAGAAATTAACCATATTTTGAAGCAAAATTGCAGAAATTCTCATAATTTTCGGGCAAAAAGGCAGAAATTCTTATTTTGGGGCAAAAAGACAGTAAATCTCGTTTTTTCGTGAGCATAAAGTCAGAAATTTCCCTTATTTTGAGGCAAAATTGCAGAAATTTCCTTACATTGGGGCAAAATTGCAGAAATTTCCCTTATTTTGAGGCAAAATTGCAGAAATTTCACTTATTTCAGAAAAAAGGCAGAAATTTTCTTATTTTGGGGCAAAAATGCAGAAATTTCTTTTATTTTGGTACAAAATTGCAGAAATTTTTCTTATTTTGGGGCAAAAAGGCAGAAATTCTCCATATTTTGGGGCAAAAAGGAAGAAATTCCTGTTATTTTGAGATAAAAAGGCTGAAATTCCCCTTATTTTCGGGCAAAATGTCAGAAATTCCCCTTATTTTGGTGCAAAAAGACAGAAATTTTGTTTATTTTTAGGGAAAAGGCAGAAATTGCACTTATTTTGAGTCAAAAAGGCGGAAAATCCCCATATTTTGGGGCAAAAATGAAGAAATTTCCCTTTTTTATGGCAAAAAGGTAAACATTCCCTTTATTTTCGGTCAAAAATGCAGAAATTCCCCATATTTTGGAGCAAAATTGCAGAAATTCCCCTAATTTTGGAGCAAAAGGCAGAAATTCCCTTTATTTTGGGGCAAAAATCAGAAATTCCCCTTATTTTGGGACAAAATTTCAGAAATTTTCTTTATTTTGGGGCAAAATTGCAGGAATTTACCTTATTTTAGAACAAAATTACAGAAATTTCTCTTATTTGGTGCAAAATTGCAGAAATTTCTCTTATTTTCAGGTAAAAAGTCTGAAATTTTCTTTATTTTGGGCAAAAAGGGAGAAATTCCTTTTATTTTGGGGCAAAAAGGCAGAAATTCCCCTTATTTTGGGGTAAAATTGCAGAAATTTCAAATATTTCAGGGCAAAATGGCAGAAATTCCCCTTCTTTTTGGGCAAAAAGATGAAAACCCTAATTTTTGGCATAAATTGAAGAAATTACACTTATTTCGGGACAAAAAGCCAGAAATTCCAATTAATTTCGGGCAAAAAGGCAGAAATGACTCGTATTTTGGAGCAAAATTGCAGAAATTCCCCTAATATTGGTGCAAAAATGCAGAAATTAACTTTATTATGGGGCAAAAAGGCAGAAATTCTCCATATTTTGGTGCAAAAATCAGAAATTTCCCTCATTTTGAGGTAAAATTCTCAAATTCCCCAAATTTTAGGGCAGAAGGCAAAAATTTCCCTTATTTTGGGGCAAATTTGCAGAAATTTTACTTATTTCAGGGTAATAAGTCAGAAATTTTCCTGATTTTGAGGCAAAAAATACAGAAATTCCCTTTGTTTTGGGGGAAAAACAGAAATTCCACTTATTTAGAGGCAAAAAGGCAAAAGTTCCCCTTATTTTGGAGCAAAAATGAAGAAATATCCCTTTTTTATGGCAAAAAGGTATGCATTTTTTTTATTTTTGGGCAAAAAGGCAGAAATTCCCCAAATTTTGGGGCAAAAGGCAGAAATTCCACTTATTTTGGGGCAAAATTGCAGAAATTTTCCTTATTTTGGGGCAAAATTGCAGAAATTTCACTTATTTTGGGGCAAAATTGCAGAAATTTCACTTATTTCAAGGTAATAAGTCAGAAATTCTCCTTATTTTGGGGCAAAAAAGACAGAAATTCCCTTTGTTTTGGGGGAAAAAGACAGAAATTCCACTTATTTACAGGCAAAGAAGCAGAAATTTCGCTTATTTTGGAGAAAAAATGAAAAAATTTCCCTTTTTTATGGCAAAAAGGTATGCATTCTTCTCATTTTCGGGGAAACAGGCAGAAATTCCCCATATTTTGGGGCAAAAGGCAGAAATTCCCATTATTTTGGGGCAAAAAGGCACAAATTTAACTTATTTTTAGGCAAAATTGCAGAAATTTCATTTATTTCAGGGCAAAAAGTCAGAAATTCCCCTTATTTTGGGGCAAAAATCAGAAATTTCTTTTATTATGGTACAAAATTGAAGAAATTTTCCTTATTTTGGAACAAAAAGGCAGAAATTCCCCATATTTTGGGGCAAAAGGCAGAAATTCTTCTTATTTTGAGGTAAAATGCAGAAATTCCCCTTATTTAGAGGTAAAATGCAGAAATTCCCCAAATATTGGGGGAAAATGCAGAAATTCCCTTTATTTTTGGGCTAAAAAGAAGAAATTAACCATATTTTGAAGCAAAATTGCAGAAATTCTCATAATTTTCGGGCAAAAAGGCAGAAATTCTTATTTTGGGGCAAAAAGACAGTAAATCTCGTTTTTTCGTGAGCATAAAGTCAGAAATTTCCCATATTTTGGGGCAAAATTGCAGAAATTTCCTTTACATTGGGGCAAAATTGCAGAAATTTCCTTTACATTGGGGCAAAATTGCAGAAATTTCCCTTATTTTGAGGCAAAATTGCAGAAATTTCACTTATTTCAGAAAAAAGGCAGAAATTTTCTTATTTTGGGGCAAAAATGCAGAAATTTCTTTTATTTTGGTACAAAATTGCAGAAATTTTTCTTATTTTGGGGCAAAAAGGCAGAAATTCCCCATATTTTGGGGCAAAAAGGAAGAAATTCCTGTTATTTTGAGATAAAAAGGCTGAAATTCCCCTTATTTTCGGGCAAAATGTCAGAAATTCCCCTTATTTTGGTGCAAAAAGACAAAAATTTTGTTTATTTTTAGGGAAAAGGCAGAAATTGCACTTATTTTGAGTCAAAAAGGCGGAAAATCCCCATATTTTGGGGCAAAAATGAAGAAATTTCCCTTTTTTATGGCAAAAAGGTAAACATTCCCTTTATTTTCGGGCAAAAAGGCAGAAATTCCCCATATTTTGGGGCAAAAGGCACAAATTCCCATTATTTTGGGGCAAAAAGGCACAAATTTAACTTATTTTTAGGCAAAATTGCAGAAATTTCATTTATTTCAGGGCAAAAAGTCAGAAATTACCCTTATTTTGGGGCAAAAATCAGAAATTTCTTTTATTATGGTACAAAATTGAAGAAATTTTCCTTATTTTGGAACAAAAAGGCAGAAATTCCCCATATTTTGGGGCAAAAGGCAGAAATTCTTCTTATTTTGAGGTAAAATGCAGAAATTCCCCTTATTTAGAGGTAAAATGCAGAAATTCCCCAAATATTGGGGGAAAATGCAGAAATTCCCTTTATTTTTGGGCTAAAAAGAAGAAATTAACCATATTTTGAAGCAAAATTGCAGAAATTCTCATAATTTTCGGGCAAAAAGGCAGAAATTCTTATTTTGGGGCAAAAAGACAGTAAATCTCATTTTTTCGGGAGCATAAAGTCAGAAATTTCCCTTATTTTGGGGCAAAATTGCAGAAATTTCACTTATTTTGGGGCAAAATTGCAGAAATTTCACTTATTTCAAGGTAATAAGTCAGAAATTCTCCTTATTTTGGGGCAAAAAAGACAGAAATTCCCTTTGTTTTGGGGGAAAAAGACAGAAATACCACTTATTTACAGGCAAAGAAGTAGAAATTTCGCTTATTTTGGAGAAAGAATGAAGAAATTTCCCTTTTTTATGGCAAAAAGGTATGCATTCTTCTCATTTTCGGGGAAACAGGCAGAAATTCCCCATATTTTGGGGCAAAAGGCAGAAATTCCCATTATTTTGGGGCAAAAAGGCACAAATTTAACTTATTTTTAGGCAAAATTGCAGAAATTTCATTTATTTCAGGGCAAAAAGTCAGAAATTCCCCTTATTTTGGGGCAAAAATCAGAAATTTCTTTTATTATGGTACAAAATTGAAGAAATTTTCCTTATTTTGGAACAAAAAGGCAGAAATTCCCCATATTTTGAGGCAAAAGGCAGAAATTCTTCTTATTTTGAGGTAAAATGCAGAAATTCCCCTTATTTAGAGGTAAAATGCAGAAATTCCCCAAATATTGGGGGAAAATGCAGAAATTCCCTTTATTTTTGGGCTAAAAAGAAGAAATTAACCATATTTTGAAGCAAAATTGCAGAAATTCTCATAATTTTCTGGCAAAAAGGCAGAAATTCTTATTTTGGGGCAAAAAGACAGTAAATCTCGTTTTTTCGGGAGCATAAAGTCAGAATTTTCCCTTATTTTGGGGCAAAATTGCAGAAATTTCACTTATTTTGGGGCAAAATTGCAGAAATTTCACTTATTTCAAGGTAATAAGTCAGAAATTCTCCTTATTTTGGGGCAAAAAAGACAGAAATTCTCTTTGTTTTGGGGGAAAAAGACAGAAATACCACTTATTTACAGGCAAAGAAGTAGAAATTTCGCTTATTTTGGAGAAAAAATGAAGAAATTTCCCTTTTTTATGGCAAAAAGGTATGCATTCTTCTCATTTTCGGGGAAACAGGCAGAAATTCCCCATATTTTGGGGCAAAAGGCAGAAATTCCCATTATTTTGGGGCAAAAAGGCACAAATTTAACTTATTTTTAGGCAAAATTGCAGAAATCTCATTTATTTCAGGGCAAAAAGTCAGAAATTCCCCTTATTTTGGGGCAAAAATCAGAAATTTCTTTTATTATGGTACAAAATTGAAGAAATTTTCCTTATTTTGGAACAAAAAGGCAGAAATTCCCCATATTTTGGGGCAAAAAGCAGAAATTCTTCTTATTTGAGGTAAAATGCAGAAATTCCCCTTATTTAGAGGTAAAATGCAGAAATTCCCCAAATATTGGGGGAAAATGCAGAAATTCCCTTTATTTTTGGGCTAAAAAGAAGAAATTAACCATATTTTGAAGCAAAATTGCAGAAATTCTCATAATTTTCGGGCAAAAAGGCAGAAATTCTTATTTTGGGGCAAAAAGACAGTAAATCTCGTTTTTTCGTGAGCATAAAGTCAGAAATTTCCCTTATTTTGGGGCAAAATTGCAGAAATTTCCTTTACATTGGGGCAAAATTGCAGAAATTTCCCTTATTTTGAGTCAAAATTGCAGAAATTTCACTTATTTCAGAAAAAAGGCAGAAATTTTCTTATTTTGGGGCAAAAATGCAGAAATTTCTTTTATTTTGGTACAAAATTGCAGAAATTTTTCTTATTTTGGGGCAAAAAGGCAGAAATTCCCCATATTTTGGGACAAAAAGGAAGAAATTCCTGTTATTTTGAGATAAAAAGGCTGAAATTCCCCTTATTTTCAGGCAAAATGTCAGAAATTCCCCTTATTTTGGTGCAAAAAGACAGAAATTTTGTTTATTTTTAGGGAAAGGGCAGAAATTGCACTTATTTTGAGTCAAAAAGGCAGAAAATCCCCATATTTTGGGGCAAAAATGAAGAAATTTCCCTTTTTTATGGCAAAAAGGTAAACATTCCCTTTGTTTTCGGTCAAAAAGGCAGAAATTCCCCATATTTTGGAGCAAAATTGCAGAAATTCCCCTAATTTTGGAGCAAAAGGCAGAAATTCCCTTTATTTTGGGGCAAAAATCAGAAATTCCCCTTATTTTGGGACAAAATTTCAGAAATTTTCTTTATTTTGGGGCAAAATTGCCGGAATTTACCTTATTTTAGAACAAAATTACAGAAATTTCTCTTATTTGGTGCAAAATTGCAGAAATTTCTCTTATTTTCAGGTAAAAAGTCTGAAATTTTCTTTATTTTGGGCAAAAAGGGAGAAATTCCTTTTATTTTGGGGCAAAAAGGCAGAAATTCACCTTATTTTGGGGTAAAATTGCAGAAATTTCAAATATTTCAGGGCAAAATGGCAGAAATTCCCCTTATTTTGGGGCAAAAAGATGAAAACCCTAATTTTTGGCATAAATTGAAGAAATTACACTTATTTCGGGACAAAAAGCCAGAAATTCCAATTAATTTCGGGCAAAAAGGCAGAAATGACCCCTATTTTGGAGCAAAATTGCAGAAATTCCCCTAATATTGGTGCAAAAATGCAGAAATTAACTTTATTATGGGGCAAAAAGGCAGAAATTCTCCATATTTTGGTGCAAAAATCAGAAATTTCCCTCATTTTGAGGTAAAATTCTCAAATTCCCCAAATTTTAAAGCAAAAGGCAAAAATTTCCCTTATTTTGGGGCAAATTTGCAGAAATTTTACTTATTTCAGGGTAATAAGTCAGAAATTTTCCTGATTTTGAGGCAAAAAATACAGAAAATCCCTTTGTTTTGGGGGAAAAACAGAAATTCCACTTATTTAGAGGCAAAAAGGCAAAAGTTCCCCTTATTTTGGAGCAAAAATGAAGAAATTTCCCTTTTTTATGGCAAAAAGGTATGCATTTTTTATTTTTGGGCAAAAAGGCAGAAATTCCCCAAATTTTGGGGCAAAAGGCAGAAATTCCACTTATTTTGGGGCAAAATTGCAGAAATTTCCCTTATTTTGGGGCAAAATTGCAGAAATTTCACTTATTTTGGGGCAAAATTGCAGAAATTTCACTTATTTCAAGGTAATAAGTCAGAAATTCTCTTTATTTTGGGGCAAAAAATACAGAAATTTCCTTTGTTTTGGGGGAAAAATACAGAAATTCCACTTATTTACAGGCAAAGAAGCAGAAATTTCGCTTATTTTGGAGAAAAACTGAAATAATTTCCCTTTTTTATGGCAAAAAGGTATGCATTCTTCTCATTTTCGGGGAAACAGGCAGAAATTCCCCATATTTTGGGGCAAAAGGCAGAAATTCCCATTATTTTGGGGCAAAAAGGCACAAATTTAACTTATTTTTAGGCAAAATTGCAGAAATTTCATTTATTTCAGGGCAAAAAGTCAGAAATTCCCCTTATTTTGGGGCAAAAATCGGAAATTTCTTTTATTATGGTACAAAATTGAAGAAATTTTCCTTATTTTGGAACAAAAAGGCAGAAATTCCCCATATTTTGGGGCAAAAAGCAGAAATTCTTCTTATTTGAGGTAAAATGCAGAAATTCCCCTTATTTAGAGGTAAAATGCAGAAATTCCCCAAATATTGGGGGAAAATGCAGAAATTCCCTTTATTTTTGGGCTAAAAAGAAGAAATTAACCATATTTTGAAGCAAAATTGCAGAAATTCTCATAATTTTCGGGCAAAAAGGCAGAAATTCTTATTTTGGGGCAAAAAGACAGTAAATCTCGTTTTTTCGTGAGCATAAAGTCAGAAATTTCCCTTATTTTGGGGCAAAATTGCAGAAATTTCCTTTACATTGGGGCAAAATTGCAGAAATTTCCCTTATTTTGAGGCAAAATTGCAGAAATTTCACTTATTTCAGAAAAAAGGCAGAAATTTTCTTATTTTGGGGCAAAAATGCAGAAATTTCTTTTATTTTGGTACAAAATTGCAGAAATTTTTCTTATTTTGGGGCAAAAAGGCAGAAATTCCCCATATTTTGGGGCAAAAAGGAAGAAATTCCTGTTATTTTGAGATAAAAAGGCTGAAATTCCCCTTATTTTCAGGCAAAATGTCAGAAATTCCCCTTATTTTGGTGCAAAAAGACAGAAATTTTGTTTATTTTTAGGGAAAAGGCAGAAATTGCACTTATTTTGTGTCAAAAAGGCGGAAAATCCCCATATTTTGGGGCAAAAATGAAGAAATTTCCCTTTTTTATGGCAAAAAGGTAAACATTCCCTTTATTTTCGGGCAAAAAGGCAGAAATTCCCCATATTTTGGAGCAAAATTGCAGAAATTCCCCTAATTTTGGAGCAAAAGGCAGAAATTCCCTTTATTTTGGGGCAAAAATCAGAAATTCCCCTTATTTTGGGACAAAATTTCAGAAATTTTCTTTATTTTGGGGCAAAATTGCAGGAATTTACCTTATTTTAGAACAAAATTACAGAAATTTCTCTTATTTGGTGCAAAATTGCAGAAATTTCTCTTATTTTCAGGTAAAAAGTCTGAAATTTTCTTTATTTTGGGCAAAAAGGGAGAAATTCCTTTTATTTTGGGGCAAAAAGGCAGAAATTCCCCTTATTTTGGGGTAAAATTGCAGAAATTTCAAATATTTCAGGGCAAAATGGCAGAAATTCCCCTTATTTTGGGGCAAAAAGATGAAAACCCTAATTTTTGGCATAAATTGAAGAAATTACACTTATTTCGGGACAAAAAGCCAGAAATTCCAATTAATTTCGGGCAAAAAGGCAGAAATGACCCGTATTTTGGAGCAAAATTGCAGAAATTCCCCTAATATTGGTGCAAAAATGCAGAAATTAACTTTATTATGGGGCAAAAAGGCAGAAATTCTCCATATTTTGGTGCAAAAATCAGAAATTTCCCTCATTTTGAGGTAAAATTCTCAAATTCCCCAAATTTTAGGGCAAAAGGCAAAAATTTCCCTTATTTTGGGGCAAATTTGCAGAAATTTTACTTATTTCAGGGTAATAAGTCTGAAATTTTCCTGATTTTGAGGCAAAAAATACAGAAATTCCCTTTGTTTTGGGGGAAAAACAGAAATTCCACTTATTTAGAGGCAAAAAGGCAAAAGTTCCCCTTATTTTGGAACAAAAATGAAGAAATTTCCCTTTTTTATGGCAAAAAGGTATGCATTTTTTTATTTTTGGGCAAAAAGGCAGAAATTCCCCAAATTTTGGGGCAAAAGGCAGAAATTCCACTTATTTTGGGGCAAAATTGCAGAAATTTCCCTTATTTTGGGGCAAAATTGCAGAAATTTCACTTATTTTGGGGCAAAATTGCAGAAATTTCACTTATTTCAAGGTAATAAGTCAGAAATTCTCCTTATTTTGGGGCAAAAAAGACAGAAATTCCCTTTGTTTTGGGGGAAAAATACAGAAATTCCACTTATTTACAGGCAAAGAAGCAGAAATTTCGCTTATTTTGGAGAAAAAATGAAAAAATTTCCCTTTTTTATGGCAAAAAGGTATGCATTCTTCTCATTTTCGGGGAAACAGGCAGAAATTCCCCATATTTTGGGGCAAAAGGCAGAAATTCCCATTATTTTGGGGCAAAAATCAGAAATTTCTTTTATTATGGTACAAAATTGAAGAAATTTTCCTTATTTTGGAACAAAAAGGCAGAAATTCCCCATATTTTGGGGCAAAAGGCAGAAATTCTTCTTATTTTGAGGTAAAATGCAGAAATTCCCCTTATTTAGAGGTAAAATGCAGAAATTCCCCAAATATTGGGGGAAAATGCAGAAATTCCCTTTATTTTTGGGCTAAAAAGAAGAAATTAACCATATTTTGAAGCAAAATTGCAGAAATTCTC
This sequence comes from Micromys minutus, assembly GCF_963924665.1. Lineage (NCBI taxonomy): Eukaryota > Metazoa > Chordata > Mammalia > Rodentia > Muridae > Micromys > Micromys minutus. The sequence continues at coordinate 2,573,396 of NW_027667302.1, forward strand.
ATAATTTTCGGGCAAAAAGGCAGAAATTCTTATTTTGGGGCAAAAAGACAGTAAATCTCGTTTTTTCGTGAGCATAAAGTCAGAAATTTCCCTTATTTTGAGGCAAAATTGCAGAAATATCCTTTACATTGGGGCAAAATTGCAGAAATTTCCCTTATTTTGAGGCAAAATTGCAGAAATTTCACTTATTTCAGAAAAAAGGCAGAAATTTTCTTATTTTGGGGCAAAAATGCAGAAATTTCTTTTATTTTGGTACAAAATTGCAGAAATTTTTCTTATTTTGGGGCAAAAAGGCAGAAATTCCCCATATTTTGGGGCAAAAAGGAAGAAATTCCTGTTATTTTGAGATAAAAAGGCTGAAATTCCCCTTATTTTCGGGCAAAATGTCAGAAATTCCCCTTATTTTGGTGCAAAAAGACAGAAATTTTGTTTATTTTTAGGGAAAAGGCAGAAATTGCACTTATTTTGAGTCAAAAAGGCAGAAAATCCCCATATTTTGGGGCAAAAATGAAGAAATTTCCCTTTTTTATGGCAAAAAGGTAAACATTCCCTTAATTTTCGGGCAAAAAGGCAGAAATTCCCCATATTTTGGAGCAAAATTGCAGAAATTCCCCTAATTTTGGAGCAAAAGGCAGAAATTCCCTTTATTTTGGGGCAAAAATCAGAAATTCCCCTTATTTTGGGACAAAATTTCAGAAATTTTCTTTATTTTGGGGCAAAATTGCAGGAATTTACCTTATTTTAGAACAAAATTACAGAAATTTCTCTTATTTGGTGCAAAATTGCAGAAATTTCTCTTATTTTCAGGTAAAAAGTCTGAAATTTTCTTTATTTTGGGCAAAAAGGGAGAAATTCCTTTTATTTTGGGGCAAAAAGGCAGAAATTCCCCTTATTTTGGGGTAAAATTGCAGAAATTTCAAATATTTCAGGGCAAAATGGCAGAAATTCCCCTTCTTTTTGGGCAAAAAGATGAAAACCCTAATTTTTGGCATAAATTGAAGAAATTACACTTATTTCGGGACAAAAAGCCAGAAATTCCAATTAATTTTGGGCAAAAAGGCAGAAATGACCCGTATTTTGGAGCAAAATTGCAGAAATTCCCCTAATATTGGTGCAAAAATGCAGAAATTAACTTTATTATGGGACAAAAAGGCAGAAATTCTCCATATTTTGGTGCAAAAATCAGAAATTTCCCTCATTTTGAGGTAAAATTCTCAAATTCCCCAAATTTTAGGGCAAAAGGCAAAAATTTCCCTTATTTTGGGGCAAATTTGCAGAAATTTTACTTATTTCAGGGTAATAAGTCAGAAATTTTCCTGATTTTGAGGCAAAAAATACAGAAATTCCCTTTGTTTTGGGGGAAAAACAGAAATTCCACTTATTTAGAGGCAAAAAGGCAAAAGTTCCCCTTATTTTGGAGCAAAAATGAAGAAATATCCATTTTTTATGGCAAAAAGGTATGCATTTTTTTTAATTTTTGGGCAAAAAGGCAGAAATTCCCCAAATTTTGGGGCAAAAGGCAGAAATTCCACTTATTTTGGGGCAAAATTGCAGAAATTTCCCTTATTTTGGGGCAAAATTGCAGAAATTTCACTTATTTTGGGGCAAAATTGCAGAAATTTCACTTATTTCAAGGTAATAAGTCAGAAATTCTCCTTATTTTGGGGCAAAAAAACAGAAATTCCCTTTGTTTTGGGGGAAAAAGACAGAAATACCACTTATTTACAGGCAAAGAAGTAGAAATTTCGCTTATTTTGGAGAAAAAATGAAGAAATTTCCCTTTTTTATGGCAAAAAGGTATGCATTCTTCTCATTTTCGGGGAAACAGGCAGAAATTCCCCATATTTTGGGGCAAAAGGCAGAAATTCCCATTATTTTGGGGCAAAAAGGCACAAATTTAACTTATTTTTAGGCAAAATTGCAGAAATTTCATTTATTTCAGGGCAAAAAGTCAGAAATTACCCTTATTTTGGGGCAAAAATCAGAAATTTCTTTTATTATGGTACAAAATTGAAGAAATTTTCCTTATTTTGGAACAAAAAGGCAGAAATTCCCCATATTTTGGGGCAAAAGGCAGAAATTCTTCTTATTTTGAGGTAAAATGCAGAAATTCCCCTTATTTAGAGGTAAAATGCAGAAATTCCCCAAATATTGGGGGAAAATGCAGAAATTCCCTTTATTTTTGGGCTAAAAAGAAGAAATTAACCATATTTTGAAGCAAAATTGCAGAAATTCTCATAATTTTCGGGCAAAAAGGCAGAAATTCTTATTTTGGGGCAAAAAGACAGTAAATCTCGTTTTTTCGTGAGCATAAAGTCAGAAATTTCCCTTATTTTGAGGCAAAATTGCAGAAATATCCTTTACATTGGGGCAAAATTGCAGAAATTTCCCTTATTTTGAGGCAAAATTGCAGAAATTTCACTTATTTCAGAAAAAAGGCAGAAATTTTCTTATTTTGGGGCAAAAATGCAGAAATTTCTTTTATTTTGGTACAAAATTGCAGAAATTTTTCTTATTTTGGGGCAAAAAGGCAGAAATTCCCCATATTTTGGGGCAAAAAGGAAGAAATTCCTGTTATTTTGAGATAAAAAGGCTGAAATTCCCCTTATTTTCGGGCAAAATGTCAGAAATTCCCCTTATTTTGGTGCAAAAAGACAGAAATTTTGTTTATTTTTAGGGAAAAGGCAGAAATTGCACTTATTTTGAGTCAAAAAGGCGGAAAATCCCCATATTTTGGGGCAAAAATGAAGAAATTTCCCTTTTTTATGGCAAAAAGGTAAACATTCCCTTAATTTTCGGGCAAAAAGGCAGAAATTCCCCATATTTTGGAGCAAAATTGCAGAAATTCCCCTAATTTTGGAGCAAAAGGCAGAAATTCCCTTTATTTTGGGGCAAAAATCAGAAATTCCCCTTATTTTGGGACAAAATTTCAGAAATTTTCTTTTTTTTGGGGCAAAATTGCAGGAATTTACCTTATTTTAGAACAAAATTACAGAAATTTCTCTTATTTGGTGCAAAATTGCAGAAATTTCTCTTATTTTCAGGTAAAAAGTCTGAAATTTTCTTTATTTTGGGCAAAAAGGGAGATATTCCTTTTATTTTGGGGCAAAAATGCAGAAATTCCCCTTATTTTGGGGTAAAATTGCAGAAATTTCAAATATTTCAGGGCAAAATGGCAGAAATTCCCCTTCTTTTTGGGCAAAAAGATGAAAACCCTAATTTTTGGCATAAATTGAAGAAATTACACTTATTTCGGGACAAAAAGCCAGAAATTCCGATTAATTTTGGGCAAAAAGGCAGAAATGACCCGTATTTTGGAGCAAAATTGCAGAAATTCCCCTAATATTGGTGCAAAAATGCAGAAATTAACTTTATTATGGGGCAAAAAGGCAGAAATTCTCCATATTTTGGTGCAAAAATTAGAAATTTCCCTCATTTTGAGGTAAAATTCTCAAATTCCCCAAATTTTAGGGCAAAAGGCAAAAATTTCCCTTATTTTGGGGCAAATTTGCAGAAATTTTACTTATTTCAGGGTAATAAGTCAGAAATTTTCCTGATTTTGAGGCAAAAAATACAGAAATTCCCTTTGTTTTGGGGGAAAAACAGAAATTCCACTTATTTAGAGGCAAAAAGGCAAAAGTTCCCCTTATTTTGGAGCAAAAATGAAGAAATATCCCTTTTTTATGGCAAAAAGGTATGCATTTTTTTTATTTTTGGGCAAAAAGGCAGAAATTCCCCAAATTTTGGGGCAAAAGGCAGAAATTCCACTTATTTTGGGGCAAAATTGCAGAAATTTCCCTTATTTTGGGGCAAAATTGCAGAAATTTCACTTATTTTGGGGCAAAATTGCAGAAATTTCACTTATTTCAAGGTAATAAGTCAGAAATTCTCCTTATTTTGGGGCAAAAAAGACAGAAATTCCCTTTGTTTTGGGGGAAAAAGACAGAAATTCCACTTATTTACAGGCAAAGAAGCAGAAATTTCGCTTATTTTGGAGAAAAAATGAAAAAATTTCCTTTTTTATGGCAAAAAGGTATGCATTCTTCTCATTTTCGGGGAAACAGGCAGAAATTCCCCATATTTTGGGGCAAAAGGCAGAAATTCCCATTATTTTGGGGCAAAAAGGCACAAATTTAACTTATTTTTAGGCAAAATTGCAGAAATTTCATTTATTTCAGGGCAAAAAGTCAGAAATTACCCTTATTTTGGGGCAAAAATCAGAAATTTCTTTTATTATGGTACAAAATTGAAGAAATTTTCCTTATTTTGGAACAAAAAGGCAGAAATTCCCCATATTTTGGGGCAAAAGGCAGAAATTCTTCTTATTTTGAGGTAAAATGCAGAAATTCCCCTTATTTAGAGGTAAAATGCAGAAATTCCCCAAATATTGGGGGAAAATGCAGAAATTCCCTTTATTTTGGGGCTAAAAAGAAGAAATTAACCATATTTTGAAGCAAAATTGCAGAAATTCTCATAATTTTCGGGCAAAAAGGCAGAAATTCTTATTTTGGGGCAAAAAGACAGTAAATCTCGTTTTTTCGTGAGCATAAAGTCAGAAATTTCCCTTATTTTGGGGCAAAATTGCAGAAATTTCCTTTACATTGGGGCAAAATTGCAGAAATTTCCCTTATTTTGAGGCAAAATTGCAGAAATTTCACTTATTTCAGAAAAAAGGCAGAAATTTTCTTATTTTGGGGCAAAAATGCAGAAATTTCTTTTATTTTGGTACAAAATTGCAGAAATTTTTCTTATTTTGGGGCAAAAAGGCAGAAATTCCCCATATTTTGGGGCAAAAAGGAAGAAATTCCTGTTATTTTGAGATAAAAAGGCTGAAATTCCCCTTATTTTCGGGCAAAATGTCAGAAATTCCCCTTATTTTGGTGCAAAAAGACAAAAATTTTGTTTATTTTTAGGGAAAAGGCAGAAATTGCACTTCTTTTGAGTCAAAAAGGCGAAAAATCCCCATATTTTGGGGCAAAAATGAAGAAATTTCCCTTTTTTATGGCAAAAAGGTAAACATTCCCTTTATTTTCGGGCAAAAAGGCAGAAATTCCCCATATTTTGGGGCAAAAGGCACAAATTCCCATTATTTTGGGGCAAAAAGGCACAAATTTAACTTATTTTTAGGCAAAATTGCAGAAATTTCATTTATTTCAGGGCAAAAAGTCAGAAATTACCCTTATTTTGGGGCAAAAATCAGAAATTTCTTTTATTATGGTACAAAATTGAAGAAATTTTCCTTATTTTGTAACAAAAAGTCAGAAATTCCCCATATTTTGGGGCAAAAGGCAGAAATTCTTCTTATTTTGAGGTAAAATGCAGAAATTCCCCTTATTTAGAGGTAAAATGCAGAAATTCCCCAAATATTGGGGGAAAATGCAGAAATTCCCTTTATTTTTGGGCTAAAAAGAAGAAATTAACCATATTTTGAAGCAAAATTGCAGAAATTCTCATAATTTTCGGGCAAAAAGGCAGAAATTCTTATTTTGGGGCAAAAAGACAGTAAATCTCGTTTTTTCGGGAGCATAAAGTCAGAAATTTCCCTTATTTTGGGGCAAAATTGCAGAAATTTCACTTATTTTGGGGCAAAATTGCAGAAATTTCACTTATTTCAAGGTAATAAGTCAGAAATTCTCCTTATTTTGGGGCAAAAAAGACAGAAATTCCCTTTGTTTTGGGGGAAAAAGATAGAAATACCACTTATTTACAAGCAAAGAAGTAGAAATTTCGTTTATTTTGGAGAAAAAATGAAGAAATTTCCCTTTTTTATGGCAAAGAGTTATGCATTCTTCTCATTTTCGGCGAAACAGGCAGAAATTCCCCATATTTTGGGGCAAAAGGCAGAAATTCCCATTATTTTGGGGCAAAAAGGCACAAATTTAACTTATTTTTAGGCAAAATTGCAGAAATCTCATTTATTTCAGGGCAAAAAGTCAGAAATTCCCCTTATTTTGGGGCAAAAATCGGAAATTTCTTTTATTATGGTACAAAATTGAAGAAATTTTCCTTATTTTGGAACAAAAAGGCAGAAATTCCCCATATTTTGGGGCAAAAAGCAGAAATTCTTCTTATTTGAGGTAAAATGCAGAAATTCCCCTTATTTAGAGGTAAAATGCAGAAATTCCCCAAATATTGGGGGAAAATGCAGAAATTCCCTTTATTTTTGGGCTAAAAAGAAGAAATTAACCATATTTTGAAGCAAAATTGCAGAAATTCTCATAATTTTCGGGCAAAAAGGCAGAAATTCTTATTTTGGGGCAAAAAGACAGTAAATCTCGTTTTTTCGTGAGCATAAAGTCAGAAATTTCCCTTATTTTGGGGCAAAATTGCAGAAATTTCCTTTACATTGGGGCAAAATTGCAGAAATTTCCCTTATTTTGAGGCAAAATTGCAGAAATTTCACTTATTTCAGAAAAAAGGCAGAAATTTTCTTATTTTGGGGCAAAAATGCAGAAATTTCTTTTATTTTGGTACAAAATTGCAGAAATTTTTCTTATTTTGGGGCAAAAAGGCAGAAATTCCCCATATTTTGGGGCAAAAAGGAAGAAATTCCTGTTATTTTGAGATAAAAAGGCTGAAATTCCCCTTATTTTCAGGCAAAATGTCAGAAATTCCCCTTATTTTGGTGCAAAAAGACAGAAATTTTGTTTATTTTTAGGGAAAGGGCAGAAATTGCACTTATTTTGAGTCAAAAAGGCGGAAAATCCCCATATTTTGGGGCAAAAATGAAGAAATTTCCCTTTTTTATGGCAAAAAGGTAAACATTCCCTTTGTTTTCGGTCAAAAAGGCAGAAATTCCCCATATTTTGGAGCAAAATTGCAGAAATTCCCCTAATTTTGGAGCAAAAGGCAGAAATTCCCTTTATTTTGGGGCAAAAATCAGAAATTCCCCTTATTTTGGGACAAAATTTCAGAAATTTTCTTTATTTTGGGGCAAAATTGCCGGAATTTACCTTATTTTAGAACAAAATTACAGAAATTTCTCTTATTTGGTGCAAAATTGCAGAAATTTCTCTTATTTTCAGGTAAAAAGTCTGAAATTTTCTTTATTTTGGGCAAAAAGGGAGAAATTCCTTTTATTTTGGGGCAAAAAGGCAGAAATTCCCCTTATTTTGGGGTAAAATTGCAGAAATTTCAAATATTTCAGGGCAAAATGGCAGAAATTCCCCTTATTTTGGGGCAAAAAGATGAAAACCCTAATTTTTGGCATAAATTGAAGAAATTACACTTATTTCGGGACAAAAAGCCAGAAATTCCAATTAATTTCGGGCAAAAAGGCAGAAATGACCCGTATTTTGGAGCAAAATTGCAGAAATTCCCCTAATATTGGTGCAAAAATGCAGAAATTAACTTTATTATGGGGCAAAAAGGCAGAAATTCTCTATATTTTGGTGCAAAAATCAGAAATTTCCCTCATTTTGAGGTAAAATTCTCAAATTCCCCAAATTTTAGGGCAAAAGGCAAAAATTTCCCTTATTTTGGGGCAAATTTGCAGAAATTTTACTTATTTCAGGGTAATAAGTCAGAAATTTTCCTGATTTTGAGGCAAAAAATACAGAAATTCCCTTTGTTTTGGGGGAAAAACAGAAATTCCACTTATTTAGAGGCAAAAAGGCAAAAGTTCCCCTTATTTTGGAGCAAAAATGAAGAAATTTCCCTTTTTTATGGCAAAAAGGTATGCATTTTTTTATTTTTGGGCAAAAAGGCAGAAATTCCCCAAATTTTGGGGCAAAAGGCAGAAATTCCACTTATTTTGGGGCAAAATTGCAGAAATTTCCCTTATTTTGGGGCAAAATTGCAGAAATTTCACTTATTTCAAGGTAATAAGTCAGAAATTCTCTTTATTTTGGGGCAAAAAAGACAGAAATTTCCTTTGTTTTGGGGGAAAAATACAGAAATTCCACTTATTTACAGGCAAAGAAGCAGAAATTTCGCTTATTTTGGAGAAAAACTGAAATAATTTCCCTTTTTTATGGCAAAAAGGTATGCATTCTTCTCATTTTCGGGGAAACAGGCAGAAATTCCCCATATTTTGGGGCAAAAGGCAGAAATTCCCATTATTTTGGGGCAAAAAGGCACAAATTTAACTTATTTTTAGGCAAAATTGCAGAAATTTCATTTATTTCAGGGCAAAAAGTCAGAAATTCCCCTTATTTTGGGGCAAAAATCAGAAATTTCTTTTATTATGGTACAAAATTGAAGAAATTTTCCTTATTTTGGAACAAAAAGGCAGAAATTCCCCATATTTTGGGGCAAAAGGCAGAAATTCTTCTTATTTTGAGGTAAAATGCAGAAATTCCCCTTATTTAGAGGTAAAATGCAGAAATTCCCCAAATATTGGGGGAAAATGCAGAAATTCCCTTTATTTTTGGGCTAAAAAGAAGAAATTAACCATATTTTGAAGCAAAATTGCAGAAATTCTCATAATTTTCGGGCAAAAAGGCAGAAATTCTTATTTTGGGGCAAAAAGACAGTAAATCTCGTTTTTTCGTGAGCATAAAGTCAGAAATTTCCCTTATTTTGGGGCAAAATTGCAGAAATTTCCTTTACATTGGGGCAAAATTGCAGAAATTTCCCATATTTTGAGGCAAAATTGCAGAAATTTCACTTATTTCAGAAAAAAGGCAGAAATTTTCTTATTTTGGGGCAAAAATGCAGAAATTTCTTTTATTTTGGTACAAAATTGCAGAAATTTTTCTTATTTTGGGGCAAATAGGCAGAAATTCCCCATATTTTGGGGCAAAAAGGAAGAAATTCCTGTTATTTTGAGATAAAAAGGCTGAAATTCCCCTTATTTTCAGGCAAAATGTCAGAAATTCCCCTTATTTTGGTGCAAAAAGACAGAAATTTTGTTTATTTTTAGGGAAAAGGCAGAAATTGCACTTATTTTGAGTCAAAAAGGCGGAAAATCCCCATATTTTGGGGCAAAAATGAAGAAATTTCCCTTTTTTATGGCAAAAAGGTAAACATTCCCTTTATTTTCGGGCAAAAAGGCAGAAATTCCCCATATTTTGGAGCAAAATTGCAGAAATTCCCCTAATTTTGGAGCAAAAGGCAGAAATTCCCTTTATTTTTGGGCAAAAATCAGAAATTCCCCTTATTTTGGGACAAAATTTCAGAAATTTTCTTTATTTTGGGGCAAAATTGCCGGAATTTACCTTATTTTAGAACAAAATTACAGAAATTTCTCTTATTTGGTGCAAAATTGCAGAAATTTCTCTTATTTTCAGGTAAAAAGTCTGAAATTTTCTTTATTTTGGGCAAAAAGGGAGAAATTCCTTTTATTTTGGGGCAAAAAGGCAGAAATTCCCCTTATTTTGGGGTAAAATTGCAGAAATTTCAAATATTTCAGGGCAAAATGGCAGAAATTCCCCTTATTTTGGGGCAAAAAGATGAAAACCCTAATTTTTGGCATAAATTGAAGAAATTACACTTATTTCGGGACAAAAAGCCAGAAATTCCAATTAATTTCGGGCAAAAAGGCAGAAATGACCCGTATTTTGGAGCAAAATTGCAGAAATTCCCCTAATATTGGTGCAAAAATGCAGAAATTAACTTTATTATGGGGCAAAAAGGCAGAAATTCTCTATATTTTGGTGCAAAAATCAGAAATTTCCCTCATTTTGAGGTAAAATTCTCAAATTCCCCAAATTTTAGGGCAAAAGGCAAAAATTTCCCTTATTTTGGGGCAAATTTGCAGAAATTTTACTTATTTCAGGGTAATAAGTCAGAAATTTTCCTGATTTTGAGGCAAAAAATACAGAAATTCCCTTTGTTTTGGGGGAAAAACAGAAATTCCACTTATTTAGAGGCAAAAAGGCAAAAGTTCCCCTTATTTTGGAGCAAAAATGAAGAAATTTCCCTTTTTTATGGCAAAAAGGTATGCATTTTTTTATTTTTGGGCAAAAAGGCAGAAATTCCCCAAATTTTGGGGCAAAAGGCAGAAATTCCACTTATTTTGGGGCAAAATTGCAGAAATTTCCCTTATTTTGGGGCAAAATTGCAGAAATTTCACTTATTTTGGGGCAAAATTGCAGAAATTTCACTTATTTCAAGGTAATAAGTCAGAAATTCTCTTTATTTTGGGGCAAAAAAGACAGAAATTTCCTTTGTTTTGGGGGAAAAATACAGAAATTCCACTTATTTACAGGCAAAGAAGCAGAAATTTCGCTTATTTTGGAGAAAAACTGAAATAATTTCCCTTTTTTATGGCAAAAAGGTATGCATTCTTCTCATTTTCGGGGAAACAGGCAGAAATTCCCCATATTTTGGGGCAAAAGGCAGAAATTCCCATTATTTTGGGGCAAAAAGGCACAAATTTAACTTATTTTTAGGCAAAATTGCAGAAATTTCATTTATTTCAGGGCAAAAAGTCAGAAATTCCCCTTATTTTGGGGCAAAAATCAGAAATTTCTTTTATTATGGTACAAAATTGAAGAAATTTTCCTTATTTTGGAACAAAAAGGCAGAAATTCCCCATATTTTGGGGCAAAAGGCAGAAATTCTTCTTATTTTGAGGTAAAATGCAGAAATTCCCCTTATTTAGAGGTAAAATGCAGAAATTCCCCAAATATTGGGGGAAAATGCAGAAATTCCCTTTATTTTTGGGCTAAAAAGAAGAAATTAACCATATTTTGAAGCAAAATTGCAGAAATTCTCATAATTTTCGGGCAAAAAGGCAGAAATTCTTATTTTGGGGCAAAAAGACAGTAAATCTCGTTTTTTCGGGAGCATAAAGTCAGAAATTTCCCTTATTTTGGGGCAAAATTGCAGAAATTTCACTTATTTTGGGGCAAAATTGCAGAAATTTCCTTTACATTGGGGCAAAATTGCAGAAATTTCCCTTATTTTGAGGCAAAATTGCAGAAATTTCACTTATTTCAGAAAAAAGGCAGAAATTTTCTTATTTTGGGGCAAAAATGCAGAAATTTCTTTTATTTTGGTACAAAATTGCAGAAATTTTTCTTATTTTGGGGCAAAAATGCAGAAATTCCCCATATTTTGGGGCAAAAAGGAAGAAATTCCTGTTATTTTGAGATAAAAAGGCTGAAATTCCCCTTATTTTCAGGCAAAATGTCAGAAATTCCCCTTATTTTGGTGCAAAAAGACAGAAATTTTGTTTATTTTTAGGGAAAAGGCAGAAATTGCACTTATTTTGAGTCAAAAAGGCGGAAAATCCCAATATTTTGGGGCAAAAATGAAGAAATTTCCCTTTTTTATGGCAAAAAGGTAAACATTCCCTTTATTTTCGGGCAAAAAGGCAGAAATTCCCCATATTTTGGAGCAAAATTGCAGAAATTCCCCTAATTTTGGAGCAAAAGGCAGAAATTCCCTTTATTTTGGGGCAAAAATCAGAAATTCCCCTTATTTTGGGACAAAATTTCAGAAATTTTCTTTATTTTGGGGCAAAATTGCAGGAATTTACCTTATTTTAGAACAAAATTACAGAAATTTCTCTTATTTGGTGCAAAATTGCAGAAATTTCTCTTATTTTCAGGTAAAAAGTCTGAAATTTTCTTTATTTTGGGCAAAAAGGGAGAAATTCCTTTTATTTTGGGGCAAAAAGGCAGAAATTCCCCTTATTTTGGGGTAAAATTGCAGAAATTTCAAATATTTCAGGGCAAAATGGCAGAAATTCCCCTTATTTTGGGGCAAAAAGATGAAAACCCTAATTTTTGGCATAAATTGAAGAAATTACACTTATTTCGGGACAAAAAGCCAGAAATTCCAATTAATTTCGGGCAAAAAGGCAGAAATGACCCGTATTTTGGAGCAAAATTGCAGAAATTCCCCTAATATTGGTGCAAAAATGCAGAAATTAACTTTATTATGGGGCAAAAAGGCAGAAATTCTCCATATTTTGGTGCAAAAATCAGAAATTTCCCTCATTTTGAGGTAAAATTCTCAAATTCCCCAAATTTTAGGGCAAAAGGCAAAAATTTCCCTTATTTTGGGGCAAATTTGCAGAAATTTTACTTATTTCAGGGTAATAAGTCTGAAATTTTCCTGATTTTGAGGCAAAAAATACAGAAATTCCCTTTGTTTTGGGGGAAAAACAGAAATTCCACTTATTTAGAGGCAAAAAGGCAAAAGTTCCCCTTATTTTGGAACAAAAATGAAGAAATTTCCCTTTTTTATGGCAAAAAGTTATGCATTTTTTTATTTTTGGGCAAAAAGGCAGAAATTCCCCAAATTTTGGGGCAAAAGGCAGAAATTCCACTTATTTTGGGGCAAAATTGCAGAAATTTCCCTTATTTTGGGGCAAAATTGCAGAAATTTCACTTATTTTGGGGCAAAATTGCAGAAATTTCACTTATTTCAAGGTAATAAGTCAGAAATTCTCCTTATTTTGGGGCAAAAAAGACAGAAATTCCCTTTGTTTTGGGGGAAAAATACAGAAATTCCACTTATTTACAGGCAAAGAAGCAGAAATTTCGCTTATTTTGGAGAAAAAATGAAAAAATTTCCCTTTTTTATGGCAAAAAGTTATGCATTCTTCTCATTTTCGGGGAAACAGGCAGAAATTCCCCATATTTTGGGGCAAAAGGCAGAAATTCCCATTATTTTGGGGCAAAAATCAGAAATTTCTTTTATTATGGTACAAAATTGAAGAAATTTTCCTTATTTTGGAACAAAAAGGCAGAAATTCCCCATATTTTGGGGCAAAAGGCAGAAATTCTTCTTATTTTGAGGTAAAATGCAGAAATTCCCCTTATTTAGAGGTAAAATGCAGAAATTCCCCAAATATTGGGGGAAAATGCAGAAATTCCCTTTATTTTTGGGCTAAAAAGAAGAAATTAACCATATTTTGAAGCAAAATTGCAGAAATTCTCATAATTTTCGGGCAAAAAGGCAGAAATTCTTATTTTGGGGCAAAAAGACAGTAAATCTCGTTTTTTGGGAGCATAAAGTCAGAAATTTCCCTTATTTTGGGGCAAAATTGCAGAAATTTCCTTTACATTGGGGCAAAATTGCAGAAATTTCCCATATTTTGAGGCAAAATTGCAGAAATTTCACTTATTTCAGAAAAAAGGCAGAAATTTTCTTATTTTGGGGCAAAAATGCTGAAATTTCTTTTATTTTGGTACAAAATTGCAGAAATTTTTCTTATTTTGGGGCAAAAAGGCAGAAATTCCCCATATTTTGGGGCAAAAAGGAAGAAATTCCTGTTATTTTGAGATAAAAAGGCTGAAATTCCCCTTATTTTCAGGCAAAATGTCAGAAATTCCCCTTATTTTGGTGCAAAAAGACAGAAATTTTGTTTATTTTTAGGGGAAAGGCAGAAATTGCACTTATTTTGAGTCAAAAAGGCGGAAAATCCCCATATTTTGGGGCAAAAATGAAGAAATTTCCCTTTTTTATGGCAAAAAGGTAAACATTCCCTTTATTTTCGGGCAAAAAGGCAGAAATTCCCCATATTTTGGAGCAAAATTGCAGAAATTCCCCTAATTTTGGAGCAAAAGGCAGAAATTCCCTTTATTTTGGGGCAAAAATCAGAAATTCCCCTTATTTTGGGACAAAATTTCAGAAATTTTCTTTATTTTGGGGCAAAATTGCAGGAATTTACCTTATTTTAGAACAAAATTACAGAAATTTCTCTTATTTGGTGCAAAATTGCAGAAATTTCTCTTATTTTCAGGTAAAAAGTCTGAAATTTTCTTTATTTTGGGCAAAAAGGGAGAAATTCCTTTTATTTTGGGGCAAAAAGGCAGAAATTCCCCTTATTTTGGGGTAAAATTGCAGAAATTTCAAATATTTCAGGGCAAAATGGCAGAAATTCCCCTTATTTTGGGGCAAAAAGATGAAAACCCTAATTTTTGTCATAAATTGAAGAAATTACACTTATTTCGGGACAAAAAGCCAGAAATTCCAATTAATTTCGGGCAAAAAGGCAGAAATGACCCGTATTTTGGAGCAAAATTGCAGAAATTCCCCTAATATTGGTGCAAAAATGCAGAAATTAACTTTATTATGGGGCAAAAAGGCAGAAATTCTCCATATTTTGGTGCAAAAATCAGAAATTTCCCTCATTTTGAGGTAAAATTCTCAAATTCCCCAAATTTTAGGGCAAAAGGCAAAAATTTCCCTTATTTTGGGGCAAATTTGCAGAAATTTTACTTATTTCAGGGTAATAAGTCAGAAATTTTCCTTATTTTGAGGCAAAAAATACAGAAATTCCCTTTGTTTTGGGGGAAAAACAGAAATTCGACTTATTTAGAGGCAAAAAGGCAAAAGTTCCCCTTATTTTGGAACAAAAATGAAGAAATTTCCCTTTTTTATGGCAAAAAGGTATGCATTTTTTTATTTTTGGGCAAAAAGGCAGAAATTCCCCAAATTTTGGGGCAAAAGGCAGAAATTCCACTTATTTTGGGGCAAAATTGCAGAAATTTCCCTTATTTTGGGGCAAAATTGCAGAAATTTCACTTATTTTGGGGCAAAATTGCAGAAATTTCACTTATTTCAAGGTAATAAGTCAGAAATTCTCTTTATTTTGGGGCAAAAAAGACAGAAATTTCCTTTGTTTTGGGGGAAAAATACAGAAATTCCACTTATTTACAGGCAAAGAAGCAGAAATTTCGCTTATTTTGGAGAAAAACTGAAATAATTTCCCTTTTTTATGGCAAAAACGTATGCATTCTTCTCATTTTCGGGGAAACAGGCAGAAATTCCCCATATTTTGGGGCAAAAGGCAGAAATTCCCATTATTTTGGGGCAAAAAGGCACAAATTTAACTTATTTTTAGGCAAAATTGCAGAAATTTCATTTATTTCAGGGCAAAAAGTCAGAAATTCCCCTTATTTTGGGGCAAAAATCAGAAATTTCTTTTATTATGGTACAAAATTGAAGAAATTTTCCTTATTTTGGAACAAAAGGGCAGAAATTCCCCATATTTTGGGGCAAAAGGCAGAAATTCTTCTTATTTTGAGGTAAAATGCAGAAATTCCCCTTATTTAGAGGTAAAATGCAGAAATTCCCCAAATATTGGGGGAAAATGCAGAAATTCCCTTCATTTTTGGGCTAAAAAGAAGAAATTAACCATATTTTGAAGCAAAATTGCAGAAATTCTCATAATTTTCGGGCAAAAAGGCAGAAATTCTTATTTTGGGGCAAAAAGACAGTAAATCTCGTTTTTTCGTGAGCATAAAGTCAGAAATTTCCCTTATTTTGGGGCAAAATTGCAGAAATTTCACTTATTTTGGGGCAAAATTGCAGAAATTTCCTTTACATTGGGGCAAAATTGCAGAAATTTCCCTTATTTTGAGGCAAAATTGCAGAAATTTCACTTATTTCAGAAAAAAGGCAGAAATTTTCTTATTTTGGGGCAAAAATGCAGAAATTTCTTTTATTTTGGTACAAAATTGCAGAAATTTTTCTTATTTTGGGGCAAAAAGGCAGAAATTCCCCATATTTTGGGGCAAAAAGGAAGAAATTCCTGTTATTTTGAGATAAAAAGGCTGAAATTCCCCTTATTTTCAGGCAAAATGTCAGAAATTCCCCTTATTTTGGTGCAAAAAGACAGAAATTTTGTTTATTTTTAGGGGAAAAGCAGAAATTGCACTTATTTTGAGTCAAAAAGGCGGAAAATCCCCATATTTTGGGGCAAAAATGAAGAAATTTCCCTTTTTTATGGCAAAAAGGTAAACATTCCCTTTATTTTCGGGCAAAAAGGCAGAAATTCCCCATATTTTGGAGCAAAATTGCAGAAATTCCCCTAATTTTGGAGCAAAAGGCAGAAATTCCCTTTATTTTGGGGCAAAAATCAGAAATTCCCCTTATTTTGGGACAAAATTTCAGAAATTTTCTTTATTTTGGGGCAAAATTGCAGGAATTTACCTTATTTTAGAACAAAATTACAGAAATTTCTCTTATTTGGTGCAAAATTGCAGAAATTTCTCTTATTTTCAGGTAAAAAGTCTGAAATTTTCTTTATTTTGGGCAAAAAGGGAGAAATTCCTTTTATTTTGGGGCAAAAAGGCAGAAATTCCCCTTATTTTGGGGTAAAATTGCAGAAATTTCAAATATTTCAGGGCAAAATGGCAGAAATTCCCCTTATTTTGGGGCAAAAAGATGAAAACCCTAATTTTTGGCATAAATTGAAGAAATTACACTTATTTCGGGACAAAAAGCCAGAAATTCCAATTAATTTCGGGCAAAAAGGCAGAAATGACCCGTATTTTGGAGCAAAATTGCAGAAATTCCCCTAATATTGGTGCAAAAATGCAGAAATTAACTTTATTATGGGGCAAAAAGGCAGAAATTCTCCATATTTTGGTGCAAAAATCAGAAATTTCCCTCATTTTGAGGTAAAATTCTCAAATTCCCCAAATTTTAGGGCAAAAGGCAAAAATTTCCCTTATTTTGGGGCAAATTTGCAGAAATTTTACTTATTTCAGGGTAATAAGTCAGAAATTTTCCTTATTTTGAGGCAAAAAATACAGAAATTCCCTTTGTTTTGTGGGAAAAACAGAAATTCCACTTATTTAGAGGCAAAAAGGCAAAAGTTCCCCTTATTTTGGAACAAAAATGAAGAAATTTCCCTTTTTTATGGCAAAAAGGTATGCATTTTTTTATTTTTGGGCAAAAAGGCAGAAATTCCCCAAATTTTGGGGCAAAAGGCAGAAATTCCACTTATTTTGGGGCAAAATTGCAGAAATTTCCCTTATTTTGGGGCAAAATTGCAGAAATTTCACTTATTTTGGGGCAAAATTGCAGAAATTTCACTTATTTCAAGGTAATAAGTCAGAAATTCTCCTTATTTTGGGGCAAAAAAGACAGAAATTCCCTTTGTTTTGGGGGAAAAATACAGAAATTCCACTTATTTACAGGCAAAGAAGCAGAAATTTCGCTTATTTTGGAGAAAAAATGAAAAAATTTCCCTTTTTTATGGCAAAAAGGTATGCATTCTTCTCATTTTCGGGGAAACAGGCAGAAATTCCCCATATTTTGGGGCAAAAGGCAGAAATTCCCATTATTTTGGGGCAAAAATCAGAAATTTCTTTTATTATGGTACAAAATTGAGGAAATTTTCCTTATTTTGGAACAAAAAGGCAGAAATTCCCCATATTTTGGGGCAAAAGGCAGAAATTCTTCTTATTTTGAGGTAAAATGCAGAAATTCCCCTTATTTAGAGGTAAAATGCAGAAATTCCCCAAATATTGGGGGAAAATGCAGAAATTCCCTTTATTTTTGGGCTAAAAAGAAGAAATTAACCATATTTTGAAGCAAAATTGCAGAAATTCTCATAATTTTCGGGCAAAAAGGCAGAAATTCTTATTTTGGGGCAAAAAGACAGTTAATCTCGTTTTTTGGGAGCATAAAGTCAGAAATTTCCCTTATTTTGGGGCAAAATTGCAGAAATTTCCTTTACATTGGGGCAAAATTGCAGAAATTTCCCATATTTTGAGGCAAAATTGCAGAAATTTCACTTATTTCAGAAAAAAGGCAGAAATTTTCTTATTTTGGGGCAAAAATGCTGAAATTTCTTTTATTTTGGTACAAAATTGCAGAAATTTTTCTTATTTTGGGGCAAAAAGGCAGAAATTCCCCATATTTTGGGGCAAAAAGGAAGAAATTCCTGTTATTTTGAGATAAAAAGGCTGAAATTCCCCTTATTTTCAGGCAAAATGTCAGAAATTCCCCTTATTTTGGTGCAAAAAGACAGAAATTTTGTTTATTTTTAGGGAAAAGGCAGAAATTGCACTTATTTTGAGTCAAAAAGGCGGAAAATCCCCATATTTTGGGGCAAAAATGAAGAAATTTCCCTTTTTTATGGCAAAAAGGTAAACATTCCCTTTATTTTCGGGCAAAAAGGCAGAAATTCCCCATATTTTGGAGCAAAATTGCAGAAATTCCTCTAATTTTGGAGCAAAAGGCAGAAATTCCCTTTATTTTGGGGCAAAAATCAGAAATTCCCCTTATTTTGGGACAAAATTTCAGAAATTTTCTTTATTTTGGGGCAAAATTGCCGGAATTTACCTTATTTTAGAACAAAATTACAGAAATTTCTCTTATTTGGTGCAAAATTGCAGAAATTTCTCTTATTTTCAGGTAAAAAGTCTGAAATTTTCTTTATTTTGGGCAAAAAGGGAGAAATTCCTTTTATTTTGGGGCAAAAAGGCAGAAATTCCCCTTATTTTGGGGTAAAATTGCAGAAATTTCAAATATTTCAGGGCAAAATGGCAGAAATTCCCCTTATTTTGGGGCAAAAAGATGAAAACCCTAATTTCTGGCATAAATTGAAGAAATTACACTTATTTCGGGACAAAAAGCCAGAAATTCCAATTAATTTCGGGCAAAAAGGCAGAAATGACCCGTATTTTGGAGCAAAATTGCAGAAATTCCCCTAATATTGGTGCAAAAATGCAGAAATTAACTTTATTATGGGGCAAAAAGGCAGAAATTCTCTATATTTTGGTGCAAAAATCAGAAATTTCCCTCATTTTGAGGTAAAATTCTCAAATTCCCCAAATTTTAGGGCAAAAGGCAAAAATTTCCCTTATTTTGGGGCAAATTTGCAGAAATTTTACTTATTTCAGGGTAATAAGTCAGAAATTTTCCTGATTTTGAGGCAAAAAATACAGAAATTCCCTTTGTTTTGGGGGAAAAACAGAAATTCCACTTATTTAGAGGCAAAAAGGCAAAAGTTCCCCTTATTTTGGAGCAAAAATGAAGAAATTTCCCTTTTTTATGGCAAAAAGGTATGCATTTTTTTATTTTTGGGCAAAAAGGCAGAAATTCCCCAAATTTTGGGGCAAAAGGCAGAAATTCCACTTATTTTGGGGCAAAATTGCAGAAATTTCCCTTATTTTGGGGCAAAATTGCAGAAATTTCACTTATTTTGGGGCAAAATTGCAGAAATTTCACTTATTTCAAGGTAATAAGTCAGAAATTCTCTTTATTTTGGGGCAAAAAAGACAGAAATTTCCTTTGTTTTGGGGGAAAAATACAGAAATTCCACTTATTTACAGGCAAAGAAGCAGAAATTTCGCTTATTTTGGAGAAAAACTGAAATAATTTCCCTTTTTTATGGCAAAAAGGTATGCATTCTTCTCATTTTCGGGGAAACAGGCAGAAATTCCCCATATTTTGGGGCAAAAGGCAGAAATTCCCATTATTTTGGGGCAAAAAGGCACAAATTTAACTTATTTTTAGGCAAAATTGCAGAAATTTCATTTATTTCAGGGCAAAAAGTCAGAAATTCCCCTTATTTTGGGGCAAAAATCAGAAATTTCTTTTATTATGGTACAAAATTGAAGAAATTTTCCTTATTTTGGAACAAAAAGGCAGAAATTCCCCATATTTTGGGGCAAAAGGCAGAAATTCTTCTTATTTTGAGGTAAAATGCAGAAATTCCCCTTATTTAGAGGTAAAATGCAGAAATTCCCCAAATATTGGGGGAAAATGCAGAAATTCCCTTTATTTTTGGGCTAAAAAGAAGAAATTAACCATATTTTGAAGCAAAATTGCAGAAATTCTCATAATTTTTGGGCAAAAAGGCAGAAATTCTTATTTTGGGGCAAAAAGACAGTAAATCTCGTTTTTTCGGGAGCATAAAGTCAGAAATTTCCCTTATTTTGGGGCAAAATTGCAGAAATTTCACTTATTTTGGGGCAAAATTGCAGAAATTTCCTTTACATTGGGGCAAAATTGCAGAAATTTCCCTTATTTTGAGGCAAAATTGCAGAAATTTCACTTATTTCAGAAAAAAGGCAGAAATTTTCTTATTTTGGGGCAAAAATGCAGAAATTTCTTTTATTTTGGTACAAAATTGCAGAAATTTTTCTTATTTTGGGGCAAAAAGGCAGAAATTCCCCATATTTTGGGGCAAAAAGGAAGAAATTCCTGTTATTTTGAGATAAAAAGGCTGAAATTCCCCTTATTTTCAGGCAAAATGTCAGAAATTCCCCTTATTTTGGTGCAAAAAGACAGAAATTTTGTTTATTTTTAGGGGAAAGGCAGAAATTGCACTTATTTTGAGTCAAAAAGGCGGAAAATCCCCATATTTTGGGGCAAAAATGAAGAAATTTCCCTTTTTTATGGCAAAAAGGTAAACATTCCCTTTATTTTCGGGCAAAAAGGCAGAAATTCCCCATATTTTGGAGCAAAATTGCAGAAATTCCCCTAATTTTGGAGCAAAAGGCAGAAATTCCCTTTATTTTGGGGCAAAAATCAGAAATTCCCCTTATTTTGGGACAAAATTTCAGAAATTTTCTTTATTTTGGGGCAAAATTGCAGGAATTTACCTTATTTTAGAACAAAATTACAGAAATTTCTCTTATTTGGTGCAAAATTGCAGAAATTTCTCTTATTTTCAGGTAAAAAGTCTGAAATTTTCTTTATTTTGGGCAAAAAGGGAGAAATTCCTTTTATTTTGGGGCAAAAAGGCAGAAATTCCCCTTATTTTGGGGTAAAATTGCAGAAATTTCAAATATTTCAGGGCAAAATGGCAGAAATTCCCCTTATTTTGGGGCAAAAAGATGAAAACCCTAATTTTTGGCATAAATTGAAGAAATTACACTTATTTCGGGACAAAAAGCCAGAAATTCCAATTAATTTCGGGCAAAAAGGCAGAAATGACCCGTATTTTGGAGCAAAATTGCAGAAATTCCCCTAATATTGGTGCAAAAATGCAGAAATTAACTTTATTATGGGGCAAAAAGGCAGAAATTCTCCATATTTTGGTGCAAAAATCAGAAATTTCCCTCATTTTGAGGTAAAATTCTCAAATTCCCCAAATTTTAGGGCAAAAGGCAAAAATTTCCCTTATTTTGGGGCAAATTTGCAGAAATTTTACTTATTTCAGGGTAATAAGTCAGAAATTTTCCTTATTTTGAGGCAAAAAATACAGAAATTCCCTTTGTTTTGGGGGAAAAACAGAAATTCCACTTATTTAGAGGCAAAAAGGCAAAAGTTCCCCTTATTTTGGAGCAAAAATGAAGAAATTTCCCTTTTTTATGGCAAAAAGGTATGCATTCTTTTTATTTTTGGGCAAAAAGGCAGAAATTCCCCAAATTTTGGGGCAAAAGGCAGAAATTCCACTTATTTTGGGGCAAAATTGCAGAAATTTCCCTTATTTTGGGGCAAAATTGCAGAAATTTCACTTATTTTGGGGCAAAATTGCAGAAATTTCACTTATTTCAAAGAAAAAAAGCAGAAATTTTTCTTATTTTTGGGCAAAAATGCAGAAATTCCTAATATTTTGTGCCAAAATTAGAAATTCCCATTATTTTGAGGTAAAAAGTCTGAAATTCCCCTGATTTGGGGGCAAAAAGGCAGAAATTTCCCTTATATTGGGGCAAAATTTCAAAAATTTCACTTATTTCAGGGTAATAAGTCAGCAATTTTTCTTATTTTGGGGCAAAAAAGACAGAAATTTCTTTTGTTTTGGGGGAAAAAGAAAGAAATTCCACTTATTTAGAGGCAAAAAAGCATAAATTCCCCTTATTTTGGAGCAAAAATGAAGAAATTTCCCTTTTTTATGGCAAAAAGGTATGCATTCTTCTCATTTTCGGGGAAACAGGCAGAAATTCCCCATATTTTGGGGCAAAAGGCAGAAATTCCCATTATTTTGGGGCAAAAAGGCACTAATTTAACTTATTTTTGGGCAAAATTGCAGAAATTTCATTTATTTCAGGGCAAAAAGTCAGAAATTCCCCTTATTTTGGGGCAAAAAGCAGAAATTTCTTTTATTATGGTACAAAATTGAAGAAATTTTCCTTATTTTGGAACAAAAAGGCAGAAATTCCCCATATTTAGGGGCAAAAGGCAGAAATTCTTCTTATTTTGAGGTAAAATGCAGAAATTCCCCTTATTTAAAGGTAAAATGCAGAAATTCCCCAAATATTGGGGGAAAATGCAGAAATTCCCTTTATTTTGGGGCTAAAAGGAAGAAGTTAACCGTATTTTGAAGCAAAATTGCAGAAATTCTCATAATTTTTGGGCAAAAAAGCAGAAATTCTCCTTATTTTGAGGCAAAAAGACAGAAAATCTCCTTTTTTCGAGAGCAAACAGTCAGAAATTCCCCTTATTTTGGGGCAAAAAGCAGAAATTTCTTTTATTATGGTACAAAATTGAAGAAATTTTTTTTTATTTTGGAACAAAAAGGCAGAAATTCCCCATATTTTGGGGCAAAAGCAGAAATTCTTCTTATTTTGAGGTAAAATGCAGAAATTCCCCTTTATTTAAAGGTAAAATGCAAAAATTCCCCAAATATTGGGGGAAAATGCAGAAATTCCCTTTATTTTGGGGCTAAAAGGCAGAAATTAACCGTATTTTAAAGCAAAATTGCAGAAATTCTCATAATTTTTGGGCAAAAATGCAGAAATTCTCCTTATTTTGAGGCAAAAAGACAGAAAATCTCCTTTTTCGAGAGCAAACAGTCAGAAATTCCCCTTATTTTGGGGCAAAATGGCAGAAATTTTTTTTACATTGGGTCAAAATTGCAGAAATTTCCTTTATTTTGGGGCAAAAAGGCAGAAATTCCCATTATTTTTGGGCAAAAAGGCAGAAATTCACCTTATTTTGTGGTAAAATTGCAAAATTTCACATATTTCATGGCAAAAAGGCAGAAATTTCCCTTATTTTGGGGCAAAATTGCAGAAATTTCACTTATTTCAGGGTAATAAGTCAGAAATTACCATTATTTTGGGGCAAAAATACAGAAATTCCCTTTGTTTTGAGGGAAAATTGCAGAAATTCCACTTATTTAGAGGAAAAAATGCAGAAATTCCCTTTAATTTGTAGCAAAAATGAAGAAATTTCTCTTTTTTATGGCAAAAAGTTATGTATTCCCCTTATTTTCGGGCAAAAAGGCAGAAATTCCCCGTATTTTGGAGCAAAATTGCAAATATTCCCCTAATTGTGGGGCAAAAAGGCAGAAATTCCCTATATGGTGGGGAAAAAAGACAGAAATTCTCCTTATTTTGGGGCAAAACTCAGAAATTTCACTTATTTTGGGGCAAAAATCTAGAAATTTCCCTTATTTTGGAGCAAAATTACAGAAATTCCACTTATTTTGGGGCAAAATTGCAGAAATTTCACTTATTTCAGGAAAAAAAGGCAGAAATTTTCCTTATTTTGGGGCAAACATGCAGAAATTCTTAATAATTTGTGACAAAAATGCAGAAATTCCCTTTATTTTGAGGTAAAAAGGCTGAAATTCCTTTTATTTGGAAGCAAAAAGGGAGAAATTTCCCTTATTTTTTGGAAGAAGGCAGAAATTTCTTTTATTTTGGGGCAAAATTGCAGAAATTTCACTTATTTCAGGGCATAATTCAAAAATTCCTTTTATTTTGGGGCAAAAACACAAAAATTCCTTTTATTTTTGTGTAAAAGAGCAGAAATTTCAATTATTTTGAGGTAAAAAGGCAGAAATTCCTCTTATTTTGGGGCAAAAATGAAGAAATTTTCCTTTTTTGTGGCAAAAGGTATACATTCCCCTTACTTTCGGGATAAAAAGCAGAAATTCCCCGTATTTTCAAGCAAAATTGCAGAAATTCTCATAATTTTCGGGCAAAAAAGCAGAAATTCTCCTTATCTTGGGGCAAAAAGAAAGAAAATCTTTTTTCGGGAGGAAAAACAGTCAGAAATTCCCCTTATTTTGGGGAAAAATTGCAGAAATTTCACTTATTTCAGGGTAATAAGTCAGAAATTCCCCTTATTTTGGGGCAAAAAAGACAGAAATTCCCATTGTTTTTGGGGGAAAAAGACAGAAATTCCACTTATTTAGAGGCAAAAAGGCAGAAATTCCCCTTATTTTGGAGCAAAAATGAAGAAATTTCCCTTTTTATGCCAAAAAGGTATGCATTCCCATTATTTTCAGGCAAAAAGGCAGAAATTCCTCGTATTTTGGAGCAAAATTGCAGAAATTCCCCTAATTTTGGAGCAAAAGGCACAAATTCCCTTTAATTTGGGGCAAAAATAAGAAATTTTCCTTATTTGGGGCAAAATTGCAGAAATTTCACTTATTTTCAGGTAAAAAGGCTGTAATTTCATTTATTTTGGGGCAAAAAGGGAGAAATTCCCTTTGTTTTGGGGCAAAATTGAAGACCTTTCCCTTATTATGTGGAAAAATTGCAGAAATTTCCTTTATTTTAGGGCAAAATTGCAAAAATTTCACTTATTTCAGAAAAAAAAGCAAAAATTTTTCTTATTTTGGGGCAAAAAGGCAGAAATTACCATTATTTTGGGGCAAAAAGGCATAAATTCACCTTGTTTTGGGGTAAAATTGAAGAAATTTCACATATTTCAGGGCAAAAATGCAGAAATTTCCCTTATTTAGGGGCAAAATTGCAGAAATTTTAATTATTTTAGGGTAATAAGTCAGAAAGTCCCCTTATTTTGGGGCAAAAAGACAGAAATTCTCTTTGTTTTAAGGGAAAAGGACAGAAATTCCACTTATTTAGAGGCAAAAAGGCAGAAATTCCCCTTATTTTGGAGCACAAATGAAGAAATTTCTTTTTTTATGGCAAAAAGTTAGGCATTCCACTTATTTTCGGGCATAAAGACAGAAATTCCCTGTATTTTGGAGCAAAATTGCAGAAATTCCTCTAATTGTGGGGCAAAAATGCAGAAATTCCCTATATGTTGGGGCAAAAAGAGAGAAATTCTCCTTATTTTGGGGCAAAACTCAGAAATTCCAATTATTTTGGGGCAAAATTCCAGAAATTTCCCTTATTTTGGGGCAACATTGCAGAAATTTCTATTATTTTGGGGCAAAATTACAGAAATTTCACTTATTTCAGAGAAAAAAAGCAAAAATTTTTCTTATTTTGGGGCAAAAAGGCAGAAATTCCCATTATTTTGGGGCAAAAATGCAGAAATTCACCTTATTTTGGGGTAAAATTGAAAAAATTTCATATATTTCAAGGCAAAAAAGCAGAAATTTCCCTTATTTTGGGACAAAATTGCAGAAATTTCCTTTATTTTGGGGCAAAATTGCAGAAATTTCACTTATTTCAGGGAAAAAAGGCAGAAATTTTCCTTATTTTAGGGCAAAAATGCAGAAATTCTTAATATTTTGTTGCAAAAATGCAGAAATTCCCCTTATTTTGAGGTAAAAAGGCTGAAATTCCTCTTATTTGAGAGCAAAAATGCATAAATTTCCATTATTTTGGGGCAAAAAGATAGAAATTCCCCTTATTTTGTGGCAAAAAGGCAAAAATTTCTTTTATTTTGTGGTAAAATTGCAGAAATATCACTTATTTCAGAGCATAATTCAAAAATTCCTTTTATTTTGGGGCAAAAAGACAGAAATTCCATTTAGTTTTGGGTAAAAAGGAAGAAATTTCACTTATTTTTAGGTAAAAGGCAGAAATTCCTCTTATTCTGGGGCAAAAATGAAGAAATTTCCCTTTTTTGTCGCAAAAGGTATACATTCCCCTTACTTTCGGGATAAAAAGTAGAAATTCCCCGTATTTTGAAGCAAAATTGCAGAAATTCTCATAATTTTCGGGCAAAAAACCAGAAATTTTCCTAATTTTGGGGCAAAAAGACAGAAAATCTCCTTTTTTTGGCAGCAAACAGTCAAAAATTCCTATTATTCTGGGGCAAAATTCAGAAATTTCCTTTACATTGGTGCAAAATTGCAGAAATTTCCTTTATTTTGGGGCAAAATTGCAGAAATTTCACTTATTTCAGGGTAATAAGTCAGAAATTTCCCTTATTTTGGGGCAAAAAAACCAGAAATTTTCTTTGTTTTGGAAGAAAAAGACAGAAATACCACTTATTTAGAGGCAAAAAGTCAGAAATTCCCCTTATCTTGGAGCAAAAATGAAAAAATTTCCCTTTTTATGGCAAAAAGGTATGCATCACCATTATTTTCAGGCAAAAAGGCAGAAATTCCCTGTATTTTGGAGCAATATTGCAGAAATTCCCCTAATTTTGGAGCAAAAGGCAGAAATTCCTTTATTTTGGGGTAAATATCAGAAATTCCCCATATTTTGTGGCAAAATTCAAGAAATTTCCTTTATTTTGGGGCAAAATTGCAGGAATTTGCATTATTTTGGGGCAAAATTGCAGAAATTTCCCTTATTTGGGGCAAAATTGCAGAAATTTCACTTATTTTCAGGTAAAAAGGCTGAAATTTCCTTTATTTTGGGGCAAAAAGGAAGAAATTCCCCTTATTTTGGGGGCAAAATTGCAGAAATTTTACTTATTTCAGCGAAATAATGCAAAAATTTTTCTTATTTTGGGGCAAAAAGGCAGAAATTCCTATTATTTTGGGGCAAAAAGGCAGAAATTCACCTTATTTTTGGGTAAAATTGCAGAAATTTCACATATTTCAGGGCAAAAAGGCAAAAATTTCCCTTATTTTGGGGCAAAATTGCAGAAATTTCACTTATTTCAGGGTAATAAGTCAGAAATTCACCTTATTTTGGGGCAAAAAAGACAGAAATTCCCTTTGTTTTGGGGGAAAATTGCAGAAATTCCACTTATTTAGAGGAAAAAAGGCAGAAATTCCCCTTATTTAGGAGCAAAAATTAAGAAATTTTCCTTGTTTATGGCAAAAAGTTATGCATTCCCCTTATTTTCGGGCAAAAACGCAGAAATTTCCCGGATTTTGGAGCAAAATTGCAGAAATTCCCCTAATTGTGGGGCAAAAATGCAGAAATTCCCTATATGGTGGAGCAAAAAACAGAAATTCTCCTTATTTTGGGGCAAAACTCAGAAATTCCACTTATTTGGGGGCAAAATTCCAGAAATTTTTCTTATTTTGGAGCAAAATTGCAGAAATTTCACTTATTTTGGGGCAAAATTGCAGAAATTTCACTTATTTCAGGGAAAAAAGGCAGAAATTTTCCTTATTTTGGGGCAAAAATGCAGACATTTCCCTTATTATGGGGAAAAATTGCAGAAATTTCCCTTAATTTAGGGCAAAATTGCAGATATTTCACTTATTTCAGAAACAAAAGCAAAAATTTTTCTTATATTGGGGCAAAAAGGCAGAAATTCCCATTATTTTCAGGCACAAAGGCAGGAATTCACCTTATTTTGGGGTAAAATTGAAGAAATTTCACATATTTCAGGGCAAAAAGGCAGAAATTTCCCTTATTTTGGGGCAAAATTGCAGAAATTTCACTTGTTTCAGGGTAATAAGTCAGAAATTCCCATTATTTTGGGGCAAAAAAGACAGAAATTCTATTTCTTTTGGGGGAAAATTGCAGAAATTCCACTTATTTAGAGGAAAAAAGGCAGAAATTCCCTTTAATTTGGAGCAAAAATGAAGAAATTTCCCTTTTTTATGGCCAAAAGGTATGCATTCCCATTATTTTCAGGCAAAAAGGCAGAAATTCCCTATATGTTGAGGCAAAAAAAGAGAAATTCTCCTTATTTTGTGACAAAACTCAGAAATTCCACTTATTTTGGGGCAAAATTCCAGAAATTTCCCTTATTTTTGGGCAAAATTGCAGAAATTTCACTTATTTCAGAGAAAAAAAGCAAAAATTTTTCTTATTTTGGGGCAAAAAGGCAGAAATTCCCATTATTTTGAAGAAAAAAGGCAGAAATTCACCTTATTTTGGGGTAAAATTGAAGAAAGTTCACATATTTCAGAGCAAAAAGGCAGAAATTTCCCTTATTTTGGGGCAAAATTGCAGAAATTTCACATATTTCAGGGCATAATTTAAAAATTCCTTTTATTTTGGGGCAAAAAAACAGAAATTCCGTTTATTTTGGGTTAAAAAGGCAGAAATTGCTCTTAATTTGAGGTAAAAAGGCAGAAATTCCTCTTATTTGGGGCAAAAATGAAGAAATTTCCCTTTTTTGTGGCAAAAGGTATACATTCCCCTTACTTTCGGGATAAAAAGCAGAAATTCCCCGTATTTTGAAGCAAAATTGCAGAAATTCTCATAATTTTCGAGCAAAAAGGCAGAAATTCTCCTTATTTTGGGGCAAAAAGACAGAAAATCTACTTTTTTCGGGAGCAAACAGTAAGAAATTCCCCTTATTTTGGGGCAAAATTGCAGAAATTTCCTTTACATTGGGGCAAAATTGCAGAAATTGCCCTTATTTTGGTGAAAAATTGCAGAAATTTCACTTATTTCAGGGTAATAAGTCAAAAATTCCCCTTATTTTTGGGGCAAAAAAGACAGAAATTTCCTTTGTTTTGTGGGAAAAAGACAGAAATTCCACTTATTTAGAGGCAAAAAGGCAGAAATTAACCTTATTTTGGAGCAAAAATGAAAAAATTTCCCTTTTTATGGTAAAAAGGTATGCATTCCCATTATTTTCAGGCAAAAAGGCAGAAATTTTCCGTATTTTGGACCAAAATTGCAGAAATTCCCCTAATTTTGGGGCAAAAGGCAGAAATTCCCTTTATTTTGGGGCAAAAATCAGAAATTCCCCTTATTTTGGGGCAAAATTGCAGAAATTTCACTTATTTCAGTGTAATAAGTCAAAAATTCCCCTTATTTTGGGGCAAAAAAGACAGAAATTCCCATTGTTTTTGGGGGAAAAAGACAGAAATTCCACTTATTTAGAGGCAAAAAGGCAGAAATTCCCCTTATTTTGGAGCAAAAATGAAGAAATTTCCCTTTTTTATGGCAAAAGGGAATGCATTCCCATTATTTTCAGGCAAAAAGGCAGAAATTCCCTGTATTTTGGAGCAAAATTGCAGAAATTTCCCTAATTGTGGGGCAAAAAGGCAGAAATTCCCTATATGGTGGGGAAATAAGACAGATATTGTCCTTATTTTGGGGCAAAACTCAGAAATTCCACTTATTTTGAGGCAAAATTCCAGAAATTTCCTTTATTTTGGAGCAAAATTGCAGAAATTGCACTTATTTTGGGGCAAAATTGAAGAAATTTCACTTATTTTAGGGGAAAAAGGCAGAAATTTTTCTTATTTTGGGGCAAAAATGCAGAAATTCTTAAGATTTTGTGGCAAAAATCCAGAAATTTCCTTTATTTTGAGGTATAAAGGCTGAAATTCCTTTTATTTGGGGGCAAAAAGGCAGAAATTTCCCTTATTTTGGGGCAAAAAGACAGAAATTCCCCTTATTGTGTGGCTAAAACGCAAAAATTTCTTTTATTTTGGGGCAAAATTGCAGAAATTTCACTTATTTCAGGGCATAATTTAAAAATTTCTTTTATTTTGGGGCAAAAAGACAGAAATTCCATTTATTTTTGGGTAAAAAGGCAGAAATTTCTCTTATTTAGAGGTAAAAAGGCAGAAATTCCTCTTATTTTGGGGCAAAAATGAAGAAATTTCCCTTTGTTGTGGCAAAAGGTATACATTCCTCTTACTTTCGGGATAAAAAGCAGAAATTCCCCGTATTATGAAGCAAAATTGCAGAAATTCTCATAATTTTCGGGCAAAAAACCAGAAATTCTCCTCGTTTTGCGACAAAAAGGCAGAAAATCTTCTTTTTTCGGCAGCAAACAGTCAGAAATTCCCTTTACTTTGGGGCAAAATTGCAGAAATTTCCTTTACATTGGTGAAAAATTGCAGAAATTCCCTTTATTTTGGGGTAAAAATCAGAAATTCCCTTTATTTTGAGGCAAAATTCCAGAAATTTCTTTTTTTGGGGGCAAAATTACAGGAATTTACCTCATTTTGGGGCTAAATTGCAGAAATTTCCTTTATTTGGGGCAAAATTGCAGAAATTTCACTTATTTCAGATTAAAAAAGCAAAAGTTTTTTTCTTATTTTGGGGCAAAAAGGCAGAAATTCCCATTATTTTGGGGCAAAATTGCAGAAATTTCACTTATTTCAGGGCATAATTCAAAAATTCCTTTTATTTTGGGGCAAAAAGTCAGAAATTCCATTTATTTTTGTGTAAAAAGGCAGAAATTTCACTTATTTTGAGGTAAAAAAGCAGAAATTCCTCTTATTTTGGGGCAAAAATGAAGAAATTTTTCTTTTTGGTGGCAAGAGGTATACATTCCCCTTACTTTCGGGATAAAAAGCAGAAATTCCCCTTATTTTGAAGCAAAATTGCAGAAATTCTCATAATTTTCGGGCAAAAAGGCAGAAATTCTCTTTATTTTGGGGCAAAAAGAAAGAAAATCTTCTTTTTTCGGGAGCAAACAGTCAGAAATTCCCCTCATTTTGGGGAAAAATTGCAGAAATTTCATTTATTTCAGGGTAATAAGTAAGAAATTCATCTTATTTTGGGGCAAAAAGACAGAAATTCCCTTTGTTTGGAGGAAAAAGACAGAAATTCCACTTATTTAGAGGCAAAAAGGCAGAAATTCCCGTTATTTTGGAGCAAAAACGAAAAAATTTCCTTTTATATGGCAAAAAAATTTGCATTCCCATTATTTTCAGGCAAAAAGGCAGAAATTCCTTGTATTTTGGAGCAAAATTGCAGAAATTCCCCTAATTTTTGGGCAAAAGGCAGAAATTCCCTTTATTTTGGGGTAAAAATCAGAAATTCCCTTTATTTTGAGGCAAAATTCCAGAAATTTCTTTTTTGGGGTCAAAATTGCAGGAATTTACCTTATTTTGGGGCTAAATTGCAGAAATTTCCCTTATTTGGGGCAAAATTGCAGAAATTTCACTAATTTTCAGGTAAAAAGGCTGAAATTTCCTTTATTTTGGGGCAAAAAAAGAGAAATTCCCCTTATTTTGGGGAACAATTTCAGAAATTTCCCTTATTATGAGGAAAAATTGCAGAAATTTCCTTTATTTTAGGGCAAAATTGCAGAAATATCACTTATTTCAGATTAAAAAAGCAAAAGTTTTTTCTTATTTTGGGTCAAAAAAGGCAGATATTCCCATTATTTTGGGGCAAAATGCAGAAATTCACCTTATTTTGGGGTAAAATTGCAGAAATTTCATATATTTCAGGGCAAAAAGGCAGAAATTTTCCTTATTTTGGGGCAAAATTGCAGAAATTTCACTTATTTCAGGGTAATAAGTCAGAAATTTTCCTTATTTTGGGGCAAAAAAGACAGAAATTCTCTTTGTTTTGGGAAAAAAGACAGAAATTCCACTTATTTAGAGGCAAAAAGGCAGAAATTCCCCTTATTTTGGAGCAAAAATGAAGAAATTTCCCTTTTCTATGGCAAAAAGGTATGCATTCCCCTTATTTTCAGTAAAAAAGGTAGAAATTCCCTGCATTTTGGGGCAAAATTGCAGAAATTCCCCTAATTGTGGGGCAAAAAGGCAGTAATTCCCCGTATATTGGAGCAAAATTGCAGAAATTCCCCTAATTGTGAGGAAAAAAGGCAAAAATTCCCTATATGTTGGGGCAAAAAGACAGAAATTCTCCTTATTTTAGGGCAAAACTCAGAAATTCCACTTATTTTGGGGCAAAATTGCAGAAATTTCACTTATTTCAGAGAAAAAAGGCAGAAATTTTCCTTATTTTGGGGCAAAAAGGCAGAAATTCCTAATATTTTGTAGCAAAAATGCAGAAATTCCCCTTATTTTGAGGTAAAAAGGCTGAAATTCCCCTTTATTGAAGGCAAAAAGGCAGAAATTCACCTTATTTTGAGGCAAAAAGACAGAAAATCTCCTTTTTTCGAGAGCAAACAGTCAGAAATTCCCCTTATTTTGGGGCATAATTTCAGAAATTTTTTTTCCTTGGGGCAAAATTGCAGAAATTTCCTTTATTTTGGGGCAAAATTGCAGAAATTTCACTTATTTCAGGGTAATAAGTCAGAAATTCTCCTTATTTTGATGCAAAAAAGACAGAAATTCCCTTTGTTTTGGGGGAAAAAGACAGAAATACCACTTATTTAGAGGCAAAAAGGCAGAAATTCCCCTTATTATGGAGCAAAAATGAAGAAATTTCTCTTTTTATGGCAAAAAGGTATGCATTCCCATTATTTTCGGGCAAAAAGGCAGAAATTTCCCGTATTTTGGAGCAAAATTGTAGAAATTCCCCTAATTTTGGGGCAAAAGGCAGAAATTCTTTTTATTTTGGTGCAAAAATCAGAAATTCTCCTTATTTTGGGGCAAAATTCAAGAAATTTCCTATATTTTGGGGCAAAATTGCAGGAATTTACCTTATTTTGGGGCAAAATTGCAGAAATTTTCCTTATTTGGGGCAAAATTCCAGAAATTTCACTTATTTTCAGATAAAAAGGCTGAAATTTTCTTTATTTTGGGGCAAAAAGTGAGAAATTCCCCTAATTTTGGGGCAAAATTGCAGAAATTTCCTTTATTATGGGAAAAAATTGCAGAAATTTACCTCATTTTAGGGTAAAATTTCAGAAATTTCACTTATTTCAGAAAAATAAAGCAAAAATTTTTCTTATTTTGGGGCAAAAAGGCAGAAATTCCCATTATTTTGGGGCAAAAAGGCAGAAATTCACCTTATTTTGGGGTAAAATTGCAGAAATTTCACATATTTCATGGCAAAAAGGCAGAAATTTCCCTTATTTTGGGGCAAAATTGCAGAAATTTCACTTATTTCAGGGTAATAAGTCAGAAATTCCCATTATTTTGGGGCAAAACAGACAGAAATTCCCTTTCTTTTTGGGGAAAATTGCAGAAATTCCACTTATTTAGAGGAAAAAAGGCAGAAATTCCCTTTAATTTGGAGCAAAAATGAAGAAATTTCCCTTTTCTATGGCAAAAAGTTATGCATTCCCCTTATTTTCGGGCAAAAGGGCAGAAATTCCCAGTATTTTGGAGCAAAATTGCAAAAATTCCCCTAATTGTGGGGCAAAAAGGCAGAAATTCCGTATATGGTGGGGCAAAAAACAGAAATTTTCCTTATTTTGGGGCAAAACTCAGAAATTCCACTTATTTTGGGGCAAAATTCCAGAAATTTCCCTTATTTTGGAGCAAAATTGCAGAAATTCCACTTATTTTGGGGCAAAATTGCAGAAATTTCACTTATTTCAGGGAAAAAAGGGAGAAATTTTCTTTATTTTGGGGCAAACATGCAGAAATTCTTAATATTTTGTGGCAAAAATGCAGAAATTCCCCTTATTTTGAGGTAAAAAGGCTGAAATTCCTTTTATTTGGAAGCAAAAAGGCAGAATTTTCCCTTATTTTGTGGCAAAAAGGCAGGAATTTCTTTTATTTTGGGGCAAAATTGCAGAAATTTCACTTATTTCAGGGCATAATTCAAAAATTCCTTTTATTTTGGGGCAAAAAGTCAGAAATTCCATTTATTTTTGTGTAAAAAGGCAGAAATTTCACTTATTTTGAGGTAAAAAAGCAGAAATTCCTCTTATTTTGGGGCAAAAATGAAGAAATTTTACTTTGTGGTGGCAAGAGGTATACATTCCCCTTACTTTCGGGATAAAAAGCAGAAATTCCCCTTATTTTGAAGCAAAATTGCAGAAATTCTCATAATTTTCGGGCAAAAAGGCAGAAATTCTCTTTATTTTGGGGCAAAAAGAAAGAAAATCTTCTTTTTTCGGGAGCAAACAGTCAGAAATTCCCCTCATTTTGGGGAAAAATTGCAGAAATTTCATTTATTTCAGGGTAATAAGTAAGAAATTCATCTTATTTTGGGGCAAAAAGACAGAAATTCCCTTTGTTTGGGGGAAAAAGACAGAAATTCCACTTATTTAGAGGCAAAAAGGCAGAAATTCCCGTTATTTTGGAGCAAAAATGAAAAAATTTCCTTTTATATGGCAAAAAACTATGCATTCCCATTATTTTCAGGCAAAAAGGCAGAAATTCCTTGTATTTTGGAGCAAAATTGCAGAAATTCCCCTAATTTTTGGGCAAAAGGCAGAAATTCCCTTTATTTTGGGGTAAAAATCAGAAATTCCCTTTATTTTGAGGCAAAATTCCAGAAATTTCTTTTTTGGGGGGCAAAATTGCAGGAATTTACCTTATTTTGGGGCTAAATTGCAGAAATTTCCCTTATTTGGGGCAAAATTGCAGAAATTTCACTTATTTTCAGGTAAAAAGGCTGAAATTTCCTTTATTTTGGGGCAAAAAAAGAGAAATTCCCCTTATTTTGGGGCAAAAAAGACAGAAATTCCCTTTGTTTTGGGGGAAAAAGAAAGAAATTCCCCTTATTTTGGGGAAAAATTTCAGAAATTTCTCTTATTATGGGGAAAAATTGCAGAAATTTCCTTTATTTTAGGGCAAAATTGCAGAAATTTCACTTATTTTAGATTAAAAAAGCAAAAGTTTTTTTCTTATTTTGGGGCAAAAAGGCAGAAATTCCCATTATTTTGGGGCAAAATGCAGAAATTCACCTTATTTTGGGGTAAAATTGCAGAAATTTCACATATTTCAGGGCAAAAAGGCAGAAATTTTCCTTATTTTGGGGCAAAATTGCAGAAATTTCACTTATTTCAGGGTAATAAGTCAGAAATTTTCCTTATTTTGGGGCAAAAAAGACAGAAATTCTCTTTGTTTTGGGAAAAAAGACAGAAATTCCACTTATTTAGAGGCAAAAAGGCAGAAATTCCTCTTATTTTGGAGCAAAAATGAAGAAATTTCAATTTTCTATGGCAAAAAGGTATGAATTCCCCTTATTTTCAGGAAAAAAGGTAGAAATTCCATGCATTTTGAGCAAAAGTGCATAAATTCCCCTAATTGTGGGGCAAAAACAGAAATTCTTCGTATTTTGGAGCAAAATTGCAGAAATTCCCCTAATTGTGGGGAAAAAAGGCTAAAATTCCCTATATGTTGGGGCAAAAAGACAGAAATTTTCCTTATTTTGGGGCAAAAAGGCAGAAATTCCTAATATTTTGTGGCAAAAATGCAGAAATTCCCCTTATTTTGAGGTAAAAAGGCTGAAATTCCCCTTATTTGAAGGCAAAAAGGCAAATTCACCTTATTTTGAGGCAAAAAGACAGAAAATCTCCTTTTTTCGAGAGCAAACAGTCAGAAATTCCCCTTATTTTGATGCAAAATTGCAGAAATTTTTTTTACATTGCGGCAAAATTGCAGAAATTTCCTTTATTTTGGGGCAAAATTGCAGAAATTTCACTTATTTCAGAATAATAAGTCAGAAATTCTCCTTATGTTGATGCAAAAAAGACAGAAATTCCCTTTGTTTTGGGGGAAAAAGACAGAAATTCCACTTATTTAGAGGCAAAAAGGCAGAAATTCCCCTTATTTTAAAGCAAAAATGAAGAAATTTCTCTTTTTATGGCAAAAAGGTATGCATTCCCATTATTTTCGGGCAAAAAGGAAGAAATTCCCCGTATTTTGGAGCAAAATTGCAGAAATTCCCCTAATTTTGGGGCAAAAGGCAGAAATTCCCTTTATTTTGGGGCAAAAATCAGAAATTCCCCTTATTTTGGGGCAAAATTAAAGAAATTTCCTATATTTTGGGGCAAAATTGCAGGAATTTACCTTATTTTGGGGCAAAATTGCAGAAATTTCCCTTATTTGGGGCAAAATTGCAGAAATTTCACTTATTTTCAGGTAAAAAGGCTGAAATTTCCTTTATTTTGGGGCAATAAGGGAGAAATTCCCCTTATTTTGGGGCAAAATTGCAGAAATTTCCTATATTATGGGAAAAAATTGAAGAAGTTTCCCTCATTTTAGGGCAAAATTTCAGATATTTCACTTATTTCAGAGAAATGAAGCAAAAATTTTTCTTATTTTGGGGCAAAAAGGCTGAAATTCCCATTATTTTGGGGCAAAAAGGCAGAAATTCACCTTATTTTGGGGTAAAATTGCAGAAATTTCACATATTTCATGGCAAAAGGCAGAAATTTCCCTTATTTTGGGGCAAAATTGCAGAAATTTCACTTATTTCAGGGTAATAAGTCAGAAATTCCCATTATTTTGGGGCAAAAAGACAGAAATTCCCTTTCTTTTGGGGGAAAATTGCAGAAATTCCACTTATTTAGAGGAAAAAAGGCAGAAATTCCTTTTAATTAGGAGCAAAAATGAAGAAATTTCCCTTTTTTATGGCAAAAAGTTATGCATTCTCCTTATTTTCGGGCAAAAGGGCAGAAATTCCCAGTATTTTGGAGCAAAATTGCAAAAATTCCCCTAATTGTGGGGCAAAAAGGCAGAAATTCCCTATATGGTAGGGCAAAAAACAGAAATTCTCCTTATTTTGGGGCAAAACTCAGAAATTCCACTTATTTTGGGGCAAAATTCCAGAAATTTCCCTTATTTTCGAGCAAAATTGCAGAAATTCCACTTATTTTGGGGCAAAATTGCAGAAATTTCACTTATTTCAGGGAAAGAAGGGAGAAATTTTTCTTATTTTTGGGCAAACATGCAGAAATTCTTAATATTTTGTGGCAAAAATGCAGAAATTCTCCTTATTTTGAGGTAAAAAGGCTGAAATTTTTTTTATTTGGAAGCAAAAAGGCAGAAATTTTTCTTAATTTTTGGCAAAAAGGCAGAAATTTCTTTTATTTTGGGGCAAAATTGCAGAAATTTCACTTATTTCAGGGCATAATTCAAAAATTCCTTTTATTTTGGGGCAAAAAGACAGAAATTCCATTTATTTTTGTGTAAAAAGGCAGAAATTTCACTTATTTTGAGGTAAAGAAGCAGAAATTCCTCTTATTTTGGGGCCAAAATGAAGAAATTTTCCTTTTTTGTGGCAAAAGGTATACATTCCCCTTACTTTCGGGACAAAAAGCAGAAATTCCCCGTATTTTGAAGCAAAATTGCAGAAATTCTCATAATTTTCGGGCAAAAAGGCAGAAATTCTCCTTATTTTGGGGCAAAAAGAAAGAAAATCTTCTTTTTTCGGGAGCAAACAGTCAGAAATGCCCCTCATTTTGGGTAAAAATTTCAGAAATTTCACTTTTTTCAGGGTAATAAGTCAGAAATTTCCCTTATTTTGGTGCAAAAAAGACAGAAATTCCCTTTGTTTTGGGGGAAAAAGACAGAAATTCCACTTATTTAGAGGCAAAAAGGCAGAAATTCCCCTTATTTTGAAGCAAAAATGAAGAAATTTCCCTTTTTATGGCAAAAAGTTATGCATTCCCATTATTTTCAGGCAAAAAGGCAGAAATTCCCCATATTTTCGAGCAAAATTGCAGAAATTCCCCTAATTTTGGAGCAAAAGGCAGAAATTCCCTTTAATTTGGGGCAAAAATCAGAAATTCTTCTTATTTGGGGCAAAATTGCAGAAATTTCACTTATTTTCAGGTAAAAAGGCTGAAATTTCATTTATTTTGGGGCAAAAAGGGAGAAATTCCCTTTATTTTGGGGCAAAATTGCAGACATTTCTCTTATTATGTGGAAAAATTGCAGAAATTTCCTTTATTTTAGGGCAAAATTGCAAAAATTTCACTTATTTCAGAAAAAAAAGCAAAATTTTTTCTTATTTTGGGGCAAAAAGGCAGAAATTATTATTATTTTGGGGCAAAAAGGGAGAAATTCACCTTATTTTTGGGTAAAATTGAAGAAATTTCACATATTTCAGGGCAAAAAGACAGAAATTTCCCTTATTTTGGGGCAAAATTGCAGAAATTTTAATTATTTTAGGGTAATAAGTCAGAAAGTCTTCTTATTTTGGGGCAAAAAGACAGAAATATCCTTTGTTTTGGGGGAAAAAGACAGAAATTCCACTTATTTAGAGGCAAAAATGCAGAAATTCCCCCTTATTTTGGAGCAAAAATGAAAAAATTTCCCTTTATATGGTAAAAAACTATGCATTTCCATTATTTTCAGGCAAAAAGGCAGAAATTCCTTGTATTTTGGAGCAAAATTGCAGAAATTCCCCTAATTTTTGGACAAAAGGCAGAAATTCCCTTTATTTTGGGGTAAAAATCAGAAATTCCCTTTATTTTGAGGCAAAATTCCAGAAATTTCTTTTTTGGGGGGCAAAATTGCAGGAATTTACCTTATTTTGGGGCTAAATTGCAGAAATTTCCCTTATTTGGGGCAAAATTGCAGAAATTTCACTTATTTTCAGGTAAAAAGGCTGAAATTTCCTTTATTTTGGGGCAAAAAAAAGAAATTCTTCTTATTTTGGGGCAAAAAAGACAGAAATTCCCTTGGTTTTGTGGGAAAAAGACAGAAATTCCCCTTATTTTGGGGAAAAATTTCAGAAATTTCCCTTATTATGGGGAAAAATTGCAGAAATTTCCTTTATTTTAGGGCAAAATTGCAGAAATTTCACTTATTTCAGATTAAAAAATCAAAAGTTTTTTCTTATTTTGGGGCAAAAAGGCAGAAATTCCCATTATTTTGGGGCAAAATGCAGAAATTCACCTTATTTTGGGGTAATATTGCAGAAATTTCACATATTTCAGGGCAAAAAGGCAGAAATTTTCTTTATTTTGGGGCAAAATTGCAGAAATTTCACTTATTTCAGGGTAATAAGTCAGAAATTTTCCTTATTTTGGGGCAAAAAATACAGAAATTCTCTTTGTTTTGGGAAAAAAGACAGAAATTCCACTTATTTAGAGGCAAAAAGGCAGAAATTCCCCTTATTTTGGAGCAAAAATGAAGAAATTTCCCTTTTCTATGGCAAAAAGGTATGCATTCCCCTTATTTTCAGGAAATAAGGTAGAAATTCCCTGCATTTTGGAGCAAAATTGCAGAAATTCCCCTAATTGTGGGGCAAAAAGCAGAAATTCCCCGTATTTTGGAGCAAAATTGCAGAAATTCCCCTAATTGTGGGGAAAAAAGGCTAAAATTCCCTATATGTTGGGGCAAAAAGACAGAAATTCTCCTTATTTTGGGGCAAAACTCAGAAATTCCACTTATTTTGGGGCAAAATTGCAGAAATTTCACTTATTTCAGGGAAAAAAGCAGAAATTTTCCTTATTTTAGGGCAAAAATGCAGAAATTCTTAATATTTTGTGGCAAAAATGCAGGAATTCCCCTAATTTTGAGGTAAAAAGGCTGAAATTCCCCTTATTTGAGGGCAAAAAGCCATAAATTTCCATTATTTTGGGGCAAAAATATAGAAATTCCCCTTATTTTGTGGCAAAAAAGCAGAAATTTCTTTTATTTTGGGGCAAAATTTCAGAAATATCACTTATTTCAGGGCATAATTCAAAAATTCCTTTTATTTTGGGGCAAAAAGACAGAAATTCCATTTATTTTTGGGTAAAAAGGAAGAAATTTCACTTATTTTTGGTAAAAAGGCAGAAATTCCTCTTATTCTGGGGCAAAAATGAAGAAATTTCCCTTTTTTTTTGTGGCAAAAGGTATACATTCCCCTTACTTTCGGGATAAAAAGCAGAAATTCCCCGTATTTTGAAGCAAAATTGCAGAAATTCTCATAATTTTCAGGCAAAAAGGCAGAAATTCTCCTTATTTTGGGGCAAAAAGACAGAAAATCTCCTTTTTTGGGCAGCAAACAGTCAGAAATTCCTTTACATTGAGTCAAAATTGCAGAAATTTCCTTTACATTGGTGCAAAATTGCTGAAATTTCTTTTATTTTGGGGCAAAAAAGACAGAAATTCTCTTTGTTTTGCGGGAAAAAGACAGAAATTCCACTTATTTAGAGGCAAAAAGGCAGAAATTCTTATTTTAGAGCAAAAATAAAAAAATTTCCCTTTTTATGGCAAAAAGGTATGCATCCCCATTATTTTCAGGCAAAAAGGCAGAAATTCCCCGTATTTTGGAGCAAAATTGCAGAAATTCCCCTATTTTTGTGGCAAAGGCAGAAATTCCTTTATATTGAAGCAAATATCAGAAATTCCCCTTATTTTGTGGCAAAATTCAAGAAATTTCCTTTATTTTGGGGCAAAATTGCAGGAATTTACCTTATTTTGGGGCAAAATTGCAGAAATTTCTCTTATTTGGGGCAAATTTGCAGAAATTTCACTTATTTTCAGGTAAAAATGCTGAAATTTCCTTTATTTTGGGGCAAAAAATGAGAAATTCCCCTTATTTTGGGGCAAAATTGCAGAAATTTTCTTTTATTATGGGAAAAAATTGCAGAAATTTCCCTTATTTTAGGGCAAAATTGCAGAAATTTCACTTATTTCAGGGTAATAAGTCAGAAATTCCTTTTATTTTGGGGCAAAAAAGACAGAAAATCCCTTTGTTTTGGGAGAAAATTGCAGAAATTCCACTTATTTAGAGGAAAAAAGGCAGAAATTCCCCTTATTTAGGAGCAAAATTTAAGAAATTTCCCTTTTTTATGGCAAAAAGTTATGCATTCCCCTTATTTTCGGGCAAAAAGGCAGAAATTCCCCGTATTTTGGAGCAAAATTGGAGAAATTGCCCTAATTGTGGGGCAAAAATGCAGAAATTCCCTATATGGTGGGGCAAAAAACAGAAATTCTTCTTATTTTGGGGCAAAACTCAGAAATTCCACTTATTTGGGGGCAAAATTTCAGAAATTTCCTTTATTTTGGAGCAAAATTGCAGAAATTTCACTTATTTTGGGGCAAAATTCCAGAAATTTCCCTTATTTTGGGGCAAAATTGCAGAAATTTCCTTTATTTTGGGGCAAAATTACAAAAATTTCACTTATTTCAGAGAAAAAAGCAAAAATTTTTCTTATTTTTGGGCACAAAGGCAGAAATTTCCATTATTTTGGGGCAAAAAGGCAAAAAATCACCTTATTTTGGGGTAAAATTGAAAAAATTTCATATATTTCAGGGCAAAAAGGCAGAAATTTCCCTTATTTTGGGGCAAAATTGCAGAAATTTTCTTTATTTTGGGGCAAAATTGCAGAAATTTCACTTATTTCAGGGAAAAAAGGCAGAAATTTTCCTTCTTTTAGGGCAAAAATGCAGAAATTCTTAATATTTTGTGGCAAAAATGCAGGAATTCCCCTAATTTTGAGGTAAAAAGGCTGAAATTCCCCTTATTTGAGGGCAAAAATGCATAAATTTCCATTATTTTGGGGCAAAAATATAGAAATTCCCCTTATTTTGTGGAAAAAAAGAAGAAATTTCTTTTATTTTGGGGCAAAATTGCAGAAATATCACTTATTTCAGGGCATAATTCAAAAATTCCTTTTATTTTGGGGCAAAAAGACAGAAATTCCATTTATTTTTGGATAAAAAGGAAGAAATTTCACTTATTTTTAGGTAAAAAGGCAGAAATTCCTCTTATTCTGGGGCAAAAATGAAGAAATTTCCCTTTTTTGTGGCAAAAGGTATACATTCCCCTTACTTTCGGGTTAAAAAGCAGAAATTCCCCGTATTTTGAAGCAAAATTGCAGAAATTCTCATAATTTTCGGGCAAAAAGGCAGAAATTCTCCTTATTTTGGGGCAAAAAGACAGAAAATCTCCTTTTTTCGGCAGCAAACAGTCAGAAATTCCCCTTATTCTGGGACAAAATTCAGAAATTTCCTTTACATTGGTTCAAAATTGCAGAAATTTCCTTTATTTTGGGGCAAAAAAGACAGAAATATTATTTGTTTTGGGGGAAAAAGACAGAAATTCCACTTATTTAGAGGCAAAAAGGCAGAAATTCTTATTTTAGAGCAAAAATGAAAAAATTTTCCTTTTTATGGCAAAAAGGTATGCATCCCCATTATTTTCAGGCAAAAAGGCAGAAATTCCCCATATTTTGGAGCAAAATTGCAGAAATTCCCCTAATTTTGTGGCAAAAGGCAGAAATTCCTTTATTTTGGGGCAAATATCAGATATTCCCCTTATTTTGGGGCAAAATTCAAGAAATTTCCTTTATTTTGGGGCAAAATTGCAGGAATTTACCTTATTTTGGCGCAAAATTTCAGAAATTTCCCTTATTTGGGGCAAAATTGCAGAAATTTCACTTATTCAGTTAAAAAGGCTGAAATTTCCTTTATTTTGGGGCAAAAAGTGAGAAATTCCCCTTATTTTGGGGCAAAATTGCAGAAATTTCCTTTATTATGAGAAAAAATTGCAGAAATTTCCCTTATTTTAGGGCAAAATTGCAGAAATTTCACTTATTTCAGGGTAATAAGTCAGAAATTCCTTTTATTTTGGGGCAAAAAAGACAGAAAATCCCTTTGTTTTGGGGGGAAATTGCAGAAATTCCACT
Organism: Micromys minutus; assembly: GCF_963924665.1. Lineage (NCBI taxonomy): Eukaryota > Metazoa > Chordata > Mammalia > Rodentia > Muridae > Micromys > Micromys minutus. Next base: position 2,615,177 of record NW_027667302.1, read on the forward strand.
TATTTAGAGGAAAAAATGCAGAAATTCCCCTTATTTAGGAGCAAAATTTAAGAAATTTCCCTTTTTTATGGCAAAAAGTTATGCATTCCCCTTATTTTCGGGCAAAAAGGCAGAAATTCCCCGTATTTTGGAGCATAATTGCAGAAATTGCCCTAATTGTGGGGCAAAAATTCAGAAATTCCCTATATGGTGGGGCAAATAACAGAAATTCTCCTTATTTTGGGGCAAAACTCAGAAATTACACTTATTTGGGGGCAAAATATCAGAAATTCCCTTATTTTGGAGCAAAATTGCAGAAATTTCACTTATTTTGGGGCAAAATTGCAGAAATTTCACTTATTTCAGGGAAAAAAGGCAGAAATTTTCCTTATTTTGGGGCAAAAGTGCAGACATTTCCCTTATTATGGGGAAAAATTGCAGAAATTTCTTTTATTTTAGGGCAAAATTGCAGAAATTTCACTTATTTCAGAGAAAAAAAGCAAAAATGTTTCTTATTTTGGGGCAAAAAGGCAGAAATTCCCATTATTTTGGGGCAAAAAGGCAGAAATTCACCTTATTTTGGGGTAAAATTGAAGAAATTTCACATATTTCAGGGCAAAAAGGCAGAAATTTCCCTTATTTTGGGGCAAAATTGCAGAAATTTTAATTATTTTAGGGTAATAAATCAGAAAATGTTCTTATTTTGGGGCAAAAAGATAGAAATTCCCTTTGTTTTGGCGGAAAAAGACTTAAATTCCACTTATTTAGAGGCAAAAAGGCAGAAATTCCCCTTATTTTGGACCACAAATGAAGAAATTTCCCTTTTTTATGGCAAAAAGTTATGCATTCCCCTTATTTTCGGGCAAAAAGACAGAATTTCCCCGTATTTTGGAGCAAAATTGCAGAAATTCCCCCAATTGTGGGGCAATAAGGCAGAAAATCCCTATATGTTGGGGCAAAAAGAGAGAAATTTTCCTTATTTTGTGACAAAACTCAGAAATTCCACTTATTTTGGGGCAAAATTCCAGAAATTTCCCTTATTTTGGGGCAAAATTGCAGAAATTTCACTTATTTCAGAGAAAAAAAAAGCAAAAATTTTTCTTATTTTGGGGCAAAAAGGCAGAAATTCCCATTATTTTGGTGCAAAAATGCAGAAATTCACCTTATTTTGGGGTAAAATTGAAGAAATTTCACATATTTCAGGGCAAAAAGGCAAAAATTTCCCTTATTTTGGGGCAAAATTGCAGAAATTTCACTTATTTCAGGGCATAATTTAAAAATTCCTTTTATTTTGGGGCAAAAAAACAGAAATTCCGTTTATTTTTGGGTAAAAAGGCTAAAATTTCTCTTATTTTGAGGTAAAAAGGCAAAAATTCCTCTTATTTTAGGGCAAAAATGAAGAAATTTCCCTTTTTTGTGGCAAAGGTATACATTCCTTTTACTTTCGGGATAAAAAGCAAAAATTCCCCGTATTTTGAAGCAAAATTGCAGAAATTCTCATAATTTTCGGGCAAAAAGGCAGAAATTCCCCTTATTTTGGGGCAAAAAGAAAGAAAATCTTCTTTTTTCTGGAGCAAACAGTCTGACATTCCCCTTATTTTTGGGAAAAATTGCAGAAATTTCACTTATTTCAAGGTAATAAGTCAGAAATTCCCCTAATTTTGGGGCAAAAAAGACAAAAATTCCCTTTGTTTTGGGGAAAAAAGACAGAAATTCCACTTATTTAGAGGCAAAAAGGCAGAAATTCCCCTTATTTTGGAGCAAAAATGAAGAAATTTCCCTTTTTATGGCAAAAAGGTATGCATTCCCATTATTTTCAGGCAAAAAGGCAGAAATTCCCCGTATTTTGGAGCAAAATTGCAGAAATTCCCCTAATTTTGGAGCAAAAGGCAGAAATTCCCTTTAATTTGGGGCAAAAATCAGAAATTCCCCTTATTTGGGGCAAAATTGCAGAAATTTCACTTATTTTCAGGTAAAAAGGCTGAAATTTCATTTATTTTGGGGCAAAAAGGAGAAATTCCCTTTATTTTGGGGCAAAAAGACAGAAATTCTCTTTGTTTTGGGGGAAAAAGACACAAATTCCACTTATTTAGAGGCAAAAAGGCAGAAATTCCCCTTACTTTGGAGCACAAATGAAGAAATTTTTTTTTATGGCAAAAAGTTATGCATTCCAATTATTTTTGGGCATAAAGACAGAAATTCCCCGTATTTTATAGCAAAATTGCAGAAATTCCCCTAATTGTGGGGCAAAAAGGCAGAAATTCCCTATATGTTGGGGCAAAAAGAGAGAAATTCTCCTTATTTTGGGGCAAAACTCAGAAATTCCACTTATTTTGGGGCAAAAAGGCAGAAATTTCCCTTATTTTGGGGCAAAATTGCAGAAATTTCCCTTATTTTGTGGCAAAATTACAGAAATTTCACTTATTTCATGAAAAAAAACAAAAATTTTTCTTATTTTGGGGCAAAAAGGCAGAAATTCCGATTATTTTGGGGCAAAAAGGCAGAAATTCATCTTATTTTGGTGTAAAATTGAAAAAATTTCATATATTTCAGGGCAAAAAGGCAGAAATTTCCCTTATTTTGGGGCAAAATTGCAGAAATTTCCCTTATTTTGTGGCAAAATTGCAGAAATTTCACTTATTTCAGGGAAAAAGGGGAGAAAATTTCCTTATTTTAGGGCAAAAATGCAGAAATTTTTAATATTTTGTGGCAAAAATGCTGAAATTCCCCTTATTTTTAGGTAAAAACGCTGAAATTCCCCTTATTTAAGGGCAAAAAAGCATAAATTTCCATTATTTTGGGGCAAAAAGATAGAAATTCCCCTTATTTTGTGGCAAAAAGTAAAAAATTTCTTTTATTTTGGGGCAAAATTGCAGAAATATGAATTATTTCAGGATATAATTCAAAAATTCCTTTTATTTTGGGGCAAAAAGACAGAAATTCCATTTATTTTTGGGTAAAAAGGAAGAAATTTCACTTATTTTTAAGTAAAAACGCAAAATTCTCTTATTCTGGGGCAAAAATGAAGAAATTTCCCTTTTTTGTGGCAAAAGGTATACATTCCCCTTACTTTCGGGATAAAAAGCAGAAATTCCCCGTATTTTGAAGCAAAATTGCAGAAATTCTCATAATTTTCAGGCAAAAAGGCAGAAATTCTCCTTATTTTGGGGCAAAAAGACAGAAAATCTCCTTTTTTCGGCAGCAAATAGTCAGAAATTCCCCTTATTCTGGGAAAAAATTCAGAAACTTCCTTTACATTGGTGCAAAATTGCAAAAATTTCTTTTATTTTGGGGCAAAAAAGACTGAAATTCTCTTTGTTTTGGGGAAAAAAGACAGAAATTCCACTTATTTAGAGGCAAAAAGTCATAAATTTTCCTTATTTTAGAGCAAAAATGAAAAAATTTCCCTTTTTATGGCAAAAAGGTATGCATCCTCATTATTTTCAGGCAAAAAGGCAGAAATTCCCCGTATTTTGGAGCAAAATTGCAGAAATTCCCCTAATTTGGCAGCAAAAGGCATAAATTCCTTTATTTTGGGGCAAATATCAGAAATTCCCCTTATTTTGGGGCAAAATTTAAGAAATTTCCTTTATTTTGGGGCAAAATTGCAGGAATTTACCTTATTTTGGGGCAAAATTGCAGAAATTTCCCTTATTTGGGGCAAAATTGCAGAAATTTCACTTATTTTCAGGTAAAAAGGCTGAAATTTCCTTTATTTTGGGGCAAAAAGTGAGAAATTCCCCTTATTTTGGGGCAAAATTGCAGAAATTTCCTTTATTATGGGAAAAAATTGCAGAAATTTCTTTTATTTTAGGGAAAAATTGCAGAAATTTCACTTATTTCAGAGAAATAAAGCAAAAATTTTTCTTATTTTGGGGCAAAAATGCAGAAATTCCCATTATTTTGGGGCAAAAAGGCAGAAATTCACCTTATTTTGGAGTAAAATTGCAGAAATTTCACTTATTTCAGGGTAATAAGTCAGAAATTCCTTTTATTTTGGGGCAAAAAAGACAGAAAATCCCTTTGTTTTGGGGGAAAATTGAAGAAATTCCACTTATTTAGAGGAAAAAAGGCAGAAATTCCCATTATTTAGGAGCAGAAATTAAGAAATTTCCCTTTTTTATGGCAAAAAGTTATGCATTCCCCTTATTTTCGGGCAAAAAGGCAGAAATTCCCATATTTTGGAGCAAAATTGCAGAAATTGCCCTAATTGTAGGGCAAAAATGCAGAAATTCCCTATATGGTGGGGCAAAAAACAGAAATTCTCCTTATTTTGGGGCAAAACTCAGAAATTCCACTTATTTGGGGGCAAAATTTCAGAAATTTTCCTTATTTTGGAGCAAAATTGCAGAAATTTCACTTATTTTGGGGAAAAAAGGCAGAAATTCCCATTATTTTGGTGCAAAAAGGCAGAAATTTCTCTTATTTTGGGGCAAAATTGCAGAAATTTCACTTATTTCAGGGCATAATTTAAAAATTCCTTTTATTTTGGGGCAAAAAAAACAGAAATTCCGTTTATTTTTGGGTAAAAAGGCTAAAATTTCTCCTATTTTGAGGATAAAAGGCAGAAATTAGTCTTATTTTAGGGCAAAAATGAAGAAATTTCCCTTTTTTGTAGCAAAAGGTATACATTACTTTTACTTTCGGGATAAAAAGCAGAAATTCCCCGTTTTTTGAAGCAAAATTGCAGAAATTCTCATAATTTTCGTTCAAAAAGGCAGAAATTCTCTTTATTTTGGGGCAAAAAGACAGAAAATCTTCTTTTTTCGGGAGAAAACAGTCAGAAATTCCCCTTATTTTGGGGCAAAATTGCAGAAATTTCCCTTATTTTGGTGAAAAATTGCAGAAATTTCACTTATTTCAGGGTAATAAGTCAGAAATTCCCCTTATTTTAGGGCAAAAAAGAGAGAAATTCCATTTGTTTTGGGGGAAAAATACAGAAATTCCACTTATTTAGAGGCAAAAAGGCAGAAATTCCCCTTATTTTGGAGCAAAAATGAAGAAATTTCTTTTTTTATGGTAAAAAGGTATGCATTCCCATTATTTTCAGGCAATAAGGCAGAAATTCCCCATATTTTAGAGCAAAATTGCAGAAATTCCCCTAATTTTGGGGCAAAAGGCAGAAATTCCCTTTATTTTGGGGCAAAAATCAGAAATTCCCCTTATTTTGGGGCAAAATTGCAGAAATTTCACTTATTTCAGGGTAATAAGTCAAAAATTCCCCTTATTTTGGGGCAAAAATACAGAAATTTCCTCTCTTTTGGGGGGAAAAGACAGAAATTCCACTTATTTAGAGGCAAAAAGGCAGAAATTCCCCTTATTTTGGAGCAAAAATGAAGAAATTTCCCTTTTATTATGGCAAAAAGGTATGCATTCCCATTATTTTCAGGCAAAAAGGCAGAAATTCCCTGTATTTTGGAGCAAAATTGCAGAAATTTCCCTAATTGTGGGGCAAAAAGGCAGAAATTCCCTATATGGTGGGGAAATAAGACAGATATTCTCCTTATTTTGGGGCAAAACTCAAAAATTCCACTTATTTTGAGGCAAAATTCCAGAAATTTCCCTTATTTTGGAGCAAAATTACAGAAATTTCACTTATTTTGGGGCAAAATTGAAGAAATTTCATTTATTTCAGGGTAAAAAGGCAGAAATTATCCTTATTTTGGGGCAAAAATGCAGAAATTCCCTTTATTTTGAGGTAAAAAGGCTGAAATTCCTTTTATCTGACGGCAAAAAGGCAGAAATTTCCCTTATTTTGGGGCAAAAAGACAGAAATTCCGTTTATTTTTGGGTAAAAAGGCAGAAATTTCTCTTATTTAGAGGTAAAAAGGCAGAAATTCCTCTTATTTTGGGGCAAAATTGAAGAAATTTCCCTTTTTTGTTGCAAAAGGTATACATTCCCCTTACTTTCGGGATAAAAAGCAGAAATTCCCCGTATTATGAAGCAAAATTGCAGAAATTCTCATAATTTTCGGGCAAAAAGGCAGAAATTCTCCTTATTTTGCGACAAAAAGACAGAAAATCTCCTTTTTTCGGCAGCAAACAGTCAGAAATTCCCCTTATTTTGGGGCAAAATTGCAGAAATTTCCTTTACATTGGTGAAAAATTGCAGAATTTTCCTTTATTTTGGGGCAAAATTGCAGAAATTTCATTTATTTCAAGGTAATAAGTCAGAAATTGCCCTTATTTTGGGGCAAAAAGACAGAAATTCCCTTTGTTTTGGGGGAAAAAGACAGAAATTCCTCTTATTTAGAGGCAAAAAGGCAGAAATTTCCCTTATTTTGGAGCAAAAATGAAAAAATTTCCCTTTTTTTTGGCAAAAAACTATGCATTCCCATTATTTTCAGGCAAAAAGGCAGAAATTCCTTGAATTTTAGAGCAAAATTGCAGTAATTCCCCTAATTTTTGGGCAAAAGGCAGAAATTCCTTTTATTTTGGAGTAAAAATCAGAAATTCCCTTTATTTTGAGGCAAAATTCCAGAAATTTCTTTTTTTATGGGGGCAAAATTGCAGGAATTTATCTTATTTTGGGGCTAAATTGCAGAAATTTCTCTTATTTGGGGCAAAATTGCAGAAATTTCACTTATTTTCATTTAAAAAGGCTGAAATTTCCTTTATTTTGGGGCAAAAGGGAAGAAATTCCCTTCATTTTGGGGCAAAGAAGACAGAAATTCCCTTTGTTTTGGGGTAAAAAACAGAAATTCCCCTTATTTTGGGAAAAAATTTCAGAAATTTTCCTTATTATAAGGAAAAATTGCAGAAATTTTCTTTATTTTAGGGCAAAATTGCAGAAATTCACTTATTTCAGAGAAAAAAGGCAAAAATTTTTCTTATTTTGGGGCAAAAAGGCAGAAATTCCCATTATTTTGGGGCAAAAAGGCAGAAATTCACCTTATTTTGGGCTAAAATTGCAGAAATTTTTCATATTTCAGGGCAAAAAGGCAGAAATTTTTCTTAATTTGGGGCAAAAATGAAGAAATTTCCCTTTTTTATGGCAAAAAGTTATGCATTCCACTTATTTTCGGGCAAAAAGCAGAAATTCCCCGTATTTTAAAGCACAATTGCAGAAATTCCCCTAATTGTGGGGCAAGAAGGCAGAAATTCTTTTTATTTTGGGGCAAAACTCAGAAATTCCACTTATTTTGGGGCAAAATTCCAGAAATTTCCTTTATTTTAGGGCAAAATTTCAGAAATTTCACTTATTTCAGAGAAAAAAGGCAAAAATTTTTCTTATTTTGGGGCAAAAAGGCAGAAATTCCCATTATTTTGGGGCAAAATGCAGAAATTCACCTTATTTTGGGGCAAAATTGCAGAAATTTCACTTATTTCAGGGTAATAAGTCAGAAATTTTCCTAATTTTGGGGCAAAAAAGACAGAAATTCTCTTTGTTTTGTGAAAAAAGACTGAAATTCCACTTATTTAGAGGCAAAAAGGCAGAAATTCCCCGTATTTTGGAGCAAAATTGCAGAAATTCCCCTAATTGTGGGGCAAAAAAGCAAAAATTTCCTATATGTTGGGGCAAAAAGACAGAAATAATCCTTATTTTAGGGCAAAACTCAGAAATTCCACTTATTTGGGGGCAAAATTGCAGAAATTTCACTTATTTCAGGGAAAAAAGCAGAAATTTTACTTATTTTCTGGCAAAAAGCAGAAATTCCCCTTATTTTGAGGTAAAAAGGCTGAAATTCCCTTTATTTGGTTACAAAAAGGCAGAAATTTCCCTTATTTTTGGTCAAAATTGCAGAAATTTCACTTATTTCAGGGTAATAAGTCAGAAATTTTCCTTATTTTGGGGCAAAAGAGACAAAAATTCCTTTTGTTTTGGGGGAAAAAAAGAAATTCCACTTATTTAGAGGCAAAAAGGCAGAAATTCCCCTTATTTTGGAGCAAAAATGAAAAAATTTCACTTTTTTATGGCAAAAAGGTAAGCATTCCCCTTATTTTCGGTCAAAAAGGAAGAAATCCCCCGTATTTTGAAGCAAAATTGCAGAAATTCCCCTAATTTTGGGGCAAAAGGTAGAAATTCCCTTTATTTTGGGGCAAAAATCAGAAATTCCCCTTATTTTGGGGCAAAATTCCAGAAATTTTCTATATTTTGGGGCAAAATTGCAGTAATTTACCTTATTTTGGGGCAAAATTTCAGAAATTTTCCTTATTTGGGGCCAAATTCCAGAAATTTCACTTCTTTTAAGGTAAAAAGGATGATATTTAATTTATTTTGGGGCAAATAGGGAGAAATTCTCCTTATTTGGGGCAAAATTGCAGTAATTTTTCTTATTTTAGGTCAAAAAGGCAGAAATTCGGTATATTTTGTTCCAAAAAGGGAGAAATTTTTCTTATTTAGAGGTAATAAGTTTGAAATTCCCCTTATTTGGGCCAAAACGTCTAAAATTCCCCATATTTGGGGGCAAAAAGGCAGAAATTTCACTTATTTTGGAGAAAAATTGCAGAAATTTCAATCCTTTCAGGGAAAATAGGCATAAATTTTTCTTATTTTGGGGCAAAAAGGCAGAAATTCCTAATATTTTGTGGCAAAAATGCAGAAATTCCCCTTATTTTGAGGTAAAAAGGCTGGAATTCCCCTTATTTGGGGGCAAAAAGGCAAAAATTTCCCTTATGTTGGGGCCAAAGTGCAGAAATATCACTTATTTCAGGGAAAAAAATGCAGAAATTTTCTCTATTTTGGGGCAAAAAAGAGAGAAATTCTTATTGTTTTGGGAAAAAAGACAGAAATTCCACTTATTTAGAGGCAAAAAGGAAGAAATTTCGTTATTTTGGAGCAAAAATGAAGAAATGTCCATTTTTTATGGCAAAAAGGTATGCATTCCCCTTATTTTCAGGCAAAAAGGCAGAAATTCCCCTTATTTTGGGGCAAAAAAATGAAATCCCTAATTTTTGGCTAAAATTTAAGAAATTTCAGTTATTTCGGGACAAAAAGGCAGAAATTCCAATTAATTTCGGGCAAAAAGGAAGAAATGACCCGTATTTTAAAGCAAAATTGCAGAAATTCCCCTAATATTGGTGCAAAAATGCAGAAATTCCCTTTATTTTGGGGTAAAAAAGCAGAAATTCTCCATATTTTGGTGCAAAAATCAGAAATTTCCTTTATTTTGAGGTAAAATGCTGAAATTCCCCATATTTTGGGCCAAAAGGCAGAAATTTTTCTTATTTTGGGGCAAATTTGCAGAAATTTCACTTATTATGGAGAAAAATTGCAGAAATTTCCCTTATTTAAGGCAAAATTGCAGAAATTTCACTAATTGTGGGGCAAAAAAGAAGAAATTCTCTATATTTTGGGGCAAAACTCAGAAATTCCACTTATTTTGGGGCAAAATTCCAGAAATTTCCCTTATTTTGGGGCAAAATTGCAGAAATTTCACTTATTTTGAAACAAAATTGCAGAAATTTCACTTATTTCAGGGAAAAAAGGCAGAAATTTCTCTTATTTTAGGGCAAAAAGGCAGAAATTTCTTTTATTTTGGTACAAAATTTAGAAATTCCCTATATTTTGAGGTAAAAAGGCTGAAATTCCCCTTATTTGGGGGCAAAAAGGTAGAAATTTCCCTTATATTGGGGCAAAATTGCAGAAATTTCACTTATTTCAAGGTAATAAGCCAGAAATTTTCCTTATTTTGGGGCAAAAAATACAGAAATTCCCTTTGTTTTGGGGGAAAAAGATAGAAATTCCACTTATTTAGAGGCAAAGAAGCAGAAATTTTCTTTATTTTGGAGCAAAAATGAAGAAATTTCCCTTTTATATGGCAAAAAGTTATGCATTCTTCTTATTTTCAGGCAAAAAGGCAGAAATTCCTCATATTTTGGGGCAAAAGGCAGAAATTCCCATTATTTTGGGGCAAAAGGGCACAAATTTAACTTATTTTTGGGCAAAATTGCAGAAATTTTATTTATTTCAGGGCAAAAAGTCTGAAATTCCACTTATTTTGGGGCAAAAAGCAGAAATTTCTATTATTATGGTACAAAATTGAAGAAATTTTTCTTATTTTGGAACAAAAAGGCAGAAATTCCCCATATTTTGGGGCAAAAGGCAGTAATTCTTCTTATTTTGAGGTAAAATGCAGAAATTCCCCTTATTTAGAGGTAAAATGCAGAAATTCCCCATATATTGGTGGAAAATGCAGAAATTCCCTTTATTTTGGGGCTAAAAAGAAGAAATTAACCGTATTTTGAAGCAAAATTGCAAAAATTCTCATAATTTTCAGGCAAAAAGGCAGAAATTCTTATTTTGGGGCAAAAAGACAGAAAATCTCCTTTTTTCAGGAGCATAAAGTCAGAAATTTTTCTTATTTTGGGGCAAAATTGCGGAAATTTCCTTTACATTGGGGCAAAATTGCAGAAATTTCCCTTATTTTGGGGCAAAATTGCAGAAATTTCACTTATTTCAGAAAAAAGGCAGAAATTTTTTTATTTTGGGGCATAAAGACAGAAATTTCTTTTATTTTGGTACAAAATTGCAGAAAGTTTTCTTATTTTGGGGCAAAAAGGCAGAAATTCCCCATACTTTGGGGCAAAAAGGCAAAAATTCCCCTTATTTTGAGGTAAAAAGGCTGAAATTCCCCTTATTTTCGGGCAAAAAGTCAGAAATTCCCCTTATTTTGGTGCAAAAAGACAGAAATTTTGTTTGTTTTTAGGGAAAAGGCACAAATTGCACTTATTTTGAATCAAAAAGGTGGAAAATCCCCTTATTTTGGGGCAAAAATGAAGAAATTTCCCTTTTTTATGGCAAAAAGGTAAACATTCCCTGTATTTTCAAGCAAAAAGGCAGAAATTCCCCATATTTTGGAGCAAAATTGCAGAAATTCCCCTAATTTTGGGGCAAAAGGCAGAAATTCCCTCTATTTTGGGGCAAAAATCAGAAATTCCTTTTATTTTGGGGCAAAATTCAAGAAATTTTTTTTATTTTGGGGCAAAATTGCAGGAATTTATCTTATTTTGGGGCAAAATTGCAGAAATTTCTTTTATTTGGGGCAAAATTGCAGAAATTTCTCTTATTTTCAGGTAAAAAGTCTGAAATTTCCTTTATTTTGGGCAAAAAGGAAGAACTTCTCCTTATTTTGGGGCAAAACTGCAAAAAATTTCCTTATTTTGGGGCAAAAAGGCAGAAATTCCTTATATTTTGTGGCAAAAAGGCAGAAATTTCCCTAATTTTGAGGTAATAAGGTTGAAATTCTCCTTATTTTGGGGCAAAAAGGCAGAAATTATTTTTATTTTGAGGTAAAATTGCCGAAATTTCAAATATTCCAGGTCAAAATGGCAGAAATTCCCCTTATTTTGGGGCAAAAAGATGAAATCCCTAATTTTTGGCGATAATTGAAGAAATTTCACTTATTTCAGGACAAAAAGCCAGAAATTCCAATTAATTTTGGGCAAAAAGGCAGAAATGACCCGTATTATGGAGAAAAATTGCAGAAATTCCCCTAATATTGGTGCAAAAATGCAGAAATTCCCTTTATTATGGGGCAAAAAGGCAGAAATTCTCCATATTTTGGTGCAAAAATCAGAAATTTCCCTTATTTTGAGGTAAAATTCTCAAATTCCCCAAATTTTAGGGCAAAAGGCAAAAATTTCCCTTATTTTGGGGCAAATTTGGAGAAATTTCACTTATTTCAGCATAAGTCAGAAATTTTCCTTATTTTGAGGCAAAAGAGACAGAAATTCCCTTTGTTTTGGGGGAAAAACAGAAATTCCACTTATTTAGAGGCAAAAAGGCAAAAGTTCTCCTTATTTTGGAGCAAAAATGAAGAAATTTCCCTTTTTATGGCAAAAAAGTTTGCATTCTTCTTATTTTCGGGCAAAAAGGCAGAAATTCCCCAAATTTTGGGGCAAAAGGCAGAATTTCCCCTTATTTTGGGGCAAATTGCAGAAATTTCCCTTATTTTGGGGCAAAATGAAGAAATTTCCCTTTTTTATGGCAAAAAGTTATACATTCCCTTTATTTTCGGGCAAAAAGGCAGAAATTCCTCGTATTTTGGAGCAAAATTGCAGAAATTCCCCTAATTGTGGGGCAAAAAGGCAGAAATATTCCTTATTTTGGGGCAAAAGTCAGAATTTTCACTTATTTTGGGGCAAAATTCAGAAAACTTTTTTTATTTTGGGGCAAAATTGCAGAAATGTCACTTATTTTGGGGCAAAAGTGCAGAAATTTCACTTATTTCAGGGAAAGAAGGCAGAAATTTTCTTTATTTGTGGCAAAAAGGCAGAAATTCCTAATATTTTGTGCCAAAATTCAGAAATTCCTTTTATTTTGAGGTAAAAAGGCTGAAATTCCCCTTATTTGCGGGCAAAAAGGCAGAAATTTCCCTTATATTGGGGCAAAATTGCAGAAATTTCACTTATTTCAGGGTAATAAGTCAGAAATTTTCCTTATTTTGGGGCAAAAAAGACGGAAATTCTCTTTGTTTTGGGGGAAAAAGACAGAAATTCCACTTATCTAGAGGCAAAAAAGCAGAAATTCCCTTTATTTTGGAGCAAAAATAAAAAAAATTTCCTTTTTTATGGCAAAAACGTATGCATTCTTCTTATTTTCAGGCAAATAGGCAGAAATTACCCATATTTTGGGGCAAAAGGCAGAAATTCCTCTTATTTTGGGGCAAAAAGGCTCAAATTTCCCTTATTTTTGGGCAAAATTGCAGAAATTTCATTTATTGTAGGGCAAAAAGTCAGAAATTTCCCTTATTTTGGGGCAAAAAGCAGAATTTTTTTTTTATTATGGTACAAAATTGAAGAAATTTTCCTTATTTTGGAACAAAAAGACAGAAATTCCCCATATTTTGGGGCAAGAGGCAGAAATTCTTCTTATTTTGAGGTAAAATGCAGAAATTCCCCTTATTTAGAGATAAAATGCAGAAATTCACCAAATATTTGGGGAAAATGCAGAAATTCCCTTTATTTTGGGGCTAAAAGGCAGAAATTCCCAGTATTTTGAAGCAAAATTGGAGAAATTCTCATAATTTTCGGGCAAAAAGGCAGAAATTCTCCTTATTTTGGGGCAAAAAGACAGAAAATCTTTTTTTTTCGGGAGCATAAAGTCAGAAATACCTTTTATTTTGGGGCAAAATTGCAGAAATTTCACTTATTTCAGAAAAAATGCAGAAATTTTCTTATTTTGGGGCAAAAAGGCAGAAATTTCTTTTATTTTGGTACAAAATTGCAGAAATTTTTCTTATTTTGGGGCAAAAAGGCAGAAATTACCCATATTTTGGGGTAAAATGGCAGAAATTCCCCTTATTTTGAGATAAAAAGGCTGAAATTTTCTTTAATTTCGGGCAAAAAGTCAGAAATTCCCCTTATTTTGGTGCAAAAAGACAGAAATTTCATTTATTTTTGGGGAAAAGTCAAAAAGGCGGAAAATCCCCTTATTTTGGGGCAAAAATGAAGAAATTTCCCTTGTTTATGGCAAAAAGGAAAACATTCCCTTTATTTTTGGGCAAAAAGGCAAAAATTCCCCATATTTTGGAGCAAAATTGCAGAAATTTCCCTAATTTTGGGGCAAAAAAGCAGAAATTCCTCTTATTTTGGGGTAAAACTGCAGAAATTTCACTTAATTCGCAGCAAAATGGCAGAAATTCCCCTTATTTTCGGCGAAAAAGGAAGAAAATCACAGTATTTTGGAGCAAAATTGCAGAAATTCACCTAATTTTGGGGTAAAAAATACAGTAATTTTTATTATTTTGAGGCAAAACGGCAAAAATTCTCATTATTTTGGGGCAAAAGGCAGAAATTCCCCTTATTTTAGAGCAAAATTGCAGAAATTTCCCTTATTTGGGGGCAAAAAAACAGAAATTCCCCTTATTTTTGGGCAAAATTGCATAAATTTCTCTTATTATGGGAAAAAATTGCAGAAATTTCCCTTATTTTAGGGCAAATTTGCAGAAATTTCACTTATTTGAGAGAAAAAAAGCAAAAATTTTTCTTATTTTGGGGCAAAAAGGCAGAAATTCCCATTATTTTGGGGCAAAAATGCAGAAATTCACCTTATTTTGGGCTAAAATTGCAGAAATTTCACATATTTCAGGGCAAAAAGGCAGAAAATTCCCTTATTTTGGGGCAAAAATGAAGAAATTTCCCTGGGCAAAAAGCAGAATTTTTTTTTATATTGGTACAAAATTGAAGAAATTTTCCTTATTTTGGAACAAAAAGGCAGAAATTCCCCATATTTTGGGGCAAAAGGCAGAAATTCCCCTTATTTTGAGGTAAAAAGGCTGAAATTCCCCTTCTTTTGGGGCAAAAAGGCCGAAATTCTTTTTATTTTGGGGTAAAATTGCAGAAATTTCAAATATTTCAGGGCAAAATGGCAGAAATTCTGCTTATTTTGGGGCAAAAAAATGAAATCCCTAATTTTTGGCTAAAATTGCAGATATTTCACTTATCTCGAAACAAAAAGGCAGAAATTCCACTTAATTTCGGGCAAAAAGGCAGAAATGACCCGTATTTTGGAGCAAAAAGGTGAAATTCCCCTTAATTTGAGGTAAAATGCTGAAATTCCTCATATTTTGGGGCAAAAGGCAGAAATTCTCCTCATTTTGGGGCAAAAAGGCACAAATTTCATTTATTTTTGGGCAAAATTGCAGAAATTTCATTTATTTTTGGGTAAAAAGTCAGAAATTCCCCTTTTTGGAGGCAAAAAGCAGAAATTTCTTTTATTATGGTACAAAATTGAAGAAATTTTCCTTATTTTGGAACAAAAAGGAAGAAATTCCCCATATTTTGAGGCAAAATGCAGAAATTCCCTTTATTTTGGGGCTAAAAGGCAGAAATTCCCCGTATTTTGAAGCAAAATTGCAGAAATTCTCATAATTTTAGGGCAAAAAGGCTGAAATTCTCCTTATTTAGGGCAAAATTGCAGAATTTTCCTTTACTTTGGGGAAAAATTGCAGAAGTATTTCCTTATTATGGGGCAAAATTGCAGAAATTTCACTTATTTCAGGGAAAAAAGGCAGAAATTTCTCTTATTTTGGGGCAAAAAGGCAGAAATTTCTTTTATTTTGGTACAAAATTGCAGAAATTTTTCTTATTTTGGGGCAAAAAGGCAGAAATTCCTCATACTTTGGGGCAAAATGCAGAAATTCCCCTTATTTTGAGGAAAAAAGGCTGAAATTCCCCTTATTTTGGGGCAAGAAAATAGAAATTCCTCTTATTTTGGGGCAAAAAGCAGACATTTCAATTATTTTGGGGAAAAAATTTAGAAATTTAAATTATTTCAGGGCAAAAAGTCAGAAATTCCCCTTATTTTGGGGCAAAAAGACAGAAATTCCGTTTATTTTGGGGGAAAAGTCAGAAATTGCACTTATTTTGAGTAAAAAAGGCGGAAAATCCCCTTATTTTGAAGTAAAAATGAAGAAATTTCCCTTTTTATGGCTAAAAGGTATACATTCCCTTTATTTTCAGGCAAAAAGGCAGATATTTCTAGTATTTTGGAGAAAAATTGCAGAAATTCCTATAATTTTGGGGCAAAAACACAGAAATTCCCCTTATTTTGGGGTAAAACTGCAGAAATTTCACTTATTTTGCGGCAAAATGGCAGAAATTCCCCTTATTTTCGGCGAAAAAAGGCAGAAAATCCCTGTATTTTGGAGCAAATTGCAAAAATTCACCTAATTTTGGGGTAAAACATGCAGTAATTTTCTTTGTTTTGGGGCAAAAAGGCAGAAATTCCTCTTATTTTGGGGCAAAAGGCAGAAATTCCCCTTATTTTAGGGCAAAATTGCAGAAATTTCCCCTATTTGGGGACAAAAACAGAAATTTTCTTTATTTTGGGCCAAAAATACAGAAATTCTCATTATTTCGGGGCAAAAACCAGAAATTTCTCTTATTTTGGGGCAAACTTTTAGAAATTTCTTTTATTTTGATACAGAATTGCAGAAATTTTTCTTATTTTGTGGCAAATGCAGAAATTCCCCATATTTTGGTGCAAAAAGTCTGAAATTCCCCTTATTTTGAGGAAAAATGCTGAAAATTTCCATATTTTGGGGTTAAAAGGCAGAAATTCCCCTCATTTTGGGACAAAAAGGCACAAATTTCCCTTATTTTCAGGCAAAATTGCCGAAATTTCATTTATTTCAGGGCAAAAAGTCAGAAATTACTTTTATTTTGGGGCAAAAAGCAGAAATTTCTTTTATTTTGGTACAAAATTGAAAAAATTTTCCTTATTTTGGAACAAAAAGGGAGAAATTCCCCATATTTTGGGGCAAAATGCAGAAATTCCTTTTATTTAGAGGTAAAATGCAGATATTCCCCTAATATTGGGGAAAAATGCAGTAATTCCCTTTATTTTGGGGCTAAAAGGCAGAAATTCCCCGTATTCTGTAGCAAAATTGCAGAAATTCTCATAATTTTAAGGCAAAAAGGCTGAAATTCTCCTTATTTTGGTGCAAAAAGAAAGAAAATCTCTGTTTTTCGAGGGCAAAATGTCAGATTCCCCTTATTTGGGACAAAATTGCAGAAATTTCCTTTACTTTAATAAAAAATTGCAGAAATTTCTTTTATTATGGGGCAAAATTTCAGAAATTTCACTTATTTCAGGGAAAAAAGAAAGAAATTTCTCTTATTTTGGGGAAAAAAGGCAGAAATTTCTTTTATTTTGGTACAAAATTCCAGAAATTTTTCTTATTTTGGGGCAAAAAGGCAGAAATTACCTATACTTTGGGGCAAAAGGCAGAAATTCTCATTATTAGGTAAAAAGGCTGAATTTCCCCTTATTTTGTGGCAAAAAGACAGAAATTCCCCTTATTTTGTGGCAAAAAGGCAGAAATTTCCTTTATTTTGGGGAAAAATTGCAGAAATTTCACTTATTTCAGAACAAAATTCAAAAATTCCTTTATTTTGGGGCAAAAATACAGAAATTCCGTATATTTTTGGGTAAAAAGGCAGAAATTTTACTTATTTTAAGGTAAAAAGGCAGAAATTCCTCTTATTTTGAGGCAAAAATGAAGAAATTTTTTTTTTGTTGCAAAAGTTAAACATTCCCCTTATTTTCGGGCAAAAAAGCAGAAATTCCTCGTATTTTGGAGCAAAATTGCGGAAATTCCCCTAATTGTGGGGCAAAAAGGCAGAAATTTTCTATATGTTGGGGAAAAAAAACAGAATTTCTCCTTATTTTGGGGCAAAACTCAGAAATTCCACTTATTTTGGGGCAAAATTCTAGAAATTTCCCTTATTTTGTGGCAAAAAGTCAGAAATTTCCCTTATTTTGGGGCAAAATTGAAGAAATTTCACTTATTTCAGGGCATAATTCAAAAATTCCTTTTATTTTGGGGCAAAAAGCCAGAAATTCCGTTTATTTTTCGGAAAAAGGTAGAAATTTCACTTATTTTGAGGTAAAAAGGCAGAAATTCCTCTTATTTTGGGGCAAAAATGAAGAAATTTCCCTTTTTTGTGGCAAAAGGTATACATTCCCCTTATTTCCGGGAAAAAAGCAGAAATTCCCAGTATTTTGGAGCAAAATTGCAGAAATTCCCCTAGTTGTGGGGCAAAAAGTCAGAAATTCTCTATTTGTTGGGGCAAAAAGGCAGAATTTCTCCTTATTTTGGGGTAAAACTCGGAAATTCCACTTATTTTGGGGCAAAATACCAAGAATTGCCCTAATTTTGGGGCAAAATTGCAGAAATTTTATGTATTTTGGGGCTAAATTGCAGAAATTTCACGTATTTCAGGGAAAAAAGGCAGAAATTTTTCTAATTTTGGAGCAAAAAGCAGATTTCATAATATTTTGTGGCAAAAATGCAGAAATTCCCCTTATTTTGAGGTAAAAATGCTGAAATTCCGCTTATTTGGGGGCAAAAAGGCAGAAATTACCCTTATTTTGAAGCAAAAAGACAGAAATTCCCCTTATTTTGGGGCAAAATTGCAGAAATTTCAATTCTTTTAGGGAAAGAATTTAGAAATTTAAATTATTTCAGGGCAAAAAGTCAGAAATTCCCCTTATTTTGGGGCAAAAAGACAGAAATTCTGTTTATTTTTGGGGAAAAGTTAGAAATTGCACTTATTTTGAGTCAAAAAGGAGGAAAATCCCCTTATTTTGGGGTAAAAATGAAGAAATTTCCCTTTTTATGGCAAAAAGGTATACATTCCCTTTATTTTCGGGCAAAAAGGCAGAAATTCCTTGTATTTTGGAGCAAAATTGCAGAAATTCCCCTAATTTTGGGTCAAAAAGGCAGAAATTCCCCTTATTTTGGGGTAAAACTGCAGAAATTTCACTTATTTCAGGGCAAAATGGCAGAAATTCCCCTTATTTTCGGCGAAAAAGGCAGAAAATCCTTGTATTTTGGAGCAGAATTGCAGAAATTAACCTAATTTTGGGGTAAAACATGCCGTAATTTTCTTTGTTTTGGGGCAAAATGCAGAAATTCCCCTTATTTTGGGGCAAAAGGCAGAAATTCCCTTTATTTTAGGGCAATATTGCAGAAATTTCTCTGATTTGGGGACAAAAAAAAGAAATTTCATTTATTTAGGGGCAAAATTGCAGAAAATTTCTTTATTATGGGGAAAAATTGCAGAAATTTCTTTTATTTTAAGGCAAAATTGCAGAAATTTCACTTATTTCAGAGAAAAAAAGCAAAAATTTTTCTTATTTGAGACAAAAAGGCAGAAATTCCCATTATTTTGGGGCAAAAAGGCAGAAATTCACCTTATTTTGGGGTAAAATTGCAGACATTTCACATAATTCAGGGCAAAAAGAAAGAAATTTCCCTTATTTGGGGGTATAAGGCAGAAATTCCCATTATTTTGAGATAAAATTGCAGAAATTTCCCTTGTTTGGGGGCAAAAAGGCAGAAAATCCTCTTAATTTTGGGCAAAAAGGCAGAAATTCCCCGTATATTGGAGCAAAATTGCAGAAATTCCCCTAATATTGGGGCAAAAATGCAGAAATTCCCTTTATTTGGGGCAAATCGGCAGAAGTTCCCTTTATTTTTGGGAAAAGAGGCAGAAATTCCCGGTATTTTGAAGCAAAATTGCAGAAACTCCCCTAATTTTGAGGCAAAAAGGCAGAAATTCCTTTTATTTTGGGGCAAAAATACAGAAATTCTCATTATTTCGGGACAAAAATCAGAAATTTCCCTTATTTTGTGGCAAAATTTTAAAAATT
The DNA here is from genome assembly GCF_963924665.1 of Micromys minutus. Classification (NCBI taxonomy): domain Eukaryota; kingdom Metazoa; phylum Chordata; class Mammalia; order Rodentia; family Muridae; genus Micromys; species Micromys minutus. The sequence continues at coordinate 2,634,258 of NW_027667302.1, forward strand.
TCTTTTATTTTTGTACAGAATTGCAGAAATTTTTCTTATTTTGTGGCAAAAAGGCAGAAATTCTCCATATTTTGGTGCAAAAAGGCTGAAATTCCCCTTATTTTGAGGTAAAATTCTGAAATTCCCCATATTTTGTGGTTAAAATGCAAAAATTCCCCTCATTTTGGGGCAAAAAGGCACAAATTTCCCTTATTTTCGGGCAAAGTTGAAGAAATTTCATTTATTTAAGAACAAAAAGTCAGAAATTACTTTTATTTTTGGGCAAAAAGCAGAAATTTCTTTTATTTTGGTACAAAATTGAAGAAATTTTCCTTATTTTGGAACAAAAAGTCAGAAATTCCCCATATTTTGGGCAAAAGGAAGAAATTCCCCTTATTTTGAGGTAAAAAGGCTGAAATTCCCGTTATTTTGGGGCAAAAGGCAGAAATTCCCTTTATTTTGTGGCAAAAAGGCAGAAATTTCCGTTAATTGGGGCAGAAAAGCAAAAATTTTCCTTATTTGGGGGCAATAAGGCAGAAATTCCCCATATTTTGTGGCAAAAAGGCACAAATTCCCCTTATTTGGAGGTAAAATGCTGAAATTCTCCTTATTTTGGCAAAAGAAGAAATTCCCATTATTTTGGGGAAAATTGCAGAAATTTCACTTATTTCAGGGCAATAAGTCAGAAATTTGCCTTATTTTGGGGCAAAAAGCAGAAATTCTCCTAATTTTGGAGCCAAAAAGAGAAATTCCCCTTATTTTGGTGTAAAATTTCGGAAATTTCAAATATTTCAGGGCAAAAAGGCAGAAATTCCACTTTATTTTGGGCAATAAGGCAGAAATTTTCCGTATTTTTCAGCAAAATTTCAGAAATTCGGCTTATATTGGTGCAAAAATGCAGAAATTTTCTTTATTTTGGTGCAATAAGGCTGAAATTCCCCGTATTTTGAAGCAAAATTGCACATATTCCACTAATTTTGAGGGAAAATGCAGAAATTCACATTATTTTGGGGCAAAAAGACAGAAATTCTCTTTATTTCAGGGCAAAAAGTCAGATATTCCCATTATTTTGGGGCAAAATTCCAGAAATGTACTTTATTTAGGGGCAAAATTGCAGAAATCTCCCTTATTTTGGGGCAAAATTTCAGAAATTTCACTTATTTCAGGGATACAACGCAGAAATTTCTCTTATTTTGGGGCAAAAAGGCAGAAATTACTTTTATTTTGGTACAAAATTGCAGAAAATTTCTTTATTTTGGGAGAAAAATACAGAAATTCTCCATAATTTAGGGCAAAAAGGCAGACATTCCCCTTATCATTAGGTAACAAGGCTGAAATTCCCCTTATTTTGGGGCAAAAAGAAAGAAATTCCCCTTATTTTGTGGCAAAAATGCAGAAATTTCCCTTACTTTGGGCCAAAATTGCAGAAATTTCACTTATTTCAGGGCATAATTCAAAAATTCCTTTTACTTTCGGGCAAAAATACAGAAATTCCGTATATTTTTGGGTAAAAAGGCAGAAATTTCACTTATTTTGAGGAAAAAGCAGAAATTCCTCTTATTTTGGGGCAAAAATGAAGAAATTTTCCTTTTTTGTGGCAAAAGGTAAACATTCCCCTTATTTTCGGGCAAAAAAGCAGAAATTCCCCGTATTTTAAAGCAAAATTGCAGAAATTCCCGAAATTGTGGGACAAAAAGGCAGAAATTCCCTATATGTTGGGGCAAAAAGACAGAAATTCTCCTTATTTTGGGGCAAAACTCAGAAATTCCACTTATTTTGGGGCAAAATTCCAGAAATTTTCCTTATTTTGGGGCAAAATTGCAGAAATTTCAATTATTTTGGGGTAAAATTGCAGAAATTTCACTTATTTCAGGAAAAAAAGGCAGAAATTTACCTTATTTTAGAGAAAAAAGCAGAAATTCCTAATATTTTGTGGCAAAAACGCAAAAATCCCCCTTATTTTGTGGCAAAAAGGCAGAAATTTCTTTTATTTTAGGGCAAAATTGCAGAAATTTCACCTATTTCATGGTATAATTCAAAAATTCCTTTTATTTTAAGGCAAAAAGACGAAATTTCCATTTATTTTTGGGTAAAAAGGCAGAAATTTCACTTATTTTGAGGTAAAAAGGCAGAAATTCCTTTTATTTTGGGGCAAAAAAGAAGAAATTTCCTTTTTTTGTGGCAAAAGGTATACATTCCCCTTAATTTCGGGAAAAAAGCAGAAATTCCCAGAATTTTGGAGCAAAATTGCAGAAATTCTTCTAGTTGTGGGGCAAAAAGTCAGAAATTCCCTATTTGTTGGGGCAAAAAGACAGAAATTCTCTTCATTTTGGGGCAAAACTCAGAAATTCCACTTATTTTGGGGCAAAATTCCAGAAATTTCTCTTATTTTGGGGCAAAATTGCAGAAATTTCACTTATTTTGGGGCAAAATTGAAGAAATTTCACTTATTTCAGGGAAAAAAGGCAGAAATTTTCCTAATTTTGGAGCAAGAAGGCAGAAATTCCTAATATTTTGTGGCAAAAACGCAAAAATTCCCCTTATTTTGAGGTAAAAAGGCTGAAAGTCCCCTTATTTGGGGGCAAAAAGGCAAAAATTTCCCTTATTTTTGGGCAAAAAGACAAATTCATCTTATTTTGGGGCAAAATTGCAGAAATTTCAATTATTTTGTGGAAAAATTTTAGAAAATTAACTTATTTCAGGGCAAAAAGTCAGAAATTCCCCTTATTTTGGGGCAAAAAGACAGAAATTCCGTTTATTTTTGGGGAAAAGTCAGAAACTGCACTTATTTTGAGTCAAAAAAGCAGAAAATCCCCTTATTTTGGTGTAAAAATGAAGAAATTTCCCTTTTTAGGGCTAAAAGGTATACATTCTCTTTATTTTCGGGCAAAAAGGCAGAAATTCCCCGTATTTTGGAGCAAAATTGCAGAAATTCCCCTAATTTTGGGGCAAAAAGGCAGAAATTCCTTTAATTTTGGGGTAAAACTGCAGAAATTTCACTTATTTCACGGCAAAATGACAGAATTTCCTTTTATTTTCAGCGAAAAAGGCAGATAATCCTTGTATTTTGGAACAGAGATGCAGAAATTCACCTAATTTTGGGGTAAAACATGCAGTAATTTTCTTTGTTTTGGGGCAAAAAGGCAGAAATTCCCCTTATTTTGGGGCAAAAGTCAGAAATTCCCCTTATTTTGGGGTAAAACTGCAGAAATTTCACTTATTTTGCGGCAAAATGGCAGAAATTCCCCTTATTTTCGGCGAATAAGGCAGAAAATCACTGTATTTTGGATCAAAATTCCAGAAATTCACCTAATTTTGGGGTAAAACATGCAGTAATTTTCTTTGTTTTGAGGCAAAAAGGCAGAAATTCCCCTTATTTTGGGGCAAATGCAGAAATTCCCCTTAATTTAGAGCAAAATTGCAGAAATTTACCCTATTTGGGGACAAAAAATAGAAATGTCTTTTATTTTGGGGCAAAATTGCAGAAAATTCCTTTATTATGGGGAAAAATTGCAGAATTTTTTTTAATTTAAAGCAAAATTGCAGAAATTTCCCCTATTTGGGGACAATAAATAGAAATTTCCTTTATTTTGGGGCAAAAAGGCAGAAATTCACCTTATTTTGGGGTAAAATTGCAGACATTTCACATATTTCAGGGCAAAAAGGCAGAAATTCCCCTGATTTGGGGGCAAAAAGGCAGAAATTCCCCTTATTTTGGGATAAAATTGCAGAAATTTTTCTTGTTTGGTGGCAAAAAGGCAGAAAATCCCCTTAATTTCGGGCAAAAAGGCAAAAATTCCGCGTATTTTGGAGCAAAATTGATGAAATTCCCCTAATATTGGGGCAAAAATGAAGAAATTCCCTTTATTTGGGGCAAATCAGCAGAAGTTCCTTTTATTTTCGAGAAAAGAGGCAGAAATTCCCTGTATTTTGAAGCAACATTGCAGAAACTCCCCTAATATTGGGGCAAAAATGCAGAAATTCCCTTTATTTGGGGCAAATCAGCAGAAGTTCCTCTTATTTTTGGGAAAAGAGGGAGAAATTCTCTGTATTTTGAAGCAAAATTGAAGAAACTTTCCTAATTTTGGGGAAAAAAGCAGAAATTCCCTTTATTTTGGGGCAAAAATACAGAAATTCTCCTTATTTCGGGGCAAAAATCAGAAATTTCCCTTATTTTGGGGTAAAATTTCAGAAATTTCTTTTATTTTGGTACAGAATTGCAGAAATTTTTCTTATTTTGTGGCAAATGCAGAAATTCCACATATTTTGGTGCAAAAAGGCTGAAATTCCCCTTATTTTGAGGTAAAATGCTGAAATTCCGTATATTTTGGGGTTAAAAGGCAGAAATTCCCCTCATTTTGGGGCAAAAAGGCACAAATTTCCCTTATTTTGGGGCAAAATTGCAGAAATTTCATTTATTTCAGGGCAAAAAGTCAGAAATTACTTTTATTTTGGGGTAAAAAGCAGAAATTTCTTTTATTTTGGTACAAAATTGAAGAAATTCCCCTTATTTTGGAACAAAAAGGCAGAAATTCCCCATATTTTGGGGCAAAATGCAGAAATTCCCCTTATTTAGAGGTAAAATGCAGATATTCTCCTAATATTGGGGAAAAATTCAGAAATTCCCTTTATTTTGGGGCTAAAAGGCAGAAATTCCCCGTATTTTGAAGCAAAATTGCAAAAATTCTCATAATTTTAAAGCAAAAGGGCTGAAATTCTCCTTATATTGGTGCAAAAAAAAAAGAAAATCTCTGTTTTTCAAGGGCAAAAAGTCAGATATTCCCCTTATTTGGGACAAAATTGCAGAAATTTCCTTTACTTTAAGGAAAAATTGCAGAAATTTCCCTTATTATGGGGCAAAATTACAGAAATTTCACTTATTTCAGGGAAAAAAGGCACAAATTTCTCTTATTTTGGGGCAAAATGCAGAAATTTCTTTTATTTTGGTACAAAATTGCAGAAATTTTTCTTATTTTGGGGCAAATAGGCAGAAATTACCTATACTTTGGGGCAAAAGGCAGAATTCCCCTTATTTTGTGGCAAAAAGGCAGAAATTTTCTTTATTTTGGGGCAAAATTGCAGAAATTTCACTTATTTCAGGGCAAAATTCAAAAATTCCTTTTATTTTGGGGCAAAATACAGAAATTCCATTTATTTTAGGGTAAAAAGGCAGAAAATATACTCATTTTAAGGTAAAAAGGCAGAAATTCCTCTTATTTTGGGGCAAAAATGAAGAAATTTCCCTTTTTTGTCGGAAAAGGTAAACATTCCCCTTATTTTCGGGCAGAAAAACAGAAATTCTCCGTATTTTGGAGCAAAATTGCAGAAATTTTCCTAATTGTGTGGCAAAAAGGCAGAAATTCCTTATATGTTGGGGCAAAAAGACAGAATTTCTCCTTATTTTGGGGCAAAACTCAGAAATTCCACTTATTTTGGGGCAAAATTCCAGAAATTTCCCTTATTTTGGGGCAAAATTGCAGAAATTTCAATTATTTTGGGGCAAAATTGCAGAAATTTCACTTTTTTCAGGGAAAAAAGGCAGAAATTTTTCTTATTTTGGGGCAAAAAGGCAGAAATTCCTAATATTTTGTGGCAGAAATGCAGAAATTCCTTTTATTTTGTGGCAAAAAGGCAGAAATTTCCCTTATTTTGGGGCAAAATTGCAGAAATTTCACTTATTTCAGGGCATAATTCAAAAATTCCTTTTATTTTGCGGCAAATAGAAAGAAATTCCGTTTAATTTTCGGTAAAAAGGCAGAAATTTCACTTATTTTGAGGTAAAAAGGCAGGAATTCCTCTTTTTTGGGGGCAAAAATGAAGAAATTTCCCTTTTTTGTGGGAAAAGGTATACATTCCATTTATTTTCGAGAAAAAAAGCAGAAATTTTAAGTATTTTGGAGCAAAATTGCAGAAATTCCCCTAATTGTGGGGCAAAAAGACAGAAATTCCCTATTTGTTGGGGCAAAAATACAGAATTCCTCCTTATTTTGGGGCAAAACTCAGAAATTCCACTTATTTTGGGGCAAAATTCCAGAAATTTCCCTTATTTTGGGGCAAAATTGCAGAAATTTCAATTATTTTGGGACAAAATTGCAGAAATTTCACTTATTTCAGGGAAAAAAGGCAGAAATTTTCCTAATTTTGTAGGAAAAATTCAGAAATTCCCTTTATTTTGAGGTAAAAAGGCTGAATTCCCCTTATTTGGGGGCAAAAAGGCAGAAATTTCCCTTATTTTGGGGCAAAAAGACAGAAATTCCCCATATTTTGGAGCAAAATTGCAGAAATTCCTCTAATTTTAGGGCAAAAAGGCAGAAATTCCCCTTACTTTGGGGTAAAACTGCAAAAATTTCACTTATTTCACGGCAAAATGGCAAAAATTCCCCTTATTTTCGGCGAAAAATGCAGAAAAATCTTGTATTTTGGAGCAGAATTGCAGAAATTAACCTAATTTTGGGGTAAAACATGCAGTAATTTTCTTTGTTTTGGGGCAAAAAGGCAGAAATTCCTTTTATTTTGGGGCAAAAAGCAGAAGTTCCCCTTATTTTAGGGCAATATTGCAGAAATTTCCCTTATTTGGGGACAAAAAACAGAAATTCCGTTTATTTTGGGGCAAAATTGCAGAAAATTTCTTTATTATGGGGAAAAATTGCAGAAATTCCTTTTATTTTAAGGCAAAATTGCAGAAATTTCACTTATTTCAGAAAAAAAAAAATTTTTTCTTATTTCTGGGCAAAAAGGCAGAAATTCCCATTATTTTGAGGCAAAAAGACAGAAATTCACCTTATTTTGGGGTAAAATGTCAGACATTTCACATATTTCAGGGCAAAAAGGCAAAAATTCCCCTTATTTGGGGGTATAAAGGCAAAAATTCCCATTATTTTGAGATAAAATTGCAGAAATTTCCCTTGTTTGGGGGCAAAAAGGCAGAAAATCCCTTTAATTTCGGGCCAAAAGGCATAAATTCCCCGTATTTTGGAGCAAAATTGCAGAAATTCCCCTAATATTGGGGCAAAAATGCAGAAATTCCCTTTATTTGGGGCAAATCAGCAGAAGTTCCCCTTATTTTCGGGAAAAGAGGCAGAAATTCCCTGTATTTTGAAGCAAAATTGCAGAAACTCCCCTAAATTTGGGCAAAAAGGCAGAAATTCCCTTTATTTTGGGGCAAAAATACAGAAATTCTCCTTATTTCGGGGCAAAAATCAGAAATTTCCCTTATTTTGGGGCAAAATTTTAGAATTTTCTTTTATTTTGGTACAGAATTGCAGAAATTTTTTTTATTTTGTGGCAAGAAGGCAGAAATTTTTTATATTTTGTGGCAAAAAGGCACAAATTTTTCTTTATTTTTGGGCAAAATTGCAGAAATTTCATTTATTTCAGGACAAAAAGTCAGAAATTCCTTTTATTTTGGGGCCAAAATTAGAAATTTCTTTTATTTTGGTACAAAATTGAAGAAATTTTCCTTGTTTTGGAACAAAAAGGCAGAAATTCCCCATATTGTGGGGCAAAAGGCAGAAATTCCCCTTATTTGAGGTAAAAATGCTGAAATTCCCCTTATTTTGGGGCAAAAAGGCAGAAATTCCCTTTACTTTGTGGCAAAAAGGCAGAAATTCCTGTTAATTGGGGCAGAAAAGCAGAAATTTTCCTTATTTGGAGGCAATAAGGCAGAAATTCCCCATATTTTGTGGCAAAATGGAAGAAATTCACCTTATTTTGGGGCAAAATTTCAGAAATTTCACTTATTTCATGGCAAAAAGTCAGAAATTTGCCTTATTTTGGGGCAAAAAGCAGAAATTCTCCTAATTTTAGGGCCAAAAAAAGAAATTCCCCTTATTTTGGTGTAAAATTGCAGAAATTTCAAATATTTCAGGGCAAAAAGGCAGAAATTCCACTTTATTTCGGGCAATAAGGCAGAAATTCTCCGTATTTTGTAGCAAAATTTCAGAAATTTCACTTATATTGGTGCAAAAATGCAGAAATTCCCTTTATTTTGGTGCAATAAGGCAGAAATTCCCCGTATTTTGGAGCAAAATTGCACATATTCCACTAATTTTGAGGGAAAATGCAGAAATTCACATTATTTTGGGGCAAAAACAAAGAAATTCTCCTTATTTCAGGGCAAAAAGTCAGATATTCCCCTTATTTTGGGGCAAAATTCAAGAAATGTCCTTTATTTTGGGGCAAAATTGCAGAAATCTCCTATATTTTTGGGCAAAATTACAGAAATTTCACTTATTTCAGGGAAAAAACGCAGAAATTTCTCTTATTTTGGGGCAAAAAGGCAGAAATTACTTTTATTTTGGTACAAAATTGCAGAAAATTTCTTTATTTTGGGAGAAAAATACAGAAATTCTCCATATTTTAGGGCAAAAAGGCAGACATTCCCCTTATCATTAGGTAACAAGGCTGAAATTCCCTTTATTTTGGGGCAAAAAGACAGAAATTCCCCTTATTTTGCGGCAAAAAAGCAGAAATTTCCCTAATTTTGGGGCAAAATTGCAGAAATTTCACTTATTTCAGGGCAAAATTCAAAAATTCCTTTTATTTTCGGGTAAAAATACAGAAATTCCTTATATTTTTGGGTAAAAAGGCAGAAATTTCAATTATTTTTAGGAAAAAAGGAAGAAATTCCTCTTATTTTGGGGCAAAAATGAAGAAATTTCCCTTTTTTGTGGCATAAAGTAAACATTCCCTTATTTTCGGGCAAAAAAGCAGAAATTTCCCGTATTTTAAAGCAAAATTGCAGAAATTTTCCTAATTGTGGGGCAAAAAGGCAGAAATTCCATATATGTTGTGGCAAAAAGACAGAAATTCACCTTATTTTGGGGCAAAACTCAGAAATTCCACTTATTTTGGGGCAAAATTCCAGAAATTTCCCTTATTTTGGGGCAAAATTGCAGAAATTTCAATTATTTTGGGGCAAAATTGCACAAATTTCACTTATTTCAAGGAAAAAAGCAGAAATTTATCTTATTTTGGGGATAAAGGCAGAAATTCCTAATATTTTGTGGCAAAAACGCAGAAATTCCCTTTATTTTGTGGCAAGAAGGCAGAAATTTCCCTTATTTTGGGGCAAAATAGCAGAAATTTTACTTATTTCAGGGCATAATTCAAAAATTCCTTTTATTTTGGGGCAAAAAGACAGAAATTCCTTTTATTTTTGGGTAAAAAGGCAGAAATTCCTCTTATTTTGGGGCAAAAATGAAGAAATTTCCCCTTTTTGTGGGAAAAGGTATACATTCCCCTTATTTTCGGGAAAAAAAGGCAGAAATTCCCTGTATTTTGGAGCAAAATTGCAGAAATTCCCCTAATTGTGGGGCAAATTGGCAGAAATTCCCTATATGTTAGGGCAAAAAGACAGAAATTCTCCTTATTTTGGGGCAAAACTCAGAAATTCCCCTTATTTTGGGGCAAAATTCTAAAAATTTCTTTTATTTTGGGGCAAAATTGGAGAAATTTCACTTATTTCAGGGAAAAAAGGCAGAAATTTTCCTTATTTTGGGGCAAAAAGTCAGAAATTTCTAATATCTTGTGGCAAAAATGCAGAAATTCTCCTTATTTTGAGGTAAAAAGGCTGAAATTCCCCTTATTTGGGGGCAAAAAGGCAGAAATTTCCCTTAAATTGGGGCAAAATTGCAGAAATTTCACTTATTTCAGGGTAATAAGTCAGAAATTCCCCTTATTTTGGGGCAACAAAGACAGAAAATCCCTTTGTTTTGGGGGAAAAGACAGACATTCCACATATTTAGAGGCAAAAAGCAGAAATTCCCGTTATTTTGGAGCAAAAATGAAGAAATTTCTTTTTTGTAAGGCAAAAAGGTATGCATTCTTATTATTTTCGGGCAAAAAGGCAGAAATTCCCCGTATTTTGGGGCAAAATTGCAGAAATTCCCATAATAGTTGGGCAAAAATGCAGAAATTCCCTATATGTTGGGGCAAAAAGACAGAAATTCTCTATATTTTGGGGCAAAACTCAGAAATTCCACTTATTTTGGGGCAAAATTGCAGAAATTTCCCTTATTTTGGGGCAAAATTGCAGAAATTTCACTTATTTTGGGGCAAAATTTCAGAAATTTCACTTATTTTAGGGAAAAAAGGCAGAAATTTTCCTTATTTTGGGGCGAAAAGGCAGAAATTCCTAATATTTTGTGGCAAAAATGCAGAAATTCCCATTATTTTGAGGTAAAAAGGCTAAAATTCCCCTTTTTAGGGGGCAAAAAGGCAGAAATTTTTCTTATTTAGGGGCAAAATTGCAGAAATTTCACTTATTTCAGGGTAATAAGTCAGAAATTCCTTTTATTTTGTGGCAAAAAAGACAGAAATTCCCTTTGTTTTGGGGGGAAAAGACAGAAATTCCACTTATTTAGAGGCAAAAAGGCAGAAATTTCCCTTATTTAGGAGCAAAAATGAAGAAATTTCCTTTTTTATGGCAAAAAGGTATGCATTCCCATTATGTTCGAGCAAAAAAGCAGAAATTTCCTGTATTTTGGAGCAAATTTGCAGAAATTCTCCTAATTTAGGGGCAAAAGGCAGAAATTCCCTTTATTTTGGGGCAAAAATCAGAAATTACCCTTATTTTGGGGCTAAATTCAAGAAGTTTCCTTTATTTTGGGGCAAAATTGCAGGAATTTACCTTATTTTAAGGCAAAATTGCAGAAATTTCCTTTATTTGGGGCAAAATTGCAGAAATTTCACTTATTTCAGAGAAAAAAAGGAAAAATTTTTGTTATTTTGGAGCAAAAAGGCAGAAAATCCCATTATTTTGGGGCAAAAAGGCAGAAATTCACCTTATTTTGGGGTAAAAACCAGAAATTTCACATATTTCAGGGCAAAAAGGCAGAAATTTCCCTTGTTTTGGGGCAAAATTGCAGAAATTTTACTTATTTCATGGTAATAAGTCAGAAATTTTTCTTATTTTGGGGCAAAAAAGACATAAATTCTTTTTGTTTTTGGAAAAAAAGACAGAAATTCCACTTATTTAGAGGCAAAAAACCGAAATTCTTCTTATTTTGGAGCAAAAATGAAGAAATTTTCCTCTTTTATGGCAAAAAGTTATTCATCCTCCTTATTCTCGGGCAAAAAGGCAGAAATTCCCTGTATTTTGGAGCAAAATTGCAGAAATTCCCCTAATAGTGGGGCAAAAAAGCAGAAATTCCCTATATGTTGGGGAAAAAAGACAGAAATTCTCCTTATTTTGGGGCAAAACTCAGAAATTCCCTATATTTTGGGGCAAAATTCCAGAAATTTCCCATATTTTGGGGCAAAATTGCAGAAATTTCACTTATTTTGGGGCAAAATTGCAGAAATTTCACTTATTTCAGGGAAAAAAAGGCAGAAATTTTCCTTATTTTGGGGCAAAAATGAAGAAATTCTTAATATTTTGTGGCAAAAATGCAGAAATTCTTCTTATTTTGAGGTAAAAAGGCTGAAATCCTCCTTATTTGGGGGCAAAAAAGCAGAAATTTTTCTTATTTTAAGGCAAAATTGCAGAAATTTCACTTATTTCAGGATAATGAGTCAGAAATTCCCCTTATTTTGTAGCAAAAAAGGCAGAAATTCCTTTTATTTTGGAGCAAAAATGAAGAAATTTCCCGTTTTATGGCAAAAAGGTATGCATTCCCATTATTTTCTCGCAAAAAGGCAGAAATTCCCCGTATTTTGGAGCAAACTTGCAGAAATTCCCCTAATTTTGGGGCAAAAGGCAGAAATTCCCTTTATTTCATGGCAAAAATCAGAAATTCCCCTTATTTTGGGGCACAATTCTAGAAATTTCCTTTATTTTGGGGCAAAATTGCAGGAATTTACCTTATTTTGGGGCAAAATTGCAGAAATTTCCTTTAATTAAGGCAAAATTGCAGAAATTTCACTTATTTCAGAGAAAAAAAGATAAAATGTTTGTTATTTTGGGGCAAAAAGGCAGAAATTCCCATTATTTTGGGGCAAAAAGGCAGAAATTCACCTTATTTTGGGGTAAAATTGCAGAAATTTCACATATTTCAGGGCAAAAAGGCAGAAATTTCCCTTGTTTTCTGGCAAAATTGCAGAAATTTTACTTATTTTATGGTAATAAGTCAGAAATTTTTCTTATTTTGGGGCAAAAAAGACAGAAATTCCCTTTGTTTTTGGAAAAAAAGACAGAAATTCCACTTATTTAGAGGCAAAAAAGCAGAAATTCTTATTTTGGAGCAAAAATGAAGAAATTTTTTTTATGGCAAAAAGTTATGCATTCCCCTTATTTTCGAGCAAAAAGGCAGAAATTCCTTGTATTTTGGAGCAAAATTGCAGAAATTCCCCTAATTGTGGGGCAAAAAGGCAGAAATTCCCTATATGTTGGGGCAAAAAGACAGAAATTATCCTTATTTTGGGGCAAAACTCAGAAATTCCCCTTATTTTGGGGCAAAATTCCAGAAATTTCCTATATTTTGTTGCAAAATTGCAGAAATTTCACTTATTTTGGGGCAAAATTTCAGAAATTTCACTTATTTTAGGGAAAAAAGGCTGAAATTTTTCTTATTTTGGGGGAAAAATGAAGAAATTCTTAATATTTTGTGGCAAAAATGCAAAAATTTCTCTTATTTTGAGGTAAAAAGGATGAAATCCTCTTTATTTGGGGGCAAAAAGGCAGAAATTTTTTTTATTTTGGGGCAAAATTGCAGAAATTTCACTTATTTCATGATAATGAGTCAGAAATTGACCTTATTTTGTAGCAAAAACGGCAGAAATTCCCCTTATTTTGGAGCAAAAATTAAGAAATTTCCCTTTTTATGGCAAAAAGGTATGCATTCCCATTATTTTCTGGCAAAAAGGCAGAAATTCCCCGTATTTTGGAGCAAAATTGCAGAAATTCCCCTAATTTGGGGCAAAATTCCAGAATTTTCCTTTATTTTGAGGCAAAAGTCAGAAATTCCCCTTATTTTGGGGCACAATTCCAGAAATTTCCTTTATTTTGTGGCAAAATTGCAGGAATTTACCTTATTTTGGGGCAAAATTGCAGAAATTTCTCTTATTTAAGGCAAAATTGCAGAAATTTCACTTATTTTCAGGTACAAAGGCTGAAATTTTATATATTTTGGGTCAAAAAGGGAGAATTTCCCTTTATTTTGGGGCAAAATTGCAGACATTTTTCTTATTATGGGGAAAAATTGCAGAAATTTCCCTTACTTTAGGGCAAAATTGCAGAAATTTCACTTATTTCAGAGAAAAAAAAGCAAAAATTTTTGTTATTTTGGGGCAAAAAGGCAGAAATTCCCATTATTTTGGGGTAAAAAGGCAGAAATTTACCTTATTTTGGGGTAAAATTGCAGAAATTTCACATATTTCAGGGCAAAAAGGCAGAAATTTTCTTTGTTTTGGGGCAAAATTGCAGAAATTTTACTTATTTCATGGTAATAAGTCAGATATTTATCTTATTTTGGGGCAAAAAAAACAGAAATTCCCTTTGTTTTGGGAAAAAAAGACAGAAATTTCACTTATTTAAAGGCAAAAAGCAGAAATTCTTCTTATTTTGGAGCAAAAATGAAGAAATTTTCCTCTTTTATGGAAAAAAGTTATGCATTCCCCTTATTTTCGGGCAAAAAGGCAGAAATTCCCTGTATTTTGGAGCAAAATTGCAGAAATTCCCCTAATTTTGGGGCAATAAGTCAGAAATTCCCTATATGTTGGGGCAAAAAGACAGAAATTCTCCTTATTTTGGGAAAAAACTCAGAAATTCCCTTTATTTTGGGGCAAAATTCCAGAAATTTCCCTTATTTTTGGGCAAAATTGCAGAAATTTCACTTATTTTGGGGCAAAATTGCAGAAATTTCACTTATTTCAGGGAAAAAAGGCAGAAATTTTCCTTATTTTTGGGCAAAAATGAAGAAATTCTTAATATTTTGTGGCAAAAATGCAGAAATTCCTCTTATTTTGAGGTAAAAAGGCTGAAATCCTCCTTATTTGGGGGCAAAAAGGCAGAAATTTTCCTTATTTTGGGGCAAAATTGCAGAAATTTCACTTATTTCAGGATAAAGATTCAGAAATTCCCCTTATTTTGGAGCAAAAATGAAGAAATTTCCCTTTTTATGGCAAAAAGGTATGCATTCCCATTATTTTTGGGCAAAAAGGCAGAAATTCCCCGTATTTTGGAGCAAAATTGCAGAAATTCCCCTAATTTTGGGGAAAAGGCAGAAATTCCCTTTATTTTGGGGCACAATTCCAGAAATTTTCTTTATTTTGTTGCAAAATTGCAGGAATTTACGTTATTTTGGGGCAAAATTGCAGAAATTTCCCTTATTTAAATCAAAATTGCAGAAATTTCACTTATTTTCAGGTAAAAAGGCTGAAATTTTATTTATTTTGGGTCAAAAAGTGAGAAATTCCCCTTATTTTGGGGCAAAATTGCAGAAATTTCACTTATTTTGGGGCAATATTGCAGAAATTTCACTTATTTCAGGGGAAAAAGGCAGACATTTTCCTTATTTTGGGGCAAAAAGGCAGAAATTACTAATATTTTGTGGCAAAAATGCAGAAATTTTTCTTATTTTGAGGTAAAAATGCTAAAATTCCCCTTATTTTGTGGCAAAATGCAGAAATTTTTCTCATTTTGAGGTAAAAATGCTAAAATTCCCCTTATTTGGAGGCAAAAAGGCAGAAATTTCCCTTATTTTGGGGCAAAATTGAAGAAATTTCACTTATTTGGTGCAAAATTGCAGAAATTTCACTTATTTTTAGGTAAATAGGCTGAAATTTCCTTTATTTTGGGGCAAAAAGGGAGAAATTCCCCTTATTTTGGGGTAAATTTGCAGAAATTTCTCTTATTATGGTGAAAAATTGCAGAAATTTCCCTTATTTTAGGGCAAAATTGCAGAAATTTCACTTATTTCAGAGAAAAAAAAGCAAATTTTTTTCTTATTTTGAGACAAAAAGGCAGAAATTCCCATAATTTTTGGGCAAAAAGGCAGAAATTCTCCTTATTTTAAGGCAAAAAAACAGAAAATCTCCTTTTTTCGGGAGCAAACAGTCAGAAATTCCCCTTATTTTGGGGCAAAAAAGACAGAAAATCCCTTTGTTTTTGGGGAAAAAGACAGACATTCCACATATTTAGAGGCAAAAAAGCAGAAATTCCCCTTATTTTGGAGCAAAAATGAAGAAATTTCTTTTTTTAAGGCAAAAAGGTATGCATTCTTCTTATTTTCGGGCATAAAGGAAGAAATTCCCCGTATTTTGGAGAAAAATTGCAGAAATTCCCCTAATTGTGGGGCAAAAATGCAGAAATTTCCCTTATTTCATGTTAATAAGTCAGAAATTCTACTTATTTTGGGGCAAAAGAGACAGAAATTCCCTTTGTTTTGGGGGAAAAAGACAGAAATTCCACTTATTTAGAGGCAAAAAAGCAGAAATTCTTCTTATATTGGAGCAAAAATGAAGAAATTTTTCTCTTTTATGGCAAAAAGTTATGCATTCCCCTTATTTTCGGACAAAAAGGCAGAAATTCATCGTATTTTGGAGCAAAATTTCAGAAATTCCCCTAATTGTGATGCAAAAAGGCAGAAATTCCCTATATGTTGGGGCAAAAAGAGAGAAATTCTCCTTATCTTGGGGCAAAATTCCAGAAATTTCCATTATTTTGGGGCAAAATTGCAGAAATTTCACTTATTTTGGGGCAATATTGCAGAAATTTCACTTATTTCAGGGGAAAAAGGCAGACATTTTCCTTATTTTGGGGCAAAAAGGCAGAAATTACTAATATTTTGTGGCAAAAATGCAGAAATTTTTCTTATTTTGAGGTAAAAATGCTAAAATTCCCCTTATTTTGTGGCAAAATGCAGAAATTTTTCTCATTTTGAGGTAAAAATGCTAAAATTCCCCTTATTTGGAGGCAAAAAGGCAGAAATTTCCCTTATTTTGGGGCAAAATTGAAGAAATTTCACTTATTTGGTGCAAAATTGCAGAAATTTCACTTATTTTTAGGTAAATAGGCTGAAATTTCCTTTATTTTGGGGCAAAAAGGGAGAAATTCCCCTTATTTTGGGGTAAAATTGCAGAAATTTCTCTTATTATGGTGAAAAATTGCAGAAATTTCCCTTATTTTAGGGCAAAATTGCAGAAATTTCACTTATTTCAGAGAAAAAAAAGCAAATTTTTTTCTTATTTTGAGACAAAAAGGCAGAAATTCCCATAATTTTTGGGCAAAAAGGCAGAAATTCTCCTTATTTTAAGGCAAAAACACAGAAAATCTCCTTTTTTCGGGAGCAAACAGTCAGAAATTCCCCTTATTTTGGGGCAAAAAAGACAGAAAATCCCTTTGTTTTTGGGGAAAAAGACAGACATTCCACATATTTAGAGGCAAAAAAGCAGAAATTCCCCTTATTTTGGAGCAAAAATGAAGAAATTTCTTTTTTTAAGGCAAAAAGGTATGCATTCTTCTTATTTTCGGGCATAAAGGAAGAAATTCCCCGTATTTTGGAGAAAAATTGCAGAAATTCCCCTAATTGTGGGGCAAAAATGCAGAAATTTCCCTTATTTCATGTTAATAAGTCAGAAATTCTACTTATTTTGGGGCAAAAGAGACAGAAATTCCCTTTGTTTTGGGGGAAAAAGACAGAAATTCCACTTATTTAGAGGCAAAAAAGCAGAAATTCTTCTTATATTGGAGCAAAAATGAAGAAATTTTTCTCTTTTATGGCAAAAAGTTATGCATTCCCCTTATTTTCGGACAAAAAGGCAGAAATTCATCGTATTTTGGAGCAAAATTTCAGAAATTCCCCTAATTGTGATGCAAAAAGGCAGAAATTCCCTATATGTTGGGGCAAAAAGAGAGAAATTCTCCTTATCTTGGGGCAAAATTCCAGAAATTTCCATTATTTTGGGGCAAAATTGCAGAAATTTCACTTATTTTGGGGCAATATTGCAGAAATTTCACTTATTTCAGGGGAAAAAGGCAGACATTTTCCTTATTTTGGGGCAAAAAGGCAGAAATTACTAATATTTTGTGGCAAAAATGCAGAAATTTTTCTTATTTTGAGGTAAAAATGCTAAAATTCCCCTTATTTTGTGGCAAAATGCAGAAATTTTTCTCATTTTGAGGTAAAAATGCTAAAATTCCCCTTATTTGGAGGCAAAAAGGCAGAAATTTCCCTTATTTTGGGGCAAAATTGAAGAAATTTCACTTATTTGGTGCAAAATTGCAGAAATTTCACTTATTTTTAGGTAAATAGGCTGAAATTTCCTTTATTTTGGGGCAAAAAGAGAGAAATTCCCCTTATTTTGGGGTAAAATTGCAGAAATTTCTCTTATTATGGTGAAAAATTGCAGAAATTTCCCTTATTTTAGGGCAAAATTGCAGAAATTTCACTTATTTCAGAGAAAAAAAAGCAAATTTTTTTCTTATTTTGAGACAAAAAGGCAGAAATTCCCATAATTTTTGGGCAAAAAGGCAGAAATTCTCCTTATTTTAAGGCAAAAACACAGAAAATCTCCTTTTTTCGGGAGCAAACAGTCAGAAATTCCCCTTATTTTGGGGCAAAAAAGACAGAAAATCCCTTTGTTTTTGGGGAAAAAGACAGACATTCCACATATTTAGAGGCAAAAAAGCAGAAATTCCCCTTATTTTGGAGCAAAAATGAAGAAA
The DNA here is from genome assembly GCF_963924665.1 of Micromys minutus. Classification (NCBI taxonomy): domain Eukaryota; kingdom Metazoa; phylum Chordata; class Mammalia; order Rodentia; family Muridae; genus Micromys; species Micromys minutus. The sequence goes on from NW_027667302.1 coordinate 2,651,842, forward strand.
TTTCTTTTTTTAAGGCAAAAAGGTATGCATTCTTCTTATTTTCGGGCATAAAGGAAGAAATTCCCCGTATTTTGGAGAAAAATTGCAGAAATTCCCCTAATTGTGGGGCAAAAATGCAGAAATTCCCTATATGTTGGGGCAAAAAGACAGAAATTCTCCTTATTTTGGGGCAAAACTCAAAAATTCCACTTTTTTTGGGGCAAAATCCAGAAATTTCACTTATTTTGGGGCAAAATTGCAGGAATGTCACTTATTTCAGGGAAAAAAGGCAGAAATTTTTCTTATTTAGGGGCAAAAAGGCAGAAATTCCTAATATTTTGTGGCACAAATGCAAAAATTCCCCTTATTTGAGGTAAAAAGGCTGAAATCCTCCTTATTAGGGGGCAAAAAGGCAGAAATTTTCCTTATTTTGGGGCAAAATTGCAAAATTTTCACTTATTTCAGGATAATGAGTCAGAAATTCCCCTTATTTTGTGGCAAAAAAGGCAGAAATTCCCCTTCTTTTGGAGCAAAAATGAAGAAATTTCCCTTTTTATGGCAAAAATGTATGCATTCCCATTATTTTCGGGCAAAAAGGCAGAAATTCCCCGTATTTTAGAGCAAAATTGCAGAAATTCCCCTAATTTTTGGGGAAAGGCAGAAATTCCCCTTATTTTTGGGCAAAAATCAGAAATTCCCCTTATTTTGGGCAAAATTCCAGAAATTTTCTTTATTTTGGGGCAAAATTGCAGGAATTTACCTTATTTTGGGGCAAAATTGCAGAAATTTCCCTTATTTAAGGCAAAATTGCAGAAATTTCACTTATTTTCAGGTAAAAAGGCTGAAATTTCCTTTATTTTTGGGTCAAAAAGGGAGAAATTCCCATTATTTTGGGGCAAAATTTCAGAAATTTCTCTTATGGGGAAAAATTGCAGAAATTTCCCTTGTTTTAGGGCAAAATTGCAGAAATTTCACTTATTTCAGAGAAAAAAAGCAAAATTTTTTCTTATTTTAGGACAAAAAGTCAGAAATTGCCATAATTTTGGGGCAAAAGGAAGAAATTCACCTTATTTTGGGGTAAAATTGCAGTAATTTCACAAATTTCAGGGCAAAAAGGCAGAAATTTTCCTTATTTTGGGGCAAAATTGCAGAAATTTCACTTATTTCAGGGTAATAAGTCAGAAATTTTTCTTATTTTGTGGCAAAAGAGACAGAAATTCTTTTTGTTTTGTATGAAAATAACAGAAATTCCACTTATTTAGAGGCAAAAAAGCAGAAATTCTTCTTATTTTGGAGCAAAAATGAGGAAATTTTTCTCTTTTATGGCAAAAATTATGCATTCCCCTTATTTTCGGGCAAAAAGGCAGAAATTCCTCGTATTTTTGAGCAAAATTTCAGAAATTCCCCTAATTGTGATGCAAAAAGTCAGAAATTCCCTATATGTTGGGGCAAAAATACAGAAATTCTCCTTATTTTGGGGCAAAATTCCAGAAATTTCCATTATTTTGGGGCAAAATTGCAGAAATTTCACTTATTTTGGGGCAAAATTGCAGAAGTTTCATTTATTTTGGGGAAAAAAGGCAGAAATTTTCCTTATTTTGGGGCAAAAAGGCAGAAATTCCTAATATTTTGTGGCAAAAATGCAGAAATTCCCCTTATTTTGAGGTAAAAAGGCTAAAATTCCCCTTATTTGGGGGCAAAATTGAAGAAATTTCACTTATTTGGTGCAAAATTGCAGAAATTTCACTTATTTTTAGGTAAAAAGGCTGAAATTTCCTTTATTTTGGGGCAAAAAGGGAGAAATTCCCCTTATTTTGGGGTAAAATTGCAGAAATTTCTCTTATTATGGTGAAAAATTGCAGAAATTTCCTTTATTTTAGGGCAAAATTGCAGAAATTTCACTTATTTCAGAGAAAAAAAGCAATTTTTTTTCTTATTTTGAGACAAAAAGGCAGAAATTCCCATAATTTTGGGGCAAAAAGGCAGAAATTCTCCTTATTTTAAGGCAAAAACACAGAAAATCTCCTTTTTTCGGGAGCAAACAGTCAGAAATTCTTCTTATTTTGGGGCAAAAAAGACAGAAAATCCCTTTGTTTTTGGGGAAAAAGACAGACATTCCACATATTTAGAGGCAAAAAAGCAGAAATTCCCCTTATTTTGGAGCAAAAATGAAGAAATTTCTTTTTTTTAAGGCAAAAAGGTATGCATTCTTCTTATTTTTGGGCATAAAGGAAGAAATTCCCCGTATTTTGGAGAAAAATTGCAGAAATTCCCCTAATTGTGGGGCAAAAATGCAGAAATTCCCTATATGTTGGGGCAAAAAGACAGAAATTCTCCTTATTTTGGGGCAAAACTCAAAAATTCCACTTATTTTGGGGCAAAATCCAGAAATTTCACTTATTTTGGGGCAAAATTGCAGGAATGTCACTTATTTCAGGGAAAAAAGGCAGAAATTTTTCTTATTTTGGGGCAAAAAGGCAGAAATTTCTAATATTTTGTGGCACAAATGCAAAAATTCCCCTTATTTGAGGTAAAAAGGCTGAAATCCTCCTTATTAGGGGGCAAAAAGGCAGAAATTTTCCTTATTTTGGGGCAAAATTGCAAAATTTTCAGTTATTTCAGGATAATGAGTCAGAAATTCCCCTTATTTTGTGGCAAAAAAGGCAGAAATTCCCCTTATTTTGGAGCAAAAATGAAGAAATTTCCCTTTTCATGGCAAAAAGGTATGCATTCCGATTATTTTCGGGCAAAAAGGCAGAAATTCCCCGTATTTTAGAGCAAAATTGCAGAAATTCCCCTAATTTTGGGGAAAAGGCAGAAATTCCCTTTATTTTTGGGCAAAAATCAGAAATTCCTGTTATTTTGGGCAAAATTCCAGAAATTTTCTTAATTTTGGGGCAAAATTGCAGGAATTTACCTTATTTTGGGGCAAAATTGCAGAAATTTCCCTTATTTAAGGCAAAATTGCAGAAATTTCACTTATTTTCAGGTAAAATGCTGAAATTTCCTTTATTTTTGGGTCAAAAAGGGAAAAATTCCCATTATTTTGGGGCAAAATTTCAGAAATTTCTCTTATGGGGAAAAATTGCAGAAATTTCCCTTGTTTTAGGGCAAAATTGCAGAAATTTCACGTATTTCAGAGAAAAAAAGCAAAATTTTTTCTTATTTTAGGACAAAAAGTCAGAAATTCCCATAATTTTGGGGCAAAAGGAAGAAATTCACCTTATTTTGGGGCAAAATTGCAGAAATTTCACATATTTCAGGGCAAAAAGGCAGAAATTTTCCTTATTTTGGGGCAAAATTGCAGAAATTTCACTTATTTCAGGGTAATAAGTCAGAAATTTTTCTTATTTTGTGGCAAAAGAGACAGAAATTCTCTTTGTTTTGGATGAAAATAACAGAAATTCCACTTATTAGAGGCAAAAAAGCAGAAATTCTTCTCATTTTGGAGCAAAAATGAAGAAATTTTTCTCTTTTATGGCAAAAATTATGCATTCCCCTTATTTTCGGGCAAAAAGGCAGAAATTCCTCGTATTTTTGAGCAAAATTTCAGAAATTCCCCTAATTGTGATGCAAAAAGTCAGAAATTCCCTATATGTTGGGGCAAAAATACAGAAATTCTCCTTATTTTCGGGCAAAATTCCAAAAATTTCCATTATTTTGGGGCAAAATTGCAGAAATTTCACTTATTTTGGGGCAAAATTGCAGAAGTTTCACTTATTTTGGGGAAAAAAGGCAGAAATTTTCCTTATTTTGGGGCAAAAAGGCAGAAATTCCTAATATTTTGTGGCAAAAATGCAGAAATTCCCCTTATTTTGAGGTAAAAAGGCTAAAATTCCCCTTATTTGGGGGCAAAATTGAAGAAATTTCACTTATTTGGTGCAAAATTGCAGAAATTTCACTTATTTTTAGGTAAAAAGGCTGAAATTTCCTTTATTTTGAGGCAAAAAGGGAGAAATTCCCCTTATTTTGGGGTAAAATTGCAGAAATTTCTCTTATTATGGTGAAAAATTGCAGAAATTTCCCTTATTTTAGGGCAAAATTGCAGAAATTTCACTTATTTCAGAGAAAAAAAGCAAATTTTTTTCTTATTTTGAGACAAAAAGGCAGAAATTCCCATAATTTTTGGGCAAAAAGGCAGAAATTCTCCTTATTTTAAGGCAAAAACACAGAAAATCTCCTTTTTTCGGGAGCAAACAGTCAGAAATTCCCCTTATTTTGGGGCAAAAAAGACAGAAAATCCCTTTGTTTTTGGGGAAAAAGACAGACATTCCACATATTTAGAGGCAAAAAAGCAGAAATTCCCCTTATTTTGGAGCAAAAATGAAGAAATTCCTTTTTTTTAAGGCAAAAAGGTATGCATTCTTCTTATTTTCGGGCATAAAGGAAGAAATTCCCCGTATTTTGGAGAAAAATTGCAGAAATTCCCCTAATTGTGGAGCAAAAATGCAGAAATTCCCTATATGTTGGGGCAAAAAGACAGAAATTCTCCTTATTTTGGGGCAAAACTCAAAAATTCCACTTATTTTGGGGCAAAATCCAGAAATTTCACTTATTTTGGGGCAAAATTGCAGGAATGTCACTTATTTCAGGGAAAAAAGGCAGAAATTTTTCTTATTTTGGGGCAAAAAGGCAGAAATTCCTAATATTTTGTGGCACAAATGCAAAAATTCCCCTTATTTGAGGTAAAAAGGCTGAAATCCTCCTTATTAGGGGGCAAAAAGGCAGAAATTTTCCTTATTTTGGGGCAAAATTGCAAAATTTTCACTTATTTCAGGATAATGAGTCAGAAATTCCCCTTATTTTGTGGCAAAAAAGGCAGAAATTCCCCTTATTTTGGAGCAAAAATGAAGAAATTTCCCTTTTCATGGCAAAAAGGTATGCATTCCCATTATTTTCGGGCAAAAAGGCAGAAATTCCCCGTATTTTAGAGCAAAATTGCAGAAATTCCCCTAATTTTGGGGAAAAGGCAGAAATTCCCTTTATTTTTGGGCAAAAATCAGAAATTCCCATTATTTTGGGCAAAATTCCAGAAATTTTCTTTATTTTGGGGCAAAATTGCAGGAATTTACCTTATTTTGGGGCAAAATTGCAGAAATTTCCCTTATTTAAGGCAAAATTGCAGAAATTTCACTTATTTTCAGGTAAAAAGGCTGAAATTTCCTTTATTTTTGGGTCAAAAAGGGAGAAATTCCCATTATTTTGGGGCAAAATTTCAGAAATTTCTCTTATGGGGAAAAATTGCAGAAATTTCCCTTGTTTTAGGGCAAAATTGCAGAAATTTCACTTATTTCAGAGAAAAAAAGCAAATTTTTTTCTTATTTTAGGACAAAAAGTCAGATATTCCCATAATTTTGGAGCAAAAGGAAGAAATTCACCTTATTTTGGAGTAAAATTGCAGAAATTTCACATATTTCAGGGCAAAAAGGCAGAAATTTTCCTTATTTTGGGGCAAAATTGCAGAAATTTCACTTATTTCAGAGTAATAAGTCAGAAATTTTTCTTATTTTGTGGCAAAAGAGACAGAAATTCTCTTTGTTTTGGATGAAAATAACAGAAATTCCACTTATTAGAGGCAAAAAAGCAGAAATTCTCATTTTGGAGCAAAAATGAAGAAATTTTTCTCTTTTATGGCAAAAATTATGCATTCCCCTTATTTTCGGGCAAAAAGGCAGAAATTCCTCGTATTTTTGAGCAAAATTTCAGAAATTCCCCTAATTGTGATGCAAAAAGTCAGAAATTCCCTATATGTTGGGGCAAAAATACAGAAATTCTCCTTATTTTCGGGCAAAATTCCAAAAATTTCCATTATTTTGGGGCAAAATTGCAGAAATTTCACTTATTTTGGGGCAAAATTGCAGAAGTTTCACTTATTTTGGGGAAAAAAGGCAGAAATTTTCCTTATTTTGGGGCAAAAAGGCAGAAATTCCTAATATTTTGTGGCAAAAATGCAGAAATTCCCCTTATTTTGAGGTAAAAAGGCTAAAATTCCCCTTATTTGGGGGCAAAATTGAAGAAATTTCACTTATTTGGTGCAAAATTGCAGAAATTTCACTTATTTTTAGGTAAAAAGGCTGAAATTTCCTTTATTTTGAGGCAAAAAGGGAGAAATTCCCCTTATTTTGGGGTAAAATTGCAGAAATTTCTCTTATTATGGTGAAAAATTGCAGAAATTTCCCTTATTTTAGGGCAAAATTGCAGAAATTTCACTTATTTCAGAGAAAAAAAGCAAATTTTTTTCTTATTTTGAGACAAAAAGGCAGAAATTCCCATAATTTTTGGGCAAAAAGGCAGAAATTCTCCTTATTTTAAGGCAAAAACACAGAAAATCTCCTTTTTTCGGGAGCAAACAGTCAGAAATTCCCCTTATTTTGGGGCAAAAAAGACAGAAAATCCCTTTGTTTTTGGGGAAAAAGACAGACATTCCACATATTTAGAGGCAAAAAAGCAGAAATTCCCCTTATTTTGGAGCAAAAATGAAGAAATTCCTTTTTTTTAAGGCAAAAAGGTATGCATTCTTCTTATTTTCGGGCATAAAGGAAGAAATTCCCCGTATTTTGGAGAAAAATTGCAGAAATTCCCCTAATTGTGGGGCAAAAATGCAGAAATTCCCTATATGTTGGGGCAAAAAGACAGAAATTCTCCTTATTTTGGGGCAAAACTCAAAAATTCCACTTATTTTGGGGCAAAATCCAGAAATTTCACTTATTTTGGGGCAAAATTGCAGGAATGTCACTTATTTCAGGGAAAAAAGGCAGAAATTTTTCTTATTTTGGGGCAAAAAGGCAGAAATTCCTAATATTTTGTGGCACAAATGCAAAAATTCCCCTTATTTGAGGTAAAAAGGCTGAAATCCTCCTTATTAGGGGGCAAAAAGGCAGAAATTTTCCTTATTTTGGGGCAAAATTGCAAAATTTTCACTTATTTCAGGATAATGAGTCAGAAATTCCCCTTATTTTGTGGCAAAAAAGGCAGAAATTCCCCTTATTTTGGAGCAAAAATGAAGAAATTTCCCTTTTCATGGCAAAAAGGTATGCATTCCCATTATTTTCGGGCAAAAAGGCAGAAATTCCCCGTATTTTAGAGCAAAATTGCAGAAATTCCCCTAATTTTGGGGAAAAGGCAGAAATTCCCTTTATTTTTGGGCAAAAATCAGAAATTCCCATTATTTTGGGCAAAATTCCAGAAATTTTCTTTATTTTGGGGCAAAATTGCAGGAATTTACCTTATTTTGGGGCAAAATTGCAGAAATTTCCCTTATTTAAGGCAAAATTGCAGAAATTTCACTTATTTTCAGGTAAAAAGGCTGAAATTTCCTTTATTTTTGGGTCAAAAAGGGAGAAATTCCCATTATTTTGGGGCAAAATTTCAGAAATTTCTCTTATGGGGAAAAATTGCAGAAATTTCCCTTGTTTTAGGGCAAAATTGCAGAAATTTCACTTATTTCAGAGAAAAAAAGCAAATTTTTTTCTTATTTTAGGACAAAAAGTCAGATATTCCCATAATTTTGGAGCAAAAGGAAGAAATTCACCTTATTTTGGGGTAAAATTGCAGAAATTTCACATATTTCAGGGCAAAAAGGCAGAAATTTTCCTTATTTTGGGGCAAAATTGCAGAAATTTCACTTATTTCAGGGTAATAAGTCAGAAATTTTTCTTATTTTGTGGCAAAAGAGACAGAAATTCTCTTTGTTTTGGATGAAAATAACAGAAATTCCACATATTTAGAGGCAAAAAAGCAGAAATTCTTCTTATTTTGGAGCAAAAATGAAGAAATTTTTCTTTTTTATGGCAAAAATTATGCATTCCCCTTATTTTCGGGCAAAAAGGCAGAAATTCCTTGTATTTTGGAGCAAAATTTCAGAAATTCCCCTAATTGTGATGCAAAAAGTCAGAAATTCCCTATATGTTGGGGCAAAAATACAGAAATTCTCCTTATTTTGGGGCAAAATTCCAGAAATTTCCATTATTTTGGGGCAAAATTGCAGAAATTTCACTTATTTTGGGGCAAAATTTCAGAAATTTCACTTATTTGAGGGAAAAAGGCAGAAATTTTTCTTATTTTGGGGCAAAAAGGCAGAAATTCCTAATATTTTGTGGCAAAAATGCAGAAATTCCCCTTATTTTGAGGTAAAAAGGCTAAAATTCCCCTTATTTGGTGGCAAAAAGGCAGAAATTTCACTTATTTTGGGGCAAAATTGCAGAAATTTCACTTATTTGGTGCAAAATTGCAGAAATTTCATTTATTTTTAGGTAAAAAGGCTGAAATTTCCTTTATTTTGGGGCAAAAAAGGAGAAATTCCCCTTATTTAGGGGTAAAATTGCAGAAATTTTTCTTATTATGGGAAAAAATTGCAGAAATTTCCCTTATTTTATGGCAAAATTGCAAAAATTTCACTTATTTCAGAGAAAAAAAGCAAAATTTTTTTTATTTTGGGGCAAAAAGGCAGAAATTCCCATTACTTTGGGTCAAAAATGCAGAAAATCACCTAATTTTGGGGTAAAATTGCAGAAATTTCACATATTTCAGAAAAAAAGTCAGAAATTTTCCTTATTGTGTTGTAAAATTGCAGAAATTTCACTTATTTCAGGGTAATAAGTCAGAAAATCCCCTTATATTGGAACAAAAAAGACAGAAATTCCCTTTGTTTTGTGTGAAAAGACAGAAATTCCACTTATTTAGAGGCAAAAGGCAGAAATTCCCCTTATTTTGGAGCAAAAATGAAGAAATTTTCCTTTTTTATGGCAAAAAGGTATGCATTCCCCTTATTTTTGGGCAAAAATGCAGAAATTCCTCGTATTTTGGAGAAAAATTGCAGAAATTCTTCTAATTGTGGGGCAAAAAGGAAGAAATTCCCTATATGTTGTGGCAAAAAACAGAAATTCTCCTTATTTTGGGGCAAAACTCAGAAATTCCATTTATTTTGGGGAAAAAATTCCAGAAATTTCCCTTATTTTTGGGCAAAATTACAGAAATTTCACTTATTTTGGGGCAATATTGCAGAAATTTCACTTATTTCAGGGAAAAAAGACAGAAATTTTCCTTATTTTGGGGCAAAAATGCAGAAATTCTTAATATTTTGTGGCAAAAATGCAGAAATTCCTCTTATTTTGAGGTAAAAATGCTGAAATTCCCCTTATTTGGGGGCAAAAACGCAGAAATTTCCCTTGTTTTGGGTCAAAAAGACAGAAATTCCCCTTATTTTGTGGCAAAAAGGCAGAAATTTCTTTTATTTTGGGGCAAAATTGCAGAAATTTCACTTATTTAAAGGCATAATTCAAAAATTCCTTTTATTTTGGGGCTAAAAGACAGAAATTCCGTTTATTTTTGGATAAAAAGGCAGAAATTTCACATATTTTGAGGTAAAAATGCAGAAATTCCTCTTATTTTGGGGCAAAAATTAAGAAATTTCCCTTTTTTGTGGCAAAAGGTATACATTCCCCTTACTTTCGGGATATAAAGCAGAAATTCCCCGTATTTTGAAACAAAATTGCAAAAATTCTCATAATTTTCGGGCAAAAAGGCAGAAATTCTCCTTATTTTAAGGCAAAATGACAGAAAATCTCCTATTTTCAGGAGCAAACAGTCAGAAATTCCCCTTATTTTGGGGCAGAATTGCAGAAATTTCCCATATTATGGGGCAAAATTGCAGACATTTCACTTATTTCAGGGTAATAAATCAGAAATTTTCCTTATTTGGGGGCAAAAAAGACAGAAATTACCTTTGTTTTGGGGGAAAAGACAGAATTTCCACTTATTTAGAGACAAAAAGGCAGAAATTACCCTTATTTTGAGGTAAAAAGGCTGAAATTTCCCTTATTAGGGGGCAAAAAGGCAGAAATTTTTCTTATTTAGAGGCAAAATTGCATAAATTTCACTTATTTCAGGGTAATAAGTCAGAAATTCCTTTTTTGGGGGCAAAAAAGACAGAAATTCACTTTGTTTTCGGAGAAAAAGACCGAAATTCCACTTATTTAGAGGCAAAAAGGCAGAAATTCCCCTTATTTTGGAGTAAAAATGAAGAAATTTCTCTTTTTATGGCAAAAAGGTATGCATTCCCATTATTTTCCGGCAAAAAGGCAGAAATTCCCTTTATTTTGGCGCAAAAATCAGAAATTACCCTTATTTTGGGGGTAAATTCAAGAAATTTCCATTATTTTGGGGCAAAATTGCAGGAATTTACCTTATTTTGGGGCAAAATTGCAGAAATTTCCTTTATTTGGGGCAAAATTGCAGAAATTTCACTTATTTTCAGGTAAAAAGGCTGAAATTTCCTTTATTTTGGGGCAAAAAGGAGAAATTCCCCTTATTTTGGGGCAAAATTGCAGAAATTTCCCTTATTATGGGGAAAAATTGCAGAAATTTCACTTATTTCAGGGAAAAAAGGCAGAAATTTTCCTTATTTTGGGGCAAAAATGCAGAAATTCTTAATATTTTGTGGCAAAAATGCAGAAATTCCTCTTATTTTGAGGTAAAAATGCTGAAATTCCTTTTATTTGGGGACAAAAACGCAGAAATTTCCCTTGTTTTGGGGCAAAAAGACAGAAATTCCCCTTATTTTGTGGCAAAAACGCAGAAATTTCTTTTATTTTGGGGCAAAATTGCAGAAATTTCACTTATTTAAAGGCATAATTCAAAAATTCCTTTTATTTTGGGGCTAAAAGACAGAAATTCCGTATATTTTTGGATAAAAAGGCAGAAATTTCACATATTTTGAGGTAAAATTGCAGAAATTCCTCTTATTTTGGGGCAAAAATTAAGAAATTTCCCTTTTTTGTGGCAAAAGGTATACATTCCCCTTACTTTCGGGATATAAAGCAGAAATTCCCCGTATTTTGAAGCAAAATTGCAAAAATTCTCATAATTTTCGGGCAAAAAGGCAGAAATTCTCCTTATTTTAAGGCAAAATGACAGAAAATCTCCTATTTTCAGGAGCAAACAGTCAGAAATTCCCCTTATTTTGGGGCAAAATTGCAGAAATTTCCATTATTTCGGGGCAAATTTGCAGAAATTTCACTTATTTCAGGGTAATAAGTCAGAAATTCCCCTTATTTTGGGGCAAAAAAGACAGAAATTCCCTTTGATTTGGGAAAAAAAGACAGAAATTCCACTTATTAAGAGGCAAAAAGGCAGAAATTCCCCTTATTTTGGAGCAAAAATGAAGAAATTCTCCTCTTTTATGGCAAAAAGTTATGCATTCCTCTTATTTTCGGGCAAAAAGTCAAAAATTCCCTATATGTTGGAGCAGAAAGACAGAAATTCTCCTTATTTTGGGGCAAAAGTCAGAAATTCCCCTTATTTTGGGGCAAAATTCCAGAATTTTCTCTTATTTTGGGGCAAAATTGCAGAAATATCACTTATTTTATGGCAAAATTGCAGAAATTTCACTTATTTCGTGGAAAAAAGGCAGAAATTTTTATTATTTTGGGGCAAAAATACAGAAATTTCTAATATTTTGTGGCAAAAATGCAGAAATTCCCCTTATTTTGAGGTAAAAAGTTTTATAATTCCCCTTATTTGGGGGCAAAAAGGCAGAAATTTCCCTTATTTTGGGGCAAAATTGCAGAAATTTCCCTTATTTTGGGGCAAAATTGCAGAAATTTCACTTATTTCAGGGTAATAAGTCAGAAATTCCTCTTATTTTGGGGCAAAAAAGACAGAAATTCCCTTTGTTTTGGGAAAAAAAAGACAGAAATTACACTTATTTAGAAGCAAAAAGGCAGAAATTCCCCTTATTTTGGAGCAAAAATGAAGAAATTTTCCTCTTTTATGGCAAAAAGTTATGCATTCCTCATATTTTTGGGCCAAAAGTCAGAAATTCCCTATATGTTGGGGCAAAAAGACAGAAATTCTCCTTATTTTGGGGCAAAATTCAGATATTCCCTTTATTTTGCGGCAAAATTCCAGAAATTTCCTTTATTTTGGGGGAAAATTGCAGAAATTTCACTTATTTTGGGGCAAAATTGCAGAAATTTCACTTATTTCAGGGAAAAAAGGCAGAAATTTTCCTTATTTTGGGGCAAAAATGCAGAAATTCTTTATATTTTGTGGCAAAAATGCAGAAATTCCCCTTATTTTGAGGGAAAAAGGCTGAAATTCCCTTTATTTGGGGGCAAAAAGGCATATATTTCTCTTATTTTGGGGCAAAAAGACAGAAATTCCCCTTATTTTGTGGCAAAAAGGCAGAAATTTCTTTTATTTTGAGGCAAAATTGCAGAAATTTCACTTATTTCAGGGCATAATTCAAAAATTCCTTTTATTTTGGGGCAAAAAGACAGAAATTCCATTTATTTTTGGGTAAAAAGTAAGAAATTTCACTTATTTTGAGGTAAAAAGGCAGAAATTCCTCTTATTTTGGGGCAAACATGAAGAAATTTTCTTTTTTTGTGGCAAAAGGTATACATTCCCCTTACTTTCGGGATAAAAACAGAAATGTCCCATATTTTGAAGCAAAATTGCAGAACTTCTCATAATTTTCGGGCAAAAAGGCATAAATTCTCCTTATTTAGGAGCACAGAAACAGAAAATCTCCTTTTTTTTCGGGAGCAAACAGTCAGAAATTCCCCTTATTTTGGGGCAAATTTGCAGAAATTTCACTTATTTCAGGGTAATAAGTCAGAAATTCCCCTTATTTTGGGGCAAAAAGACAGAAATCCCCTTTGTTTTTGGAGAAAAAGACAGAAATTCCACTTATTTAGAGGCAAGAAGGCAGAAATTCCCTTTATTTTGGACAAAAATTAAGAAATTTCACTTTTTATGGCAAAAAGTTATGCATTCCCATTATTTTCAGGCAAAAATGCAGAAATTCTCTGTATATTGGAGCAAAATTGCAGAAATTCCCCTAATTTTGGGGCAAAAGCAGAAATTCCCTTTATTTTGGGGCAAAAATCAGAAATTCTCCTTATTCTGGGGCAAAATTCAAGAAAATTCCTTTATTTTGGGTCAAAATTGCAGGAATTTACCTCATTTTGAGCAAAATTTCAGAAATTTCCCTTATTTGGGGCAAAATTGAAGAAATTTCACTTATTTTCAGATAAAGAGCCTGAAATTTCCTTTATTTTGGGGCAAAAAAGAAGAAATTCCCCTTATTTTGGGGTAAAGTTCCAGACATTTTTCTTATTATGGGGATAAATTGCAGAAATTTCCCTTATTTTAGGGCAAAATTGCAGAAATTTCACTTATTTCAGATAAAAAACGCAAAAATTTTTCTTATTTTGGGGAAAAAGGGCAGAAATTCCCATTATTTTAAGGCAAAAATGCAGAAATTCACCTTATTTTGGAGTAAAATTGCAGAAATTTCACATATTTCGGGGCAAAATTGCAGAAATTTCCCTTATTTTGGGGCAAAATTGCAGAAATTTCACTAATTTCAGGGACAAAAGACAGAAATTTCGCTAATTTTGGGGCAAAATTTCCAAAATTTCACTTATTTCAGAGAAAAAATGCAAAAATTTTTCTTATTTTGGGGCAAAAAGTCAGAAATTTCCATTATTTTGGGGAAAAAAGGCAGATATTGACCTTATTTTTGGGTAAAATTGCAGAAATTTCACATATTTCAGGGCAAAAAAGCAGAAATTTCCCTTATTTAGGGGCAAAATTGCAGAAATTTCACTTATTTCATGGTAATAAGTCAAATATTCCCCTTATTTTGGGGCAAAAAAGACAGAAATTCTCTTTGTTTTGGGAAAAATAGACAGAAATTCCACTTATTTAGAGGCAAAAAGGCAGAAATTCCCCTTATTTTGGAGTAAAAATGAAGAAATTTTCCTCTTTTATGGCAAAAAGTTATGCATTCTCCTTATTTTCGGGCAAAAAGGCAGAAATTCCCTGTATTTTGGAGCAAAATTGCAGAAATTTCCCTAATTGTGAAGCAAAAAAAAAAAAGAAATTCTCTATATGTTGGGGCAGAAAGACAGAAATTCTCCTTATTTTGGGGCAAAACTCAGAATTTCCCCTTATTTTGGGGCAAAATTCCAGAAATTTCCCTTATTTTGCGGCAAAATTGGAGAAATTTCACTTATTTTGGGGCAAAATTGCAGAAATTTCACTTATTTCAGGGAAAAAAGCAGAAATTTTCATTATTTTGGGGAAAAAATGCAGAAATTCTTAATATTTTGTGGCAAAAATGCAGAAACTCCCCTTATTTTGAGTCAAAAAGGCTGAAATTCCCCTTATTTGGGGGCAAAAAGGCAGAAATTTCTTTTATTCTGGGGCAAAAGACACAAATTCCCCTTATTTTGTGGCAAAAAGGCAGAATTTTTTTTTATTTTGGGGCAAAATTGCAGAAATTTCACTTATTTCAGGGCATAATTCAAAAATTCCTTTTATTTTGGGGCAAAAAGACAGAAATTCCGTTTATTTTTGGGTAAAAAGGAAGAAATTTCAATTATTTAGAGGTAAAAAGGCAGAAATTCCTCTTATTTTGGGGCAAAAATGAAGAAATTTTCTTTTTTGTGGCAAAAGGTATACATTCCCCTTACTTTCGGGATAAAAAGCAGAAATTCCCCATATTTTGAAGCAAAATTGCAGAAATTCTCATAATTTTCGGGCAAAAAGGCAGAAATTCTCCTTATTTTGGGGCACAGAAACAGAAAATCTCCTTTTTTCGGGACCAAACAGTCAGAAATTCCCCTTATTTTGGGGCAAAATTGAAGAAATTTCCATTATTTCGGGGCAAATTTGCAGAAATTTCACTTATTTCAGGGTAATAAGTCAGAAACTCCCCTTATTTTGGGGCAAAAAAGACAGAAATTCCCTTTGATTTGGGAAAAAAAGACAGAAATTCCACTTATTAAGAGGCAAAAAGGCAGAAATTCCCCTTATTTTGGAGCAAAAATGAAGAAATTCTCCTCTTTTATGGCAAAAAGTTATGCATTCCTCTTATTTTCGGGCAAAAAGTCAAAAATTCCCTATATGTTGGAGCAGAAAGACAGAAATTCTCCTTATTTTGGGGCAAAAGTCAGAAATTCCCCTTATTTTGGGGCAAAATTCCAGAATTTTCTCTTATTTTGGGGCAAAATTGCAGAAATATCACTTATTTTATGGCAAAATTGCAGAAATTTCACTTATTTCGTGGAAAAAAGGCAGAAATTTTTATTATTTTGGGGCAAAAATACAGAAATTTCTAATATTTTGTGGCAAAAATGCAGAAATTCCCCTTATTTTGAGGTAAAAAGTTTTATAATTCCCCTTATTTGGGGGCAAAAAGGCAGAAATTTCCCTTATTTTGGGGCAAAATTGCAGAAATTTCCCTTATTTTGGGGCAAAATTGCAGAAATTTCACTTATTTCAGGGTAATAAGTCAGAAATTCCTCTTATTTTGGGGCAAAAAAGACAGAAATTCCCTTTGTTTTGGGAAAAAAAAAGACAGAAATTACACTTATTTAGAAGCAAAAAGGCAGAAATTCCCCTTATTTTGGAGCAAAAATGAAGAAATTTTCCTCTTTTATGGCAAAAAGTTATGCATTCCTCATATTTTTGGGCCAAAAGTCAGAAATTCCCTATATGTTGGGGCAAAAAGACAGAAATTCTCCTTATTTTGGGGCAAAATTCAGATATTCCCTTTATTTTGGGGCCAAATTCCAGAAATTTCCCTTATTTTGGGGGAAAATTGCAGAAATTTCACTTATTTTGGGGCAAAATTGCAGAAATTTCACTTATTTCAGGGAAAAAAGGCAGAAATTTTCCTTATTTTGGGGCAAAAATGCAGAAATTCTTTATATTTTGTGGCAAAAATGCAGAAATTCCCCTTATTTTGAGGGAAAAAGGCTGAAATTCCCTTTATTTGGGGGCAAAAAGGCATATATTTCTCTTATTTTGGGGCAAAAAGACAGAAATTCCCCTTATTTTGTGGCAAAAAGGCAGAAATTTCTTTTATTTTGGGGCAAAATTGCAGAAATTTCACTTATTTCAGGGCATAATTCAAAAATTCCTTTTATTTTGGGGCAAAAAGACAGAAATTCCATTTATTTTTGGGTAAAAAGTAAGAAATTTCACTTATTTTGAGGTAAAAAGGCAGAAATTCCTCTTATTTTGGGGCAAACATGAAGAAATTTTCTTTTTTTGTGGCAAAAGGTATACATTCCCCTTACTTTCGGGATAAAAACAGAAATTTCCCATATTTTGAAGCAAAATTGCAGAAATTCTCATAATTTTCGGGCAAAAAGGCATAAATTCTCCTTATTTAGGAGCACAGAAACAGAAAATCTCCTTTTTTTTCGGGAGCAAACAGTCAGAAATTCCCCTTATTTTGGGGCAAATTTGCAGAAATTTCACTTATTTCAGGGTAATAAGTCAGAAATTCCCCTTATTTTGGGGCAAAAAGACAGAAATCCCCTTTGTTTTTGGAGAAAAAGACAGAAATTCCACTTATTTAGAGGCAAGAAGGCAGAAATTCCCTTTATTTTGGACAAAAATTAAGAAATTTCACTTTTTATGGCAAAAAGTTATGCATTCCCATTATTTTCAGGCAAAAATGCAGAAATTCTCTGTATATTGGAGCAAAATTGCAGAAATTCCCCTAATTTTGGGGCAAAAGCAGAAATTCCCTTTATTTTGGGGCAAAAATCAGAAATTCTCCTTATTCTGGGGCAAAATTCAAGAAAATTCCTTTATTTTGGGTCAAAATTGCAGGAATTTACCTCATTTTGAGCAAAATTTCAGAAATTTCCCTTATTTGGGGCAAAATTGAAGAAATTTCACTTATTTTCAGATAAAGAGCCTGAAATTTCCTTTATTTTGGGGCAAAAAAGAAGAAATTCCCCTTATTTTGGGGTAAAGTTCCAGACATTTTTCTTATTATGGGGATAAATTGCAGAAATTTCCCTTATTTTAGGGCAAAATTGCAGAAATTTCACTTATTTCAGATAAAAAACGCAAAAATTTTTCTTATTTTGGGGAAAAAGGGCAGAAATTCCCATTATTTTAAGGCAAAAATGCAGAAATTCACCTTATTTTGGAGTAAAATTGCAGAAATTTCACATATTTCGGGGCAAAATTGCAGAAATTTCCCTTATTTTGGGGCAAAATTGCAGAAATTTCACTAATTTCAGGGACAAAAGACAGAAATTTCGCTAATTTTGGGGCAAAATTTCCAAAATTTCACTTATTTCAGAGAAAAAATGCAAAAATTTTTCTTATTTTGGGGCAAAAAGTCAGAAATTTCCATTATTTTGGGGAAAAAAGGCAGATATTGACCTTATTTTTGGGTAAAATTGCAGAAATTTCACATATTTCAGGGCAAAAAAGCAGAAATTTCCCTTATTTAGGGGCAAAATTGCAGAAATTTCACTTATTTCATGGTAATAAGTCAAATATTCCCCTTATTTTGGGGCAAAAAAGACAGAAATTCTCTTTGTTTTGGGAAAAATAGACAGAAATTCCACTTATTTAGAGGCAAAAAGGCAGAAATTCCCCTTATTTTGGAGTAAAAATGAAGAAATTTTCCTCTTTTATGGCAAAAAGTTATGCATTCTCCTTATTTTCAGGCAAAAAGGCAGAAATTCCCTGTATTTTGGAGCAAAATTGCAGAAATTTCCCTAATTGTGAAGCAAAAAAAAAAAAAAGAAATTCTCTATATGTTGGGGCAGAAAGACAGAAATTCTCCTTATTTTGGGGCAAAACTCAGAATTTCCCCTTATTTTGGGGCAAAATTCCAGAAATTTCCCTTATTTTGCGGCAAAATTGGAGAAATTTCACTTATTTTGGGGCAAAATTGCAGAAATTTCACTTATTTCAGGGAAAAAAGCAGAAATTTTCATTATTTTGGGGAAAAAATGCAGAAATTCTTAATATTTTGTGGCAAAAATGCAGAAACTCCCCTTATTTTGAGTCAAAAAGGCTGAAATTCCCCTTATTTGGGGGCAAAAAGGCAGAAATTTCTTTTATTCTGGGGCAAAAGACACAAATTCCCCTTACTTTGTGGCAAAAAGGCAGAATTTTTTTTTATTTTGGGGCAAAATTGCAGAAATTTCACTTATTTCAGGGCATAATTCAAAAATTCCTTTTATTTTGGGGCAAAAAGACAGAAATTCCGTTTATTTTTGGGTAAAAAGGAAGAAATTTCAATTATTTAGAGGTAAAAAGGCAGAAATTCCTCTTATTTTGGGGCAAAAATGAAGAAATTTTCTTTTTTGTGGCAAAAGGTATACATTCCCCTTACTTTCGGGATAAAAAGCAGAAATTCCCCATATTTTGAAGCAAAATTGCAGAAATTCTCATAATTTTCGGGCAAAAAGGCAGAAATTCTCCTTATTTTGGGGCACAGAAACAGAAAATCTCCTTTTTTCGGGACCAAACAGTCAGAAATTCCCCTTATTTTGGGGCAAAATTGCAGAAATTTCCATTATTTCGGGGCAAATTTGCAGAAATTTCACTTATTTCAGGGTAATAAGTCAGAAACTCCCCTTATTTTGGGGCAAAAAAGACAGAAATTCCCTTTGATTTGGGAAAAAAAGACAGAAATTCCACTTATTAAGAGGCAAAAAGGCAGAAATTCCCCTTATTTTGGAGCAAAAATGAAGAAATTCTCCTCTTTTATGGCAAAAAGTTATGCATTCCTCTTATTTTCGGGCAAAAAGTCAAAAATTCCCTATATGTTGGAGCAGAAAGACAGAAATTCTCCTTATTTTGGGGCAAAAGTCAGAAATTCCCCTTATTTTGGGGCAAAATTCCAGAATTTTCTCTTATTTTGGGGCAAAATTGCAGAAATATCACTTATTTTATGGCAAAATTGCAGTAATTTCACTTATTTCGTGGAAAAAAGGCAGAAATTTTTATTATTTTGGGGCAAAAATACAGAAATTTCTAATATTTTGTGGCAAAAATGCAGAAATTCCCCTTATTTTGAGGTAAAAAGTTTTATAATTCCCCTTATTTGGGGGCAAAAAGGCAGAAATTTCCCTTATTTTGGGGCAAAATTGCAGAAATTTCCCTTATTTTGGGGCAAAATTGCAGAAATTTCACTTATTTCAGGGTAATAAGTCAGAAATTCCTCTTATTTTGGGGCAAAAAAGACAGAAATTCCCTTTGTTTTGGGAAAAAAAGACAGAAATTACACTTATTTAGAAGCAAAAAGGCAGAAATTCCCCTTATTTTGGAGCAAAAATGAAGAAATTTTCCTCTTTTATGGCAAAAAGTTATGCATTCCTCATATTTTTGGGCCAAAAGTCAGAAATTCCCTATATGTTGGGGCAAAAAGACAGAAATTCTCCTTATTTTGGGGCAAAATTCAGATATTCCCTTTATTTTGGGGCAAAATTCCAGAAATTTCCCTTATTTTGGGGGAAAATTGCAGTAATTTCACTTATTTTGGGGCAAAATTGCAGAAATTTCACTTATTTCAGGGAAAAAAGGCAGAAATTTTCCTTATTTTGGGGCAAAAATGCAGAAATTCTTTATATTTTGTGGCAAAAATGCAGAAATTCCCCTTATTTTGAGGGAAAAAGGCTGAAATTCCCTTTATTTGGGGGCAAAAAGGCATATATTTCTCTTATTTTGGGGCAAAAAGACAGAAATTCCCCTTATTTTGTGGCAAAAAGGCAGAAATTTCTTTTATTTTGGGGCAAAATTGCAGAAATTTCACTTATTTCAGGGCATAATTCAAAAATTCCTTTTATTTTGGGGCAAAAAGACAGAAATTCCATTTATTTTTGGGTAAAAAGTAAGAAATTTCACTTATTTTGAGGTAAAAAGGCAGAAATTCCTCTTATTTTGGGGCAAACATGAAGAAATTTTCTTTTTTTGTGGCAAAAGGTATACATTCCCCTTACTTTCGGGATAAAAACAGAAATTTCCCATATTTTGTAGCAAAATTGCAGAAATTCTCATAATTTTCGGGCAAAAAGGCATAAATTCTCCTTATTTAGGAGCACAGAAACAGAAAATCTCCTTTTTTTTCGGGAGCAAACAGTCAGAAATTCCCCTTATTTTGGGGCAAATTTGCAGAAATTTCACTTATTTCAGGGTAATAAGTCAGAAATTCCCCTTATTTTGGGGCAAAAAGACAGAAATCCCCTTTGTTTTTGGAGAAAAAGACAGAAATTCCACTTATTTAGAGGCAAGAAGGCAGAAATTCCCTTTATTTTGGACAAAAATTAAGAAATTTCACTTTTTATGGCAAAAAGTTATGCATTCCCATTATTTTCAGGCAAAAATGCAGAAATTCTCTGTATATTGGAGCAAAATTGCAGAAATTCCCCTAATTTTGGGGCAAAAGCAGAAATTCCCTTTATTTTGGGGCAAAAATCAGAAATTCTCCTTATTCTGGGGCAAAATTCAAGAAAATTCCTTTATTTTGGGGCAAAATTGCAGGAATTTACCTCATTTTGAGCAAAATTTCAGAAATTTCCCTTATTTGGGGCAAAATTGAAGAAATTTCACTTATTTTCAGATAAAGAGCCTGAAATTTCCTTTATTTTGGGGCACAAAAGAAGAAATTCCCCTTATTTTGGGGTAAAGTTGCAGACATTTTTCTTATTATGGGGAAAAATTGCAGAAATTTCCCTTATTTTAGGGCAAAATTGCAGAAATTTCACTTATTTCAGATAAAAAACGCAAAAATTTTTCTTATTTTGGGGAAAAGGGGCAGAAATTCCCATTATTTTAAGGCAAAAATGCAGAAATTCACCTTATTTTGGAGTAAAATTGCAGAAATTTCACATATTTCAGGGCAAAATTGCAGAAATTTCCCTTATTTTGGGGCAAAATTGCAGAAATTTCACTTATTTTAGGGTAATAAGTAAGAAATTTGCCTTATTTTGTGGTAAAAATGACAGAAATTTCCATTGTTTTGGGGGAAAAAGACAGAAATTCCACTTATTTAGAGGCAAAAAGGCAGAAATTCCCCTTATTTTGGAGCAAAAATGAAGAAATTTCCCTAATTATGGCAAAAAGTTATGCATTCCCCTTATTTTCGGGCAAAAAGGCAGAAATTCCCCGTATTTTGGAGCAAAATTGCAGAAATTCCCCTAATTGTGGGGCAAAAAGGCAGAAATTATCTATATGTTGGGGCAAAAAACAGAAATTCTCCTTATTTTTTGGCAAAACTCAGAAATTCCACTTATTTTGGGGCAAAATTCCAAAAATTTCCCTTATTTTGGGGCAAAATTGCCGAAAAATCACTTATTTTATGGCAAAATTGGAGAAATTTCACTAATTTCAGGGACAAAAGACAGAAATTTCGCTAATATTGGGGCAAAATTGCCAAAATTTCACTTATTTCAGAGAAAAAAATGCAAAAATTTTTCTTATTTTGGGGCAAAAAGGCAGAAATTTCCATTATTTTGGGGCAAAAAGTCAGATATTGACCTTATTTTGGGGTAAAATTGCAGAAATTTCACATATTTCAGGGCAAAAAGGCAGAAATTTCCCTTATTTAGGGGCAAAATTGCAGAAATTTCAATTATTTCAGGGTAATAAGTCAGAAATTCCCCTTATTTTGGGGCAAAAAATACAGAAATTCTCTTTGTTTTGGGAAAAATAGACAGAAATTCCACTTATTTAGAGGCAAAAAGGCAGAAATTCCCTTTATTTTGAAGCAAAAATGAAGAAATTTTCCTCTTTTATGGCCAAAAGTTATGCATTCCCCTTATTTTCGGGCAAAAAGGCAGAAATTCCCTGTATTTTGGAGCAAAATTGCAGAAATTCCCCTAATTGTGGGGCAAAAAAAAAGAAAATCTCTATATGTTGGGGCAGAAAGACAGAAATTCTCCTTATTTTGGGGCAAAACTCAGAATTTCCCCTTATTTTGGGGCAAAATTCCAGAAATTTCCCTTATTTTGGGGCAAAATTGCAGAAATTTCACGTATTTTGGGGTAAAATTGCAGAAATTTCACTTATTTCAGGGAAAAAAGCAGAAATTTTCATTATTTTGGGGCAAAAATGCAGAAATTCTTAATATTTGGTGGCAAAAATGCAGAAATTCTCTTTCTTTTGAGGTAAAAAGGCTGAAGTTCCCCTTATATGGGGGCAAAAAAACAGAAATTTCCCTTATTTTGGGGCAAAATGACAGAAATTCCCCTTATTTTGTTGCAAAAAGGCAGAAATTTCTTTTATTTTGGGGCAAAATTGCAGAAATTTCACTTATTTCAGGGCATAATTCAAAAATTCCTTTTATTTTGAGGCAAAAAGACAGAAATTCCGTTTATTTTTGGGTAAAAAGGAAGAAATTTCACTTATTTAGAGGTAAAAAGGCAGAAATTCCTCTTATTTTGGGGCAAAAATGAAGAAATTTCCTTTTTTTGTGGCAAAAGGTATACATTCCCCTTACTTTCGGGATAAAAAGCAGAAATTCCCCATATTTTGAAGCAAAATTGCAGAAATTCTCATAATTTTCGGGCAAAAAGGCAGAAATTCTCCTTATTTTGGGGCACAGAAACAGAAAATCTCCTTTTTTCGGGACCAAACAGTCAGAAATTCCCCTTATTTTTGGGCAAAATTTCAGAAATTTTCATTATTTCGGGGCAAATTTGCAGAAATTTCACTTATTTCAGGGTAATAAGTCAGAAATTCCCCTTATTTTGGGGCAAAAAAGACAGAAATTCCCTTTGTTTTGGGAAAAAAAGACAGAAATTCCACTTATTAAGAGTCAAAAAGGCAGAAATTCCCCTTATTTTGGAGCAAAAATGAAGAAATTCTCCTCTTTTATGGCAAAAAGTTATGCATTCCTCTTATTTTCGGGCAAAAAGTCAAAAATTCCCTATATGTTGGAGCAGAAAGACAGAAATTCTCCTTATTTTGGGGCAAAAGTCAGAAATTCCCCTTATTTTGGGGCAAAATTCCAGAATTTTCTCTTATTTTGGGGCAAAATTGCAGAAATATCACTTATTTTATGGCAAAATTGCAGTAATTTCACTTATTTCGTGGAAAAAAGGCAGAAATTTTTATTATTTTTGGGCAAAAATACAGATATTTCTAATATTTTGTGGCAAAAATGCAGAAATTCCCCTTATTTTGAGGTAAAAAGTTTTATAATTCCCCTTATTTGGGGGCAAAAAGGCAGAAATTTCCCTTATTTTGGGGCAAAATTGCAGAAATTTCACTTATTTCAGGGTAATAAGTCAGAAATTCCTCTTATTTTGGGGCAAAAAAGACAGAAATTCCCTTTGTTTTGGAAAAAAAAGACAGAAATTACACTTATTTAGAAGCAAAAAGGCAGAAATTCCCCTTATTTTGGAGCAAAAAAGAAGAAATTTTCCTCTTTTATGGCAAAAAGTTATGCATTCCTCATATTTTCGGGCAAAAAGTCAGAAATTCCCTATATGTTGGGGCAAAAAGACAGAAATTCCCTTTATTTTGGGGCAAAATTCCAGAAATTTCCCTTATTTTGGGGCAAAATTGCAGAAATTTCACTTATTTCAGGGCAAAATTGCAGAAATTTCCCTTATTTTGGGGCAAAATTGCAGAAATTCTTTATATTTTGTGGCAAAAATGCAGAAATTCCCCTTATTTTGAGGGAAAAAGGCTGAAATTCCCTTTATTTGGGGGCAAAAAGGCATATATTTCTCTTATTTTGGGGCAAAAAGACAGAAATTCCCCTTATTTTGTGGCAAAAAGGCAGAAATTTCTTTTATTTTGGGGCAAAATTGCAGAAATTTCACTTATTTCAGGGCATAATTCAAAAATTCCTTTTATTTTGGGGCAAAAAGACAGAAATTCCGTTTATTTTTGGGTAAAAAGTAAGAAATTTCACTTATTTTGAGGTAAAAAGGCAGCAATTCCTCTTATTTTGGGGCAAACATGAAGAAATTTTCTTTTTTTGTGGCAAAAGGTATACATTCCCCTTACTTTCGGGATAAAAACAGAAATTTCCCATATTTTGAAGCAAAATTGCAGAACTTCTCATAATTTTCGGGCAAAAAGGCATAAATTCTCCTTATTTAGGGGCACAGAAACAGAAAATCTCCTTTTTTTTCGGGAGCAAACAGTCAGAAATTTCCCTTATTTTGGGGCAAAATTGCAGAAATTTCCCTTATTTTGGGGCAAATTTGCAGAAATTTCACTTATTTCAGGGTAATAAGTCAGAAATTCCCCTTATTTTGGGGCAAAAAAGACAGAAATCCCCTTTGTTTTGGGAGAAAAAGACAGAAATTCCACTTATTTAGAGGCAAGAAGGCAGAAATTCTCTTTATTTTGGACAAAAATTAAGAAATTTCACTTTTTTATGGCAAAAAGTTATGCATTCCCATTATTTTCGGGCAAAAATGCAGAAATTCTCCGTATATTGGAGCAAAATTGCAGAAATTCCCCTAATTTTGGGGCAAAAGCAGAAATTCCCTTTATTTTGGGGCAAAAATCAGAAATTCACCTTATTCTGCGGCAAAATTCAAGAAAATTCCTTTATTTTGGGGCAAAATTGCAGGAATTTACCTCATTTTGAGCAAAATTTCAGAAATTTCCCTTATTTGGGGCAAAATTGAAGAAATTTCACTTATTTTGGGGCAAATTTGCAGAAATTTCACTTATTTCAGGGTAATAAGTCAGAAATTCCCCTTATTTTGGGGCAAAAAAGACAGAAATCCCCTTTGTTTTGGGAGAAAAAGACAGAAATTCCACTTATTTAGAGGCAAGAAGGCAGAAATTCTCTTTATTTTGGACAAAAATTAAGAAATTTCACTTTTTTATGGCAAAAAGTTATGCATTCCCATTATTTTCGGGCAAAAATGCAGAAATTCTCCGTATATTGGAGCAAAATTGCAGAAATTCCCCTAATTTTGGGGCAAAAGCAGAAATTCCCTTTATTTTGGGGCAAAAATCAGAAATTCACCTTATTCTGCGGCAAAATTCAAGAAAATTCCTTTATTTTGGGGCAAAATTGCAGGAATTTACCTCATTTTGAGCAAAATTTCAGAAATTTCCCTTATTTGGGGCAAAATTGAAGAAATTTCACTTATTTTCAGATAAAGAGCCTGAAATTTCCTTTATTTTGGGGCAAAAATGAAGAAATTCCCCTTATTTTGGGGTAAAGTTGCAGACATTTTTCTTATTATGGGGAAAAATTGCAGAAATTTCCCTTATTTTAGGGCAAAATTGCAGAAATTTCACTTATTTCAGATAAAAAAAGCAAAAATTTTTCTTATTTTGGGGCAAAACGGCAGAAATTCCCATAATTTTAAGGCAAAAAGGCAAAAATTCACCTTATTTTGGAGTAAAATTGCAGAAATTTCACATATTTCAGGGCAAAATGGCAGAAATTTTCCTTATTTTGGGGCAAAATTGCAGAAATTTCACTTATTTTAGGGTAATAAGTAAGAAATTTCCCTTATTTTGTGGTAAAAAAGACAGAAATTTCCATTGTTTTGGGGGAAAAAGACAGAAATTCCACTTATTTAGAGGCAAAAAGGCAGAAATTCCCCTTATTTTGGACCAAAAATGAAGAAATTTCTCTTATTATGGCAAAAAGTTATTCATTCCTCTTATTTTCGGGCAAAAAGGCAGAAATTCCCCGTATTTAGAAGCAAAATTGCCGAAATTCCCCTAATTGTGGGGCAAAAAGGCAGAAATTATCTATATGTTGGGGCAAGAAGACAGAAATTCTCCTTATTTTTGGCAAATCTCAGAAATTCCACTTATTTTGGGGCAAAATTCCAAAAATTTCCCATATTTTGGGGCAAAATTGCAGAAATTTCACTTATTTTGGGGCATAATTGCAGAAATTTCACTTATTTTGGGGCAAAATTGCAGAAATTTCACTAATTTCAGGGACAAAAGACAGAAATTTCGCTAATTTTGGGGCAAAATTGCCAAAATTTCACTTATTTCAGAGAAAAAATGCAAAAATTTTTTTATTTTGGGGCAAAAAGGCAGAAATTTCCATTATTTTGGGGCAAAAAGGCAGATATTGACCTTATTTTGGGGTAAAATTGCAGAAATTTCACATATTTCAGGGCAAAAAGGCTGAAATTTCCCCTTTTTAGGGTCAAAATTGCAGAAATTTCACTTATTTCAGGGTAATAATTCAGAAATTCCCCTTATTTTGGGGCAAAAAAGACAGAAATTCCCTTTGTTTTGGGAAAAATAGACAGAAATTCCACTTATTTAGAGGCAAAAAGGCAGAAATTCCCCTTATTTTGGAGGAAAAATGAAGAAATTTTCTTCTTTTATGGCAAAAAGTTATTCATTCCCCTTATTTTCGGGCAAAAAGGCA
Source organism: Micromys minutus (assembly GCF_963924665.1). Classification (NCBI taxonomy): domain Eukaryota; kingdom Metazoa; phylum Chordata; class Mammalia; order Rodentia; family Muridae; genus Micromys; species Micromys minutus. The sequence goes on from NW_027667302.1 coordinate 2,677,964, forward strand.
GAAATTCCCTGTATTTTGGAGCAAAATTGCAGAAATTCCCCTAATTGTGGGGCAAAAAAAAAGAAATTCTCTATATGTTGGGGCAGAAAGACAGAAATTCTCCTTATTTTGGGGCAAAACTCAGAATTTCCCCTTATTTTGGGGCAAAATTCCAGAAATTTCCCTTATTTTGCGGCAAAATTGGAGAAATTTCACTTATTTTGGGGCAAAATTGCAGAAATTTCACTTATTTCAGGGAAAAAAGCAGAAATTTTCATTATTTTGGGGAAAAAATGCAGAAATTCTTAATATTTTGTGGCAAAAATGCAGAAACTCCCCTTATTTTGAGTCAAAAAGGCTGAAATTCCCCTTATTTGGGGGCAAAAAGGCAGAAATTTCTTTTATTCTGGGGCAAAAGACACAAATTCCCCTTATTTTGTGGCAAAAAGGCAGAATTTTTTTTTATTTTGGGGCAAAATTGCAGAAATTTCACTTATTTCAGGGCATAATTCAAAAATTCCTTTTATTTTGGGGCAAAAAGACAGAAATTCCGTTTATTTTTGGGTAAAAAGGAAGAAATTTCAATTATTTAGAGGTAAAAAGGCAGAAATTCCTCTTATTTTGGGGCAAACATGAAGAAATTTTCTTTTTTTGTGGCAAAAGGTATACTTTCCCCTTACTTTCGGGATAAAAAGCAGAAATTCCCCATATTTTGAAGCAAAATTGCAGAAATTCTCATAATTTTCGGGCAAAAAGGCAGAAATTCTCCTTATTTTGGGGCACAGAAACAGAAAATCTCCTTTTTTCGGGACCAAACAGTCAGAAATTCCCCTTATTTTGGGGCAAAATTGCAGAAATTTCCATTATTTCGGGGCAAATTTGCAGAAATTTCACTTATTTCAGGGTAATAAGTCAGAAATTCCCCTTATTTTGGGGCAAAAAAGACAGAAATTCCCTTTGATTTGGGAAAAAAAAGACAGAAATTCCACTTATTAAGAGGCAAAAAGGCAGAAATTCCCCTTATTTTGGAGCAAAAATGAAGAAATTCTCCTCTTTTATGGCAAAAAGTTATGCATTCCTCTTATTTTCGGGCAAAAAGTCAATAATTCCCTATATGTTGGAGCAGAAAGACAGAAATTCTCCTTATTTTGGGGCAAAAGTCAGAAATTCCCATTATTTTGGGGCAAAATTCCAGAATTTTCTCTTATTTTGGGGCAAAATTGCAGAAATATCACTTATTTTATGGCAAAATTGCAGAAATTTCACTTATTTCATGGAAAAAAGGCAGAAATTTTTATTATTTTGGGGCACAAATACAGAAATTTCTAATATTTTGTGGCAAAAATGCAGAAATTCCCCTTATTTTGAGGTAAAAAGTTTTATAATTCCCCTTATTTGGGGGCAAAAAGGCAGAAATTTCCCTTATTTTGGGGCAAAATGGCAGAAATTTCCCTTATTTTGGGGCAAAATTGCAGAAATTTCACTTATTTCAGGGTAATAAGTCAGAAATTCCTCTTATTTTGGGGCAAAAAAGACAGAAATTCCCTCTGTTTTGGGAAAAAAAAGACAGAAATTACACTTATTTAGAAGCAAAAAGGCAGAAATTCCCCTTATTTTGGAGCAAAAATGAAGAAATTTTCCTCTTTTATGGCAAAAAGTTATGCATTCCTCATATTTTTGGGCCAAAAGTCAGAAATTCCCTATATGTTGGGGCAAAAAGACAGAAATTCTCCTTATTTTGGGGCAAAATTCAGATATTCCCTTTATTTTGCGGCAAAATTCCAGAAATTTCCCTTATTTTGGGGGAAAATTGCAGAAATTTCACTTATTTTGGGGCAAAATTGCAGAAATTTCACTTATTTCAGGGAAAAAAGGCAGAAATTTTCCTTATTTTGGGGCAAAAATGCAGAAATTCTTTATATTTTGTGGCAAAAATGCAGAAATTCCCCTTATTTTGAGGGAAAAAGGCTGAAATTCCCTTTATTTGGGGGCAAAAAGGCATATATTTCTCTTATTTTGGGGCAAAAAGACAGAAATTCCCCTTATTTTGTGGCAAAAAGGCAGAAATTTCTTTTATTTTGGGGCAAAATCGCAGAAATTTCACTTATTTCAGGGCATAATTCAAAAATTCCTTTTATTTTGGGGCAAAAAGACAGAAATTCCATTTATTTTTGGGTAAAAAGTAAGAAATTTCACTTATTTTGAGGTAAAAAGGCAGAAATTCCTCTTATTTTGGGGCAAACATGAAGAAATTTTCTTTTTTTGTGGCAAAAGGTATACATTCCCCTTACTTTCGGGATAAAAACAGAAATTTCCCATATTTTGAAGCAAAATTGCAGAAATTCTCATAATTTTCGGGCAAAAAGGCATAAATTCTCCTTATTTAGGAGCACAGAAACAGAAAATCTCCTTTTTTTTCGGGAGCAAACAGTCAGAAATTCCCCTTATTTTGGGGCAAATTTGCAGAAATTTCACTTATTTCAGGGTAATAAGTCAGAAATTCCCCTTATTTTGGGGCAAAAAGACAGAAATCCCTTTTGTTTTTGGAGAAAAAGACAGAAATTCCACTTATTTAGAGGCAAGAAGGCAGAAATTCCCTTTATTTTGGACAAAAATTAAGAAATTTCACTTTTTATGGCAAAAAGTTATGCATTCCCATTATTTTCAGGCAAAAATGCAGAAATTCTCTGTATATTGGAGCAAAATTGCAGAAATTCCCCTAATTTTGGGGCAAAAGCAGAAATTCCCTTTATTTTGGGGCAAAAATCAGAAATTCACCTTATTCTGCGGCAAAATTCAAGAAAATTCCTTTATTTTGGGGCAAAATTGCAGGAATTTACCTCATTTTGAGCAAAATTTCAGAAATTTCCCTTATTTGGGGCAAAATTGAAGAAATTTCACTTATTTTCAGATAAAGAGCCTGAAATTTCCTTTATTTTGGGGCAAAAAAGAAGAAATTCCCCTTATTTTGGGGTAAAGTTGCAGACATTTTTCTTATTATGGGGAAAAATTGCAGAAATTTCCCTTATTTTAGGGCAAAATTGCAGAAATTTCACTTATTTCAGAGAAAAAACGCAAAAATTTTTCTTATTTTGGGGAAAAAGGGCAGAAATTCCCATTATTTTAAGGCAAAAATGCAGAAATTCACCTTATTTTGAAGTAAAATTGCAGAAATTTCACATATTTCAGGGCAAAATTGCAGAAATTTCCCTTATTTTGGGGCAAAATTGCAGAAATTTCACTTATTTTAGGGTAATAAGTAAGAAATTTGCCTTATTTTGTGGTAAAAATGACAGAAATTTCCATTGTTTTGGGGGAAAAAGACAGAAATTCCACTTATTTAGAGGCAAAAAGGCAGAAATTCCCCTTATTTTGGAGCAAAAATGAAGAAATTTCCCTAATTATGGCAAAAAGTTATGCATTCCCCTTATTTTCGGGCAAAAAGGCAGAAATTCCCCGTATTTTGGAGCAAAATTGCAGAAATTCCCCTAATTGTGGGGCGAAAAGGCAGAAATTATCTATATGTTGGGGCAAAAAACAGAAATTCTCCTTATTTTTTGGCAAAACTCAGAAATTCCACTTATTTTGGGGCAAAATTCCAAAAATTTCCCTTATTTTGGGGCAAAATTGCCGAAAAATCACTTATTTTATGGCAAAATTGGAGAAATTTCACTAATTTCAGGGACAAAAGACAGAAATTTCGCTAATATTGGGGCAAAATTGCCAAAATTTCACTTATTTCAGAGAAAAAAATGCAAAAATTTTTCTTATTTTGGGGCAAAAAGGCAGAAATTTCCATTATTTTGGGGCAAAAAGTCAGATATTGACCTTATTTTGGGGTAAAATTGCAGAAATTTCACATATTTCAGGGCAAAAAGGCAGAAATTCCCCTTATTTTGGGGCAAAAGAGACAGAAATCCCCTTTGTTTTGGGAGAAAAAGACAGAAATTCCACTTATTTAGAGGCAAGAAGGCAGAAATTCTCTTTATTTTGGACAAAAATTAAGAAATTTCACTTTTTTATGGCAAAAAGTTATGCATTCCCATTATTTTCGGGCAAAAATGCAGAAATTCTCCGTATATTGGAGCAAAATTGCAGAAATTCCCCTAATTTTGGGGCAAAAGCAGAAATTCCCTTTATTTTGGGGCAAAAATCAGAAATTCACCTTATTCTGCGGCAAAATTCAAGAAAATTCCTTTATTTTGGGGCAAAATTGCAGGAATTTACCTCATTTTGAGCAAAATTTCAGAAATTTCCCTTATTTGGGGCAAAATTGAAGAAATTTCACTTATTTTCAGATAAAGAGCCTGAAATTTCCTTTATTTTGGGGCAAAAATGAAGAAATTCCCCTTATTTTGGGGTAAAGTTGCAGACATTTTTCTTATTATGGGGAAAAATTGCAGAAATTTCCCTTATTTTAGGGCAAAATTGCAGAAATTTCACTTATTTCAGATAAAAAAAGCAAAAATTTTTCTTATTTTGGGGCAAAACGGCAGAAATTCCCATTATTTTAAGGCAAAAAGGCAGAAATTCACCTTATTTTGGAGTAAAATTGCAGAAATTTCACATATTTCAGGGCAAAATGGCAGAAATTTTCCTTATTTTGGGGCAAAATTGCAGAAATTTCACTTATTTTGTGGTAATAAGTAAGAAATTTCCCTTATTTTGTGGTAAAAAAGACAGAAATTTCCATTGTTTTGGGGGAAAAAGACAGAAATTCCACTTATTTAGAGGCAAAAAGGCAGAAATTCCCCTTATTTTGGACCAAAAATGAAGAAATTTCTCTTATTATGGCAAAAAGTTATGCATTCCTCTTATTTTCGGGCAAAAAGGCAGAAATTCCCCGTATTTTGAAGCAAAATTGCCGAAATTCCCCTAATTGTGGGGCAAAAAGGCAGAAATTATCTATATGTTGGGGCAAAAAGACAGAAATTCTCCTTATTTTTTGGCAAAACTCAGAAATTCCACTTATTTTGGGGCAAAATACCAAAAATTTCCCATATTTTGGGGCAAAATTGCAGAAATTTCACTTATTTTGGGGCAAAATTGCAGAAATTTCACTAATTTCAGGGACAAAAGACAGAAATTTCGCTAATTTTGGGGCAAAATTTCCAAAATTTCACTTATTTCAGAGAAAAAATGCAAAAATTTTTCTTATTTTGGGGCAAAAATTCAGAAATTTCCATTATTTTGGGGAAAAAGGCAGATATTGACCTTATTTTGGGGTAAAATTGCAGAAATTTCACATATTTCAGGGCAAAAAGGCAGAAATTTCCCTTATTTAGGGGCAAAATTGCAGAAATTTCACTTATTTCATGGTAATAAGTCAAATATTCCCCTTATTTTGGGGCAAAAAAGACAGAAATTCTCTTTGTTTTGGGAAAAATAGACAGAAATTCCACTTATTTAGAGGCAAAAAGGCAGAAATTCCCCTTATTTTGGAGTAAAAATGAAGAAATTTTCCTCTTTTATGGCAAAAAGTTATGCATTCCCCTTATTTTCGGGCAAAAAGGCAGAAATTCCCTGTATTTTGGAGCAAAATTGCAGAAATTCCCCTAATTGTGAAGCAAAAAAAAAGAAATTCTCTATATGTTGGGGCAGAAAGACAGAAATTCTCCTTATTTTGGGGCAAAACTCAGAATTTCCCCTTATTTTGGGGCAAAATTCCAGAAATTTCCCTTATTTTGCGGCAAAATTGGAGAAATTTCACTTATTTTGGGGCAAAATTGCAGAAATTTCACTTATTTCAGGGAAAAAAGCAGAAATTTTCATTATTTTGGAGAAAAAATGCAGAAATTCTTAATATTTTGTGGCAAAAATGCAGAAACTCCCCTTATTTTGAGTCAAAAAGGCTGAAATTCCCCTTATTTGGGGGCAAAAAGGCAGAAATTTCTTTTATTCTGGGGCAAAAGACACAAATTCCCCTTATTTTGTGGCAAAAAGGCAGAATTTTTTTTTATTTTGGGGCAAAATTGCAGAAATTTCACTTATTTCAGGGCATAATTCAAAAATTCCTTTTATTTTGGGGCAAAAAGACAGAAATTCCGTTTATTTTTGGGTAAAAAGGAAGAAATTTCAATTATTTAGAGGTAAAAAGGCAGAAATTCCTCTTATTTTGGGGCAAAAATGAAGAAATTTTCTTTTTTGTGGCAAAAGGTATACATTCCCCTTACTTTCGGGATAAAAAGCAGAAATTCCCCATATTTTGAAGCAAAATTGCAGAAATTCTCATAATTTTCGGGCAAAAAGGCAGAAATTCTCCTTATTTTGGGGCACAGAAACAGAAAATCTCCTTTTTTCGGGACCAAACAGTCAGAAATTCCCCTTATTTTGGGGCAAAATTGCAGAAATTTCTATTATTTCGGGGCAAATTTGCAGAAATTTCACTTATTTCAGGGTAATAAGTCAGAAATTCCCCTTATTTTGGGGCAAAAAAGACAGAAATTCCCTTTGATTTGGGAAAAAAAGACAGAAATTCCACTTATTAAGAGGCAAAAAGGCAGAAATTCCCCTTATTTTGGAGCAAAAATGAAGAAATTCTCCTCTTTTATGGCAAAAAGTTATGCATTCCTCTTATTTTCGGGCAAAAAGTCAAAAATTCCCTATATGTTGGAGCAGAAAGACAGAAATTCTCCTTATTTTGGGGCAAAAGTCAGAAATTCCCCTTATTTTGGGGCAAAATTCCAGAATTTTCTCTTATTTTGGGGCAAAATTGCAGAAATATCACTTATTTTATGGCAAAATTGCAGAAATTTCACTTATTTCGTGGAAAAAGGCAGAAATTTTTATTATTTTGGGGCAAAAATACAGAAATTTCTAATATTTTGTGGCAAAAATGCAGAAATTCCCCTTATTTTGAGGTAAAAAGTTTTATAATTCCCCTTATTTGGGGGCAAAATGCAGAAATTTCCCTTATTTTGGGGCAAAATTGCAGAAATTTCACTTATTTCAGGGTAATAAGTCAGAAATTCCTCTTATTTTGGGGCAAAAAAGGAAGAAATTCCCTTTGTTTTGGGAAAAAAAAGACAGAAATTACACTTATTTAGAAGCAAAAAGGCAGAAATTCCCCTTATTTTGGAGCAAAAATGAAGAAATTTTCCTCTTTTATGGCAAAAAGTTATGCATTCCTCATATTTTTGGGCCAAAAGTCAGAAATTCCCTATATGTTGGGGCAAAAAGACAGAAATTCTCCTTATTTTGGGGCAAAATTCAGATATTCCCTTTATTTTGGGGCCAAATTCCAGAAATTTCCCTTATTTTGGGGGAAAATTGCAGAAATTTCACTTATTTTGGGGCAAAATTGCAGAAATTTCACTTATTTCAGGGAAAAAAGGCAGAAATTTTCCTTATTTTGGGGCAAAAATGCAGAAATTCTTTATATTTTGTGGCAAAAATGCAGAAATTCCCCTTATTTTGAGGGAAAAAGGCTGAAATTCCCTTTATTTGGGGGCAAAAAGGCATATATTTCTCTTATTTTGGGGCAAAAAGACAGAAATTCCCCTTATTTTGTGGCAAAAAGGCAGAAATTTCTTTTATTTTGGGGCAAAATTGCAGAAATTTCACTTATTTCAGGGCATAATTCAAAAATTCCTTTTATTTTGGGGCAAAAAGACAGAAATTCCATTTATTTTTGGGTAAAAAGTAAGAAATTTCACTTATTTTGAGGTAAAAAGGCAGAAATTCCTCTTATTTTGGGGCAAACATGAAGAAATTTTCTTTTTTTGTGGCAAAAGGTATACATTCCCCTTACTTTCGGGATAAAAACAGAAATTTCCCATATTTTAAAGCAAAATTGCAGAAATTCTCATAATTTTCGGGCAAAAAGGCATAAATTCTCCTTATTTAGGAGCACAGAAACAGAAAATCTCCTTTTTTTTCGGGAGCAAACAGTCAGAAATTCCCCTTATTTTGGGGCAAATTTGCAGAAATTTCACTTATTTCAGGGTAATAAGTCAGAAATTCCCCTTATTTTGGGGCAAAAAGACAGAAATCCCCTTTGTTTTTGGAGAAAAAGACAGAAATTCCACTTATTTAGAGGCAAGAAGGCAGAAATTCCCTTTATTTTGGACAAAAATTAAGAAATTTCACTTTTTATGGCAAAAAGTTATGCATTCCCATTATTTTCAGGCAAAAATGCAGAAATTCTCTGTATATTGGAGCAAAATTGCAGAAATTCCCCTAATTTTGGGGCAAAAGCAGAAATTCCCTTTATTTTGGGGCAAAAATCAGAAATTCTCCTTATTCTGGGGCAAAATTCAAGAAAATTCCTTTATTTTGGGTCATAATTGCAGGAATTTACCTCATTTTGAGCAAAATTTCAGAAATTTCCCTTATTTGGGGCAAAATTGAAGAAATTTCACTTATTTTCAGATAAAGAGCCTGAAATTTCCTTTATTTTGGGGCAAAAAAGAAGAAATTCCCCTTATTTTGGGGTAAAGTTCCAGACATTTTTCTTATTATGGGGATAAATTGCAGAAATTTCCCTTATTTTAGGGCAAAATTGCAGAAATTTCACTTATTTCAGATAAAAAACGCAAAAATTTTTCTTATTTTGGGGAAAAAGGGCAGAAATTCCCATTATTTTAAGGCAAAAATGCAGAAATTCACCTTATTTTGGAGTAAAATTGCAGAAATTTCACATATTTCGGGGCAAAATTGCAGAAATTTCCCTTATTTTGGGGCAAAATTGCAGAAATTTCACTAATTTCAGGGACAAAAGACAGAAATTTCGCTAATTTTGGGGCAAAATTTCCAAAATTTCACTTATTTCAGAGAAAAAATGCAAAAATTTTTCTTATTTTGGGGCAAAAAGTCAGAAATTTCCATTATTTTGGGGAAAAAAGGCAGATATTGACCTTATTTTTGGGTAAAATTGCAGAAATTTCACATATTTCAGGGCAAAAAAGCAGAAATTTCCCTTATTTAGGGGCAAAATTGCAGAAATTTCACTTATTTCATGGTAATAAGTCAAATATTCCCCTTATTTTGGGGCAAAAAAGACAGAAATTCTCTTTGTTTTGGGAAAAATAGACAGAAATTCCACTTATTTAGAGGCAAAAAGGCAGAAATTCCCCTTATTTTGGAGTAAAAATGAAGAAATTTTCCTCTTTTATGGCAAAAAGTTATGCATTCTCCTTATTTTCAGGCAAAAAGGCAGAAATTCCCTGTATTTTGGAGCAAAATTGCAGAAATTTCCCTAATTGTGAAGCAAAAAAAAAAAAAGAAATTCTCTATATGTTGGGGCAGAAAGACAGAAATTCTCCTTATTTTGGGGCAAAACTCAGAATTTCCCCTTATTTTGGGGCAAAATTCCAGAAATTTCCCTTATTTTGCGGCAAAATTGGAGAAATTTCACTTATTTTGGGGCAAAATTGCAGAAATTTCACTTATTTCAGGGAAAAAAGCAGAAATTTTCATTATTTTGGGGAAAAAATGCAGAAATTCTTAATATTTTGTGGCAAAAATGCAGAAACTCCCCTTATTTTGAGTCAAAAAGGCTGAAATTCCCCTTATTTGGGGGCAAAAAGGCAGAAATTTCTTTTATTCTGGGGCAAAAGACACAAATTCCCCTTACTTTGTGGCAAAAAGGCAGAATTTTTTTTTATTTTGGGGCAAAATTGCAGAAATTTCACTTATTTCAGGGCATAATTCAAAAATTCCTTTTATTTTGGGGCAAAAAGACAGAAATTCCGTTTATTTTTGGGTAAAAAGGAAGAAATTTCAATTATTTAGAGGTAAAAAGGCAGAAATTCCTCTTATTTTGGGGCAAAAATGAAGAAATTTTCTTTTTTGTGGCAAAAGGTATACATTCCCCTTACTTTCGGGATAAAAAGCAGAAATTCCCCATATTTTGAAGCAAAATTGCAGAAATTCTCATAATTTTCGGGCAAAAAGGCAGAAATTCTCCTTATTTTGGGGCACAGAAACAGAAAATCTCCTTTTTTCGGGACCAAACAGTCAGAAATTCCCCTTATTTTGGGGCAAAATTGCAGAAATTTCCATTATTTCGGGGCAAATTTGCAGAAATTTCACTTATTTCAGGGTAATAAGTCAGAAACTCCCCTTATTTTGGGGCAAAAAAGACAGAAATTCCCTTTGATTTGGGAAAAAAAGACAGAAATTCCACTTATTAAGAGGCAAAAAGGCAGAAATTCCCCTTATTTTGGAGCAAAAATGAAGAAATTCTCCTCTTTTATGGCAAAAAGTTATGCATTCCTCTTATTTTCGGGCAAAAAGTCAAAAATTCCCTATATGTTGGAGCAGAAAGACAGAAATTCTCCTTATTTTGGGGCAAAAGTCAGAAATTCCCCTTATTTTGGGGCAAAATTCCAGAATTTTCTCTTATTTTGGGGCAAAATTGCAGAAATATCACTTATTTTATGGCAAAATTGCAGTAATTTCACTTATTTCGTGGAAAAAAGGCAGAAATTTTTATTATTTTGGGGCAAAAATACAGAAATTTCTAATATTTTGTGGCAAAAATGCAGAAATTCCCCTTATTTTGAGGTAAAAAGTTTTATAATTCCCCTTATTTGGGGGCAAAAAGGCAGAAATTTCCCTTATTTTGGGGCAAAATTGCAGAAATTTCCCTTATTTTGGGGCAAAATTGCAGAAATTTCACTTATTTCAGGGTAATAAGTCAGAAATTCCTCTTATTTTGGGGCAAAAAAGACAGAAATTCCCTTTGTTTTGGGAAAAAAAGACAGAAATTACACTTATTTAGAAGCAAAAAGGCAGAATTTCCCCTTATTTTGGAGCAAAAATGAAGAAATTTTCCTCTTTTATGGCAAAAAGTTATGCATTCCTCATATTTTTGGGCCAAAAGTCAGAAATTCCCTATATGTTGGGGCAAAAAGACAGAAATTCTCCTTATTTTGGGGCAAAATTCAGATATTCCCTTTATTTTGGGGCAAAATTCCAGAAATTTCCCTTATTTTGGGGGAAAATTGCAGAAATTTCACTTATTTTGGGGCAAAATTGCAGAAATTTCACTTATTTCAGGGAAAAAAGGCAGAAATTTTCCTTATTTTGGGGCAAAAATGCAGAAATTCTTTATATTTTGTGGCAAAAATGCAGAAATTCCCCTTATTTTGAGGGAAAAAGGCTGAAATTCCCTTTATTTGGGGGCAAAAAGGCATATATTTCTCTTATTTTGGGGCAAAAAGACAGAAATTCCCCTTATTTTGTGGCAAAAAGGCAGAAATTTCTTTTATTTTGGGGCAAAATTGCAGAAATTTCACTTATTTCAGGGCATAATTCAAAAATTCCTTTTATTTTGGGGCAAAAAGACAGAAATTCCATTTATTTTTGGGTAAAAAGTAAGAAATTTCACTTATTTTGAGGTAAAAAGGCAGAAATTCCTCTTATTTTGGGGCAAACATGAAGAAATTTTCTTTTTTTGTGGCAAAAGGTATACATTCCCCTTACTTTCGGGATAAAAACAGAAATTTCCCATATTTTGAAGCAAAATTGCAGAAATTCTCATAATTTTCGGGCAAAAAGGCATAAATTCTCCTTATTTAGGAGCACAGAAACAGAAAATCTCCTTTTTTTTCGGGAGCAAACAGTCAGAAATTCCCCTTATTTTGGGGCAAATTTGCAGAAATTTCACTTATTTCAGGGTAATAAGTCAGAAATTCCCCTTATTTTGGGGCAAAAAGACAGAAATCCCCTTTGTTTTTGGAGAAAAAGACAGAAATTCCACTTATTTAGAGGCAAGAAGGCAGAAATTCCCTTTATTTTGGACAAAAATTAAGAAATTTCACTTTTTATGGCAAAAAGTTATGCATTCCCATTATTTTCAGGCAAAAATGCAGAAATTCTCTGTATATTGGAGCAAAATTGCAGAAATTCCCCTAATTTTGGGGCAAAAGCAGAAATTCCCTTTATTTTGGGGCAAAAATCAGAAATTCTCCTTATTCTGGGGCAAAATTCAAGAAAATTCCTTTATTTTGGGGCAAAATTGCAGGAATTTACCTCATTTTGAGCAAAATTTCAGAAATTTCCCTTATTTGGGGCAAAATTGAAGAAATTTCACTTATTTTCAGATAAAGAGCCTGAAATTTCCTTTATTTTGGGGCACAAAAGAAGAAATTCCCCTTATTTTGGTGTAAAGTTGCAGACATTTTTCTTATTATGGGGAAAAATTGCAGAAATTTCCCTTATTTTAGGGCAAAATTGCAGAAATTTCACTTATTTCAGATAAAAAACGCAAAAATTTTTCTTATTTTGGGGAAAAGGGGCAGAAATTCCCATTATTTTAAGGCAAAAATGCAGAAATTCACCTTATTTTGGAGTAAAATTGCAGAAATTTCACATATTTCAGGGCAAAATTGCAGAAATTTCCCTTATTTTGGGGCAAAATTGCAGAAATTTCACTTATTTTAGGGTAATAAGTAAGAAATTTGCCTTATTTTGTGGTAAAAATGACAGAAATTTCCATTGTTTTGGGGGAAAAAGACAGAAATTCCACTTATTTAGAGGCAAAAAGGCAGAAATTCCACTTATTTTGGAGCAAAAATGAAGAAATTTCCCTAATTATGGCAAAAAGTTATGCATTCCCCTTATTTTCGGGCAAAAAGGCAGAAATTCCCCGTATTTTGGAGCAAAATTGCAGAAATTCCCCTAATTGTGGGGCAAAAAGGCAGAAATTATCTATATGTTGGGGCAAAAAACAGAAATTCTCCTTATTTTTTGGCAAAACTCAGAAATTCCACTTATTTTGGGGCAAAATTCCAAAAATTTCCCTTATTTTGGGGCAAAATTGCCGAAAAATCACTTATTTTATGGCAAAATTGGAGAAATTTCACTAATTTCAGGGACAAAAGACAGAAATTTCGCTAATATTGGGGCAAAATTGCCAAAATTTCACTTATTTCAGAGAAAAAAATGCAAAAATTTTTCTTATTTTGGGGCAAAAAGGCAGAAATTTCCATTATTTTGGGGCAAAAAGTCAGATATTGACCTTATTTTGGGGTAAAATTGCAGAAATTTCACATATTTCAGGGCAAAAAGGCAGAAATTTCCCTTATTTAGGGGCAAAATTGCAGAAATTTCAATTATTTCAGGGTAATAAGTCAGAAATTCCCCTTATTTTGGGGCAAAAAATACAGAAATTCTCTTTGTTTTGGGAAAAATAGACAGAAATTCCACTTATTTAGAGGCAAAAAGGCAGAAATTCCCTTTATTTTGAAGCAAAAATGAAGAAATTTTCCTCTTTTATGGCCAAAAGTTATGCATTCCCCTTATTTTCGGGCAAAAAGGCAGAAATTCCCTGTATTTTGGAGCAAAATTGCAGAAATTCCCCTAATTGTGGGGCAAAAAAAAAGAAAATCTCTATATGTTGGGGCAGAAAGACAGAAATTCTCCTTATTTTGGGGCAAAACTCAGAATTTCCCCTTATCTTGGGGCAAAATTCCAGAAATTTCCCTTATTTTGGGGCAAAATTGCAGAAATTTCACGTATTTTGGGGTAAAATTGCAGAAATTTCACTTATTTCAGGGAAAAAAGCAGAAGTTTTCATTATTTTGGGGCAAAAATGCAGAAATTCTTAATATTTCGTGGCAAAAATGCAGAAATTCTCTTTCTTTTGAGGTAAAAAGGCTGAAGTTCCCCTTATATGGGGGCAAAAAAACAGAAATTTCCCTTATTTTGGGGCAAAATGACAGAAATTCCCCTTATTTTGTTGCAAAAAGGCAGAAATTTCTTTTATTTTGGGGCAAAATTGCAGAAATTTCACTTATTTCAGGGCATAATTCAAAAATTCCTTTTATTTTGAGGCAAAAAGACAGAAATTCCGTTTATTTTTGGGTAAAAAGGAAGAAATTTCACTTATTTAGAGGTAAAAAGGCAGAAATTCCTCTTATTTTGGGGCAAAAATGAAGAAATTTCCTTTTTTTGTGGCAAAAGGTATACATTCCCCTTACTTTCGGGATAAAAAGCAGAAATTCCCCATATTTTGAAGCAAAATTGCAGAAATTCTCATAATTTTCGGGCAAAAAGGCAGAAATTCTCCTTATTTTGGGGCACAGAAACAGAAAATCTCCTTTTTTCGGGACCAAACAGTCAGAAATTCCCCTTATTTTTGGGCAAAATTTCAGAAATTTTCATTATTTCGGGGCAAATTTGCAGAAATTTCACTTATTTCAGGGTAATAAGTCAGAAATTCCCCTTATTTTGGGGCAAAAAAGACAGAAATTCCCTTTGTTTTGGGAAAAAAAGACAGAAATTCCACTTATTAAGAGTCAAAAAGGCAGAAATTCCCCTTATTTTGGAGCAAAAATGAAGAAATTCTCCTCTTTTATGGCAAAAAGTTATGCATTCCTCTTATTTTCGGGCAAAAAGTCAAAAATTCCCTATATGTTGGAGCAGAAAGACAGAAATTCTCCTTATTTTGGGGCAAAAGTCAGAAATTCCCCTTATTTTGGGGCAAAATTCCAGAATTTTCTCTTATTTTGGGGCAAAATTGCAGAAATATCACTTATTTTATGGCAAAATTGCAGTAATTTCACTTATTTCGTGGAAAAAAGGCAGAAATTTTTATTATTTTGGGGCAAAAATACAGATATTTCTAATATTTTGTGGCAAAAATGCAGAAATTCCCCTTATTTTGAGGTAAAAAGTTTTATAATTCCCCTTATTTGGGGGCAAAAAGGCAGAAATTTCCCTTATTTTGGGGCAAAATTGCAGAAATTTCACTTATTTCAGGGTAATAAGTCAGAAATTCCTCTTATTTTGGGGCAAAAAAGACAGAAATTCCCTTTGTTTTGGGAAAAAAAGACAGAAATTACACTTATTTAGAAGCAAAAAGGCAGAAATTCCCCTTATTTTGGAGCAAAAAAGAAGAAATTTTCCTCTTTTATGGCAAAAAGTTATGCATTCCTCATATTTTCGGGCAAAAAGTCAGAAATTCCCTATATGTTGGGGCAAAAAGACAGAAATTCCCTTTATTTTGGGGCAAAATTCCAGAAATTTCCCTTATTTTGGGGCAAAATTGCAGAAATTTCACTTATTTCAGGGCAAAATTGCAGAAATTTCCCTTATTTTGGGGCAAAATTGCAGAAATTCTTTATATTTTGTGGCAAAAATGCAGAAATTCCCCTTATTTTGAGGGAAAAAGGCTGAAATTCCCTTTATTTGGGGGCAAAAAGGCATATATTTCTCTTATTTTGGGGCAAAAAGACAGAAATTCCCCTTATTTTGTGGCAAAAAGGCAGAAATTTCTTTTATTTTGGGGCAAAATTGCAGAAATTTCACTTATTTCAGGGCATAATTCAAAAATTCCTTTTATTTTGGGGCAAAAAGACAGAAATTCCGTTTATTTTTGGGTAAAAAGTAAGAAATTTCACTTATTTTGAGGTAAAAAGGCAGAAATTCCTCTTATTTTGGGGCAAACATGAAGAAATTTTCTTTTTTTGTGGCAAAAGGTATACATTCCCCTTACTTTCGGGATAAAAACAGAAATTTCCCATATTTTGAAGCAAAATTGCAGAACTTCTCATAATTTTCGGGCAAAAAGGCATAAATTCTCCTTATTTAGGGGCACAGAAACAGAAAATCTCCTTTTTTTTCGGGAGCAAACAGTCAGAAATTTCCCTTATTTTGGGGCAAAATTGCAGAAATTTCCCTTATTTTGGGGCAAATTTGCAGAAATTTCACTTATTTCAGGGTAATAAGTCAGAAATTCCCCTTATTTTGGGGCAAAAAAGACAGAAATCCCCTTTGTTTTGGGAGAAAAAGACAGAAATTCCACTTATTTAGAGGCAAGAAGGCAGAAATTCTCTTTATTTTGGACAAAAATTAAGAAATTTCACTTTTTTATGGCAAAAAGTTATGCATTCCCATTATTTTCGGGCAAAAATGCAGAAATTCTCCGTATATTGGAGCAAAATTGCAGAAATTCCCCTAATTTTGGGGCAAAAGCAGAAATTCCCTTTATTTTGGGGCAAAAATCAGAAATTCACCTTATTCTGCGGCAAAATTCAAGAAAATTCCTTTATTTTGGGGCAAAATTGCAGGAATTTACCTCATTTTGAGCAAAATTTCAGAAATTTCCCTTATTTGGGGCAAAATTGAAGAAATTTCACTTATTTTCAGATAAAGAGCCTGAAATTTCCTTTATTTTGGGGCAAAAATGAAGAAATTCCCCTTATTTTGGGGTAAAGTTGCAGACATTTTTCTTATTATGGGGAAAAATTGCAGAAATTTCCCTTATTTTAGGGCAAAATTGCAGAAATTTCACTTATTTCAGATAAAAAAAGCAAAAATTTTTCTTATTTTGGGGCAAAACGGCAGAAATTCCCATAATTTTAAGGCAAAAAGGCAAAAATTCACCTTATTTTGGAGTAAAATTGCAGAAATTTCACATATTTCAGGGCAAAATGGCAGAAATTTTCCTTATTTTGGGGCAAAATTGCAGAAATTTCACTTATTTTAGGGTAATAAGTAAGAAATTTCCCTTATTTTGTGGTAAAAAAGACAGAAATTTCCATTGTTTTGGGGGAAAAAGACAGAAATTCCACTTATTTAGAGGCAAAAAGGCAGAAATTCCCCTTATTTTGGACCAAAAATGAAGAAATTTCTCTTATTATGGCAAAAAGTTATTCATTCCTCTTATTTTCGGGCAAAAAGGCAGAAATTCCCCTTATTTTGAGGTAAAAAGTTTTATAATTCCCCTTATTTGGGGGCAAAAAGGCAGAAATTTCCCTTATTTTGGGGCAAAATTGCAGAAATTTCACTTATTTCAGGGTAATAAGTCAGAAATTCCTCTTATTTTGGGGCAAAAAAGACAGAAATTTCCTTTGTTTTGGGAAAAAAAGACAGAAATTACACTTATTTAGAAGCAAAAAGGCAGAAATTCCCCTTATTTTGGAGCAAAAAAGAAGAAATTTTCCTCTTTTATGGCAAAAAGTTATGCATTCCTCATATTTTCGGGCAAAAAGTCAGAAATTCCCTATATGTTGGGGCAAAAAGACAGAAATTCCCTTTATTTTGGGGCAAAATTCCAGAAATTTCCCTTATTTTGGGGCAAAATTGCAGAAATTTCACTTATTTCAGGGCAAAATTGCAGAAATTTCCCTTATTTTGGGGCAAAATTGCAGAAATTCTTTATATTTTGTGGCAAAAATGCAGAAATTCC
Organism: Micromys minutus; assembly: GCF_963924665.1. Taxonomy (NCBI): domain Eukaryota; kingdom Metazoa; phylum Chordata; class Mammalia; order Rodentia; family Muridae; genus Micromys; species Micromys minutus. Next base: position 2,695,080 of record NW_027667302.1, read on the forward strand.
CCTTATTTTGAGGGAAAAAGGCTGAAATTCCCTTTATTTGGGGGCAAAAAGGCATATATTTCTCTTATTTTGGGGCAAAAAGACAGAAATTCCCCTTATTTTGTGGCAAAAAGGCAGAAATTTCTTTTATTTTGGGGCAAAATTGCAGAAATTTCACTTATTTCAGGGCATAATTCAAAAATTCCTTTTATTTTGGGGCAAAAAGACAGAAATTCCGTTTATTTTTGGGTAAAAAGTAAGAAATTTCACTTATTTTGAGGTAAAAAGGCAGAAATTCCTCTTATTTTGGGGCAAACATGAAGAAATTTTCTTTTTTTGTGGCAAAAGGTATACATTCCCCTTACTTTCGGGATAAAAACAGAAATTTCCCATATTTTGAAGCAAAATTGCAGAACTTCTCATAATTTTCGGGCAAAAAGGCATAAATTCTCCTTATTTAGGGGCACAGAAACAGAAAATCTCCTTTTTTTTCGGGAGCAAACAGTCAGAAATTTCCCTTATTTTGGGGCAAAATTGCAGAAATTTCCCTTATTTTGGGGCAAATTTGCAGAAATTTCACTTATTTCAGGGTAATAAGTCAGAAATTCCCCTTATTTTGGGGCAAAAAAGACAGAAATCCCCTTTGTTTTGGGAGAAAAAGACAGAAATTCCACTTATTTAGAGGCAAGAAGGCAGAAATTCTCTTTATTTTGGACAAAAATTAAGAAATTTCACTTTTTTATGGCAAAAAGTTATGCATTCCCATTATTTTCGGGCAAAAATGCAGAAATTCTCCGTATATTGGAGCAAAATTGCAGAAATTCCCCTAATTTTGGGGCAAAAGCAGAAATTCCCTTTATTTTGGGGCAAAAATCAGAAATTCACCTTATTCTGCGGCAAAATTCAAGAAAATTCCTTTATTTTGGGGCAAAATTGCAGGAATTTACCTCATTTTGAGCAAAATTTCAGAAATTTCCCTTATTTGGGGCAAAATTGAAGAAATTTCACTTATTTTCAGATAAAGAGCCTGAAATTTCCTTTATTTTGGGGCAAAAATGAAGAAATTCCCCTTATTTTGGGGTAAAGTTGCAGACATTTTTCTTATTATGGGGAAAAATTGCAGAAATTTCCCTTATTTTAGGGCAAAATTGCAGAAATTTCACTTATTTCAGATAAAAAAAGCAAAAATTTTTCTTATTTTGGGGCAAAACGGCAGAAATTCCCATAATTTTAAGGCAAAAAGGCAAAAATTCACCTTATTTTGGAGTAAAATTGCAGAAATTTCACATATTTCAGGGCAAAATGGCAGAAATTTTCCTTATTTTGGGGCAAAATTGCAGAAATTTCACTTATTTTAGGGTAATAAGTAAGAAATTTCCCTTATTTTGTGGTAAAAAAGACAGAAATTTCCATTGTTTTGGGGGAAAAAGACAGAAATTCCACTTATTTAGAGGCAAAAAGGCAGAAATTCCCCTTATTTTGGACCAAAAATGAAGAAATTTCTCTTATTATGGCAAAAAGTTATTCATTCCTCTTATTTTCGGGCAAAAAGGCAGAAATTCCCCGTATTTTGAAGCAAAATTGCCGAAATTCCCCTAATTGTGGGGCAAAAAGGCAGAAATTATCTATATGTTGGGGCAAGAAGACAGAAATTCTCCTTATTTTTTGGCAAATCTCAGAAATTCCACTTATTTTGGGGCAAAATTCCAAAAATTTCCCATATTTTGGGGCAAAATTGCAGAAATTTCACTTATTTTGGGGCATAATTGCAGAAATTTCACTTATTTTGGGGCAAAATTGCAGAAATTTCACTAATTTCAGGGACAAAATACAGAAATTTCGCTAATTTTGGGGCAAAATTGCCAAAATTTCACTTATTTCAGAGAAAAAATGCAAAAATTTTTTTATTTTGGGGCAAAAAGGCAGAAATTTCCATTATTTTGGGGCAAAAAGGCAGATATTGACCTTATTTTGGGGTAAAATTGCAGAAATTTCACATATTTCAGGGCAAAAAGGCTGAAATTTCCCCTTTTTAGGGTCAAAATTGCAGAAATTTCACTTATTTCAGGGTAATAATTCAGAAATTCCCCTTATTTTGGGGCAAAAAAGACAGAAATTCCCTTTGTTTTGGGAAAAATAGACAGAAATTCCACTTATTTAGAGGCAAAAAGGCAGAAATTCCCCTTATTTTGGAGGAAAAATGAAGAAATTTTCTTCTTTTATGGCAAAAAGTTATTCATTCCCCTTATTTTCGGGCAAAAAGGCAGAAATTCCCTGTATTTTGGAGCAAAATTGCAGAAATTCCCCTAATTGTGGGGCAAAAAAAAAGAAATTCTCTATATGTTGGGGCAGAAAGACAGAAATTCGACTTATTTTGGGGCAAAACTCAGAATTTCCCCTTATTTTGGGGCAAAATTCCAGAAATTTCCCTTATTTTGCGGCAAAATTGGAGAAATTTCACTTATTTTGGGGCAAAATTGCAGAAATTTCACTTATTTCAGGGAAAAAAGCAGAAATTTTCATTATTTTGGGGAAAAAAATGCAGAAATTCTTAATATTTTGTGGCAAAAATGCAGAAACTCCCCTTATTTTGAGTCAAAAAGGCTGAAATTCCCCTTATTTGGGGGCAAAAAGGCAGAAATTTCTTTTATTCTGGGGCAAAAGACACAAATTCCCCTTATTTTGTGGCAAAAAGGCAGAATTTTTTTTTATTTTGGGGCAAAATTGCAGAAATTTCACTTATTTCAGGGCATAATTCAAAAATTCCTTTTATTTTGGGGCAAAAAGACAGAAATTCCGTTTATTTTTGGGTAAAAAGGAAGAAATTTCAATTATTTAGAGGTAAAAAGGCAGAAATTCCTCTTATTTTGGGGCAAACATGAAGAAATTTTCTTTTTTTGTGGCAAAAGGTATACTTTCCCCTTACTTTCGGGATAAAAAGCAGAAATTCCCCATATTTTGAAGCAAAATTGCAGAAATTCTCATAATTTTCGGGCAAAAAGGCAGAAATTCTCCTTATTTTGGGGCACAGAAACAGAAAATCTCCTTTTTTCGGGACCAAACAGTCAGAAATTCCCCTTATTTTGGGGCAAAATTGCAGAAATTTCCATTATTTCGGGGCAAATTTGCAGAAATTTCACTTATTTCAGGGTAATAAGTCAGAAATTCCCCTTATTTTGGGGCAAAAAAGACAGAAATTCCCTTTGATTTGGGAAAAAAAAGACAGAAATTCCACTTATTAAGAGGCAAAAAGGCAGAAATTCCCCTTATTTTGGAGCAAAAATGAAGAAATTCTCCTCTTTTATGGCAAAAAGTTATGCATTCCTCTTATTTTCGGGCAAAAAGTCAAAAATTCCCTATATGTTGGAGCAGAAAGACAGAAATTCTCCTTATTTTGGGGCAAAAGTCAGAAATTCCCCTTATTTTGGGGCAAAATTCCAGAATTTTCTCTTATTTTGGGGCAAAATTGCAGAAATATCACTTATTTTATGGCAAAATTGCAGAAATTTCACTTATTTCATGGAAAAAAGGCAGAAATTTTTATTATTTTGGGGCACAAATACAGAAATTTCTAATATTTTGTGGCAAAAATGCAGAAATTCCCCTTATTTTGAGGTAAAAAGTTTTATAATTCCCCTTATTTGGGGGCAAAAAGGCAGAAATTTCCCTTATTTTGGGGCAAAATGGCAGAAATTTCCCTTATTTTGGGGCAAAATTGCAGAAATTTCACTTATTTCAGGGTAATAAGTCAGAAATTCCTCTTATTTTGGGGCAAAAAAGACAGAAATTCCATCTGTTTTGGGAAAAAAAAGACAGAAATTACACTTATTTAGAAGCAAAAAGGCAGAAATTCCCCTTATTTTGGAGCAAAAATGAAGAAATTTTCCTCTTTTATGGCAAAAAGTTATGCATTCCTCATATTTTTGGGCCAAAAGTCAGAAATTCCCTATATGTTGGGGCAAAAAGACAGAAATTCTCCTTATTTTGGGGCAAAATTCAGATATTCCCTTTATTTTGCGGCAAAATTCCAGAAATTTCCCTTATTTTGGGGGAAAATTGCAGAAATTTCACTTATTTTGGGGCAAAATTGCAGAAATTTCACTTATTTCAGGGAAAAAAGGCAGAAATTTTCCTTATTTTGGGGCAAAAATGCAGAAATTCTTTATATTTTGTGGCAAAAATGCAGAAATTCCCCTTATTTTGAGGGAAAAAGGCTGAAATTCCCTTTATTTGGGGGCAAAAAGGCATATATTTCTCTTATTTTGGGGCAAAAAGACAGAAATTCCCCTTATTTTGTGGCAAAAAGGCAGAAATTTCTTTTATTTTGGGGCAAAATCGCAGAAATTTCACTTATTTCAGGGCATAATTCAAAAATTCCTTTTATTTTGGGGCAAAAAGACAGAAATTCCATTTATTTTTGGGTAAAAAGTAAGAAATTTCACTTATTTTGAGGTAAAAAGGCAGAAATTCCTCTTATTTTGGGGCAAACATGAAGAAATTTTCTTTTTTTGTGGCAAAAGGTATACATTCCCCTTACTTTCGGGATAAAAACAGAAATTTCCCATATTTTGAAGCAAAATTGCAGAAATTCTCATAATTTTCGGGCAAAAAGGCATAAATTCTCCTTATTTAGGAGCACAGAAACAGAAAATCTCCTTTTTTTTCGGGAGCAAACAGTCAGAAATTCCCCTTATTTTGGGGCAAATTTGCAGAAATTTCACTTATTTCAGGGTAATAAGTCAGAAATTCCCCTTATTTTGGGGCAAAAAGACAGAAATCCCTTTTGTTTTTGGAGAAAAAGACAGAAATTCCACTTATTTAGAGGCAAGAAGGCAGAAATTCCCTTTATTTTGGACAAAAATTAAGAAATTTCACTTTTTATGGCAAAAAGTTATGCATTCCCATTATTTTCAGGCAAAAATGCAGAAATTCTCTGTATATTGGAGCAAAATTGCAGAAATTCCCCTAATTTTGGGGCAAAAGCAGAAATTCCCTTTATTTTGGGGCAAAAATCAGAAATTCACCTTATTCTGCGGCAAAATTCAAGAAAATTCCTTTATTTTGGGGCAAAATTGCAGGAATTTACCTCATTTTGAGCAAAATTTCAGAAATTTCCCTTATTTGGGGCAAAATTGAAGAAATTTCACTTATTTTCAGATAAAGAGCCTGAAATTTCCTTTATTTTGGGGCAAAAAAGAAGAAATTCCCCTTATTTTGGGGTAAAGTTGCAGACATTTTTCTTATTATGGGGAAAAATTGCAGAAATTTCCCTTATTTTAGGGCAAAATTGCAGAAATTTCACTTATTTCAGATAAAAAACGCAAAAATTTTTCTTATTTTGGGGAAAAAGGGCAGAAATTCCCATTATTTTAAGGCAAAAATGCAGAAATTCACCTTATTTTGAAGTAAAATTGCAGAAATTTCACATATTTCAGGGCAAAATTGCAGAAATTTCCCTTATTTTGGGGCAAAATTGCAGAAATTTCACTTATTTTAGGGTAATAAGTAAGAAATTTGCCTTATTTTGTGGTAAAAATGACAGAAATTTCCATTGTTTTGGGGGAAAAAGACAGAAATTCCACTTATTTAGAGGCAAAAAGGCAGAAATTCCCCTTATTTTGGAGCAAAAATGAAGAAATTTCCCTAATTATGGCAAAAAGTTATGCATTCCCCTTATTTTCGGGCAAAAAGGCAGAAATTCCCCGTATTTTGGAGCAAAATTGCAGAAATTCCCCTAATTGTGGGGCAAAAAGGCAGAAATTATCTATATGTTGGGGCAAAAAACAGAAATTCTCCTTATTTTTTGGCAAAACTCAGAAATTCCACTTATTTTGGGGCAAAATTCCAAAAATTTCCCTTATTTTGGGGCAAAATTGCCGAAAAATCACTTATTTTATGGCAAAATTGGAGAAATTTCACTAATTTCAGGGACAAAAGACAGAAATTTCGCTAATATTGGGGCAAAATTGCCAAAATTTCACTTATTTCAGAGAAAAAAAAGCAAAAATTTTTCTTATTTTGGGGCAAAAAGGCAGAAATTTCCATTATTTTGGGGCAAAAAGTCAGATATTGACCTTATTTTGGGGTAAAATTGCAGAAATTTCACATATTTCAGGGCAAAAAGGCAGAAATTCCCCTTATTTTGGGGCAAAAGAGACAGAAATCCCCTTTGTTTTGGGAGAAAAAGACAGAAATTCCACTTATTTAGAGGCAAGAAGGCAGAAATTCTCTTTATTTTGGACAAAAATTAAGAAATTTCACTTTTTTATGGCAAAAAGTTATGCATTCCCATTATTTTCGGGCAAAAATGCAGAAATTCTCCGTATATTGGAGCAAAATTGCAGAAATTCCCCTAATTTTGGGGCAAAAGCAGAAATTCCCTTTATTTTGGGGCAAAAATCAGAAATTCACCTTATTCTGCGGCAAAATTCAAGAAAATTCCTTTATTTTGGGGCAAAATTGCAGGAATTTACCTCATTTTGAGCAAAATTTCAGAAATTTCCCTTATTTGGGGCAAAATTGAAGAAATTTCACTTATTTTCAGATAAAGAGCCTGAAATTTCCTTTATTTTGGGGCAAAAATGAAGAAATTCCCCTTATTTTGGGGTAAAGTTGCAGACATTTTTCTTATTATGGGGAAAAATTGCAGAAATTTCCCTTATTTTAGGGCAAAATTGCAGAAATTTCACTTATTTCAGATAAAAAAAGCAAAAATTTTTCTTATTTTGGGGCAAAACGGCAGAAATTCCCATTATTTTAAGGCAAAAAGGCAGAAATTCACCTTATTTTGGAGTAAAATTGCAGAAATTTCACATATTTCAGGGCAAAATGGCAGAAATTTTCCTTATTTTGGGGCAAAATTGCAGAAATTTCACTTATTTAGTGGTAATAAGTAAGAAATTTCCCTTATTTTGTGGTAAAAAAGACAGAAATTTCCATTGTTTTGGGGGAAAAAGACAGAAATTCCACTTATTTAGAGGCAAAAAGGCAGAAATTCCCCTTATTTTGGACCAAAAATGAAGAAATTTCTCTTATTATGGCAAAAAGTTATGCATTCCTCTTATTTTCGGGCAAAAAGGCAGAAATTCCCCGTATTTTGAAGCAAAATTGCCGAAATTCCCCTAATTGTGGGGCAAAAAGGCAGAAATTATCTATATGTTGGGGCAAAAAGACAGAAATTCTCCTTATTTTTTGGGAAAACTCAGAAATTCCACTTATTTTGGGGCAAAATACCAAAAATTTCCCATATTTTGGGGCAAAATTGCAGAAATTTCACTTATTTTGGGGCAAAATTGCAGAAATTTCACTAATTTCAGGGACAAAAGACAGAAATTTCGCTAATTTTGGGGCAAAATTTCCAAAATTTCACTTATTTCAGAGAAAAAATGCAAAAATTTTTCTTATTTTGGGGCAAAAATTCAGAAATTTCCATTATTTTGGGGAAAAAGGCAGATATTGACCTTATTTTGGGGTAAAATTGCAGAAATTTCACATATTTCAGGGCAAAAAGGCAGAAATTTCCCTTATTTAGGGGCAAAATTGCAGAAATTTCACTTATTTCATGGTAATAAGTCAAATATTCCCCTTATTTTGGGGCAAAAAAGACAGAAATTCTCTTTGTTTTGGGAAAAATAGACAGAAATTCCACTTATTTAGAGGCAAAAAGGCAGAAATTCCCCTTATTTTGGAGTAAAAATGAAGAAATTTTCCTCTTTTATGGCAAAAAGTTATGCATTCCCCTTATTTTCGGGCAAAAAGGCAGAAATTCCCTGTATTTTGGAGCAAAATTGCAGAAATTCCCCTAATTGTGAAGCAAAAAAAAGAAATTCTCTATATGTTGGGGCAGAAAGACAGAAATTCTCCTTATTTTGGGGCAAAACTCAGAATTTCCCCTTATTTTGGGGCAAAATTCCAGAAATTTCCCTTATTTTGCGGCAAAATTGGAGAAATTTCACTTATTTTGGGGCAAAATTGCAGAAATTTCACTTATTTCAGGGAAAAAAGCAGAAATTTTCATTATTTTGGAGAAAAAATGCAGAAATTCTTAATATTTTGTGGCAAAAATGCAGAAACTCCCCTTATTTTGAGTCAAAAAGGCTGAAATTCCCCTTATTTGGGGGCAAAAAGGCAGAAATTTCTTTTATTCTGGGGCAAAAGACACAAATTCCCCTTATTTTGTGGCAAAAAGGCAGAATTTTTTTTTTATTTTGGGGCAAAATTGCAGAAATTTCACTTATTTCAGGGCATAATTCAAAAATTCCTTTTATTTTGGGGCAAAAAGACAGAAATTCCGTTTATTTTTGGGTAAAAAGGAAGAAATTTCAATTATTTAGAGGTAAAAAGGCAGAAATTCCTCTTATTTTGGGGCAAAAATGAAGAAATTTTCTTTTTTGTGGCAAAAGGTATACATTCCCCTTACTTTCGGGATAAAAAGCAGAAATTCCCCATATTTTGAAGCAAAATTGCAGAAATTCTCATAATTTTTGGGCAAAAAGGCAGAAATTCTCCTTATTTTGGGGCACAGAAACAGAAAATCTCCTTTTTTCGGGACCAAACAGTCAGAAATTCCCCTTATTTTGGGGCAAAATTGCAGAAATTTCTATTATTTCGGGGCAAATTTGCAGAAATTTCACTTATTTCAGGGTAATAAGTCAGAAATTCCCCTTATTTTGGGGCAAAAAAGACAGAAATTCCCTTTGATTTGGGAAAAAAAGACAGAAATTCCACTTATTAAGAGGCAAAAAGGCAGAAATTCCCCTTATTTTGGAGCAAAAATGAAGAAATTCTCCTCTTTTATGGCAAAAAGTTATGCATTCCTCTTATTTTCGGGCAAAAAGTCAAAAATTCCCTATATGTTGGAGCAGAAAGACAGAAATTCTCCTTATTTTGGGGCAAAAGTCAGAAATTCCCCTTATTTTGGGGCAAAATTCCAGAATTTTCTCTTATTTTGGGGCAAAATTGCAGAAATATCACTTATTTTATGGCAAAATTGCAGAAATTTCACTTATTTCGTGGAAAAAGGCAGAAATTTTTATTATTTTGGGGCAAAAATACAGAAATTTCTAATATTTTGTGGCAAAAATGCAGAAATTCCCCTTATTTTGAGGTAAAAAGTTTTATAATTCCCCTTATTTGGGGGCAAAATGCAGAAATTTCCCTTATTTTGGGGCAAAATTGCAGAAATTTCACTTATTTCAGGGTAATAAGTCAGAAATTCCTCTTATTTTGGGGCAAAAAAGACAGAAATTCCCTTTGTTTTGGGAAAAAAAGACAGAAATTACACTTATTTAGAAGCAAAAAGGCAGAAATTCCCCTTATTTTGGAGCAAAAATGAAGAAATTTTCCTCTTTTATGGCAAAAAGTTATGCATTCCTCATATTTTTGGGCCAAAAGTCAGAAATTCCCTATATGTTGGGGCAAAAAGACAGAAATTCTCCTTATTTTGGGGCAAAATTCAGATATTCCCTTTATTTTGGGGCAAAATTCCAGAAATTTCCCTTATTTTGGGGGAAAATTGCAGAAATTTCACTTATTTTGGGGCAAAATTGCAGAAATTTCACTTATTTCAGGGAAAAAAGGCAGAAATTTTCCTTATTTTGGGGCAAAAATGCAGAAATTCTTTATATTTTGTGGCAAAAATGCAGAAATTCCCCTTATTTTGAGGGAAAAAGGCTGAAATTCCCTTTATTTGGGGGCAAAAAGGCATATATTTCTCTTATTTTGGGGCAAAAAGACAGAAATTCCCCTTATTTTGTGGCAAAAAGGCAGAAATTTCTTTTATTTTGGGGCAAAATTGCAGAAATTTCACTTATTTCAGGGCATAATTCAAAAATTCCTTTTATTTTGGGGCAAAAAGACAGAAATTCCATTTATTTTTGGGTAAAAAGTAAGAAATTTCACTTATTTTGAGGTAAAAAGGCAGAAATTCCTCTTATTTTGGGGCAAACATGAAGAAATTTTCTTTTTTTGTGGCAAAAGGTATACATTCCCCTTACTTTCGGGATAAAAACAGAAATTTCCCATATTTTGAAGCAAAATTGCAGAACTTCTCATAATTTTCGGGCAAAAAGGCATAAATTCTCCTTATTTAGGAGCACAGAAACAGAAAATCTCCTTTTTTTTCGGGAGCAAACAGTCAGAAATTCCCCTTATTTTGGGGCAAATTTGCAGAAATTTCACTTATTTCAGGGTAATAAGTCAGAAATTCCCCTTATTTTGGGGCAAAAAGACAGAAATCCCCTTTGTTTTTGGAGAAAAAGACAGAAATTCCACTTATTTAGAGGCAAGAAGGCAGAAATTCCCTTTATTTTGGACAAAAATTAAGAAATTTCACTTTTTATGGCAAAAAGTTATGCATTCCCATTATTTTCAGGCAAAAATGCAGAAATTCTCTGTATATTGGAGCAAAATTGCAGAAATTCCCCTAATTTTGGGGCAAAAGCAGAAATTCCCTTTATTTTGGGGCAAAAATCAGAAATTCTCCTTATTCTGGGGCAAAATTCAAGAAAATTCCTTTATTTTGGGTCAAAATTGCAGGAATTTACCTCATTTTGAGCAAAATTTCAGAAATTTCCCTTATTTGGGGCAAAATTGAAGAAATTTCACTTATTTTCAGATAAAGAGCCTGAAATTTCCTTTATTTTGGGGCAAAAAAGAAGAAATTCCCCTTATTTTGGGGTAAAGTTCCAGACATTTTTCTTATTATGGGGATAAATTGCAGAAATTTCCCTTATTTTAGGGCAAAATTGCAGAAATTTCACTTATTTCAGATAAAAAACGCAAAAATTTTTCTTATTTTGGGGAAAAAGGGCAGAAATTCCCATTATTTTAAGGCAAAAATGCAGAAATTCACCTTATTTTGGAGTAAAATTGCAGAAATTTCACATATTTCGGGGCAAAATTGCAGAAATTTCCCTTATTTTGGGGCAAAATTGCAGAAATTTCACTAATTTCAGGGACAAAAGACAGAAATTTCGCTAATTTTGGGGCAAAATTTCCAAAATTTCACTTATTTCAGAGAAAAAATGCAAAAATTTTTCTTATTTTGGGGCAAAAAGTCAGAAATTTCCATTATTTTGGGGAAAAAAGGCAGATATTGACCTTATTTTTGGGTAAAATTGCAGAAATTTCACATATTTCAGGGCAAAAATGCAGAAATTTCCCTTATTTAGGGGCAAAATTGCAGAAATTTCACTTATTTCATGGTAATAAGTCAAATATTCCCCTTATTTTGGGGCAAAAAAGACAGAAATTCTCTTTGTTTTGGGAAAAATAGACAGAAATTCCACTTATTTAGAGGCAAAAAGGCAGAAATTCCCCTTATTTTGGAGTAAAAATGAAGAAATTTTCCTCTTTTATGGCAAAAAGTTATGCATTCTCCTTATTTTCGGGCAAAAAGGCAGAAATTCTCTGTATTTTGGAGCAAAATTGCAGAAATTTCCCTAATTGTGAAGCAAAAAAAAAAGAAATTCTCTATATGTTGGGGCAGAAAGACAGAAATTCTCCTTATTTTGGGGCAAAACTCAGAATTTCCCCTTATTTTGGGGCAAAATTCCAGAAATTTCCCTTATTTTGCGGCAAAATTGGAGAAATTTCACTTATTATGGGGCAAAATTGCAGAAATTTCACTTATTTCAGGGAAAAAAGCAGAAATTTTCATTATTTTGGGGAAAAAATGCAGAAATTCTTAATATTTTGTGGCAAAAATGCAGAAACTCCCCTTATTTTGAGTCAAAAAGGCTGAAATTCCCCTTATTTGGGGGCAAAAAGGCAGAAATTTCTTTTATTCTGGGGCAAAAGACACAAATTCCCCTTATTTTGTGGCAAAAAGGCAGAATTTTTTTTTATTTTGGGGCAAAATTGCAGAAATTTCACTTATTTCAGGGCATAATTCAAAAATTCCTTTTATTTTGGGGCAAAAAGACAGAAATTCCGTTTATTTTTGGGTAAAAAGGAAGAAATTTCAATTATTTAGAGGTAAAAAGGCAGAAATTCCTCTTATTTTGGGGCAAAAATGAAGAAATTTTCTTTTTTGTGGCAAAAGGTATACATTCCCCTTACTTTCGGGATAAAAAGCAGAAATTCCCCATATTTTGAAGCAAAATTGCAGAAATTCTCATAATTTTCGGGCAAAAAGGCAGAAATTCTCCTTATTTTGGGGCACAGAAACAGAAAATCTCCTTTTTTCGGGACCAAACAGTCAGAAATTCCCCTTATTTTGGGGCAAAATTGCAGAAATTTCCATTATTTCGGGGCAAATTTGCAGAAATTTCACTTATTTCAGGGTAATAAGTCAGAAACTCCCCTTATTTTGGGGCAAAAAAGACAGAAATTCCCTTTGATTTGGGAAAAAAAGACAGAAATTCCACTTATTAAGAGGCAAAAAGGCAGAAATTCCCCTTATTTTGGAGCAAAAATGAAGAAATTCTCCTCTTTTATGGCAAAAAGTTATGCATTCCTCTTATTTTCGGGCAAAAAGTCAAAAATTCCCTATATGTTGGAGCAGAAAGACAGAAATTCTCCTTATTTTGGGGCAAAAGTCAGAAATTCCCCTTATTTTGGGGCAAAATTCCAGAATTTTCTCTTATTTTGGGGCAAAATTGCAGAAATATCACTTATTTTATGGCAAAATTGCAGAAATTTCACTTATTTCGTGGAAAAAAGGCAGAAATTTTTATTATTTTGGGGCAAAAATACAGAAATTTCTAATATTTTGTGGCAAAAATGCAGAAATTCCCCTTATTTTGAGGTAAAAAGTTTTATAATTCCCCTTATTTGGGGGCAAAAAGGCAGAAATTTCCCTTATTTTGGGGCAAAATTGCATAAATTTCCCTTATTTTGGGGCAAAATTGCAGAAATTTCACTTATTTCAGGGTAATAAGTCAGAAATTCCCCTTATTTTGGGGCAAAAAGACAGAAATCCCCTTTGTTTTTGGAGAAAAAGACAGAAATTCCACTTATTTAGAGGCAAGAAGGCAGAAATTCCCTTTATTTTGGACAAAAATTAAGAAATTTCACTTTTTATGGCAAAAAGTTATGCATTCCCATTGTTTTCAGGCAAAAATGCAGAAATTCTCTGTATATTGGAGCAAAATTGCAGAAATTCCCCTAATTTTGGGGCAAAAGCAGAAATTCCCTTTATTTTGGGGCAAAAATCAGAAATTCTCCTTATTCTGGGGCAAAATTCAAGAAAATTCCTTTATTTTGGGGCAAAATTGCAGGAATTTACCTCATTTTGAGCAAAATTTCAGAAATTTCCCTTATTTGGGGCAAAATTGAAGAAATTTCACTTATTTTCAGATAAAGAGCCTGAAATTTCCTTTATTTTGGGGCAAAAAAGAAGAAATTCCCCTTATTTTGGGGTAAAGTTCCAGACATTTTTCTTATTATGGGGATAAATTGCAGAAATTTCCCTTATTTTAGGGCAAAATTGCAGAAATTTCACTTATTTCAGATAAAAAACGCAAAAATTTTTCTTATTTTGGGGAAAAAGGGCAGAAATTCCCATTATTTTAAGGCAAAAATGCAGAAATTCACCTTATTTTGGAGTAAAATTGCAGAAATTTCACATATTTCAGGGCAAAATTGCAGAAATTTCCCTTATTTTGGGGCAAAATTGCAGAAATTTCACTTATTTTAGGGTAATAAGTAAGAAATTTGCCTTATTTTGTGGTACAAATGACAGAAATTTCCATTGTTTTGGGGGAAAAAGACAGAAATTCCACTTATTTAGAGGCAAAAAGGCAGAAATTCCCCTTATTTTGGAGCAAAAATGAAGAAATTTCCCTAATTATGGCAAAAAGTTATGCATTCCCCTTATTTTCGGGCAAAAAGGCAGAAATTCCCCGTATTTTGGAGCAAAATTGCAGAAATTCCCCTAATTGTGGGGCAAAAAGGCAGAAATTATCTATATGTTGGGGCAAAAAACAGAAATTCTCCTTATTTTTTGGCAAAACTCAGAAATTCCACTTATTTTGGGGCAAAATTCCAAAAATTTCCCTTATTTTGGGGCAAAATTGCCGAAAAATCACTTATTTTATGGCAAAATTGGAGAAATTTCACTAATTTCAGGGACAAAAGACAGAAATTTCGCTAATATTGGGGCAAAATTGCCAAAATTTCACTTATTTCAGAGAAAAAAATGCAAAAATTTTTCTTATTTTGGGGCAAAAAGGCAGAAATTTCCATTATTTTGGGGCAAAAAGTCAGATATTGACCTTATTTTGGGGTAAAATTGCAGAAATTTCACATATTTCAGGGCAAAAAGGCAGAAATTCCCCTTATTTTGGGGCAAAAAAGACAGAAATCCCCTTTGTTTTGGGAGAAAAAGACAGAAATTCCACTTATTTAGAGGCAAGAAGGCAGAAATTCTCTTTATTTTGGACAAAAATTAAGAAATTTCACTTTTTTATGGCAAAAAGTTATGCATTCCCATTATTTTCGGGCAAAAATGCAGAAATTCTCCGTATATTGGAGCAAAATTGCAGAAATTCCCCTAATTTTGGGGCAAAAGCAGAAATTCCCTTTATTTTGGGGCAAAAATCAGAAATTCACCTTATTCTGCGGCAAAATTCAAGAAAATTCCTTTATTTTGGGGCAAAATTGCAGGAATTTACCTCATTTTGAGCAAAATTTCAGAAATTTCCCTTATTTGGGGCAAAATTGAAGAAATTTCACTTATTTTCAGATAAAGAGCCTGAAATTTCCTTTATTTTGGGGCAAAAATGAAGAAATTCCCCTTATTTTGGGGTAAAGTAGCAGACATTTTTCTTATTATGGGGAAAAATTGCAGAAATTTCCCTTATTTTAGGGCAAAATTGCAGAAATTTCACTTATTTCAGATAAAAAAAGCAAAAATTTTTCTTATTTTGGGGCAAAACGGCAGAAATTCCCATAATTTTAAGGCAAAAAGGCAGAAATTCACCTTATTTTGGAGTAAAATTGCAGAAATTTCACATATTTCAGGGCAAAATGGCAGAAATTTCCCTTATTTTGGGGCAAAATTACAGAAAATTCACTTATTTTGTGGTAATAAGTCAGAAATTCCCCTTATTTTGTGGTAAAAAAAACAGAAATTTTCTTTGTTTTGGCGAAAAAAGACAGAAATTCCACTGATTTAGAGGCAAAAAGGCAGAAATTCCCCTTATTTTGGAGCAAAAATAAAGAAATTTCCCTTTTTTATGGCGAAAATTATGCATTCCCCTTAATTTCGGGCAAAAAGGCAGAAATTCCCTGTATTTTGGAGCAAAATTGCAGAAATTCCCCTAATTGTAGGGCAAAAAGGCAGAAATTTCCTATATGTTAGGGCAAAAATACAGAAATTCTCCTTATTTTGGGGCAAAACTCAGAAATTCCACTTATTTTAGGGCAAAATTGCAAAAATTTCATTTATTTCAGTGAAAAAAGCCAAAAAATTTCCTTATTTTGTGACAAAAAGGTAGAAATTTCTAATATTTTGTGGCAAAAATGCAGAAATTCCCCTTATTTTGAGGTAAAAAGGCTGAAGTTCCCCTTATATGGGGGCAAAAAGGCCGAAATTTCCCTTAATTTGGGGCAAAATTGCAGAAATTTCACTTATTTCAGAGAAAAAAAGCAAAAATTTTTCTTATTTTGGAGAGAAAAGGCAGAAATTCCCATTATTTTGGGGCAAAAATGCAGAAATTCACCTTATTGTGGGATAAAATGGCAGAATTTTCTCATATTTCAGGGCAAAAAGGGAGAAATTTCCCTTATTTTGGGGCAAAATTGCAGAAATTTCACTTATTTCAGGGTAATAATGAGAAATTTTCTTTATTTTGGAGGAAAAAAGACAGCAAATCCCTTTGTTTTGGGGGAAAAAGACAGACATTAAAATTATTTAGAGGCAAAAAAGCAGAAATTCCTCTTATTTTGGAGCAAAAATAAAGAAATTTCTTTTTTTTAAAGCAAAAAGGTATGCATTCTTCTTATTTTCAGGCAAAAGCAGAAATTCCCCGTATTTTGGAGCAAAATTGCAGAATTTCCTCTAATTGTGGGGCAGAAATGCACAAATTCCCTATATGTTGGGGCAAAAAGACAGAAATTCTCCTTATTTTGAGGCAAAATTCAGAAATTCCACTTATTTTGGGGCAAAATTCCAGAAATTTCACTTATTTTGGGGAAATATTGCAGAAATTTCACTTATTTTGGGGCGAAATTGCAGAAATTTCACTCATTTCAGGGAAAAAAGGCAGAAATTTTTCCTTATTTTGGGGCAAAAAGGCAGAAAATTCTAATATTTTGTGGCAAAAATGCAGAAATTCTCTTTATTTTGAGGTAAAAAGTCTGAAATTCTCCTTATTTGGGGGCAAAAATGCAGAAAATTCTTTAATTTGGGGGCAAAATTGCAGAAATTTCACTTATTTCAGGGTAATGAGTCAGAAATTCCCCTTATTCTGGAGCAAAAAATACAGAAATTCCCTTTGTTTTGGGGGAATAATACAGAAATTCCACTTATTTAGAGGCAAAAAGGCAGAAATTCCCCTTATTTTGGAGCAAAAATGAAGAAATTTCCCTTTTTATGGCAAAAAGGTATGCATTCCCATTATTTTCGGGCAAAATGGCAGAAATTCCCCGTATTTTGGAGCAAAATTGCAGAAATTCCCCTAATTTTGGGGCGAAAGGCAGATATTCCCTTTATTTTGGGGCAAAAATCAGAAATTCCCCTTATTTTAGGACAAAATTCCAGAAATTTCCTTCATTTTGGGGCAAAATTGCAGGAATATATCTTATTTTGAGCAAACTTGCCGAAATTTCACTTATTTGAGGCAAAATTGCAGAAATTTTACATATTTTCAGGTAAAAAGGCTGAAATTTCCTTTATTTTGGGGAAAAAGGAGAAATTCTCTTTATTTTGGGGCAAAATTGCAGAAATTTCCCTTATTATGAGAAAAAATTGCAGAAATTTCCCATATTTTAGGGCAAAATTGCAAAAATTTCACTTATTTCTTAGAAAAAAAACAAAAATTTTTCTTATTTTGGGGCAAAAAGGAAGAAATTCCCATTATTTTGGGTCAAAAAGACAGAAATTCACCTTATTTTGGGGTAAAATTGCAGAAATTTCACATATTTCAGGGCAAAAAGGCAGAAATTTCCCTGATTTTTGGGCAAAATTGCAGAAATTTCACTTATTTTGGGGCGAAATTGCAGCAATTTCACTTATTTCAGGGAAAAAAGGCAGAAAGTTTTCCTTATTTTGGGGCAAAAAGGCAGAAATTTCTAATATTTTGTGGCAAAAATGCAGAAATTCCCCTTATTTTGAGGTAAAAAGGCTAAAATTCTCCTTATTTGGGGGCAAAAATGCAGAAAATTCTTTTATTTGGGGGCAAAATTGCAGAAATTTCACTTATTTCAGGGTAATGAGTCAGAAATTCCCCTTATTTTGGAGCAAAAAATACAGAAATTCCCTTTGTTTGGGGGGAATAAGATAGAAATTCCACTTATTTAGAGGCAAAAAGGCAGAAATTCCCTTTATTTTGGAGCAAAAATGAAGAAATTTCCCTTTTTATGGCAAAAAGGTATGCATTCCCATTATTTTCGGGCAAAAAGGCAGAAATTCCCCGTATTTTGGAGCAAAATTGCAGCAATTCCCCTAATTTTGGGGCGAAAGGCAGAAATTCCCTTTATTTTGGGGCAAAAATCAGAAATTCCCCTTATTTTAGGGCAAAATTCCAGAAATTTCCTTCATTTTGGGGCAAAATTGCAGGAATTTAACTTATTTTGGGGCAAAATTGCAGAAATTTCACTTATTTGAGGCAAAATTGCAGAAATTTTACTTATTTTTAGGTAAAAAGGCTGAAATTTCCTTTATTTTGGGAAAAAAAGGAGAAATTCTCTTTATTTTGGGGCAAAATTGCAGAAATTTCCCTTATTATGGGGAAAAATTGGAGAAATTTCCCATATTTTAGGGCAAAATTGCAAAAATTTCACTTATTTAAGAGAAAAAAATTTTTCTTATTTTGGGGCAAAAAGGAAAAAATTCCCATTATTTTGGGTCAAAAAAGCAGATATTCACCTTATTTTGGGGTAAAATTGCAGAAATTTCACATATTTCAGGGCAAAAAGGCAGAAATTTCCCTTATTTTGGGACAAAATTGCAGAATTTCACTTATTTCAGAGTAATAAGTCAAAAATTCTTCTTATTTTGGGGCAAAAAAAGACAGAAATTCCCTTTGTTTTGGGGGAAAAAGACAGAAATTCCACTTATTTAGAGGCAAAAAAGCAGAAATTCTTCTTATTTTGGAGCAAAAATGAAGAAATTTTCCTCTTTTAAGGCAAAAAGTTATGCATTCCTCTTATTTTCGGGCAAAAAGGCAGAAGTTCCCCGTATTTTGTAGCAAAATTGCAGAAATTCCCCTAATTGTGAAGCAAAAAGGCAGAAATTCCCCATATGTTGGGGCAAAAAGACAGAAATTCTCCTTATTTTGGTACAAAACTCAGAATTTTCTCTTATTTTGGGGCAAAATTCCAGAAATTTCACTTATTTTGGGGCAAAATTGCAGAAATTTCACTCATTTCAAGGAAAAAAGCAGAAATTTTCCTTATTTTGGGGCAAAAAGGCAGAAATTCCTAATATTTTGTGCCAAAATTCAGAAATTCCCCTTATTTTGAGGTAAAAAGACTGAAATTCCCCTTATTTGGGGGCAAAAAGGCAGAAATTTCCCTTATATTGGGGTAAAATTGCAGAAATTTCACTTATTTCAGAGTAATAAGTCAGAAATTTTCTTTATTTGGGGGCAAAAATGACAGAAATTCCCTTTGTTTTGGGGGAAAAAGACAGAAATTCCACTTATTTAGAGGCAAAAAAGCAGAAATTCCCCATATTTTGGAGCAAAAATAAAGAAATTTCTTTTTTTTAAGGCAAAAAAGTATGCATTCTTCTTATTTTCGGGCAAAAGCAGAAATTCCCCGTATTTTGGAGCAAAATTGCAGAAATTCCCCTAATTGTGGGGCAAAAATGCAGAAATTCCCTATATGTTTGGGCAAAAAGACAGAAATTCTCCTTATTTTGAGGCAAAACTCAGAAATTCCCCTTATTTTGGGGCAAAATTCCAGAAATTTCCCTTAATTTGGGGCAAAATTGCAGAAATTTCACTTATTTTGGGGCGAAATTGCAGAAATTTCACTTATTTCTGGGAAAAAAGGCAGAAATTTTTCCTTATTTTGGGGCAAAAAGGCAGAAATTTCTAATATTTTGTGGCAAAAATGCAGAAATTCCCCTTATTTTGAGGTAAAAAGGCTAAAATTCTCCTTATTTGGGGGCAAAAATGCAGAAAATTCTTTTATTTGGGGGCAAAATTGCAGAAATTTCACTTATTTCAGGGTAATGAGTCAGAAATTCCCCTTATTTTGGAGCAAAAAATACAGAAATTCCCTTTGTTTTGGGGGAATAAGACAGAAATTCCACTTATTTAGAGGCAAAAAGGCAGAAATTCCCTTTATTTTGGAGCAAAAATGAAGAAATTCTCCTCTTTTATGGCAAAAAGTTATGCATTCCTCTTATTTTCGGGCAAAAAGTCAAAAATTCCCTATATGTTGGAGCAGAAAGACAGAAATTCTCCTTATTTTGGGGCAAAAGTCAGAAATTCCCCTTATTTTGGGGCAAAATTCCAGAATTTTCTCTTATTTTGGGGCAAAATTGCAGAAATATCACTTATTTTATGGCAAAATTGCAGAAATTTCACTTATTTCGTGGAAAAAAGGCAGAAATTTTTATTATTTTGGGGCAAAAATACAGAAATTTCTAATATTTTGTGGCAAAAATGCAGAAATTCCCCTTATTTTGAGGTAAAAAGTTTTATAATTCCCCTTATTTGGGGGCAAAAAGGCAGAAATTTCCCTTATTTTGGGGCAAAATTGCAGAAATTTCCCTTATTTTGGGGCAAAATTGCAGAAATTTCACTTATTTCAGGGTAATAAGTCAGAAATTCCCCTTATTTTGGGGCAAAAAGACAGAAATCCCCTTTGTTTTTGGAGAAAAAGACAGAAATTCCACTTATTTAGAGGCAAGAAGGCAGAAATTCCCTTTATTTTGGACAAAAATTAAGAAATTTCACTTTTTATGGCAAAAAGTTATGCATTCCCATTATTTTCAGGCAAAAATGCAGAAATTCTCTGTATATTGGAGCAAAATTGCAGAAATTCCCCTAATTTTGGGGCAAAAGCAGAAATTCCCTTTATTTTGGGGCAAAAATCAGAAATTCTCCTTATTCTGGGGCAAAATTCAAGAAAATTCCTTTATTTTGGGGCAAAATTGCAGGAATTTACCTCATTTTGAGCAAAATTTCAGAAATTTCCCTTATTTGGGGCAAAATTGAAGAAATTTCACTTATTTTCAGATAAAGAGCCTGAAATTTCCTTTATTTTGGGGCAAAAAAGAAGAAATTCCTTTTATTTTGGGGTAAAGTTGCAGACATTTTTCTTATTATGGGGAAAAATTGCAGAAATTTCCCTTATTTTAGGGCAAAATTGCAGAAATTTCACTTATTTCAGATAAAAAACGCAAAAATTTTTCTTATTTTGGGGAAAAAGGGCAGAAATTCCCATTATTTTAAGGCAAAAATGCAGAAATTCACCTTATTTTGGAGTAAAATTGCAGAAATTTCACATATTTCAGGGCAAAATTGCAGAAATTTCCCTTATTTTGGGGCAAAATTGCAGAAATTTCACTTATTTTAGGGTAATAAGTAAGAAATTTGCCTTATTTTGTGGTACAAATGACAGAAATTTCCATTGTTTTGGGGGAAAAAGACAGAAATTCCACTTATTTAGAGGCAAAAAGGCAGAAATTCCCCTTATTTTGGAGCAAAAATGAAGAAATTTCCCTAATTATGGCAAAAAGTTATGCATTCCCCTTATTTTCGGGCAAAAAGGCAGAAATTCCCCGTATTTTGGAGCAAAATTGCAGAAATTCCCCTAATTGTGGGGCAAAAAGGCAGAAATTATCTATATGTTGGGGCAAAAAACAGAAATTCTCCTTATTTTTTGGCAAAACTCAGAAATTCCACATATTTTGGGGCAAAATTCCAAAAATTTCCCTTATTTTGGGGCAAAATTGCCGAAAAATCACTTATTTTATGGCAAAATTGGAGAAATTTCACTAATTTCAGGGACAAAAGACAGAAATTTCGCTAATATTGGGGCAAAATTGCCAAAATTTCACTTATTTCAGAGAAAAAAATGCAAAAATTTTTCTTATTTTGGGGCAAAAAGGCAGAAATTTCCATTATTTTGGGGCAAAAAGTCAGATATTGACCTTATTTTGGGGTAAAATTGCAGAAATTTCACATATTTCAGGGCAAAAAGGCAGAAATTCCCCTTATTTTGGGGCAAAAAAGACAGAAATCCCCTTTGTTTTGGGAGAAAAAGACAGAAATTCCACTTATTTAGAGGCAAGAAGGCAGAAATTCTCTTTATTTTGGACAAAAATTAAGAAATTTCACTTTTTTATGGCAAAAAGTTATGCATTCCCATTATTTTCGGGCAAAAATGCAGAAATTCTCCGTATATTGGAGCAAAATTGCAGAAATTCCCCTAATTTTGGGGCAAAAGCAGAAATTCCCTTTATTTTGGGGCAAAAATCAGAAATTCACCTTATTCTGCGGCAAAATTCAAGAAAATTCCTTTATTTTGGGGCAAAATTGCAGGAATTTACCTCATTTTGAGCAAAATTTCAGAAATTTCCCTTATTTGGGGCAAAATTGAAGAAATTTCACATATTTTCAGATAAAGAGCCTGAAATTTCCTTTATTTTGGGGCAAAAATGAAGAAATTCCCCTTATTTTGGGGTAAAGTAGCAGACATTTTTCTTATTATGGGGAAAAATTGCAGAAATTTCCCTTATTTTAGGGCAAAATTGCAGAAATTTCACTTATTTCAGATAAAAAAAGCAAAAATTTTTCTTATTTTGGGGCAAAACGGCAGAAATTCCCATAATTTTAAGGCAAAAAGGCAGAAATTCACCTTATTTTGGAGTAAAATTGCAGAAATTTCACATATTTCAGGGCAAAATGGCAGAAATTTCCCTTATTTTGGGGCAAAATTACAGAAAATTCACTTATTTTGTGGTAATAAGTCAGAAATTCCCCTTATTTTGTGGTAAAAAAAACAGAAATTTTCTTTGTTTTGGCGAAAAAAGACAGAAATTCCACTGATTTAGAGGCAAAAAGGCAGAAATTCCCCTTATTTTGGAGCAAAAATAAAGAAATTTCCCTTTTTTATGGCGAAAATTATGCATTCCCCTTAATTTCGGGCAAAAAGGCAGAAATTCCCCGTATTTTGGAGCAAAATTGCAGAAATTCCCCTAATTGTAGGGCAAAAAGGCAGAAATTTCCTATATGTTAGGGCAAAAATACAGAAATTCTCCTTATTTTGGGGCAAAACTCAGAAATTCCACTTATTTTAGGGCAAAATTGCAAAAATTTCATTTATTTCAGTGAAAAAAGCCAAAAAATTTCCTTATTTTGTGACAAAAAGGTAGAAATTTCTAATATTTTGTGGCAAAAATGCAGAAATTCCCCTTATTTTGAGGTAAAAAGGCTGAAGTTCCCCTTATATGGGGGCAAAAAGGCCGAAATTTCCCTTAATTTGGGGCAAAATTGCAGAAATTTCACTTATTTCAGAGAAAAAAAGCAAAAATTTTTCTTATTTTGGAGAGAAAAGGCAGAAATTCCCATTATTTTGGGGCAAAAATGCAGAAATTCACCTTATTGTGGGATAAAATGGCAGAATTTTCTCATATTTCAGGGCAAAAAGGGAGAAATTTCCCTTATTTTGGGGCAAAATTGCAGAAATTTCACTTATTTCAGGGTAATAATGAGAAATTTTCTTTATTTTGGAGGAAAAAAGACAGCAAATCCCTTTGTTTTGGGGGAAAAAGACAGACATTAAAATTATTTAGAGGCAAAAAAGCAGAAATTCCTCTTATTTTGGAGCAAAAATAAAGAAATTTCTTTTTTTTAAAGCAAAAAGGTATGCATTCTTCTTATTTTCAGGCAAAAGCAGAAATTCCCCGTATTTTGGAGCAAAATTGCAGAATTTCCTCTAATTGTGGGGCAGAAATGCACAAATTCCCTATATGTTGGGGCAAAAAGACAGAAATTCTCCTTATTTTGAGGCAAAATTCAGAAATTCCACTTATTTTGGGGCAAAATTCCAGAAATTTCACTTATTTTGGGGAAATATTGCAGAAATTTCACTTATTTTGGGGCGAAATTGCAGAAATTTCACTCATTTCAGGGAAAAAAGGCAGAAATTTTTCCTTATTTTGGGGCAAAAAGGCAGAAAATTCTAATATTTTGTGGCAAAAATGCAGAAATTCTCTTTATTTTGAGGTAAAAAGTCTGAAATTCTCCTTATTTGGGGGCAAAAATGCAGAAAATTCTTTAATTTGGGGGCAAAATTGCAGAAATTTCACTTATTTCAGGGTAATGAGTCAGAAATTCCCCTTATTCTGGAGCAAAAAATACAGAAATTCCCTTTGTTTTGGGGGAATAATACAGAAATTCCACTTATTTAGAGGCAAAAAGGCAGAAATTCCCCTTATTTTGGAGCAAAAATGAAGAAATTTCCCTTTTTATGGCAAAAAGGTATGCATTCCCATTATTTTCGGGCAAAATGGCAGAAATTCCCCGTATTTTGGAGCAAAATTGCAGAAATTCCCCTAATTTTGGGGCGAAAGGCAGATATTCCCTTTATTTTGGGGCAAAAATCAGAAATTCCCCTTATTTTAGGACAAAATTCCAGAAATTTCCTTCATTTTGGGGCAAAATTGCAGGAATATATCTTATTTTGAGCAAACTTGCCGAAATTTCACTTATTTGAGGCAAAATTGCAGAAATTTTACATATTTTCAGGTAAAAAGGCTGAAATTTCCTTTATTTTGGGGAAAAAGGAGAAATTCTCTTTATTTTGGGGCAAAATTGCAGAAATTTCCCTTATTATGAGAAAAAATTGCAGAAATTTTTCATATTTTAGGGCAAAATTGCAAAAATTTCACTTATTTCTTAGAAAAAAAACAAAAATTTTTCTTATTTTGGGGCAAAAAGGAAGAAATTCCCATTATTTTGGGTCAAAAAGACAGAAATTCACCTTATTTTGGGGTAAAATTGCAGAAATTTCACATATTTCAGGGCAAAAAGGCAGAAATTTCCCTGATTTTTGGGCAAAATTGCAGAAATTTCACTTATTTTGGGGCGAAATTGCAGCAATTTCACTTATTTCAGGGAAAAAAGGCAGAAAGTTTTCCTTATTTTGGGGCAAAAAGGAAGAAATTCCCATTATTTTGGGTCAAAAAGACAGAAATTCACCTTATTTTGGGGTAAAATTGCAAAAATTTCACTTATTTAAGAGAAAAAAATTTTTCTTATTTTGGGGCAAAAAGGAAAAAATTCCCATTATTTTGGGTCAAAAAAGCAGATATTCACCTTATTTTGGGGTAAAATTGCAGAAATTTCACATATTTCAGGGTAAAAAGGCAGAAATTTCCCTTATTTTGGGACAAAATTGCAGAATTTCACTTATTTCAGAGTAATAAGTCAAAAATTCTTCTTATTTTGGGGCAAAAAAAGACAGAAATTCCCTTTGTTTTGGGGGAAAAAGACAGAAATTCCACTTATTTAGAGGCAAAAAAGCAGAAATTCTTCTTATTTTGGAGCAAAAATGAAGAAATTTTCCTCTTTTAAGGCAAAAAGTTATGCATTCCTCTTATTTTCGGGCAAAAAGGCAGAAGTTCCCCGTATTTTGTAGCAAAATTGCAGAAATTCCCCTAATTGTGAAGCAAAAAGGCAGAAATTCCCCATATGTTGGGGCAAAAAGACAGAAATTCTCCTTATTTTGGTACAAAACTCAGAATTTTCTCTTATTTTGGGGCAAAATTCCAGAAATTTCACTTATTTTGGGGCAAAATTGCAGAAATTTCACTCATTTCAAGGAAAAAAGCAGAAATTTTCCTTATTTTGGGGCAAAAAGGCAGAAATTCCTAATATTTTGTGCCAAAATTCAGAAATTCCCCTTATTTTGAGGTAAAAAGACTGAAATTCCCCTTATTTGGGGGCAAAAAGGCAGAAATTTCCCTTATATTGGGGTAAAATTGCAGAAATTTCACTTATTTCAGAGTAATAAGTCAGAAATTTTCTTTATTTGGGGGCAAAAATGACAGAAATTCCCTTTGTTTTGGGGGAAAAAGACAGAAATTCCACTTATTTAGAGGCAAAAAAGCAGAAATTCCCCATATTTTGGAGCAAAAATAAAGAAATTTCTTTTTTTTAAGGCAAAAAAGTATGCATTCTTCTTATTTTCGGGCAAAAGCAGAAATTCCCCGTATTTTGGAGCAAAATTGCAGAAATTCCCCTAATTGTGGGGCAAAAATGCAGAAATTCCCTATATGTTTGGGCAAAAAGACAGAAATTCTCCTTATTTTGAGGCAAAACTCAGAAATTCCTCTTATTTTGGGGCAAAATTCCAGAAATTTCCCTTAATTTGGGGCAAAATTGCAGAAATTTCACTTATTTTGGGGCGAAATTGCAGAAATTTCACTTATTTCTGGGAAAAAAGGCAGAAATTTTTCCTTATTTTGGGGCAAAAAGGCAGAAATTTCTAATATTTTGTGGCAAAAATGCAGAAATTCCCCTTATTTTGAGGTAAAAAGGCTAAAATTCTCCTTATTTGGGGGCAAAAATGCAGAAAATTCTTTTATTTGGGGGCAAAATTGCAGAAATTTCACTTATTTCAGGGTAATGAGTCAGAAATTCCCCTTATTTTGGAGCAAAAAATACAGAAATTCCCTTTGTTTTGGGGGAATAAGACAGAAATTCCACTTATTTAGAGGCAAAAAGGCAGAAATTCCCTTTATTTTGGAGCAAAAATGAAGAAATTTCCCTTTTTATGGCAAAAAGGTATGCATATCCATTATTTTCGGGCAAAAAGGCAGAAATTCCCCGTATTTTGGAGCAAAATTGCAGAAATTCCCCTAATTTTGGGGCGAAAGGCAGAAATTCCCTTTATTTTGGGGCAAAAATCAGAAATTCCCCTTATTTTAGGGCAAAATTCCAGAAATTTCCTTCATTTTGGGGCAAAATTGCAGGAATTTAACTTATTTTGGGGCAAAATTGCAGAAATTTCACTTATTTGAGGCAAAATTGCAGAAATTTTACTTATTTTTAGGTAAAAAGGCTGAAATTTCCTTTATTTTGGGGAAAAAAGGAGAAATTCTCTTTATTTTGGGGCAGAATTGCAGAAATTTCCCTTATTATGGGGAAAAATTGGAGAAATTTCCCATATTTTAGGGCAAAATTGCAAAAATTTCACTTATTTAAGAGAAAAAAATTTTTCTTATTTTGGGGCAAAAAGGAAAAAATTCCCATTATTTTGGGTCAAAAAAGCAGAAATTCACCTTATTTTGGGGTAAAATTGCAGAAATTTCACATATTTCAGGGCAAAAAGGCAGAAATTTCCTTTATTTTGGGGCAAAATTGCAGAATTTTACTTATTTCAGTGTAATAAGTCAGAAATTCTTCTCATTTTGGGGCAAAAAAGACAGAAATTCCCTTTGTTTTGGGGGAAAAAGACAGAAATTCCACTTATTTAGAGGCATAAAAGCAGAAATTCTTCTTATTTTGGAGCAAAAATGAAGAAATTTCCTCTTTTATGGCAAAAAGTTATGCATTCCTCTTATTTTCGGGCAAAAAGGCAGAAGTTCCCCGTATTTTGTAGCAAAATTGCAGAAATTCCCCTAATTGTGAAGCAAAAAGGCAGAAATTCCCTATATGTTGGGGCAAAAAGACAGAAATTCTCCTTATTTTGGTGCAAAACTCAGAATTTTCTCTTATTTTGGGGCAAAATTCCAGAAATTTCACTTATTTTGGGGCAAAATTGCAGAAATTTCACTCATTTCAAGGAAAAAAGCAGAAATTTTTCTTATTTTGGGGCAAAAAGGCAGAAATTCCTAATATTTTGTGCCAAAATTCAGAAATTCCCCTTAATTTGAGGTAAAAAGACTGAAATTCCCCTTATTTGGGGGCAAAAAGGCAGAAATTTCTATTATATTGGGGTAAAATTGCAGAAATTTCACTTATTTCAGAGTAATAAGTCAGAAATTTTCCTTATTTGGGGGCAAAAATGACAGAAATTCCCTTTGTTTTGGGGGAAAAAGACAGAAATTCCACTTATTTAGAGGCAAAAAAGCAGAAATTCCCCTTATTTTGGAGCAAAAATAAAGAAATTTCTTTTTTTTAAGGCAAAAAGGTATGCATTCTTCTTATTTTCGGGCAAAAGCAGAAATTCCCCGTATTTTGGAGCAAAATTGCAGAAATTCCCCTAATTGTGGGGCAAAAATGCAGAAATTCCCTATATGTTTGGGCAAAAAGACAGAAATTCTCCTTATTTTGAGGCAAAACTCAGAAATTCCCCTTATTTTGGGGCAAAATTCCAGAAATTTCCCTTAATTTGGGGCAAAATTGCAGAAATTTCACTTATTTTGGGGCGAAATTGCAGAAATTTCACTTATTTCAGGGAAAAAAGGCATTAATTTTTCCTTATTTTAGGGCAAAAAGGCAGAAATTTCTAATATTTTGTGGCAAAAATGCAGAAATTCCCCTTATTTTGAGGTAAAAAGGCTAAAATTCTCCTTATTTGGGGGCAAAAATGCAGAAAATTCTTTTATTTGGGGGCAAAATTGCAGAAATTTCACTTATTTCATGGTAATGAGTCAGAAATTCCCCTTATTTTGGAGCAAAAAATACAGAAATTCCCTGTGTTTTGGGGGAATAAAACAGAAATTCCACTTATTTAGAGGCAAAAGGGCAGAAATTCCCTTTATTTTGGAGCAAAAATGAAGAAATTTCCCTTTTTATGGCAAAAAGGTATGCATTCCCATTATTTTCGGGCAAAAAGGCAGAAATTCCCCGTATTTTGGAGCAAAATTGCAGAAATTCCCCTAATTTTGGGGCGAAAGGCAGAAATTCCCTTTATTTTGGGGCAAAAATCAGAAATTCCCCTTATTTTAGGGCAAAATTCCAGAAATTTCCTTCATTTTGGGGAAAATTGCAGGAATTTAACTTATTTTGTGGCAAAATTGCAGAAATTTCACTTATTTGAGGCAAAATTGCAGAAATTTTACTTATTTTTAAGTAAAAAGGCAGAAATTTCCTTTATTTTGGGGAAAAAAGGAGAAATTCTCTTTATTTTGGGGCAAAATTGCAGAAATTTCCCTTATTATGGGGAAAAATTGGGGAAATTTCCCATATTTTAGGGCAAAATTGCAAAAATTTCACTTATTTAAGAGAAAAAAATTTTTCTTATTTTGGGGCAAAAAGGAAAATATTCCCATTATTTTGGGTCAAAAAAGCAGATATTCACCTTATTTTGGGGTAAAATTGCAGAAATTTCACATATTTCAGGGCAAAAAGGCAGAAATTTCCCTTATTTTGGGGCAAAATTGCAGAATTTCACTTATTTCAGAGTAATAAGTCAGAAATTCTTCTTATTTTGGGGCAAAAAAGACAGAAATTCCCTTTGTTTTGGGGGAAAAAGACAGAAATTCCACTTATTTAGAGGCAAAAAAGCAGAAATTCTTCTTATTTTGGAGCAAAAATGAAGAAATTTTCCTCTTTTATGGCAAAAAGTTATGCATTCCTCTTATTTTCGGGCAAAAAGGCAGAAGTTCCCCGTATTTTGTAGCAAAATTGCAGAAATTCCCCAAATGGTGAAGCAAAAAGGCAGAAATTCCCTATATGTTGGGGCAAAAAGACAGAAATTCTCCTTATTTTGGTACAAAACTCAGAATTTTCTCTTATTTTGGGGCAAAATTCCAGAAATTTCACTTATTTTGGGGCAAAATTGCAGAAATTTCACTCATTTCAAGGAAAAAAGCAGAAATTTTCCTTATTTTGGGGCAAAAAGGCAGAAATTCCTAATATTTTGTGCCAAAATTCAGATATTCCCCTTATTTTGAGGTAAAAAGACTGAAATTCCCCTTATTTGGGGGAAAAAAGGCAGAAATTTCCCTTATATTGGGGTAAAATTGCAGAAATTTCACTTATTTCAGAGTAATAAGTCAGAAATTTTCCTTATTTGGGGGCAAAAATGACAGAAATTCCCTTTGTTTTGGGGGAAAAAGACAAAATTCCACTTATTTAGAGGCAAAAAAGCAGAAATTCCCCATATTTTGGAGCAAAAATAAAGAAATTTCTTTTTTTTTAAGGCAAAAAGGTATGCATTCTTCTTATTTTCGGGCAAAAGCAGAAATTCCCCGTATTTTGGAGCAAAATTCCAAAAATTCCCCTAATTGTTGGGCAAAAATGCAGAAATTCCCTATATGTTTGGGCAAAAAGACAGAAATTCTCCTTATTTTGAGGCAAAACTCAGAAATTCCCCTTATTTTGGGGCAAAATTCCAGAAATTTCCCTTAATTTGGGGCAAAATTGCAGAAATTTCGCTTATTTTGGGGCGAAATTGCAGAAATTTCACTTATTTCAGGGAAAAAAGGCAGAAATTTTTCATTATTTTGGGGCAAAAAGGCAGAAATTTCTAATATTTTGTGGCAAAAATGCAGAAATTCCCCTTATTTTGAGGTAAAAAGGCTAAAATTCTCCTTATTTGGGGGCAAAAATGCAGAAAATTCTTTTATTTGGGGGCAAAATTGCAGAAATTTCACGTATTTCAGGGTAATGTGTCAGAAATTCCCCTTATTTTGGAGCAAAAAATACAGAAATTCCCTTTGTTTTGGGGGAATAAGACAGAAATTCCACTTATTTAGAGGCAAAAAGGCAGAAATTCCCTTTATTTTGGAGCAAAAATGAAGAAATTTCCCTTTTTATGGCAAAAAGGTATGCATTCCCATTATTTTCGGGCAAAAAGGCAGAAATTCCCCATATTTTGGAGCAAAATTGCAGAAATTCCCCTAATTTTGGGGCGAAAGGCAGACATTCTCTTTATTTTGGGGCAAAAATCAGAAATTCCCCTTATTTTAGGGCAAAATTCCAGAAATTTCCTTCATTTTGGGGCAAAATTGCAGGAATTTAACTTATTTTGGGGCAAAATTGCAGAAATTTCACTTATTTGAGGCAAAATTGCAAAAAATTAACTTATTTCAGAGAAAAAAAACAAAAATTTTTGTTATTTTGGGGCAAAAAGGAAGAAATTCCCATTATTTTGGGTCAAAAAGGCAGAAATTCACCTTATTTTGGGGTAAAATTGCAGAAATTTCACATATTTCAGGGCAAAATTGCAGAAATTTCCTTTATTTTGGGGCAAAATTGCAGAATTTCACTTATTTCAGAGTAATAAGTCAGAAATTCTTCTTATTTTGGGGCAAAAAAGACAGAAATTCCCTTTGTTTTGGGGGAAAAAGACAGAAATTCCACTTATTTAGAGGCAAAAAAGCAGAAATTCTTCTTATTTTGGAGCAAAAATGAAGAAATTTTCCTCTTTTATGGCAAAAAGTTATGCATTCCTCTTATTTTCGGGCAAAAAGGCAGAAGTTCCCCGTATTTTGTAGCAAAATTGCAGAAATTCCCCTAATTGTGAAGCAAAAAGGCAGAAATTCCCTATATGTTGGGGCAAAAAGACAGAAATTCTCCTTATTTTGGTGCAAAACTCAGAATTTTCTCTTATTTTGGGGCAAAATTCCAGAAATTTCACTTATTTTGGGGCAAAATTGCAGAAATTTTCCATATTTTGGGGCAAAATTGCAGAAATTTCATTATTTCAGGGAAAAAAGGCAGAATTTTTTCTTATTTTGGGGCAAAAATGCAGAATTTCTTAATATTTGGTGGCAAAAATGCAGAAATTCTCTTTATATTGTGGTACAAAGGCTAAAATTCCCCTTATATGGGGGCAAAAAACCAGAAATTTCCCTTATTTTGGGGAAAAAGGACAGAAATTCCCCTTATTTTGTGGCAAAAATGCAGAAATTTCTTTAATTTTTGGGCAAAATTGCAGAAATTTCACTTATTTCAGGGCATAATTCAAAAATTCCTTTTATTTTGGGGCAAAATACAGAAATTCTATTTATTTTTGGATAAAAAGGCAGAAATTTCACTTATTTTGAGCTAAAAAGGCAGAAATTCCTTTTATTTTGCGGCAAAAATGAAGAAATTTCCCTTTTTTGTGGCAAAAGATATACATTCCCCTTACTTTCTGGATAATAAGCATAAATTCCCCGTATTTTGAAGCAAAATTTCAGTAATTCTCATAATTTTCGGGCAAAAAGGCAGAAATTCTCCTTATTTTGGGGTAAAAAGACAGAAAATCTCCTTTTTTTTGGGAGCAAACAGTCAGAAATTCCTTTTATTTTGTGGCAAAAAGGCAGAAATTTCTTTTATTTTGAGGCAAAATTGCAGAAATTTCACTTATTTCAGGGCATAATTCAAAAATTCCTTTTATTTTGGGGCAAAAAGACAGAAATTTTGTTTATTTTTGGGTAAAAAGGCAGAAATTTCACTTATATTGAGGTAAAAAGGCAGAAATTCCTCTTATTTTGGGGCAAAAATGAAGAAATTTCCCTTTTTTTGTGGCAAAGGGTATACATTCCCCTTACTTTCAGGATAAAAAGCAGAAATTCCCCGTATTTTGAAGCAAAATTGCAGAAATTCTCATAATTTTCGGGCAAAAAGGCAGAAATTCTCCTTATTTTAAGGCAAAAAGGCAGAAAATCTCCTTTTTTCGGGAGCAAAAGGTCAGAAATTCCCCATATTTTGGGTCAAAATTGCAGAAATTTTCTTTACATTGGGGCAAAATTGCAGAAATTTCCTTTACATTGGGGCAAAATTGCAGAAATTTCACTTATTTCAGAGAAAAAAAGCAAAAATTTTTCGTATTTTGGGGCAAAACCGCAGAAATTCCCATTATTTTGGGGCAAAAAAGGCAGAAATTCACCTTATTTTGGGGTAAAATTGCAGAAATTTCACATATTTCAGGGCAAAAGGCAGAAATTTCCCTTATTTTGGGGCAAAATTACAGAAAATTCACTTATTTTAGGGTAATAAGTCAGAAATTCCCCTTATTTTGGGGCAAAAAAACAGAAATTTTCTTTGTTTTGGGGGAAAAAGACAGAAATTCCACTTATTTAGAGGCAAAAAGGCAGAAATTCCCCTTATTTTGGAGCAAAAATAAAGAAATTTCCCTTTTTTTATGGCAAAAATTATGCATTCCCCTTAATTTCGGGCAAAAAGCAGAAATTCCCCGTATTTTGGAGCAAAATTGCAGAAATTCCCCTAATTGTAGGGCAATAAGGCAGAAATTCCCTATATGTTGGGGCAAAAAGACAGAAATTCTCTTTAATTTTGGGCAAAACTCAGAAATTCCACTTATTTTGGGGCAAAATTGCAAAAATTTCCCTTATTTTGGGGCAAAATTGCAGAAATTTCATTTATTTCAGGAAAAAAAGGCAGAAATTTTCTTATTTTGTGACAAAAATGTAGAAATTTCTAATATTTTGTGGCAAAAATGCAGAAATTCCCCTTATTTTGAGGTAAAAAGGCTGAAGTTCCCCTTATATGGGGGCAAAAAGGCCGAAATTTCCCTTAATTTGGGGCAAAATTGCAGAAATTTCACTTATTTCAGAGAAAAAAAGCAAAAATTTTTCTTATTTTGGGGCAAAAAGGCAGAAATTCCCATTATTTTGGGCCAAAAATGCAGAAATTCACCTTATTTTGGGGTAAAATTCCAGAAATTTCACATATTTCAGGGCAAAAAGGGAGAAATTTCCCTTATTTTGGGGCAAAATTGCAGAAATTTCACTTATTTCAGGGTAATAAGTCAGAAATTTTCCTTATTTTGGAGGAAAAAAGACAGCAAATCCCTTTGTTTTGGGGGAAAAAGAAAGACATTCCACTTATTTAGAGGCAAAAAAGCAGAAATTCCCCTTATTTTGGAGCAAAAATGAAGAAATTTCTTTTTTTAAGGCAAAAAGGTATGCATTCTTCTTATTTTCGGGCAAAAAGGCAGAAATTCACCGTATTTTGGAGCAAAAAGCAGAAATTCCCCTAATTGTGGGGCAAAAATGCAGAAATTCCAATATGTTGGGGCAAAAAGACAGAAATTCTCATTATTTTGAGGCAAAACTCAGAAATTCCACTTATTTTGGGGCAAAATTCCAGAAATTTCCCTTATTTTGGGGCAAAATTGCAGAAATTTCACTTATTTTGGGGCGAAATTGCAGAAATTTCACTTATTTCAGGGAAAAAAGGCAGAAAGTTTTCCTTATTTTGGGGCAAAAAGGCAGAAATTTCTAATATTTTGTGGCAAAAATGCAGAAATTCCCCTTATTTTGAGGTAAAAAGGCTGAAATTCTCTTTATTTGGGGGCAAAAATGCAGAAAATTCTTTTATTTGGGGGCAAAATTGCAGAAATTTCACTTATTTCAGGGTAATGAGTCAGAAATTCCCCTTATTTTGGAGCAAAAAATACAGAAATTACCTTTGTTTTGGGGGAATAAGACAGAAATTCCACTTATTTAGAGGCAAAAAGGCAGAAATTCCCTTTATTTTGGAGCAAAAATGAAGAAATTTCCCTTTTTATGGCAAAAAGGTATGCATTCCCATTATTTTCGGGCAAAAAGGCAGAAATTCCCCGTATTTTGGAGCAAAATTGCAGAAATTCCCCTAATTTTGAGGCGAAAGGCAGAAATTCCCTTTATTTTGGGGCAAAAATCAGAAATTCCCCTTATTTTAGGGCAAAATTCCAGAAATTTCCTTTATTTTGGGGCAAAATTGCAGGAATTTACCTTATTTTGGGGCAAAATTGCAGAAATTTCACTTATTTGAGGCAAAATTGCAGAAATTTCACTTATATTTAGGTAAAAAGGCTGAAATTTCCTTTATTTTAGGGAACAAAGGAGAAATGCTCTTTATTTTGGGGCAAAATTGCAGAAATTTCCCTTATTATGGGGAAAAATTGCAGAAATTTCCCATATTTTAGGGCAAAATTCCAAAAATTTCACTTATTTCAGAGAAAAAAAACAAAAATTTTTCTTATTTTGGGGCAAAAAGGAAGAAATTCCCATTATTTTGGGGCAAAAAGGCAGAAATTCACCTTATTTTGGGGTAAAATGTCAGAAATTTCACATATTTCAGGGGAAAAAAGCCGGAAATTTCCCTCATTTTGGGGCAAAATTGCAGAATTTCACTTATTTCAGGGTAATAAGTCAGAAATTCTTCTTATTTTGGGGCAAAAAAGACAGAAATTCCCTTTGTTTTGGGGGAAAAAGACAGAAATTCCACTTATTTAGAGGCAAAAAAGCAGAAATTCTTCTTATTTTGGAGCAAAAATGAAGAAAATTTCCTCTTTTATGGCAAAAAGTTATGCATTCCTCTTATTTCCGGGCAAAAAAGCAGAAGTTCCCCGTATTTTGTAGCAAAATTGCAGAAATTCCCCTAATGGTGAAGCAAAAAGACAGAAATTCCCTATATGTTGGGGCAAAAAGACAGAAATTCTCCTTATTTTGGTGCAAAACTCAGAATTTTCTCTTATTTTGGGGCAAAATTCCAGAAATTTCACTTATTTTGGGGCAAAATTGCAGAAATTTCCCTTATTTTGGAGCAAAATTGCAGAAATTTCACATATTTCAGGGAAAGTAGGCAGATATTTCCCTTATTTTGGGGCAAAAATGCAGAATTTCTTAATATTTGGTGGCAAAAATGCAGAAATTCTCTTTCTTTTGAGGTAAAAAGGCTGAAGTTCCCCTTTTATGGGGGCAAAAAAACAGAAATTTCCCTTATTTTGGGGCAAAAAGACAGAAATTCCCCTTATTTTGTGGTAAAAAGGCAGAAATTTCTTTTATTTTGGGGCAAAATTGCAGAAATTTCACTTATTTCAGGGCATAATTCAAAAATTCCTTTTATTTTGGGGCAAAATACAGAAATTCCATTTATTTTTGGGTAAAAAGGCAGAAATTTCACTTATTTTGAGGTAAAAAGCCAGAAATTCCTCTTATTTTGGGGCAAAAATGAAGAAATTTCCCTTTTTTGTGGCAAAAGATATACATTCTTCTTACTTTCTGGATAATAAGCAGAAATTCCCTGTATTTTGAAGCAAAATTGCAGTAATTCTCATAATTTTCGGGCAAAAAGGCAGAAATTCTCCATATTTTGGGGTAAAAAGACAGAAAATCTCTTTTTTTGGGGGGCAAACTGTCAGATATTCCTCTTATTTTGTGGCAAAAAGACAGAAATTTCTTTTATTTTGAGGCAAAATTGCAGAAATTTCACTTATTTCAGGGCATAATTCAAAAATTCCTTTTATTTTGGGGCAAAAATGAAGAAATTTCCATTTTTTTTGTGGCAAAAGGTATACATTCCCCTTACTTTCAGGATAAAAAGCAGAAATTCCGCGTATTTTGAAGCAAAATTGCAGAAATTCTAATAATTTTCGGGCAAAAAGGCAGAAATTCTCCTTATTTTGGGGCAAAAAGGCAGAAAATCTCCTTATTTCAGGAGCAAAAGGTCAGAAATTCCCCATATTTTGGGGCAAAATTGCAGAAATTTCCTTTACATTGGGGCAAAATTGCAGAAATTTCCTTTACATTGGGGCAAAATTGCAGAAATTTCACTTATTTCAGAGAAAAAAAGCAAAAATTTTTCATATTTTGGGGCAAAACGGCAGAAATTCCCATTATTTTGGGGCAAAAAAGGCAGAAATTCACCTTATTTTGGGGTAAAATTGCAGAAATTTCACATATTTCAGGGCAAAAAGGCAGAAATTTCCCTTATTTTGGGGCAAAATTACAGAAAATTCACTTATTTTAGGGTAATAAATCAGAAATTCCCCTTATTTTGGGGCAAAAAAACCAGAAATTTTCTTTGTTTTGAGGGAAAAAGACAGAAATTCCACTGATTTAGAGGCAAAAAGGCAGAAATTTCCCTTATTTTGGAGAAAAATAAAGAAATTTCCCTTTTTTTGTCGCAAAAATTATTCATTCCCCTTAATTTCGGGCAAAAAGGCAGAATTTCCCCGTATTTTGGAGTAAAATTGCAGAAATTCCCCTAATTTTGAGGCGAAAGGCAGAAATTCCCTTTATTTTGGGGCAAAAATCAGAAATTCCCCTTATTTTAGGGCTAAATTCCAAAATTTCCTTTATTTTGGGGCAAAATTGCAGGAATTTACCTTATTTTGGGGCAAAATTGCAGAAATTTCACTTATTTGAGGCAAAACTGCAGAAATTTCACTTATATTCAGGTAAAAAGGCTGAAATTTCCTTTATTTTAGGGAACAAAGGAGAAATTCTCTTTATTTTGGGGCAAAATTGCAGAAATTTCCCTTATTATGGGGAAAAATTGCAGAAATTTCCCATATTTTAGGGCAAAATTGCAAAAATTTCACTTATTTCAGAGAAAAAAAACAAAAATTTTTCTTATTTTGGGGCAAAAAGGAAGAAATTCCCATTATTTTGGGGCAAAAAGGCAGAAATTCACCTTATTTTGGGGTAAAATGTCAGAAATTTCACATATTTCAGGGGAAAAAAGCCGGAAATTTCCCTCATTTTGGGGCAAAATTGCAGAATTTCACGTATTTCAGGGTAATAAGTCAGAAATTCTTCTTATTTTGGGGCAAAAAAGACAGAAATTCCCTTTGTTTTGGGGGAAAAAGACAGATATTCCACTTATTTAGAGGCAAAAAAGCAGAAATTCTTCTTATTTTGGAGCAAAAATGAAGAAATTTTCCTCTTTTATGGCAAAAAGTTATGCATTCCTCTTATTTCCGGGCAAAAAGGCAGAAGTTCCCCGTATTTTGTAGCAAAATTGCAGAAATTCCCCTAATTGTGAAGCAAAAAGGCAGAAATTCCCTATATGTTGGGGCAAAAAGACAGAAATTCTCCTTATTTTGGTGCAAAACTCAGAATTTTCTCTTATTTTGGGGCAAAATTCCAGAAATTTCACTTATTTTGGGGCAAAATTGCAGAAATTTCCCTTATTTTGGAGCAAAATTGCAGAAATTTCACTTATTTCAGAGAAAAAAAGCAAAAATTTTTCATATTTTGGGGCAAAACGGCAGAAATTCCCATTATTTTGGGGCAAAAAAGGCAGAAATTCACCTTATTTTGGGGTAAAATTGCAGAAATTTCACATATTTCAGGGCAAAAAGGCAGAAATTTCCCTTATTTTGGGGCAAAATTACAGAAAATTCACTTACTTTAGGGTAATAAATCAGAAATTCCCCTTATTTTGGGGCAAAAAAACCAGAAATTTTCTTTGTTTTGAGGGAAAAAGACAGAAATTCCACTGATTTAGAGGCAAAAAGGCAGAAATTTCCCTTATTTCGGAGCAAAAATAAAGAAATTTCCCTTTTTTTTATGGCAAAAATTATTCATTCCCCTTAATTTCGGGCAAAAAGGCAGAATTTCCCCGTATTTTGGAGCAAAATTGCAGAAATTCCCCTAATTGTGGGGCAAAAAGGCAGAAATTCCCTATACGTTGGGGCAAAAAGACAGAAATTCTCTTTATTTTGGGGCAAAACTCAGAAATTCCACTTATTTTGGGGCAAAATTGCAAAAATTTCCCTTATTTTGGGGCAAAATTGCAGAAATTTCACATATTTTGGGGCAAAATTGCAGAAATTTCATTTATTTCAGTGAAAAAAGGCAGAAATTTTCCTTATTTTGTGACAAAAAGGTAGAAATTTCTAATATTTTGTGGCAAAAATTCAGAAATTCCCCTTATTTTGAGGTAAAAAGGCTGAAGTTCCCCTTATATGGGGGCATAAAGGCCGAAATTTTCCTTAATTTGTGGCAAAATTGCAGAAATTTCACTTATTTCAGAGAAAAAAAGCAAAAAATTTTCTTATTTTGGGGCAAAAAGGCAGAAATTCCCATTATTTTAGGGCAAAAAGGCAAAAATTGTACTTATTTTGGGGTAAAATTGCAGAAATTTCACATATTTCAGGGCAAAAATAGAGAAATTTCCCTTATTTTGGGGCAAAATTGCAGAAATTTCACTTATTTCAGGGTAATAAGTCAGAAATTTTCCTTATTTTGGAGCAAAAAAGAGAGAAAATCCCTTTGTTTTGGGGGAAAAAGACAGACATTCCACTTATTTAGAGGCAAAAAAGCAGAAATTCCCCTTATTTTGGAGCAAAAATGAAGAAATTTCTTTTTTTTAAGGCAAAAATGTATGCATTCTTCTTATTTTCGGGCAAAAAGGCAGAAATTCCCCGTATTTTGGGGCAGAATTGCAGAAATTCCCCTAATTGTGGGGCAAAAATGCAGAAATTCCCTATATGTTGGGGCAAAAAGACAGAAATTCTCCTTATTTTGGGGCAAAACTCAGAAATTCCACTTATTTTGGGGCAAAATTCCAGAAATTTCCCTTATTTTGGGGCAAAATTGCAGAAATTTCACTTATTTTGAGGCGAAATTGCAGAAATTTCACTTATTTCAGGAAAAAAAGGCAGAAATTTTTCTTTATTTTGGGGCAAAAAGGCAGAAATTTCTAATATTTTGTGGCAAAAATGCAGAAATTCCCCTTATTTTGAGGTAAAAAGGCTAAAATTCTCCTTATTTGGGGGCAAAAATGCAGAAAATTCTTTTATTTGGGGGCAAAATTTCAGAAATTTCACTTATTTTAGGGTAATGAGTCAGAAATTCCCCTTATTTTGGAGCAAAAAATACATAAATTCCCTTTGTTTTGGGGGAATAAGACAGAAATTCCACTTATTTAGAGGCAAAAAGGCAGAAATTCCCTTTATTTTGGAGCAAAAATGAAGAAATTTGCCTTTTTATGGCAAAAAGGTATGCATTCCCTTTATTTTCGGGCAAAAAGGCAGAAATTCTCCGTATTTTGGAGCAAAATTGCAGAAATCCCCTAATTTTGGGGCGAAAGGCAGAAATTCCCTTTATTTTGGGGCAAAAATCAGAAATTCGCCTTATTTTAAGTCAAAATTCCAGAAATTTCCTTTATTTTGGGGCAAAATTGCAGGAATTTACCTTATTTTGGGGCAAAATTGCAGAAATTTCACTTATTTGAGGCAAAATTGCAGAAATTTCACTTATTTTCAGGTAAAAAGGCTGAAATTTCCTTTATTTTAGGGAAAAAAAGGAGAAATTCTCTTTATTTTGGGGCAAAATTGCAGAAATTTCCCTTACTATGGGGAAAAATTGCAGAAATTTTCCTTATTTTAGGGCAAAATTGCAAAAATTTCACTTATTTCAGAGAAAAAAAACAAAAATTTTTCTTATTTTGGGGCAAAAAGGAAGAAATTCCCATTATTTTGGGGCAAAAAGGCAGAAATTCACCTTATTTTGGGGTAAAATTGCAGAAATTTCAAATATTTAAGAACAAAAAGTCAGAAATTTCTTTTATTTTGGGCCAAAATTGCAGAATTTCACGTATTTCAGGGTAATAAGTCAGAAATTCTTCTTATTTTGGGGCAAAAAAGACAGAAATTCCCTTTGTTTTGGGGGAAAAAGACAGAAATTCCACTTATTTAGAGGCAAAAAAGCAGAAATTCTTCTTATTTTGGAGCAAAAATAAAGAAATTTCCCTTTTTTATGGCAAAAATTATGCATTCCCCTTAATTTCGGGCAAAAAGCAGAAATTCCCCGTATTTTGGAGCAAAATTGCAGAAATTCCCCTAATTGTAGAGCAATAAGGCAGAAATTCCCTATATGTTGGGGCAAAAAGACAGAAATTCTCTTTATTTTTGGGCAAAACTCAGAAATTCCACTTATTTTGGGGCAAAATTGCAAAAATTTCCCTTATTTTGGGGCAAAATTGCAGAAATTTCACTTATTTTGGGGCAAAATTGCAGAAATTTCATTTATTTCAGGGAAAAAAGGCAGAAATTTTCCTTATTTTGTGACAAAATGTAGAAATTTCTAATATTTTGTGGCAAAGATGCAGAAATTCCCCTTATTTTGAGGTAAAAGGCTGAAGTTCCCCTTATATGGGGGCAAAAAGGCCGAAATTTCCCTTAATTTGGGGCAAAATTGCAGAAATTTCACTTATTTCAGAGAAAAAAAGCAAAAATTTTTCTTATTTTGGGGCAAAAAGGCAGAAATTCCCATTATTTTGGGCCAAAAATGCAGAAATTCACCTTATTTTGGGGTAAAATTCCAGAAATTTCACATATTTCAGGGCAAAAAGGGAATAATTTCCCTTATTTTGGGGCAAAATTGCAGAAATTTCACTTATTTCAGGGTAATAAGTCAGAAATTTTCCTTATTTTGGAGGAAAAAAGACAGCAAATCCCTTTGTTTTGGGGGGAAAAGAAAGACATTCCACTTATTTAGAGGCAAAAAAGCAGAAATTCCCCTTATTTTGGAGCAAAAATGAAGAAATTTCTTTTTTTAAGGCAAAAAGGTATGCATTCTTATTATTTTCGAGCAAAAAGGCAGAAATTCCCCGTATTTTGGAGCAAAAAGCAGAAATTCCCCTAATTGTGGGGCAAAAATGCAGAAATTCCAATATGTTGGGGCAAAAAGACAGAAATTCTCATTATTTTGAGGCAAAACTCAGAAATTCCACTTATTTTGGGGCAAAATTCCAGAAATTTCCCTTATTTTGGGGCAAAATTGGAGAAATTTCACTTATTTTGGGGCGAAATTGCAGAAATTTCACTTATTTCAGGGAAAAAAGGCAGAAAGTTTTCCTTATTTGGGGGCAAAAAGGCAGAAATTTCTAATATTTTGTGGCAAAAATGCAGAAATTCCCCTTATTTTGAGGTAAAAAGGCTGAAATTCTCCTTATTTGGGGGCAAAAATGCAGAAAATTCTTTTATTTGGGGGCAAAATTGCAGAAATTTCACTTATTTCAGGGTAATGAGTCAGAAATTCCCCTTATTTTGGAGCAAAAAATACAGAAATTCCCTTTGTTTTGGGGGAATAAGACAGAAATTCCACTTATTTAGAGGCAAAAAGGCAGAAATTCCCTTTATTTTGGAGCAAAAATGAAGAAATTTCCCTTTTTATGGCAAAAAGGTATGCATTCCCATTATTTTCGGGCAAAAAGGCAGAAATTCCCCGTATTTTGGAGCAAAAATGCAGAAATTCCCCTAATTTTGAGGCGAAAGGCAGAAATTCCCTTTATTTTGGGGCAAAAATCAGAAATTCCCCTTATTTTAGGGCAAAATTCCAGAAATTTCCTTTATTTTGGGGCAAAATTGCAGGAATTTACCTTATTTTGGGGCAAAATTGCAGAAATTTCACTTATTTGAGGCAAAATTGCAGAAATTTCACTTATATTCAGGTAAAAAGGCTGAAATTTCCTTTATTTTAGAGAACAAAGGAGAAATTCTCTTTATTTTGGGGCAAAATTGCAGAAATTTCCCTTATTATGGGGAAAAAATTGCAGAAATTTCCCATATTTTGGGGAAAAATTGCAAAAATTTCACTTATTTCAGAGAAAAAAAACAAAAATTTTTCTTATTTTGTGGCAAAAAGGAAGAAATTCCCATTATTTTGGGGCAAAAAGGCAGAAATTCACCTTATTTTGGGGTAAAATGTCAGAAATTTCACATATTTCAGGGGAAAAAAGCCGGAAATTTCCCTCATTTTGGGGCAAAATTGCAGAATTTCACTTATTTCAGGGTAATAAGTCAGAAATTCTTCTTATTTTGGGGCAAAAAAGACAGAAATTCCCTTTGTTTTGGGGGAAAAAGACAGAAATTCCACTTATTTAGAGGCAAAAAAGCAGAAATTCTTCTTATTTTGGAGCAAAAATGAAGAAATTTTCCTCTTTTATGGCAA
Organism: Micromys minutus; assembly: GCF_963924665.1. Lineage (NCBI taxonomy): Eukaryota > Metazoa > Chordata > Mammalia > Rodentia > Muridae > Micromys > Micromys minutus. The sequence continues at coordinate 2,736,751 of NW_027667302.1, forward strand.
AAAGTTATGCATTCCTCTTATTTCCGGGCAAAAAGGCAGAAGTTCCCCGTATTTTGTAGCAAAATTGCAGAAATTCCCCTAATTGTGAAGCAAAAAGGCAGAAATTCCCTATATGTTGGGGCAAAAAGACAGAAATTCTCCTTATTTTGGTGCAAAACTCAGAATTTTCTCTTATTTTGGGGCAAAATTCCAGAAATTTCACATATTTTGGGGCAAAATTGCAGAAATTTCCCTTATTTTGGAGCAAAATTGCAGAAATTTCACTTATTTCAGGGAAAAAAAGGCAGAAATTTCCCTTATTTTGGGGCAAAAATGCAGAATTTCTTAATATTTGGTGGCAAAAATGCAGAAATTCTCTTTCTTTTGAGGTAAAAAGGCTGAAGTTCCCCTTATATGGGGGCAAAAAAACAGAAATTTCCCTTATTTTGGGGCAAAAAGACAGAAATTCCCCTTATTTTGTGGCAAAAAGGCAGAAATTTCTTTTATTTTGGGGCAAAATTGCAGAAATTTCACTTATTTCAGGGCATAATTCAAAAATTCCTTTTATTTTGGGGCAAAATACAAAAATTCCATTTATTTTTGGGTAAAAAGGCAGAAATTTCAATTATTTTGAGGTAAAAAGGCAGAAATTCCTCTTATTTTGGGGCAAAAATGAAGAAATTTCCCTTTTTTGTGGCAAAAGATATACATTCTTCTTACTTTCTGGATAATAAGCAGAAATTCCCCGTATTTTGAAGCAAAATTGCAGTAATTCTCATAATTTCAGGCAAAAAGGCAGAAATTCTCCATATTTTGGGGTAAAAAAACAGAAAATCTCCTTTTTTTGGGGGCAAACTGTCAGAAATTCCTCTTATTTTGTGGCAAAAAGACAGAAATTTCTTTTATTTTGAGGCAAAATTGCAGAAATTTCACTTATTTCAGGGCATAATTCAAAAATTCCTTTTATTTTGGGGCAAAAAGACAGAAATTTTGTTTATTTTTGGGTAAAAAGGCAGAAATTTCACTTATATTGAGGTAAAAAGGCAGAAATTCCTCTTATTTTGGGGCAAAAATGAAGAAATTTCCCTTTTTTTGTGGCAAAAGGTATACATTCCCCTTACTCTCAGGATAAAAAGCAGAAATTCCCCGTATTTTGAAGCAAAATTGCAGAAATTCTCATAATTTTCGGGCAAAAAGGCAGAAATTCTCCTTATTTTGGGGCAAAAAGGCAGAAAATCTCCTTTTTTCGGGAGCAAAAGGTCAGAAATTCCCCATATTTTGGGGCAAAATTGCAGAAATTTCCTTTACATTGGGGCAAAATTGCAGAAATTTCCTTTACATTGGGGCAAAATTGCAGAAATTTCACTTATTTCAGAGAAAAAAAGCAAAAATTTTTCATATTTTGGGGCAAAACGGCAGAAATTCCCATTATTTTGGGGCAAAAAAGGCAGAAATTCACATTATTTTGGGGTAAAATTGCAGAAATTTCACATATTTCAGGGCAAAAAGGCAGAAATTTCCCTTATTTTGGGGCAAAATTACAGAAAATTCACTTATTTTAGGGTAATAAGTCAGAAATTCCTCTTATTTTGGGGCAAAAAAACCAGAAATTTTCTTTTTTTTGGGGGAAAAAGACAGAAATTCCACTGATTTAGAGGCAAAAAGGCAGAAATTTCCCTTATTTTGGAGCAAAAATAAAGAAATTTCCCTTTTTTTATGGCAAAAATTATGCATTCCCCTTAATTTCGGGGAAAAAGGCAGAATTTCCCCGTATTTTGGAGCAAAATTGCAGAAATTCCCCTAATTGTAGGGCAAAAAGGCAGAAATTCCCTATACGTTGGGGCAAAAAGACTGAAATTCTCTTTATTTTGGGGCAAAACTCAGAAATTCCACTTATTTTGGGGCAAAATTGCAAAAATTTCCCTTATTTTGGGGCAAAATTGCAGAAATTTCACATATTTTGGGGCAAAATTGCAGAAATTTCATTTATTTCAGGGAAAAAGGGCAGAAATTTTCCTTATTTTGTGACAAAAAGGTAGAAATTTCTAATATTTTGTGGCAAAAATTCAGAAATTCCCCTTATTTTGAGGTAAAAAGGCTGAAGTTCCCCTTATATGGGGGCAAAAAGGCCGAAATTTTCCTTAATTTGTGGCAAAATTGCAGAAATTTCACTTATTTCAGAGAAAAAAAGCAAAAAATTTTCTTATTTTGGGGCAAAAAGGCAGAAATTCCCATTATTTTAGGGCAAAAATGCAAAAATTCTCCTTATTTTGGGGTAAAATTGCAGAAATTTCACATATTTCAGGGCAAAAATGGAGAAATTTCCCTTATTTTGGGGCAAAATTGCAGAAATTTCACTTATTTCAGGGTAATAAGTCAGAAATTTTCCTTATTTTGGAGCAAAAAAGACAGAAAATCCCTTTGTTTTGGGGGAAAAAGACAGACATTCCACTTATTTAGAGGCAAAAAAGCAGAAATTCCCCTTATTTTGGAGCAAAAATGAAGAAATTTCTTTTTTTTAAGGCAAAAATGTATGCATTCTTCTTATTTTCGGGCAAAAAGGCAGAAATTCCCCGTATTTTGGGGCAAAATTGCAGAAATTCCCCTAATTGTGGGGCAAAAATGCAGAAATTCCCTATATGTTGGGGCAAAAAGACAGAAATTCTCCTTATTTTGGGGCAAAACTCAGAAATTCCACTTATTTTGGGGCAAAATTCCAGAAATTTCCCTTATTTTGAAGCAAAATTGCAGAAATTTCACTTATTTTGAGGCGAAATTGCAGAAATTTCACTTACTTCAGGAAAAAAAGGCAGAAATTTTTCTTTATTTTTGGGCAAAAAGGCAGAAATTTCTAATATTTTGTGGCAAAAATGCAGAAATTCTTCTTATTTTGAGGTAAAAAGGCTGAAATTCTCCTTATTTGGGGGCAAAAATGCAGAAAATTCTTTTATTTGGGGGCAAAATTGCAGAAATTTCACTTATTTTAGGGTAATGAGTCAGAAATTCCCCTTATTTTGGAGCAAAAAATACAGAAATTCCCTTTGTTTTGGGGGAATAAGACAGAAATTCCACTTATTTAGAGGCAAATAGTCAGAAATTCCCCTTATTTTGGAGCAAAAATGAAGAAATTTCCCTTTTTATGGCAAAAAGGTATGCATTCCCTTTATTTTCGGGCAAAAAGGCAGAAATTCTCCGTATTTTGGAGCAAAATTGCAGAAATCCCCTAATTTTGGGGCGAAAGGCAGAAATTCCCTTTATTTTGGGGCAAAAATCAGAAATTCGCCTTATTTTAAGTCAAAATTCCAGAAATTTCCTTTATTTTGGGGCAAAATTGCAGGAATTTACCTTATTTTGGGGCAAAATTGCAGAATTTTCACTTATTTGAGGCAAAATTGCAGAAATTTCACTTATTTTCAGGTAAAAAGGCTGAAATTTCCTTTATTTTAGGGGAAAAAGGAGAAATTCTCTTTCTTTTGGGGCAAAATTGCAGAAATTTCCCTTACTATGGGGAAAAATTGCAGAAATTTTCCTTATTTTAGGGCAAAATTGCAAAAATTTCACTTATTTCAGAGAAAAAAAACAAAAATTTTTCTTATTTTGGGGCAAAAAGGAAGAAATTCCCATTATTTTGGGGCAAAAAGGCAGAAATTCACCTTATTTTGGGGTAAAATTGCAGAAATTTCAAATATTTCAGAACAAAAAGGCAGAAATTTCTTTTATTTTGGGCCAAAATTGCAGAATTTCACGTATTTCAGGGTAATAAGTCAGAAATTCTTCTTATTTTGGGGCAAAAAAGAGAGAAATTCCCTTTGTTTTGGGGGAAAAAGACAGAAATTCCACTTATTTAGAGGCAAATAGTCAGAAATTCCCCTTATTTTGGAGCAAAAATGAAGAAATTTCCCTTTTTATGGCAAAAAGGTATGCATTCCCTTTATTTTCGGGCAAAAAGGCAGAAATTCTCCGTATTTTGGAGCAAAATTGCAGAAATCCCCTAATTTTGGGGCGAAAGGCAGAAATTCCCTTTATTTTGGGGCAAAAATCAGAAATTCGCCTTATTTTAAGTCAAAATTCCAGAAATTTCCTTTATTTTGGGGCAAAATTGCAGGAATTTACCTTATTTTGGGGCAAAATTGCAGAAATTTCACTTATTTGAGGCAAAATTGCAGAAATTTCACTTATTTTCAGGTAAAAAGGCTGAAATTTCCTTTATTTTAGGGGAAAAAGGAGAAATTCTCTTTCTTTTGGGGCAAAATTGCAGAAATTTCCCTTACTATGGGGAAAAATTGCAGAAATTTTCCTTATTTTAGGGCAAAATTGCAAAAATTTCACTTATTTCAGAGAAAAAAAACAAAAATTTTTCTTATTTTGGGGCAAAAAGGAAGAAATTCCCATTATTTTGGGGCAAAAAGGCAGAAATTCACCTTATTTTGGGGTAAAATTGCAGAAATTTCAAATATTTCAGAACAAAAAGGCAGAAATTTCTTTTATTTTGGGCCAAAATTGCAGAATTTCACGTATTTCAGGGTAATAAGTCAGAAATTCTTCTTATTTTGGGGCAAAAAAGAGAGAAATTCCCTTTGTTTTGGGGGAAAAAGACAGAAATTCCACTTATTTAGAGGCAAAAAAGCAGAAATTCTTCTTATTTTGGAGCAAAAATGAAGAAATTTTCCTCTTTTATGGCAAAAAGTTATGCATTCCTCTTATTTTCGGGCAAAAAGGCAGAAGTTCCCTGTATTTTGTAGCAAAATTGCAGAAATTCCCCTAATTGTGAAGCAAAAAGGCAGAAATTCCCTATATGTTGGGGCAAAAAGACAGAAATTCTCCTTATTTTGGTGCAAAACTCAGAATTTTCTCTTATTTTGGGGCAAAATTACAGAATTTTCCCTTATTTTGGGGCAAAATTGCAGAAATTTCCCATATTTTGGGGCAAAATTGCAGAAATTTCACTTATTTCAGGGAAAAAAGGCAGAAATTTTTCTTATTTTGGGGCAAAAATGCAGAATTTCTTAATATTTGGTGGCAAAAATGCAGAAATTCTCTTTCTTTTGTGGTAAAAAGGCTAAAATTCTCCTTATATGGAGGCAAAAAACCAGAAATTTCCCTTATTTTGGGGAAAAAAGACAGAAATTCCCCTTATTTTGTGGCAAAAAGGCAGAAATTTCTTTTATTTTGGGGCAAAATTGCAGAAATTTCACTTATTTCAGTGCATAATTCAAAAATTCCTTTTATTTTGGGGCAAAATACAGAAATTCTATTTATTTTTGGGTAAAAAGGCAGAAATTTCACTTATTTTGAGGTAAAAAGGCAGAAATTCCTTTTATTTTGCGGCAAAAATGAAGAAATTTCCCTTTTTTGTGGCAAAAGATATACATTCCCCTTACTTTCTGGATAATAAGCAAAAATTCCCCGTATTTTGAAGCAAAATTTCAGTAATTCTCATAATTTTCGGGCAAAAAGGCAGAAATTCTCCTTATTTTGGGGTAAAAAGACAGAAAATCTCCTTTTTTTGGGGGCAAACTGTCAGAAATTCCTCTTATTTTGTGGCAAAAAGGCAGAAATTTCTTTTATTTTGAGGCAAAATTGCAGAAATTTCACTTATTTCAGGGCATAATTCAAAAATTCCTTTTATTTTGGGGCAAAAAGACAGAAATTTTGTTTATTTTTGGGTAAAAAGGCAGAAATTTCACTTATATTGAGGTAAAAAGGCAGAAATTCCTCTTATTTTGGGGCAAAAATGAAGAAATTTCCCTTTTTTGTGGCAAAGGGTATACATTCCCCTTACTTTCAGGATAAAAAGCAGATTCCCCCGTATTTTGAAGCAAAATTGCAGAAATTCTCATAATTTTCGGGCAAAAAAGCAGAAATTCTCCTTATTTTAAGGCAAAAAGGCAGAAAATCTCCTTTTTTCGGGAGCAAAAGGTCAGAAATTCCCCATATTTTATGGCAAAATTGCAGAAATTTTCTTTACATTGGGGCAAAATTGCAGAAATTTCCTTTACATTGGGGCAAAATTGCAGAAATTTCACTTATTTCAGAGAAAAAAAGCAAAAATTTTTCGTATTTTGGGGCAAAACCGCAGAAATTCCCATTATTTTGGGGCAAAAAAGGCAGAAATTTACCTTATTTTGGGGTAAAATTGCAGAAATTTCACATATTTCAGGGCAAAAGGCAGAAATTTCCCTTATTATGGGGCAAAATTACAGAAAATTCACTTATTTTAGGGTAATAAGTCAGAAATTCCCCTTATTTTGGGGCAAAAAAACAGAAATTTTCTTTGTTTTGGGGGAAAAAGACAGAAATTCCACTTATTTAGAGGCAAAAAGGCAGAAATTCCCATTATTTTGGAGCAAAAATAAAGAAATTTCCCTTTTTTTATGGCAAAAATTATGCATTCCCCTTAATTTCGGGCAAAAAGGAGAAATTCCCCGTATTTTGGAGCAAAATTGCAGAAATTCCCCTAATTGTAGGGCAATAAGGCAGAAATTCCCTATATGTTGGGGCAAAAAGACAGAAATTCTCTTTTTTTTGGGCAAAACTCAGAAATTCCACTTATTTTGGGGCAAAATTGCAAAAATTTCCCTTATTTTGGGGCAAAATTGCAGAAATTTCACTTATTTTGGGGCAAAATTGCAGAAATTTCATTTATTTCAGGGAAAAAAGGCAGAAATTTTCCTTATTTTGTGACAAAAATGTAGAAATTTCTAATATTTTGTGGCAAAAATGCAGAAATTCCCCTTATTTTGAGGTAAAAAGGCTGAAGTTCCCCTTATATGGGGGCAAAAAGGCCGAAATTTCCCTTAATTTGGGGCAAAATTGCAGAAATTTCACTTATTTCAGAGAAAAAAAGCAAAAATTTTTCTTATTTTGGGGCAAAAAGGCAGAAATTCCCATTATTTTGGGCCAAAAATGCAGAAATTCACCTTATTTTGGGGTAAAATTCCAGAAATTTCACATATTTCAGGGCAAAAAGGGAGAAATTTCCCTTATTTTGGGGCAAAATTGCAGAAATTTCACTTATTTCAGGGTAATAAGTCAGAAATTTTCCTTATTTTAGAGGAAAAAAGACAGCAAATCCCTTTGTTTTGGGGGAAAAAGAAAGACATTCCACTTATTTAGAGGCAAAAAAGCAGAAATTCCCCTTATTTTGGAGCAAAAATGAAGAAATTTCTTTTTTTAAGGCAAAAAGGTATGCATTCTTCTTATTTTCGGGCAAAAAGGCAGAAATTCCCCGTATTTTGGAACAAAAAGCAGAAATTCCCCTAATTGTGGGGCAAAAATGCAGAAATTCCAATATGTTGGGGCAAAAAGACAGAAATTCTCATTATTTTGAGGCAAAACTCAGAAATTCCACTTATTTAGGGGCAAAATTCCAGAAATTTCCCTTATTTTGGGGCAAAATTGCAGAAATTTCACTTACTTTGGGGCGAAATTGCAGAAATTTCACTTATTTCAGGGAAAAAAGGCAGAAAGTTTTCCTTATTTTGGGGCAAAAAGGCAGAAATTTCTAATATTTTGTGGCAAAAATGCAGAAATTCCCCTGATTTTGAGGTAAAAAGGCTGAAATTCTCTTTATGTGGGGGCAAAAATGCAGAAAATTCTTTTATTTGGGGGCAAAATTGCAGAAATTTCACTTATTTCAGGGTAATGAGTCAGAAATTCCCCTTATTTTGGAGCAAAAAATACAGAAATTCCCTTTGTTTTGGGGGAATAAGACAGAAATTCCACTTATTTAGAGGCAAAAAGGCAGAAATTCCCTTTATTTTGGAGCAAAAATGAAGAAATTTCCCTTTTTATGGCAAAAAGGTATGCATTCCCATTATTTTCGGGCAAAAAGGCAGAAATTCTCCGTATTTTGGAGCAAAATTGCAGAAATTCCCCTAATTTTGAGGTGAAAGGCAGAAATTCCCTTTATTTTGGGGCAAAAATCAGAAATTCCACTTATTTTAGGGCAAAATTCCAGAAATTTCCTTTATTTTGGGGCAAAATTGCAGGAATTCACCTTATTTTGGGGCAAAATTGCAGAAATTTCACTTATTTGAGGCAAAATTGCAGAAATTTCACTTATATTCAGGTAAAAAGGCTGAAATTTCCTTTATTTTAGGGAAAAAAGGAGAAATTCTCTTTATTTTGGGGCAAAATTGCAGAAATTTCCCTTATTATGGGGAAAAATCGCAGAAATTTCCCATATTTTAGGGCAAAATTGCAAAAATTTCACTTATTTCAGAGAAAAAAAACAAAAATTTTTCTTATTTTGTGGCAAAAAGGAAGAAATTCCCATTATTTTGGGGCAAAAAGGCAGAAATTCACCTTATTTTGGGGTAAAATGTCAGAAATTTCACATATTTCAGGGGAAAAAAGCCGGAAATTTCCCTCATTTTGGGGCAAAATTGCAGAATTTCACTTATTTCAGGGTAATAAGTCAGAAATTCTTCTTATTTTGGGGCAAAAAAGACAGAAATTCCCTTTGTTTTGGGGGAAAAAGACAGAAATTCCACTTATTTAGAGGCAAAAAAGCAGAAATTCTTCTTATTTTGGAGCAAAAATGAAGAAATTTTCCTCTTTTATGGCAAAAAGTTATGCATTCCTCTTATTTCCGGGCAAAAAGGCAGAAGTTCCCCGTATTTTGTAGCAAAATTGCAGAAATTCCCCTAATGGTGAAGCAAAAAGGCAGAAATTCCCTATATTTTCGGGCAAAAAGACAGAAATTCTCCTTATTTTGGTGCAAAACTCAGAATTTTCTCTTATTTTGGGGCAAAATTCCAGAAATTTCACTTATTTTGGGGCAAAATTGCAGAAATTTCCCTTATTTTGGAGCAAAATTGCAGAAATTTCACTTATTTCAGGGAAAAAAGGCAGAAATTTCCCTTATTTTGGGGCAAAAATGCAGAATTTCTTAATATTTGGTGGCAAAAATGCAGAAATTCTCTTACTTTTGAGGTAAAAAGGCTGAAATTCCCCTTATATAGGGGCAAAAAAACAGAAATTTCCCTTATTTTGGGGCAAAAAGACAGAAATTCCCCTTATTTTGTGGCAAAAAGGCAGAAATTTCTTTTATTTTGGGGCAAAATTGCAGAAATTTCACTTATTTCAGGGCATAATTCAAAAATTCCTTTTATTTTGGGGCAAAATACAAAAATTCCATTTATTTTTTGGTAAAAAGGCAGAAATTTCACTTATTTTGAGGTAAAAAGGCAGAAATTCCTCTTATTTTGGGGCAAAAATGAAGAAATTTCCCTTTTTTGTGGCAAAAGATATACATTCTTCTTACTTTCTGGATAATAAGCAGAAATTCCCCGTATTTTGAAGCAAAATTGCAGTAATTCTCATAATTTCAGGCAAAAAGGCAGAAATTCTCCATATTTTGGGGTAAAAAAACAGAAAATCTCCTTTTTTTGGGGGCAAACTGTCAGAAATTCCTCTTATTTTGTGGCAAAAAGACAGAAATTTCTTTTATTTTGAGGCAAAATTGCAGAAATTTAACTTATTTCAGGGCATAATTCAAAAATTCCTTTTATTTTGGGGCAAAAAGACAGAAATTTTGTTTATTTTTGGGTAAAAAGGCAGAAATTTCACTTATATTGAGGTAAAAAGGCAGAAATTCCTCTTATTTTGGGGCAAAAATGAAGAAATTTCCCTTTTTTTGTGGCAAAAGGTATACATTCCCCTTACTCTCAGGATAAAAAGCAGAAATTCCCCGTATTTTGAAGCAAAATTGCAGAAATTCTCATAATTTTCGGGCAAAAAGGCAGAAATTCTCCTTATTTTAGGGCAAAAAGGCAGAAAATCTCCTTTTTTCGGGAGCAAAAGGTCAGAAATTCCCCATATTTTGGGGCAAAATTGCAGAAATTTCCTTTACATTGGGGCAAAATTGCAGAAATTTCCTTTACATTGGGGCAAAATTGCAGAAATTTCACTTATTTCAGAGAAAAAAAGCAAAAATTTTTCATATTTTGGGGCAAAACGGCAGAAATTCCCATTATTTTGGGGCAAAAAAGGCAGAAATTCACCTTATTTTGGGGTAAAATTGCAGAAATTTCACATATTTCAGGGCAAAAAGGCAGAAATTTCCCTTATTTTGGGGCAAAATTACAGAAATTTCACTTATTTTAGGGTAATAAGTCAGAAATTCCCCTTATTTTTGGGCAAAAAACCCAGAAATTTTCTTTGTTTTGAGGGAAAAAGACAGAAATTCCACTGATTTAGAGGCAAAAAGGCAGAAATTTCCCTTATTGTGGAGCAAAAATAAAGAAATTTCCCTTTTTTTATGGCAAAAATTATGCATTCCCATTAATTTCGGGCAAAAACGCAGAATTTCTCCGTATTTTGAAGCAAAATTGCAGAAATTCCCCTAATTGTGGGGCAAAAAGGCAGAAATTCCCTATACGTTGGGGCAAAAAGACTGAAATTCTCTTTATTTTGGGGCAAAACTCAGAAATTCCACTTATTTTGGGGCAAAATTGCAAAAATTTCCCTTATTTTGGGGCAAAATTGCAGAAATTTCACATATTTTGGGGCAAAATTGCAGAAATTTCATTTATTTCAGGGAAAAAAGGCAGAAATTTTCGTTATTTTGTGACAAAAAGGTAGAAATTTCTAATATTTTGTGGCAAAAATTCAGAAATTCCCCTTATTTTGAGGTAAAAAGGCTGAAGTTCCCCTTATATGGGGGCAAAAAGGCCGAAATTTTCCTTAATTTGTGGCAAAATTGCAGAAATTTCACTTATTTCAGAGAAAAATAGCAAAAAATTTTCTTATTTTGGGGCAAAAAGGCAGAAATTCCCATTATTTTAGGGCAAAAATGCAAAAATTCTCCTTATTTTGGGGTAAAATTACAGAAATTTCACATATTTCAGGGCAAAAATGGAGAAATTTCCCTTATTTTGGGGCAAAATTGCAGAAATTTCACTTATTTCAGGGTAATAAGTCAGAAATTTTCCTTATTTTGGAGCAAAAAAGACAGAAAATCCCTTTGTTTTGGGGGAAAAAGACAGACATTCCACTTATTTAGAGGCAAAAAAGCAGAAATTCCCCTTATTTTGGAGCAAAAATGAAGAAATTTCTTTTTTTTTAAGGCAAAAATGTATGCATTCTTCTTATTTTCGGGCAAAAAGGCAGAAATTCCCCGTATTTTGGGGCAAAATTGCAGAAATTCCCTTAATTGTGGGGCAAAAATGCAGAAATTCCCTATATGTTGGGGCAAAAAGACAGAAATTCTCCTTATTTTGGGGCAAAACTCAGAAATTCCACTTATTTTGGGGCAAAATTCCAGAAATTTCCCTTATTTTGGGGCAAAATTGCAGAAATTTCACTTATTTTGAGGCGAAATTGCAGAAATTTCACTTATTTCAGGAAAAAAAGGCAGAAATTTTTCTTTATTTTGGAAAAAAGGCAGAAATTTCTAATATTTTGTGGCAAAAATGCAGAAATTCTTCTTATTTTGAGGTAAAAATGCTGAAATTCTCCTTATTTGGGGGCAAAAATGCAGAAAATTCTTTTATTTGGGCGCAAAATTGCAGAAATTTCACTTATTTTGAGCAAAAAATACAGAAATTCCCTTTGTTTTGGGGGAATAAGACAGAAATTCCACTTATTTAGAGGCAAATAGTCAGAAATTCCCTTTATTTTGGAGCAAAAATGAAGAAATTTCCCTTTTTATGGCAAAAAGGTATGCATTCCCTTTATTTTCGGGCAAAAAGGCAGAAATTCTCCGTATTTTGGAGCAAAATTGCAGAAATCCCCTAATTTTGGGGCGAAAGGCAGAAATTCCCTTTATTTTGGGGCAAAAATCAGAAATTCGCCTTATTTTAAGTCAAAATTCCAGAAATTTCCTTTATTTTGGGGCAAAATTGCAGGAATTTACCTTATTTTGGGGCAAAATTGCAGAAATTTCACTTATTTGAGGCAAAATTGCAGAAATTTCACTTATTTTCAGGTAAAAAGGCTGAAATTTCCTTTATTTTAGGGGAAAAAGGAGAAATTCTCTTTATTTTGGGGCAAAATTGCAGAAATTTCCCTTACTATGGGGAAAAATTGCAGAAATTTTCCTTATTTTAGGGCAAAATTGCAAAAATTTCACTTATTTCAGAGAAAAAATACAAAAATTTTTCTTATTTTGGGGCAAAAAGGAAGAAATTCCCATTATTTTGGGGCAAAAAGGCAGAAATTCACCTTATTTTGGGGTAAAATTGCAGAAATTTCAAATATTTCAGAACAAAAAGGCAGAAATTTCTTTTATTTTGGGCCAAAATTGCAGAATTTCACGTATTTCAGGGTAAAAGGTCAGAAATTCTTCTTATTTTGGGGCAAAAAATACAGAAATTCCCTTTGTTTTGGGGGAAAAAGACAGAAATTCCACTTATTTAGAGGCAAAAAAGCAGAAATTCTTCTTATTTTGGAGCAAAAATGAAGAAATTTTCCTCTTTTATGGCAAAAAGTTATGCATTCCTCTTATTTCCGGGCAAAAAGGCAGAAGTTCCCCGTATTTTGTAGCAAAATTGCAGAAATACCCCTAATTGTGAAGCAAAAAGGCAGAAATTCCCTAAATGTTGGGGCAAAAAGACAGAAATTCTCCTTATTTTGGTGCAAAACTCAGAAATTTCCCTTATTTTTGGGCAAAATTGCAGAAATTTCCCATATTTTGGGGCAAAATTGCAGAAATTTCACTTATTTCAGGGAAAAAAGGCAGAAATTTCCCTTATTTTGGGGCAAAAATGCAGAATTTCTTAATATTTGGTGGCAAAAATGCAGAAATTCTCTTTCTTTTGAGGTAAAAAGGCTGAAATTCCCTTTATATGGGGGCAAAAAAACAGAAATTTCCCTTATTTGGGGGCAAAAAGACAGAAATTCCCCTTATTTTTTGGCAATAAGGCAGAAATTTCTTTTATTTGGGGGCAAAATTGCAGAAATTTCACTTATTTCAGGGCATACTTCAAAAATTCCTTTTATTTTGGGGCAAAATTCAGAAATTCCGTTTATTTTTGGGTAAAAAGTCAGAAATTTCACTTATTTTGAGGTAAAAAGGCAGAAATTCCTTTTATTTTGGGGCAAAAATGAAGAAATTTCCCTTTTTTGTGGCAAAAGATATACATTCCCCTTACTTTCTGGATAATAAGCAGAAATTCCCTGTATTTTGAAGCAAAATTGCAGTAATTCTCATAATTTTCGGGCAAAAAGGCAGAAATTCTCCTTATTTTGGGGTAAAAAGTCAGAAAATCTCCTTTTTTCGGGAGCAAACAGTCATAAATTCCTTTTATTTTGTGGCAAAAAGGCAGAAATTTCTTTTATTTTGAGGCAAAATTGCAGAAATTTCACTTATTTCAGGGCATAATTCAAAAATTCCTTTTATTTTGGGGCAAAAGGACAGAAATTTTGTTTATTTTTGGGTAAAAATGCAGAAATTTCACTTATATTGAGGTAAAAAGGCAGAATTTCCTCTTATTTTGGGGCAAAAATGAAGAAATTTCCCTTTTTTTGTGGCAAAAGGTATACATTCCCTTTACTTTCAGAATAAAAAGCAGAAATTCCCCGTATTTTGAAGCAAAATTGCAGAAATTCTCATAATTTTCGGGCAAAAAGCAGAAATTCTACTTATTTTGGGTCAAAAAGGCAGAAAATCTCCTTTTTTCGGGAGCAAAAGGTCAGAAATTCCCCATATTTTGGGGCAAAATTGCAGAAATTTCCTTTACATTGGGGCAAAATTGCAGAAATTTCCTTTACATTGGGGCAAAATTGCAGAAATTTCACTTATTTCAGAGAAAAAAAGCAAAAATTTTTCGTATTTTGGGACAAAACGGCAAAAATTCCCATTATTTTGGGGCAAAAAGGGCAGAAATTCACCTTATTTTGGGGTAAAATTGCAGAAATTTCACATATTTCAGGGCAAAAAGGCAGAAATTTTCCTTATTTTGGGGCAAAATAACAGAAAATTCACTTATTTTAGGGTAATAAGTCAGAAATTCCCCTTATTTTGGGGGAAAAAAACAGAAATTCCATTAGTTTTGGGGGAAAAAGACGGAAATTCCACTTATTTAGAGGCAAAAAGGCAGAAATTCCCCTTATTTTGGAGCAAAAATAAATTTCCCTTTTTTTATGGCAAAAATTATGCATTCCCCTTAATTTTGGGCAAAACGGCAGAAATTCCTCGTATTTTGGAGCAAAATTGCAGAAATTCCCCTAATTGTGGGGAAAAAATGCAGAAATTCCCTATATGTTGGGGCAAAAAGACAGAAATTCTCCTTATAAAGGGGCAAAACTCAGAAATTCCACTTATTTTGGGGCAAAATTCCAGAAATTTCCCTTATTTTGGGGCAAAATTGCAGAAATTTCACTTATTTTGAGGCGAAATTGCAGAAATTTCACTTATTTCAGGAAAAAAAGGCAGAAATTTTTCTTTATTTTGGGGCAAAAAGGCAGAAATTTCTAATATTTTGTGGCAAAAATGCAGAAATTCTTCTTATTTTGAGGTAAAAATGCTGAAATTCTCCTTATTTGGGGGCAAAAATGCAGAAAATTCTTTTATTTGGGGGCAAAATTGCAGAAATTTCACTTATTTTGGAGCAAAAAATACAGAAATTCCCTTTGTTTTGGGGGAATAAGACAGAAATTCCACTTATTTAGAGGCAAATAGTCAGAAATTCCCTTTATTTTGGAGCAAAAATGAAGAAATTTCCCTTTTTATGGCAAAAAGGTATGCATTCCCTTTATTTTCGGGCAAAAAGGCAGAAATTCTCCGTATTTTGGAGCAAAATTGCAGAAATCCCCTAATTTTGGGGCGAAAGGCAGAAATTCCCTTTATTTTGGGGCAAAAATCAGAAATTCGCCTTATTTTAAGTCAAAATTCCAGAAATTTCCTTTATTTTGGGGCAAAATTGCAGGAATTTACCTTATTTTGGGGCAAAATTGCAGAAATTTCACTTATTTGAGGCAAAATTGCAGAAATTTCACTTATTTTCAGGTAAAAAGGCTGAAATTTCCTTTATTTTAGGGGAAAAAGGAGAAATTCTCTTTATTTTGGGGCAAAATTGCAGAAATTTCCCTTACTATGGGGAAAAATTGCAGAAATTTTCCTTATTTTAGGGCAAAATTGCAAAAATTTCACTTATTTCAGAGAAAAAATACAAAAATTTTTCTTATTTTGGGGCAAAAAGGAAGAAATTCCCATTATTTTGGGGCAAAAAGGCAGAAATTCACCTTATTTTGGGGTAAAATTGCAGAAATTTCAAATATTTCAGAACAAAAAGGCAGAAATTTCTTTTATTTTGGGCCAAAATTGCAGAATTTCACGTATTTCAGGGTAAAAGGTCAGAAATTCTTCTTATTTTGGGGCAAAAAATACAGAAATTCCCTTTGTTTTGGGGGAAAAAGACAGAAATTCCACTTATTTAGAGGCAAAAAAGCAGAAATTCTTCTTATTTTGGAGCAAAAATGAAGAAATTTTCCTCTTTTATGGCAAAAAGTTATGCATTCCTCTTATTTCCGGGCAAAAAGGCAGAAGTTCCCCGTATTTTGTAGCAAAATTGCAGAAATACCCCTAATTGTGAAGCAAAAAGGCAGAAATTCCCTAAATGTTGGGGCAAAAAGACAGAAATTCTCCTTATTTTGGTGCAAAACTCAGAAATTTCCCTTATTTTTGGGCAAAATTGCAGAAATTTCCCATATTTTGGGGCAAAATTGCAGAAATTTCACTTATTTCAGGGAAAAAAGGCAGAAATTTCCCTTATTTTGGGGCAAAAATGCAGAATTTCTTAATATTTGGTGGCAAAAATGCAGAAATTCTCTTTCTTTTGAGGTAAAAAGGCTGAAATTCCCTTTATATGGGGGCAAAAAAACAGAAATTTCCCTTATTTGCGGGCAAAAAGACAGAAATTCCCCTTATTTTTTGGCAATAAGGCAGAAATTTCTTTTATTTGGGGGCAAAATTGCAGAAATTTCATTTATTTCAGGGCATACTTCAAAAATTCCTTTTATTTTGGGGCAAAATTCAGAAATTCCGTTTATTTTTGGGTAAAAAGTCAGAAATTTCACTTATTTTGAGGTAAAAAGGCAGAAATTCCTTTTATTTTGGGGCAAAAATGAAGAAATTTCCCTTTTTTGTGGCAAAAGATATACATTCCCCTTACTTTCTGGATAATAAGCAGAAATTCCCTGTATTTTGAAGCAAAATTGCAGTAATTCTCATAATTTTCGGGCAAAAAGGCAGAAATTCTCCTTATTTTGGGGTAAAAAGTCAGAAAATCTCCTTTTTTCGGGAGCAAACAGTCAGAAATTCCTTTTATTTTGTGGCAAAAAGGCAGAAATTTCTTTTATTTTGAGGCAAAATTGCAGAAATTTCACTTATTTCAGGGCATAATTCAAAAATTCCTTTTATTTTGGGGCAAAAGGACAGAAATTTTGTTTATTTTTGGGTAAAAATGCAGAAATTTCACTTATATTGAGGTAAAAAGGCAGAAATTCCTCTTATTTTGGGGCAAAAATGAAGAAATTTCCCTTTTTTTGTGGCAAAAGGTATACATTCCCCTTACTTTCAGAATAAAAAGCAGAAATTCCCCGTATTTTGAAGCAAAATTGCAGAAATTCTCATAATTTTCGGGCAAAAAGCAGAAATTCTACTTATTTTGGGTCAAAAAGGCAGAAAATCTCCTTTTTTCGGGAGCAAAAGGTCAGAAATTCCCCATATTTTGGGGCAAAATTGCAGAAATTTCCTTTACATTGGGGCAAAATTGCAGAAATTTCCTTTACATTGGGGCAAAATTGCAGAAATTTCACTTATTTCAGAGAAAAAAAGCAAAAATTTTTCGTATTTTGGGACAAAACGGCAAAAATTCCCATTATTTTGGGGCAAAAAGGGCAGAAATTCACCTTATTTTGGGGTAAAATTGCAGAAATTTCACATATTTCAGGGCAAAAAGGCAGAAATTTTCCTTATTTTGGGGCAAAATTACAGAAAATTCACTTATTTTAGGGTAATAAGTCAGAAATTCCCCTTATTTTGGGGGAAAAAAACAGAAATTCCATTAGTTTTGGGGGAAAAAGACGGAAATTCCACTTATTTAGAGGCAAAAAGGCAGAAATTCCCCTTATTTTGGAGCAAAAATAAATTTCCCTTTTTTTATGGCAAAAATTATGCATTCCCCTTAATTTTGGGCAAAACGGCAGAAATTCCTCGTATTTTGGAGCAAAATTGCAGAAATTCCCCTAATTGTGGGGAAAAAATGCAGAAATTCCCTATATGTTGGGGCAAAAAGACAGAAATTCTCCTTATTTTGGGGCAAAACTCAGAAATTCCACTTATTTTGGGGCAATATTGCAAAAAATTCCCTTATTTTGGGGCAAAATTGCTGAAATTTCACTTATTTTGGGGCAAAATTTCAGAAATTCCATTTATTTCAGGGAAAAAAGGCAGAAATTTTTCTTATTTTGTGACAAAAAGATAGAAATTTCTAATATTTTGTGGCAAAAATGCAGAAATTCCCCTTATTTTGAGGTAAAAAGGCTGAAGTTCCCCTTATATGGGGGCAAAAAGGCCGAAATTTCCCTTAATTTGGGGCAAAATTGCAGAAATTTCACTTATTTCAGAGAAAAAAGCAAAAATTTTTCTTATTTTGGGGAAAAAAGGCAGAAATTCCCATTATTTTGGGGCAAAAATGCAGAAATTCACCTTATTTTGGGGGAAGATTGCAGAAATTTGACATATTTCACGGCAAAAAGTGAGAAATTTCCCTTATTTTGGGGCAAAATTGCAGAAATTTCACTTATTTCAGGGTAATAAATCAGAAATTTTCTTTATTTTGGAGCAAAAAAGACAGAAAATCCCTTTGTTTTGGGGGAAAAGGACAGACATTCCACTTATTTAGAGGAAAAAAGGCAGAAATTCCCATTATTTTGGGGCAAAAATCAAAAATTCCTCTTATTTTGCGGCAAAATTCCAGAAATTTCCTTTATTTTGGGGCAAAATTGCAGGAATTTACCTTATTTTGGGGCAAAATTTCAGAAATTTCCCTTATTTGGTGCAAAATTGCAGAAATTTCACTTATTTTTAGGTAAAAAGGCTGAAATTTCCTTTATTTTGGGGCAAAAATGGAGAAATTTCCCTTATTTTGGGCCAAAAATGCAGAATTTCTTAATATTTGGTGGCAAAAATGCAGAAATTCTCCTTCTTTTGAGGTAAAAAGGCTGAAATTCCCCTTATATGGGGGCAAAAAAACAGAAATTTCCCCTATTTTGTGGCAAAAAGACAGAAATTCCTCTTATTTTGTGGCAAAAAGGCAGAAATTTTTTTTATTTTGGGGCAAAATTGCAGAAATTTCACTTATTTCAGGGCATAATTCAAAAATTCCTCTTATTTTGGGGCAAAATACAGAAATTCCGTTTATTTTTGGGTAATAACGCAGAAATTTCACTTCTTTTGAGGTAAAAAGGCAGAAATTCCTCTTATTTTGGGGCAAAAATGAAGAAATTTCCCTTTTTTGTGGCAAAAGATATACATTCCCCTTACTTTCGGGATAATAAGCAGAAATTCCCCGTATTTTGAAGCAAAATTGCAGTAATTCTCATAATTTTCGGGCAAAAAGGCAGAAATTCTTCCTATTTTGGGGCAAAAAGACAGAAAATCTCCTTTTTTCGGGAGCAAACAGTCAGAAATTCCCCTTATTTTGGGGCAAAATTGCAGAAATTTCTTTTACATTGAGGCAAAATTGCAGAAATTTCCTTTACATTGGGGCAAAATACAGAAATTTAACTTATTTCAGAGAAAAAAAGCAAAAATTTTTCGTATTTTGGGACAAAACGGCAAAAATTCCTATTATTTTGGGGCAAAAAGGGCAGAAATTCACCTTATTTTGGGGTAAAATTGCAGAAATTTCACATATTTCAGGGCAAAAAGGCAGAAATTTTCCTTATTTTGGGGCAAAATTACAGAAAATTCACTTATTTTAGGGTAATAAGTCAGAAATTCCCCTTATTTTGGGGGAAAAAAACAGAAATTCCATTAGTTTTGGGGGAAAAAGACGGAAATTCCACTTATTTAGAGGCAAAAAGGCAGAAATTCCCCTTATTTTGGAGCAAAAATAAATTTCCCTTTTTTTATGGCAAAAATTATGCATTCCCCTTAATTTTGGGCAAAACGGCAGAAATTCCTCGTATTTTGGAGCAAAATTGCAGAAATTCCCCTAATTGTGGGGAAAAAATGCAGAAATTCCCTATATGTTGGGGCAAAAAGACAGAAATTCTCCTTATTTTGGGGCAAAACTCAGAAATTCCACTTATTTTGGGGCAATATTGCAAAAAATTCCCTTATTTTGGGGCAAAATTGCTGAAATTTCACTTATTTTGGGGCAAAATTTCAGAAATTCCATTTATTTCAGGGAAAAAAGGCAGAAATTTTTCTTATTTTGTGACAAAAAGATAGAAATTTCTAATATTTTGTGGCAAAAATGCAGAAATTCCCCTTATTTTGAGGTAAAAAGGCTGAAGTTCCCCTTATATGGGGGCAAAAAGGCCGAAATTTCCCTTAATTTGGGGCAAAATTGCAGAAATTTCACTTATTTCAGAGAAAAAAGCAAAAATTTTTCTTATTTTGGGGAAAAAAGGCAGAAATTCCCATTATTTTGGGGCAAAAATGCAGAAATTCACCTTATTTTGGGGGAAGATTGCAGAAATTTGACATATTTCACGGCAAAAAGTGAGAAATTTCCCTTATTTTGGGGCAAAATTGCAGAAATTTCACTTATTTCAGGGTAATAAATCAGAAATTTTCTTTATTTTGGAGCAAAAAAGACAGAAAATCCCTTTGTTTTGGGGGAAAAGGACAGACATTCCACTTATTTAGAGGAAAAAAGGCAGAAATTCCCATTATTTTGGGGCAAAAATCAAAAATTCCTCTTATTTTGCGGCAAAATTCCAGAAATTTCCTTTATTTTGGGGCAAAATTGCAGGAATTTACCTTATTTTGGGGCAAAATTTCAGAAATTTCCCTTATTTGGTGCAAAATTGCAGAAATTTCACTTATTTTTAGGTAAAAAGGCTGAAATTTCCTTTATTTTGGGGCAAAAATGGAGAAATTTCCCTTATTTTGGGCCAAAAATGCAGAATTTCTTAATATTTGGTGGCAAAAATGCAGAAATTCTCCTTCTTTTGAGGTAAAAAGGCTGAAATTCCCCTTATATGGGGGCAAAAAAACAGAAATTTCCCCTATTTTGTGGCAAAAAGACAGAAATTCCTCTTATTTTGTGGCAAAAAGGCAGAAATTTTTTTTATTTTGGGGCAAAATTGCAGAAATTTCACTTATTTCAGGGCATAATTCAAAAATTCCTCTTATTTTGGGGCAAAATACAGAAATTCCGTTTATTTTTGGGTAATAACGCAGAAATTTCACTTCTTTTGAGGTAAAAAGGCAGAAATTCCTCTTATTTTGGGGCAAAAATGAAGAAATTTCCCTTTTTTGTGGCAAAAGATATACATTCCCCTTACTTTCGGGATAATAAGCAGAAATTCCCCGTATTTTGAAGCAAAATTGCAGTAATTCTCATAATTTTCGGGCAAAAAGGCAGAAATTCTTCCTATTTTGGGGCAAAAAGACAGAAAATCTCCTTTTTTCGGGAGCAAACAGTCAGAAATTCCCCTTATTTTGGGGCAAAATTGCAGAAATTTCTTTTACATTGAGGCAAAATTGCAGAAATTTCCTTTACATTGGGGCAAAATACAGAAATTTAACTTATTTCAGAGAAAAAAAGCAAAAATTTTTCGTATTTTGGGACAAAACGGCAAAAATTCCTATTATTTTGGGGCAAAAAGGGCAGAAATTCACCTTATTTTGGGGTAAAATTGCAGAAATTTCACATATTTCAGGGCAAAAAGGCAGAAATTTTCCTTATTTTGGGGCAAAATTACAGAAAATTCACTTATTTTAGGGTAATAAGTCAGAAATTCCCCTTATTTTGGGGGAAAAAAACAGAAATTCCATTAGTTTTGGGGGAAAAAGACGGAAATTCCACTTATTTAGAGGCAAAAAGGCAGAAATTCCCCTTATTTTGGAGCAAAAATAAATTTCCCTTTTTTTATGGCAAAAATTATGCATTCCCCTTAATTTTGGGCAAAACGGCAGAAATTCCTCGTATTTTGGAGCAAAATTGCAGAAATTCCCCTAATTGTGGGGAAAAAATGCAGAAATTCCCTATATGTTGGGGCAAAAAGACAGAAATTCTCCTTATTTTGGGGCAAAACTCAGAAATTCCACTTATTTTGGGGCAATATTGCAAAAAATTCCCTTATTTTGGGGCAAAATTGCTGAAATTTCACTTATTTTGGGGCAAAATTTCAGAAATTCCATTTATTTCAGGGAAAAAAGGCAGAAATTTTTCTTATTTTGTGACAAAAAGATAGAAATTTCTAATATTTTGTGGCAAAAATGCAGAAATTCCCCTTATTTTGAGGTAAAAAGGCTGAAGTTCCCCTTATATGGGGGCAAAAAGGCCGAAATTTCCCTTAATTTGGGGCAAAATTGCAGAAATTTCACTTATTTCAGAGAAAAAAGCAAAAATTTTTCTTATTTTGGGGAAAAAAGGCAGAAATTCCCATTATTTTGGGGCAAAAATGCAGAAATTCACCTTATTTTGGGGGAAGATTGCAGAAATTTGACATATTTCACGGCAAAAAGTGAGAAATTTCCCTTATTTTGGGGCAAAATTGCAGAAATTTCACTTATTTCAGGGTAATAAATCAGAAATTTTCTTTATTTTGGAGCAAAAAAGACAGAAAATCCCTTTGTTTTGGGGGAAAAGGACAGACATTCCACTTATTTAGAGGAAAAAAGGCAGAAATTCCCATTATTTTGGGGCAAAAATCAAAAATTCCTCTTATTTTGCGGCAAAATTCCAGAAATTTCCTTTATTTTGGGGCAAAATTGCAGGAATTTACCTTATTTTGGGGCAAAATTTCAGAAATTTCCCTTATTTGGTGCAAAATTGCAGAAATTTCACTTATTTTTAGGTAAAAAGGCTGAAATTTCCTTTATTTTGGGGCAAAAATGGAGAAATTTCCCTTATTTTGGGCCAAAAATGCAGAATTTCTTAATATTTGGTGGCAAAAATGCAGAAATTCTCCTTCTTTTGAGGTAAAAAGGCTGAAATTCCCCTTATATGGGGGCAAAAAAACAGAAATTTCCCCTATTTTGTGGCAAAAAGACAGAAATTCCTCTTATTTTGTGGCAAAAAGGCAGAAATTTTTTTTATTTTGGGGCAAAATTGCAGAAATTTCACTTATTTCAGGGCATAATTCAAAAATTCCTCTTATTTTGGGGCAAAATACAGAAATTCCGTTTATTTTTGGGTAATAACGCAGAAATTTCACTTCTTTTGAGGTAAAAAGGCAGAAATTCCTCTTATTTTGGGGCAAAAATGAAGAAATTTCCCTTTTTTGTGGCAAAAGATATACATTCCCCTTACTTTCGGGATAATAAGCAGAAATTCCCCGTATTTTGAAGCAAAATTGCAGTAATTCTCATAATTTTCGGGCAAAAAGGCAGAAATTCTTCCTATTTTGGGGCAAAAAGACAGAAAATCTCCTTTTTTCGGGAGCAAACAGTCAGAAATTCCCCTTATTTTGGGGCAAAATTGCAGAAATTTCTTTTACATTGAGGCAAAATTGCAGAAATTTCCTTTACATTGGGGCAAAATACAGAAATTTAACTTATTTCAGAGAAAAAAAGCAAAAATTTTTCGTATTTTGGGACAAAACGGCAAAAATTCCTATTATTTTGGGGCAAAAAGGGCAGAAATTCACCTTATTTTGGGGTAAAATTGCAGAAATTTCACATATTTCAGGGCAAAAAGGCAGAAATTTTCCTTATTTTGGGGCAAAATTACAGAAAATTCACTTATTTTAGGGTAATAAGTCAGAAATTCCCCTTATTTTGGGGGAAAAAAACAGAAATTCCATTAGTTTTGGGGGAAAAAGACGGAAATTCCACTTATTTAGAGGCAAAAAGGCAGAAATTCCCCTTATTTTGGAGCAAAAATAAATTTCCCTTTTTTTATGGCAAAAATTATGCATTCCCCTTAATTTTGGGCAAAACGGCAGAAATTCCTCGTATTTTGGAGCAAAATTGCAGAAATTCCCCTAATTGTGGGGAAAAAATGCAGAAATTCCCTATATGTTGGGGCAAAAAGACAGAAATTCTCCTTATTTTGGGGCAAAACTCAGAAATTCCACTTATTTTGGGGCAATATTGCAAAAAATTCCCTTATTTTGGGGCAAAATTGCTGAAATTTCACTTATTTTGGGGCAAAATTTCAGAAATTCCATTTATTTCAGGGAAAAAAGGCAGAAATTTTTCTTATTTTGTGACAAAAAGATAGAAATTTCTAATATTTTGTGGCAAAAATGCAGAAATTCCCCTTATTTTGAGGTAAAAAGGCTGAAGTTCCCCTTATATGGGGGCAAAAAGGCCGAAATTTCCCTTAATTTGGGGCAAAATTGCAGAAATTTCACTTATTTCAGAGAAAAAAGCAAAAATTTTTCTTATTTTGGGGAAAAAAGGCAGAAATTCCCATTATTTTGGGGCAAAAATGCAGAAATTCACCTTATTTTGGGGGAAGATTGCAGAAATTTGACATATTTCACGGCAAAAAGTGAGAAATTTCCCTTATTTTGGGGCAAAATTGCAGAAATTTCACTTATTTCAGGGTAATAAATCAGAAATTTTCTTTATTTTGGAGCAAAAAAGACAGAAAATCCCTTTGTTTTGGGGGAAAAGGACAGACATTCCACTTATTTAGAGGAAAAAAGGCAGAAATTCCCATTATTTTGGGGCAAAAATCAAAAATTCCCCTTATTTTGCGGCAAAATTCCAGAAATTTCCTTTATTTTGGGGCAAAATTGCAGGAATTTACCTTATTTTGGGGCAAAATTTCAGAAATTTCCCTTATTTGGTGCAAAATTGCAGAAATTTCACTTATTTTTAGGTAAAAAGGCTGAAATTTCCTTTATTTTGGGGCAAAAATGGAGAAATTTCCCTTATTTTGGGCCAAAAATGCAGAATTTCTTAATATTTGGTGGCAAAAATGCAGAAATTCTCCTTCTTTTGAGGTAAAAAGGCTGAAATTCCCCTTATATGGGGGCAAAAAAACAGAAATTTCCCCTATTTTGTGGCAAAAAGACAGAAATTCCTCTTATTTTGTGGCAAAAAGGCAGAAATTTTTTTTTATTTTGGGGCAAAATTGCAGAAATTTCACTTATTTCAGGGCATAATTCAAAAATTCCTCTTATTTTGGGGCAAAATACAGAAATTCCGTTTATTTTTGGGTAATAACGCAGAAATTTCACTTCTTTTGAGGTAAAAAGGCAGAAATTCCTCTTATTTTGGGGCAAAAATGAAGAAATTTCCCTTTTTTGTGGCAAAAGATATACATTCCCCTTACTTTCGGGATAATAAGCAGAAATTCCCCGTATTTTGAAGCAAAATTGCAGTAATTCTCATAATTTTCGGGCAAAAAGGCAGAAATTCTTCCTATTTTGGGGCAAAAAGACAGAAAATCTCCTTTTTTCGGGAGCAAACAGTCAGAAATTCCCCTTATTTTGGGGCAAAATTGCAGAAATTTCTTTTACATTGGGGCAAAATTGCAGAAATTTCCTTTACATTGGGGCAAAATACAGAAATTTAACTTATTTCAGAGAAAAAAAGCAAAAATTTTTCGTATTTTGGGACAAAACGGCAAAAATTCCCATTATTTTGGGGCAAAAAGGGCAGAAATTCACCTTATTTTGGGGTAAAATTGCAGAAATTTCACATATTTCAGGGCAAAAAGGCAGAAATTTTCCTTATTTTGGGGCAAAATTACAGAAAATTCACTTATTTTAGGGTAATAAGTCAGAAATTCCCCTTATTTTGGGGGAAAAAACAGAAATTCCATTAGTTTTGGGGGAAAAAGACGGAAATTCCACTTATTTAGAGGCAAAAAGGCAGAAATTCCCCTTATTTTGGAGCAAAAATAAATTTCCCTTTTTTTATGGCAAAAATTATGCATTCCCCTTAATTTTGGGCAAAACGGCAGAAATTCCTCGTATTTTGGAGCAAAATTGCAGAAATTCCCCTAATTGTGGGGAAAAAATGCAGAAATTCCCTATATGTTGGGGCAAAAAGACAGAAATTCTCCTTATAAAGGGGCAAAACTCAGAAATTCCACTTATTTTGGGGCAAAATTCCAGAAATTTCCCTTATTTTGGGGCAAAATTGCAGAAATTTCACTTATTTTGAGGCGAAATTGCAGAAATTTCACTTATTTCAGGAAAAAAAGGCAGAAATTTTTCTTTATTTTGGGGCAAAAAGGCAGAAATTTCTAATATTTTGTGGCAAAAATGCAGAAATTCTTCTTATTTTGAGGTAAAAATGCTGAAATTCTCCTTATTTGGGGGCAAAAATGCAGAAAATTCTTTTATTTGGGGGCAAAATTGCAGAAATTTCACTTATTTTGGAGCAAAAAATACAGAAATTCCCTTTGTTTTGGGGGAATAAGACAGAAATTCCACTTATTTAGAGGCAAATAGTCAGAAATTCCCTTTATTTTGGAGCAAAAATGAAGAAATTTCCCTTTTTATGGCAAAAAGGTATGCATTCCCTTTATTTTCGGGCAAAAAGGCAGAAATTCTCCGTATTTTGGAGCAAAATTGCAGAAATCCCCTAATTTTGGGGCGAAAGGCAGAAATTCCCTTTATTTTGGGGCAAAAATCAGAAATTCGCCTTATTTTAAGTCAAAATTCCAGAAATTTCCTTTATTTTGGGGCAAAATTGCAGGAATTTACCTTATTTTGGGGCAAAATTGCAGAAATTTCACTTATTTGAGGCAAAATTGCAGAAATTTCACTTATTTTCAGGTAAAAAGGCTGAAATTTCCTTTATTTTAGGGGAAAAAGGAGAAATTCTCTTTATTTTGGGGCAAAATTGCAGAAATTTCCCTTACTATGGGGAAAAATTGCAGAAATTTTCCTTATTTTAGGGCAAAATTGCAAAAATTTCACTTATTTCAGAGAAAAAATACAAAAATTTTTCTTATTTTGGGGCAAAAAGGAAGAAATTCCCATTATTTTGGGGCAAAAAGGCAGAAATTCACCTTATTTTGGGGTAAAATTGCAGAAATTTCAAATATTTCAGAACAAAAAGGCAGAAATTTCTTTTATTTTGGGCCAAAATTGCAGAATTTCACGTATTTCAGGGTAAAAGGTCAGAAATTCTTCTTATTTTGGGGCAAAAAATACAGAAATTCCCTTTGTTTTGGGGGAAAAAGACAGAAATTCCACTTATTTAGAGGCAAAAAAGCAGAAATTCTTCTTATTTTGGAGCAAAAATGAAGAAATTTTCCTCTTTTATGGCAAAAAGTTATGCATTCCTCTTATTTCCGGGCAAAAAGGCAGAAGTTCCCCGTATTTTGTAGCAAAATTGCAGAAATACCCCTAATTGTGAAGCAAAAAGGCAGAAATTCCCTAAATGTTGGGGCAAAAAGACAGAAATTCTCCTTATTTTGGTGCAAAACTCAGAAATTTCCCTTATTTTTGGGCAAAATTGCAGAAATTTCCCATATTTTGGGGCAAAATTGCAGAAATTTCACTTATTTCAGGGAAAAAAGGCAGAAATTTCCCTTATTTTGGGGCAAAAATGCAGAATTTCTTAATATTTGGTGGCAAAAATGCAGAAATTCTCTTTCTTTTGAGGTAAAAAGGCTGAAATTCCCTTTATATGGGGGCAAAAAAACAGAAATTTCCCTTATTTGGGGGCAAAAAGACAGAAATTCCCCTTATTTTTTGGCAATAAGGCAGAAATTTCTTTTATTTGGGGGCAAAATTGCAGAAATTTCACTTATTTCAGGGCATACTTCAAAAATTCCTTTTATTTTGGGGCAAAATTCAGAAATTCCGTTTATTTTTGGGTAAAAAGTCAGAAATTTCACTTATTTTGAGGTAAAAAGGCAGAAATTCCTTTTATTTTGGGGCAAAAATGAAGAAATTTCCCTTTTTTGTGGCAAAAGATATACATTCCCCTTACTTTCTGGATAATAAGCAGAAATTCCCTGTATTTTGAAGCAAAATTGCAGTAATTCTCATAATTTTCGGGCAAAAAGGCAGAAATTCTCCTTATTTTGGGGTAAAAAGTCAGAAAATCTCCTTTTTTCGGGAGCAAACAGTCAGAAATTCCTTTTATTTTGTGGCAAAAAGGCAGAAATTTCTTTTATTTTGAGGCAAAATTGCAGAAATTTCACTTATTTCAGGGCATAATTCAAAAATTCCTTTTATTTTGGGGCAAAAGGACAGAAATTTTGTTTATTTTTGGGTAAAAATGCAGAAATTTCACTTATATTGAGGTAAAAAGGCAGAAATTCCTCTTATTTTGGGGCAAAAATGAAGAAATTTCCCTTTTTTTGTGGCAAAAGGTATACATTCCCCTTACTTTCAGAATAAAAAGCAGAAATTCCCCGTATTTTGAAGCAAAATTGCAGAAATTCTCATAATTTTCGGGCAAAAAGCAGAAATTCTACTTATTTTGGGTCAAAAAGGCAGAAAATCTCCTTTTTTCGGGAGCAAAAGGTCAGAAATTCCCCATATTTTGGGGCAAAATTGCAGAAATTTCCTTTACATTGGGGCAAAATTGCAGAAATTTCCTTTACATTGGGGCAAAATTGCAGAAATTTCACTTATTTCAGAGAAAAAAAGCAAAAATTTTTCATATTTTGGGACAAAACGGCAAAAATTCCCATTATTTTGGGGCAAAAAGGGCAGAAATTCACCTTATTTTGGGGTAAAATTGCAGAAATTTCACATATTTCAGGGCAAAAAGGCAGAAATTTTCCTTATTTTGGGGCAAAATTACAGAAAATTCACTTATTTTAGGGTAATAAGTCAGAAATTCCCCTTATTTTGGGGGAAAAAAACAGAAATTCCATTAGTTTTGGGGGAAAAAGACGGAAATTCCACTTATTTAGAGGCAAAAAGGCAGAAATTCCCCTTATTTTGGAGCAAAAATAAATTTCCCTTTTTTTATGGCAAAAATTATGCATTCCCCTTAATTTTGGGCAAAACGGCAGAAATTCCTCGTATTTTGGAGCAAAATTGCAGAAATTCCCCTAATTGTGGGGAAAAAATGCAGAAATTCCCTATATGTTGGGGCAAAAAGACAGAAATTCTCCTTATTTTGGGGCAAAACTCAGAAATTCCACTTATTTTGGGGCAATATTGCAAAAAATTCCCTTATTTTGGGGCAAAATTGCTGAAATTTCACTTATTTTGGGGCAAAATTTCAGAAATTCCATTTATTTCAGGGAAAAAAGGCAGAAATTTTTCTTATTTTGTGACAAAAAGATAGAAATTTCTAATATTTTGTGGCAAAAATGCAGAAATTCCCCTTATTTTGAGGTAAAAAGGCTGAAGTTCCCCTTATATGGGGGCAAAAAGGCCGAAATTTCCCTTAATTTGGGGCAAAATTGCAGAAATTTCACTTATTTCAGAGAAAAAAGCAAAAATTTTTCTTATTTTGGGGAAAAAAGGCAGAAATTCCCATTATTTTGGGGCAAAAATGCAGAAATTCACCTTATTTTGGGGGAAGATTGCAGAAATTTGACATATTTCACGGCAAAAAGTGAGAAATTTCCCTTATTTTGGGGCAAAATTGCAGAAATTTCACTTATTTCAGGGTAATAAATCAGAAATTTTCTTTATTTTGGAGCAAAAAAGACAGAAAATCCCTTTGTTTTGGGGGAAAAGGACAGACATTCCACTTATTTAGAGGAAAAAAGGCAGAAATTCCCATTATTTTGGGGCAAAAATCAAAAATTCCCCTTATTTTGCGGCAAAATTCCAGAAATTTCCTTTATTTTGGGGCAAAATTGCAGGAATTTACCTTATTTTGGGGCAAAATTTCAGAAATTTCCCTTATTTGGTGCAAAATTGCAGAAATTTCACTTATTTTTAGGTAAAAAGGCTGAAATTTCCTTTATTTTGGGGCAAAAATGGAGAAATTTCCCTTATTTTGGGCCAAAAATGCAGAATTTCTTAATATTTGGTGGCAAAAATGCAGAAATTCTCCTTCTTTTGAGGTAAAAAGGCTGAAATTCCCCTTATATGGGGGCAAAAAAACAGAAATTTCCCCTATTTTGTGGCAAAAAGACAGAAATTCCTCTTATTTTGTGGCAAAAAGGCAGAAATTTTTTTTATTTTGGGGCAAAATTGCAGAAATTTCACTTATTTCAGGGCATAATTCAAAAATTCCTCTTATTTTGAGGCAAAATACAGAAATTCCGTTTATTTTTGGGTAATAACGCAGAAATTTCACTTCTTTTGAGGTAAAAAGGCAGAAATTCCTCTTATTTTGGGGCAAAAATGAAGAAATTTCCCTTTTTTGTGGCAAAAGATATACATTCCCCTTACTTTCGGGATAATAAGCAGAAATTCCCCGTATTTTGAAGCAAAATTGCAGTAATTCTCATAATTTTCGGGCAAAAAGGCAGAAATTCTTCCTATTTTGGGGCAAAAAGACAGAAAATCTCCTTTTTTCGGGAGCAAACAGTCAGAAATTCCCCTTATTTTGGGGCAAAATTGCAGAAATTTCTTTTACATTGGGGCAAAATTGCAGAAATTTCCTTTACATTGGGGCAAAATACAGAAATTTAACTTATTTCAGAGAAAAAAAGCAAAAATTTTTCGTATTTTGGGACAAAACGGCAAAAATTCCCATTATTTTGGGGCAAAAAGGGCAGAAATTCACCTTATTTTGGGGTAAAATTGCAGAAATTTCACATATTTCAGGGCAAAAAGGCAGAAATTTTCCTTATTTTTGGGCAAAATTACAGAAAATTCACTTATTTTAGGGTAATAAGTCAGAAATTCCCCTTATTTTGGGGGAAAAAAACAGAAATTCCATTAGTTTTGGGGGAAAAAGACAGAAATTCCACTTATTTAGAGGCAAAAAGGCAGAAATTCCCCTTATTTTGGAGCAAAAATAAATTTCCCTTTTTTTATGGCAAAAATTATGCATTCCCCTTAATTTTGGGCAAAACGGCAGAAATTCCTCGTATTTTGGAGCAAAATTGCAGAAATTCCCCTAATTGTGGGGAAAAAATGCAGAAATTCCCTATATGTTGGGGCAAAAAGACAGAAATTCTCCTTATTTTGGGGCAAAACTCAGAAATTCCACTTATTTTGGGGCAATATTGCAAAAAATTCCCTTATTTTGGGGCAAAATTGCTGAAATTTCACTTATTTTGGGGCAAAATTTCAGAAATTCCATTTATTTCAGGGAAAAAAGGCAGAAATTTTTCTTATTTTGTGACAAAAAGATAGAAATTTCTAATATTTTGTGGCAAAAATGCAGAAATTCCCCTTATTTTGAGGTAAAAAGGCTGAAGTTCCCCTTATATGGGGGCAAAAAGGCCGAAATTTCCCTTAATTTGGGGCAAAATTGCAGAAATTTCACTTATTTCAGAGAAAAAAGCAAAAATTTTTCTTATTTTGGGGAAAAAAGGCAGAAATTCCCATTATTTTGGGGCAAAAATGCAGAAATTCACCTTATTTTGGGGGAAGATTGCAGAAATTTGACATATTTCACGGCAAAAAGTGAGAAATTTCCCTTATTTTGGGGCAAAATTGCAGAAATTTCACTTATTTCAGGGTAATAAATCAGAAATTTTCTTTATTTTGGAGCAAAAAAGACAGAAAATCCCTTTGTTTTGGGGGAAAAAGACAGACATTCTACTTATTTAGAGGCAAAAAGGCAGAAATTCCCCTTATTTTGGAGCAAAGATGAAGAAATTTTCTTTTTTTATGGAAAAAAAGTTATGTATATCCCGTATTTTTGGGAAAAATGGCAGAAATTCCCCGTATTTTGGAGCAAAATTGCAGAAATTCCCCTAATTGTGGGGCAAAAAGGCAGAAATTCACTATATGTTGGGGCAAAAAGACAGAAATTCTCCTTATTTTAAGGCAAAACTCAGAAATTCCACTTATTTTGGGGCAAAATTCCAGAAATTTCCCTTATTTTGGTGCAAAATTGCAGAAATTTCATTTATTTTGGGGCGAAATTGCAGAAATTTCACTTTTTTCAGGGAAAAAAGTGAGAAATTTTTCTTACTTTGGGGCAAAAAGGCAGAAATTCCTCATATTTTGTGGCAAAAATGCAGAAATTCCCCTTATTTTGAGGTAAAAAGGCTGAAATTTCCTTTATTTGGGGGCAAAAAGGCAGAAATTTCCATTATTTTGGGGCAAAATTGCAGAAATTTCACTTATTTCAGGGTAATAAGTCAGAAATTTTTCTTATTTTGGGGCAAAAAAGACAGAAAATTCTTTTGTTTTAGGAGAAAAATACAGAAATTCCACTTATTTAGAGGCAAAAAAGCAAAAATTCCCCTTATATTGGAGCAAAAATGAAGTAATTTCCCTTTTTATGGCAAGAAGGTATGCATTCCCATTATTTTTGGGCAAAAAGGCAGAAATTCCCCGTATTTTGGAGCAAAATTGCAGAAATTCCCCTAATTTGGGGGCAAAACGCAGAAATTCCCTTTATTTTGGGGCAAAAATCAGAAATTCCCCTTCTTTTGAGGCAAAATTCAAGAAATTTCCTTTATTTTGGTGCAAAATTGCAGGAATTTACCTTATTTTGGGGCAAAATTCCAGAAATTTCCCTTATTTGGGGCAAAATTGCAGAAATTTCACTTATTTTTAGGTAAAAGGGCTGAAATTTCTTTATTTTGGGGCAAAAAAGGAGAAATTCCTTTTATTTTGGGGCAAAATTTCAGAAATTTCCTTTATTATGGGGAATAATTGCAGAAATTTCCCTTAATTTAGGGCAAAATTGCAGAAATTTCACTTATTTCAGAGAAAAAAAAGAAAAATTTTTCTTATTTTGGAGCAAAAAGGCAGAAATTCCCATTATTTTGGGGCAAAAGTCAGAAATTCACCTTATTGTGGGGTAAAATTGCAGAAATTTCACATATTTCAGGGCAAAAAGGCAGAAATTTCCCTTATTTTGGGGCCAAATTGCAGAAATTTCACTTATTTCAGGGAAAAAGTCAGAAATTTTCCTTATTTTGGGAGAAAAAGGCAGAAATTCCTAATATTTTGTGGCAAAAATGCAGAAATTCCCCTTATTTTGAGATAAAAAGGCTGAAATTCCCCTTATTTGGGGGCAAAAACGCAAAAATTTCCCTTATTTTGGGGCAAAATTTCAGAAATTTCACTTATTTCAGGGTAATAAGTCAGAAATTTTCCTTATTTTGGGGCAAAAAAAAAACAGAAAATCCCTTAGTTTTGGGGTAAAAAGAAAGAAATTCCACTTATTAAGAGGCAAAAAAGCAGAAATTCCCCTTATTTTGGAGCAAAAATGAGGAAATTTCCCTCTTTTATGGCAAAATGTTATCCATTCCTCTTATTTTCATTCAAAAAGGCCGAAATTCCCCGTATTTTCGAGAAAAATTGCAGAAATTATCCTAATTGTGGGGCAAAAATGCAGAAATTCCCTATATGTTGGGGCAAAAAACAGAAATTCCCCTTATTTTGGGGCAAATCTCAGAAATTCCACTTATTTTGGGGCAAAATTCCATTATTTCTCTTTTTTTGGGGCAAAATTGCAGATATTTCACTTATTTTGTGGCAAAATTGCAGAAATTTTAGTTATTTCAGGGAAAAAAGGCAAAAAATTTCTTTTTGAAGCAAAAATACAGAAATTCTTAATATTTTGTGGCAAAAATGCAGAAATTCCCCTTAATTTGAAGTAAAAAGGCTGAAATTCCCCTATTTGGAGCAAAAAGGCAGAAAAATCCCTTATTTTGGGGCAAGAAGGCAGAAATTCCCCTAATTTTGTGGCAAAAGGCAGAAATTTCTTTTATTTTGGGGCAAAATTGCAGAAATTTCACTTATTTCAGAGCATAATTCAAAAATTCCTTTTATTTTGGGGCAAAAAGACAGAAATTCCGTTTATTTTTGTGTAAAAAGGCAGAAATTTCACTTATTTTGAGGTAGAAAGGCAGAAATTCCTCTTATTTTCTGGCAAAAATGAAATAATTTACTTTTTTTGTGGCAAAAGGTATACATTCCCCTTACTTTCGGGATTAAAAGCAGAAATTCCCCATATTTTGAAGCAAAATTGCAGAAATTCTCATAATTTTCGGTCAAAAAGGCAGAAATTCTCCTTATTTTGGGGCAAAAATACAGAAAATCTCCTTTTTTCAGGAGCAAACAGTCAGAAATTCCCCTTATTTTGGGCAAAGTTGCAGAAATTTCCTTTACATTGAGGCAAAATTGCAGAAATTTCCCTTATTTTGGGGCAAAATTCCAGAAATTTTAATTATTTCAGGGTAATAAGTCAAAAATTCCCCTTATTTTGGGGCAAAAAAGACAGAAATTCTATTTGTTTTGGGGGAAAAAGACAGAAATTCCACTTATTTAAAGGCAAAAATGCAGAAATTCCCCTTATTTTGGAGCAAAAATGAAGTAATTTCCCTTTTTATGGCAAAAAGGTATGCATTCCCATTATTTTCGGGCAAATTGGCAGAAATTCCCCGTATTTTGGAGCAAAATTGCAGAAATTTCCCTAATTTGGGGGCAAAACGCAGAAATTCCCTTTATTTTGGGGCAAAAATCAGAAATTCCCCTTATTTTGAGGCAAAATTCAAGAAATTTCCTTTATTTTGGGGCAAAATTGCAGGAATTTACTTTATTTTGGGGCAAAATTGCAGAAATTTCCCTTATTTGGGGCAAGATTGCAGAAATTTCACCTATTTTCAGGTAAAAAGGCTGAAATTTCCTTTATTTTGGGGCAAAAAAGGAGAAATTCCCCTTATTTTGGGGCAAAATTGCAGAAATTTCTTTTATTATGGGGAAAAATTGCAGAAATTTCCCTTATTTTAGGGCAAAATTGTAGAAATTTCACTTACTTCAGAGAAAAAAGGCAAAAATTTTTCTTATTTTGGGGCAAAAAGGCAGAAATTCCCTTTATTTTGGGGCAAAAATGCAGAAATTCACCTTATTTTGGAGTAAAATTGAAGAAATTTCACATATTTCATGGCAAAAAGGCAGAAATTTCTTTTATTTTGAAGCAAAATTGCAGAAATTTCATTTATTTCAGGGCAAAAATTCAGAAAATTTCCCTTATTTTGGGGCAAAAAGCAGAAATTTCTTTTATTATAGTACAAAATTGAAGAAATTTTCCTTATTTTGGAACAAAAAGGCAGAAATTCCCCATATTTTGGGGCAAAAGTCAGAAATTCTTCTTATTTTGAGGTAAAATGCAGAAATTCTTCTTATTTAGAGGTAAAATGCAGAAATTCCCTTTATTTTGGGGCTAAAAGGCAGAAATTCCTCGTATTTTGAAGCAAAATTGCAGAAATTCTCATAATTTTTGGGCAAAAAGGCAGAAATTCTTTTTATTTTGGAGCAAAAAGACAGAAAATCTCCTTTTTTTGGGAGCAAAAAGTCATAAATTCCCCTTATTTTGGGGCAAAATTGCAGAAATTTCACTTATTTTGGGGCAAAATTGCAAAAATTTTCCTTATTATGGGGAATAATTGCAGAAATTTTCATTATTTTAGGGCAAAATTGCAAAAATTTCACTTATTTCAGAGAAAAAAAACAAAAATTTTTCTTATTTTTGGGCAAAAAAAAAGAAATTCCCATTATTTTGGGGCAAAAAGGCAGAAATACACCTTATTTTGGGGTAAAATTGCAGAAATTTCACATATTTCAGAACAAAAAGGCAGAAATTTCTTTTATTTTGGGCCAAAATTTCAGAATTACACGTACTTCAGGGTAATAAGTCAGAAATTCTTCTTATTTTGGGGCAAAAAAGACAGAAATTCCCTTTGTTTTGGGGGAAAAAGACAGAAATTCCACTTATTTAGAGGCAAAAAAGCAGAAATTCTTCTTATTTTGGAGCAAAAATGAAGAAATTTTCCTCTTTTATGGCAAAAAGTTATGCATTCCTCTTATTTACGGGCAAAAAGACAGAAGTTCCCCGTATTTTGTAGCAAAATTGCAGAAATTCCCCTAATTGTGAAGCAAAAAGGCAGAAATTCCCTATATGTTGGGGCAAAAAGACAGAAATTCTCCTTATTTTGGTGCAAAACTCAGAATTTTCTCTTATTTTGGGGCAAAATTCCAGAAATTTCCCTTATTTTGGGGCAAAATTGCAGAAATTTCCCATATTTTGGGGCAAAATTGCAGAAATTTCACTTATTTCAGGGAAAAAAGGCAGAAATTTCCCTTATTTTGGGGCAAAAATGCAGAATTTCTTAATATTTGGTGGCAAAAATGCAGAAATTCTCTTTCTTTTGAGGTAAAAAGGCTGAAATTCCCTTTATATGGGGACAAAAAAACAAAATTTCCTTTATTTTGGGGCAAAAAGAGAGAAATTCCCCTTAGTTTTTGGCAAAAAGGCAGAAATTTCTTTTATTTTGGGGCAAAATTGCAGAAATTTCACTTATTTCATAACATAATACAAAAATTCCTTTTATTTTGGGGCAAAATACAGAAATTCCGTTTATTTTTGGGTAAAAAGGCAGAAATTTCACTTATTTTGAGGTAAAAAGGCAGAAATTCCTTTTACTTTGGGGCAAAAATGAAGAAATTTCCCTTTTTTGTGGCAAAAGATATACATTCTTCTTACTTTCTGGATAATAAGCAGAAATTCCCTGTATTTTGAAGCAAAATTGCAGTAATTCTCATAATTTTCAGGAAAAAAGGCAGAAATTCTCCTTATTTTGGGGTAAAAAGACAGAAAATCTCCTTTTCTCGGGAGCAAACAGTAAGAAATTCCTCTTATTTTGTGGCAAAAAGGCAGAAATTTCTTTTATTTTGAGGCAAAATTGCAAAAAATTCTCTTATTTCAGGGCATAATTCAAAAATTCCTTTTATTTTGGGGCAAAAGGACAGAAATTTTGTTTATTTTTGGGTAAAAAGGCAGAAATTTCACTTATATTGAGGTAAAAAGGCAGAAATTTCTCTTATTTTGGGGTAAAAATGAAGAAATTTCCCTATTTTGTGGCAAAAGGTATACATTCCTTTTACTTTAAGGATAAAAAGCAGAAATTCCCCGTATTTTAAAGCAAAATTGCAGAAATTCTCATAATTTTCGGGCAAAAAGCAGAAATTCTACTTATTTTGGGTTAAAAAGGCAGAAAATCTCCTGTTTTCGGGAGCAAAAGGTCAGAAATTCCCCATATTTTTGGGCAAAATTGCAGAAATTTCCTTTACATTGGGGCAAAATTGCAGAAATTTCCTTTACATTGGGGCAAAATTGCAGAAATTTCACTTATTTCAGAGAAAAAAAGCAAAAATTTTTCCTATTTGGGGGCAAAACAGCAGAAATTCCCATTATTTTGGGGCAAAAAAGGCAGAAATTCACCTTATTTTGGGGTAAAATTGCAGAAATTTCACATATTTCAGGGCAAAAAGGCAGAAATTTCCCTTATTTTGGGGCAAAATTACAGAAAATTCACTTATTTTAGGGTAATAAGTCAGAAATTCCCCTTATTTTGGGGGAAAAAACAGAAATTCCCTTTGTTTTGGGAGAAAAAGACAGAAATTCCACTTATTTAGAGGCAAAAGCAGAAATTCCCCTTATTTTGGAGCAAAAATAAAGAAATTTCCCTTTTTTTATGGCAAAAATTATGCATTCCCCTTAATTTCGGGCAAAACGGCAGAAATTCCCTGTATTTTGGAGCAAAATTGCAGAAATTCCCCTAATTGTGGGGAAAAAATGCAGAAATTCCCTATATGTTGGGGCAAAAAGACAAAAATTCTCCTTATTTTGGGGCAAAACTCAGAAATTCCACTTATTTTGGGGCAAAATTGCAAAAAATTCCCTTATTTTGGGGCAAAATTGCTGAAATTTCACTTATTTTGGGGCAAAATTGCAGAAATTTCATTTATTTCAGGGAAAAAAGGCAGAAATTTTCCTTATTTTGTGACAAAAATATAAAAATTTCTAATATTTTGTGGCAAAAATGCAGAAATTCCCCTTATTTTGAGGTAAAAAGGCTGATGTTCCCCTTATATGGGGGCAAAAAGGCCGAAATTTCCCTTAATTTGGGGCAAAATTGCAGAAATTTCACTTATTTCAGAGAAAAAAAAGCAAAAATTTTTCTTATTTTGGGGCAAAAAGGCAGAAATTCCCATTATTTTGGGGCAAAAATGCAGAAATTCACCTTATTTTGGGGTAAGATTGCAGAAATTTCACATATTTCAGGGCAAAAAGGGAGAAATTTCTCTTATTTTGGGGTAAAATTGCAGAAATTTCACTTATTTCAGGGTAATAAATCAGAAATTTTCTTTATTTTGGAGCAAAAAAGACAGAAAATCCCTTTGTTTTGGGGGGAAAGACAGACATTCCAATTATTTAGAGGCAAAAATGCAGAAATTCCCCTTATTTTGGAGCAAAAATGAAGAAATTTCTTTTTTTTAAGGCAAAAAATTATGCATTTTTCTTATTTTCGGGAAAAGGCAGAAATTCCCCGTATTTTGGAGCAAAATTGCAGAAATTCCCCTAATTGTGGGGAAAAAATGCAGAAATTCCCTATATGTTGTGGCAAAAAGACAGAAATTCTCCTTATTTTGGGGCAAAACTCAGAAATTCCACGTATTTTGGGGCAAAATTCCAGAAATTTCCCTTATTTTGGGGCAAAATTGCAGAAATTTCACTTATTTTGGTGCGAAATTGCAGAAATTTCACTTATTTCAGGGAAAAAAAGCAGAAATTTTTCCTTCTTTTGGTGCAAAAAATTCAGAAATTTCTAATATTTTGTGGCAAAAATGCAGAAATTCCCCTTATTTTGAGGTAAAAAGGCTGAAATTCTCCTTATTTGAGGGCAAAAATGCAGAAAATTCTTTTATTTGGGGGCAAAATTGCAGAAATTTCACTTATTTCAGGGTAATGAGTCAGAAATTCCCCTTATTTTGGAGCAAAAAATACAGAAATTCCATTTGTTTTGGGGGAATAAGACAGAAATTCCACTTATTTAGAGGCAAAAAGGCAGAAATTCCCCTTATTTTGGAGCAAAAATGAAGAAATTTCCCTTTTTATGGCAAAAAAGGTATGCATTCCCATTATTTTCGTGCAAAAAGGCATAAATTCCCCATATTTTGGGGCAAAATTGCAGAAATTCCACTTATTTCATGGAAAAAGGCAGAAATTTCTTTTATTTTGGGGCAAAAATGCAGAAATTCTTAATATTTAATGGCAAAAATGCAGAAATTCTCTTTCTTTTGAGGTAAAAAGGCTGAAATTCCCCTTATATGGGGGCAAAAAAACAGAAATTTCCCCTATTTTGGGGCAAAAAGACAGAAATTCCCCTTATTTTGTGGCAAAAAGGCAGAAATTTCTTTTATTTTGTGGCAAAATTGCAGAAATTTCACTGATTTCAGGGCATAATTCAAAAATTCCTTTTATTTTGGGGCAAAATACAGAAATTCCGTTTATTTTTGGGTAAAACGGCAGAAATTTCACTTATTTTGAGGTAAAAAGGCAGAAATTCCTTTTATTTTGGGGCAAAAATGAAGAAATTTCCCTTTTTTGTGGCAAAAGATATACATTCCCCTTACTATCTGGATAATAAGCAGAAATTCCCTGTATTTTGAAGCAAAATTGCAGTAATTCTCATAATTTTCGGGCAAAAAGGCAGAAATTCTCCTTATTTTGGGGTAAAAAGACAGAAAATCTCCTTTTCTCGGGAGCAAACAGTAAGAAATTCCTTTTATTTTGTGGCAAAAAGGCAAAAATTTCTTTTATTTTGAGGCAAAATTGCAGAAATTTCACTTATTTCAGGGAATAATTCAAAAATTCCTTTTATTTTGGGGCAAAAGGACAGAAATTTTGTTTATTTTTGGGTAAAAAGGCAGAAATTTCACTTATATTGAGGTAAAAAGGCAGAAATTCCTCTTATTTTGGGGCAAAAATGAAGAAATTTCCCTTTTTTTGTGGCAAAAGGTATACATTCCCCTTACTTTCAGGATAAAAAGCAGAAATACCCCGTATTTTGAAGCAAAATTGCAGAAATTCTCATAATTTTCGGGCAAAAAACAGAAATTCTACTTATTTTGGGTCAAAAAGGCAGAAAATCTCCTTTTTTCGGGAGCAAAAGGTCAGAAATTCCCCTTATTTTGGGGCAAAATTGCTGAAATTTCCTTTACATTGGGGCAAAATTGCAGAAATTTCCTTTACATTGGGGCAAAATTGCAGAAATTTCTCTTATTTCAGAGAAAAAAAGCAAAAATTTTTCATATTTTGGGGAAAAACGGCAGAAATTCCCATTATTTTGGGGCAAAAAAGGCAGAAATTCACCTTATTTTGGGGTAAAATTGCAGAAATTTCACATATTTCAGGGCAAAAAGGCAGAAATTTCCCTTATTTTGGGGCAAAATTACAGAAAATTCACTTATTTTAGGGTAATAAGTCAGAAATTCCCCTTATTTTGGGGGAAAAAAACAGAAATTCCCTTTGTTTTGGGAGAAAAAGACAGAAATTCCACTTATTTAGAGGCAAAAGCAGAAATTCCCCTTATTTTGGAGCAAAAATAAAGAAATTTCCCTTTTTTTATGGCAAAAATTATGCATTCCCCTTAGTTTCGGGCAAAACGGCAGAAATTCCCCATATTTTGGAGCAAAACTGCAGAAATTCCCCTAATTGTGGGGAAAAAATGGAGAAATTCCCTATATGTTGGGGCAAAAAGACAGAAATTCTCCTTATTTTGGGGCAAAACTCAGAAATTCCAATTATTTTGGGGCAAAATTGCAAAAAATTCCCTTATTTTGGGGCAAAATTGCTGAAATTTCACTTATTTTGGGGCAAAATTGCAGAAATTTCATTTATTTCAGGGAAAAAAGGCAGAAATTTTCCTTATTTTGTGACAAAAAGATAGAAATTTCTAATATTTTGTGGCAAAAATGCAGAAATTCCCCTTATTTTGAGGTAAAAAGGCTGAAGTTCCCCTTATATGGGGGCAAAAAGGCCGAAATTTCCCTTAATTTGGGGCAAAATTGCAGAAATTTCACTTATTTCAGACAAAAAAAGCAAAAATTTTTCTTATTTTGGGGAAAAAAGGCAGAAATTCCCATTATTTTGGGGCAAAAATGCAGAAATTCACCTTATTTTGGGGTAAGATTGCAGAAATTTCACATATTTCAGGGCAAAAAGGGAGAAATTTCCCTTATTTTGGGGCAAAATTGCAGAAATTTCACTTATTTCAGGGTAATAAATCAGAAATTTTCTTTATTTTGGAGCAAAAATACAGAAAATTCCTTTGTTTTGGGGGAAAAGACAGACATTCCAATTATTTAGAGGCAAAAATGCAGAAATTCCCCTTATTTTGGAGCAAAAATGAAGAAATTTCTTTTTTTTAAGGCAAAAAAGTATGCATTCTTCTTATTTTCGGGAAAAGGCAGAAATTCCCCGTATTTTGGAGCAAAATTGCAGAAATTCCCCTAATTGTGGGGCAAAAATGCAGAAATTCTCTATATGTTGTGGCAAAAAGACAGAAATTCTCCTTAATTTGGGGAAAAACTCAGAAATTCCAAGTATTTTGGGGCAAAATTCCAGAAATTTCCCTTATTTTGGGGCAAAATTGCAGAAATTTCACTTATTTTGGGTTGAAATTGCAGAAATTTCACTCATTTCAGGGAAAAAAGGCAGAAATTTTTCCTTATTTTGGGGCAAAAAGGCAGAAATTTCTAATATTTTGTGGCAAAAATGCAGAAATTCCCCTTATTTTGAGGTAAAAAGGCTGAAATTCTCCTTATTTGGGGGCAAAAATGCAGAAAATTCTTTTATTTGGGGGCAAAATTGCAGAAATTTCACTTATTTCAGGGTAATGAGTCAGAAATTTTCCTTATTTTGGAGCAAAAAAGACAGAAATTCCATTTGTTTTGGGGGAATAAGACAGAAATTCCACTTATTTAGAGGCAAAAAGGCAGAAATTCCCCTTATTTTGTAGCAAAAATGAAGAAATTTCCCTTTTTATGGCAAAAAGGTATGCATTCCCATTATTTTCGGGCAAAAAGGCAGAAATTCCCCGTATTTTGGATCAAAATTGCAGATATTTCCCTAATGTTGGGGCAAAAGTCAGAAATTCCCTTTATTTTGGGGCAAAAATCAAAAATTCCCCTTATTTTGCGGCAAAATTCCAGAAATTTCCTTTATTTTGGGGCAAAATTGCAGGAATTTACCTTATTTTGGGGCAAAATTTCAGAAATTTCCCTTATTTGGTGCAAAATTGCAGAAATTTCACTTATTTTTAGGTAAAAAGGCTGAAATTTCCTTTATTTTGGGGCAAAAATGGAGAAATTCCCCTTATTTTGGGGTAAAATTGCAAAAATTTCTCTTATTTTGGGAAAAAATTGCAGAAATTGTCCTTATTTTAGGGCAAAATTGCAGAAATTTAACTTATTTCAGAGAAAAAAAGCAAAAGTTTTTCTTATTTTGGGGCCAAAAGGAAGAAATTCCCATTATTTTGGGGCAAAAAGGCAGAAATTTACATTATTTTGGGGTAAAATTGCAGAAATTTCACATATTTCAGGGCAAAAAGGCAGAAATTTCCCTTATTTTGGGGCAAAATTGCAGAATTTCACTTATTTCAGGGTAATAAGTCAGAAATTCTTCTTATTTTGGGGCAAAAAAGACAAAAATTCCCTTTGTTTTGGGGGAAAAAAACAGAAATTCCACTTATTTAGAGGCAAAAAAGCAGAAATTCTTCTTATTTTGGAGCAAAAATGAAGAAATTTTCCTCTTTTATGGCAAAAAGTTATTCATTCCTCTTATTTTCGGGCAAAAAGGCAGAAATTCCCCGTATTTTGTAGCAAAATTGCAGAAATTCCCCTTATTGTGAAGCAAAAAGGCAGAAATTCCCTATATGTTGGGGCAAAAAGACAGA
Organism: Micromys minutus; assembly: GCF_963924665.1. Classification (NCBI taxonomy): domain Eukaryota; kingdom Metazoa; phylum Chordata; class Mammalia; order Rodentia; family Muridae; genus Micromys; species Micromys minutus. The sequence goes on from NW_027667302.1 coordinate 2,778,618, forward strand.
AATTCTCCTTATTTTGGTGCAAAACTCAGAATTTTCTCTTATTTTGGGGCAAAATTCCAGAAATTTCACTTATTTTGGGGCAAAATTGCAGAAATTTTTCTTATTTTGGGGCAAAATTGCAGAAATTCCACTTATTTCAGGGAAAAAGGCAGAAATTTCCCTTATTTTGGGGCAAAAATGCAGAAATTCTTAATATTTGGTGGCAAAAATGCAGAAATTCTCCTTCTTTTGAGGAAAAAGGCTGAAATTCCCCTTATATAAGGGCAAAAAAACAGAAATTTCCCCTATTTTGGGGCAAAAAGACAGAAATTCCCCTTATTTTGTGGCAAAAAGGCAGAAATTTCTTTTATTTTGGGGCAAAATTGCAGAAATTTCACTTATTTCAGGGCATAATTCAAAAATTCCTCTTATTTTGGGGCAAAATACAGAAATTCCATTTATTTTTGTGTAAAAAGGCAGAAATTTCACTTATTTTGAGGTAAAAAGGCAGAAATTCCTCTTATTTTGGGGCAAAAATGAAGAAATTTCCCTTTTTGTGGCAAAAGATATACATTCCCCTTACTTTCGGAATAATAAGCAGAAATTCCCCGTAATTTGAAGCAAAATTGCAGTAATTCTCATAATTTTCGGGCAAAAAGGCAGAAATTCTTCTTATTTTGGGGCAAAAAGCCAGAAAATCTCCTTTTTTCGGGAGCAAACAGTCAGAAATTCCCCTTTTTTAAGGCAAAATTGCAGAAATTTCTTTTACATTGGGGCAAAATTGCAGAAATTTCCTTTACATTGGGGCAAAATACAGAAATTTAACTTATTTCAGAGAAAAAAAGCAAAAATTTTTCGTATTTTGGGGCAAAAAGGCAGAAATTCCCATTATTTTGGGGCAAAAAGTCAGAAATTCACCTTATTTTGGTGTAAAATTGCAGAAATTTCACATATTTCAGAACAAAAAGGCAGAAATTTCCCCTATTTTGGGGCAAAATTGCAGACATTTCACTTATTTCAGAGTAATAAGTCAGAAATTCCCCTTATTTTGGGGCAAAAAAGACAGAAATTCCCTTTGTTTTGGGGGAAAAAAGACTGAAATTCCACTTATTTAGAGGCAAAAAGGCAGAAATTCCCCTTATTTTGGAGCAAAGATGAAGAAATTTTCCTTTTTTATGGCAAAAAGTTATTTATATCCCGTATTTTTGGGAAAAATGGCAGAAATTCCCCGTATTTTGGAGCAAAATTGCAGAAATTCCCTTAATTGTGGGGCAAAAAGGCAGAAATTCACTATATGTTGGGGCAAAAAGACAGAAATTCTCCTTATTTTAAGGCAAAACTCAGAAATTCCACTTATTTTGGGGCAAAATTCCAGAAATTTCCCTTATTTTAAGGCAAAATTGCAGAAATTTCATTTATTTTGGGGCGAAATTGCAGAAATTTCACTTTTTTCAGGGAAAAAAGGGAGAAATTTTTCTAACTTTGTGGCAAAAAGGCAGAAATTCCTAATATTTTGTGGCAAAAATGCAGAAATTCCCCTTATTTTGAGGTAAAAAGGCTGAAATTCCCCTTATTTCGGGGCAAAAAGGCAGAAATTTCCATTATTTTGGGGCAAAATTGCAGAAATTTCACTTATTTAAGGGTAATAAGTCAGAAATTTTTCTTATTTTGGGGCAAAAAAGACTGAAAATTCTTTTATTTTAGGAGAAAAATACAGAAATTCCACTTATTTAGAGGCAAAAAAGCAAAAATTCCCCTTATATTGGAGGAAAAATGAAGAAATTTCCCTTTTTATGGCAAGAAGGTATGCATTCCCATTATTTTCGGGCAAAAAGGCAGAAATTCCCCGTATTTTGGAGCAAAATTGAAGAAATTCCCCTAATTTGGGGGCAAAACGCAGAAATTCCCTTTATTTTGGGGCAAAAATCAGAAAATCCCCTTCTTTTGAGGCAAAATTCAAGAAATTTCCTTTATTTTGGGGCAAAATTGCAGGAATTTACCTTATTTTGGGGCAAAATTCCAGAAATTTCCCTTATTTGGGGCAAAATTGCAGAAATTTCACTTATTTTTAGGTAAAAGGGCTGAAATTTCTTTATTTTGGGGCAAAAAAGGGGAAATTCCTTTTATTTTGGGGCAAAATTTCAGAAATTTCCCTTATTATGGGGAAAAATTGCAGAAATTTCTCTTAATTTAGGGCAAAATTGCAGAAATTTCACTTATTTCAGAGAAAAAAAGGAAAAATTTTTCTTATTTTGGGGCAAAAAGGCAGAAATTCCCATTATTTTGGGGCAAAAGGCAGAAATTCACCTTATTGTGGGGTAAAATTGCAGAAATTTCACATATTTCAGGGCAAAAAGGCAGAAATTTTCCTTATTTTGGGGCCAAATTTCAGAAATTTCACTTATTTTGAAGCAAAATTGCAGAAATTTCACTTATTTCAGGGAAAAAGTCAGAAATTTTCCTTATTCTGGGAGAAAAAGGCAGAAATTCCTAATATTTTGTGGCAAAAATGCAGAAATTCCCCTTATATTGAGATAAAAAGGCTGAAATTCCCCTTATTTGGGGGCAAAAAGGCAAAAATTTCCCTTATTTTGGGGCAAAATTGCAGAAATTTCACTTATTTCAGGGTAACAAGTCAGAAATTTTTTTTTATTTTGGGGCAAAAAAGACAGAAATTCCCTTTGTTTTCGGGGAAAAAGACAGAAATTCCACTTATTTATAGGCAAAAAAGCAGAAATTCAATGTATTTTGGAGCAAAAATGAAGTAATTTCATTTTTTTATGGCAAAAAGGTATGCATTCTTTATATTTTCGGGCAAAAAGGCAGACATTCCCCATATTTTGGGGCAAAAGGCAGAAATTCTTCTTATTTTTATGTAAAATGCAGAAATTCCTTTTAATTAGAGGTAAAATGCAGAAATTCCCCAAATATTGGGGGAAAATGCAGAAATTTCTTTTATTTTGGGGTTAAAGGCAGAAATTAACTGTATTATGAAGCAAAATTGCAGAAATTCTCATAATTTTTGGGCAAAAAGGCAGAAATTCTCCTTATGTTTGGGCAAAAATACAAAAAATCTTTTTTTGGGAGCATAAAGTCAGAAATTCCCTTTATTTTGTGGCAAAATTGCATAAATTTCCTTTACATTGGGGCAAAATTGCAGAAATTTCCCTTCTTTGGGGCAAAATTGCAGAAATTACACTTATTTCAGAAAAAAGGCAGAAATTTTTTTATTTTGGGGCAAAAAGGCAGAAATTTCTTTTATTTTGGTACAAAATTACAGAAATTTTTCTTATTTTGGGTCAAAAAGGCAGAAAATCCCCATATTTTGAGGCAAAAAGGCAGAAATTCCCTATATTTTGAGGTAAAAAGGCGGAATACCCCTTATTTTCAGGCAAAAAGTCAGAAATTCCCCTTAGTTTGGTGCAAAAAGGCAGAAATTTCGTTTATTTTTGTAGAAAAGGCAGAAATTGCACTTATTTTGAGTCAAAAGGTGGAAAATCTCATTATTTTGGGGCAAAAATGAAAAAATTTCCCTTTTTTATGGCAAAAAGGTAAACATTCCCTTTATTTTCGGGCAAAAAGGCAGAAATTCCCCATATTTTGGAGCAAAATTGCAAAAATTCCCCTAATTTTGGGGCAAAAGGCAGAAATTCCCTTTATTTTGGGGTAAAACTCCATAAATTTCACTTATTTCGCAGCAAAATGGAAGAAATTCCCTTTATTTTCGGCGAAAAAGGAAGAAAATCACCATATTTTGGAGCAAAATTGCAGAAATTCACCTAATTTTGGGGTAAAAAAATACAGTAATTTTCTTTATTTTGGGGAAAAAGGCAGAAATTCTCATTATTTTGGCGCAAAAGGCAGAAATTTCCATTATTTTAGGGCAAAATTGCAGAAATTTCCCTTATTTGGGGGCAAAAAAAAGAAATTCCCTTTATTTTGGGGCAAAATTCTAGAAATTTCCCTTATTATGGGGAAAAATTGTAGAAATTTCCCTTATTTTAGGGCACAATTGCAGATATTTCACTTATTTCAAAAAAAATGCAAAAATTTTTCTTATTTTGGGGCAAAAAGGCAGAAATTCCCATTATTTTGGTGCAAAAACGCAGAAATTCACCTTCTTTTGGGCTAAAATTGCAGAAATTTCACATATTTCAGGGCAAAAAGGCAGAAATTTCCCTTAATTTGGGGCAAAAATGAAGAAACTTCCCTTTTTTATGGCAAAAAAGTATGCATTCCCATTATTTTCGGGCAAAAAGGTAGAAATTCCCCATATTTTAGAGCAAAATTGCAGAAATTCTTCTAATTGTGGGGCAGAAATGTAGAAATTCTCTTTATTTTTGGGCAAAACTCAGAAATTCCACTTATTTTAAGGCAAAATTCCAGAAATTTCCCTTATTTTGGGGAAAAATTGTAGAAATTTCACTTATTTTGGGGCAAAATTGCAGAAATTTCACTTATTTCAGCGAAAAAAAGGCAGAAATTTTCATTATTTTGGGGCAAAAAGTCAGAAATTCCTAATATTTAGTTGCAAAAATGCAGAAATTCTTAATATTTTGTTGCAAAAATGCAGAAATTTTCCTTATCTTGAGGTAAAAAGGCTGAAATTCCCCTTATTTGGGGGCAAAAAGACAGAAATTTCCTTTATTTTGGAGCAAATTTGCAGAAATTTCACTTATTTCAGGGTAATAAGTCAGAAATTTTTCTTATTTTGGGGCAAAAAAGACAGAAATTCCTTTTGTTTTGGGGGAAAAAGACAGAAATTCCACTTATTTAGAGGCAAAAAGGCAAAAGTTCTTTTTGTTTTGGAGCAAAAATGAGGAAATTTCCCTTTTTTATGGCAAAAAGGTATGCATTTTTTTTATTTTCAGACAAAAAGGCAGAAATTCCCCATATTTTGGGGCAAAAGGCAGAAATTCCCCTTATTTTGGGGCAAAATTGCAGAAATATCCCTAATTGTGGGGCAAAAAACAGAAATTCCCCTTATTTTGGGGCAAAAAAGCAAAAATTCTCCTTATTTTGGGGCAAAACTCAGAAATTCCACTTATTTTGGGGCAAAATTCCAAAAATTTCCTTTATTTTGGGGCAAAATTGCAGAAATTTTACTTATTTTGTGGCAAAATTGCAGAAATTTCACTTATTTCAGGAAAAAAAGGCAGAAATTTTCCTTATTTTGGGGCAAAAATGCAGAAATTCCTAATATTTTGTGCCAAAATTCAGAAATTTCCCTTATTTTGAGGTAAAAAGGCTGAAATTCCCCTTATTTGGGGGCAAAAAGGCAGAAATTACCCTTATATTGGGGCAAAATTGCAGAAATTTCCCTAATTTCAGGGTAATAAGTCAGAAATTTTCCTTATTTTGGGGCAAAAATGACAGAAATTCCGTTTGTTTTGGGGGAAAAAGACAGAAATTCCAATTATTTCGAGGCAAAAATGCAGAAATTCCCCTTATTTTAGGGCAAAATTGCAGAAATTTCTCTTATTTGGGGGCAAAAAAACAGAAATTCCCCTTATGTTGGGGCGAAATTCCTGAAATTTCCCTAATTACGGGGAAAAATTGCAGTAATTTCCCTTATTTTAGAGCAAAATTGCAGAAATTTCACTTATTCCAGAGAAAAAAGGCAAAAATTTTTCTTATTTTGGGGCAAAAAGGCAGAAATTCCCATTATTTTGGGGCAAAAAGGCAGAAATTCAAATTATTTTGGGCTAAAATTGCAGAAATTTCACATATTTCAGGGCAAAAAGGCAGAAATTTCCCTTAATTTGGGGCAAAAATGAAGAAATTTCCCTTTTTTATGGCAAAAAGGTATGCATTCCCTTTATTTTCGGGCAAAAAGGCAGAAATTCCACGTATTTTGGAGCAAAATTGCAGAAATTCCCCTAATTGTGGGGCAAAAAGGCAGATATTCTTGTTATTTTGGGGCAAAACTAAGAAATACCACTTATTTTGAGGCAAAATTTCAGAAATTTCCCTTATTTGGGGCAAAATTGTAGAAATTTCACATATTTTGGGGCAAAATTGCAGAAATTTCACTTATTTCAGGGAAAAAAGGCAGAAATTTTCCTTATTTTGGGGCAAAAAGGCAGAAATTCTCCATATTTTGGTGCAAAAATCAGAAATTTCTCTTATTTGAGGTAAAATGCTGAAATTCCCTATTTTGGGGAAAAAGGCAGAAATTTCCCTTTTTTGGGGCAAATTTGCAGAAATTTCACTTATTTCAGAGAAAAAAAGGCAGAAATTTGCCTTACTTTTTGACAAAAAGGCAGAAATTCCTTATATTTTGTGGCAAAAATGCAGAAATTCCTAATATTTTGTTGCAAAAATGCAGAAATTTCCCTTATTTTGAGGTAAAAATGCTGAAATTCCCTTTATTTGGGGGCAAAAAGGCAGAAATTTTTCTTATTTTGGGGCAAATTTGCAGAAATTTCACTTATGTCAGGGTTATAAGTCAGAAATTTTCCTTATTTTGGGGCAAAAAAGACAGAAATTCCCTTTGTTTTGGGGGAAAAAGACAGAAATTCCACTTATTTAGAGGCAAAAAGGCAAAAGTTCTCCTTATTTTGGAGCAAAAATAAAGAAATTTCCCTTTTTTATGGCAAAAATGTATGCATTCTTATTATTTTCAAACAAAAAGGGAGAAATTCCCCATATTTTGGGACAAAAGGCAGAAATTCCCCTTATTTTGGGGCAAAATTGCAGAAATTTCCCTAATTGTGGGGCAAAAAACAGAAATTCCCCTTATTTTGGGGCAAAATTGCAGAAATTTTCCTTATTATGAGGAAAAATTTCAGAAATTTCCCTTATTTAAGGCAAAATTGCAGAAATTTCACTAATTGTGGCGCAAAAAGGCAGAAATTCTCCTTATTTTAGGGCAAAACTCAGAAATTCCACTTATTTTGGGGCAAAATTCCAGAAATTTCCCTTATTTTGGTGCAAAATTGCAAAAATTTTACTTATTTTGGGGCAAAATTGCAGAAATTTCACTTATTTCAGGAAAAAAAGGCAGAAATTTTCCTTATTTGGGCAAAAAGGCAGAAATTCCCCATATTTTGGAGCAAAATTGCAGAAATTCACCTAATTTTGGGGTAAAAAATACAGTAATTTTCTTTATTTTGGGGCAAAAAGTCAGAAATTCTCTTTATTTTGGGGCATAAGGCAGAAATTCCTCTTATTTTAATGCAAAATTGCAGAAATTTCTCTTATTTGGGGGCAAAAAAACACAAATTCCTTTTATTTTGGGGCAAAATTCCAGAAATTTCCCTTATTATAGGGAAAAATTGTAGAAATTTCCCTTATTTTAGGGCAAAATTGCAGATATTTCATTTATTTCAGAAAAAAGCAATAATTTTTCTTATTTTGGGGCAAAAAGGCAAAATTCCCATTATTTTTGGGGCAAAAAGGAAGAAATTCACCTTATTTTAGGCTCAAATTGCAGAAATTTCACATATTTCAGGGCAAAAAGGCAGAAATTTCTCTTAATTTGGGGCAAAAATTAAGAAATTTCCCTTTTTTATGGCAAAGAGGTATGCATTCCCCTTTTTTCGGGCAAAAAGGGAGAAATTTCCCGTATTTTGGAGCAAAATTGCAGAAATTCTTCTAATTTTGGGGCAGAAAGGCAGAAATTCTTTTTATTTTGGGGCAAAACTCAGAAATTCCACTTATTTTGGGGCAAAATTCCAGAAATTTCCTTTATTTTGGGGCAAAATTGCAGAATTTTCACTTATTTTCGGGCCAAATTGCAGAAATTTCACTTATTTCAGGGAAAAAAAGGCAGAAATTTTCATTATTTTGGGGCAAAAAGGCAGAAATTCCTAATATTTTGTTGCAAAAATGCAGAAATTCTTAATATTTTGTTGCAAAAATGCAGAAATTTCCCTTATTTTGAGGTAAAAAGGCTAAAATTCCCCTTATTTAGCGGCAAAAAGGCAGAAATTTCCTTTAAATTTGGGCAAATTTGCAGGAATTTCACTTATTTCAGGGTAATAAGTCAGAAATTTTTCTTATTTTTGGGGCAAAAAAGACAGAAATTCCCTTTGTTTTGGGGGAAAAAGACAGAAATTCCACTTATTTAGAGGCAAAAAGGAAAAAGTTCCACTAATTTGGAGCAAAAATGAGGAAATTTCCCTTTTTTATGGCAAAAAGATATGCATTTTTCTTATTTTCAGACAAAAAGGCAAAAATTCACCATATTTTGGGGCAAAAGGCAGAAATTCCCCTTATTTTGGGGCAAATTGCAGAAATTTCCCTAATTGTGGGGCAATAAACAGAAATTCCCCTTATTTTGGGGCAAAATTGCAGAAATTTCCCTTATTATGAGGAAAAATTGCAGAAATTTCCCTTATTTTAGGGCAAAATTGCAGAAATTTCACTAATCGTGGGGCACAGAGGCAGAAATTCTCCTTTTTTGGGGCAAAACTCAGAAATTCCACTTATTTTGCGGCAAAATTCCAGAAATTTCTTATATTTTGGGGCAAAATTGCAGAAATTTTACTTATTTTGGGGCAAAATTGCAGAAATTTCACTTATTTCAGAGAAAAAGGGCAGAAATTTTCCTTATTTTGGGGCAAAAAGGCAGAAATTCCTAATATTTTGTGCCAAAATTCAGAAATTCTTTTTATTTTGAGGTAAAAATGCTGAAATTCCCCTTATTTGGGGGCAAAAAAGCAGAAATTTCCCTTATATTGGGGTTAATTGCAGAAATTTCACTAATTTCAGGGTAATAAGTCAGAAATTTTCATTATTTTGGGGCAAAAATGACAAAAATTCTTTTTGTTTTCGGGGAAAAAGACAAAAATTCCACTTATTTAAAGGCAAAAAGGCAGAAATTCCCCTTATTTTAGGGCAAAATTGCAAAAATTTTCCTTATTTGGGGGCAAATAAACAGAAATTCCTTTTATTTTGGGGCAAAATTCCTGAAATTTCCCTAATTATGGGGAAAAATTGCAGAAATTTTTCATATTTTATGGCAAAACTGCAGAAATTTCACTTATTTCAGAGAAAAAAGGCAAAAATTATTCTTATTTTGGGGCAAAAAGGCAGAAATTCCCATTATTTTGGGGCAAAAAGGCAGAAATTCAAATTATTTTGGGCTAAAATTACAGAAATTTCACATATTTTAGGGCAAAAAGGCAGAAATTTCCCTTAATTTGGGGCAAAAATGAAGAAATTTCCCTTTTTTATGGCAAAAAGGTATGCATTCCCCTTATTTTCGGGCAAAAAGGCAGAAATTCCTTGTATTTTGGAGCAAAATTGCAGAAATTACCCTAATTGTGGGGCAAAAAGGCAGAAATTCTTCTTATTTTGGGGCAAAACTCAGAAATTCCACTTATTTTGGGGCAAAATTCCAGAAATTTCCCTTATTTTGGGGCAAAATTGCAGAAATTTCACTTATTTTGGGGCAAAATTGCAAAAATTTTCCTTATTTGGGGGCAAATAAACAGAAATTCCTTTTATTTTGGGGCAAAATTCCTGAAATTTCCCTTATTTTGGATCAAAATTGCAAAAATTTTACTTATTTTGGTGCAAAATTGCAGAAATTTCACTTATTTCAGGGAAAAAAAGCAGAAATTTTCCTTATTTGGGCAAAAAGGCAGAAATTCCCGATATTTTGGATCAAAATTGCAGAAATTCACTTAATTTTGGGGTAAAATATACAGTAATTTTCTTTATTTTGTGGCAAAAAGGCAGAAATTCACCTTATTTTGGGCTAAAATTGCAGAAATTTCACATATTTCAGGGCAAAAAGGCAGAAATTTGTATTAATTTGGGGCAAAAATGAAGAAATTTTCCTTTTTATGGCAAAAAGGTATGCATTCCCCTTATTTTCGGGCAAAAAGGCAGAAATTCCCCATATTTTGGAGCATAATTGCAGAAATTCCCCTAATTGTGGGGCAGAAATGCAGAAATTCTCCTTATTTTTGGGCAAAACTCAGAAATTCCACTTATTTTGGGGCAAAATTCTAGAAATTTCCCTTATTTTGGGGCAAAATTGCAGAAATTTCACATATTTTGGGCAAAATTGTAGAAATTTCACTTATTTCAGGGAAAAAAATGCAGAAATTTTCCTTATTTTGGGGCAAAATATCAGAAATTCCTAATATTTTGTTGCAAAAATGCAGAAATTCTTAACATTTTGTTACAAAAATGCAGAAATTTTCCTTATTTTGAGGTAAAAAGGCTGAAATTCTCCTTATTTGGGGGCAAAAATGCAGAAATTCCCTTTATTTTGGTGCAAATTTGCAGAAATTTTACTTATTTCAGGGTAATAAGTCAAAATTTTTCTTATTTTGGGGCAAAAAAGACAGAAATTTCCTTTGTTTTGGGGGAAAAAGACAGAAATTCCACTTATTTAGAGGTAAAAAGGCAAAAGTTCCCCTTATTTTGGAGCAAAAATGAGGAAATTTCCCTTTTTATGGCAAAAAGTATGCATTTTTCTTATTTTCAGACAAAAAGGCAGAAATTCCCCATATTTTGGGGCAATAGGCAGAAATTCCCTTTATTTTGGGGCAAAATTGCAGAAATTTCCCTAATTGTGGGGCAAAAAACAGAAATTCCCCTTATTTTGGGTCAAAATTGCAGAAATTTCCCTTATTATGGGGAAAAATTGCAGAAATTTCCCTTATTTTAGGGTAAAATTGCAGAAATTTCACTAATCGTGGGGCTAAAAGGCAGAAATTCTCCTTATTTTGGGGCAAAACTCAGAAATTCCACTTATTTTGGGGCAAAATTCCAGAAATTTCCCTTATTTTGGTGCAAAATTGCAGAAATTTTACTTATTTTGGGGCAAAATTTCAGAAATTTCACTTATTTCAGGGAAAAAAGGCAGAAATTTTCCTTATTTTGGGGCAAAAAGGCAGAAATTCCTAATATTTTGTGCCAAAATTCAGAAATTCTCCTTATTTTGAGGTAAAAAGGCTGAAATTACCCTTTTTGGGGGCAAAAAGGCAGAAATTTCCCTTATATTGGGGCAAAATTTCAGAAATTTTACTAATTTAAGGGTAATAAGTCAGAAATTTTCCTTATTTTGGGGCAAAAATGACAGAAATTCTTTTTGTTTTGGGGGAAAAAGACAGAAATTCCACTTATTTAGAGGCAAAAAAGCATAAAATTCCTTTTATTTTAGGGCAAAATTGCAGAAATTTTTCTTATTTGGGGGCAAAAATAAAGACATTCCCCTTATTTTGCGGCAAAATTCCTGAAATTTCACTAATTATGGGGAAAAATTGCAGAAATTTCCCTTATTTTAGGGCAAAATTGCAGAAATTTCACTTATTTCAGAGAAAAAAGGCAAAAATTTTTCTTATTTTGGGGCAAAAAGGCAGAAATTCCCATTATTTTGGGGCAAAAAAGCAGAAATTCACCTTATTTTGGGCTAAAATTGCAGAAATTTCACATATTTCAGGGCAAAAAGGCAGAAATTTCTATTAATTTGGGGCAAAAATGAAGAAATTTTCCTTTTTATGGCAAAAAGGTATGCATTCCCCTTATTTTCGGGCAAAAAGGCAGAAATTCCCCGTATTTTGGAGCAAAATTGCAGAAATTCCCCTAATTGTGGGGCAGAAATGCAGAAATTCTCCTTATTTTTGGGCAAAACTCAGAAATTCCACTTATTTTGGGGCAAAATTCTAGAAATTTCCATATTTTGGGGCAAAATTGCAGAAATTTAACTTATTTTGGGGCAAAATTGCAGAAATTTCACTTATTTCAGGGAAAAAAAGGCAGAAATTTTCCTTATTTTGGGGCAAAATATCAGAAATTCCTAATATTTTGTTTCAAAAATACAGAAATTCTTAATATTTTGTTGCATAAATGCAGAAATTTTTCTTATTTTGAGGTAAAAAGGCTGAAATTCTCCTTATTTGGGGGCAAAAATGCAGAAATTCCCTTTATTTTGGGGCAAATTTGCAGAAATTTTACTTATTTCAGGGTAATAAGTCAGAAATTTTTCTTATTTTGGGGCAAAAAAGACAGAAATTTCCTTTGTTTTGGGGGAAAAAGACAGAAATTCCACTTATTTAGAGGTAAGAAGGCAAAAGTTCCCCTTATTTTGGAGCAAAAATGAGGAAATTTCCCTTTTTATGGCAAAAAGTATGCATTTTTCTTATTTTCAGACAAAAAGGCAGAAATTCCCCATATTTTGGGGCAATAGGCAGAAATTCCCTTTATTTTGGGGCAAAATTGCAGAAATTTCCCTAATTGTGGGGCAAAAAACAGAAATTCCCCTTATTTTGGGTCAAAATTGCAGAAATTTCCCTTATTATGGGGAAAAATTGCAGAAATTTCCCTTATTTTAGGGCAAAATTGCAGAAATTTCACTAATCGTGGGGCTAAAAGGCAGAAATTCTCCTTATTTTGGGGCAAAACTCAGAAATTCCACTTATTTTGGGGCAAAATTCCAGAAATTTCCCTTATTTTGGTGCAAAATTGCAGAAATTTTACTTATTTTGGGGCAAAATTTCAGAAATTTCACTTATTTCAGGGAAAAAAGGCAGAAATTTTCCTTATTTTGGGGCAAAAAGGCAGAAATTCCTAATATTTTGTGCCAAAATTCAGAAATTCTCCTTATTTTGAGGTAAAAAGGCTGAAATTACCCTTTTTGGGGGCAAAAAGGCAGAAATTTCCCTTATATTGGGGCAAAATTTCAGAAATTTTACTAATTTAAGGGTAATAAGTCAGAAATTTTCCTTATTTTGGGGCAAAAATGACAGAAATTCTTTTTGTTTTGGGGGAAAAAGACAGAAATTCCACTTATTTAGAGGCAAAAAAGCATAAAATTCCTTTTATTTTAGGGCAAAATTGCAGAAATTTTTCTTATTTGGGGGCAAAAATAAAGACATTCCCCTTATTTTGCGGCAAAATTCCTGAAATTTCACTAATTATGGGGAAAAATTGCAGAAATTTCCCTTATTTTAGGGCAAAATTGCTGAAATTTCAATTATTTCAGAGAAAAAAGGCAAAAATTTTTCTTATTTTGGGGCAAAAAGGCAGAAATTCCCATTATTTTGGGGCAAAAAGGCAGAAATTCACCTTACTTTGGGCTAAAATTGCAGAAATTTCACATATTTCAGGGCAAAAAGGCAGAAATTTCCCTTAATTTGGGGCAAAAATGAAGAAATTTCCCTTTTTTATGGCAAAAAGGTATCCATTACCCTTATTTTCGGGCAAAAAGGCAGAAATTCCCCGTATTTTGGAGCAAAATTGCAGAAATTACCCTAATTGTGGGGCAAAAAGGCAGAAATTCTTCTTATTTTGGGGCAAAACTCAGAAATTCTACTTATTTTGGGGCAAAATTCCAGAAATTTCCCTTATTTTGGGGAAAAATTGCAGAAATTTCAATTATTTTGAGGCAAAATTGCAGAAATTTTACTTATTTCAGGGAAAAAAAGCAGAAATTTTCCTTATTTTGGGGCAAAAAGGCAGAAATTCTCCATATTTTGGTGCAAAAATCAAAAATTTCCCTTATTTTGAGGTAAAATGCTGAAATTCCCCTTATTTTGGGGAAAAGGCAGAAATTTCTTTTTTTGGGGGGCAAATTTGCAGAAATTTCACTTATTTCAGGGAAAAAAAGGCAGAAATTTTCCTAATTTTTTTGCAAAAGTGATGAAATTCCTAATATTTTGTGGCAAAAATGCAGAAATTTCTAATATTTTGTTGCAAAAATGTAGAAATTTTCCTTATTTTGAGGTAAAAAGGCTGAAATTCTCCTTATTTGGGGGCAAAAAGGCAGAAATTTCCTTTATGTTGGGGCAAATTGGCAGAAATTTTACTTATTTCAGGGTAATAAGTCAGGAATTTTTCTTATTTTGGGGCAAAAAAGACAGAAATTCCCTTTGTTTTGGGGGAAAAAGACAGAAATTCCACTTATTTAGAGGCAAAAAGGCAAAAGTTCCCCTTATTTTGGAGCAAAAATGAGGAAATTTCCCTTTTTATGGCAAAAAAATTATGCATTTTTCATATTTACAGAAAAAAAGGCAGAAATTCCCCATATTTTGGGGCAATAGGCAGAAATTCCCTTTATTTTGGGGCAAAATTGCAGAAATTTCCCTAATTGTGGGGCAAAAAACAGAAATTCCCCTTATTTTGGGTCAAAATTGCAGAAATTTCCCTTATTATGGGGAAAAATTGCAGAAATTTCCCTTATTTTAGGGCAAAATTGCAGAAATTTCACTAATCGTGGGGCAAAAAGGCAGAAATTCTCCTTATTTTGGGTCAAAACTCAGAAATTCCACTTATTTTGGGGCAAAATTCCAGAAATTTCCATTATTTGGGTGCAAAATTGCAGAAATTTTACTTATTTTGGGGAAAAATTTCAGAAATTTCACTTATTTCATGGAAAAAAGGCAGAAATTTTCCTTATTTTGGGGCAAAAATGCAGAAATTCCTAATATTTTGTGCCAAAATTCAGAAATTCTCCTTATTTTGAGGTAAAAAGGCTGAAATTCCTTTTTTGGGGGGGCAAAAAGGCAGAAATTTTCCTTATATTGGGGCAAAATTTCAGAAATTTCACTAATTTAAGGGTAATAAGTCAGAAATTTTCCTTCTTTTGGGGCAAAAATGACAGAAATTCTTTTTTTTGGGGGGGAAAAAGACAGAAATTCCACTTATTTAGAGGCAAAAAAGCATAAAATTCCCCTTATTTTAGGGCAAAATTGCAGAAATTTTCCTTATTTGGAGCAAAAATAAAGAAATTCCCCTTTTTTGGGGCAAAATTCCTGAAATTTCCATAATTATGGGGAAAAATTGCAGAAATTTCCTTTATTTTAGGGCAAAATTGCAGAAATTTCACTTATTTCAGAGAAAAAAGGCAAAAATTTTTCTTATTTTGGGGCAAAAAGGCAGAAATTCCCATTATTTTGGGGCAAAAAGGCAGAAATTCAACTTATTTTGGGCTAAAATTGCAGAAATTTCACATATTTCAGGGCAAAAAGGCAGGAATTTCCCTTAATTTGGGGCAAAAATGAAGAAATTTTCCTTTTTTATGGCAAAAAGGTATGCATTCCCCTTATTTTCCGGCAAAAAGGCAAAAATTCCCCGTATTTTGAAGCAAAATTTCAGAAATTCCCCTAATTGTGGGCAGAAATGCAGAAATTCTCCTTATTTTTGGGCAAAACTCAGAAATTCCACTTATTTTGGGGCAAAATTCCAGAAATTTCCCTTATTTTGGGGCAAAATTGCAGAAATTTTACTTATTTTGGGGCAAAATTGCAGAAATTTCACTTATTTCAGGGAAAAAAAGGCAGAAATTTTCCTTATTTTGGGCCAAAATATCAGAAATTCCTAATATTTTGTTGCAAAAATGCAGAAATTCCTAATATTTTGTTGGAAAAATTCAGAAATTTCCCTTATTTTGAGGTAAAAAGGCTGTAATGCTCCTTATTTTGAGGCAAAAAGGCAGAAATTTCCTTTATTTTGGGGCAAATTTGCAGAAATTTTACTTATTTCAGGGTAATAAGTCAGAAATTTTTCTTATTTTGGGGCAAAAAAGACAGAAATTCCCTTTGTTTTGGGGGAAAAAGAAATTCCACTTATTTAGAGGCAAAAAGGCAAAAGTTCCCCTTATTTTGGAGTAAAAATGAGGAAATTTCTTTTTTTTATGGCAAAAAGGTATGCATTTTTCTTATTTTGAGGTATAAAGGCAGAAATTCCCCATATTTTGGGGCAATAGGCAGAAATTCCCCTTATTTTGGGGCAAAATTGCAGAAATTTACCTAATTGTGGGGCAAAAAACAGAAATTTCCCTTATTTTGGGTCAAAATTGCAGAAATTTTCCTTATTATGGGGAAAAATTGCAGAAATTTCCCTTATTTTAGGGCAAAATTGCTGAAATTTCACTAATCGTGGGGCAAAAAGGCCGAAATTCTGCTTATTTTGGGGCAAAACTCAGAAATTCCACTTATTTTGGGGCAAAATTCCAGAAATTTCCCTTATTTTGGGGCAAAATTGCAGAAATTTTACTTATTTTGGGGCAAAATTTCAGAAATTTCACTTATTTCAGGGAAAAAAGGCAGAAATTTTCCTTATTTTGGGGCAAAAATGCAAAATTTTCTAATATTTTGTGTCAAAATTCAGAAATTCTCCTTATTTTGAGGTAAAAGGCTGAAATTCCCCTTTTTTGAGGGCAAAAAGGCAGAAATTTCCCTTATATTGGGGCAAGATTTCAGAAATTTCACTAATTTAAGCGTAATAAGTCAGAAATTTTTCTTATTTTGGGGCAAAAATGACAGAAATTCTTTTTGTTTTGGGGGAAAAAGACAGAAATTCCACTTATTTAGAGGCAAAAAAGCATAAAATTCCCCTTATTTTAGGGCAAAATTGCAGAAATTTCCCTTATTTGGGGCAAAAATAAAGAAATTCAGCTTATTGTGGGGCAAAATTCCTGAAATTTCCCTAATTATGGGGAAAAATTGCAGAAATTTCCCTTATTTTAGGGCAAAATTGCAGAAATTTCACTTATTTCAGAGAAAAAGGCAAAATTTTTTTTTTATTTTGGGGCAAAAAGGCAGAAATTCCCATTATTTTGGGGCAAAGAGGCAGAAATTCACCTTATTTTGGGCTAATATTGCAGAAATTTCACTAATTTCAGGGTAATAAGTCAGAAATTTTCTGTATTTTGGGGCAAAAATAACAGAAATTCCCTTTGTTTTGGGGGAAAAAGACAGAAATTTCACTTATTTAGAGGCAAAAATTCAGAAATTCCCCTTATTTTAGGACAAAATTGCAGAAATTTCCATTATTTGGGGGCAAAAAAACAGAAATTCCCCTTATTTTGGGGCAAAATTCCTGAAAATTTTCTTATTTTGGGGAAAAATTGCAGAAATTTCACTTATTTTGGGGCAAAATTGCAGAAATTTCACTTATTTCAGGGAAAAAAGGCAGTAATTTTCTTTATTTTGGGGCAAAAAGGCAGAAATTCTCCATATTTTGGTGCAAAAATTAGAAATTTCCCTTATTTTGAGGTAAAATGCTGAAATTCCCCTTATTTTGGGGCAAAAGGCCGAAATTTCCCTTTTTTGGGGGCAAATTTGCAGAAATTTCACTTATTTCAAAGAAAAAAAGGAAGAAATTTTCCTTACTTTTTGGCAAAAGGGCAGAAATTCCTAATATTTTGTGGCAAAAATGCAGAAATTCCTAATATTTTGTTGCAAAAATGCATAAATTTCTCTTATTTTGAGGTAAAAAGGCTGAAATTCCCCTTATTTGGGGGCAAAAAGGCAGAAATTTTTCTTATTTTGGGGCAAATTTGCAGAAATTTCACTTATTTCAGGGTTATAAGTCAGAAATTTTCCTTATTTTGGGGCAAAAAAGACAGAAATTCCCTTTGTTTTGGGGGAAAAAGACAGAAATTCAACTTATTTAGAGGCAAAAATGCAAAAGTTCCCCTTATTTTGGAGCAAAAATGAAGAAATTTCCCTTTTTATGGCAAAAATGTATGCATTCTTCTTATTTTCAGGCAAAAAGGCAGAAATTCCCTATATTTTGGGGCAAAAGGCAGAAATTCCCCTTATTTTGGGGCAAAATTGCAGAAATTTCCCTAATTGTGTGGCAAAAACCAGAAATTCCCTTTATTTTGGGGCAAAATTGCAGAAATTTCCCTTATTATGGTGAAAAATTGCAGAAATTTCCCTTACTTAAGGCAAAATTGCAGAAATTTCACTAATTGTGGCGCAAAAAGGCAGAAATTCTCCTTATTTTAGGGCAAAACTCAGAAATTCCACTTATTTTGGGGCAAAATTCCAGAAATTTCCCTTATTTTGGGGCAAAATTGCAAAAATTTTACTTATTTTGGGGCAAAATTGCACAAATTTTACTTATTTCAGGGAAAAAAGCCAGAAATTTTCCTTATTTGAGAAAAAAGGCAGAAATTCCCCATATTTTGGAGCAAAATTGCAGAAATTCACCTAATTTGGCAGTAAAAAATACAGTAATTTTCTTTATTTTGGGGCAAAACGGCAGAAATTCTCTTTATTTTGCGGCAAAAAGAAAGAAATACCCTTTATTTTAGGGCAAAATTACAGAAATTTCTCTTATTTGGGGGCAAAAAAACAGAAATTCCCCTTATTTTGGGGCAAAATTCAAGAAATTTCCCTTATTATGGGGAAAAATTGTAGAAATTTTCCTTATTTTAGGACAAAATTGCAGATATTTCACTTATTTCAGAAAAAAAAAGCAAAAATTTTTCTTATTTGGGGGCAAAAAGGCAGAAATTCCCATTATTTTGGGGCAAAAAGGCAGAAATTCACCTTATTTTGGGCTAAAATTGCAGAAATTTCACATATTTCAGGGCAAAAAGGCAGAAATTTCCCTTAATTTGGGGCAAAAATGAAGAAATTTCCCTTTTTATGGCAAAAAGGTATGCATTCCCTTTATTTTCGGGGAAAAAAGGCAGAAATTTCCCGTATTTTGGAGCAAAATTGCAGAAATTCCCCTAATTGTGGGGCAGAAAAGCAGAAATTCTCCTTATTTTGTGGCAACACTCAGAAATTCCACTTCTTTTGGGGTAAAATTGCAGAAATTTCACATATTTTGGGGCAAAATTGCAGAAATTTCAATTATTTCAGGGAAAAGAAGGCAGAAATTTTCCTTATTTTGGGGCAAAAAGGCATAAATTCCTAATATTTTGTTGCAAAAATGCAGAAATTCCTAATATTTTGTTGCAAAAATGCAGAACTTTTCCTTAATTTGAGGTTAAAAGGCTGAAAATCCCCTTATTTGGGGGCAAAAAGGCAGAAATTTCCTATATTTTGGGGCAAATTTGCAGAAACTTCACTTATTTCAGGGTAATAAGTCAGAAATTTTTCTTATTTTGGGGCAAAAAAGACAGAAATTTCCTTTGTTTTGGGGGAAAAAGACAGAAATTCCACTTATTTAGAGGCGAAAAGGCAAAAGTTCCCCTTATTTTGGAGCAAATATGACGAAATTTCTCTTTTTTATGGCAAAAAGTTATGCATTCTTCTTATTTTCAGACAAAAAGGCAGAAATTCCCCATATTTTGGGGCAAGAGGCAGAAATTCCCCTTATTTTGGGGCAAAATTGCCGAAATTTCCCTAATTGTAGGGCAAAAAACAGAAATTCCCTTATTTTGTGTAAAAATTGCAGAAATTTTCCTTATTATGGGGAAAAATTGCAGAAATTTCCCTTATTTAAGGCAAAATTGCAGAAATTTCACTAATCGTGGGGCAAAGAGGCAGAAATTCTTCTAATTTTGGGGCAAAACTCAGAAATTCCACTTATTTTGGGGCAAAATTCCAGAAATTTCCCTTATTTAGGGGCAAAATTGCAGAAATTTTACTTATTTTGGGGCAATATTGCAGAAATTTCACTTATTTCAGGGAAAAAAAGCAGAAATTTTCCTTATTTTGGGGCAAAAAGGCAGAAATTCCTAATATTATGTGCCAAAATTCAGAAATTCTTTTTATTTTGAGGTAAAAAGGCTGAAATTCCCCTTATTTGGGGGCAAAAAGGAAGAAATTTCCCTTATATTGGGGCAAAATTGCAGAAATTTCACTAATTTCAGGGTAATAAGTCAGAAATTTTCCGTATTTTGGGGCAAAAATGACAGAAATTCCCTTTGTTTTGGGGGAAAAAGACAGAAATTCCACTTATTTAGAGGCAAAAATGCAGAAATTCCCTTTATTTTAGGACAAAATTGCAGAAATTTCCCTTATTAGGGGGCAAAAAAACAGAAATTCCCCTTATTTTTGGGCAAAATTCCTGAAAATTTTCTTATTTTGGGGAAAAATTGCAGAAATTTCACTTATTTTGGGGCAAAATTGCAGAAATTTCACTTATTTCAGGGAAAAAGGCAGTAATTTTCTTTATTTTGGGGCAAAAAGCAGTAATTCTCCATAATTTGGTGCAAAAATCAGAAATTTCCCTTATTTTGAGGTAAAATGCTGAAATTCCCCTTATTTTGGGGCAAAAGGCTGAAATTTCCCTTTTTTTGGGGCAAATTTGCAGAAATTTCACTTATTTCAGGGAAAAAAAGGCAGAAATTTTTTTTATTTTTTGGCAAAAGGACAGAAATTCCTAATATTTTGTGGCAAAAATGCAGAAATTCATAATATTTTGTTGCAAAAATGCAGAAATTTCCCTTATTTTGAGGTAAAAAGGTTGAAATTCCCCTTATTTGGGGGCAAAAAGGCAGAAATTTTTCTTATTTTGGGGCAAATTTGCAGAAATTTCACTTATTTCAGGGTTATAAGTCAGAAATTTTCCTTATTTTGGGGCAAAAAAGACAGAAATTCCCTTTGTTTTGGGGGAAAAAGACAGAAATTCCGCTTATTTAGAGGCAAAAAGGCAAAAGTTAGCCTTATTTTGGAGCAAAAATGAAGAAATTTCCCTTTTTATGGCAAAAATGTATGCATTCTTCTTATTTTCAGACAAAAAGGCAGAAATTCCCTATATTTTGGGGCAAAAGGCAGAAATTCCCCTTATTTTGGGGCAAAGTTGCAGAAATTTCCCTAATTGTGTGGCAAAAACCAGAAATTCCCCTTATTTTGGGGCAAAATTGCAGAAATTTCCCTTATTATGGGGAAAAATTGCCGAAATTTCCTTTATTTAAGGCAAAATTGCAGAAATTTCACTAATTGTGGTGCAAAAAGGCAGAAATTCTCCTTATTTTAGGGCAAAACTCAGAAATTCCACTTATTTTGGGGCAAAATTCCAGAAATTTCCCTTATTTTGGGGCAAAATTGCAAAAATTTAACTTATTTTGGGGCAAAATTGCAGAAATTTTACTTATTTCATGGAAAAAAGGCAGAAATTTTCTTTATTTGAGCAAAAAGGCAGAAATTCCCCATATTTTGGAGCAAAATTGCAGAAATTCACCTAATTTTGGGGCAAAAAATACAGGAATTTTCTTTATTTTGGGGCAAAAATGCAGAAATTCTCTTTATTTTGGGGCAAAAAGAAAGAAATTCCCTTTATATTAGGGCAAAATTGCAGAAATTTCTCTTATTTGGGGGCAAAAAAACAGAAATTCCCCGTATTTTGGGGCAAAATTCAAGCAATTTCCCTTATTATGGGAAAAATTGTAGAAATTTCCCTTATTTTAGGGCAAAATTGCAGATATTTCACTTATTTCAGAAAAAAAAGCAAAAATTTTTCTTAATTGGGGGCAAAAAGGCAGAAATTCCCATTATTTTGGGACAAAAAGACAGAAATTCACCTTATTTTGGGCTAAAATTGCAGAAATTTCACATATTTCAGGGCAAAAAGGCAGAAATTTCTCTTAATTTGGGGCAAAAATGAAGAAATTTCCCTTTTTATGGCAAAAAGTTATGCATTCCCTTAATTTTCGGGCAAAAAGGCAGAAATTTCCCGTATTTTGTAGCAAAATTGCAGAAATTCCCCTAATTGTGGGGCAGAAAAGCAGAAATTCTCCTTATTTTGGGGCACCACTCAGAAATTCCACTTATTTTGGGCCAAAATTGCAGAAATTTCACATATTTTGGGGCAAAATTGCAGAAATTTCAATTATTTCAGGGAAAAAAGGCAGAAATTTTCCTTCTTTTGGGGCAAAAAGGCAGAAATTCCTAATATTTTGTTGCAAAAATGCAGAAATTTCTAATATTTTGTTGCAAAAATGCAGAACTTTTCCTTAATTTGAGGTAAAAAGGCTGAAATTCCCCTTAGTTGGGGGCAAAAAGGCAGAAATTTTCTATATTTTGGGGCAAGTTTGCAGAAACTTCACTTATTTCAGGGAAATAAGTCAGAATTTTTTCTTATTTTGGGGCAAAAAAGACAGAAATTTCCTTTGTTTTGGGGGAAAAAGACAGAAATTCCACTTATTTAGCAGCAAAAAGGCAAAAGTTCCCCTTATTTTGGAGCAAAAATGAGGAAATTTCTCTTTTTTATGGCAAAAAGTTATGCATTCTTCTTATTTTCAGACAAAAAGGCAGAAATTCCCCATATTTTGGGGCAAAAGGCAGAAATTCCCCTTATTTTGGGGCAAAATTGTCAAAATTTCCCTAATTGTAGGGCAAAAAACAGAAATTCCCCTAATTTTGGGTCAAAATTGCAGAAATTTTCCTTATTATGGGGAAAAATTGCAGAAATTTCCCTTATTTAGGGGCAAAATTGCAGAAATTTTACTTATTTTTGGGCAAAATTGCAGAAATTTCACTTATTTCAGAGAAAAAAGGCAGAAATTTTCCTTATTTTGGGGCAAAAATGCAGAAATTCCTAATATGTTTTGCCAAAATTCAGAAAGTCTTTTTATTTTGAGGTAAAAAGGATGAAATTCCCTTTATTTGGGGGCAAAAAGGCAGAAATTTCCCTTATATTGAGGCAAAATTGCAGAAATTTCACTAATTTCAGGGTAATAAGTCAGAAATTTTCCTTATTTTGGGGCAAAAATGACAGAAATTTTCTTTGTTTTGGGGGAAAAAGACAGAAATTCCACTTATTTAGAGGCAAAAATGCAGAAATTGCCCTTATTTTAGGACAAAATTGAAGAAATTTCCCTTATTTGGGGGCAAAAAAACAGAAATTCCCCTTATTTTGGGGCAAAATTCCTGAAAATTTTCTTATTTTGGGGAAAAATTGCAGAAATTTCACTTATTTTGGGGCAAAATTGCAGAAATTTCACTTATTTCAGGGAAAAAAGGCAGTAATTTTCTTTATTTTGGGGCAAAAAGGAAGAAATTCTCCATATTTTGGTGCAAAAATAAGAAATTTCGCTTATTTTGAGGTAAAATGCTGAAATTCCCCTTATTTTGGGGCAAAAGGCCGAAATAACCTTTTTTTGGGGCAAATTTGCAGAAATTTCACTTATTTCAGAGAAAAAAAGGCAGAAATTTTCCTTATTTTTTTGCAAAAGGGCAGAAATTCCTAATATTTTTTGGCAAAAATGCAGAAATTCCTAATATTTTGTTGCAAAAATGCAGAAATTTCCCTTATTTTGAGGTTAAAATGCTGAAATTCCCCTTATTTGGGGGCAAAAAGGCAGAAATTTTTCTTATTTTGGGGCAAATTTTCAGAAATTTCACTTATTTCAGGGTTATAAGTCAGAAATTTTCCTTTTTTTGGGGCAAAAAAGACAGAAATTCTCTTTGTTTTGGGGGAAAAAGACAGAAATTCCACTTATTTAGAGGCAAAAAGGCAAAAGTTCCACTAATTTGGAGCAAAAATAAAGAAATTTCCCTTTTTTATAGCAAAAATGTATGCATTCTTCTTATTTTCAGACAAAAAGGCAGAAATTCCCCATATTTTGGGGCAAAAGGCAGAAATTCCCCTTATTTTGGGGCAAAATTGCAGAAATTTCCCTAATTTTGGGGCAAAAAACAGAAATTCCACTTATTTTGGGGCAAAATTGCAGAAATTTCCTTTATTATGGTGAAAAATTGCAGAAATTTCCCTTATTTAAGGCAAAATTGCAGAATTTCACTAATTGTGGCGCAAAAAGGCAGAAATTCTCCTTATTTTAGGGCAAAACTTAGAAATTTCACTTATTTTGGGGCAAAATTCCAGAAATTTCCCTTATTTTGGGGCAAAATTGCAAAAGTTTTACTTATTTTGGGGCAAAATTGCAGATATTTCACTTATTTCAGGAAAAAAAGGCAGAAATTTTTCTTATTTGAGCAAAAAGGCAGAAATTCCCCATATTTTGGAGCAAAATTGCAGAAATTCACCTAATTTTGGGGTAAAAAATACAGTAATTTTCTTTATTTTGGGGCAAAAAGGCAGAAATTCTCTTTATTTTGGGGCAAAAAGAAGGAAATTCCCTTTATTTTAGGGCAAAATTGCAGAAATTTCTCTTATTTGGGGGCAAAAAACAGAAATTCCCCTTATTTTGGGGCAAAATTCAAGAAATTTTTCTTATTATGGGGAAAAATTGTAGAAATTTCCCTTATTTTAGTGCAAAATTGCAGATATTTCACTTATTTCAGAAAAAAAAGCAAAAATTTTTTTTATTTTGGGACAAAAAGGCAGAAATTCCCATTATTTTGGGGTAAAAAGGCAGAAATTCACCTTATTTTATGCTAAAATTGCAGAAATTTCACATATTTCAGGGCCAAAATGCAGAAATTTCCCTTAATTTGGGGCAAAAATGAAGAAATTTCCCTTTTTATGGCAAAAATGTATGCATTCCCTTTATTTTCGGGCAAAAAGGCAGAAATTTCCCGTATTTTGGAGCAAAATTGCAGAAATTCCCCTAATTGTGAGGCAGAAAAGCAGAAATTCTCCTTATTTTGGGGCAACACTCAGAAATTCCACTTATTTTGGGGCAAAATTCCAGAAATTTCCCTAATTTTGGGGCAAAATTGCAGAAATTTCACATATTTTGGGGCAAAATTGCAGAAATTTCAATTATTTCAGGGAAAAAAGGCAGAAATTTTCCTTCTTTTGGGGCAAAAAGGCAGAAATTCCTAATATTTTGTTGCAAAAATGCAGAAATTCCTAATATTTTGTTGCAAAAATGCAGAACTTTTCCTTAATTTGAGGTAAAAAGGCTGAAATTCCCCTTATTTGGGGGCAAAAAGGCAGAAATTTCGTATATTTTGGGGCAAATTTGCAGAAACTTCACTTATTTCAGGGTAATAAGTCAGAAATTTTTCTTATTTTGGGGCAAAAAAGACAGAAATTTCCTTTGTTTTGGGGGAAAAAGACAGAAATTCCACTTATTTAGAGGCAAAAAGGCAAAAGTTCCCCTTATTTTGGAGCAAAAATGAGGAAATTTCCCTTTTTTATGGCAAAAAGTTATGCATTCTTCTTATTTTCAGACAAAAAGGCAGACATTCCCCATATTTTGGGGCAAAAGGCAGAAATTCCCCTTATTTTGGGGCAAAATTGCCAAAATTTCCCTAATTGTAGAGCAAAAAAAAGAAATTCCCTTTATTTTGGGTCAAAATTGCAGAAATTTTCCTTATTATGGGGAAAAATTGCAGAAATTTCCCTTATTTTAGGGCAAAATTGCAGAAATTTCACTAATCGTTGGGCAAAGAGGCAGAAATTCTCCTAATTTTGGGGCAAAACTCAGAAATTCCACTTATTTTGGGGCTAAATTCCAGAAATTTCCCTTATTTAGGGGCAAAATTGCAGAAATTTTACTTATTTTGGGGCAAAATTGCAGAAATTTTACTTATTTCAGTAAAAAAAGGCAGAAAATTTTTTTATTTTGGGGCAAAAAGGCAGAAATTCCTAATATTTTGTTCCAAAATTCAGAAATTCTTTTTATTTTGAGGTAAAAAGGCTGAAATTCCCCTTATTTGGGGGCAAAAAGGCAGAAATTTCCCTTATATTAGGGCAAAATTGCAGAAATTTTACTAATTTCAGGGTAATAAGTCAGAAATTTTCCGTATTTTGGGGCAAAAATGACAGAAATTCCTTTGTTTTGGGGGAAAAAGACAGAAATTCCACTTATTTAGAGGCAAAAATGCAGAAATTCCCCTTATTTTAGGACAAAATTGCAGAAATTTCCATTATTTGGGGGCAAAAAAACAGAAATTCCCCTTATTTTGGGGCTAAATTCATGAAAATTTTCTTATTTTGGGGAAAAATTGCAGAAATTTCACTTATTTTGGGGCAAAATTTCAGAAATTTCACTTATTTCAGGGATAAAAGGCATTAATTTTCTTTATTTTGGAGCAAAAAGGCAGAAATTCTCCATATTTTGGTGCAAAAATCAGAAATTTCCCTTATTTTGAGGTAAAATCCTGAAATTCCCCTTATTTTGGGGCAAAAGGCCGAAATTTCTTTTTTTTTTGGGGCAAATTTGCAGAAATTTCACTTATTTCAGGGAAAAAAAGGCAGAAATTTTCCTTATTTTTTGGCAAAAGGGCAGAAATTCCTAATATTTTGTGGCAAAAATGCAGAAATTCCTAATATTTTGTTGCAAAAATGCAGAAATTTCCCTTATTTTGAGGTAAAAAGGCTGAAATTCCCCTTATTTGGAGGCAAAAAGGCAGAAATTTTTCTTATTTTGGGGCATATTTGCAGAAATTTCACTTATTTCAGGGTTATAAGTCAGAAATTTTCTTTATTTTGGGGCAAAAAAGACAAAAATTCCCTTTGTTTTGGGGGAAAAAGACAGAAATTCCACTTATTTAGAGGCAAAAAGGCAAAAGTTCCCCTTATTTTGTAGCAAAAATGAAGAAATTTCCTTTTTTATGGCAAAAATGTATGCATTCTTCTTATTTTCAGACAAAAAGGCAGAAATTCCCCATATTTTAGGGCAAAAGGCAGAAATTCCCCTTATTTTGGGGCAAAATTGCAGAAATTTCCCTTATTATGAGGAAAAATTGCAGAAATTTCCCTTATTTAAGGCAAAATTGCAGAAATTTCACTAATTGTGGCGCAAAAAGGCAGAAATTCTCCTTATTTTAGGGCAAAACTCAGAAATTCCACTTATTTTGGGGCAAAATTCCAGAAATTTCCCTTATTTTGGGGCAAAATTGCAAAAATTTTACTTATTTTGGGGCAAAATTGCAGTAATTTCACTTATTTCAGGGAAAAAAGGCAGAATTTTTCCTTATTTGAGCAAAAAGGCAGAAATTCCCCATATTTTGGAGCAAAATTGCAGAAATTCACCTAATTTTGGGGTAAAAAATACAGTAATTTTCTTTATTTTGGGGCAAAAGCAGAAATTCTCTTTATTTTGGGGCAAAAAGAAAGAAATTCCGTTATTTTAGGGCAAATTGCAGAAATTTCTTTTATTTGGGGGCAAAAAAACAGAAATTCCCCTTATTTTAGGGCAAAATTCAAAAAATTTCTCTTATTATAGAGAAAAATTGTAGAAATTTCCCTTATTTTAGAGCAAAATTGCAGATATTTCACTTATTTCAGAAAAAAAAGCAAAAATTTTTCTTATTTTGGGGCAAAAAGGCAGAAATTCCCATTATTTTGGGGCAAAAAGGCAGAAATTCACCTTATTTTGGGCTAAAATTGCAGAAATTTCACATATTTCAGGGCAAAAAATCAGAAATTTCCCTTAATTTGGGGCAAAAATTTAGAAATTTCCCTTTTTATGGCAAAAAGGTATGCATTCCCTTTATTTTCGGGCAAAAAGGCAGAAATTTCCCGTATTTTAGAGCAAAATTGCAGAAATTCCCCTAATTGTGGGGCAGAAAAGCAGAAATTCTACTTATTTTGGGGCAACACTCAGAAATTCCACTTATTTTGGGGCAAAATTCCAGAAATTTCCCTTATTTTGTGGCAAAATTGCAGAAATTTCACATATTTTGGGGCAAAATTGCAGAAATTCCAATTATTTCAGGGAAAAAAGGCAGAAATTTTCCTTATTTTGGGGTAAAAAGGCAGAAATTCCTAATATTTTGTTGCAAAAATGCAGAAATTCCTAATATTTTGTTGCAAAATTGCAGAACTTTTTTTTTAATTTGAGGTAAAAAGGCTGAAATTCTTCTTATTTGGGGGAAAAAGCAGAAATTTCCTTTATTTTGGGGCAAATTTGCAGAAATTTCACTTATTTCAGGGTAATAAGTCAGAAATTTTTCTTATTTTGGGGCAAAAAAGACAGAAATTTCCTTTGTTTTGGGGGAAAAAGACAGAAATTCCACTTATTTAGAGGCAAAAAGGCAAAAGTTCCCCTTATTTTGGAGCAAAAATGAGGAAATTTCCCTTTTTTATGACAAAAAGGTATGCATTCTTCTTATTTTCAGACAAAAACGCAGAAATTCCCCATATTTTGGGGCAAAAGGCAGAAATTCCCCTTATTTTGGGGTAAAATTGCAGATATTTCCCTAATTGTGGGGCAAAAAACAGAAATTCCCCTTATTTTGGGGCAAAATTGCAGAAATTTCCCTTATTATGGGGAAAAATTGCAGAAATTTCCCTTATTTTAGGGCAAAATTGCAGAAATTTCATTAATTGTGGGGCAAAAAAGCAGAAGTTCTCCTTATTTTGGGAAAAACTCAGAAATTCCACTTATTTTCGGAGAAAATTCCCGAAATTTCCCTTATTTGGGGGCAAAATTGCAAAATTTTACTTATTTTGGGGCAAAATTGCAGAAATTTCACTTATTTCAGGGAAAAAATGCAGAAATTTTCTTTATTTTGGGGCAAAAACGCAGAAATTCCTATTATTTTGTGCCAAAATTCAGAAATTCCTTTTATTTTGAGGTAAAAAGGCTGATATTCCCTTTATTTGGGGGCAAAAAGGCAGAAATTTCTTTTATATTGGGGCAAAATTGCAGAAATTTCACTATTTCAGGGTAATAAGTCAGAAATTTTCCTTATTTTGGGGCAAAAATGACAGAAATTCCCTTTGTTTTGGCGGAAAAAGACAGAAATTCCACTTATTTAAAGGCAAAAATGCAGAAATTCCCCTTATTTTAGGGTAAAATTGCAGAAATTTTTCTTATTTGGGGGCAAAAAAACAGAAATTCTTTTTATTTTGGGGCAAAATTCCTGAAATTTCCCTAATTATGGGGAAAAATTTCAAAAATTTTTCTTATTTTAGGGCAAAGTTGCAGAAATTTCACTTATTTCAGAGAATAAAGGACAAAATTTTTCATATTTTGGGGCAAAAATCAGAAATTCCCATTATTTTGGGGCAAAAAGGCAGAAATTCACCTTATTTTGGGCTAAAATTGATGAAATTTCACATATTTCAGGGCAAAAAAGCAGAAATTTCCCTTAATTTGGGGCAAAATGAAGAAATTTCCCTTTTTATGGCAAAAAGGTATGCATTCCCCTTATTTTCAGGTAAAAAAGCAGAAATTCCCCGTATTTTGGAGCAAAATTGCAGAAATTTCCCTAATTGTGGGGCAGAAATGCAGAAATTCTTCTTATTTTTGGGCAAAACTCAGAAATTCCACTTATTTTGGGGCAAAATTCCAGAAATTTCCCTTATTTTGGGGCAAAATTGCAGAAATTTCACTTATTTTGGGGCAAAATTGCAGAAATTTCACTTATTTCAGAAAAAAAAGGCAGAAATTTTCCTTATTTTGGAGCAAAAAGGCAGAAATTCTCCATATTTTGGTGCAAAAATCAGAAATTTCTTTTATTTTGAGGTAAAATGCTGAAATTCCCCATATTTTGGGGCAAAAGGCAGAAATTTCCCTTTTTGGGGGGCAAATTTGCAGAAATTTCACTTATTTCAGGGAAAAAAAGGCAGAAATTTTCCTTATTTTTTGGCAAAAGGGCAGAAATTGCTAATATTTTGTGGCAAAAATGCAGAAATTTTTAATATTTTGTTGCAAAAATGCAGAAATTTCCTTTATTTTGAGGTAAAAAGGCTGAAATTCCCCTTATTTGGGGGCAAAAAGGAAGAAATTTTTCTTATTTTGGGGCAAATTTGCAGAAATTTCACTTATTTCAGGGTAATAAGTCAGAAATTTTTCTTATTTTGGGGCAAAAAATATAGAAATTGTCTTTGTTTTGGGGGAAAAAGACAGAAATTCCACTTATTTAGAGGCAAAAAGGCAAAAGTTCCCCTTATTTTGGAGCAAAAATGAGGAAATTTCCCTTTTTTATGACAAAAATGTATGCATTCTTCTTATTTTCAGACAAAAACGCAGAAATTCCCCATATTTTGGGGCAAAAGGCAGAAATTCCCCTTATTTTGGGGTAAAATTGCAGATATTTCCCTAATTGTGGGGCAAAAAACAGAAATTCCCCTTATTTTGGGGCAAAATTGCAGAAATTTCCCTTATTATGGGGAAAAATTGCAGAAATTTCCCTTATTTTAGGGCAAAATTGCAGAAATTTCATTAATTGTGGGGCAAAAAAGCAGAAGTTCTCCTTATTTTGGGCAAAACTCAGAAATTCCACTTATTTTCGGAGAAAATTCCCGAAATTTCCCTTATTTGGGGGCAAAATTGCAAAATTTTACTTATTTTGGGGCAAAATTGCAGAAATTTCACTTATTTCAGGGAAAAAATGCAGAAATTTTCTTTATTTTGGGGCAAAAACGCAGAAATTCCTATTATTTTGTGCCAAAATTCAGAAATTCCTTTTATTTTGAGGTAAAAAGGCTGATATTCCCTTTATTTGGGGGCAAAAAGGCAGAAATTTCTTTTATATTGGGGCAAAATTGCAGAAATTTCACTATTTCAGGGTAATAAGTCAGAAATTTTCCTTATTTTGGGGCAAAAATGACAGAAATTCCCTTTGTTTTGGCGGAAAAAGACAGAAATTCCACTTATTTAAAGGCAAAAATGCAGAAATTCCCCTTATTTTAGGGTAAAATTGCAGAAATTTTTCTTATTTGGGGGCAAAAAAACAGAAATTCTTTTTATTTTGGGGCAAAATTCCTGAAATTTCCCTAATTATGGGGAAAAATTTCAAAAATTTTTCTTATTTTAGGGCAAAGTTGCAGAAATTTCACTTATTTCAGAGAATAAAGGACAAATTTTTTCATATTTTGGGGCAAAAATCAGAAATTCCCATTATTTTGGGGCAAAAAGGCAGAAATTCACCTTATTTTGGGCTAAAATTGATGAAATTTCACATATTTCAGGGCAAAAAAGCAGAAATTTCCCTTAATTTGGGGCAAAATGAAGAAATTTCCCTTTTTATGGCAAAAAGGTATGCATTCCCCTTATTTTCAGGTAAAAAAGCAGAAATTCCCCGTATTTTGGAGCAAAATTGCAGAAATTTCCCTAATTGTGGGGCAGAAATGCAGAAATTCTTCTTATTTTTGGGCAAAACTCAGAAATTCCACTTATTTTGGGGCAAAATTCCAGAAATTTCCCTTATTTTGGGGCAAAATTGCAGAAATTTCACTTATTTTGGGGCAAAATTGCAGAAATTTCACTTATTTCAGAAAAAAAAGGCAGAAATTTTCCTTATTTTGGAGCAAAAAGGCAGAAATTCTCCATATTTTGGTGCAAAAATCAGAAATTTCTTTTATTTTGAGGTAAAATGCTGAAATTTCCCATATTTTGGGGCAAAAGGCAGAAATTTCCCTTTTTGGGGGGCAAATTTGCAGAAATTTCACTTATTTCAGGGAAAAAAAGGCAGAAATTTTCCTTATTTTTTGGCAAAAGGGCAGAAATTGCTAATATTTTGTGGCAAAAATGCAGAAATTTTTAATATTTTGTTGCAAAAATGCAGAAATTTCCTTTATTTTGAGGTAAAAAGGCTGAAATTCCCCTTATTTGCGGGCAAAAAGGAAGAAATTTTTCTTATTTTGGGGCAAATTTGCAGAAATTTCACTTATTTCAGGGTAATAAGTCAGAAATTTTTCTTATTTTGGGGCAAAAAATATAGAAATTGTCTTTGTTTTGGGGGAAAAAGACAGAAATTCCACTTATTTAGAGGCAAAAAGGCAAAAGTTCCCCTTATTTTGGAGCAAAAATGAGGAAATTTCCCTTTTTTATGACAAAAATGTATGCATTCTTCTTATTTTCAGACAAAAAGGCAGAAATTCCCCATATTTTGGGGCAAAAGGCAGAAATTCCCCTTATTTTGGGGCAAAATTGCAGAAATTTCCCTAATTGTGGGGCAAAAAACAGAAATTCCCCTTATTTTGGGGCAAAATTGCAGAAATTTCCCTTATTATGGGGAAAAATTGCAGAAATTTCCCTTATTTAAGGCAAAATTGCAGAAATTTCCCTCATTTTAGGGCAAAATTGCAGAAATTTCACTAATTGTTGTGCAAAAAGGCAGAAATTCTCCTTATTTTGGGGCAAAACTCAGAAATTCCACTTATTTTGGGGCAAAATTCCAGAAATATCCCTTATTTTGGGGCAAAATTGCAGAAATTTTACTTATTTTTTAGAAAAAATTGCAGAAATTGCACTTATTTCAGGGAAAAAAGGCAGAAATTTTCCTTATTTTGGGGCAAAAACGCAGAAATTACTAATATTTTGTGCCAAAATTCAAAAATTCTCCTTATTTTGAGGTAAAAACGCTGAAATTCCCCTTATTTGATGGCTAAAAGGCAGAAATTTCCTTTATATTAGGGCAAAATTGCAGATATTTCACTTATTTCAGGGTAATAAGTCAGAAATTTTCCTTATTTTGGGGCAAAAAGTACAGAAATTCCATTTGTTTTGGGGAAAAAGACAGAAATTCCACTCATTTAGAGGCAAAAAAGCAGAAATTCCTCTTCTTTTAGGGCAAAATTGCAGAAATTTCTCTTATTTGGTGGCAAAAAAACAGAAATTCCCCTTATTTTGGGGCAAAATTTCAGAAATTTCCTTTATTATGGGAAAATTGCAGAAATTTCTTTTATTTTAGGGCAAAATTGCAGAAATTTCACTTATTTCAGAGAAAAAAGCAAAAATTTTTCTTATTTTGGGGCAAAAAACAGAAATTCCCATTATTTTGGGGCAAAAAGGCAGAAATTCACCTTATTTTGGGCTAAAATTGCAGAAATTTTTCATATTTCAGGGCAAAAAGGCAGAAATTTTTCTTAATTTGGGGCAAAAATGAAGAAATTTCCCTTTTTTATGGCAAAAAGTTATGCATTCCACTAATTTCGGGCAAAAAGCAGAAATTCCCCGTATTTTAAAGCACAATTGCAGAAATTCCCCTAATTGTGGGGCAAGAGGCAGAAATTCTTTTTATTTTGGGGCAAAACTCAGAAATTCCACTTATTTTGGGGCAAAATTCCAGAAATTTCCCTTATTTTGGGGCAAAATTGAAGAAATTTCACTTATTTTCTGGCAAAATTGCAGAAATTTCACTTATTTCAGGGAAAAAAGGCAGAAAATTTCCTTATTTTGGGGCAAAAAGGCAGAAATTCTTCATAGTTTGGTGCAAAAATCAGAAATTTCCCTTATTTTGAGGTAAAATGCTGAAATTTCCCTTATTTTGGGGCAAAAGGCAGAAATTTCCCTTTTTTGGGGCAAATTTGCAGAAATTTCACTTATTTCAGAGTAATAAGTCAGAAATTTTCTTTATTATGGGGCAAAAAAACAGATATTCCCTTTGTTTTGGGGGAAAAAGACAGAAATTCCACTTATTTAGAGGCAAAAAGGCAAAAGTTCCCGTTATTTTGGAGCAAAAAGAAAGAAATTTCTTTTTTTATGGCAAAAAGGTATGCATTCTTCTTATTTTCGGAAAAAAGGAAGATATTCCCTATATTTTAGGGCAAAATTACAGAAATTTCCCTATTTTCCAGCAAAAAACAGAAATTCCCCTTAATTTGAAGCAAAATTGCAGAAATTTCCATTATTATGGGGAAAAATTGCAGAAATTTCTCTTATTTTAGGGCAAAATTGCAGAAATTTCACTAATTGTGGGGCAAAAAGGCAGAAATTCTCCTTATTTTGGGGCAAAACTAAGAAATTCCACTTATTTTGGGGCCAAATACCAGAAATTTCCCTTATTTTGTGGCAAACTTGCAGAAATTTTACTTATTTTGGGGCAAAATTGCAGAAATTTCACTTATTTCAGGGAAAAAGGCAGAAATTTTCCTTATTTTGGAGCAAGAAGGCAGAAATTCCTAATATTTTGTGCCAAAATTCAGAAATTCCCCTTATTTTGAGGTAAAAACGCTGAAATTCCCCTTATTTGGGGGCAAAAAGGCAGAAATTTCCCTTATATTGGAGCAAAATTGAAGAAATTTCACTTATTTCAGGGTAATAAGTAAGAAATTTTCCTTATTTTGGGGCAAAAATGACAGAAATTCCCTTTGTTTTGGGGGAAAAAGACAGAAATTCCACTTATTTAGAGAAAAAAAAGCAGAAATTCCTCTTATTTTAGGGCAAAATTGCAGTAATTTCCTTTATTTGGGGGCAAAAAACAGAAATTCCCTTTATTTTGGGGCAAAATTCCAGAAATTTCCTATATTATGGGGAAAAATTGCAGAAATTTCCTTTATTTTAGGGCAAAATTGCAGAAATATCACATATTTCAGAGAAAAAAAGCCAAAATTATTCTTATTTTGGGGCAAAAAATCAGAAATTCCCATTATTTTAGGGCAAAAAGGCAGAAATTCCCTTTTTTTTGGGCTAAAATTGCAGAAATTTTACATATTTCAGGGCAAAAAGGCAGAAATTTCCCTTAATTTAGGGCAAAAATGAAGAAATTTCCCTTTTTTATGGCAAAAAGGTATGCATTCCCCTTATTTTCAGGCAAAAAGGCAGAAATTTCCCAAATTTTGAAGCAAAATTGCAGAAATGCCCCTAATTGTGGGTCAAAAAGGCAGAAATTCTCCTTATTTTGGGGAAAAACTCAGAAATTCCACTTATTTTGGGGCCAAATTCCAGAAATTTCCCTTATTTTGGGGCAAAATTGCAGAAATTTCACTTATTTTGGGGCAAAATTGCAGAAATTTCACTTATTTCAGGAAAAAAAAAGCAGAAATTTTTCTTATTTTGGGGCAAAAAAGCAGAAATTCCTAATATTTTGTGGCAAAAATGCAGAAATTCCTAATATTTTGTTGCAAAAATGCAGAAATTTCCCTTATTTTGAGGTAAAAAGGCTGAAATTCCCCATATTTAAGGGCAAAAAGGAAGAAATTTCTCTTATTTTGGGGCAAATTTGCAGAAATTTCACTTATTTCAGGGTAATAAGTCAGAAATTTTTCTTATTTTGGTGCAAAAAAGACAGAAATTCCCTTTGTTTTGGGGGAAAAAGACAGAAATTCCACTTATTTAGAGGCAAAAAGGCAAAAGTTCCCCTTATTTTGGAGCAAAAATGAAGAAATTTCCCTTTTTTATGGCAAAAAGGTATGCATTCTTCTTATTTTTGGACAAAAAGGCAGAAATTCCCCATATTTTAGAACAAAAGGCAGAAATTCCTTTTATTTTGGAGCAAAATTGCAGAAATTTCCCTAATTGTGGGGTAAAAAACAGAAATTCCCCTTATTTTGAAGCAAAATTGCAGAAATTTCCTTTATTATGGGGAAAAATTGCAGAAATTTCTCTTATTTTAGGGCAAAATTGCAGAAATTTCACTAATTATGGGGCAAAAAGGCAGAAATTCTCCTTATTTTGGGGCAAAACTCAGAAATTCCACTTATTTTGGGGCAAAATTCCAGAAATTTCCCTTATTTTGTGGCAAAATTGCAGAAATTTTACTTATTTTGGGGCAAAATTGCAGAAATTTCACTTATTTCAGGGAAAAAAGGCAGAAATTTTCCTTATTTTGGGGCAAAAATGACAGAAATTCTATTTGTTTTGAGGGAAAAAGACAGAAATTCCACTTATTTAGAGGCAAAAAAAGCAGAAATTCTCCTTATTTTAGGGCAAAATTGCAGAAATTTTCCTTATTTGGGGGCAAAAAAACAGAAATTCCCCTTATTTTGAGGCAAAATTCCAGAAATTATCTTTATTATGGGGAAAAATTGCAGAAATTTCTTTTATTTTAGGGCAAAATTGCAGAAATTTCATTTATTTCAGAGAAAAAAAGCAAAAATTTTTCTTATTTTGGTGCAAAAAGGCAGAAATTTTCATTATTTTGGGGCAAAAAGGCAGAAATTCTCCTTATTTTGGGCTAAAATTGCAGAAATTTCACATATTTCAGAACCAAAAGGCAGAAATTTCCCTTAATTTAGGGCAAAAATGAAGAAATTTCCCTTTTTTATGGCAAAAAGTTATGCATTCCCCTTATTTTTGTGCAAAAAAGCAGAAATTCAACGTATTTTGGAGCAAAATTGCAGAAATTCCCCTAATTGTTGGGCAAAAAGGCAGAAATTTTCCTTATTTTGGGGTAAAACTCAGAAATTCCACTAATTTTGGGGCAAAATTCCAGAAATTTCCCTTATTTTGGGGCAAAATTGCAGAAATTTCACTTATTTTGGGGCAAAATTGCAGAAATTTCACTTATTTCAGGGAAAAAAAATGCAGAAATTTTCCTTATTTTGGGGCAAAAAGGCAAAAATTCCTAATATTTTGTGGCAAAAATGCAGAAATTCCTAATATTTTGTTGCAAAAATGCAGAAATTTCCCTTATTTTGAGGTAAAAAAGCTGAAATTCCCCTTATTTGTGGGCAAAAAGCAGAAATTTCCCTTATTTTGGGGCAAATTTGCAAAAATTTTACTTATTTCAGCATAATAAGTCAAAAATTTTCCTTATTTTGGGGGAAAAAGACAGAAATTCCCTTTGTTTTGGGAAAAAAAGACAGAAATTCCACTTATTTCGAGGCAAAAAGGCAAAATTTCCACTTATTTTGGAGCAAAAATGAAGAAATTTCCCTTTATTATGGCAAAAAGATATGCATTCTTCTTATTTTTGGACAAAAAGGCAGAAATTCCCCATATTTTGGGGCAAAAGGCTAAATTCCCCTTATTTTAAGGCAAAATTGCAGAAATTTCCCTAATTGTGGGGCAAAAAACAGAAATTCCCCTTATTTTGAAGCAAAATTGCAGAAATTTCCCTTATTATGGGGAAAACTTGCAGAAATTTCTCTTATTTTAGGGCTTAATTGCAGAAATTTCACTAATTTTGGGGCAGAAAGGCAGAAATTCTCCTATTTTGGGGCAAAACTCAGATATTCCACTTTTTTTGGGGCAAAATTCCAGAAATTTCCCTTATTTTGGGGCAAAATTGCAGAAATTTTACCTATTTTGCGGCAAAATTGCAGAAATTTCACTTATTTCTAGGTAAAAAGCAGAAATTTTGCTTATTTTGGGGCAAAAAGGCAGAAATTCGTAATATTTTGTGCCAAAATTCAGAAATTCCCTTTATTTTGAGGTAAAAAACCTGAAATTCCCCTTATTTGGGGGCGAAAAGGCAGAAATTTCCCTTATATTGGGGCAAAATTGCAGAAATTTCACTTATTTCAGGGTAATAAGTCAGAAATTTTCCTTATTTTGTTTCAAAAATGACAGAAATTCCCTTTGTTTTGGGGGAAAAAGACAGAAATTCCACTTATTTAGAGGCAAAAAACGCAGAAATTCCCCTTATTTTAGGGCAAAACTGCAGAAATTTCCCTTATTTGGGGGCAAAAAACCAGAAATTCCCCTTATTTTGGCGCAAAATTCCCGAAATTTCCCTTATTATAGGGGAAAATAGCAGAAATTTCCATTATTTTAGTGATAAATTGCAGAAATTTCACTTATTTCCGAGAAAAAAGGC
Source organism: Micromys minutus (assembly GCF_963924665.1). NCBI lineage: Eukaryota > Metazoa > Chordata > Mammalia > Rodentia > Muridae > Micromys > Micromys minutus. The sequence continues at coordinate 2,815,526 of NW_027667302.1, forward strand.
AAAAATTTTTCTTATCTTGGGGCAAAAATGCAGAAATTCCCATTATTTTCCGGCAAAAAGGCAGAAATTCACCTTATTTTAAGCTAAAATTGTAGAAATTTCACATATTTCAGGGCACAAATGCAGAAATTTCCCTTAATTTGGGGCAAAAATGAAGAAATTTCCCTTTTTATGGCAAAAGGTATGCATTCCCCTTATTTTCGGGCAAAAAGGCAGAAATTCCCCGTATTTTGGAGCAAAATTGCAGACATTCCCCTAATTGTGGGGCAAAAAGGCAGAAATTCTCCTTATTTTGGGGCAAAACTCAAAAATTCCATTTATTTTGGGGCAAAATATCCGAAATTTCCTTTAATTTGGGGCAAAATTTCAGAAATTTAACTTATTTTGGGGCAAAATTGCAGAAATTTCACTTATTTCAGGGAAAAAAGGCAGAAATTTTCCTTATTTTGGGGCAATAAGGCAGAAATTCCTAATATTTTGTGGCAATAATGCAGAAATTCCTAATATTTTGTTGCAAAAATGCAGAAATTTCCTTTATTTTGAGGTTTAAAGGCTGAAATTCCCCTTATTTGGGGGCAAAAAAGCAGAAATTTCCTGTATTTTGGGGCAAATTTGCAGAAATTTCACTTATTTCAGGGTAATAAGTCAGAAATTTTCCTTATTTTGGGGCAAAAAAGACAGAAATTCTCTTTGTTTTAGGGGAAAAAGACAGAAATTCCACTTATTTAGAGGCAAAAAGGCAAAAGTTCCCCTTATTTTGGAGCAAAAATGAAAAAAATTTCTCTTTTTTATAGCACAAAGGTATGCATTCTTCTTATTTTCGAACATAAAGGCAGAAATTCCCATTTTTGGGGCAAAGGCAGAATTAACCCTTATTTTGGGGCAAAATTGCAGAAATTTCTATAATTGTGGCGCAAAAAGGCAGAAATTCTCCTATTTGGGGCAAAACTCAGAAATTCCACTTATTTTGGGGCAAAATTCCAGAAATTTCCCTTATTTTGGGGCAAAATTGCAGAAATTTTACTTATTTGGGTGCAAAATTGCAGAAATTTCACTTATTTCATAGAAAAAAGGCAGAAATTTTCCTTATTTTTGGGCAAAAAGGCAGAAATTCTTCATATTTTGGTGCAAAAATCAGAAATTTCCCTTATTTTGAGGTAAAATGCTGAAATTCCCCTTATTTTGGGGAAAAAACAGAAATTTCCCTATTTTTGGGGCAAATTTGCATAAATTTCACTTATTTCAGGGTAATAAGTCAGAAATTTTCCTTATTTTGGGGCAAAAAAGACAGAAATTTTTTTTGTTTTGGGGGAAAAATACAGAAATTCCACTTATTTAGAGGCAAAAAGGCAAAAGTTTCCCTTATTTTGGAGCAAAAATGAAGAAATTTCCCTTTTTTATGGCAAAAAGGTATGCATTCTTCTTATTTTCGGACAAAAAGGCAGAAATTCCCCATATTTTGGGGCAAAATGCAGAAATTCACTTTATTTTGGGGCAAAATTGCAGAAATTTTCCTAATTGTGGGGCAAAAAACAGAAATTCCCCTTATTTTGAAACAAAATTGCAGAAATTTCACTTATTTCAGAAAAAAAAGGCAGAAATTTTCCTTATTTTGGGGCAAAAAGGCAGAAATTCTCCGTATTTTGGTGCAAAATTACAGAAATTTCCCTTATTATGGGGAAAAATTGCAGAAATTTCCCTTATTTTAGGGCAAAATTGCAGAAATTTCACTAATTGTGGGGCAAAAAGGCATAAATTCTCCTTATTTTGGGGCAAAACTCAGAAATTCCACTTATTTTAGGGCAAAATTCCAGAAATTAACCTTATTTTAGAGGAAAATTGCAGAACTTTTACTTATTTTGGGGCAAAATTGAAGAAATTTCACTTATTTCAGGGCAAAAAGGCAGAAATTTTCCTTATTTTGGGGCAAAAAGGCAGAAATTCCTAATATTTTGTGCCAAAATTCAGAAATTCCCCTTATTTTGAGGAAAAAAGGCTGAAATTCCCCTTATTTGGGGGCAAAAGGCAGAATTTTCTCTTATAATGGGGCAAAATTGCAGAAATTTCACTTATTTCAGGGTAATAAGTCAAAAATTTTTCTTAATTTGGGCAAAAATGACAGAAATTCCCTTTGTTTTTGGGGAAAAGACAGAAATTCCACTTATTTAGTGGAAAAAAGCTGAAATTCTGCTTATTTTAGGGCAAAATTCCAGAAATTTCCCTTATTTGGGGGCAAAAAAACAGAAATTCCTCTTATTTTGGGGCAAAATTCCAGAAATTTCCCTTATTTTGGGGAAAAATTGCAGAAATTTCCCTTATTTTAGGGCAAAATTGCAGAAATTTCACTTATTTCAGAGAAAAAAGGCAAAAATTTTTCTTATTTTGGGGCAAAAAGGCAGAAATTCCCATTATTTTTGGGCAAAAAGGCAGAAATTCACCTTATTTTGGGCTAAAATTGCAGAGATATCACATATTTCAGGGCAAAAAGGAAGATATTTCCCTTAATTTGGGGCAAAATTGAAGAAATTTCCCTTTTTTATGGCAAAAAGGTATGCATTCCCCTTATTTTCGGGCAAAAGGGCAGAAATTCCCCGTATTTTGGAGCAAAATTGCAGACATTCCCCTAATTGTGGGGCAAAAAGGCAGAAATTCTCTTTATTTTGGGGCAAAACTCAGAAATTCCACCTATTTTGGGGCATAATACCCGAAATTTCCCTAAATTTGGGGCAAAAATGCAGAAATTTAACTTATTTTGGGGCAAAATCGCAGAAATTTCACTTATTTCAGGGAAAAAAGGTAGAAATTTTCCTTATTTTGGGGAAAAAGGCAGAAATTCCTAATATTTTGTGGCAATAATGCAGAAATTCCTAATATTTTGTTGCAAAAATGCAGAAATTTCCCTTACTTTGAGGTAAAAAGGCTGAAATTCCCCTTATTTGGGGGCAAAAAAGCAGAAATTTCCTGTATTTTGGGGCAAATTTGCAGAAATTTCACTTATTTCAGGGTAATAAGTCAGAAATTTTCCTTATTTTGGGGCAAAAAAGACAGAAATTCTCTTTGTTTTGGGGGAAAAAACAGAAATTCCACTTATTTAGAGGCAAAAAGGCAAAAGTTCCCCTTATTTTGGAGCAAAAATGAAAAAAATTTCTCTTTTTTATAGCAAAAAGGTATGCATTCTTCTTATTTTCGAGCAAAAAGGCAAAAATTCCCATTTTTGGGGCAAAGGCAGAATTAACCCTTATTTTGGGGCAAAATTGCAGAAATTTCTATAATTGTGGCGCAAAAAGGCAGAAATTCTCCTATTTTGGGGCAAAACTCAGAAATTCCACTTATTTTGGGGCAAAATTCCAGAAATTTCCCTTATTTTGGGGCAAAATTGCAGAAATTTTACTTATTTTGGTGCAAAATTGCAGAAATTTCACTTATTTCATAGAAAAAAGGCAGAAATTTTCCTTATTTTTGGGCAAAAAGGCAGAAATTCTTCATATTTTGGTGCAAAAATCAGAAATTTCCCTTATTTTGAGGTAAAATGCTGAAATTCAACTTATTTTGGGGAAAAAACAGAAATTTCCCTATTTTTGGGGCAAATTTGCATAAATTTCACTTATTTCAGGGTAATAAGTCAGAAATTTTCCTTATTTTGGGGCAAAAAAGACAGAAATTTTTTTTGTTTTGGGGGAAAAAGACAGAAATTCCACTTATTTAGAGGCAAAAAGGCAAAAGTTTCCCTTATTTTGGAGCAAAAATGAAGAAATTTCCCTTTTTTATGGCAAAAAGGTATGCATTCTTCTTATTTTCGGACAAAAAGGCAGAAATTCCCCATATTTTGGGGCAAAATGCAGAAATTCACTTTATTTTGGGGCAAAATTGCAGAAATTTTCCTAATTGTGGGGCAAAAAACAGAAATTCCCCTTATTTTGAAACAAAATTGCAGAAATTTCACTTATTTCAGAAAAAAAAGGCAGAAATTTTCCTTATTTTGGGGCAAAAAGGCAGAAATTCTCCGTATTTTGGTGCAAAATTACAGAAATTTCCCTTATTATGGGGAAAAATTGCAGAAATTTCCCTTATTTTAGGGCAAAATTGCAGAAATTTCACTAATTGTGGGGCAAAAAGACATAAATTCTCCTTATTTTGGGGCAAAACTCAGAAATTCCACTTATTTTAGGGCAAAATTCCAGAAATTAACCTTATTTTAGGGGAAAATTGCAGAACTTTTACTTATTTTGGGGCAAAATTGAAGAAATTTCACTTATTTCAGGGCAAAAAGGCAGAGATTTTCCTTATTTTGGGGCAAAAAGGCAGAAATTCCTAATATTTTGTGCCAAAATTCAGAAATTCCCCTTATTTTGAGGAAAAAAGGCTGAAATTCCCCTTATTTGGGGGCAAAAGGCAGAATTTTCCTTTATAATGGGGCAAAATTGCAGAAATTTCACTTATTTCAGGGTAATAAGTCACAAATTTTTCTTACTTTGGGGCAAAAAGGCAGAAATTCCTAATATTTTGTTGCAAAAATGCAGAAATTTTCATTATTTTGAGGTAAAAAGGCTGAAATTTCCCTTATTTGGGGGCAAAAAAGCAGAAATTTCCCTTATTTTGGGGCAATTTTGCAGAAATTTCACTTATTTCAGGGTAATAAGTCAGAAATTTTCCTTATTTTGGGGCAAAAATGACAGATTTCCCTTTGTTTTGGGGGAAAAAGACAGAAATTCCACTTATTTAGAGATAAAAAAGCAGAAATTCCCCTTATTTTAGGGCAAAATTGCAGAAATTTCCCTTATTTGGTGGCAAAAAAGAGAAATTCCCCTATTTTGGGGCAAAATTCCAGAAATTTCCTTTATTATGGGGAAAAATTGCAGGAATTTCCTTTATTTTAGGGCAAAATTGCAGAAATTTCACATATTTCAGAGAAAAAAGGCAAAAATTTTTCTTCTTTTGGGGCAAAAATGCAGAAATTCCCATTATTTTGGGGCAAAAAGGCAGAAATTCACCTTATTTTGGGTTAAAATTGCAGAAATTTCACATTTTTCAGGGAAAAAAGCAGAAATTTCCCTTAATTTGGGGCAAAAATGAAGAAATTTCCCTTTTTTATGGCATAAAGGTATGCATTCCCCTTATTTTTGAGCAAAAAGGCAGAAATTCCCCGTATTTTTGAGCAAAATTGCAGAAATTCCCCTAATTGTGGGGCAAAAAGGCAGAAATTCTCTTTATTTTGGGGCAAAACTCAGAAATTCCACCTATTTTGGGGCAAAATTCCAGAAACTTCCCTTATTTTGGGGCAAAATTGCAGAAATTTCACTTATTTTGGGGCAAAATTGCAATAATTTCACTTATTTCAGGGAAAAAAGGCAGAAATTTTCCTTATTTGGGCAAAAAGGCAGAAATTCTCCATATTTTGGTGCAAAAATCAGAAATTTCCCTTATTTTGAGGTAAAATGCTGAAATTCTTCTTATTTGGGGGCAAAAGGCAGAAATTTCCCTATTTTTGGGGCAAATTTGCAGAAATTTCACTTATTTCATGGTAATAAGTCAGAAATTTTCCTTATTTTGGGGCAAAAAAGACAGAAATTCCCTTTGTTTTGGGGGAAAAAGATAGAAATTCCACTTATTTAGAGGTAAAAAGGCAAAATTACCCCTTATTTTGAAGCAAAATGAAGAAATTTTTTTTATGGCAAAAAGGTATGCATTCTTTTTATTTTCAGACAAAAAGGCAGAAATTCCCCATATTTTAGGGCAATAGGCAGAAATTTCCCTTATTTTGGGGCAAAATTGCAGAAATTTCCCTAATTGTGGGACAAAAAACAGAAATTCCCCTTATTTTGAAGCAAAATTGCAGAAATTTCCCTTATTATGGGAAAAAATTGCAGAAATTTTCCTTATTTTAGGGCAAAATTGCAGAAATTTCACTAATTGTAAGGCAATAAGGCAGAAATTCTCCTTATTTTGGGGCAAAAATCAGAAATTCCAATTTTTTTGGGGGCAAAATTCCAGAAATTTCCCTTATTTTGGGGCAAAATTACAGAAATTTTACTTATTTTGGGGCAAAATTGCAGAAATTTCACTTATTTCAGTGAAAAAAGGCAGAAATATTCCTTATTTTGGGGCAAAAAGGCAGAAAGTCCTAATATTTTGTTCCAAAATTCAGAAATTCCCCTCATTTTGAGGTAAAAAGGCTGAAATTCCCCTTATTTGGGGCAAAAAGGCAGAAATTTCCCTTATATTGGGGCAAAATTGCAGAAATTTCACTTATTTCGGGTAATAAGTCAGAAATTTTCCTTATTTTGGGGCAAAAATGACAGAAATTCCCTTTGTTTTGGGGGATAAAAACAGAAATTACACTTATTCAGAGGCAAAAAAGCATAAACTCCCCTTACTTTAGAGCAAATTTGCAGAAATTTCCATTATTTGGGGGCAAAAAAAACAGAAATTCCCCTTATTTTTGGGCAAAATTCCAGAAATTTCCTTTATTATGGGAAAAAATTGCAAAAATTTCTTTTATTTTAGGGCAAAATTGCAGAAATTTTACTTATTTCAGAGAAAAAAAGCAAAAATTTTTCTTATTTTGGGGCAAAGAGGCAGAAATTCCCATTATTTTGGGGCAAAAAGGCAGAAATTCACTTTATTTTGGGCTAAAATTGCAGAAATTTCACATATTTCAGGGCAAAAGGCAGAAATTTCCCTTAATTTGGGGCAAAAATAAAGAAATATCCCTTTTTTATGGCAAAAAGGTATGCATTCCCCTTATTTCCGGGCAAAAAGGCAGAAATTCTCCGTATTTTGGAGCAAAATTGCAGAAATTCCTCTAAATGTCAGACAAAAAGGCAGAAATTCTCCTTATTTTGGGGCAGAACTCAGAAATTCCACTTGTTTTGGGGCCAAATTCCAGAAATTTCCCTTATTTTGGGGCAAAATTGCAGAAATTTCCCTAATTGTGGGGCAAAAAACAGAAATTCCCCTTATTTTGAAGCAAAATTGCAGAAATTTCCCTTATTATGGGGAAAAATTGCAGAAATTTCTCTTATTTTATGGCAAAATTTCAGAAATTTCACTTATTTTCTTGCAAAATTGCAGAAATTTCACTTATTTCAGGGAAAAAAGGCAGAAATTTTCCTTATTTTGGGGCAAAAGGCAGAAATTCTCCATATTTTGGTGCAAAAATCAGAAATTTCCCTTATTTTGAGGTAAAATGCTGAAATTTATCTTATTTGGGGGCAAAAGGCAGAAATTTCCCTATTTTGGGGCAAATTTGCAGAAATTTCACTTATTTCAGGGTAATAAGTCAGAAATTTTCCTTATTTTGGGGCAAAAAAGACAGAAATTCCCTTTGTTTTGGGGGAAAAAGACAGAAATTCCACTTATTTAGAGGTAAAAAGGCAAAATTTCCCCTTATTTTGGAGCAAAATGAAGAAATTTCCATTTTTTATGGCAAAAAGGTATGCATTCCTTTTATTTTCAGACAAAAAGGCAAAAATTCCCCATATTTTAGGGCAAAAGGCAGAAATTCCCCTTATTTTGGGGCAAAATTGCAGAAATTTCCCTTATTTTAGGGCAAAATTGCAGAAATTTCACTAATTGTAAGGCAATAAGGCAGTAATTCTCTTTATTTTGGGGCAAAACTCAGAAATTCCACTTATTTTGGGGCAAAATTCCAGAAATTTCCCTTATTTTGGGGCAAAATTACAGAAATTTTACTTATTTTGGAACAAAATTGCAGAAATTTCACTTATTTCAGGGAAAAAAGGCAGAAATATTCCTTATTTTGGGGCAAAAAGGCACAAATTCCTAATATTTTGTTCCAAAATTCAGAAATTCCCCTCATTTTGAGGTAAAAAGTCTGAAATTCCCCTTTTTTGGGGCAAAAAGGCAGAAATTTCCCTTATATTAGGGCAAAATTGCAGAAATTTCACTTATTTCGGGTAATAAGTCAGAAATTTTCCTTATTTTGGGGCAAAAATGACAGAAATTCCCTTTGTTTTGGGAGATAAAAACAGAAATTACACTTATTTAGAGGCAAAAAAGCAGAAACTCCCCTTATTTTAGGGCAAAATTGCAGAAATTTCCATTATTTGGGGGCAAAAAAACAGAAATTCCCCTTATTTTGGTGCAAAATTCCAGAAATTTCCTTTATTATGGGAAAAATTGCAAAAATTTCTTTTATTTTAGGGCAAAATTGCAGAAATTTTACTTATTTAAGAGAAAAAAAGCAAAAATTTTTCTTATTTTGGGGCAAAGAGGCAGAAATTCCCATTATTTTGGGGCAAAAAGGCAGAAATTCACTTTATTTTGGGCTAAAATTGCAGAAATTTCACATATTTCAGAGCAAAAAGGCAAAAATTTCCATTAATTTGGGGCAAAAATGAACAAATTTCCCTTTTTTATGGCAAAAAGTTATTCACTCCCCTTATTTTCGGGCAAAAAGGCAGAAATTCTCTGTATTTTGGTGCAAAATTACAGAAATTTCCCTTATTATGAACAAAAATTGCAGAAATTTCCCTTATTTTAGGGCAAAATTGCAGAAATTTCACTAATTTTGGGGCAAAAAGGCAGAAATTCTCATTATTTTGGGGCAAAACTCAAAAATTCCACTTATTTTGGGGCAAAATTCCAGAAATTTCTTTTATTTTGGGGGAAAATTGCAGAAATTTTACTTATTTTGGGGCAAAATTTCAGAAATTTCACTTATTTCAGGGCAAAAAGGCAGAAATTTTCCTTATTTTGGGGCAAAAAGGCACAAATTCCTAATATTTTGTGCCAAAATTCAGAAATTCCCCTTATTTTGAGGTAAAAAGGCTGAAATTCCCCTTATTTGGGGGCAAAAGGCAGAATTTTCCCTTATAATGGGGCAAAATTGCAGAAATTTCACTTATTTCAGGGTAATAAGTCAGAAATTTTTCTTATTTTGGGGCAAAAATGACAGAAATTCCCTTTGTTTTCGGGGAAAAGACAGAAATTCCACTTATTTAAAGGCAAAAAAGCTGAAATTTCCTGTATTTTGGGGCAAATTTGCAGAAATTTCACTTATTTCAGGGTAATAAGTCAGAAATTTTCCTTATTTTGGGGCAAAAAAGACAGAAATTCTCTTTGTTTTGGGGGAAAAAGACAGAAATTCCACTTATTTAGAGGCAAAAAGGCAAAAGTTCCCCTTATTTTGGAGCAAAAATGAAAAAAAATTCTCTTTTTTATAGCAAAAAGGTATGCATTCTTCTTATTTTCGAACAAAAAGGCAGAAATTCCCATTTTTGGGGCAAAGGCAGAATTAACCCTTATTTTGGGGCAAAATTGCAGAAATTTCTATAATTGTGGCGCAAAAAGGCAGAAATTCTCCTATTTTGGGGCAAAACTCAGAAATTCCACTTATTTTGGGGCAAAATTCCAGAAATTTCCCTTATTTTGGGGCAAAATTGCAGAAATTTTACTTATTTTGGTGCAAAATTGCAGAAATTTCACTTATTTCATAGAAAAATGGCAGAAATTTTCCTTATTTTTGGGCAAAAAGGCAGAAATTCTTCATATTTTGGTGCAAAAATCAGAAATTTCCCTTATTTTGAGGTAAAATGCTGAAATTCCCCTTATTTTGGGGAAAAAACAGAAATTTCCCTATTTTTGGGGCAAATTTGCATAAATTTCACTTATTTCAGGGTAATAAGTCAGAAATTTTCCTTATTTTGGGGCAAAAAAGACAGAAATTTTTTTTGTTTTGGGAAAAAAATACAGAAATTCCACTTATTTAGAGGCAAAAAGGCAAAAGTTTCCCTTATTTTGGAGCAAAAATGAAGAAATTTCCCTTTTTTATGGCAAAAAGGTATGCATTCTTCTTATTTTCGGACAAAAAGGCAGAAATTCCCCATATTTTGGGGCAAAATGCAGAAATTCACTTTATTTTGGGGCAAAATTGCAGAAATTTTCCTAATTGTGGGGCAAAAAACAGAAATTCCCCTTATTTTGAAACAAAATTGCAGAAATTTCACTTATTTCAGAAAAAAAAGGCAGAAATTTTCCTTATTTTGGGGCAAAAAGGCAGAAATTCTCCGTATTTTGGTGCAAAATTACAGAAATTTCCCTTATTATGGGGAAAAATTGCAGAAATTTCCCTTATTTTAGGGCAAAATTGCAGAAATTTCACTAATTGTGGGGCAAAAACGCATAAATTCTCCTTATTTTGGGGCAAAACTCAGAAATTCCACTTATTTTAGGGCAAAATTCCAGAAATTAACCTTATTTTAGAGGAAAATTGCAGAACTTTTACTTATTTTGGGGCAAAATTGAAGAAATTTCACTTATTTCAGGGCAAAAAGGCAGAAATTTTCCTTATTTTGGGGCAAAAAGGCAGAAATTCCTAATATTTTGTGCCAAAATTCAGAAATTCCCCTTATTTTGAGGAAAAAAGGCTGAAATTCCCCTTATTTGGGGGCAAAAGGCAGAATTTTCTCTTATAATGGGGCAAAATTGCAGAAATTTCACTTATTTCAGGGTAATAAGTCAAAAATTTTTCTTATTTTGGGCAAAAATGACAGAAATTCCCTTTGTTTTTGGGGAAAAGACAGAAATTCCACTTATTTAGTGGAAAAAAGCTGAAATTCTGCTTATTTTAGGGCAAAATTCCAGAAATTTCCCTTATTTGGGGGCAAAAAAACAGAAATTCCTCTTATTTTGGGGCAAAATTCCAGAAATTTCCCTTATTTTGGGGAAAAATTGCAGAAATTTCCCTTATTTTAGGGCAAAATTGCAGAAATTTCACTTATTTCAGAGAAAAAAGGCAAAAATTTTTCTTATTTTGGGGCAAAAAGGCAGAAATTCCCATTATTTTTGGGCAAAAAGGCAGAAATTCACCTTATTTTGGGCTAAAATTGCAGAGATATCACATATTTCAGGGCAAAAAGGAAGATATTTCCCTTAATTTGGGGCAAAATTGAAGAAATTTCCCTTTTTTATGGCAAAAAGGTATGCATTCCCCTTATTTTCGGGCAAAAAGGCAGAAATTCCCCGTATTTTGGAGCAAAATTGCAGACATTCCCCTAATTGTGGGGCAAAAAGGCAGAAATTCTCTTTATTTTGGGGCAAAACTCAGAAATTCCACCTATTTTGGGGCATAATACCCGAAATTTCCCTAAATTTGGGGCAAAAATGCAGAAATTTAACTTATTTTGGGGCAAAATCGCAGAAATTTCACTTATTTCAGGGAAAAAAGGTAGAAATTTTCCTTATTTTGGGGAAAAAGGCAGAAATTCCTAATATTTTGTGGCAATAATGCAGAAATTCCTAATATTTTGTTGCAAAAATGCAGAAATTTCCCTTATTTTGAGGTAAAAAGGCTGAAATTCCCCTTATTTGGGGGCAAAAAAGCAGAAATTTCCTGTATTTTGGGGCAAATTTGCAGAAATTTCACTTATTTCAGGGTAATAAGTCAGAAATTTTCCTTATTTTGGGGCAAAAAAGACAGAAATTCTCTTTGTTTTGGGGGAAAAAGACAGAAATTCCACTTATTTAGAGGCAAAAAGGCAAAAGTTCCCCTTATTTTGGAGCAAAAATGAAAAAAATTTCTCTTTTTTATAGCAAAAAGGTATGCATTCTTCTTATTTTCGAGCAAAAAGGCAAAAATTCCCATTTTTGGGGCAAAGGCAGAATTAACCCTTATTTTGGGGCAAAATTGCAGAAATTTCTATAATTGTGGCGCAAAAAGGCAGAAATTCTCCTATTTTGGGGCAAAACTCAGAAATTCCACTTATTTTGGGGCAAAATTCCAGAAATTTCCCTTATTTTGGGGCAAAATTGCAGAAATTTTACTTATTTTGGTGCAAAATTGCAGAAATTTCACTTATTTCATAGAAAAAAGGCAGAAATTTTCCTTATTTTTGGGCAAAAAGGCAGAAATTCTTCATATTTTGGTGCAAAAATCAGAAATTTCCCTTATTTTGAGGTAAAATGCTGAAATTCAACTTATTTTGGGGAAAAAACAGAAATTTCCCTATTTTTGGGGCAAATTTGCATAAATTTCACTTATTTCAGGGTAATAAGTCAGAAATTTTCCTTATTTTGGGGCAAAAAAGACAGAAATTTTTTTTGTTTTGGGGGAAAAAGACAGAAATTCCACTTATTTAGAGGCAAAAAGGCAAAAGTTTCCCTTATTTTGGAGCAAAAATGAAGAAATTTCCCTTTTTTATGGCAAAAAGGTATGCATTCTTCTTATTTTCGGACAAAAAGGCAGAAATTCCCCATATTTTGGGGCAAAATGCAGAAATTCACTTTATTTTGGGGCAAAATTGCAGAAATTTTCCTAATTGTGGGGCAAAAAACAGAAATTCCCCTTATTTTGAAACAAAATTGCAGAAATTTCACTTATTTCAGAAAAAAAAGGCAGAAATTTTCCTTATTTTGGGGCAAAAAGGCAGAAATTCTCCGTATTTTGGTGCAAAATTACAGAAATTTCCCTTATTATGGGGAAAAATTGCAGAAATTTCCCTTATTTTAGGGCAAAATTGCAGAAATTTCACTAATTGTGGGGCAAAAAGGCATAAATTCTCCTTATTTTGGGGCAAAACTCAGAAATTCCACTTATTTTAGGGCAAAATTCCAGAAATTAACCTTATTTTAGGGGAAAATTGCAGAACTTTTACTTATTTTGGGGCAAAATTGAAGAAATTTCACTTATTTCAGGGCAAAAAGGCAGAGATTTTCCTTATTTTGGGGCAAAAAGGCAGAAATTCCTAATATTTTGTGCCAAAATTCAGAAATTCCCCTTATTTTGAGGTAAAAAGGCTGAAATTCCCCTTATTTGGGGGCAAAAGGCAGAATTTTCCTTTATAATGGGGCAAAATTGCAGAAATTTCACTTATTTCAGGGTAATAAGTCACAAATTTTTCTTACTTTGGGGCAAAAAGGCAGAAATTCCTAATATTTTGTTGCAATAATGCAGAAATTCCTAATATTTTGTTGCAAAAATGCAGAAATTTTCATTATTTTGAGGTAAAAAGGCTGAAATTTCCCTTATTTGGGGGCAAAAAAGCAGAAATTTCCCTTATTTTGGGGCAATTTTGCAGAAATTTCACTTATTTCAGGGTAATAAGTCAGAAATTTTCCTTATTTTGGGGCAAAAATGACAGATTTCCCTTTGTTTTGGGGGAAAAAGACAGAAATTCCACTTATTTAGAGATAAAAAAGCAGAAATTCCCCTTATTTTAGGGCAAAATTGCAGAAATTTCCCTTATTTGGTGGCAAAAAAGAGAAATTCCCCTATTTTGGGGCAAAATTCCAGAAATTTCCTTTATTATGGGGAAAAATTGCAGGAATTTCCTTTATTTTAGGGCAAAATTGCAGAAATTTCACATATTTCAGAGAAAAAAGGCAAAAATTTTTCTTCTTTTGGGGCAAAAATGCAGAAATTCCCATTATTTTGGGGCAAAAAGGCAGAAATTCACCTTATTTTGGGTTAAAATTGCAGAAATTTCACATTTTTCAGGGAAAAAAGCAGAAATTTCCCTTAATTTGGGGCAAAAATGAAGAAATTTCCCTTTTTTATGGCATAAAGGTATGCATTCCCCTTATTTTTGAGCAAAAAGGCAGAAATTCCCCATATTTTTGAGCAAAATTGCAGAAATTCCCCTAATTGTGGGGCAAAAAGGCAGAAATTCTCTTTATTTTGGGGCAAAACTCAGAAATTCCACCTATTTTGGGGCAAAATTCCAGAAACTTCCCTTATTTTGGGGCAAAATTGCAGAAATTTCACTTATTTTGGGGCAAAATTGCAATAATTTCACTTATTTCAGGGAAAAAAGGCAGAAATTTTCCTTATTTGGGCAAAAAGGCAGAAATTCTCCATATTTTGGTGCAAAAATCAGAAATTTCCCTTATTTTGAGGTAAAATGCTGAAATTCTTCTTATTTGGGGGCAAAAGGCAGAAATTTCCCTATTTTTGGGGCAAATTTGCAGAAATTTCACTTATTTCATGGTAATAAGTCAGAAATTTTCCTTATTTTGGGGCAAAAAAGACAGAAATTCCCTTTGTTTTGGGGGAAAAAGATAGAAATTCCACTTATTTAGAGGTAAAAAGGCAAAATTACCCCTTATTTTGAAGCAAAATGAAGAAATTTTTTTTATGGCAAAAAGGTATGCATTCTTTTTATTTTCAGACAAAAAGGCAGAAATTCCCCATATTTTAGGGCAATAGGCAGAAATTTCCCTTATTTTGGGGCAAAATTGCAGAAATTTCCCTAATTGTGGGACAAAAAACAGAAATTCCCCTTATTTTGAAGCAAAATTGCAGAAATTTCCCTTATTATGAGAAAAAATTGCAGAAATTTTCCTTATTTTAGGGCAAAATTGCAGAAATTTCACTAATTGTAAGGCAATAAGGCAGAAATTCTCCTTATTTTGGGGCAAAAATCAGAAATTCCAATTTTTTTGGGGGCAAAATTCCAGAAATTTCCCTTATTTTGGGGCAAAATTACAGAAATTTTACTTATTTTGGGGCAAAATTGCAGAAATTTCACTTATTTCAGTGAAAAAAGGCAGAAATATTCCTTATTTTGGGGCAAAAAGGCAGAAAGTCCTAATATTTTGTTCCAAAATTCAGAAATTCCCCTCATTTTGAGGTAAAAAGGCTGAAATTCCCCTTATTTGGGGCAAAAAGGCAGAAATTTCCCTTATATTGGGGCAAAATTGCAGAAATTTCACTTATTTCGGGTAATAAGTCAGAAATTTTCCTTATTTTGGGGCAAAAATGACAGAAATTCCCTTTGTTTTGGGGGATAAAAACAGAAATTACACTTATTCAGAGGCAAAAAAGCATAAACTCCCCTTACTTTAGAGCAAATTTGCAGAAATTTCCATTATTTGGGGGCAAAAAAAACAGAAATTCCCCTTATTTTTGGGCAAAATTCCAGAAATTTCCTTTATTATGGGAAAAAATTGCAAAAATTTCTTTTATTTTAGGGCAAAATTGCAGAAATTTTACTTATTTCAGAGAAAAAAAGCAAAAATTTTTCTTATTTTGGGGCAAAGAGGCAGAAATTCCCATTATTTTGGGGCAAAACGGCAGAAATCCACTTTATTTTGGGCTAAAATTGCAGAAATTTCACATATTTCAGGGCAAAAGGCAGAAATTTCCCTTAATTTGGGGCAAAAATAAAGAAATATCCCTTTTTTATGGCAAAAAGGTATGCATTCCCCTTATTTCCGGGCAAAAAGGCAGAAATTCTCCGTATTTTGGAGCAAAATTGCAGAAATTCCTCTAAATGTCAGACAAAAAGGCAGAAATTCTCCTTATTTTGGGGCAGAACTCAGAAATTCCACTTGTTTTGGGGCAAAATTCCAGAAATTACCCTTATTTTGGGGCAAAATTGCAGAAATTTCCCTAATTGTGGGGCAAAAAACAGAAATTCCCCTTATTTTGAAGCAAAATTGCAGAAATTTCCCTTATTATGGGGAAAAATTGCAGAAATTTCTCTTATTTTATGGCAAAATTTCAGAAATTTCACTTATTTTCTTGCAAAATTGCAGAAATTTCACTTATTTCAGGGAAAAAAGGCAGAAATTTTCCTTATTTTGGGGCAAAAGGCAGAAATTCTCCATATTTTGGTGCAAAAATAAGAAATTTCCCTTATTTTGAGGTAAAATGCTGAAATTTATCTTATTTGGGGGCAAAAGGCAGAAATTTCCCTATTTTGGGGCAAATTTGCAGAAATTTCACTTATTTCAGGGTAATAAGTCAGAAATTTTCCTTATTTTGGGGCAAAAAAGACAGAAATTCCCTTTGTTTTGGGGGAAAAAGACAGAAATTCCACTTATTTAGAGGTAAAAAGGCAAAATTTCCCCTTATTTTGGAGCAAAATGAAGAAATTTCCATTTTTTATGGCAAAAAGGTATGCATTCTTTTTATTTTCAGACAAAAAGGCAAAAATTCCCCATATTTTAGGGCAAAAGGCAGAAATTCCCCTTATTTTGGGGCAAAATTGCAGAAATTTCCCTTATTTTAGGGCAAAATTGCAGAAATTTCACTAATTGTAAGGCAATAAGGCAGTAATTCTCTTTATTTTGGGGCAAAACTCAGAAATTCCACTTATTTTGGGGCAAAATTCCAGAAATTTCCCTTATTTTGGGGCAAAATTACAGAAATTTTACTTATTTTGGAACAAAATTGCAGAAATTTCACTTATTTCAGGGAAAAAAGGCAGAAATATTCCTTATTTTGGGGCAAAAAGGCACAAATTCCTAATATTTTGTTCCAAAATTCAGAAATTCCCCTCATTTTGAGGTAAAAAGTCTGAAATTCCCCTTTTTGGGGCAAAAAGGCAGAAATTTCCCTTATATTAGGGCAAAATTGCAGAAATTTCACTTATTTCGGGTAATAAGTCAGAAATTTTCCTTATTTTGGGGCAAAAATGACAGAAATTCCCTTTGTTTTGGGAGATAAAAACAGAAATTACACTTATTTAGAGGCAAAAAAGCAGAAACTCCCCTTATTTTAGGGCAAAATTGCAGAAATTTCCATTATTTGGGGGCAAAAAAACAGAAATTCCCCTTATTTTGGTGCAAAATTCCAGAAATTTCCTTTATTATGGGAAAAATTGCAACAATTTCTTTTATTTTAGGGCAAAATTGCAGAAATTTTACTTATTTAAGAGAAAAAAAGCAAAAATTTTTCTTATTTTGGGGCAAAGAGGCAGAAATTCCCATTATTTTGGGGCAAAAAGGCAGAAATTCACTTTATTTTGGGCTAAAATTGCAGAAATTTCACATATTTCAGAGCAAAAAGGCAAAAATTTCCATTAATTTGGGGCAAAAATGAACAAATTTCCCTTTTTTATGGCAAAAAGTTATTCACTCCCCTTATTTTCGGGCAAAAAGGCAGAAATTCTCTGTATTTTGGTGCAAAATTACAGAAATTTCCCTTATTATGAACAAAAATTGCAGAAATTTCCCTTATTTTAGGGCAAAATTGCAGAAATTTCACTAATTTTGGGGCAAAAAGGCAGAAATTCTCATTATTTTGGGGCAAAACTCAGAAATTCCACTTATTTTGGGGCAAAATTCCAGAAATTTCTTTTATTTTGGGGGAAAATTGCAGAAATTTTACTTATTTTGGGGCAAAATTTCAGAAATTTCACTTATTTCAGGGCAAAAAGGCAGAAATTTTCCTTATTTTGGGGCAAAAAGGCACAAATTCCTAATATTTTGTGCCAAAATTCAGAAATTCCCCTTATTTTGAGGTAAAAAGGCTGAAATTCCCCTTATTTGGGGGCAAAAGGCAGAATTTTCCCTTATAATGGGGCAAAATTGCAGAAATTTCACTTATTTCAGGGTAATAAGTCAGAAATTTTTCTTATTTTGTGGCAAAAATGACAGAAATTCCCTTTGTTTTCGGGGAAAAGACAGAAATTCCACTTATTTAAAGGCAAAAAAGCTGAAATTCCCCTTATGTTAGGGCAAAATTCCAGAAATTTCCATTATTTGGGGGCAAAAAAACAGAAATTCCCCTTATTTTGGGGCAAAATTCCAGAAATTTCCCTTATTATGGGGAAAAATTGCAGAAATTTCCCTTATTTTAGGGCAAAATTGCAGAAATTTTACTTATTTCAGAGAAAAAAAGCAAAAATTTTTCTTATTTTGGGGCAAAGAGGCAGAAATTCCCATTATTTTGGGGCAAAAAGGCAGAAATTCACTTTATTTTGGGCTAAAATTGCAGAAATTTCACATATTTCAGGGCAAAAGGCAGAAATTTCCCTTAATTTGGGGCAAAAATAAAGAAATTTCCCTTTTTTATGGCAAAAAGGTATGCATTCCCCTTATTTTCGGGCAAAAAGGCAGAAATTCTCCGTATTTTGGAGCAAAATTTCAGAAATTCCTCTAATTGTCAGACAAAAAGGCAGAAATTCTCCTTATTTTGGGGCAGAACTCAGAAATTCCACTTGTTTTTGGGCAGAATTCCAGAAATTTCCCTTATTTTGGGGCAAAATTGCAGAAATTTCCCTAATTGTGGGGCAAAAAACAGAAATTCCCCTTATTTTGAAGCAAAATTGCAGAAATTTCCCTTATTATGGAGAAAAATTGCAGAAATTTCTCTTATTTTATGGCAAAATTTCAGAAATTTCACTTATTTTTTTGCAAAATTGAAGAAATTTCACTTATTTCAGGGAAAAAAGGCAGAAATTTTCCTTATTTTGGGGCAAAAAGGCAGAAATTCTCCATATTTTGGTGCAAAAATCAGAAATTTCCCTTATTTTGAGGTAAAATGCTGAAATTCTTCTTATTTGGGGGCAAAAGGCAGAAATTTCCCTATTTTTGGGGCAAAATTGCAGAAATTTCACTTATTTCAGGGTAATAAGTCAGAAATTTTCCTTATTTTGGGGCAAAAAAGACAGAAATTCCCTTTGTTTTGGGAGAAAAAGACAGAAATTCCACTTATTTAGAGGCAAAAATGCAAAAGTTCCCCTTATTTTGGAGCAAAAATGAAAAAAATTTCTCTTTTTTATAGCAAAAAGGTATGCATTCTTCTTATTTTCGAACAAAAAGGCAGAAATTCCCATTTTTGGGGCAAAGGCAGAATTAACCCTTATTTTGGGGCAAAATTGCAGAAATTTCTATAATTGTGGCGCAAAAAGGCAGAAATTCTCCTATTTTGGGGCAAAACTCAGAAATTCCACTTATTTTGGGGCAAAATTCCAGAAATTTCCCTTATTTTGGGGCAAAATTGCAGAAATTTTACTTATTTTGGTGCAAAATTGCAGAAATTTCACTTATTTCATAGAAAAAAGGCAGAAATTTTCCTTATTTTTGGGCAAAAAGGCAGAAATTCTTCATATTTTGGTGCAAAAATCAGAAATTTCCCTTATTTTGAGGTAAAATGCTGAAATTCCCCTTATTTTGGGGAAAAAACAGAAATTTCCCTATTTTTGGGGCAAATTTGCATAAATTTCACTTATTTCAGGGTAATAAGTCAGAAATTTTCCTTATTTTGGGGCAAAAAAGACAGAAATTTTTTTTGTTTTGGGGGAAAAATACAGAAATTCCACTTATTTAGAGGCAAAAAGGCAAAAGTTTCCCTTATTTTGGAGCAAAAATGAAGAAATTTCCCTTTTTTATGGCAAAAAGGTATGCATTCTTCTTATTTTCGGACAAAAAGGCAGAAATTCCCCATATTTTGGGGCAAAATGCAGAAATTCACTTTATTTTGGGGCAAAATTGCAGAAATTTTCCTAATTGTGGGGCAAAAAACAGAAATTCCCCTTATTTTGAAACAAAATTGCAGAAATTTCACTTATTTCAGAAAAAAAAAGGCAGAAATTTTCCTTATTTTGGGGCAAAAAGGCAGAAATTCTCCGTATTTTGGTGCAAAATTACAGAAATTTCCCTTATTATGGGGAAAAATTGCCGAAATTTCCCTTATTTTAGGGCAAAATTGCAGAAATTTCACTAATTGTGGGGCAAAAAGGCATAAATTCTCCTTATTTTGGGGCAAAACTCAGAAATTCCACTTATTTTAGGGCAAAATTCCAGAAATTAACCTTATTTTAGAGGAAAATTGCAGAACTTTTACTTATTTTGGGGCAAAATTGAAGAAATTTCACTTATTTCAGGGCAAAAAGGCAGAAATTTTCCTTATTTTGGGGCAAAAAGGCAGAAATTCCTAATATTTTGTGCCAAAATTCAGAAATTCCCCTTATTTTGAGGAAAAAAGGCTGAAATTCCCCTTATTTGGGGGCAAAAGGCAGAATTTTCTCTTATAATGGGGCAAAATTGCAGAAATTTCACTTATTTCAGGGTAATAAGTCAAAAATTTTTCTTATTTTGGGCAAAAATGACAGAAATTCCCTTTGTTTTTGGGGAAAAGACAGAAATTCCACTTATTTAGTGGAAAAAAGCTGAAATTCTGCTTATTTTAGGGCAAAATTCCAGAAATTTCCCTTATTTGGGGGCAAAAAAACAGAAATTCCTCTTATTTTGGGGCAAAATTCCAGAAATTTCCCTTATTTTGGGGAAAAATTGCAGAAATTTCCCTTATTTTAGGGCAAAATTGCAGAAATTTCACTTATTTCAGAGAAAAAAGGCAAAAATTTTTCTTATTTTGGGGCAAAAAGGCAGAAATTCCCATTATTTTTGGGCAAAAAGGCAGAAATTCACCTTATTTTGGGCTAAAATTGCAGAGATATCACATATTTCAGGGCAAAAAGGAAGATATTTCCCTTAATTTGGGGCAAAATTGAAGAAATTTCCCTTTTTTATGGCAAAAAGGTATGCATTCCCCTTATTTTCGGGCAAAAAGGCAGAAATTCCCCGTATTTTGGAGCAAAATTGCAGACATTCCCCTAATTGTGGGGCAAAAAGGCAGAAATTCTCTTTATTTTGGGGCAAAACTCAGAAATTCCACCTATTTTGGGGCATAATACCCGAAATTTCCCTAAATTTGGGGCAAAAATGCAGAAATTTAACTTATTTTGGGGCAAAATCGCAGAAATTTCACTTATTTCAAGGAAAAAAGGTAGAAATTTTCCTTATTTTGGGGAAAAAGGCAGAAATTCCTAATATTTTGTGGCAATAATGCAGAAATTCCTAATATTTTGTTGCAAAAATGCAGAAATTTCCCTTATTTTGAGGTAAAAAGGCTGAAATTCCCCTTATTTGGGGGCAAAAAAGCAGAAATTTCCTGTATTTTGGGGCAAATTTGCAGAAATTTCACTTATTTCAGGGTAATAAGTCAGAAATTTTCCTTATTTTGGGGCAAAAAAGACAGAAATTCTCTTTGTTTTGGGGGAAAAAGACAGAAATTCCACTTATTTAGAGGCAAAAAGGCAAAAGTTCCCCTTATTTTGGAGCAAAAATGAAAAAAATTTCTCTTTTTTATAGCAAAAAGGTATGCATTCTTCTTATTTTCGAGCAAAAAGGCAAAAATTCCCATTTTTGGGGCAAAGGCAGAATTAACCCTTATTTTGGGGCAAAATTGCAGAAATTTCTATAATTGTGGCGCAAAAAGGCAGAAATTCTCCTATTTTGGGGCAAAACTCAGAAATTCCACTTATTTTTGGGCAAAATTCCAGAAATTTCCCTTATTTTGGGGCAAAATTGCAGAAATTTTACTTATTTTGGTGCAAAATTGCAGAAATTTCACTTATTTCATAGAAAAAAGGCAGAAATTTTCCTTATTTTTGGGCAAAAAGGCAGAAATTCTTCATATTTTGGTGCAAAAATCAGAAATTTCCCTTATTTTGAGGTAAAATGCTGAAATTCCCCTTATTTTGGGGAAAAAACAGAAATTTCCCTATTTTTGGGGCAAATTTGCATAAATTTCACTTATTTCAGGGTAATAAGTCAGAAATTTTCCTTATTTTGGGGCAAAAAAGACAGAAATTTTTTTTGTTTTGGGGGAAAAAGACAGAAATTCCACTTATTTAGAGGCAAAAAGGCAAAAGTTTCCCTTATTTTGGAGCAAAAATGAAGAAATTTCCCTTTTTTATGGCAAAAAGGTATGCATTCTTCTTATTTTCGGACAAAAAGGCAGAAATTCCCCATATTTTGGGGCAAAATGCAGAAATTCACTTTATTTTGGGGCAAAATTGCAGAAATTTTCCTAATTGTGGGGCAAAAAACAGAAATTCCCCTTATTTTGAAACAAAATTGCAGAAATTTCACTTATTTCAGAAAAAAAAGGCAGAAATTTTCCTTATTTTGGGGCAAAAAGGCAGAAATTCTCCGTATTTTGGTGCAAAATTACAGAAATTTCCCTTATTATGGGGAAAAATTGCAGAAATTTCCCTTATTTTAGGGCAAAATTGCAGAAATTTCACTAATTGTGGGGCAAAAAGACATAAATTCTCCTTATTTTGGGGCAAAACTCAGAAATTCCACTTATTTTAGGGCAAAATTCCAGAAATTAACCTTATTTTAGGGGAAAATTGCAGAACTTTTACTTATTTTGGGGCAAAATTGAAGAAATTTCACTTATTTCAGGGCAAAAAGGCAGAGATTTTCCTTATTTTGGGGCAAAAAGGCAGAAATTCCTAATATTTTGTGCCAAAATTCAGAAATTCCCCTTATTTTGAGGTAAAAAGGCTGAAATTCCCCTTATTTGGGGGCAAAAGGCAGAATTCTCCTTTATAATGGGGCAAAATTGCAGAAATTTCACTTATTTCAGGGTAATAAGTCACAAATTTTTCTTACTTTGGGGCAAAAAGGCAGAAATTCCTAATATTTTGTTGCAATAATGCAGAAATTCCTAATATTTTGTTGCAAAAATGCAGAAATTTTCATTATTTTGAGGTAAAAAGGCTGAAATTTCCCTTATTTGGGGGCAAAAAAGCAGAAATTTCCCTTATTTTGGGGCAATTTTGCAGAAATTTCACTTATTTCAGGGTAATAAGTCAGAAATTTTCCTTATTTTGGGGCAAAAATGACAGATTTCCCTTTGTTTTGGGGTAAAAAGACAGAAATTCCACTTATTTAGAGGCAAAAAAGCAGAAATTCCCCTTATTTTAGGGCAAAATTGCAGAAATTTCCCTTATTTGGTGGCAAAAAAGAGAAATTCCCCTATTTTGGGGCAAAATTCCAGAAATTTCCTTTATTATGGGGAAAAATTGCAGGAATTTCCTTTATTTTAGGGCAAAATTGCAGAAATTTCACATATTTCAGAGAAAAAAGGCAAAAATTTTTCTTCTTTTGGGGCAAAAATGCAGAAATTCCCATTATTTTGGGGCAAAAAGGCAGAAATTCACCTTATTTTGGGTTAAAATTGCAGAAATTTCACATTTTTCAGGGAAAAAAGCAGAAATTTCCCTTAATTTGGGGCAAAAATGAAGAAATTTCCCTTTTTTATGGCAAAAAGGTATGCATTCCCCTTATTTTTGAGCAAAAAGGCAGAAATTTCCCGTATTTTTGAGCAAAATTGCAGAAATTCCCCTAATTGTCGGGCAAAAAGGCAGAAATTCTCTTTATTTTGGGGCAAAACTCAGAAATTCCACCTATTTTGGGGCAAAATTCCAGAAACTTCCCTTATTTTGGGGCAAAATTGCAGAAATTTCACTTATTTTGGGGCAAAATTGCAATAATTTCACTTATTTCGGGGAAAAAAGGCAGAAATTTTCCTTATTTGGGCAAAAAGGCAGAAATTCTCCATATTTTGGTGCAAAAATCAGAAATTTCCCTTATTTTGAGGTAAAATGCTGAAATTCTTCTTATTTGGGGGCAAAAGGCAGAAATTTCCCTATTTTGGGGGCAAATTTGCAGAAATTTCACTTATTTCATGGTAATAAGTCAGAAATTTTCCTTATTTTGGGGCAAAAAAGACAGAAATTCCCTTTGTTTTGGGGGAAAAAGATAGAAATTCCACTTATTTAGAGGTAAAAAGGCAAAATTACCCCTTATTTTGAAGCAAAATGAAGAAATTTTTTTTATGGCAAAAAGGTATGCATTCTTTTTATTTTCAGACAAAAAGGCAGAAATTCCCCATATTTTAGGGCAATAGGCAGAAATTTCCCTTATTTTGGGGCAAAATTGCAGAAATTTCCCTAATTGTGGGACAAAAAACAGAAATTCCCCATATTTTGAAGCAAAATTGCAGAAATTTCCCTTATTATGAGAAAAAATTGCAGAAATTTTCCTTATTTTAGGGCAAAATTGCAGAAATTTCACTAATTGTAAGGCAATAAGGCAGAAATTCTCCTTATTTTGGGGCAAAAATCAGAAATTCCAATTTTTTTGGGGGCAAAATTCCAGAAATTTCCCTTATTTTGGGGCAAAATTACAGAAATTTTACTTATTTTGGGGCAAAATTGCAGAAATTTCACTTATTTCAGTGAAAAAAGGCAGAAATATTCCTTATTTTGGGGCAAAAAGGCAGAAAGTCCTAATATTTTGTTCCAAAATTCAGAAATTCCCCTCATTTTGAGGTAAAAAGGCTGAAATTCCCCTTATTTGGGGCAAAAAGGCAGAAATTTCCCTTATATTGGGGCAAAATTGCAGAAATTTCACTTATTTCGGGTAATAAGTCAGAAATTTTCCTTATTTTGGGGCAAAAATGACAGAAATTCCCTTTGTTTTGGGGGATAAAAACAGAAATTACACTTATTCAGAGGCAAAAATGCATAAACTCCCCTTACTTTAGAGCAAATTTGCAGAAATTTCCATTATTTGTGGGCAAAAAGGCAGAAATTCTCCGTATTTTGGAGCAAAATTGCAGAAATTCCTCTAAATGTCAGACAAAAAGGCAGAAATTCTCCTTATTTTGGGGCAGAACTCAGAAATTCCACTTGTTTTGGGGCAAAATTCCAGAAATTACCCTTATTTTGGGGCAAAATTGCAGAAATTTCCCTAATTGTGGGGCAAAAAACAGAAATTCCCCTTATTTTGAAGCAAAATTGCAGAAATTTCCCTTATTATGGGGAAAAATTGCAGAAATTTCTCTTATTTTATGGCAAAATTTCAGAAATTTCACTTATTTTCTTGCAAAATTGCAGAAATTTCACTTATTTCAGGGAAAAAAGGCAGAAATTTTCCTTATTTTGGGGCAAAAGGCAGAAATTCTCCATATTTTGGTGCAAAAATCAGAAATTTCCCTTATTTTGAGGTAAAATGCTGAAATTTATCTTATTTGGGGGCAAAAGGCAGAAATTTCCCTATTTTGGGGCAAATTTGCAGAAATTTCACTTATTTCAGGGTAATAAGTCAGAAATTTTCCTTATTTTGGGGCAAAAAAGACAGAAATTCCCTTTGTTTTGGGGGAAAAAGACAGAAATTCCACTTATTTAGAGGTAAAAAGGCAAAATTTCCCCTTATTTTGGAGCAAAATGAAGAAATTTCCATTTTTTATGGCAAAAATGTATGCATTCCTTTTATTTTCAGACAAAAAGGCAAAAATTCCCCATATTTTAGGGCAAAAGGCAGAAATTCCCCTTATTTTGAAGCAAAATTGCAGAAATTTCCCTTATTTTAGGGCAAAATTGCAGAAATTTCACTAATTGTAAGGCAATAAGGCAGTAATTCTCTTTATTTTGGGGCAAAACTCAGAAATTCCACTTATTTTGGGGCAAAATTCCAGAAATTTCCCTTATTTTGGGGCAAAATTACAGAAATTTTACTTATTTTGGAACAAAATTGCAGAAATTTCACTTATTTCAGGGAAAAAAGGCAGAAATATTCCTTATTTTGGGGCAAAAAGGCACAAATTCCTAATATTTTGTTCCAAAATTCAGAAATTCCCCTCATTTTGAGGTAAAAAGTCTGAAATTCCCCTTTTTTGGGGCAAAAAGGCAGAAATTTCCCTTATATTAGGGCAAAATTGCAGAAATTTCACTTATTTCGGGTAATAAGTCAGAAATTTTCCTTATTTTGGGGCAAAAATGACAGAAATTCCCTTTGTTTTGGGAGATAAAAACAGAAATTACACTTATTTAGAGGCAAAAAAGCAGAAACTCCCCTTATTTTAGGGCAAAATTGCAGAAATTTCCATTATTTGGGGGCAAAAAAACAGAAATTCCCCTTATTTTGGTGCAAAATTCCAGAAATTTCCTTTATTATGGGAAAAATTGCAACAATTTCTTTTATTTTAGGGCAAAATTGCAGAAATTTTACTTATTTAAGAGAAAAAAAGCAAAAATTTTTCTTATTTTGGGGCAAAGAGGCAGAAATTCCCATTATTTTGGGGCAAAAAGGCAGAAATTCACTTTATTTTGGGCTAAAATTGCAGAAATTTCACGTATTTCAGAGCAAAAAGGCAAAAATTTCCATTAATTTGGGGCAAAAATGAACAAATTTCCCTTTTTTATGGCAAAAAGTTATTCACTCTCCTTATTTTCGGGCAAAAAGGCAGAAATTCTCTGTATTTTGGTGCAAAATTACAGAAATTTCCCTTATTATGAACAAAAATTGCAGAAATTTCCCTTATTTTAGGGCAAAATTGCAGAAATTTCACTAATTTTGGGGCAAAAAGGCAGAAATTCTCATTATTTTGGGGCAAAACTCAGAAATTCCACTTATTTTGGGGCAAAATTCCAGAAATTTCTTTTATTTTGGGGGAAAATTGCAGAAATTTTACTTATTTTGGGGCAAAATTTCAGAAATTTCACTTATTTCAGGGCAAAAAGGCAGAAATTTTCCTTATTTTGGGGCAAAAAGGCACAAATTCCTAATATTTTGTGCCAAAATTAAGAAATTCCCCTTATTTTGAGGTAAAAAGGCTGAAATTCCCCTTATTTGGGGGCAAAAGGCAGAATTTTCCCTTATAATGGGGCAAAATTGCAGAAATTTCACTTATTTCAGGGTAATAAGTCAGAAATTTTTCTTATTTTGTGGCAAAAATGACAGAAATTCCCTTTGTTTTCGGGGAAAAGACAGAAATTCCACTTATTTAAAGGCAAAAAAGCTGAAATTCCCCTTATGTTAGGGCAAAATTCCAGAAATTTCCATTATTTGGGGGCAAAAAAACAGAAATTCCCCTTATTTTGGGGCAAAATTCCAGAAATTTCCCTTATTATGGGGAAAAATTGCAGAAATTTCCCTTATTTTAGGGCAAAATTGCAGAAATTTTACTTATTTCAGAGAAAAAAAGCAAAAATTTTTCTTATTTTGGGGCAAAGAGGCAGAAATTCCCATTATTTTGGGGCAAAAAGGCAGAAATTCACTTTATTTTGGGCTAAAATTGCAGAAATTTCACATATTTCAGGGCAAAAGGCAGAAATTTCCCTTAATTTGGGGCAAAAATAAAGAAATTTCCCTTTTTTATGGCAAAAAGGTATGCATTCCCCTTATTTTCGGGCAAAAAGGCAGAAATTCTCCGTATTTTGGAGCAAAATTTCAGAAATTCCTCTAATTGTCAGACAAAAAGGCAGAAATTCTCCTTATTTTGGGGCAGAACTCAGAAATTCCACTTGTTTTTGGGCAGAATTCCAGAAATTTCCCTTATTTTGGGGCAAAATTGCAGAAATTTCCCTAATTGTGGGGCAAAAAACAGAAATTCCCCTTATTTTGAAGCAAAATTGCAGAAATTTCCCTTATTATGGAGAAAAATTGCAGAAATTTCTCTTATTTTATGGCAAAATTTCAGAAATTTCACTTATTTTTTTGCAAAATTGAAGAAATTTCACTTATTTCAGGGAAAAAAGGCAGAAATTTTCCTTATTTTGGGGCAAAAAGGCAGAAATTCTCCATATTTTGGTGCAAAAATCAGAAATTTCCCTTATTTTGAGGTAAAATGCTGAAATTCTTCTTATTTGGGGGCAAAAGGCAGAAATTTCCCTATTTTTGGGGCAAATTTGCAGAAATTTCACTTATTTCAGGGTAATAAGTCAGAAATTTTCCTTATTTTGGGGCAAAAAAGACAGAAATTCCCTTTGTTTTGGGAGAAAAAGACAGAAATTCCACTTATTTAGAGGTAAAAAGGCAAAATTTTCCCTTATTTTGGAGCAAAATGAAGAAATTTCCCTTTTTTATGGCAAAAAGGTATGCATTCCTTTTATTTTCAGACAAAAAGGCAGAAATTCCCCATATTTTAGGGCAAAAGGCAGAAATTCCCCTTATTTTGGGGCAAAATTGCAGAAATTTCCCTAATTGTGGGACAAAAAAAAAGAAATTCCCCTTATTTCTAAGCAAAATTGCAGAAATTTCCCTTATTATGGGGAAAAATTGCAGAAATTTCCCTTATTTTAGGGCAAAATTGCAGAAATTTCACTAATTGTAAGGCAATAAGGCAGAAATTCTCTTTATTTTGGGGCAAAACTCAGAAATTCCACTTATTTTGGGGCAAAATTCCAGAAATTTTTCTTGTTTTGGGGCAAAATTATAGAAATTTTACTTATTTTGGAACAAAATTGCAGAAATTTCACTTATTTCAGGGAAAAAAGGGAGAAATATTCCTTATTTTGGGGCAAAAAGGCAGAAATTCCTAATATTTTGTTTCAAAATTCAGAAATTCCACTCATTTTGAGGTAAAAAGTCTGAAATTCCCCTTTTTGGGGGCAAAAAGGCAGAAATTTCCCTTATATTGGGGCAAAATTGCAGAAATTTCACTTATTTCGGGTAATAAGTCAGAAATTTTCCTTATTTTGGGGCAAAAATGACAGAAATTCCCTTTGTTTTGGGGGATAAAAACAGAAATTACACTTATTTAGAGGCAAAAAAGCAGAAATTCCCCTTATTTTAGGGCAAAATTGCAGAAATTTCCATTATTTGGGGGCAAAAAAAACAGAAATTCCCCTTATTTTGGGGCAAAATTCGAAAAATTTCCTTTATTATGGAAAAAATTACAAAAATTTCTTTTATTTTAGGGCAAAATTTCAGAAATTTTACTTATTTAAAAGAAAAAAAGCAAAAATTTTTCTTATTTTGGGGCAAAGAGGCAGAAATTCCCATTATTTTGGGGCAAAAAGGCAGAAATTCCCCGTATTTTGGAGCAAAATTGCAGAAATTCCCCTAATTGTGGGGCAAAAATGCAGAAATTCTCTTTATTTTGGGGCAAAACTCAGAAATTCCACCTATTTTGGGGCAAAATACCCGAAATTTTCCTTATTTTGGGGAAAAATTGCAGAAATTTAACTTATTTTGGGGCAAAATTGCAAAGATTTCACTTATTTCAGCGAAAAAAATGCAGAAATTTTCCTTATTTGGGGGCAAAAAGGCAGAAATTCCTAATATTTTGTGGCAATAATGCAGAAATTCCTAATATTTTGTTGCAAAAATGCAGAAATTTTCATTATTTTGAGGTAAAAAGGCTGAAATTCCCCTCATTTGGGGGCAAAAAAGCAGAAATTTCCCTTATTTTGGGGCAATTTTGCAGAAATTTCACTTATTTCAGGGTAATAAGTAAGAAATTTTCCTTATTTTGGGGAAAAATGACAGAAATTCCCTTTGTTTTGGGGGAAAAAGACAGAAATTCCACTTATTTAGAGGCAAAAAAGCAGAAATTCCCCTTATTTTAGGGCAAAATTGCAGAAATTTCTTTTATTTGGGGGCAAAAAACAGAAATTCCCCTTATTTTGGGGCACAATTCCAGAAATTTCCTTTATTATGGGGAAAAATTGCAGAAATTTCCTATATTTTAGGGCAAAATTGCAGAAATTTCACTTATTTCAGAGAAAAAAAGCAAAAATTTTTCTTATTTTGGGGTAAAAAGGCAGAAATTCCCATTATTTTGTGGCAAAAATTCAGAAATTCACCTTATTTTGGGCTAAAATTGCAGAAATTTCATTTATTTCAGGGTAATAAGTCAGAATTTTTCCTTATTTTGGGGCAAAAATGACAGAAATTTCCTTTGTTTTTGGGGAAAAAGACTTAAATTCCACTTATTTAGAGGCAAAAAACGCAGAAATTCCCCTGATTTTAGGGCAAAATTGCAGAAATTTCCCTTATTTGGGGGCAAAAAAACAGAAATTCCCCTTATTTTGGCAAAAAATTCCCGAAATATCCCTTATTATAATGAAAAATTGCAGAAATTTTTTTTATTTTAGTGCAAAATTGCAGAAATTTCACTTATTTCAGAGAAAAAAAGGCAAAAATTTTTCTTATCCTGGGGCAAAAAAGCAGAAATTCCCATTATTTTGGGGCAAAAAGAAAGAAATTCACCTTATTTTGGGCTAAAATTGCAGAAATTTAACATATTTCAGGGCAAAAATGCAGAAATTTCCCTTAACTTGGGGCAAAAATGAAGAAATTTCCCTTTTTTATGGCAAAAAGTTATTCATTCCCCTTATTTTCGGGCAAAAAGGCAGAAATTCCCCGTATTTTGGAGCAAAATTGCAGAAATTCCCCTAATTGTGGGGCAAAAAGGCAGAAATTCTCCTTATTTTGGGGAAAAACTCAGAAATTCCACCTATTTTGGGGCAAAATACCCGAAATTTCCCTTAATTGGGGCAAAATTGCAGAAATTTAACTTATTTTGGGGCAAATTGCAGAAATTTCACTTATTTCAGGGAAAAAAGGCAGAAATTTTCTTTATTTTGGGCAAAAAGGCAGAAATTCCTAATATTTTGTTGCAATAATACAGAAATTCCTAATATTTTGTTGCAAAAATGCAGAAATTTCCCTTATTTTAGGGCAAAATTGCAGAAATTTCACTAATTGTAAGGCAATAAGGCAGTAATTCTCTTTATTTTGGGGCAAAACTCAGAAATTCCACTTATTTTGGGGCAAAATTCCAGAAATTTCCCTTATTTTGGGGCAAAATTACAGAAATTTTACTTATTTTGGAACAAAATTGCAGAAATTTCACTTATTTCAGGGAAAAAAGGCAGAAATATTCCTTATTTTGGGGCAAAAAAGCACAAATTCCTAATATTTTGTTCCAAAATTCAGAAATTCCCCTCATTTTGAGGTAAAAAGTCTGAAATTCCCCTTTTTTGGGGCAAAAAGGCAGAAATTTCCCTTATATTAGGGCAAAATTGCAGAAATTTCACTTATTTCGGGTAATAAGTCAGAAATTTTCCATATTTTGGGGCAAAAATGACAGAAATTCCCTTTATTTTGGGAGATAAAAACAGAAATTACACTTATTTAGAGGCAAAAAAGCAGAAACTCCCCTTATTTTAGGGCAAAATTGAAGAAATTTCCATAATTTGGGGGCAAAAAAACAGAAATTCCCCTTATTTTGGGGCAAAATTCCAGAAATTTCCTTTATTATGGGAAAAATTGCAAAAATTTCTTTTATTTTAGGGCAAAATTGCAGAAATTTTACTTATTTAAGAGAAAAAAAGCAAAAATTTTTCCTATTTTGGGGCAAAGGGGAAGAAATTCCCATTATTTTGGGGCAAAAAGGCAGAAATTCACTTTATTTTGGGCTAAAATTGCAGAAATTTCACATATTTCAGAGCAAAAAGGCAAAAATTTCCCTTAATTTGGGGCAAAAATGAACAAATTTCCCTTTTTTATGGCAAAAAGTTATTCATTCCCCTTATTTTCGGGCAAAAAGGCAGAAATTCTCTGTATTTTGGTGCAAAATTACAGAAATTTCTCTTATTATGAACAAAAATTGCAGAAATTTCCCTTATTTTAGGGCAAAATTGCAGAAATTTCACTAATTTTGGGGCAAAAAGGCAGAAATTCTCTTTATTTTGGGGCAAAACTCAGAAATTCCACTTATTTTGGGGCAAAATTCCAGAAATTTCTTTTATTTTGGGGGAAAATTGCAGAAATTTTACTTATTTTGGGGCAAAATTTCAGAAATTTCACTTATTTCAGGGCAAAAAGGCAGAAATTTTCCTTATTTTGGGGCAAAAAGGCACAAATTCCTAATATTTTGTGCCAAAATTCAGAAATTCCCCTTATTTTGAGGTAAAAAGGCTGAAATTCCCCTTATTTGGGGGCAAAAGGCAGAATTTTCCCTTATTATGGGGCAAAATTGCAGAAATTTCACTTATTTCAGGGTAATAAGTCAGAAATTTTTCTTATTTTGGGGCAAAAATGACAGAAATTCCCTTTGTTTTCGGGGAAAAGACAGAAATTCCACTTAATTAAAGGCAAAAGAGCTGAAATTCCCCTTATTTAAGGGCAAAATTCCAGAAATTTCCATTATTTGGGGGCAAAAAAACAGAAATTCCCCTTATTTTGGGGCAAAATTCCAGAAATTTCCCTTATTATGGGGAAAATTGCAGAAATTTCCCTTATTTTAGGGCAAAATTGCAGAAATTTTACTTATTTCAGAGAAAAAAAGCAAAAATTTTTCTTATTTTGGGGCAAAGAGGCAGAAATTCCCATTATTTTGGGGCAAAAAGGCAGAAATTCACTTTATTTTGGGCTAAAATTGCAGAAATTTCACATATTTCATAGCAAAAGGCAGAAATTTCCCTTAATTTGGGGCAAAAATATAGAAATTTCCCTTTTTTATGGCAAAAAGGTATGCATTCCCCTTATTTTCGGGCAAAAAGGCAGAAATTCTCCGTATTTTGGAGCAAAATTTCAGAAATTCCTCTAATTGTCAGACAAAAAGGCAGAAATTCTCCTTATTTTGGGGCAGAACTCAGAAATTCCACTTGTTTTGGGGCAAAATTCCAGAAATTTCCCTTATTTTGGGGCAAAATTGCAGAAATTTCCCTAATTGTGGGGCAAAAAACAGAAATTCCCCTTATTTTGAAGCAAAATTGCAGAAATTTCCCTTATTATGGGGAAAAATTGCAGAAATTTCTCTTATTTTATGGCAAAATTTCAGAAATTTCACTTATTTTTTTGCAAAATTGGAAAAAATTTCACTTATTTCAGGGAAAAAAGGCAGAAATTTTCCTTATTTTGGGGCAAAAAGGCAGAAATTCTCCATATTTTGGTGCAAAAATCAGAAATTTCCCTTATTTTGAGGTAAAATGCTGAAATTCTTATTTGGGGGCAAAAGGCAGAAATTTCCCTATTTTTGGGGCAAATTTGCAGAAATTTCACTTATTTCAGGGTAATAAGTCAGAAATTTTCCTTATTTTGGGGCAAAAAAGACAGAAATTCCCTTTGTTTTGGGGGAAAAAGACAGAAATTCCACTTATTTAGAGGTAAAAAGGCAAAATCTCCCCTTATTTTGGAGCAAAATGAAGAAATTTCCCTTTTTTATGGCAAAAAGGTATGCATTCCTTTTATTTTCAGACAAAAAGGCAGAAATTCCCCATATTTTAGGGCAAAAGGCAGAAATTCCCCTTATTTTGGGCCAAATTGCAGAAATTTCCCTAATTGTGGGACAAAAAAAAGAAATTCCCCTTATTTCTAAGCAAAATTGCAGAAATTTCCCTTATTATGGCGAAAAATTGCAGAAATTTCCCTTATTTTAGGGCAAAATTGCAGAAATTTCACTAATTGTAAGGCAATAAGGCAGAAATTCTCTTTATTTTGGGGCAAAACTCAGAAATTCCACTTATTTTGGGGCAAAATTCCAGAAATTTCCCTTGTTTTGGGGCAAAATTACAGAAATTTTACTTATTTAGGAACAAAATTGCAGAAATTTCACTTATTTCAGGGAAAAAAGGCAGAAATATTCCTTATTTTGGGGCAAAAAGGCAGAAATTCCTAATATTTTGTTTCAAAATTCAGAAATTCCACTCATTTTGAGGTAAAAAGTCTGAAATTCCCCTTTTTTGGGGCAAAAAGGCAGAAATTTCCCTTATATTGGGGCAAAATTGCAGAAATTTCACTTATTTCGGGTAATAAGTCAGAAATTTTCCTTATTTTGGGGCAAAAATGACAGAAATTCCCTTTGTTTTGGGGGATAAAAACAGAAATTACACTTATTTAGAGGCAAAAAAGCAGAAATTCCCCTTATTTTAGGGCAAAATTGCAGAAATTTCCATTATTTGGGGGCAAAAAAAACAGAAATTCCCCTTATTTTGGGGCAAAATTCCAGAAATTTCCTTTATTATGAAAAAAATTACAAAAATTTCTTTTATTTTAGGGCAAAATTTCAGAAATTTTACTTATTTAAGAGAAAAAAAGCAAAAATTTTTCTTATTTTGGGGCAAAGAGGCAGAAATTCCCATTATTTTGGGGCAAAAAGGCAGAAATTCCCCGTATTTTGGAGCAAAATTGCAGAAATTCCCCTAATTGTGGGGCAAAAATGGAGAAATTCTCTTTATTTTGGGGCAAAACTCAGAAATTCCACCTATTTTGGGGCAAAATACCCGAAATTTTCCTTATTTTGGGGAAAAATTGCAGAAATTTAACTTATTTTGGGGCAAAATTGCAAAGATTTCACTTATTTCAGCAAAAAAAAATGCAGAAATTTTTATTATTTGGGGGCAAAAAGGCAGAAATTCCTAATATTTTGTGGCAATAATGCAGAAATTCCTAATATTTTGTTGCAAAAATGCAGAAATTTTCATTATTTTGAGGTAAAAAGGCTGAAATTCCCCTCATTTGGGGGCAAAAAAGCAGAAATTTCCCTTATTTTGGGGCAATTTTGCAGAAATTTCACTTATTTCAGGGTAATAAGTCAGAAATTTTCCTTATTTTGGGGAAAAATGACAGAAATTCCCTTGGTTTTGGGGGAAAAAGACAGAAATTCCACTTATTTAGAGGCAAAAAAGCAGAAATTCCCCTTATTTTAGGGCAAAATTGCAGAAATTTCTTTTATTTGGGGGCAAAAAACAGAAATTCCCCTTATTTTGGGGCAAAATTCCAGAAATTTCCTTTATTATGGGAAAAAATTGCAGAAATTTCCTTTATTTTAGGGCAAAATTGCAGAAATTTCACTTATTTCAGAGAAAAAAAGCAAAAATTTTTTTTATTTTGGGGTAAAAAGGCAGAAATTCCCATTATTTTGAGGCAAAAATTCAGAAATTCACCTTATTTTGGGCTAAAATTGCAGAAATTTCATTTATTTCAGGGTAATAAGTCAGAATTTTTCCTTATTTTGGGGCAAAAATGACAAAAATTTCCTTTGTTTTTGGGGAAAAAGACTTAAATTCCACTTATTTAGAGGCAAAAAACGCAGAAATTCCCCTTATTTTAGGGCAAAATTGCAGAAATTTCCCTTATTTGGGGGCAAAAAAACAGAAATTCCCCTTATTTTGGCGCAAAATTCCCGAAATATCCCTTATTATAATGAAAAATTGCAGAAATTTTTTTTATTTTAGTGCAAAATTGCAGAAATTTCACTTATTTCAGAGAAAAAAAGGCAAAAATTTTTCTTATCTTGGGGCAAAAAAGCAGAAATTCCCATTATTTTGGGGCAAAAAGAAAGAAATTCACCTTATTTTGGGCTAAAATTGCAGAAATTTAACATATTTCAGGGCAAAAATGCAGAAATTTCCCTTTATTTGGGGCAAAAATGAAGAAATTTCCCTTTTTTATGGCAAAAAGTTATTCATTCCCCTTATTTTCGGGCAAAAAGGCAGAAATTCCCCGTATTTTGGAGCAAAATTGCAGAAATTCCCCTAATTGTGGGGCAAAAAGGCAGAAATTCTCCTTATTTTGGGGCAAAACTCAGAAATTCCACCTATTTTGGGGCAAAATACCCGAAATTTCCCTTAATTGGGGCAAAATTGCAGAAATTTAACTTATTTTGGGGCAAATTGCAGAAATTTCACTTATTTCAGGGAAAAAAGGCAGAAATTTTCTTTATTTTGGGCAAAAAGCCAGAAATTCCTAATATTTTGTTGCAATAATACAGAAATTCCTAATATTTTGTTTCAAAAATGCAGAAATTTCCCTTATTTTGAGGTAAAAAGGCTGAAATTCCCCTTTTTGGGGGGCAAAAAAACAAAAATTTCCCTTATTTTGGGGCAAAATTGCAGAAATTTCACTTATTTCAGGGTAATACGTCAGAAATTTTCCTTATTTTGGGGCAAAAAAGACAAAAATTCCCTTTGTTTTGGGGAAAAAAGACAGAAATTCCACTTATTTAGAGGCAAAAAGGCAAAAGTTCCCCTTATTTTGGAGCAAAAATGAAAAAATTTCCATTTTTTATAGCAAAAAGGTATGCATTCTTCTTATTTTCGGACAAAAAGGCAGAAATTCTCCTA
Source organism: Micromys minutus (assembly GCF_963924665.1). Lineage (NCBI taxonomy): Eukaryota > Metazoa > Chordata > Mammalia > Rodentia > Muridae > Micromys > Micromys minutus. The sequence continues at coordinate 2,850,925 of NW_027667302.1, forward strand.
TTTTGGGGCAAAACTCAGAAATTCCAATTATTTTGGGGCAAACTTTTAGAAATTATCCTTATTTTGGGGCAAAATT